>NC_091805.1:17772500-19022500 GCF_041296235.1 Equus asinus | reverse complement strand
CCCCTTGGCGCAGTGGTTAAGTTCGTGCATTCCACTTTGGTGGCCCCGGGTTCCCCGATTCAGATCCCAGGAGTGGATCTACCCACTTCTTATCAAGCCGTGCTGTGGCAGACATCCCACATATAAAATAGAAGAAGATGGGCACACATGTTAGCTCAGAGCCAATCTTTCTCAGCAAAAAGAGGAGGATTGGCAGTGGATGTTAGCTCAGGGCTAATTTTCCTCAAAAAAATCAATGAAAAAAGACAAAAATCAGACTGGTATCAAACATCTTCAGCAACATTAGATGCTAGGAAAAAATGGAGAAATGCCTTTAAAATGATAAGAAAAAATAATTTTAAGCCTAGAAATTCTGTATTGAACCAAATCATCAAATCACATAGAAAGACAAAAGGACGAAATGAAGACTTTTTAGACGCTGTTGTGTCCCCTGTATACTTTCCTAGGAAGTTAATTAAGGCTATGTTACAGCATAATGAGGGATTAAATAAAGAACAAAGTCCTGGGTCCAGTAAGAGGCTGGTCTACCAGTAGGTTCAAAGGGTTTTCTCAGGGTGATCGATACCTAACCGTCCTAGATTAGTGTGAGAAGGTGGAGGGCTTCAGGAGGAAGGGCTCCATGGAGAAACAAATTGGGGCAGGAGGGAGAGGAGATGAGAGTGAGCTGGTAGTATGCATACCTAAGGATATGATAAACAGAATAAAAAAAGGATGAAAAAGAAAAATACATGTGTTGGTGTGTATGAGTAAAAGGATCAGAAAATTCAGGAAAATTGAATAGAAAATGTAATTCTTATCGCTTATCAATGTAATGAACATATTTACCAGTGTCCCAACACCTAGAACAGTGTTTAGCACAAAGCAAAAATTTCAGTTTAAGAATTTGAGGGAGGGAGGGGGTGGGGAGGACAGAGGAGCGGGGACAGCAGGAGGCAGGAGAAAGGAATGGAGGAAGGGGAGGGGCATAACAACGAAAACACTGTATGTTGATTTTCAACTTTTAAATTCAATTTATGGGCAAAATTCAATAACCATAAAGTTTCTGAATTAAATGTAAAATTTTCCAGTTTTAAAAATGTGAAAGTACATAAACAGATGATAGATACTAAAAGTTGAAGGAAAATTTAGGGACAATAAAATCCTCATTTTATATTGTGAGAGATCAAGATATTCTCTCTTCAGTTAATGAAATAAGTGAAAATGATATCAGTAGATACTTTAAAATAAACTGATAACTTGAAATGCTAATGCAAACAATCTAAATCCTCATATGTCATAATAGGAATGTGATAGGTAATATTTACAATTTAAAAAATTAGGAAGAGTAGAATTAGCAAAGTCTGTAAAAATAAGAAAACAACCAGAAGATCTAAAAAATAAAAATGATTAAAAGAGGTTATCTCTAAGGAGTAGACCTGGAGATGGAGAGAGGTGGGCCAAAGAATTGTTGCTTCTCATAAAGTCTGCTGTATTGTTATATATATTTTTTAATCATGCAGATTAGTTTGATTTTTTAAAAAATAAAGTTATGTTAAAGCTCTGTTTTGGTTTTCAATATGGATTTCAGTAATGAAAAGCTACATTTTCTATTTTTTCTATTTTGTCTTTTTTTTTGATGAGGAAGATTGTCCCTGAGATAACATCTGTGCCAGTCGTCCTCTATTTTGTATGTGGGATGCTGCCACAGCATAACTTGATAAACAGTGCGTAGGTCTGTGCCTGGGATCTGAACCCGCAAACCCTGGGCCACTGAAGCACAGCATGCAAACTTAACCACTACATCACTGGGCTGGCTCCTATTTTGCCTTTTTAAATTGGCAATTTCTTTGAATATTTTGCTCTACTCCAAATAAAAAAGTACCTAAGCAATTGAAAATTAGGATTCTTTGGTCATAAGCAACAGAAATTGAGTGGGGTTGAGTGAGTAAAGATAGAAGAAGTTTATTGGAAGGACACTGCACTGAAAAACAGTACATTCAAAGAAAAACATGATACACCCGGTCTCAGAAAGGTCAAGAGTTACAGTATCTCAGAAGGTGTTGGTTAGGAACTCCTGAGGGCCTGCTAGAAAACCTTAGCTCCACCTCCCTGTCATCCTGTATCATTTCACTCTTGATTCACAATCCTGAGAGAGGAAAGCCTGAATGGACTGATTGGGTGATGTGCTCATCCACTGGAGAGGGTGAGATGGAGTGGGGGAGGCAGAAGTAATGTGATGGATGGTAGCACCAGGGCTGTGTGTTAGAGGGAAGTAAAAGTAAACTAACATAAACAAAAGTACTGTACAAGTGGGTTCTATTACCAAAAGATGATGACAGGATTCTGTGTAGACAAAATCATTTGTTCATTACATTAACTTTAAAATTTAATTGTGCTACTCAGGGGCTTTATCCATGGTGAAGCATACAGAATGTTTTCTGAGCTACCAAACCAACCAACCAAAAACCACTGTGTACATGATATAAGGATAGAAGAGCGTGTCTGGCCAGTTCTGCCTCCAAAGCATATCTCCCATCTCTTCGCTTCCCTGCATCTCTGGAGTCCATCATCATTTTTTGTCTTGTAAAATAACCTGCTAGTTTTTCCTCCCTGCTTGTATCCTTGCTCCAACTCCCTATGCTCCCTTACCTACAAAGTTGCCAGAATTATACTTTTAAAACAAAGATTACATCATGTCACTTCTCTGCTTAATTACTTTATCCTTGCACTTGGAGAAATAACCAAACTCCTTAGCCCTATCACTTTTCTTTCTACCTGCTTCTGCACCCTTCCCTCTTCTGGGCCCTTGGATTTGCAGCTCTATCTGCCAAGAATGCCGTTCCTCCAGTGCCTCATGTGAGTGGCTCCACCTGTGCACAAAGGACTCCCCTATTCCCAGGTTCTCTCTGTGCCATGACTGAGAAACAGTCTACCTTCAAATCACAAACCTATGTTTATTAATAAATAACAAAAAACAGCCAACCTTGTGTTAATTGAATTGACCTGTAATGCATTTTGTGCCAGATTGTTGGTATTATCCACTTTCTGTGCACACCAGAGGCTTAAGGTCAGGAAACTACATTTCCCAAAAGCCCTTGCCAGCAGTATTCCAAGTTAGTTCCTCTAATGAGAATCTCAAGAGATTTGGAAGGAAGAGCACAGTCAGAAGCCATGTTATTGCTGCTCTGGCAGTGGTTGACAGATGTGTGAATTTTCACATTTGGAATTTTGCAACAGGTTTTGTGTGTTTAGTTTTGAATCTGCTCATTTCTGGAAGCAACTGTGATCATCACTGGCAATTTCAGGAAACTCCTGCAGCTTCCCAACTCTCTGACTGCATAGTTGCAAATTGAGAATTATCACTGTCTTCACCTGACCTGTATTCTTCAGTTATTCTAGTGCATTTTGTTTGAAATTTATACTTTGAAATAGTTTCCAACTTCCAGAAAGTTGTAAAAATAATATAGCAAACCCCTATGTACTCTTCTGCTAGAGATTGCATTCAAGCTTCCCCAATATCCCCAATAATATCCTTTATTGCAAAAGGATTATGTATTGTATCTGGTTGTCTTTCCAGTCTCTTTTGATCTGGAAAGGGGCCTCAGTCTTTCATTTTCATGGCCTTGATGTTTTTGAAGATTAGAGGGCAGCAATTTTGTAGAATGTCCCTCAATTAGATTTGTCAGATGTTTCTTCATGATTAGAGCCACGTTATGCAATTTTGGCAGGAATAACACAGAAGTGAGGCAGCGTCCTTCTCATTGCATCCTATCCGGTAGCCCACAGTGTTGATTTGTCCCATTACTGGTGGTTTACATTTTGATCACTAGACTAAGATTGTGAATACCAGGATTCTCTACTGTAAAGTTTCTTGTTTTTCTTTTGTAAATAATAAATGTTTTCTGTGGAAATATTTGAGATTAGATTACCATCCCTTTCCTCATTCCACTTTCATTCAATAGTTTTTGTATTCGTTGATATTTCTTGTCTAAATCAGTACTGTGATTTATTGCAACATGGTGATTTTTCTAATTTGATCGTTCCTTCTACATTTATTGGTTGACATTACTGTCAGGCACAGCTTTTTCTCCTCTTAACTTCTTTATCCGTATGGGTTTAAGGACTTCTATTTTATTCAGTGGATTAAAATCCATTACTGTCATCATTTATTTTGATTCTTACACTTAGATTTCAAGCTGGTTTCTTTGTCCCTTTGATTCGCCTTCAAAACGCTTTCATTCTTTATTTCACTACTTTTTTATATACTTCATCATTTCCAGGCACATATGATAGTTTTCCAAATCCAGCCCTAGAACATGCCGTTTCCCAAGGAGATCTGGTTCACTTTAGTGAAGAGTTGTATTTAGAAATCAACGTCTGGGTGCTGGGAGTGCACATTGCTACTGGGATGTTGTTATGTCCAGAGACTCTTATTGGACAGAGCTAGGAGATATATGCATGTATATTCACTCACGTACACACAGCACACCTGTATGTCTTTAGTTTTGCATTTATCTATCTATCTATCAAACCATGAGTTTACATCAAAAACTCCAATTTGAATCTAACACCATGGGTTTATGTCAGCTTTCCTCATTTCCATGTTTATACTTTCCTTCTCCTTCAGTGAGAAACCTGTTCCCAGTATTCTCAATGCGTTAGCTTATTTGCTCAATTCCCTCAGTGTAGAGAATCACCGGCCTGCCAGACTGTACTTACTGCCCTGCTCCACTGTGTCAACTTCTCATAGGCTGTCATTGCTGACTGCCTTTGGAGCATTTCTGCTGTCCTGCTCCAACATGCTGTCCTCATGTGGACTTTGGGCAAACTGAGCTGCCACCAGACTACCCTAACTCCCTACTCCAAGGTACCATCCTCCCACAGGTAACCATCACTGACCTCGCCTAATTTTGGAAGAGGAAGGAAGGAGACAGACTGGCTCTAGTGCATGTTTTCAACACTAAAGCTCTATATTAAATCCCTTTCTGCTTGACGTACCTAGAGTCATTTTCATTTCCTTAACCAAAAGCTAATCATTATATTATGGTATTTAAATGTCAGTGCAAAAAATTTCTAACACACTGTAATTTTTACCAAATAGGTAAAACTGTTCGTATATGAAAGTTGAAATAAGGAAAAATATGTGCCTAAACAAAAAAAAAAAAATCAGGGGGTCAGCCCATTGCTGAGTGGTGAAGTTCGTGCGCTCCATCCACTTCGGCAGCCCAGGGTTTCATTGGTTTGATCGTGTCGTGGGCACGGACATGGCACCACTCATCAAGCCATGCTGAGGTGGCATCCCACATGCCACAACTAGAGGGACCCACAACTAAAAATACACAACTATGTACCAGGGGGCTTTGGGGAGAAAAAGGAAAAATAAATAAAACAAAATAAAATAGAAAAAGGAAAACATCATGACTAAATTTTTAATTTGAAAATGACAAATTTTTGAAATTTTAAAATTATAAGCTTAAAATATTTGAATAACTCTGATTACACGTTGTTACTGCTAATCTAGCATATGCTCAAAAACTTTGCTGTGTGTTTTCACTTATAGTACCTGAGGCTTAGAATTTTGTCTTGCTAAGCTGATTCAAGGTCATAGTTATGTAAAAAGATGTCAGAATATTTCAGCTGTTAAAATATATCAAAAATATCAAGTGCTAGTAAATATCAGGTGACAAATTTTAGATTACTTTACTGAATAACTTTTTCCTTTAGCATTGAATGAATGCTGAGTCTTATTTTTATTTCCAGAGAATGGTGTCTAGAATAAAAGTTTGTGCAAGAAAAGCAATGTGATGACATTAAAGAAAATATTCATTGTCTGCAAGTCAGAACAGAAATTAACTAGCTTGAGACGCGATTGATACTGTGTGTGAAAGAAAGCCCTTCCCCAGTCCTGTACTTGTAACCTCCTGTCTGTTCATCTTGTGCCACGTGGCTGGTGAAAAATGTAACTTGAGAAAAACAAGCTTCTGCTTTGAAATATCTCTGCTCAGCGAAGTTTGTTCATCTGAAATATTTGCTCCCAAGGAAAATGGCCCCCAGCAATGTTTCCATATCTTTCCCTCATGGTTTTAAAATCCTAAGGATTTTAAAAGGATGAAATTAGAAGGAAATTATGCAACCAGTTGATATAGACATTTGAAAAATATGTGTCTCATTCTTTGTAAAATAAAATATAAAAATGAATAAAAGCATCAGAAAAAGTGCTGTTAGCTTTCTCAGTCCTACCGTGTATATGAATCAAATTAAGAATTAAAACACGTTGACTTACATGTACCGCCCGTCTCATTTTATACTTGAAATCCATTGTGGGTTCATCTGTTAAATCTCATCATGAACCAAAGTAAAAAAAAAAAAGTCAGGGACAATTTTCAGCTAGTGTAATTAATTCCAAGGCGTTAGGAGCTACAGAATGAAAATAAATAGTCTGAGGAAATCCGAGTTCTTTAATTCGATTCAGTAAATATTCGTTGGCAGATTCTACAATTTTAGGTACATTGTCAGATATTAAGATAGCTATGAAGAGAATCTGAAAATAGTGTGATCTGGACCCTCAAAATGTTTTCAGTCAATAACTGGAAAAGTGGGAGCAGGGAATTTACAAACTAGCAGCTTTTGTA
This sequence comes from Equus asinus, assembly GCF_041296235.1. Classification (NCBI taxonomy): domain Eukaryota; kingdom Metazoa; phylum Chordata; class Mammalia; order Perissodactyla; family Equidae; genus Equus; species Equus asinus. The sequence goes on along the minus strand of NC_091805.1, from coordinate 19,015,889 downwards.
AGTTGCCTGACGTTTCCTCAGTGGCATGGAAAGTTTTATTTCCCCTCTCATTGCATCTCTATCTTGGACCTTGCACTGAGACCTTAATATATAGAATGTGTGTGGTCACTGTGAAATAATTTCAAGACACAAAGAGCAGTTACAATATTTGAGACTCAGTAATGATGTCCTAACATGCTCTGGAACAGTATGCAGAGCAACTTTTCCGAAACAACACTCAGGGGGGAAAGTAGTTGATGCTGGCAAGGAGAAAAAAAGGGAAATATTTCACGGTCAGTGAATTTGGGAAATGCTGGGTTAATTAAAGTTGAACCAGTTTCTTTCCTGTAGAACTTCTCTCTATATCAGAAATTTCCAAGAGTGGGCTATAATATGCTGGGACCTGTTTTGGGGAATTCTATGCTACTGAAATAGCAGGCAAAACAACCACCTAAAATAAAAATTCATGTGACTGCTTTGATTTCTTTGTGATCTTTTTAAACATCTAACTCAAATGTTGCTTGTAGCTTAGCCAATATCAACCCTTGTTTTCTGTTGCCACATTTAAACACTGGGAACAAATACATCAAAATGCTTGGTATCTTTTTACCCTTTACAGATGTCCTTGCTCCCTGGTAAAGAAACCATTGGAATGTTGCCATTTTAATTAGGCTTAGCTACCAAAAAGCCTTAATCTGCCATTGAGATGTATATTTGCCTGTTTATTAAAGCTCCGGGAAGATGGAAAGGGGGTTGTAAGTCTATAGAAATTACGTAATAACGTACAAACTTATTCCAAGATAGTTTTATAACTTAGAGTGAATTTGAAATATAATTGATGATTTTGAGGCTCTTGCCAAAATAAAGAACAGTTTTATTTTATGTTATTTTTAATAACCAGGATTTTTTCTACCATTATTAAAGTGATTATTTCTTGGAACAGTCTCAGGTCGTATAATTTTTCATGTTAAAAAGAATCTCCCAGTCATATACTAGATACTTGTATTAGCATAAATATCACCAGCCCTTAATTAAAGAGATCAAATTGAGAAAACAGCTTTTATTAGAGTGCTATTAGCCTGCTATAATATAATGTTTCCCTGACTTTTATTTTAAGCAAATGACTGTAAGGGCTTTTAAAGTTATTTATACCTTTTTTCTGGTATGATTTCTTAAGAATGAATATTGAATATATTCAATCAGAATTATTCTATGTTTACAGAATTTTTTTGGTGCTACACTTTGTTTAATAAAATAAATATTTATTCAGAAGAAAAGAACATGAAAGGGGAAGTGTATGATAAACGTGGATAGATCAAAGATTTAAAACAAATAAGCCTGATGCCTATTTTGGAGCATGAACAACTATATTAATATTTAGCTCCTGCTTTTTAAAAATATTGCTTTTCTGATTTAATCAATGTATTAATGGCTTAGTTGAGAGCACGCAGCAGTGCTAAGTAGCATGGACCACGGAGCCAGTCTGCCTGGAACAAACGCTGGCTCCACCACTTGAAGACTTGCAGGATGTGTGTCCTTGGAAAATTGTCCTACTTCTTTGTGCCTCAGTTTCCTCAGCTGGAGGCTTAGAATGATAATAGCATCAAACTTAAAGCATTGTTTTGAGGTTTAAATGAGTTTATATTGAAGTGCCTAGAATGGTGCCTGGCACGTGGTCATCATTAAATACATTTGTTTTGCCTTCACAAACCTAATTTTTTTTATTGAGGTTATGACAGTTTACAACATTGTGACATTTTAGTTGTACATTATTATTTGTCAGTCATCTTATAGGTGAGCCCCTTTATCCTTTGTGCCTACCTCCTACTCCTCTTCCCCGTGGTAACTACTAATCTGTTTTCTTTGTCCATATGTTTGTTTATCTTCCACATATGAGTGGAATCATACAGAGTTTGTCTTTCTGTATCTGGTTTATTTCGCTTAACGTAATACCCTCAAGGTCCATCCATGTTTTTGTGAATGTGACGATTTTGTCATTTTTTATGGCTGAGTAGTATTCCATTGTATATATATACCATGTTTTCTTTATCCAGTCATGAGTCAATGGACACTTAGGTTGCTTCCACGTCTTGGCTATTGTGAATAATGCTGCAATGAACATAGGGATGCATGGGACTTTTGGAATTGCTGATTTCAAGTTCTTTGGATAGATACCCAGTAGTGGGATGGCTGGGTCATATGGTATTTCTATTTTTAATTTTTTGAGAAATCTCCATACTGTTTTCCATAGTGGCTGTACCAGATAAACCTAAAATTTATTTCAAGAGTAGTTAGTTTCACCTTAAAACTTTCAATTCCATCACTTTCCTTTAACTGCTCTGGTTGCCTTTGGCTATTATTAATGAAAGCTCCTATAAGAATTAGGAAGTCATTGGAGACAGCTGACTCTTCTAAGATTTTAAATCGTAGCTTCACATGAGTGCTGGATCTAAAAGCCCCAAAAATCTCCACCAAAGTTTAACACAATAAAAATACCATGCTCTACTTCTAAACAAACTAATGAGATGCGAGCTAGTTTTTCTTCCAAAAAAATTCTTAAAGGAAACTATCATTATTTCAATGTTGTATTAAACAAGAAAAAGCTTTCCAAATAATACTGCCATGGACAAATACCTGAACCTAAAAATAGGAAATCTATATATTACTTCCACCCCTTTTAAGTGACTTTGGAACACTTAGCACGGTGTCTTTCCCATATTAATTATTCACTTGTGTTTGGGGATTTGAGGAGGGTGTTTTTTGCTCAAAATTATAAAACAAATCATTTAAATTGAAATTTCAGTTCGACATTAAAATAAAACACTAGAAAAGAGGTATTTAAAATATCACCTTTGCCAATTATTGAAATATTCACTATCTGTAAGATTTCTGGTAAAAAGCCAAGTTTTTTTTGGTTTTCTCTTCATCTGTGCTTGCTGTACCCTTGTTTCCAGACGCCCAACAAGTTCCGTCAAACTGCCCAAGCTGACCTCATCCTATGCTGTAGAATCTATCCTGAATCTCTCTTTACTTATAAGCTTCTTTTTCCTTAGTACTTGCAATGGGTACTTACTGGGGAATCTTTCCATCCCACACACTAATGGCTGGGCTTTTCTACAAGTGCTTCTCTCCATCCGAGAGTGAGCCACCATCAGTCAGGCATATACTAGATGACAACATCCCTGACCATAGCTTATTACCACAGAGATGTTCATCTGTTCCATGTTGGGATGGTTGTATTTTTTATTCCCAGGGAATTGGAACTGAAATGAAGGCTTTGATTGTGGATGCACCTGTACATGTAAAGCCAGAATTTTGGGGCCCATTATTTCATCACGTGGAGTAAAAAACTGAGAAGAGTGTAAAGAAAGGACTGAGGCCAACACTCTGGGAAGAGTAAAGGTGAAGGTCACAGAATGCAGGAATAGGCTTCTGACTCCCAGCTTCAGCCCATTTCTGAGATTTGTATCTACACATGCCTTTGGGATCTGGGCTATATCTCTTCTCTTCCAACAAAATTCCCATTTTACTACTGATGAAAGAGCCAACGAGAAATTCTGAGAAAGTCAGACCCTTTGCAGTCCTAAAACATTTTCTATGACTATAGCTATCTCTGGCCAAATGCAAATTTAAGTTTTACCGTAAAGGCCAACAGACATGCATATAGAACCAAAACAACACTCCCTAATACTGAATTATTTAAGATTTACAGAAGAAACACCCATATGTGGGGAGTCATCAAAATATAAGTATCAGTAGGTAAAAAATAGTTTGTTTAATCAAAGTCTCAAGTAACAGTTTATTCAAATTATAGATGAAAACTATAAAATCTTGCACTATCAAAATTACTGCTTACATTTTAGGTCATCCAAACTCTTTTATTTCATCTTTTAGTACAGTGAGGGTTGTGAGATTTAGCAAATAAAAATACAGGACACTCAATTCAAATTCAAATTTGAATTTCAGATTATAAATATTAATTTTTAGTGTAAGCCATATGCAAACTTTGAGACATACGTATACGAAAAAGTAACTTGTTCTTGATCTAAAATTCAAATTTAACTGGGCATCCTGTATTTAGCCTAGCAACCCTAAATACAGTAAATAATATGCAATCATGGGCACAGGAGGAAGAATTTTATTTTCCCAATATACATTTTAAGTGGTTAGACTTGTCACTAGGCAATTAAATCAGCCAAGACCAAATGGCAACTTCTATCAAAATATTCTTTCCATGACATATATAGATGTGTTAAATGTAGATACGTGACTGTTCTCTTTTGAGACTCACTCAATTCCTTTCATAGGGAGAGTTGGGAAATGGGAAAACATTATACATGTTAAATTTTAGTAACATTTTCTTTTTTTATTTCTGGTATTAAAAGAAATACAAACACCATTATTTTAAAAGTAGACTAATGTTTTTGAGAATGGGTGTAGGATGGTAAAAAAGGAAGAACAGAGATAAGAAGGGATGAAAATAAAAATAAAAACAAAGACACGATAAGGTGATTTTGAAAAGAAGAAAAAATACTTACATTTTAATTATTATTATTTTTTAGCTGTCTGCTTGCTTTGAAAAATCCAAATTGTATTAACTCTAAAGCAAATTTAATCATTTGGGTAGAAATTGGTAGTAGTGGCTGAAAAGAATAAAATTTAACTAGTAAATAGTCACAAAAGTTGATACTGCTTCTGATTAAAATAAACTTGGTTATACTGAAATTTATATCGTAGTCCAAAAAGATTGATCTTGTCTTTTACCCTTCGAAAATGTCTTTTCTCTCTGCCGCCCTCTCTCTCTGTCACTCTCTTCCACAAAAGAAAATAAACATACAAACATAAAGTGTGAAAAATACCATATTCAGGGAGGCTTGGCTCAAAAACAGCAGCCAGGAAAGGAAAAATGTAGGAAAGCCTATTCTGACTGAGATTTTGGCCTCTCAGTGGAAGAGAATGGTGATGTGTGGCAATGTCATTTGTAAAAGCTCCCCTTAATAAGAACTGATGCTACAGCTGTTCACGAAGCGCCATTTACTGTGCTGAATGTCTTTCAGGAACTGTAATTTATCTGCCTAAATCCATGTAATAATGAACTATGATATTGAGGAATATTAATTAAATCAAGATAAAGAGATCATTGCACTTTGAACTCAAGAATGATGTATATTCAACAATAACGTCATACAAATTTGAGCATAATATACATCTCAAATATTTTATTAAGAAAATAAGCCATGACATTCTCCAAAATAATTGAGACTCTTTCTGAATTGAGACTGAAGTTCCATAAAGGAAAATCCCAGCAACGTGATGTGCTCTCACTCAGTGCGTATCAAAATTCTCCTTGTGGTAGCTCTTGGAAAGATCGTCTTTCTTGTGATTAGAACGGGGAATATAGGTGTCTCACTGACTAAATTGCTCTTTCTGATGTCTGATGTACTCACCCACTATGTCAGACTCTCCAGTACTAATATGTAGGTCCTTTTAAACCGGTAGGTTACACATCAAACTTCAGGTTTGAAGCTCTGGAAGATTCTCTAGGATCACAGGTTAAAATCTCACCAGGTCCAATGCAACCTTTCATTCTTCCAGAAGGGATAAATCAACCAGCACATACTTCACTGTGTTAGGGTGTTTCAGATGAGAACTTATAAACTTAGACTCCTTTGCTTTGTAATGACATTAAAGATCTCATGGGGTGTTTGTTCTAAGGTTTGGAGACGGTCCTAAAACCTTGAGTAATTTTTGCTCATACTTGAAGTCTGCACTATGCGAAGCTGGAACATTCCTACACATTATTAGGGGTTTTGTGTATCTTATTAAGTTATGAAAATTGAATTCACCTTTAGAAAGGACTTGCAGAATTAACATTCTCTGGAACTAGAGATTATCGTGCACGTGGTATGATTTGAACATCACTGTAGTCTCGTTTTCATCTACTGTGTGTCACACAGGAATTTTATACACGCTTCAGCAAAATAGCATGACAGTTGGGCCAATGTCTGTGTTTTAATAAGTCACAGCCTGTTGGTGTGAGACCCAATTCTAGAGTTATGACATATAACACGTTGAGGCCTCTGGTGACTTATTTGTGTCCAAGGCCCCAAAGAGTTTTTGAAGACTTTAATAAAGTCACTCTCGTTGCCCTGTGTCTGATCGAGTCAGCCTGGATTACCCTGTGCCCTGCACTATATTATAAACATTTATCTTTTGATTTCAATTCCTCTTTTCATGATTTTTCTTTGTTACTTTATTGCTTTTAAACTGCCATTTCCCCCATCGTTTATGATTAGTTGACCTGTCTTTCTGGCAAACAAATAAACAAGGAGAAAAGTGAGGCAGCAGCCGGTGACTGTGTGAATATGAATAAAGGAAACAAATTCTCAATCAGCATTCAGGTGCTGCCCTTGATGATTTGAGTTTAGAGTTCTTTTTAGAAATCTCTGAGTGCTATCTGTAATACTTTGTGTCACAGGGTTTTGCTTCATTTTTTCTTGTTTGATTGAAAGCCACTTAGAGGGTTCATTTTCATTTCATTGTGAGGCATGATCCTCTGGGATCCTTCCATCAGAAAAATCTCCACAGCCAGCTCGCAAATCCCTGTGGTGAAGGTGTCCTGTCGGAAACACCCAAAGAATTGTGGGAAGCCATACCTTCCCACAAAAAACACAGTTATTTTTTACAATTTACATGAAATTGCCTGAGTAAACTTACTTTATATGTAAAAACCAAACTTACTCCATCTTTAAAATATCTGAATAATTCCTCCTGGAAAGTCTTTTACAAACCCCAAATGGAGAAGTTTCTTCCATTCTATTCATTTTCTCTCATACATTTGCAGCCCCATGGAAATGTCTCTTTTCCCTTCACATATCATCATAATTAATTCCATAAACTTCTTTCAGCTTGAGAATTTAATTTTTATTTTAATAGAAGTTAATAGCTTTGTAATAGAGCAAATGCAGGGAGTGGTTCCTATGAATGGAGATGCCACATTTTTAGGGACCACAATGAATGTCCTCCCCTTTCTCTGTTTGGTACGACCTATATTTCCCTGCCAGAAATTTTAATATCATCCAGTTCATCACTCAGCTGGCTTAGTCTCCTTGTCCATTTCCCCCCCAAATCACTTGCTGATAGAGCATAATTATTACTATAGTGTTTCCCTGTTTTAGGTTTATTCTTTTCTTTGAAATGTAATACCGTCGAGATGGATAAATAGCATATCCTTGCAATTTTATTTGAGTGTTGAGTGCTAAGTAAATATACTGCAGTGTAACATTTTAGAGGTATGTAGTCTAGATAAACTTTGAACACATGGACACACGCATATACACACACTTCATGAGATAAAGATCTTTTGTGTCTTATTTGCTACTTTATCTTGGGGGCCTAAATCAATGTCAAGCACATAGCACACAGCCAACAAACATTTGTTGAACAAAGAAAATTACATATTCATTGATGCATGTGTATTTTTATATACGCATTAAAATATTTGAAATTATTTTATAAATCAGAAAATGAATGTTTGTAATCAGTTTGATGAGTCAGAACAAGATCTGATAAAACCTCAGTCAACTAATTCTCAGTGACTAGAGCATTTTGTGGCTTGGAATTCAATCAGTCTCTCAAAGTTCACTGCAGCTTCAAGCTAAACTCTCTCTCCAATTAGAAAATACCATTTATACATTTATTTAACAAATAGATGGTGAGAGTCTCATGATATAAAACTTTGCAGTGGACAAAGAATTTATGAATGTGTTTTCTTATTAAGCCTCTAAGAAGGAAATAGTCTATTCTAAAGAAGAAACTCTAGACTCAAAAAAGTTAAGTATTTAAACTAAAATAGATTAATTAGTTAGAAGCAATAATTCTAAGAGATAAAATTTTAGGTCCGTCCACATCGGACCCTTTCGCTTTCTCCACTGCATTGCAATTGCTTGTGTGGAGTACCTCTGAGATTACCTAGCATGGTGACTTTTTGTTTTTTCTTTCATTGAGACAGAGCCCCCATTCTGTTTTTTTTTTTTTTTTAAAGGTTTTACTTTTTCTCCCCAAAGCCCCCCGGTACATGGCTGCACATTCTTTGTTGTGGGTCCTTCTAGTTGTGGCATGTGGGACGCTGCCTCAGCGTGGTGTGATGAGCGGTGCCATGTCCGCACCCAGGATTCAAACCAACAAAACACTGGGCTGCCTGCAGCGGAGTGTGCGAACTTAAACACTCGGCCACGGGGCCAGTCCCCCCATCTGTGTTTTGAGGACTGAGAGACAAGCACATGCTATGAACCTAAATTTAAAATTTTTTGAAAATATTCCATTTGAAAAATTTATACAAATTCAATATTTATATTTTCCTGAATTTTTTTTGTATTTATATCATAACTATGTAATATAAAGAAAAATATATAACAATCTTTCCACCAAGCCCCACAAGAAAATTCTAATCCCCTCTATTTTACCCAATGTGCTATATAAATGTGATTTTTTTCCTCTATACCAATATGTTAAGCACTACAGTAAGGGATGTGAGCTTGAAGGAAATTATTACAATACAAACTCAGTATTAATAGGCCACATAATGGCTACTCTGAAAGTTTAGAGGAGAGATTGACCATTTCAGTTATATATTCTTTCAATCATTCAACTGCTATGTGCCTGAAACTGCTATACATGTGAAGGATAGAGCAGTGTTCAAAATTAGGCAAGGGTGCCTGCTACGTGGCATTACACATTCCTTCTGAAAGTGGTTTTCACAAACCATCTCTAATACTGACCTCCTGCTTTTTACCCTGGCTTTATATCAAGAACTATTGCAATAGTATCTGTATTAGACTTTCTGTCCACTCCTCTGATTCATTCTTAATAATTTCTAAAATATGGATATGATTAAGTTGTTTATCTAATTAAAACATTTTTTCATTCATTTATCATAAAATCAAACTTCTGTATTACAGAAAACAGGTTTGAAAGACTTTGAAAGAATACAAAGTCTTGAGACTTTGTATTATAGGTAAAAGAAGCAGATGCTCTCCATGTTACATTTCTTCTGTCCTATATAATAAAGCCGATATTCCATATTACTCCAAGATCCTGCAAAGCTCGGCCCCATAACCTGTGTAGGTGACTCTCCCACCATTCTCACCTTCTTATTCAACCATCCGGACTCACTAGAATCTAGGCCCATTCGGGAAGCCATGAGCTTAGTTACTCTGTTTCATCTCACTGGCATATCATCTCTCACTCTTTTCTACCTTGTAAACTTCTACCCAGCTTTTAAGATCCATTTCAAATGTGATTCCTTTAGTCTTCTCCATTCATAAATTTTCCCATCCTTATTAGTGGCCCTGTAGTTGCACCCACTTGCACATAGCAAGGCATTTGTCACATTGGAAGTTCTCCATAACTGCTTCTTGAATAATAATGGTCTGTATTCGAATGACAGAAAAGACTTAAACATGCCAAGAGAGGAAGGGGAGTTTGCTACAGGTGGCTGGAACAACATGGATAAAGGACCAGAAGTGGAGAAGAACCCGGCAAGAAAAGAAAACTGTGTGGCCAGAAATCTGGATGTATAATTAGAGTAGTGAAGAGATCAAGTTTGAAAGACTTTGAATGAATATAAAGTCTTAAGAATTTATATTATATGTAAAAAAATACTAAAGCAGATAGTCTCATTGCCCTGCCCGTATGCTTCTGGAATCTACCATCTCTGTGTCTGCTGGGCCTCATTTCCAACTGTGAGAACTTGCTACTCTTTGTCTGAGGGCTTTCTTGGGCCACTGGTTCCTCCGTTGTGAGTTTGTGTGTATGTGTGAGTATGGCGCAGGAAGAGAGCAGGACAGAAGTGCCGGGGAATTAATGCACTGTTCTGGGAGCCACACTCAACCAATGATTGACGGGCACTGAGGGAGTGGATGAATGCCTCTGCTTGCTCAGTCTTCAGGTGAGATAAGTCTAAGACACATGTCCCACACTGTCTCCTGTAGTTGCCCAGTGGGATTAAGCTTGCCAGGGATAACACCTTTGATTGGCTCCTCTCCCTTCTCTGTATCACTTCTTTACTCCCCGATGGTGTTTCCTGGTATCATGGTCACAAATAAACTACTTGAACTTGAATCCTAGTCTCAGTTCTCTTCCTGAAGCATAAAATGAAGGTTGTTGATACTGGAAGTAGTCCTAGGAAGCAGGTTCTTAGAATGTGAGTCTAGAATTGGATCTTTTGCTGGCCATGTGGAATAAGTTCATCATTGCCATTGATGAGTGGGGTGGTGATATCGCCTGGCATGTTAAAGGGCACAGAAGCATTAAGACTCCCACCTGTGGTGAGATGAGATACAGATAGAAGGGAATGCCCTGTTTTATGCATTTCAGAGATCCGGTGGAAATGATAATTACAGAAACTCTGAGTGGTTGGTTTTTGTTTGCTGGCATCAAAGCTCTGAAGGAAGAAAATGACAGGTTCAGGCAAGCCAGCCATCAGCCTAAGGCAGGGTGTGAAAGCCAAAACGTATGGTGACATTTAAAGAGACCCAAATCCCTTCGTTGGAGAGGTTGTCCTGAAAATCGTGACTATTTGATTAGGAGAGTAGTAAAATTACCAAAAAACCCCAATCAAGCAACCAAATAAACAGAGCCCCAGGAAGCTTCCCATACTTGCTTAGCATCACCTCAGATGGAGACATCTGAGTTGATACACTTGGAAATCTTGAAGCCCCAGACTTTTGTGAACCCTTTGGGTTGACAAACACGCCCCACTTGCTAGTGCAGAGCAGCTTCCCTTCACCTGGAGGCCACGCAGAGGCTGCGCTGCAGGTGATTCCTCCCCACATTGGTGCTCAACTTCCTCCAGATCTGTGACCTGCTGTCCTCATTTCTTTCAGACCAGTCATTAAAAACAGGTCTAGCATGGCCCCATTGGTGAAGTACTACCTGTGTTATGGAAAGAAGATTATTCAATAAAAGCGCTAAAGGATCTGGCCAATATGTTGCAAATGACACTGGAATATGTCTGAAAATGGATCTTGAGTGTTCTGGACCAGGGATGGGGAGTGGAATAAACCTGGATGAGATATTTATTGATATGGAGACACTGTCCTGTGTCAGGATTTAATGTCTGGGCAAAGATATATGGGGGCAGTCCTAACATGAAGCTTGGACAAAAATGATGGCCTGTGGTAACAGAGGTGGATATGCCTAGGCTGCTTTGGCAGAGTATTGAGGAAGGATTTAAAAGGCTCTGAGAGGGGCTGCCTGGTGGCGCAGTGGTTAAGTTCGCACGTATTGCTTTTCGGCGGCCCAGGGTTTGCTGGTTTGGCTCCTGGGTGTGGACATGGCACCACTTGGCAAAGCCATGCTGTGGTAGGCATCCCACGTATAAAGCGGAGGAAGAGGGGCATGGATGTTAGCTCAGGGCCAGTCTTCCTCTGCAAAAAGAGGAGGATTGGCAGTAATCTTCCTCAAAATAAATAAATAAATAAATAAAAATAAAAGGCTCTGAGAGATGCAGCATGCAAGAATGGATGTACCATATTAGACCCGAGAACTCATCAGCTAAGTATGTTCCCTGGGAAGGCACAGAGTACACTCCCTCCACTAAAGAAATAAGAAATATGCAGGTTAGGGGGCATCCACATGGCTATGAAGCTCAGTGGTAGCTGTCTTATATGGGCCAGAGTAGACTATACGAGATGCTATATGGGCTCGCTAGAGTCAATGGGGATAATAGGATTCCAGAACAGTGGAGACCAGGTAAATCGCGTAACCATTAGAGTCATGGTAGGTGTAAGTTAAAGGGGAAAACTGGCTGTAATTGCATCCTACAGGCTTTGAAACATGGAACAGGATCAGCTGCATAATTTGCAGAGCCCAGTGCAAAATGAAAATGCAGGCCCCCTGTTCAAAATTATTAAAATTTAACACGGCAATAGCAGAGCATTAGACCAATAATGGGATGCTTCTGAGCACAGGTTCCTGTTTGATTGCACAACCACGAAGCCAGCCCTAGTACAGTGATCTGTGGCAATAATAATTGACCACGGTGTTCCCAGGGCTAAAATAGTTGGGCGGACAACAAAGATATTTTTGACTTATCAAAAATATAACAAGAACAGGTAAGAAGAAGGCTTATGTTAATCTCTGTAGTGAAAAAATCATAATCCCTCACCCAACTTTCAGACTTGAGCCAGTCCTCTGACCAAGAACAATCAACTGAAGGAGAAGCTGGGTCACCCAGAGCAAAGACTCTAGGCAAAGCCACAATGTCAGCAGAGACTGACTAATAACTCATGTGTTAGACCTAATGCTTTAGATTTAGAGCCTTGGCAGAGGGTGAGGGTGATAAAATACTATGACAAAGGTTGTATGGAAGAAGAAGAGAACAGAATTAGCCATGGTCCAAGGAGTCTACTGTCTGTATTTGTGGATGGTGGCTTCTGACACATCTCAAGATTAACTTGTGTCTCTATTATGAATAGACCACCAAAGCCACTTCTGAAGCACCATCAAATGTAAACTCTGCAATTGCCACCTCATATTGCTTGAACATTAAGTGAAGAATAGATTGTACATTCTTCTGAATTTCTTATATCTTTTCACAAGTCGATAGAAAGACATGTGGTCACGCTCTCTCTCTGTCCTCTCCGCTCCTCCCTTCCACCTACTGCCTAGCCCGTACTCACCTTTAGTTCTCAGATTTAAAGGCCATATCCAGAAGCTGGCTTAGATTAATTTAGGTCTAATCTCCCACTTTATCCCAGGCTCATGAGCTTGGCTCATGCTTATTTTTGGATACAAGATAATAAACTTATTTTCTATTTTAATTTTTTCTCCTACTTGAATAGATTTAATTCCAAATTTCATTTTAAACCTGTTTTTATTTAATCTTTTACAGGAGCTATTTTGAGAACCAATGGGGCAGGAGAGTTGGGAAGGCAAAGGGATCTTAAGATGGTACCATTTCTGGTTTACTGAAGATCTTTATCCTCCAACTATTATAATTCTTTGTCCATTCTTTCTGCCTAAATTAAGAATAGGCCTTAAATGCAGAAAAGGCAAAGCATCATGGGAAAGCTTAACTACCTATTCCTTTAAAAGATTTCATTGACTAGCAATATTTATAATTCTTATAAAACTATTATTAAGTAGCCACCTCTAACTCCATGAGCTAATGTCATTTTTCCCAAAGGCAGAAAAAGGGGCTGAGAAAAATCTGGAAGATGAATTTTCTTTGTGGTATATTTATCGAAAACATTACAAACTGCTGGAATTGGGAGCTAAAATCTCTAGTTTTGTGTCTCAACTTAATATCAGACTCTTAGCTTTAGCCTATTAATTCAATGTAATTAGAGTCAAAACAGCAATGGCCTCGAATGAGGTTTGTGTGTGTATCCATGACTTTTAAAGGTGTGTGCACAAGTGTTTTCTGTGCCCTTTTTTTGTGATAGTGAGTTTGGGACATGTCTGCATTTTTCCTCAATGCAGAGAGCCATAGAGGATTACTACCCAGGGGCATCTTTGCATTTTTTCCTGCAATACTTGGACTCTCCAGCAGTAATTTTTAAAATTTGCTTTGCTCTGAATGTGATGGCTGGGAATGCACTGTTCTGGAGATCATTATCTAAGCCTTTGTTAGACCCTTACTCATCTGGAAAATAGAGAAAAATTGGGTAACAAATGTGACCCAAAAAGAAATCACTCAAAGTAAAAATTTAAATTAGAGTAGCCACGTGTTCCCAGGGTTCACCACAGACAAGGAATCATGTGGAGAGCGTTCACCCTTCGGCTATGGTTCCTGGCATAAGTGAATTTGGGCAATTCACTTAACCTTTCCACACCCCCCTTTCCTTCTTCTGGCATCTGATGACACTGGTAGTAAATTTCCTTGCAGTAATGTGACAATTACCCAATTAATGACTATTAAACTCTCTGAAGACAGAATGCAAGGAAATGCTTAATAAAATGGTGAATAAGAAAAAAAAAAAAAGGACAGGAAAAGGCTTGTAGCCGTCATTGGAAAAATTATTAAAGGCTACTTTGAGAGGATCAATGAGAGACATCTTCTAACACGGTCTAATTGCTGACTGCCTGATCTTGTAACTCAGAGCTTGGCCTCAGCTTTCATGGTGCGTGACAACAGGGTCTTCCACAGCTGCCTCACGGAGAGGCTGCCATCCCAGCCAAGTTCCCAATCACAGCAGCATCTGAACTTTCCCCCTGAGAGTTGCTTTCATTTCATAGACGCCTCTGTTAAGAAACTAGACTCTTTTTGCAAAGATAGAACACTAAGTCATTTCTCTCTCCTCCACAGCTTCCCCTCCCTTCTATCTAGAATGGCTTTACCTCTGTAGTTCCCTGTAGTTTAAAGGCAGAAATAGAACATAATGGGATTTGGCTGAAGGGTTATAATCCTAAGAATTCCAAAACTTTTCATCCAAGGGCCATTTCTAAAGAGAGCTTTTATCCATTGGCAATTTCAGCTGAGAGCTATTCAGTCTGACTCAGGAGGCATCACATAAAGCCTTTAAAATGCCCTGGTCTGCCACTGTCCCTTTGCAAGGGCAGAGCAGAGCCTCTGTGTGGTGTTTCTCAGCCTATTTGTGATAGCATTCATCTGAAAGAGGAATAGCCTAGAGCTAAACTGGGAGGAATCGGAAGGCTGTTTCCTTGGCCAAATCTATCAGAGCAGGGACTCCCTCTTCTCTACCCACTAAAAGAGGCCTTAACATTTAGCATTAGTCAGGTTCAGCTGGGAAGATGAATAGTATTGAATCAGGGGTTTATTTTCATCCATGCTGGCAGCCTGAGAATGGGGAAGAGGAGATGGTGCTTTGTGACCCAAGTGTCAGAAGGGAAGTGATCACACAATACATAGACACACACATGCATGGGTACACACACACATACACACACACACACCACTCTTGCTTCACTGCCTCATCTTTTCCTATTTCAAGAAAACAATGAGATGAGTCTCTTTTCTATGGAAGAAGCAGAATGTGTCTACAGAGGTCCAACACATGCTCTTGGCTCTAATCCATAGGTCTACCTTCCTGGCTGCAAGCTGGACTCTCTGCCAGCCATTATTCAGAATGAATAGGGATGCTTTGGAGCAATTTTTCCCATTAGAGTAGGAAAATGTTAATATAGAACAGTCATTTTTAGAAATACCCCTGTAGTATCTAGTGAGCGATACACATTTCCATTGCCTTAGAAGGGGGTAAGGATAATTTATTTTCATGTGGTCCCAAGCCCTTAGGATTAAGCAATGAAGCCTCTCCAGGTACTTAGAGGAAAGGGAAATAAGATCGCCCTTTGAGAATTAAATGACTTGAAAACAACTTAGTGAAATGTTTTCTAGTTCCATGGGAGCATACTAGAATGTCACTTAATTAGTGAAATTGTCACATCTGCAGTGAGCAGACATCATCTAAAGGGAAAAGCCATGTAGCTAGCTGGCTTCAGATGGTCCAACCACCTGCACAATCCAGGAGACAAGTAGAGAGACCAGGAGGTCCTGAGCTTCCTCGTCACCAGGCCTCATAAGGTCTGGATGTACCAACCCCGAGACCTTTAACCACACTCTGTTCTGATTCTGCAAGTACTGAGCAGCCCTTTGTTTTAATAATTCATCTTACCAGACACTTGCATCTGGAAAAGCATGGCCGTGAATAGGAGATAGAAGCACATTAGTCACTAGAAAGAAATGTTGCCTATTTGTAAATGAATTACTTGGCTTTCTCTAGTTCACCTATTAATGTCAAGTGAATGTAGTTACAATAAGTTTGTGTCTAAGAGTCTAATTATTTCTGCATTTACTCATAAAATCGTTTTTTTCGTACGTGTAAACCAAGGACCATGGTGACTTCACTAAGGTAATGTCACCCAGTGAGGAATCTTAGGGGTCAGCCAGCAGCATCTTGGAGATTGTTCCTAGATATCCACCCATATGAATATCTTCTCCCATTTTCACTTCAGTAATTCCTAGTTTCTATAGATATGGGGAAGAAGCTCTAGAAATGGAAATAATCCTCATGTTTCTCTAATATATAAAGCTGACACTTGTTTATAAAGTTGAGTCTTTTCCTGTGGAATGTGCATATTTTCATTTAGGAATCTTGTTCCCAGCAATGCATGGAATGATGACACTTGGTCATTCCCACAGTTAAAGGGTATGAGGAAAAACCAGCTCTGCTTCAACCAAGTCTGAGTGATTAGGACATGCAGCAGGAACTGGTTTATTTTCTTTTTTTATCAAAATATACTCCCTTCAGTTATCCATGCAATAATTTTTTTCACATGCTCACTATGTGCCAGACATTTGCTCATCTTTGGAGATATGTTGGTGAACAAGGCAAACTCTCAAAGAATTTGTGGTTTAGAAGAAAAGGTAAACACTGAGACAAAAATTCCCAAGATAATCCATTGAAGGGAATTGCAAGAGTGTTAAGTTCCTTGAAGAACACAAACAAGATGCTTTATTGAGTATAGTGGGGCTGATCAGGAAAAGATTCTCTGATAAAGTAGCATTTAGGCTAGGTCTAAAGGATAAGTAGGGTCCAATCAGGGGAAGAAACTGAGCCAGAGCATCCAAGCGTAGAGAAGAGTACAGACAGAAATCTTGAGGTCAAAGTGAGAGTGGTATGTTCCAAGAACCTGAAGGAGGCCAGATTAGCTGGAACCGAGAACTCTGGGGTGAGAATTGAGGTTTAGACAGCAATCTGTGCCTGCACAATAGAGCAGTTCTCATTGTGGATTTTATTTATTCTTTTAGCAAATATCCCTTGAGGGCCCACTATGAAACAGGAACTAACTGATCCAGGTATTGACCATGCAACAGAGAACCATCTCCTTGGGAGGGAGGCAAACAATAAATAAGCACATTTGTGGTATGTTAGAGGTGATTAATATTAGAGGTGAAGGATAATAAAAAAGACAAGGTAAACAAGGGAGCACGAGGGTTGAAGTTTGATTACCATTTATATAGAGTGTTAATGGATGGCCTTATGGATAAGGTGGTGTTTGAGCAGAGACCCAAAGTAAATTTGAGAGAACAAGTGAAGGGGACATCAATGAGAAGAGCAGGCAGAGGGAAAAGCAAGTGCAAAGGCCCTGAGGTGAGAGCATAACTGGAATGCTCAAAGAATGGCAAGGTGGCCAGTATGACCCAAGGAATTAAGAGGAGAGTAGCAGATGAGATCAGAGAGATAGTATGTTTGTGGAGTCCAATCATGTGGAACCTCCTAGGCCACTGAAAGACTCTTACTCTGAGTGAAATAAGAAGCTTATAGCAGGTTTTGAGTAGAGAAGGGCCATAATTTAATTTCCATTTAAACAGCTCACTCTGGCTTTTGTGTTGAGCAAGATGATGGAGGCTGGGGGGGGGTGGGAGGCGGGAGAGACACGGCAAGGAGACCACTTATGAAGCTACTGTCTTTGTCCTGAAAATGATGGGAAATAATTAAAGAGTTTTAAGTCAGGGAGTTGTAATTTATTAAAACATCATAATATATACTCTAATTATAAACCTCAGTTTACCAATTAATTAAAATATAAACCCATTAGTAAAATAGTATTTTCTTATCTTAAAATACTGTATTAATTAATTACTACTAAACTTCACTCTGATTTTTCTTTATTTCCTCTAACTTGTAGTCATCTGACCTGGATGCATCTTCCAACTCTCTTCTGATGTTGGAATAAACTGGACTAATTCTAGATCTAATTACACTTCTAAGAAAACATGCGGGCTGTGTCCTTCCAGATTCAAGAAATGCCTTGGATCCCTGAGTCTTCCTAGTATAACAGATATCTAGAATACTGAAGTACAAGAAATATCTGATTCACCAATATTGTCAAAAATTCTAGTTGCCGGCCTGGTGGTGTAGTGGTTAAGTTCATGTGCTCTGCCTTGGTGGCCTGGGGTTTGTGGGTTTGGAGCCCAGGTGCAGACCCACACACCACTCATCAGCCATGCTGTGGTGGTGTCCCACATACAAAACAAGGAAAGATTGGCACAAATGTTAGCTCAGGGCCAATCTTCCTCACCAAAACAAATTCTAATAACACTCATTCTGAGATTTCCTGTTCCTTCCACTAGATTGTAACTAATTCTTAAAATTATGGTGTTCCAGAGAACAGAGAAATTTCCATTCCATCCTGGCCATATTTTGCATGGTTCCCTTCCTGAGCTCCTATAGGCACTTTGAATGGAGATGACACCTTTGGTGGCACGCATTGCTCAGAGTATCATAAGAACACTTCAGCTCAGCAACCAAAGCTTGGGCCCTTAGTATTTGATGCTCTGCCCTTGCATCTGATATCCCATTAGCTCATTCCTTCTCTGTTCAAGACAATTTTTAGCTGCGGACACTCTCAGAAACTAGCGAACTGTCATTTCTAGAGAACCAATAGTCTTCCAGGTATCAGATTCAGAGTCTCAGAAGCTAAAAATCTGGAAAGTCATGTGGGTATCTCTAGATTTAGATGCTCCTGAACTAGCCAGGCCACAACATCTGGTCTGGTTCCAAAGACAAGTATAATAATGACTCTGGACTTGTGTAAAATACCTTTCATTTCAGTTTTCTACTAAATCAGCTAATAAGCTGTACAAGGGCTATGGACGACATATGAGTGGACACTCTTCATTTCACTCCATTGGCATCTAAACTGCTCACAGTGGCTTGCTTGAAATCTAGTGGTCAGTGAAGCACACACTAGGTGAGGATTCAGCTGGTTTCAAGGACTCAGGACTTGGGCTGACTGCCTTTCTTACCAATAGGTAAGCCCTGCCAAGACCTAAACATCTCCCTACTGCGGTAATCAGAAAATTCTTGTTGTGTTTATACTTCTATGTTCTCTCCCTTAAAGAGCAGTCAAATTTACAGGACAGTCCTCGGCTCACCTCCCACTCCCACGCAGCAACACCCCTTCCTCCTCCATCTGCTGGAGTTCTTAGAAGGAGGAACACTCTAAATCAGAAAGAAACCCATACAGATACAAATTAATATCTCCATAATTCACCACATATCAGTACAAAGGTAAAATGATTCCTGCTCTGTGACATCTCTTCCCTTCTTTCTCCCTTTCCAGCTAATCTGAAACAAGACAGCTATCTTACCCACAATGTTCCTGAAGATTTTAGGTTGCTTGGCATCCTAGATCACCAAGTTCTCATTTCCAGTTCCAGAAAAGCTTTCTCTTTTCTTGATAACTCTTTATCTTCATTCCAACACCAACTCTTCTGATTAACATCTAATCCCATAAACTTATGTTTATATTTAGTTTTATTGATTGTCCACCATTTTAGATCTGGGTCCCCATAAAAGACTTATGAAACTTTATGTGTTTTAATTTTCAGGAGATAAATTTTTAAGCATTTCAACTGACATGTTTTTAGAAGAGAACCTGCAAAGACCTTTTCTCAGAAACCAACAAAGTCTCTTAAATTCACTCAGGAAACTGAACTGTAGGCTACAGTAAGTAGAGGTTGATGAAGAAAATATCACTTGAGAGGGAGTGAGGAAGGCTTCATTCATGCAGTGATTACATTTCAAATATCTACCACTAACTCTAGCTCTGTTACTCAGCCTGTGTCTTGGTTGGGCTTCTTAGTTTTCATAAGCAAATGTCAAGCTTCCTCAACTTGACTGACTCTTATAGGTATGGCCCTGCTGTCAATTAGTTTAAAAATATCTGCACTCCCAATATTTTTTTTATTTGATGCTCTATATTTATGCTTGATTGTAAAATTATTTGTGATGGGTTAGCTAAACCATATGAAATCTTTCTTTACTCTGTTGTGTCTAATTTTATCTTTGGATCATTTTGGATTGTTACTGAACTGCTATTGTGAAACTATGCCTTGGGATCATGGCTATTTGGCACCAAAAAATGTTTCTGAGTAAATAGTCTCACCCTACATGTAATTGTCATGAGGTTGTTGAGGGTAGTGTTTCCCGCATCACGCACTCTCCTTTTATGTGGCTCTGTTAGGGGAATTTTTATCAGGTTTCAACAAGAAAAAAGGTTTGCCTTTACTTTGCTCGTTTTTTTTTTTTTTTGGTAACAAATTCTAACTGAGTTTTTGCTACATACGAAACACTGTGACAGGTATGAGGCATACAGTGATGAATCCAAAGAGACATGGTTCCCAACCTCATCAAACTTAGAATTTAATATATAAAAGAGGCATGAAACATATTATCCTATGAAAAAAATGTTGAAATGAATCTGTAATATGTGCTGTGAAGAAGAGTTGCATTGTGCCATTAGGCATAGGATAAGGGACTTGACCCATTTGTGAAATGAGGGAAGAAATGAAAGTGGAGACGGAAGTCATTGAAGATTTTAAGCACGTTGAGAAAGTTTGACATGATTAAACATGTTCTGAAAGAACACGCAGCTGCCATGTGAAGGGCAGATTGTGTTTCCATTTTTGAATAGACTCCTAGGAAGTTCAGACCAAATTTTCAGCGCGCTTTTCCCCAGGTGTTGATGGGATGGATTTCAGTCACTAACTTTATATTACCTGTTATAGTCCCCCACTCTATGTTACCTTTCCTCTTAATTTCCCTTTGCCTCATTTTTCTTGCTTAGCAATTTTTCTTTTATTTTTCTGAACATGTCTTTTACAATCTGTACAGTTTACTTTTGTTTTGTAGGGGGGAATGAGGTACAATACTAATAACAAATAAATGAAAGAGAATATGTCCCAGTTCTGCAAATGTTAACAAGATATTTGAAGAATTAGAGAAAGAGTATGGAAGAAATGGCTCTGAAAAATACAAAAGACAGACGAGAGAACAGATCTTCACAGATTATTTCACTGATAAGAGAATGCCATTTTTAAACCAAGTTGATTTGAACCAGTCAGCAGCTTTGGGATCTCAAGCAAACCCTGTTGAATGTCTTTTTCAATATAGATATACTTTTATCTCTCATATCTTTCTCTTTTGTTTCCCTTGATCTTGGGACTCCTGTTCTTTTATTTTCTTAATTGCTTGCTGTTAGGCAGCAATCTCATTGAGGAAAGCAATCTTGCTTTCCACATACTTATTTTTGTTTTTATTTAACTCTCTCTCCCAACTGCCCTGTAGCATCCAATACAAGACTTGGGTCTGTGCTAAATAATTTATAGCTATGCATTCAGAAAGCATTCATTCTTTCTCCTGGTTTACAGAAAGATGTTTTTTCTATTTTCTGCTTATGTTTTTAATTTTGTCCCAATGTTTTTGGAATAAAATATTAACATATAGGCAAGTTTTCTTTCATAAATTAGCCTATTCTAACCACCAAGTCTGATAAGGCCATCTGTGAAAAAACAAATGGAAGGGGCACCGCAGAGGCTGAGGATGAGAGAAAATGATGCAAGGTCTCCAGAGCTGGAGGTGGTTAACCTTCGGGCCAGTGAAAAATACTGAGCACCAGGGGAAAGCCATGAAGAGAGTTTAGGGTCTTTATGGCAGGTTTTCTTTTTTCCCCTGTGAAAGCAACTTTAACCTTGTAAAAGATCTACTTTTGTCTTGTTAACCTGGCTTTGAAGAGGAATGACCGTGGGAGGAAACAATACCAACAGCAAAGGAGAAAAAGGAATAAACTCCTCGGAGCCTTTTTACCATCTTCAGAGTCGAGTTTGGGGCAATATTAAGGCAGAGCTGCTAAGGAAAAGGCATCAAGAGCAATAAAACATGTCCCTTCTCCTTTCTTTTGAAGATTGAGATCTGTGTGCATTATCTATGAATGGTCCTCTGTCCTTCTGCCTCAGCTGGAAGGTATTTTTCTTTCTTTTCACTCTTGGTGTATTGCCCTATTTTTTCTTCCTTTTCTTGCTTCCTTCTTTCCTTCCTGCAATTCCTCTTTTCCTTTTAAAGCTGCTGGAGGAGACTCTCATCTGGCAGCAGCTCAGAAACTCGATAGGTGAGCTACTTGAGGGCCCCAGAGTGGAGACTGTACCTCGTCCGTGGGACTCCATGGGACACTGGGAAAGGCTTTCCCCCGAGCAGACCTGGGACCAAAGCAGGTCAGGTGCCATGCTTGGTATATTCTCATCAATAGTTGGAAATCCTTGATTGAGGTTTAAAAATCTGACATCTAATTACAGGAGCACCTACTCTGGACTAAAATTCATCAACATCAAGGTCATTTGATTAATTTAGGAGAAATGCGTGTAGTATTTAGACTTTTCATATTTCAATTATAGTTTTTGCTGAGCAATATATATATGTAGTATGGGTGTGTAGATCTACCTATCATCTGTCTGTCCATCTACTTATTTATCTATCTGTCATCTATCAAGCACCTAGATTGAGAAAAATATCAGAACCAAGGCCCCTGAAGATCTTGCCTGCCTCCTTCCTATTACTACTACTCTGCCAAGTGTAACCACTGTCCTGACAGGTAACACCAAGAATTTGTTTTGCCTATTTTATGCCCTTAAATCGAAGCCTTGTTCCTGGTTCTCAACATCAGGTTTCTTAGAATCACACATATGGTTTGGTAGCTCAGCTGTTCTCATTACTGTGTCGCAGTGGTTCTCAACATGTGCCCCCAGATCATTAGTATCAGCATGAAAGGAACTTGTTAGAAATGCAAATTTCTGAGCAAAGTTTTGAAACCCCACCGTGACTTGATGAATCAGAAACTCTGGGGGTGGGGCACAGCAATCTGTGTTTTAACAAATCCTCCAGATGACTCTGACACACACTAATTTTCAGAAACATTGCTATATAGTATTCCATTCTCTGAATATATTTTCATGAATTTATCATTCGACTGCTGATGGACATTTAGGCTGTTTCCAATGTAATGCTATTATGAAGAGCTATGAATATTCTATTATCTGTCTTTTGATGATCATGAAAATGCACTTATTGTGGGTATATACCTAGAAGTATAATTTCTGGGTCATAGGATATGCTTTTGCTCAGCTTTAGTAGATATTATCATACAGTTATCTAAGTAGTTATACTAATTTATATTTCCCAACTTGATATAAGAGTTGTAGTTTCTTAATATCCTTAGCAAAAAGTGTACCTGGTGTTTATTTTATTTTTAGCCATTCTGATGGGTGATAGTGTATCTAATTGACGTTTTAATGTGCATTTCTCCAATGACCAGTGAGATGGAGTACCTTGTCATATATTTATCAGCCATGTGTATGCCTTCATTATTGAAGTGTACCTTTAAATCTTTTTCCATTTTCTATTAAGGGGTCTATTTTTGTCTCATTGATTTTTAGATACAAGTCTTTGTCAAACACATGTGTTCCAAATATCTTTTCCTAGTTTGTGGGATGCAAGGCAATAATATTTTTGATAACAAACATTCCCAAAGTGTAAGTATGGACTAAGAGTGTCTTGTAACTTATAGATTTTTTTCCAACATACTTCCCATTTCCCAATTGTCCGCTAACTTTCTCTCTTACTGAAAAATTATTGCTTGGAGTAACACTGCTTTGTTGCATTATATAGACAGCTAAGGAGAAGTGGATAAAACCATATGGATAAAAAATTATATGGAATATTTGGGGCAGGTCAGCACCTCACAGCCAACTCTAAATGCTCTAAGGCTTAAACATATACATCCTCATTTTTTCTATATCTCATAATCACTGTCCCCTCTTCTTTTAAATATGGTTCCTAGGTGATTGGCAAGTATCCCAGTAACAGACCATGAATGATAAAGGAAGCTTAACAAATCTGTGGGCAGAGGAAAAGATTATTCAAGAAACAGAGCTGGGGCAATTGGTTGGTTATTTGCATAAAAGTCCATTCAGATTCTGATCTCAAGTTATTTATGAAAATACATCCCAAGTGGAACAAAAGTTAAATATAAAAATTCTAACCAGGAAGAACTAGAAGATATTTGTGAATATTTTTCTGATTCCTTAATGTGAAAGGAAATAGCAAAGGGAAAGATATACAAATATAGCTATATCACAATTTGAAACTTTTGAACTTCTAAATCCAAACTGAGTTAAACAGGAAAAAGCAAACTGAACAAAATGTTTTCAAGAACGATGACATACAGAGTTCATATTCTTAAGCTTAAATTCTTAGTATATAAAGATCATGAACAATTAGGAAAAATATTAAGGGCCCAGCAGAAAATGTACAAACAATTTTAAAAATGTATTTACAAGACATGAAGTTCAACCGGCTGTTAAATTAATAGTTGCTTAAAAAATAAAAATTTAAAAAAAAGAAAAGGAAGAAAAGAGTCCAAACTCACACATAGTCAAAAAATTACAAATAAATCTTTTTAAAAATTGCATTTCCAATACTGCAGAGAGTTGAGACTAGATTTAGACCCAAATGTAGTCAGAATTAAGAATGACTATCATGGAGAAGCAAAAATCCAGTTTCTGTTGTGGCAAGATGTACCGAGGAGAGAAAAGAGAGGTGATCTCCCATTTGCTATCAAGTAGTGAAGAAAGAAAAGACTCTTCCACAGGCTGGTGACAGCCTGAGAGGCTGGCCTTTTAGGCTGTTAATAGACAACAACAACAATAATAATAACAACATAAGAGGAAATAAAATAGCTAAGAGTTTGGAGAAGATCAGAGATGATGGGTGTCATTAATTAGAACTGGAAGTGAAGAATAGAGATTAGCGCATGTTTTTACAGTGAGGGAAAAAATATCATTTATTGTGTTCAGATGATCCAAGCACTGTGGTTAGTCCTAGGTTGACAAAGATAAATGCAGCCTACTCCTGCCTTCAAGCAGCTTAGACAGGTTAGCTGATAATTTGAATAAAATATTGTTGAAGCTGGTAGAATGTCGGCATCTTGAATAGGATTTTATTAAATTCGCCTGGGGCATTTCAACCTGGCGCCTTTGAAAATACAAGCTGTCTCTGCTATGTGTGTGTGTTTCAGTTCATCCTAACAACTGATATTTATAATGATGATCCTGATTCACAAGAAGCAGTGAAACTGAGTTAGTATTTTCTGTTAAACATGACGGGGAAGTACGGGGTGTATTTTCCAATGATTTGAAGCAAAATTGAGTTTAGAAACAATTCTGGCTCTTACAGAGTTAATTTGCAACTATCTCATGAGAGTCAACGAGAGCTCTGCAGAGCTGAAATTTTACTGCGTACCACATGGGATTGATTGAAACATTAAAAGGAGCTGCTTATTCTACTCCCTGGGGGAGTACAGACCAAAAGAAAGAGGGGTGGCCAGGAGAATAGGTACCCGTTTAATTTTTACAGCTCACAAATGTCCTGCATGCCAGTCAATTTAGCAGAAGTCATACAGAAGTGAGGATAAACAGCTGATATTACAGACATGATCAAAATCTGTTTTTTTCTGTGAACGGTTACCATAATGTAGACTGTTTTTTGCTTGGTTCGTCTAAGTAGTCATCTGAAACCTCTGCTTTATTTTTTAATCTCACGCTGTAGTTTATTATTGTTACTACCTGAAGAAAAAAGTAAAACATTGTAAAGTTCCTTTGCTTTTTGCAAACCAAAATCTTTGTTTTTGCAAATCACTGTATTTGGTAATATCACCACATTACCTTTTTCTAGAATTAGAAACAGCATTCACAAAAGATATCTGAAAATGTAGCGGTTCAAAAAACGAAAAGTTCTCTGCTTCGTGTAACTGATTCTCTGGGAAATTTCATGACAAATATTCATACATTGTTTTCATAGTAATCATTGCATCGCGAAATTAAAACAGACGCAATGCCAAGCATTTTTAAAACAACTATCCAGCAGTGAAATTGCTATATATTTCTTCTAAAAACAGGTCATATCATACGTACATTTCTGTGAAAAATGGCTGACCTTTTTTATTCAGTTCAGCAGCGACATTCATTAGACTTGCTTTTTAATTTCTTCGATTGGTGCATGTAAAACGCAAGGCTGGGCGGGGGATGTAGGATGTGAACACGTGTAGGTGGTTCCTTTTGATCAAGAGCAAATCTGACCCTTCTCCCCACCCAGCCTTCCCCTTTTGTGCTCGTGTGTTCTGAACAGCCTTTGAGAACAGAGTCCCAAATTACAATGATGTCCCAAATCACAGGATTAATGTGTCTACGAACAGACCTCTTATGCCTCCAAAATGAAGTACTCCTTGCTAATTTCTCTTCAAGACACCAGCTTAATTGCATTTTAAACAAATGGGCTGCTTTGCTGGCCAACTTTTAAATGAGATAACAGCAATGTTCACTCTCCAGCAGTGATGAGTGCCTTGCAGTAGATTCAAAACTCTGTTCAATAACAGGTTTAATCTCACACCAGCAGATTTACTGCAGAATAAACTGCCACTGAGCTCATAATTAGTAAAACAACAACAAAAAAATCCAAGCTACTAAATATTATTTTCCAAAGCAGCAGGCAACGTTTTAGTGGAAAATTTCAGTCCTGTTCTTTGTGAGTTTTATTGATTTTATGTATGATATTGGGAATTCATGCTATGATTTAAGATAATGTTCTTTATTGATCACGTAAGCAGTTGTTCAGCTATCTAGGAACAAAATGATGCCCCATTCACAGAATATGTGACACACACAGCCGGGGAGACTACAGAGCCTCTTTCTAATGTTTATTTCTTCTTTTTTTGCTAAAGCATATTTGCTGCTGGAAAACAACAGCCAAAAAGCGTTTGTGCTTTAGAAACAATCTTCTCATAATTTTCTTTGTTGCAGCTATCAGTGGCCAATTGTGATTCAGTGAAAACCCTGTTCGACAAACAGATGTTACAAAATACATTTCTCTGCTTGCTGCATTTAAACAAATATTAATGAGGTAATCGGAACTATTAAAGAAAAAGAGAGAGCTTGCTCTGTATATACGATCTTATGTACAAGGCAATCAAAATTTCTCACTTATATTGCATCATAGTAAGATATAGTTATAATGACATACCAAGGGACGTATTTTTCATAACTGTCTTAAATATCTGTGAAAAAATTGTATTGTGCAATTCTAAAAAGCTTATTGGCAGATAAAGGTGAACAAAAGCTTTTGTGCAAAAGTGAAGAGGAATTATGTGTATTAAGAAAATCAACTTCATTGTATACACCGTACACAGATTTTTAAAAATATTACTTTTTATGTGTGTAAATATAAATTAAATGTGTGATAGCCAAAAAAGCTATTTGCAAATAGCTGCTAAGTATTCGGGCAGTGTGCTTCTCCCGACATTGCTCAAACAGAAATAAGCTGTCTTCAGTACAAGCACCAGCTCACCTCCCATCACTCAAACACGTAGTAACGGCCTGTGAGGCCAGCTTTATTTCTGGCATTAACCTTTTGGTAATGAGTGCTACATCAAATGGAATTTGAGGAATCTAATGGGACTGCTGTGCAGTTTATTTTTTTAAGACCCCCAAAGCAAATTAAACCTCAGTGAATCAGACATCATATTCACAGACAATAGCAGTTTTAAGAAATAACTAAAAAACACCAATTTACAAATAAAGCTTTTAACTCTCTAGGTTTGTCAGGTGATGATTCAAAGAAACAGTACTAATTTTTGTCTTCATTTAATTGCCCTTATTAGTACTGATCCTGAAGATTGCAAGTTTAAGAAAAGAAGGAAAGGAAAGAAAAGAAAGTATTCCCAGTTCTATGTCAGACTAATCATCATGGTGTTTCCAAGTCATAGACCCAAAGAATTTCAGACGTGCAAGACCTGGGACTGACACAATTCCCGTAACTCACAAAGGAGGAAACTAATGTTCGGAAGAGCGATGCGATAATCCCAAGGGCACATTTTTCATTAGTCTCATCTATTATGTAAGAACAACGTTTATTCTTTCATCACATACCTAATAAATATCATAGTCCATACTCTGGTCCATCAGATTTCAATGTCGTTGCTCCTGACCACATACATTGGATGACCTCATCCAAAATATGGCTGCCTTACAGATCTTACACAAGACCGCATTCTGCTTTTCCGTATCATTTCAATTTCAGCCTATGTGCTGCTGGAACAAGCATTTATTGTCAATACATTTTTTTTCAATTTTATTGACAAATGCACCCATTTCTAAGTATGTAACCTGTGTAACCACCATCTCAAACAAGATATGGAACATTACTTCCACTTCCAAAATTTTCTTCCTTCCCCTGCGGTAAATCCGCACCCATCACCCACCACAGGAAAACACTAATCCGATTTCTCTCACTATAAATAAGTTTTGCCTGTTCTAGAACTTCATATAAATGGAAGCACAGTTTTACTTACTAATTTGATCTGGCAGATACTTATAGAGCTTATTATGTGCCGGACATTAAGTGCTATACAAGTATTGTAATGTTTAATCCTCATAACCATGATGAGGTGGGTATTATTATCCCCATTTTATAGATAGTAAGGCAGAAGCTCAGAGAAGTTAAGTAAGAGTCCAAGGTCACACAGCTGATAGGTGGTGGACTTGGAATTTTAACTCAGCCAGTTTGGTTTCACAGCCTGTGCCCTAATCACTTCATAATGCAGCACGAGAACTGATAATAATAATAACAGCTAAACTTTATTCTCTACCAGCCACTCTTCCAAACAATTAGACATACTAACTCATATTACACACATTAATACGTGTAAGCAATGACAGAAATTAAGACATATTAGCTAACCCTTTGATGCAGGTAATAGTGTTCTCTTCAGAGATAAGGAAATGAAGGCAGAGGGAGGCACAGGATGGTTATAAAGCCGAAAACTTGACATACGTTATGTCTGAATCTCCAGGGCCTAGAAGAGTGCCTAGTGTGTGGTAGGTGCTCAATAACACACACGCACAGACACACATTACATGCATATGTATTATACATCATATATAATTACTACATGACATTATGTAATATATGTTACACATTTTACATACTGAAGCATATACATTTTTAAATGAATGAATTTATAGCGTATATAACATTAATAACATATATAACACACAACATTAATATGTAACATGAATATATGAATGAATTTATTTGATAAATGAATCTATTTGTGTTGATTTTATTGGCATCCCCATTCCATAAATGAGAAAAAACTTACAGGTTCAGAGAGAGAGATTTAATAACAGCCGAATTTACAAACCCAGTCAATGGATTGCTTGGCTTAAAGGCACGTCTGTCTGTTTCCAAAGATCACACACTTTCCCTCTGTTTTCCCACCATTTGTCAGCACTCTTCTAGGTTGCACATAACTCATCTTATGTAGTCATCACCACGCCCCTATGGAGAAGATGTTCTCACCCATTTCCATCTTAGATGAGCAATATGCAGGGGGATTAAGCACATTCTCCATGGGCACCTAGCTGGGGAAGTTTATGCTCAAACTACAGAGTAAGTGTTGAGTTTGATGTTGATAAATTTGAAAGTCTTCATGGTATAGGTGACTCGTTGGAAGTGCATGAAATTACTGCGAGGATAGACGATGGAAGGGAGTAACACTTACAGCTAGTGAGTACCTCCAGGTGTCAAGATTCATACACTGCATATTATTGAATCTGGTCACCATCAATTGTGATACACTTCCCGATTTCTGATTTATTAAAATGTGAAAGCAATCCATGACCTGGAATCAATGAGATACAGCATGTGATCTCTAATTCCTATAATGACCCTTTGAGATTATCATCTCTGTCTTTAGAGGAGGAAAACAAGGCTCAAAGAGACAAAGTGAATACCTATGGGCCCAGAACCTGGATAAGGGCTGCCCTGGAGCTGGTGTCTTTGTGAGACTGGTGTCATTGGTTGCTATTTTCTGTACTGCCAGATTGTTCTGTGTGTTTGGGTGCTGCAACCGCAAATGGGGAAGAAAAGAGGTTTTGAGAAAGCATTCACTCCAAGGGAAGTTTACCACATTGCTAATCTAAATTACCATCTATTTCAACTTTTGAGCTATGTGTTAAATTAATAGCGTATCACAAAACAATTAATTTGTTTATAGTTACACAGGATTTCACATTTTTCGCTTTTATGGCTAGCTCAGACATACCCTTCTTCTAGTTACAAATAGTTAAATCTGACTCCTTTTCCACAAGGCCACCCGTTTTCCATGAGGGACTAACCGCTAACCTGTTAGGTCAATAAGGGAAGTCTTATATTTTGATGACATGTTCCCTACAATGTATTTTACTTTTACAGTGGAGTGTTGTAAGATTTTAGTAAAAACATGTAGTCAATAATTGTATAAAATGAATAGGTTCACATGTTCCAGTGCCCTTTTTTTTAAATTGAAATTTTAAAGCAGTATAAATTTATAGCTTCCTGAGGAGAACCCATCAGAGGAATTAAGTTGGCTACGCCCCTCACAATCCCCGTTTTGATCTTCCGTCTCTGGGTTCATGTCTCCTTCCTACTTTTAATGTAACAGGAAATGTTCATCTGATTCTTCTTCAGCTGGACAGGACTCTTTTCTCAAGTCACCGCAATGGTTTTTGTTCCATTTGTGAAACCCTTTATAATTTAAATGACTAGATTTTCTAATGGAATATTTTGCATACCAAATTAAAAGTTTCTTGTGAAAAGACATGATTTTGTGGAATTAAGCCCCTGACAACTGACCATTTTCTCAGCAGTTATGACTTGATTATCATCCATAGGAAAAACTGCTTTCTAGGCTTGTACTTTATACAAATAATGAATAACAATTCTGTATTTTTTTTCCTCAGAAAACTTCCAATTATCCATTCACTTTGAAATTTGAAATGTGTGGTGGCACCACCTTTTATGCTTAATTTTTTCCCCTTTTTTTCTCCCTCTTTCTCTCTCTCTCCCTCTTCGTCCCTCTCTCTCTCATCACCTGCAGTTTATGAAGCCAAATGAAAGAAGAAATATTCTAGAAATATGGCAAATTTAGACTAGACATTTCAGGTAGGTTTTTTGAATCCTTTAGGAGTGTAAAACTCCTTTACACATACGTAACCTGTGAAGATTGTTAGTGCATTTGAAACTTTTCTCACTTAGTCTCCACAATTACCTCAAGACACAGTTGAGACAAGCAGTATTAGCTACCAGGCCTGGCTTCATGGGTGTGTGACTTGTGCAGCTGAACAGGGCCCTTTGTTTGGAAGGACCCAATACTTCATTTAATGCTCTGCTGTCATTGTCTTGAAATCCTTAATAATATTTTAACAAAAAGCCTTACATTCCCACTTTGCACTAGGCCCACAAATCATGTAACTGGTACTGTGAGTTATCCCCATGTAATAGGTAGGATAGTTTCTTTCTCTGCTCACAGTAGAGGGCTAGCTAGCAAAGAGGAACTATGAAAAGGGCAGTTAGAGTAGTTAATTAGAATAAACAGAGCTGTTATGTTTTGGTTTCATTCTTTAGCTTGAAATGTAAATTTGAAAAACATTAGACACATTCATACTCAATTACCATCTACCATCAAATATAAGCCATGTTTTTCTCACTGAAAAATCTATATCCTGAAAAGCGTGAATTGCCATATATTTGAATTCTTGCAAAGTCTGTCATGTTAAGGGGTGATCTCTCAATTATTTCATTTTAAACATTAGCCAGGGATAACTTCAAGATGCTAGTTTGAGATATTTATAGCTATCACATGACAGAATCCATGAAAAACAAAAAAAGGAGGTAAATCGACTTAGTTATTCTTGGACAAATGACCTCATAATTCTAAGTGCCGAATCTTACTGTAAAAAAGCCTTCTAAAAATCATTTTTAAAAGGAAAATGGTAATTTTTACCCTGTAGAGACAATAAAAATATACCTTCAGGATAATTGAAAAAAAATAGTAGACTGGTATGTGAATGGGTGCTTGCAACTGGAGATAAAATTTCTAGTGACAGCATCATATATGGATTCAAAATGAATTCAAACAACTTTGACAGAAGCTGTGCTCTGGACGATTGAGGAACGTGGCTCAAAAGGGGATCCCAGTGATGAGGAAGTCACCAATGTTGGAGACCATATAAGAGTTTTATAAAAATTAGTCCATAAAATTAAAGTGTGGGAACATTTTATAAATTAACATTGTTTCGTAAAATATTTAAATTTAAACATATGAAGTTAATAAACATTACAAGTAGTCATCTATTTAATCTACATGCCTTAAAGTTTATATGTTCAAACCGTTCCCTTCATCCCCTAAAAGTCTTTCAATTGGGAAAATGAGGTGTTGCCGGGTACTTAAGTTTACCTTATCTTTAAACATTTGTGGCAGTAATTATAAACGTTTCTAAATCACATAGAATAAGGTGATTTTCCTGCTATTTTATGCTATTTGCTCTTGATACAATGTGGATGGTTGATTAGCATAGCTAATTGAAAGTTGAATATATTCAGGCATTCTCAGTTGAAAGGTTCTTCATAGCTACAGAGTGCAAATTGAATTATTTTCATCTTTCTAGTCCAATTCCTGGGCTGTGAATCTCTCTGGGACAGCTCTGCTGAGATTTATTATAGGCACACATCTGTATTCCCCCCAAAGTCCTTCATTCCTGCTTCAATGCAGAGGGAGTCTCATGGCCTGCCCACCTCCCCCTCATGTGCCAGACCATGGCTGGGGGCAGCTGTGCTGGGGAGGAGGAGATTACCACTAGAAGCAAGAATCCTGAGTATTTAAATTCATCTTAAATGGAAACAAACAAACAAACACAAAATTAACCCTACTTTGCATAGAGATTTCCTTTTTGCTCTTGCTTTAAAAAATTGTTTTCCTGAAGTCTTCTATCCATCTCTCTCACATCCTTCTCTTCCTTTCCATTCCTACTGCCACACTCATCACAGAATGTTCATTCCCCATCTAGATTGCCTTCCTGCAATCAGTCCTCTCCTAACTATCTTTTACCGCTCATTTCAACCCAGCTTCAAGCCTGCTGCCTGGGTGCTCTTTCAAGAACCCAATTAATATCCTCTCAACTCTTGCTTGCACAGTTTCTATGGCTCCTGACTGTCTATGAATAAAACAAAATTTTCTTATTTTGGCATTTCAAACTCACTAAACCCTGATCCCAATTCACTTTTCCAACTTTGCTTTATATTATTAGCAACCTAAATTCAACCAAGAGATACTGGAATTGTTCTTTAAAATGTTTGTTAATCATATCACCTTGTTAAAATTTATATATCCTTGTGGGATACTTTAAGTCTTGTCTAGAACAAGGTAGAATAAATAAAAAAGTAAAAATACTCTAACTTTGAAATATCCTATTTTCAGCTCTCTGGTTTTGTTCATGCTGTTCCCTCTGGAATACTTTCTTATCTTGGGATTTGCTGTTGAAATTTTATTCATGCTTCATGGCGGCCCAGCCCATATGTCATTTTTTGCAGAATGAATTTCCTAATCAATCAAGTCAGACTCTTTTCCTGCCTCCTGCCCTTGAATTCTGTAGATCCCTCATTTGATGGCTCACATAGCCTGGTATTGCAGATAACTCAGAATTTTACCTACTAAATTGTATGTTGACTACACCTAAGCTTTCTAGCTTTTGGTCTTAAAGGAAATCTAACATGGTGTCTCTTGCACAAAGGAAACAATAAACACATGCTGACAGACAGAATGAATGAAGAAATAAATAGAGCTAAATTTTATGCCTGTAAGCTTCAGTTTAAATTATGGACTACTGGGCCAGCCCAGTGGCGTAGCTAACGTTTAAATAGTCCTTACTGTATGCCAGGAACTGTTCTAATACTTTACGCATATTACTTCAGTTAACCCTCACCAACACCTATAAGGCAGATAATTTACAAAACAGAGGCTAGGTAATTTTCCCAAGTTCACATAGCTACTAGATGATAAGAGATGGGATTTGAACCCATTCATTTTGGCTCCAAAGCTTGTGTCCATTCTATATAGTCAGGCAGTAGTGGATGAAATTAACATTATGTTTATTTCAATCTAAAAAAACCCTGTGAATATTTGATAACCATGATGCTCTACTTCAGTCCTTAAGTATGATGAAAGATGTAAGGCAAAATTCTTGACTTTTAGTAAAATCTTTTGTTGTTCTGTGTAGTTAGGGTTAAAAATTAAAGATCGAGGCAAGATCAGATTCTCAGGCAATAATCTGTGCAGTTGCACAAGCCCTGCACTTAGAAGGGCCCTACACCTGGTTTAAAACATCTTAGGGGCCCTCCCATGGGCGAGTTTCCCACTGCTTCTAGAAGTGGGAAAAGTGAGTTCAAGAGCTCGGCTTTGGCGTCCCAGGGTTTCACCTGTTCGGATCCCGGGTGCGGACATGGCGCCGCTCATCAGGCCATGCTGAAGTGTTATCCCACATAACACAACCAGAAGCACTCACAGCTGGAATATACAGCTATGGTACTGGGGGCTTTGGGGAGAAGAAAAAAAACGCATCTTAAAATTCTTAATAATATTTGAACGAGGGCTCTAGATTTTCATTTTTTTCTGAGCCCTAGAAATTATGTAGTTGGTCCTGATTTAATATTTTGGGGACAAATATAAATATTTTCTCAGTAAATTAGACAAAACATTAAAGTCTTATCCCCACCACTCTCCTTTCTCTTTCCTTCAAAAACACCTCAAAAGATATGGAATCAAGATCTTAAAACAGCTGAAGATCTCTTTTATAAGAAAGCAATAGAATTTCCTGAATAAGATGTTAATATTAATATGTCCATCTGGTAGACAGATGAAATATTTGTCTCACTTTCTTCATCCTGGTTTAGTTAAGAATTGCCCCCTGTTCCCCATGAACCAAGCTATATGAAAAAGTGTGTTTCCCTTTTTCTAACTCTATGTAATTTGTGGAGCAGCTTTTGACTCATGTTTTTTTTTTCATTCTTTTGTCCCCTTCCCTTGGCTAGCCCTCTGCAATCTTTGCATTATCTGTGGGACCCATGTCCATTCTTTCATTTGGCAATGGGTCTCTGCTGCAGTGGAGAAAAAGGAACGCTGAGAGGATGGGACACCTGACTGTGTAGTTTGGCTTCCCATTTGGGATAAAATGTATAAAATGCATTTGAAGGATGGCTCAAGGATAAATACTATTCTCCCACATGGGCCTGGTCCAAATGCAAGAACTACAGATTGGGTTACTTTTCACAGAATGTATCTTCCTACTAAGAACATTATTTAAGTTAAGAACCCTATTATGTCCTGGAGAGGAGAGGATGAAGTCTAGATAGCTTTTGTCCTCTGGCAGCTCACCATGGGAGGGGGGAGACAATCATACACTTAGTGATCACACACTGACATGCACATGATGTCAATGAGACACACATAAATGGGAGCAGAACAGATACTATTTGGGCTTTCTCTGAGGATGAGGAAGGGCAGTCTTTGCAGCAAATTCAGAAGACAAAGCCATGAAATTGCAGCATCTGTTTGTAGAAGTGAATGACCTGCTGTGACTGGCCCTGGGGGTCACATGGGATTGAGAGCATAGGTGGGGACAGATGGGTTATCCAGGAGCTAGGATGATACTCTGTTAAAAGAGATGAATCAATAAAAGGTTTTAAGGAGTAAAGAGACTTAATAGAAATATGTGTTTAATACAGATAATATGTGTGATAGGCAGAATAACGACTTCTCGCTCTCCCCCACAAAGATGTACATGTCTTAACATCTGGAATCTGTGAATATATTAGGTTAGGCAAAGGGGAATTAAGGTTACAGATGGAATTAGAGTCACTCGTCAGCTGGACTTGAGATGAGACAGTGATCCTAGATTATCCAAATGGGTCCAATATAATCACAAGGGTCCTTATAAGTGGAAAAAGGAAGCAGAAGAGAAAGAATCAGAGAAAGGGATGCATGCAAAGGATATGGCCAGATGTTGCTGGCTTTGAAGATGGTGGAACGTGGCCATGAAACAAGCAATTCGGGCTGCTTCTAGAAGTGGGAAAAAGGCAAGGAAATGGATTCCTCCCTAGAGCCTCTGGAAAGAATGTAGCCATGCTCTGACAGCTTGATTTTATTCAGGCCACTAAAATCAGTGTGGACTTCTGACTCCAGAACTGTAAGATAGTAAATGTGTAGTTGTTTTGAGGTAAATAATTGTTTAATTTTGTGTAAGATAAGTTTGCGCTATGATGTTCTAGCAGTCATAGGAAAATGGTGCAATGTGTTAAATTCATAATAATACAATGAAATGCTTGAAAGTCAATTTGAAATACAATTTAATATTCAGTAAATAGACTCTACTACCTATCTACCCTCTCCGAATTTTCATGGGTATTGGCACACATTTCTTGGCGCTCCATACTTGTGTCTGCTTCCTCCTACTGATCCTGGATTACTTAGATTTGTAATCACAATCTTCTGCCTCCAGCTACATTTGGGACAGAAGCATAAATACCAATGCCCATTATAGCCTGACCACAAGCTAATAAAAAAGAGAGGCAGTTACTGAGATTTTAGGCATATCACCTACTGTTTTTCTCTTGAGCCAGAGACACTAATTTTAGTTACATTGTTCTGCGCCTAGATTTGTATTTCTCCTTGTATCGAATGCAAAATAATTTGGGTCTGGCAAAAAAAGAAAAAATATTTAAAAGATCAGAAAAGCCCTGCATCTGAGATGCTTGACACACTGCCAAATCCATAATTGGAGATTTTGTTTATGCCATTCCTTTTGACATAGGGTAACACAGCTGTATAAAACTCATTTACTTTAGGGTGACAATTCTGTTTAGATTAATTGACTAGGGAGATTAATATTTACTCTACTTCTCTATCACTGTTTAAATGTTAACTATATTGTATAAAATCCATTAAGTACTAAAGCATACTTTGCAAACTACAATACGTTGATTTACTTCTAAAATGCAGCTCATATGGTCACAAAATGGCAGAAAATCTTTGTGTGTTTTAAAGGGCAAATGATTTTATTTAAGCATCAGGAACATAATTAGTAGCATTTGAGTTTGGAGTTGTTTATCCTTGTAGCGGAAGGACCAAAGCTTTTCCACTCATGAAAGCTGACCACCTTCAAAGAAATTTGCTGGTACCCTGTCCTCTAAAAACGCCTCATCCTGGAAGGCCAACAGTCACCATTTACCTGCCAGAGTGAATAGGAGATAAATGTGTTCCCATGTGCTGACAACATCATCCTCATTGTCAACTAGGTGGGTGTAGTCTTAAGAATGAAGTGGTCCAGAATCTGTCTTCCAGCTTGGAAAAAGCATCATGGTGAAACAAAGGTGATTATTTCTGTCAGACATTCTCCGACAGCTATGTGGTCAGCATCAAACATGCCATGGAGTTGCGTAATGCATCGATTTAATTAGAGGTGCATTTTGCCACTAATTCCTCCTGACTGTGGTAAGACCACTTTCTTACATATGTTCCTTAGGGTTATGACTAGATCTTTCTCTAGGCTTGATGGAATATTGGCATCACCTGGTCAGAATGCTGTTGCAAACCATATGCCTCTCTGAGTTACAATATTGTGAAAATTTGAATGTAGTTTATAAATATATTCAAATTTGATATTAAAATTAATATAAATAATTCGATTAAATATATAATTATAAATCTTTTTTACAGGATTTATTGAAGAGCTATGTTCAAAGGGCTTTCATATGTGAAACAAAAGTCAAAAAAGTATTTTTTTGTTTGTTTGTCTTTCCTGCAGGTACATTCTTAAAGAGGTGGCAGCTTCTCTATTCTGCTGAGAATAACGTGGAGAATATTTAATTCTCTTAATAAAAGTGATAGCACTCACATGATTTTGCAAACTTAAGAATTTATCCTTAAAACTTTGTTAAGTACAGAAAGGTTTCAGTATTTTTGTCCTATAGGAAAACCTTGAATTAATTTCTATTTGGCTTTTAGCAACAGTCCGTCAAAGACAAGCTCAAGGGAGATCGCCAAGGTGCCTGTCACTGTCCACTTCTTTGGAAAATCAAATGTGCTTCTTTGATCAAATTAGACACCATCCTTCAGTCACCTTCCCTGAATTTTGCTCCATTGTTACACTTTTCACTTTTATCAAATGTAGCTATAATTGGCTATAGAAATTTAATTCCTGCTCTTTCTGCAAAACAATTTAGATGATACTGCCCATTACATTGCACAATTGTTCCATGTGAGAAATCTCTCTTAGGATTCAGGACCAGGAAAGTTTCTTGAGAAACTTGCTTCCTTCTTTCTAATAATGAGGTTGATATATTTCCTATATTTCCTTCTGCATGCCTTATCGCACTGCTATTGCTCATCACTTGACCTGCCAGGATGCTGAGAATCCGGAGCGATGCTCATTCACACAATTCAACATCCTGAACTGTGGTTGGATATTTGAGTTTATCATTTAATTTTTCATCTTTGTCTGCATTTAACAAAAGGAAAATAATACATAAAATTAGTACAGTTAACTTTAATGTTTTGTTATTGGGAAGTTGAAAAAAGAGATGCACTTAAGGCTAAATAAGATGGAGAAGTTAAAAGCTTTGGAACGATATTCTAAGAGGTAGACAAAGAAGGCTATGAAAGCAATATTAGAGTCTTCTGTAAAAAAAATCCTACTGTTTTTTGATATGGCGGCAGGAGTTCAAATAATAAAAGTTAGTTATATGCAACCACTAATTTGTCCAACAATATTTATCAATGCCCTATTAAGTGCATGACAGAATTCTTGCTCTTAGGGAGTGTTCTGTTGTAAGTATGAGGAGGCAATTTCACTGTTGTAGCGTTTGCTATGTTAGAGGAGATAGAACCTGCCGAAGGATCAAATTAACAGGCACCTTTGATTTAAACTTAAGGTGGTCTTGAAGAGGCAACACTTTCAAAACAAAGAGCAGAAGGAAGACAACAGAAGGTATCCAGACAAAGAGGGCTCCAGGGGAAAGACAAAGAATTGATGAAGACTCTGAATTACAAGCAGACACGGAGACTCCAGGGACCTAAAACATGTTAACCAACCTGTTAGCCAGCACCAGCCTCAGAGGCATGAGGTTAATCCAATCTTCAGGAGCCGTGACTACACTTCTACCTTTAACATGAATTACTTTATTAATGGTGATTGCATTATTCAGAAAATGAGAATGCACTGGTATTTAATCTACAGTGATTACAGAACGTTATTTACAGCATGTTCCCAATTATGTGTGTGTTGCATGTATGTATATATCTATAAGTATAACCTGAAAATAGTGACTAAAAAAGACAGAATCTTATTTGTGTTTCACATAAAGCTCTGGGCATAATTAGTCCAGGGCTGTTGTGGTTTTCCCATTGTCGGGGACCAGCGTTTTCTTTTGTGCAGTCTCCATTCTTGATGTTACGTCATGGTAGGATGGTTGACTGGTACAGCTCCTAAAAGAGAAACAAAGGCACGTACTTTCTTTTAAGAAGTGGCTGTAGCACAACTCCTCGTATTAATTTGTAAGAATGCATTTATGTGATAATATCTAGCTGTGGTTTGGGGCTGAAAAATGAAGTCTTTACTCAAGGTGGCAATGAACCCTGATAAAAATTGCTAATATTTAAAGAAGGGAGAACAGATTCTAAAGGACTACTCACAGTTTCTGATACCACATTCATATAGCTCTAGCTATATCTCTATCTACAAAATAATGCTCGCAGATGTGCAGGTCCATCTGTACAAAAAGATAAACCACAAAATGTGAAAAGAAGTTATCTTAAAGTTGATGATTTTCCCACACTGTACACAAATTCCTTTATTGTGAACAGTTATGTTGTATCTTATTCATTGACCTGATTGTTGAACCAATAAACTCAGGTTAATAAACACTGTATAACACAGCAAGTCATATTCTCTATCAGCCGTTTGAAAGTGGAAGAGAGGTACATATGGAGCTACTGCAAGCTGAGGACTTAATTTACCTGGAACATTGGTGATTAGTCTTAAGAAGTTTGGGCGATTATCAACCATCCATATAATCACCTTATTTCCCAAGATATTTTGCCACACTTCACTTTATGTCCTTTATATGATATCTGTGAAAATGAATAGCTAATGTTCTATCTATGTAAAATGACATCTCTCAAAGGCATTGTGGTAATCCTCTAGGGAACTCGGGTAATGTTTAAATAGTTTTGCTTGTACAACTTTAATAAAAACATGTTTTGGACCTAAATTATCTGAATAATTGCACTTATATTTATTTTTAAAGTGGATTATTGCAACAAAACAAAATCTATGTGAGATTAAGTGAAATAGAAACCCAAAGCCTATATGGGGTAATATTGTCAGTTAATTGTGTCAAATAAAAAGAAGATTCATTTTAGCATTTTCTAAATAGATTTGATCAAATAGCAAATTTTTACTGTTGTTTCTTTTAAAACAAAATTTCTGAAATTTTTCTTCCAAATTTTTACCAATCTCGATCATTTCATTTTTCCTTGAAAGAATAGAGTTCCTTTTTATAGTAGAAACCCATGGTGGGAAGAGGTAGGTGGTATATAAAGAGGGCCTTTCACTCCCTGTGCCCTTTTCTCTCCAACTCCTGCAACCGGAAGCATGTTGATTGGATTGACCTAAGAAGACGTGAATGTCAGAC
Organism: Equus asinus; assembly: GCF_041296235.1. Classification (NCBI taxonomy): domain Eukaryota; kingdom Metazoa; phylum Chordata; class Mammalia; order Perissodactyla; family Equidae; genus Equus; species Equus asinus. The sequence goes on along the minus strand of NC_091805.1, from coordinate 18,975,489 downwards.
CGTAGATCTTTTATCTTCTTAAAAACTGCATAATAGTGGGGCTGGCCAGGTGGCCCAGTGGTTAAGTTCACACATTCTTCTTCTCGGCAGCCTGGGGTTCGCCGGTTCAGATCCCAGGTGTGGACATGGCACCATTTGGCAAAAGCCATGCTGTGGCAGACATTCCACGTATAAAGTAGAGGAAGATGGGCATGGATGTTAGCTCAGGGCTGGTCTTCCTCAGAAAAAAGATGAGGATTGGTAGTAGTTAGCTCAGGGCTAATCTTCCTCAAAACAAAACAAAAAAAAGTCGTAATAGCAAATATCACAAAAAAAGTAAAATTGTTTTACAACTTAATATACGTAATTTTTAATCACATTTCGTATTTTATCGTATTTCGGACTCTTTAAAGTGCATTATTTCTTTGGAGTTTGGGACTAAGGGGAGAATTATGAAAGAGTATGAGCATTATGAGGTGTATCACCCGGTAATAAGTTACTGTTTTTTGTTCCAGATACTTAACTTTGCTGGGCCTTTGATACTTATATAGTTAAGCTGGCATTTTTAATATTTTCTTGTGCCCTCAGGTCAAATATTTGGACACAACAATTTGTGGTGACGTCTCTATTGCTGAGAGATGAATCTGTATAATTCTTTAATCTAGCCCTCCACTGTGGTTCAGTAGACTTAAATTCTTTGAACAATTAATTACATCGATTCTCTACTTTGCTTTGAAAAGTACAAAATACATGATGTAGTAAGCACAAAATGAAGTTGGCAATTATTCTGTGCATTTGGGGTATGTAGATAGGCAAGCCATGAAATTTAAAGACAATATAGTCACTTTTGGACCTAAATGATCTGTGTTGGTTTCCCCCATCAGTTAAATGTACCATAAAATTGCCAGTATTCCACATTACTTTAGGTTCTATAAATCTGGATAAAGGGGAAATTTTAAGCAGAAAGTAGAGGAGATAATATTTTAAAGGTCACAGGGGACAAAGTATGAATGATTTAAAAATTGTTACCTTTGGATATTTCTCAAATTGGTAGCAACTGAATATCATGACTAGGTAATGTACCGTTATTTACACTAGAAGGTGGGAAAACTGGGTGCTCATATCTGTGTTTTACCAGTTACATAACCAGTGGAATAATATAATGATAAACTTACCTGCATTTTGTGAAGACACATAATGCTTTATTTTGTGGTCTATTGGAACTATAAGAAAAGGGTCAGCAAAGTATGGCCTGTGTAACTAATCTGTCCTTGATTTTGAAATAAAGTTTTGTCAGAACACAGTCCTGCCTATTTATTTCTGTATTGTCTCTGACTGCTTTCATGCTTCAATGGCACAGTTGAGTAGTGGCAACAGAGACTGTAGAGCCCACAAAGCCAAAATTATTTGCAATCTGGCCCTTTGCAGAAAAATTCACTGACCCCTGCTATACCAGCTGTACTATTGTCATGTTGAATGTATCCTGCCATGGATGGGTAGCAGTTTTCAATAATTAATCATATGTTTTGTTTGAACTCACCATACCCTCTGAATGTGCTTGAATCCAACACTGGAAAATCTTTCTAAGTAAGGGAGTAGAGATATAGCTGGCTATATTAGACCTGTTAAACAAATAGAAAACAGATTTCTCTTGGGCAATTAGTTTGCCATCTTTTGTGAGCATGAAATTCATTTTATAATTTTAGGGAGGAAAATGTGGTCTTAGGCATGGGAAAAAGTTTTAAAATATCTTATCTTCTGTAATGCGATCTACCTTCTCACTGTTTGTTTCAACTCAACAATAAAATATAACTCCCAAATATGAAGGACTTTCTTGGGCTGTGAAATTGATAAGAACCAGACTCTTCATCTGGAAAATTTTCTCAAGCCTCCTCCCTCCCAATTCTCACCTCACTTTCTTTCTGCAAATGTGAAAGCAATGACTATTCCTATAAATACAGGGCCTCATATTTGCATATATGCTCAATTTTTTTTTTTTTTATTTTTTGGTAAACCAAAGAGAGTTCACACATTTATTTTACAGTTAGACTAAATTTAAAAGTAGCATACAACAAATAAAAATGAAGTGTATCAAATTGATTCACAGATCCTTCTAGTTCAAAAACAACAGCTATTTTCTCCAAGTGGAGGTACCATAGTAATAGTGTGACATGTAATATTATTGGAAATTTAAGGAAAGAAAATTATTTGTTTCTGTTAACTGCTGCATTCTCTCCTTTGTTCTAAATATTCTATTAATTTATTTCTCCATTCAGTAGAGGGTTACTGCATGCCCCATTATTTCTTCTTTCTCATTGCCAGAGGCAATTGCTACAACAGTGTCATGGCTCCCTGAGTGTTCCTATCCCTTCCTTTGCTACTATTAAGAGTCCAAGTGATTCCTGAACAGTTATTTTCTTATATGGCTCAACCTGAACCTTGGTCTCTCATCATGCTTTATATTAACCTAAAGGTAAACTAGTTTTTTTTTTTTTTTAAGAGTTCAACATGAACCTTATTTAGGTAAATCAAATTTTAAAAAATGGAAACATCAGGAAAGATCACACAAGGAATTCATGCTGTGATGCATCCTCCTCAATCCTAAATGGGCTAGAAATGAAAAAGAGAAAACAAAGCTGAAGCCACATCTTCTTATTTTTAAACCCAGAATTATAGTGTCATTGGGAATTTGTCATGTGGTGAACTCTCCTAACCAATGGAATACCATGCCTAATTGGCAACCAGAACTTGAAGCTTGAAAATATGGATCAGAGTGTGGCCTAGCACCACAGCTATGTAAGATTCTAGGGGACCTGAGAAGCTTGAGGACAAAAGAAAGGCTTGAGGACAAGCAGGAATTGAGTCAAACTACCTGCTGGCTCAGAGAGTGCGTGTGTGGCATTTAAAAATTTAGATTCTTTAAGAAATATTTAGCATGGTAAAAATTTAGGTTATTCACTAAAAAAACAGAAATACAATGTTTAGTTTTCAAACAGGAAAAGGAAGCAAAGTGGGGCAATAAAGATAATTTTATCAACCACAAAAGAAGACAGGCAAGGCTAAGAGGAGGAGGAAAACGTGGAGGAAATAAAAGGCTGGTAGACTGAAATACAAAATAGTAATCATAGAAAATGCAAATATTCAACTAAAAACAATGTAACTTATCAAACCCACTTATTAAAAGGCCAAAATTATCTGATTGATTTTTTTAAAAAAAGGATCCTGCTGTATGTTATGTACTTGATTCACGCCTAAAAGAACCCTCCTCCCCTGAAAGAGCCAAACTAAAGGAATGAAAATAAAAATATGTGGCAAATACTAAGGAAAAGAAAGCTGCCCTAACAATGTCACTCTTAGGAAAAGAGTTATTTAAAGCAAAAAGAGAAGCATTGCATACTTAAAGAAACCACATACCAGGAATATATAAAAATTATATCCTTATCTATAATCTGAATTCTATTAAGCAAAAAAGGAGAAAATTATAAGGAGAAATCAGCAAATTCTTAATCCTGTTTGTGATTTTTAACATACAATATTAGAAACAGGAGATCAAGTAAATTAAGATATGAGAAATTTGAACAACAAATTACCAATCTTGCCCTAACACACACAAATATATGTATATATAAACATGTTTATATATATGTGTACATAGAGAGAGAGAGAGCACGCACACGAGAGAGAACCCTATGTTCAAGAAATAGATCACTTTCAAAGATAAAATTTGGGGAAATAATGTAGCACATAGCCCCTAACAAAATAACTTTCAAAAGAATTATCATTATCCAGATACCATACTCTGAGTACAATGCAGTTAAACAAGAAACATTTATTAAAAGTTGTTTCTTAAATGGTGTATTTGGAAACTTAAAAATGTACCTTACATAGCCCATGAGTTTAAAGAAGAAATGGAAATTATATGTTATTTGACACAGAAAGCAAAAGAACCACATATCAAAATATGTTGGATACTTTTAAATGAGAGGGAATTTTCTAGTCTTAAATGTCTTAAATATTAAACATTTTAGTCTTAAATATTAAAGATCAATAGAAACATTTTTGTGTTAAGTTAGAACAGTAAAAGAGAACAGAATTTATTTAAGCAAAATAGAAGAAAGACTGTTAAGATATAAGCAGAGATTAATGAAATAGAAAGAATAAGCTCATACAACTCAGCAGCAAAAAAAATTCTGCTTTAAAAAATGGAAAAACAACTTGAATAGATATTTTTCCAAAGAAGATCTACAAATGGTCAACAGGTACATGAAAAAGTGCTCAACATCATCAATTATCAGGGAAATGCAAATCAAAACCACAATGAGATATCACCTCACATCTGTTAGAAGAGCTGTCATTAAAAAGATGAGAGAGAATTGCTGGCCAAAAATGTGGAGGAAAGTGAACTCTTGTGCACTGCTGGTGGGAATGTAAATTGTTACAGTCACTGTGAAAAATAGTATGGAGTTTCCTCAAAAAATTAAAAATCGAACTACAATATGATCCAGCAATCTCACTTCTGGGTATATATCCAATGGAAATGAAATCACTGTCTCGAAGAGATATCTGCATACTCATGTTTATTGCAGCATTACTTACAATAGCCAATATATAGAGACAACCTACACATCTGTTGACAGGTAAAAGGATAAAGAAATTGTGGATGGGACATCAGCGTCATGGCAGAGTGACTTGTTCCTTTTGTCTCTCCCCTCTAAGTTACAACTAAATGACAACAATTAACCCACAGAAGATTCCTTACACAGCACCACAGCACCACAGGATTCCTGAGAGATCCATGAAGCTATACATTTGAAGGTGGGTGGACTGGACCCCCAAGAAGCAGTGGAACTAGGGGAGTGACCCTCCCCTTCCCTGGCAGCAGCAATCCAGGTCATGGATCCTCATACAGTGGCCAGACCAACTGTGAGTGGAAGTGGGGGCAGCCCAGCCCACACTTGACACTTGTGGAGCACTGGTAGCCCAGCCTGCAGGAGTGCTCAATGTGCTGTAGCAGCCCTCCCTCATGAACACTCCCCACTGAGTGGTGATGACCTAGTCTGTACAAAGGCATCCTGCTGAGTGGTCACAACCCAGCCCATGTGAATGTAGAGTGGCTGACTGGCACAACTATGAACAGATTGGATGGGAACAGAAAAAACAGCCCCTGCCCCCCAGCAATGGTGGCAGGTGGAATCTGTGATCAGAATCAACAGAAACCACAGCAGAAGCGGTGACCAAGCCTCCAGTGGCAGCAAACCCGACACCAGCTCCACCAGCTGTGAGAGCTGCATACAAGTCTCAGGGTCCCCAGGCCTGTGCCAATGACAGTGACATCCATGAATTCAGCATCTCTGGCAGTGGTGCAACCATCACCCCATGACAATCTGGGAATAGCAGCACAGGTGGTGCATGGGACAGCAGCATCTGAGCCCATGGAGAGTGAGTGGAGGAACACAAGACCCACATGACCAGAACCAAAGTAACCAAAACTGTACCCAAATAAGAAAAGGTGGTTACTACCACAAAAGCACCAGCAGAGGATCAATTCATCAAAGACTATGAAGAACTACAGTAACACTGCAGAACAGAAGGAAAATGACAACTCTCCAGAAAACAACCTGAAGTCACAGTAGGCTACAATCTAACTGACAGATAATTCAAAATAGCTATCATAAAGAAACTCAATAAGTTACAAAAAAAAAAAAACCAAACCTCAGAAAGACAGTTCATTCAATGAGCTCAGGAATAAGATTAATGAATAGAAGAAATACTTAGTGAAAGAGATTGAAGCCCCCTCGCCAAAAAAAAAAAAAAAACCACAGAAATTCTGTATATAAAAAACATAATCAGATAAAAAATAATGTAGAAAGCATAAAAAATAGAGTACACCTTATGGAGAAGAGAATTGAAGATAGACCTTGAAGATAGAAACCTAGGAATGCTTCAGGTAGTGGAGAAGAGAGAACTAGGAATCAAAAAAAATGAAGAAATTCTTCAAGAAATATCTGACTCAATTAGGAAAAGTAACGTAAGGATTATAGGTTTCTCAGAGGGAGAAGAGTGGGAGAAAGGAGCAGAAAGCTTGTTTAAAGAAACAATAGCTGAGAATTTCCCAAACCTGCAGAAGGAACTGGGCATTCAAGAACATGAAGCCAATACAACTCTTAACTACATCAACGCAAAAGACCTTCTCCAAGACATATAATATTAAAACTGTCAAAAGTCAATCAAAAAGAAGAAATACTAAGGGCAGCAAGAGAGAAGAAAATAACCTACAAAGGAACCCTCGTCAGGTTTTCAGAGTATTCCTCAGCAGAAACCTTACTGGTTAGGAGAGAAAAGAATGATATATTTTAAATACTGAAAGACAAAAACTATCAGTCAAGAATAATCTATCCAGTTTGTCCTTCAGATTGTCCTTCAGATATAATGGACAAATAAATGCTTTCCCAAATAAACAAAAACTGAAGGAGTTCATCACCACTAGACCTGCCTTACAAAAAACGATGAAGGGAGCCCTCCTACCCGAAACCAAAAGACAAAGTTTTACAAAGCTTTGAGCAAGGAGATAAATAGACAGAAAAAGTTGGAAAATTGCAGCTCTCTGTCAGAATAAGTTAGCAAACACTTAATTATAACTTAAAAGATAAGGGGAGAGAAAGCACCAAAAATAACTATAAACACTTCAATTTAGTCACAACCTCACAAAAACAACAAAAAGAATAATTTGTGACAACAAAAACACAGAAGGTGAAGAGAAAGGAATGGAACCTACTTAAGCTAGTGGAGAAAAGAGGCCATCAGAAAATGGAGTATTGTATCTATGAGATCTTCTATACAAACCTCATGGTAGCCACAATGCAAAAAATCAGAGCCAAGTCACAAATCATAAATAAAGAGAAAATTGAGAAAACCATCATAGAAAACCACCAAACTGAAATGGCAGTCAGAAATACAAGGGAAAATAAACAAGGGAAACATAGAACAACCAGAAAACAAGAGATAAAATGGCAATATTAATCCCTCATATATCACTCTAAATGTAAATGGATTGAATTCACCAAACAAAAGACACAGAGACGTTGGATCAATTAAAAAACAAGACCAAACAATATGCTGCCTCCAGGAAACAAATCTCAGCTCTAAAGACAAACATAGGCTCAGAGCAAAGGGATGGAAGATGATACTCCAACTAAATGGAAAGCAAAAGAAACTTGGTATAGCCATACTTAGACAAAGCAGACATTAAGGTAAAAAAGACAATGAGAGACAAAGAGGAGCTGTATTTAATGATAAAAGGGACATTCCACCAAGAAGACTTAACACTTATTAATATATATGCACCTAACACATAAGCACTGAAGTGTATAAAGCAACTAATAGCAGACCTAAAGGGAGAAATTGACAGCAACACAATAAAAGTAGGGGACCTCAACACTCCACTTATATCAATGGATAGATCACACAGACAGAAAGTCAACAAGGAAACAGTGGCCTTAAATGAAACCCTAGACCAGATGGACTTAATAGATAAACATAGAATATTCTGTCTCAAAACAGCAGAATACATATTCTTCTCAAGTGTACAAGGAACATTCTCAAAGACAATACGTTTGGAAACAAAGTAAGACTCAACAAATTTAAGAAGATTAAAATCATATCAAGCATCTTTCCTGACCAAAATGGCATGAAACTAGAAATCAACTATAAGGAAAAAGCTGGGAAAGTCACAAATATGTGAAGAGTAAACAAAATGCTATGAACAACCATTGGATCAAAGAAGAAATCATAGGAGAAATAAAAAAATACATGGAGACAAATGAAAAGGAAAATAAAACATACCAACTCTTATGGGTTGTGGCAAAAGCAGTACTAAGAGGGAAATTTAGAATAATACAGGCCTACCTCAGCAAACAAAAATGTTTTCAAATAAGTAATCTTAAGCTACACCTAAAAGAACTAGAAAAAGAAGAACAGAGCCCAAAGTCAACAGAAGGGGGAAAATACAAAAATTAGAGCAGAAATAAATGAAATAGAGACTTAAAAAATAGTAGAAAAGGTCAATGAAACTCAGAGCTGGTTCTTTAGAAGGTAAACAAAATTGACAAATCCATAGCCTGGCTCATAAAAAAAAGAGAGAAGGCTCAAATAAATAAAATTGAAAGTGAAAGAGGAGATATTACAACAGATACCACAAAAATACAAAGGATCATGACAGAATATTATGAAAAACTATATGCCCAGCAAATTGGATAACCTAGAAAAAATGGATAAATTCTTAGAATCATACAACCTTGCAAAATTGAATCAAGAAAGTTAGAGAATCTGAATAGACCAATCATAAGTAAAGAAATTGAAAAAGTAATCAAAAACCTCCCCAAAGTACGTCCAGGACAGTTGGCTTGTCTGGAGAATTCTATGAAACATTCAGAAAAGATTTAATACCTATCCTTCTCAAACTATTCTGAAATACTGAAGAAGACAGGACACTTCCTAACTCATCGTACAAGACCAAGCTTACCCTGATATCAAAACCAGACAAGGACAACACAAAAAAAGAAAATTACAGGCCAATATCACTGATGAACATAGATGCAAAAATCCCCCCAAAATTATTAGCAAATCAAATACAACAATACATTAAAAAGATCATACACCATGATCAAATGGGATTTACTCCAGGGATACAGAGATGGTTCAATATCTGCAAATTCATCAATATGATGCATCACATAAACAAAATGAAGAATAAAAAATCACATGATCATCTCCATAGATGCAGAAAAAGCATTTGACAAGATCCAATATCCATTTATTATAAAAACTCTCAATAAAATGACTAAGAAGGAAAGTACCAGCACATAATAGAGGCCATATATGACAAACACACAGCCAACATCACAATTAATGGTGAAAAACTGAAAGCTCTTCTTCTGAAAGCAGGAACAAGATAAGGGTGCCCACTCTCCCTCTGTTATTCAACATAGTTCTGGAAGTTTTGGCCAGAGCAATTAGTCAGGAAAAAGAAATAAAAGGTATCCAAATTGGAAAGGAAGAAGTAAAACTCTCAGTGTCTGTGAATGATATGATTCTATGTGTAGAAAACCCTAAAGAACCCATCAGAAATCTATTAGGAATAATTAACGAGTACAGTAAGGTCACAGGGTATAAAACCAACATATAAAAATCAGTTGTATTTCTATACGCTAATAACAAACTAGCAGAAAGAGAAATCAAGAATACAATACCATTTACAATCACAACAAAAAGAATAAAATATTTAGGAATCAATTTATCCAAGTAGGTAAAAGACCTATACACTGAAATTTATAAGACATTATTGAAAGAAATCAAGGAAAGTATAAAGAAATAGAAAGATATTCCATGATCAAGGATTGGAAGAATAAACACAGTTAAAATGTCCATATCATTTAAAGCAATCTACAGATTCAATACAATCCCAATCAGAATCCCAATGACATTCTTCCTTGAAAAAGAGCAAAGAATGCTAAAACTTATATGGAGCAACAGAAGACCCCAAATAGCCAAAGGAATCTTGAGAAAAAAGAACAAAGCTGGAGGCCTCATATTTTCTGACTTCAAAATGCACTACAAAGCTATAGTAATCAAAACATCATGGTACTGGCACAAAAACAGGCACACAGATCAGTGGAACAGAAGTGAAAGCCCAGAAATAAAACCGCATATCTATGGACAGTTAATATTTGACAAAGTAGACAAGAACATACAATGGAGAAAGGAAAGTCTCTTCAACAAATGGTGTTGGGAAAACTGGACAGCCACGTGTGAAAGAATGAAAGTAGACCATTACCTTACACCATACACAAAAATTGACTCAAATGGATGAAAGACTTGAATGTAAGACCTGAAACCATAAAACCCCCAGAAGAAAATATAGGCTGTACACTCTTTGACGTCGGTCTTAGCAGTATCTTTTCGACTATGATGTCTACCCAGGCAAGGGAAATAAAAGTATAAATAAACAAATGGGACTACATCAGACTAAAATTCTGCGAGGTAAAGCAAACCATGGACAAAACGAAAAGACAACCCACCAACTGGGAGAAAATATCTGAAAATCGTATATCTGACAAGGGGTTAATTTCCAAAATATTTAAAGAACTCATACAACTCAACAACAAAAAAAACAAACTACTTGATCTAAAGATGGGCAGAGGATATGAACAGACATTTTTTCAAAGAAGATATACAGATGGCCAAAAGGCACAAGAAAAGATGTTCAACATCACTAATTAACAGGAAAGTGCAAACCAAAGCTACAATGAAGTATCACCTTACACCCATCAGAATGACTATAATTAATAACATAAGAAATAACTAATGTTGGAGAGGATGTGGAGAAAAAGGACCCCTCCTTCATACACTGCTGGTGGGGATGAAAACTGGTGCAGTCACTGGAAAATAGTATGGACATTTCTCAAAAAATTTGAAATAAAAATATGATGATCCAGTTATCCCACTACAGGATATTTATCCGAAGAACATGAAATCAATAATTCAAAGAGATTTATTGACCCTTATGTTCATTGAAGCATTATACACTATAGCCAAGACATGGAAGCAACCCAAGTGCCCATCGACAGATGAATGGACAAAGAAGATCTGGTGTATGTATGTATGTATGTATGTATGTGTATACACACACACACAATGGAATACTACTCAGCCATAAAAAATGTAAAATCATACCATTTGCAACAACATGGATGGACCTTGAGGGTATTATGCTAAGCGAAATGAGCCAGACAGAGAAAGATAAACACTGAATGATTTTACTCATGTGTGGAAGCTGAACACATGGATAAGGAGAACAGATTAGTGGTTACTAGGTGGGAAGGGAGGGTAAGGAGGGCAAAAGGGGTAGAGGGGCACATATATATAGTGACAGATAAAAACTAGACTATTGGTGGTGAACAGGATGCAGTCTATACAGTAATGTACACCTGAAGTTTACACAATGTTATAAACCAATATGATCTCAATAAAATAATTTAAAAACTAAAAATTAAAAACAGGAAATTGTGGTGTATGTACACAATGGAATATTATTCACCCATAAAACAAAGAAGGTAATCCTGCCATTTGTGACAACATGAGCGAACTTTAAGGGTATTATGCGAAGTAAAATAAGTCAGAGAAAGACAAATACTGTATGATCTCATTTATATGTGGAATCTAAAAATGTTGAACTCATAGAAACAGACAGTAGAGTGGTGGTTCCCGTGGTTGGGGCTACTTGGTGATAGGTGTAACAGTGGGCAAGACAGTTATTTCGTAGTTTCAAAGTTTCAGTTCTTAATTACGAACATGGGATTTAACTTAAACCTTGCAGAATTGTTGGGAGAGAAACTCACTGCCACATGTGATTAAGAATACAGGCCTTAGTAGGTATGAGAAGAAACACCTGTAGAATCCAAATCAATACCTCTTTCTTGTAATGTTCTCGGGCATTCCTTTTGAAGCCTGACTTTTTCTTTAGTCATTTTGGCTATGTATCTTGGAGTTTCTCTATTCCATTTTCCTCAATCCCTAGCAATCTAATACACTAGTCATTTCTCCTGTGTGGCCCTAGGTTTCTATTCTCTGTCAGTGACACCTTCTACTCATTTGTCATCCCAAAGGATACATTTCTCCTATTTGCAAATTTTGGAGATGCCTCTCAATGATGCCACACTTAGAAGTAATATCAGCTCTAGTAATAAAATAACATTCACTAAATTACCTTTCTGTAAATAGCTAGCTATACCATTGGTTAAAATGTTAAGGGTTCAAACCCAAATATGTCCGTCTTGGAAGAATAATATTTCTGCAGTGGCTACTAACAGTCAAACCTATTTCTATGTTTATACTGTAAATTCTTTGTTTTAAAAGTCAGTGTCTCAGCTGTGAAAATTCTCTTTGAGGTTAAACTTGGCAGAAAGGTTGACACTCCAGAGTGATATTTTCCTTTCCTCAAGTTTAGAGGGAAAGCCATTAGTTTATTTTTAAGGTCTTAGCAGGAAGACAAGGGGAGCAAGTACCAACAGAGATGTTTCGGATGCTTTTTATTGCTAGAAAATTGAATAACCAGTTGGCTTTATTTTAAGCAATATGGTAACATGAAAACTTCCGTTTAACTTGTGAGGATTCTCTCCCATATATGAGACCACCAACCAGTCTAGTCGATTATAATTTTCTCTTTTAACATTTAGAGGGAATTCTGGCCCATGCGCAGTTACTCATTTTCTTCAGAAATTTCATAAGGATTTTTAGTACGGAAAGTTATTGAGCATGCAAGTTTCCGCGGATAAAGAGCTCCCCAAACATGCATTGACAAGGAGGACCAGGGTGGTTACAGTTGGTTGTGTCAATGATTTGCAAATAATGGGTCTCTGGGAGACTTTTAAATTGCAGCTTTAACTCCAGGCCATGGTGCTTTTTAGGATGAGCTGAGTTGCTATGAGGCTTGGCACTCTTCAGTGCACCTTAGGCGGGGGCTCTAATTCTTCCACTGAGATCGTAACAGCTGGCCACTACAATTAATCTCAATGACATATTTTTCTTGCATTTTTTTCTTTTAATAAAAAACAAAAAAAGCACACTCAAAAGACAATATTAAAGTTGTAACTTAAGCCAGCTACACTGAAGAGCTTTCACTGAACGCCTTGAATCCCGTGAATGAAGTCTTTACAGAACCATGTTTAAGCTACACGTTGATTATAGAATGGACATGATTAGTACCTCATTTTAAAGGGGTCAATTTGAGTCACTTAAAATGGCACCAAAAAGATATGACTTTTACATAGAATTAGGATATGTCGGATAATCAAAGTATGCATTATGGATCAAAGTACATGAAGACTCTATATTAATATTAAAATTTCCCCAAACTATAAATCATGTGGTAGGTTCTAGGTTCAAATTTCTCAAAACCATACTTCTGTTTTTTGCACAAGCTGAGTTTTAACTGGTCAAACTGTCTAACTCAGGATCCTTGAAATTAATATAGTATTCTGGAATTGAAATCAAAAGAATTTTTCAGATCACTAGCATCCCTTAGGATATGACAGCCTGAAGGATATTCCTGGGGGAGGGTGGTGAGTAATACACAGGAATATCCCATGGATGCAACACTGACTCAATCATGTGAAACGAAAATTTTAGAGAACACACTTCTTCAGAGGAGATTCTTCAACTAGGGGTAATTTTATCTTTTGGAATCTTAAAGAACTGATAGTTATCCATAAATACTACTTTGAACATGCAAATACGTATGATATATATGTCTATGATTTTCAAGGGTTCCTTTGGTATCGTCTTGCTTTTACTTGAAAATTGTGAGCTCCTTCACTGCAAAGATACTATCTTCTATGTTATTTATCATCCACTCAGCACCTATCATACTGCCTGGCACAAGGGACAACAAATATTTGCTGAATTTGGGGTTATTGTTGAATGACTTGTGCCTGTGCCTAAACTTCTGTCAACATTTCCAAGGAAGTCTGGTCAACATTGAAAATGGAATTGGAGAATTATTTACAAAATTAGAAAGAGCTAGTGTGAATCAGACACTGATTGCTATCCACAAATTGATGCAAAAATCACCAATAGATGGTTGAGAAATTAGAAGCAATGGAAGTTAAGTGAAGAGTAAACAGATAATCATGAAAGCATCAACTGTTGAGAGGGGATTTTTAACTTAATATTGGATTAAACCAAGAAAGAGTTTCCTCTCCCAGAAGGTGGCAAGAAATGTCATAAAATGGAAAAGAAATATTTATACAAGAAATAAAGATTTTCAGTAACTGTAATACACTGATGGTAAGCTTCTTTAAATCTTATAGGAGGGGAAACGAAAGGACTGCATTAAGGTAAGTAGCAAAAGAGATGAATTGTGATTTTACTTGCCTTCTTTTTTTTCCCAGAACATTTCCTGGGTTTTTCAAACCTTTGACAGAAAAGATCTGGATATATTTTCCATCACATATTGGCAGTGGACAGAGATGCCAGTAAAGTGTTCAAGGATACAAGTAGTGTTGAATGATGTAAATAGGAAATCCTGGCTGATGGCAAAGTTTGAGATAACAATGACCAAGAAGCAGAAGGGGAAAAAAAGGCTCCATACATGATTTGAGGAGAGGTGGAGTCATCAGTAAATAGGAGGAAGGGAAAGAGAGGGAGACTTAAAAATAAGAAAAACAAAAGGAACCTGGGCTATGTTACAAGAAACGGAAATTGAGACTTTGGGGACGGGTGTGAGGGGATGGACTGATTTATTCTATGCATTGTATTCAATGCATTTTGACACATACAAAAATCATGACAGAATTAGTTGCTTCAGTTCATGCTTCAAAGTTCCCCAGCAGCAAAAACTATGAAACTATCCTATTTTTCAAAGCCATCTGAGCATGACCTTAGTTTAAGGTTGAAGTTCCACTTCCAAGTGTTAACAGGGAAAGAGGAATGCTTTTGTTAGAGCTGTGGTCCATCTCCAACCTCTGGAGGTCTAAGCAGTTATAGCAGCCTTGAGTTTTCTTTTTCTCCTCTTCTTCTTATTTTTTAAAATGTTGTATATCTTTATATCTACATCCTGAAATAATTCCCTAAGAGTCAGAAACAGGTGAAAAGCCTTTTGTGGGATGATCCATGCACTCAGCTGCTTTAGATTAACTATGAATAATGTGCCTTTCAATGCAATTAGACTTAACAAGGTGCATGTGGAAAGGATGGGACCACCTCGTAACCACATTATCTAATCTCTGCTGGTTGGCATCTCAATCAGTTGACTTGACCTTTGATTTTGTTGGTTGACGGCACAAAGAATTTCCTGGCCCAGCTGCCAGCTTTCCTGAATATGGTGCTATGAGTGATATTTTAAAACTAATGCATAAATTAAATAAAAGGAAAGTCTTCCTAGAAACTATGGGGCTTGATGTTAACAAGTACTTTACTTTTAGAATTGAACTGTAGAGAGGCGCTTTTTCTCTTAATGTTGATTTTCAGAATTTTTTTACATATCTCAAGTTATTTTGGGGGTTAGGGCTAAATTTCACCAAAACAAAATTTGATCTGCTGCAGTATTATAGAAATAGAAAAAATAAAGCAGAAACACCAACACATTCTTGAGGAGACAGATTTTCTAAAAGCAAATTAAACTATTCGTACTTGCCTATTTAGGGTGAAGGTGTTTTTAAGGAACATGGTTTGGTCTCTTTAAGCTCTCTATAAATAAATAAAGGGGTCTAACTATTCCAGACTGTCCTCTTTAAATCAACACAACCATGAAGTGTACAATATGCAGTTCAGTGTGGGTGTCAAAGTCAACATCAGTAGGCGATTACCCCATTTTTAGCATTTCCTTCCCAGAAGAATTTTAAGGAGAATGCTTATTTTTCTAGACTTAAATATGACTTAATCCAGAAAAGCTTGTGACTACATGTTGGCAAGTGAATGTTTTGACAAGAAATAAATCAATGCATGTGGGTATGGGTGATGCAGGAATCTCCCCAATAAAACATTTCGTCAAAATATGTCTTTCAAAGCAATGTGTCTGTCATAATTCCTGGGCCAAATGTTTAAGGAACAGTTCATCTAAACACTACTGTCAAGAGAGAATGCTATTGGCTGTCAGCTTCCCACATGGAGGTGATTAATAAAGTGACAAATTCAAGATCAAAGCTCTCAAGGTCTAGGACAGATGTAGCAGTGAGTGTAGAAGATAAGGTCTTTGAACAGAGATTGTGCCTCCAGACTTGGTCAAGTGAACATCCTATCCAATATTTAATATGCTCCCTCCATTCTGTCAGCTCACTGCCTAAAATATTTGAGGATAAATTTTGGAAATTAGAAAATAGTGTCTCACCATGTTGCCTGGACCAAAATAGAAGAGGATTCAAATGTACGTTAACCGGGAATTCACTCCTAATCTCTAATCCTGAATCAGAAATTATGACAATGTATTATTTTTAATTTATAGACACAAAATATATACAATTTATTTTATTCGTTGTATCCAATACTTCTTAAGTAAATGAAAACATTTTATTCTTTTGAGTGTGTGAATTTTCCTCAGAAATAGAATCTCAGAGATCGTCAAGGAAATGTTAGTAGTTCCTTTGATAAGAATGAATGACAATATTTTTTCCAAATGGGCAAGTAGACAACTTTCAAATTTTGTTATTTAACTATATTAAGTAGTCAATAACTAAACAATTTGAAGATGTGGCTTTAAATGCAAAGCCTTTTCCAAGTGTGTCAATATTTTTATGTAATTTATGACATTAGTAACACCCAGAAGTTAACAACCTCGATCCACTTATTTATAAAATATATGTGTACTACTATGGTAAAAAGTATATCAGCTTTGGGGCTGGCCCCGTGGCCGAGTGGTTAAGTTCACGCGCTCCGCTGCAGGCGGCCCAGTGTTTTGTTGGTTCGAATCCTGGGCGCGGACATGGCACTGCTCATCAGACCACGCTGAGGCAGCGTCCCACATGCCACAACTAGAAGGACCCACAACGAAGAATACACAACTATGTACCGGGGGGCTTTGGGGAGAAAAAGGAAAAAATAAAATCTTAAAAAAAAAAAGTATACCAGCTTTATTGGTTCATATATGGAGCATGCCAATTCACAAACTGTATGATTTCATTTATATTTCAAAGAGAATGTAGTTTTTTTATGTTTAAATCTGCTAAATTATACTTAAAACAATCTAAAAATATATGAAGAGTTGCCTCATGTGAAATAAAAAACTACTTTATTGCTGGCTACTGTATATGTAAATTATGTAGAATGACGTCTCCAGAAAAGCATAAAAGTTTATGTGTTTAATATGCTACTTTCTATTTACACATACATTGAGTTTCCATTGAAATGCTTTAACTGTATCAAGCTAGTTTGCATGTGAATAAATTAGTGACACTAAACTATATTCTCTTTTGTAACTACAAAAGAGACATTGCAACAAAGGTGACTGATTTCACAATGTATTATAAATAAATTTAATAGAAAATAAAATATTTAATTAACATAATAACATCATTTAAGTTATTTTTGTTCCAATTTCAATGAATTAAAATTAATGGCATCCTTTTTTATTTATTCATTCTGCTGTAAGGGTGTTTTATGTGGCATGAACCGATTTGAAAAAGGTAATGTTACATCAACTTCAAATTAGTAAAGCTAATGAATTCTAAAGGATGAGGGGAGAAAAAAGCCTGGGTTCAGAAGTGCTCTTGTTGTGAAAATCGCTTTTCACTTGTACCTCTCATCAGGCATAGGGAACTTGTGAGTTCTGGCTATCACTGATTTGAGGAAAGATAATCAACAACCAATGGACCAGCCATGAGAATAAGCACGGGCCCCATGTGCCGAGGGTCCAAGAGAAATCAGGCATTAGGCCTAATAAGAATTAGGTAATGTACCTAATAAAAGTCAGGCAACAGGCCTAATGAATCTTAGGCAGTGAGACTCATGAAAATCAGGCAGTGGGCCTAATGAGACAGAGGCAACAGGCCTAATGAAAATCAGGCAACGGGCCTAATGAGAAATGCCATGCACTTCACTTTGGTTTGTCTCTCTGTGAAAGTTTGTACTGTGTACTCTGAGTGGACCCACTCAGAAACATACTGGAGGCATATTTGTCTGACTAAGAACAAATCAGTAGAAAAAGGAAGTGCTATTAGTAGATAAGGTAGAGCCAATGCACAATTTATCTGCCTTATTGAATTGTTTAAGCACAATGAATTTGAAAACCATCAAGGCTAGCACACACCATCACAGCAGTAGTTTTTAGTAAATGCCACAGGTCTAATTTGAGATTTATCCTGAGTCCCTGAATTTATGTCTTATTACCATGCCCTAGTCAGCCTCTTCAGCTATTTATTTACAGTAATTTATTAAATCATTCAATAAGCATTTATGAGAATCTACATGCCAGGTTAGACCTGGCCCTAAAAGAAAACAGGCTCTAAGTTTCTTTACATTCGATACGTAGGAAATAAAATCAGTTACATAATTTCCGCAGCCGTTAGGTTTAAAAGAATATGCCAAATACAGGAGAGATGCCAACCTTTCATTAGTTCTTTCAGGGAATCTTTGGATGACTATGCAAGTGCTAGGTGACACCGGGGAAGAAACCTATGTGAGCCCTTCCCTGGTAGAGTTTTTAGACTAGTGGGGGAGACAGACAGTTTCACCTAATAATTATTTCTCTTTCTAAATGATCAGACAGAAATTATAAAACTCCAAATTGTGAAAAGTGCTGTGAACTAAACAGACCGAGTGTTGTGCTAGGTAGCACTGGGGTGGGAGGAGGAAGGTTTGGTTGCAGGGTGAGAGGGTCAGGGACAGCCTCTCTAGCGTGAGAAGATGGACCCTGAGAGCAGATACAAACTTTCCTGACCCAGAGACCAGCATGAGCAAAGCACAACAGTGGCAAGTGTGATTGAGGGACAAAAAGAAGATCATTTTGAGTTATCCATTGTCAATGAAATGGGCAATGGAAGATACAGCTTAAGGACTATAGAGGCAGACGTGTCTCAGTTCAATTCCTGGTTCCCATGTTTACTACTTTATAATCAAAAGAAATATTTGTCCTCTTTTAGCTTTACATTCTTCTTGCATATAATGCAATATATAATATTATGACCTGTAAAACCTATATTGGGTAAGAACTGAACTAAATTTTTTTTCATTCTTTCACTTATACATTTCAATTTGATCTAATTGTTTTTATATTAAGTTTTAGGGCAAAAAAAGGCTGAAACCAACTTCCTTATCAGTAATTGAAATGTTGATTTTAATCTTTGCAAATATAAACATCATTATCAAGACAATGTGATAGTAAATATGAATCACGAAAATGAAAAATAACCCTACAACATAGTATGATGAAATTTAATCACTTGAATTCTAAAATTATTTTAGTTGTGTCAGTGCTCTAGCAAAAGAATCAGAGTATTGCTATATGCAAATGTGACCTAGAACCATATAACAATACAATATGTATTGTAAATAAAATGTGTCAGATTTTATACTTTAAAATTATATTAGTCAATCTAATTTTGCTTTCATTGTTTCTAGAATTAGTATTAGAGAAAAATAACAGCAACTGTTTGGGACATGATACGGTCTTTTTGATTTCAAATTAGATTAGAACAAAAACCACAATAACACAGAATAATATGTCTGACAAGGTTTTCCTCAAGGAGATGTTGAGTTTTTAGACTTTGTCGAGTCCCTTGGAAGCTTTAGGGTTCTTACGATGCCTGGAGTCAATTTTGAACAACTTTGCAATTTACTTTGGGGAGTCTTAATTCAAATTCAACAAAACACTGAAAAAGAAAACACTTTGGGGGCAATTAGCTTTCTCCAAGGACATCAATATAAGATCCCTGATGGGGAAAAGGAAGATGTAAATAATATATAGCTGTAATACCGCAATATGTTACATGGTATTAATGAAAAAAATTATAAGTAAGAAAATTTAGTTCTTCATTTCATTGAGAGAGTTAGGACTATATCTAATGTGAGCTTAACAATTACAAAAACTCTATTTAGGACTTCTATTTACATATTCTAAGGTTTTTCATTTGTTTGATATAAGATGTTCTGACTTGCATAATATCTTAGTGACAAAAAGTAGATGATTTTGTGTTTATAGTTCTAACAATGCCCTGTGTGTACATTTAATCGTTCATTCATTCATTCAATGCCTACTATGTGTCAGGTATTGTTCTAGGTGTGGGATACAGTAGTGAACAAAAGAATCAAAAGTGCTTGTTCCCCTTGCTCCTTTTTTTTCCCCAAATCTAATTTATGAGTGATATTGTATGCTTCCTGTTGTGTTGTGTTGGGAGAGATAATGCCTTTTAACGTTTGTTAGCATTGGTTAATCGATTCAGGTGTTTTCAGCTTGATCCATTCATTACAAAGTGTCCCATTGGTCTTTCACGGTTTAGAAGTCGTTGATGATTATTGCCTAGAATCCATAAATTCATTAATTGTTGTAAAATGGTAATGTTTTGATTCTTCCATTACTTCTGCATTTTACAGAATTCTCTTATAAGGAACAACTTTCCTTATCAATTAGTTTGTTTCCGTGAAAAGAAATTTGTTCAGGAAAGATAGGCCAGATGCTCGATCATATCCTATATTTATGATTGCAGAATAATGAGTGACTTCCCTGAGACAGGGAGCTGAAGATGATCGTTTTTTTTCCTTTCAGTATCACTATAAACTCAGAAATTTTAACATATTTGAGGTCTTTTTGAGGGGCAAGTTGTTTGGTTTTTACAGTGGGCTTTGAGGACATTTCAAAAAGACCCTCGAGGCGGTGGCTCCCTTTCTTTCTGGTAGAACATGATTTTTCAGACTCCTCATGCGCCATTTGTGCTCCAAGTCTGGGGTAACCTATTTTTACAGGGACCCCTGGTTCCTTTTGTTGACAGTGGTGTTCAGAGACCATGTGACAGGTACTGGGGGAGTTCATTGCTCCATGATTAGCCTTTCAGTGGACAAAGCTAGAAGGAATTTTGTTAGTTATGTTTCCTAAAAAATTAACTATAAATTCATAGTGTTATCTCTGATTCAGATTTAAGATTGAAGGATTTTCAACTTTAAAAATGTGATTACTCCTATGGATCTTTTATTCTCTTTGGTGGCAATTCAGAAGCCTCTAAGCAACATATTACATTTTAGTTAACCAATGATTACTCATCATATTAGACGTAGAAACGGAATCTAATTCTTGAAAGTGCGTATGGTTTTCTCCTAGTGCACACATTAGTCTTCTCAACTCTTCTTACATAAAATACTATTTCAGAAATAACACCATCTTTTACTCAATATTTTATGAGAAGAGCCAGTCAATTAAACATAGTTATACCACCTTTAATCTTTCAAATTCTACAAAAATAGGTATTTCATTTTGATGTCATTATCATCTTGGATTCACAATGGCCAAGCAAACCTCTCATAAAGATGACAGAATATCTGCTAATTATCTAAAAAAAAAATTAATGAATAGACTTACAACAATTTATCTTAAATGCCCTTCTGAATAATTACCATCGTGATTCACTAAGAGGAAGAGCAAAAAGAGAAGACATCTTTTATCATAGCCCATTGTCTTTTTCCTCTTGAGATATTTAGTCATAAGATAAATTATTTCAATGTAGATATTTAATTTGATGAAATGAAAATTGCAATGATGACAAATGCATAAGATTTTAACTGCAAGTAATAAAACTCAACAAAAAACTTTTATTAAAGTATGTAAAAAGTCATTTTGAATGATAATACTATGAAAAATTGTGGCATTACTTCATTATTAGAAAAGCTCAATCTATAAATATACTTTGAGAGAGTGTGCTATCAAAGAAGGTATTGTTTATTGTGAATGTTACAAACAATGAACTCCAAAGGCATTTTTCCCTTTAAATATGATTTATGTTGGCCTGTATTAGCTGTACGTAGTCAAAACCATAGAGGAATATTTTCAAATGTCTAAAATGTGTCCAATATTGTATATGAAATGGATACTTTATATTAAATATATGTATTTGTGGGAATTAAGCAACCAATATGTTGATACATATTGACCAATTAGATTAAAATCATTGTTTTCCACACACCTAAATTTTGCTGATGTTGCAGAGACAACTACGTTATCCCTGAAGGAAGGAGATGTGATTAAATTTTAAGAGTGAAACTTTTTTGTTAATGTGACAGTAGATTAGTAATACCCAAAAGTCTGCACACTAAAAATCTGTGTAGTCAAATATAAAAACAAAAATGTGTTAAAGCACTGCAAATTAGTGAAAAGAGAACACTGAACATCAAAGCGTGGCACAAATATTTGCCTAGTTGTAACGTTGACGTGAATGGAAGGATAACTAATACTCTGGATGATGCCGAGCAATAAGATCTACCACTGAGGGGCAGGAATAAGATCTGATTTAATCTTATTGGCTGAGACGCAAGTGTCACTGACCAGACACGGACTCTCCACTCTAAATCCCCACTGACAAAAATTCTGTCTTAACCAACGTGGGATGGCTCCCTACCCTTTACCACATTATCCATTTTCTTTAAGCATCTGTTTGAAGATTAGCAAGCATAGTATAGAACAGATACATTTTAGTAACAATAAAATAATTAATATTGTTATATAATTTAATTTTAATAATAATTTTTGCATTATTAATTTCTATTCTTGTGTGATTTAATTTTTGAAAAAATATTGTGGGAGTACCATGTCTCAGGCAATGTTCTAGCCACTTACATTCTATTGTCATTGTAACATTAACACTAAAGATAGAAAGTAGTGTTATCTTCATTGTATAGATGAGGAAACTGAAACTAGTGTGTGACTAAGTTGGATTTTGATTCTAGGTGTGACCGAACTTCTCTAGGGGGAGAGAGACAAACAAAGGAAGAGAAGGAGAGTGAGAGTGTGTGTGAGAAAAAGGGGGGCAAAAGAGGATTGGCAGTAATGCAAAAGTCATATATTCTGTAGAAACAGGCTGGATTTAGATAGATCTCATTTTCTTCAAATACAAATAAACAAAAAATGAGACTTCTGTAAATATTTCTGTTGGACATAGGAATCAAACATTATCCAGAAGATGTGAAGAAATTTTTATGCTTCTGTGTGCTTCAAATAACAGGAAATTTTAGAAAATAGCATCTGTGTCCCGGCTTTTCCAAATTCAATGAAAGGAATGGTCTTTATAGGCTTAAAGAAAGAAGAAACTATTTTAAATTATACTGAATTAGGCTGACAACAGCAATAAAAAGAAATCCAGTAAAGGGATCCAGAAATCCAATAAAAATTCAACTGCACAATTGAGGTATGTGGAAATTCTCCTACCCATAATTAAGTGATTTCTCAACCTCTCAATATATAGGAGAGAGAATAAAAAAATATGCAAATAACAGGAAAAAAGGTGATAGATTGAGAAGAGGAAGAATGGATAAATGACTCCAATCTTGAAAATGTCCCTGAAGAAGAAATCAGAATAAAATTAAGAGAAACAATACTGAAAGATGTGATTGAAGAAAACTTTCATCAGATGAAAATTTTTTGAAATTTAAAATTAATGACTTTCAATTGGCAAAATAAATGAATTGAACTCTTATTTAGATATAGTCTGGTCATAGTTTAGACTTTAAAGTATAAATAATTCTACATGTATCCAATCAAAGGGAAAAGAAAAACATGATATAAACAAAAGCAAAAGTGTTGATTGTGCAGTTCTTTTGGGACATTATGAACACTCAAATAAATAATATTCCGTGGAAATTCAAGGGATAGACTCAAATATACAGTCAAGATATTGTTCCTATAGTAACATAACAGGAAGATAATCTCAGATAACTGAGAATCCATTAACCTATTGCTTCCATCCTCTTGCTGAAATATCTCTTTTGAAGATATTTCAGCTAATGGGAAGAAGAATAAAAATAAAAACTCAAAATAAAGTAATTGTTTTCTGTAGAAGTAAAAGAAATGTGGGTTAGCATTGATACTCAGCTAAACAAATAGAGTTAAATACAAAATATTCTTGAAAATATGGTAACAAAATAAGACAATCAAAAAAAATTCATATGACTTATTTTTATGATTAAAAACCTTACTCTATCCTAGATTACAGTTATAAATATGAGAAGTTGATGTGAAAGGAGAAAGAGAAATAAAAGTTTAAAATATTTTCAGTGCTCAACTTTGATTATCTGCCTTCCAAATAACTATAAAATACAAAACAAACTACCTATAACTTTATATAGAAAAGAGTGAAAGGAAAGAAAACAATGATGAAATATAGAATAAACAAATAACAAAACTGGAAAACATTATGACAATGGGTATAACACATTCTTAAATGCCTATACCAATTGAAATGACATTTATACAATGCATGTTATTGTACAATATAGACAAAATATGAAGAAGAAGATATGAAGAAGAGGCATTAAACTGTTAAAAATGATTAGTAGGTAGGGCATATTACAGAAGACTAATTTTGTATATTTTCTTAAAAGATTTCTAAAAGCAGCAATATGAGATATACCCCCAAAACTCAATTACAATATTTAACAAAAGAATAGTGGGTATGAATGAAGATATTTAGATTAAAAAAAAATCAGTAAATTAACAGTGGCAATTTTAATATAAAATTGAGTAGAATTAAAAAAGGAATGGTTTAAAGTTGAGAATAAAAATAATTCTGTTGAAAAAGAAACATCAACTGGGGCTGGCCCTATGGCTTGGTGGTTAAGTTTGGCGTGCTCCACTTTGGTAGCCTAGGTTCAGTTCGCAGATGTGGACGTACACCACTTGTCAGTGGCCATGCTATGCTGGCGACCCACATAGATAATAGAAGAAGATTGGCGCTGATGTTAGCTCAGGGCTAATCTTCCTCAGTAAAAAACAATTTAAGACAAGATACATCAACAGAATTATTTCATTGTCAATTTTTAACCATTCTATTTTATATAAAGTAAACAGGCCTTTGAAAGAGGATCTGACTCTTTCAAAAGTATACAACTTTCTATTTATTAAACATATTCTTTAACATTTATGAATTCAATTATAAAATGCTCTCTAACTTTAAAATTTAGAGTTATACTCTTTACATTTCTAATAGTCTTGACGTCATGATGTTCACTGTAAAAGAGTTAACAAAAACCCACACATGATTTTACTAAATTTTACTTTGTATAAATTAGAATATGTAGCAACCCTTCTACTCACAATACATGTAACGTGAAGGCAAAAATTTGACCAAAGAAGGAGGGGGAGGAAGAGGAGAAGGGAAAGAAGGGAAAGAAGAAGAGGATGAAAGACGGGGAGAAGACCACCCTCCAGGTAATTATTGCCACAGCAAAATGGAGGATTAGAGTTTTAAAGACTTCCATTCTTTAAAAAAAGAGAATAAATTGCCACTTAGAACGCTTTTTGAGCATATTTAGTGCTGTAAGCGTGAACTATTGTTATTGTAATTATTAATGTTAATGAATGAATAGTAAATAATAATTTTCAGTTGTATGTTAGTAAATAGCTTTTAAAAGTATAGAAATTATATTTGATATCTTAAGAAGCAGTACATAAAATCAAGAGTTTAAAAATTGCACGGAAAAAAAGAAATTATATATTCAAATGACATTAGTGATTTCTCATAATTGGTTTTAGAACTGGGACCTGTGTGACCCTGGGGACACGGAGACTTTCTGAGGTATAAAGTACAGAATGCTTTAAGGAAATTACCTTCCATTTTTGAACACCGAGAATCTTGGAATTGGCTTTTTGAAATATTTTATCCCTTGCTGAGCAAAAAGAGTAAAGGAGGAACTTTTTATTTCTGTTAAGCTGGAAGACAGACATTTCAAATGTCTGAATTTTAGTTGGGTATTCTAGATCTTTAGCATTAAAACAATGTGGAACAATGGAGGAAAATTGATAAGATACCTAGTTAGATGTAAACTAGGCCAGGGTCAGATCAAGAAAGGGGCAGAAAAGAAACCTCAGTCTTAGTAGTGAATTTGTTCTGGATGCTCTTCCTAGGTTGAAATCTTAAGTATTAAATACAGTATGGGAGTGACGTTTGCACAACATTTCGGAACAGCATTACTGAGTTCAGTTCACTATTCCTTTATATCCCTTCTTTCCCCTGTCTTCATGTGCCACCACTAATTGTCTTCTATCATTTGGCTAGATCCTTTTGTCTATTAAGGGTAATTTTGGGATAGTTTTTAGTCCCTGCTGCTGACTGTGTATGTTAGGCATAGTGCTTAAGGTTCTGAGTAATATATATTAAGAAAAATGTTTGGGAGGCAGAAATTTGGTCGATTTTTTGGGCACACAGCATTCAAAATGCTGAAGGAGGTGTTTCATGTTAACAGTCCAACCTGATTTGGAGGAGGAGGTTTTATATATCACTAGTGGAATTTCCAAATCCCCTAGCTCCTATCACAATTCACCAGGGCTAGGAGGAAAAGGAGAGAATGTTAGCAGGGAAAATTAGCAGTTTTCTCATCTTATCATATCAATGGTTTGTCCTTATGATATTTCAAATATGCTATGACCAGAAACCTAAGTTACTTAGCCTTTATATTCTTTACAGTCTCAACTTTGAGTTTCTTTCTAATTCTTTGGAGGCTAAAATTGACCCAAAATTGACCCAAAGGCAATTCAAAGAATGGAATAAAAAGGCAAACTATTATGAAGTGATTGCCTATTCAGTAAACCATCCTGCTATAAATGCAAACTAATAGGATTTGATTTATTTTTCATATCTCATGGAATTTTTTAAAAATCAAGACCATGTGAGTTGTTATTTATGAATTCAAGTACTTGTATGGTTATAATATTGCACCTTATCAAGGTCTTCCTCTCCATTTTACAACCACACTCTTCCAGGAGTGGAGTGAGTGAGAAGAATGGAGATGCCATCAAATAGGCAAGAGCTTTGGCTCTAAGATAAATAGGAAGCCATCGTGGGGTCTTATGAAGAGGAGAGACATCTTCTGACTCATGCTTCAAAAGGACTACTCTGGCTGCTGAGTTGAGATTAGACTGTAGGTAGCAAAGGGAAAGGCAGGGAGACCACCTAGCGGGCTCTGCAGTATCCCCAGCTAGCGGTGGTGGCTCACTTGGGGTGGTAGAAGTGTATGTGGTGAGATGTAGTCATATTCTAGATTTATTTTGAGGGTAGAGTCATTAGACTTCTCAACAAATTGGTTGTAGGGTGCGAGTGAAAAATAGAAATAAAGGAATACTTAAGAATTTCTGGCCTAAACAAGTGGAAGACAGAGTTTCCGGTAATTTGAAATAGAGAACACTGAGGGTAGAGCATGTTTCAGAAGAGATGTCCAGTCTGGGTGGCTTTGAAATGTCTGTTGGACATCCAGGTAAAGACATAAGTAGGTAGTTGGATATATGAGTCTGTAGTTTGGGGGACACTTCTGTAGATATAAGCTGTACATATAAATGTGGGAGTCACTGGCAAATGAATGCACTCTATGCGATTACTAAGGGAAAGTGTGTAGGCAGAGGGTAGAAAGGACACAAGCCAATCCTAAGGTGTTACAATATTAAGAGGCTGGAAAGAAGATGAGGAACCAGAAAAGGGGATTGAAGAGTGACAGTGATGTAGGAGGAAATTCAGGAGAGTGTGGTGTCCTGAAGCCAAAAAGGGGGAAAGAGTAACAAATTTTGTCAAGTGCTATGATAGATCACGATGAAGTCTGAGAACTGTCCCTGGAGTTAGTAATGTGGATTCCATTGTTGACTTTGATAGGGCGTCTTTGGTAGAGTGGTGAAGTTTAAAAGCTTAATTTGAGCAAGTGTAAGAGAGGAGGAAAGGAATTGGAGACTGTGTAGACCAGCCTGGGAATTTTGCAACTAAGAAAAGCGAAGAAACAGAGCCTTTAGATGGTGGGAGAAATGGAGTAATGTTTTTGTTGGAAGAGAAAAGAAATTACAGTATGTTTATATGGTAATGTAAATGGTCCAGTTAAGAGAAAAACAAGAAGAAATTGATGATGTATTATCTTATCATCTGTTTTCAAAATAATCTCATAATATAGTTCTAATTGTTATTTTCATTATGTAGATGAAGAACCTAAGAACAGAAAGTTTAAGTGGCATGCTCACTTTTCTATTTCTGAATTATGTTGTTCTTTCAAAGCTTCAATCATTCCCTTTATTTCTTTTAACTTATTTTGAACTATTTAGTTTGTTTCCATCTGCTTTGTTGCCTGTGTTATCATTAACTGAAAGAATGTTATTCAGTCTATTTTAAAATTTATTCTTATGTCTTTTTTGAACTTTATTGTAAACACTTTTTGTTTGTTTGTTTTCTGTGTTTAAACAAGAAGGGATTTCCTGGACTAATGGAAACAGATTTCTGGGTAGTTGGAGAGAACGGGCCAAGATAACTTTCCAACCACGATGGCGTGCTCTTCTGTTACTATGAAGGTCTCAAAAAATAACCTCTGGCATCTAAAATAGTTGAACTCATAGAAACAGAGTAGAATGGTGGTTGCTAGGGGCTGAGGGTAAGGGGAAACGGGGATTTTCCATTTAATGTGTATGAAATTTCATTTATACAAGATAAATAAGTTCTAGAGATCTACTGTTCAACATCATGCCTATAGTTAATGTTACCGTATTGTACACCTCAAAGTTTGTTGAGAGGGTAGACTCATGTTAAATGTTCTTACGACAATAAAAATAAATGAATAACTTCATCTGGTTTTATTAATGAATGTAGTCTTGTCTCTGAGAGCTAAGCCTGAGTCAAGAAGATGCTCTGGTTTCAGTTCTGTGGTTCCTAGACCTACAGGTCTCGTACTATATGATGGTGCTGTTCACTTTCTACCTTATCTCTTAAGATGCTTTCTGAGATTGGTCTCCTCAGGAATGCTCACCGCCCCCCTCCGCTTAATTAATTAAAACTTCTTTCCCCTTACTCCTAAGTTTCCTTTCCTATACTATTTGAATTCTGCTTTTAACCATTTTCCCTCAAGGGGGAGGATCTGTCCTTTGAGATCAGAGAGTTTACTAGGATTTTCTGAGATTATTATGGGCTTTCTATCTGGAAAAAGAAAATGAATGTTTACCTTCCTCCTTTCACACCACATATTAAACTCAGTTTCGTGTATATAGATCTCAATATAAAAAGTCAAATAATAAACCTGTCAGAAAGAAAGAAAGGAGAGCATCTTTGTGACGCTGGGTGTACAAAGATTTTTTTTCCCCAAGAGTAACAAAATTACTGACTCTAAAATGAAGAACTTCTGCAAATAAATAAAAAAAGGAAGATAACCTCATAAAAAGTGGTTAAAACACTTAGGCACTTTTCAAATAGAATATCCATGAGGCCAGTAAACATGAAAAAATGCTCGACTTCATTAGTCGTCAGGAAAATATAAATTAAAAACACAATTTACACACCCAGCAGAAGGGCTAAAATGAAAGACATCCATTCCAAATGTTGGCTAGAATGTAGAGCAACTTAATTCAGATACACTGCTAATAGAAATGCATGTTATTATACCTGCAGTGGAAAACTCTGGAAGTATCAATGAAAGCTGCATATATGCCGAGCCAGTGGTTATACTCCTAAGCATATATCCAACAGAAATCCATTCATTTGTTCACAAAAAGAGTTGCACAAGAATATTCACAGCAGCACTATTCCTAATAGCTCGCAAAAATGGAAATCACTAAAATGTCCATCAATAGAAAAATGGATAAATATATTGTGGTACATAAGTACAATAGAATATAACAATGAATCATTTTGAATGCTTGCAATAATGTGGAGGAATCACATAAATAAAATCTGGGGCAAAAGGAGGCAGACTCAAAAAAAGTAGACACATATCCAATTTACATAAATTCAAAAACAACAAAATAATCTATGGCGTTAGAAGTCAGAACAGCAGATGCCCTTGCAAAGGGAGCAGTAGTGACTGGGCAGGGCAATGTTCTATTTCTTGATCTTGGCACTGATTATTTATGTGTCTTAACTTTGTGAAAATCCAGAGATCTGTACACTTGTAATCTGTAAGTTATATTTCAATAAAAGGTTTACTTAAAAATGCAAATAATGAATAGATAGCTGGTTATAGTCATAATTTGGCTAAATGTTGACCTCTGTTTAAACTTGTTAAGTGATGTGCATCTTATCTGTGGCGGGGATGGGGTACTCCACTCTGCTGCGGTAGTCAGAGGAACTGAAAGTGGTGTAATTGCTTTTTTATTTTGAACATACTCTTTTGGATGCCTGCAGAATCCACTCTCAGGAAATGTTTATTTGTAGAGGTCACATCTTCATTACTTTGGGCCAAAATCCATTGCACTTTTGGTATTATTTAATAAGAGTATTGCTTTTCTGTTGAGAAAGGTTGGACATTGCTAATTAAATAGAATTAGACCCGTGTTACCCCCCTGTCTCTGCTGTCAAAATCCATTCTCTGCCCTATGAGAAGACTCGGGAAACAGCAGCTAGTCTTCACTAACTTATTTCATTCAATTAAAATTAAATTACACAATTGAACTTTTTTCTTGTCTTTTCTATATAACATTTTAGTTAATTGCTTAATTAAAGCTGAAGCCTGACATTTGTTTCTGTCTCTTTAGGAAAAACGAAAAAGCAAAGACGCTAACTACTACTTTCTCATTCAGTTATTCAACAGGAAGCTCTTGAAATAGTCTTCTATTACCAAAGAAAGAAAAAGATTACACCTTTTCCATGAAAATATTTATTTAAAAGATATGAGCGTGTTAGTTATTAAGTTCAATATTAGATTCCAGTTTCTAGGAAGGTATTTAAAATGCAACCGTATTCAACAAATATTTCTGATTTCCATTGCACACATGTAGCCGCCCCTGACACAGGAAGGGTTAATAATCACTGGAAAAAGCTTGCCAACAAACTGTGACCCGCAGGTGAGAAGGCCGGTTAGCCAATGACGGGTAAGACCCCCTGTGGGGGGCAACCTAAGCCAGGCGGCGGCTGCCCGGGGGCACAGATGGAGAAATGATATCGATATCGGGAGCAAGAGGGACCGTTGCCTAAGAGACCTTGCCTGCTCTGAGATAAAAATATAGGAGCACAGCAACAACATGATAATATCAAAACAGAGGCCAAGGGAGGGCTCCTTGAGAAATCACTAAGAATTCTTGGCATTCGCTAATTACTTCATCCAGAACACCTGTGTATGTTTAACAGATGTAAGCTATGTATATATTGAAACGCTGGTTATAATAAACTCAGAGTGGCCATCAGCCCTCTCCGCATCTATCCTGATGTGTACATTGGATTGCGACACCGACAACACACACACACACAAAATCCCCAAAATACAAACTTGAGTTTCCTTAGTGAGTTCATCATTTTCCAGTCGCAATTCTACACATAAAAATAGATAGTGACTCTATCTATTGGTTACCAAATAGTACTGTTCCTCCAAAAATCTAATTTCCTCCAATATAACTACTACCATTTGTGCAGTGGTTACTATTTTGGCATTGTCAAATTGTTTTATGGACATTAACTCCTTTAATATTCATAAAACCCTATGAAACAGGTACTATCATTATTCCCTTTTTATAGATGAGAAAACTGAGACACAGGGTAGTTAAGAGACTTGCCCAAGATTATCCAGCTAGCAGATGCAAGAGCTGGGATTTTCATCCAATATTTCATTTTCATTCTATTAATTTATATGTAGGAGTCAGACTCTTAACCACTATATTGTAGCGCCTCCAAGAAGAGTCACACAGGCCAATAGGGAACTCTCCTTCTGAAATCACAGAATTTATTTTTTCTATGAATTCATAGCTACTTACTGAGATTCTCTAGTATGTTGTATTAGGTTGTGCTGGGTACACATCAGTGAGTATAACAGGTATAGTTTTTGTCCTCATGAACCTTCAAAACAACAAACATGATGTATGTTAGCTAAACTTATCATGGTAATCATTTTGCAATATATGTAAGTCAAGTCATTGAGCTGGACACCTTAAACTTATATACTGCTGTGCATTAATTATATCATGATAAAACCGAAAAAAAAGACAATGAACAGGTGGAAATAAATAAACATGCAACTAAAGAAAAGGACAAAACACATAATCAGACAGCCCTCATTTTGCACTGTTCCAGAATACACAAATTTCAGTTACTGCATTTACTTAAATAAAGCCAGCCCCTCAACAACATGGTTCAAATTCCAGTAACGATAATATGTTAACTATGAGTAACTTCGTGAAGTAACAAATGGGCTGCTGGCTCTTCAGTCCACAAACTGCTACACAAATAACAGATGCACGTTATGATTAGTGACCATTTACAGACCATTCACATCACTTCTTACAAAGTCTGTGATTGATTGCTGGTCATCTCTTATTCGGTTCATGTATATACAGTAAAGCCTTTTGCTATGTTACTTCTTTGTCTCTCAGTAATAAACGCACATGACATTGCACAAATACGGATAATTGAAAAGAGGGAATTGGGCGATAAAGATGAACATGCAGCAAAGGACGAAAAAATTATAATGCTGACAGTGAAATTAGAATTGAATGTAAGTGGAGTTATAGAAGAAATAGTGGATCACGTTAACAGTGCTGCCATTTCAGAGACTAAGTAAGCATCCAGGGGAACTTAGTGAAGGTGAATTTATTGACATAAATGAGAAAAATGAGTTTGACAGAAAGGACAAAGATGTCCCAGAGTACGTGACATGAGCAAAAAACATCACATTAAAGAACTCTCAAAGATGTTTCCTGACATTGACAGTACATAGGATAAAATGTTGGGAACTAATCCAAACTTAGAAAGAAGCGTGACAGTTTGCCAAGACATAAAAAAGGGGCTTGCTTCGTAAGTTACATCATGAGAAGAAGGCAAGACTGTGCAACAGCTTTTGATGATTTTTTTACAAAGAAATACAACACTTTAATTGTCAATGTTTCTGATACATTAAATTACCACATACTAAGTAAATATTGGTTTTACTATATTTTTTATTTCCGTATCTATTGATAACTGATGGTAAGAGCATTTTAAATGTTAGACAGAGATGTTTAAAGGACATGGAACAATTGTAAGTTTTCTCATCTATTATTAAAGTAGCTTTACATGATTTCAGCTTAGATGCCCATTTTTAGAATCCCACACTATTGTGCGAAGCAAAAACCACCTGTACAAAAGAAAAAACCATCAATTCCTCCTCCCCAACCAGTCTTTTTTTCTATTATTACTCCACCGGGGAAACAAGAATTAAAATAATATTTCCGTAGCTCTTCCAGATTTTCAATTTCAGATCTTTTGGTTTTCTTCTGAGATGAGAATTTTGTTTCTTCTTCTTCCTTGTCCCAGTATAGTTATGTCACCATTTTTAGTTCAGCTAAGATGAATTGTTTGTGAATTTATAAATAACATAGCTCCACTTTTATTTCCTCATTCCTAAGCTACACATAATATCTTTTGACTTTGCTCATTGAAAAATACGATATTAGGGCCCTATCCATTCTTCTGGTACCTCATAACTGCCAAATCTGAAATTCTTACATTTGTACTTTTATATTATCAAAGTTAACTAAAGTTATTCAATTACATTGTCATGTGTATATAGTATTATAGTGCAGATCTACTGCTGATGATTTTTTTCAGTTTTTATACGTCTGAAAAAAGACTTTATTTTCATTTTTTGAAAGATATTTTCACTAAATAAAGAATTCTAAGGTTTTTTTTTTTTTAAATTCAGTGCTTTAAAGATGTTGCTCTATCATCTTTTAGCTTGCATTGTCTCTGACAAGAAACCTGCTGTCATCCTTATCTTTGTTTCTCTGTCAGCAATGTCTTTTTTTCTCCATCTTTTTTTAAGATATTCTTTTACCACAGATTTTAAGCAAATTGCTTATCGTGTGTCTTTTTTTTTTTATTAATGTTATGATAGATTACAACCTTGTGAGATTTCAGTTGTACATTTTTGTTAGTCATGTTGTGGGTACACCACTTCCCCCTCCATACCCTCCTCCCACCCCCCCTTTTCCCTGGTAACCACAGATCAGATCTCCTTCTCAATATACTAATTTCCACCTATGAGTGGAGTCATATAGAGTTCGTCTTTCTCTGACTGACTTATTTCGCTTAACATAATGCCCTCGAGGTCCATCCACGTTGTTGTGAATGGGCCAATTTCGTCTCTTTTTTTGGCTGAGTAGTATTCCATTGTGTATATATACCACATCTTCTTTATCCAATCATCAGTTTCTGGGCATGTAGGCTGGTTCCACGTCTTGGCTATTGTAAATAATGCTGCGATGAACATAGGGGTGCAACGGACTCTTGAGATATCTGATATCAGGTTCTTAGGATAGATACCCAGTAATGGGATGGCTGGGTCATAGGGTATTTCTATTTTTAACTTTTTGAGAAATCTCCATACTGTTTTCCATAGTGGCTGTACCAGTTTGCATTCCCACCAACAGTGTATGAGGGTTCCTCTTTCTCCACAACCTCTCCAACATTTGTCGCTCTTGGTTTTGGATGTTTTTGCCAATCTAACGGGGGTAAGGTGATATCTTAGTGTAGTTTTGATTTGCATTTCCCTGATGATTAGCGATGATGAACATCTTTTCATGTGTCTATTGGCCATATTCATATCTTCTTTTGAGAAATGTCTGTTCATGTCCTCTGCCCATTTTTTGATCGGGTTGTTTGTTTTTTTGTTGTTAAGCAGTGTGAGTTCTTTGTATATTATGGAGATTAACCCTTTGTCGGATAAGTGGCTTGTAAATATTTTTTCCCAATTAGTGAGCTGTTTTTTTGTTTCAATTCTGTTTTCCCTTGCCTTGAAGAAGCTCTTTAGTCTGATGAAGTCCCATTTGTTTATTCTTTCTATTGTTTCCCTCAACTGAGGAGTTACAGTGTCCGAAAAGATTCTTTTGAAACTGATGTCAAAGAGTGTACTGCCTATATTCTCTTCCAAAAGACTTATTGTCTCAGGCCTAATCTTTAGGTCTTTGATCCATTTTGAGTTTATTTTAGTGTGTGGTGAAAAAGACTGGTCAATTTTCAATCTTTTGCATGTGGCTGTCCAGTTTTCCCAGCACCATTTGTTGAAGAGACTTTCTTTTCTCCATTGTAGGCCCTCTGCTCCTTTGTCGAAGATTAGCTGTCCATAGATGTGTGGTTTTATCTCTGGGCTTTCAATTCTGTTCCATTGATCTGTGGACCTGTTTTTGTACCAGTACCATGCTGTTTTGATCACTGTAGCTTTGTAGTATGTTTTGAAATCGGGGATTGTGATTCCGCCGGCTTTGTTTTTCTTGCTCAGGATTGCTTTAGCAATTCGCGGTCTTTTGTTCCCCCATATGAATTTTAGGATTGTTTGTTCAATATCTGTGAAGAATGTTCTTGGGATTCTGATTGGGATAGCATTGAATCTGTATATTGCTTTAGGTAGTATGGACATTTTAACTATGTTTATTCTTCCAATCCATGTGCAAGGAATGTTTTTCCATCTCTTTATGTCATCGCCTATTTCTTTCAAGAAAGTCTTGTAGTTTTCATTGTATAGATCCTTCACTTCCTTGGTTAAGCTTATCCCAAGGTATTTTATTCTTTTCGTTGCGATTGTTAATGGGATAGAGTTCTTGAGTTCTTTTTCTGTTAGTTTATTGTTAGTGTATAGAAGTGCTACTGATTTATGCACGTTAATTTTATACCCTGCTACTTTGCTGTAGTTGTTGATTATTTCTAATAGTTTTTCTGTGGATTCTTTGGGGTTTTCTATGTATAGGATCATGTCGTCTGCAAACAATGAGAGTTTTACTTCTTCGTTACCTATTTGGATTCCTTTTATTTCTTTTTCCTGCCGAATTGCTCTGGCCAGCACCTCCAGTACTATGTTGAATAGGAGTGGTGAAAGTGGGCAGCCTTGTCTTGTTCCTGTCCTCAGAGGGATGGCTTTCAGCTTTTGTCCATGAGTATGATGTTTGCTGTGGGTCTATCATATATGGGCTTTATTATGTTGAGGTACTTTCCTTCTATACCCATTTTACTGAGGGTTTTTATCATAAATGGGTGTTGGATCTTGTCGAATGCTTTCTCTGCATCTATTGAGATGATCATGTGGTTTTTGTTTTTCATTTTGTTGATGTAGTGTATCACGTTGATTGACTTGCGGATGTTGAACCATCCCTGTGTCCCTGGTATA
Organism: Equus asinus; assembly: GCF_041296235.1. Classification (NCBI taxonomy): domain Eukaryota; kingdom Metazoa; phylum Chordata; class Mammalia; order Perissodactyla; family Equidae; genus Equus; species Equus asinus. The sequence continues at coordinate 18,939,744 of NC_091805.1, read as the reverse complement.
AATCCCACTTGATCATGGTGTATAATCTTTTTGATGTATTGCTGTAATCGGTTTGCCAAAATTTTGTTGAGGATTTTTGCATCTATGTTCATCAGTGATATCGGCCTGTAGTTCTCCTTCTTTGTGTTGTCCTTGTCAGGTTTGGGGATCAGAGTGATGTTGGCTTCATAGAATGTGTTAGGGAGTTCTCCATCTTTCTCAATTTTCTGGAACAGTTTGAGGAGAATAGGTATTAAGTCTTCTTTGAATGTTTGGTAGAATTCTCCAGAGAAGCCGTCTGGTCCTGGACTCTTGTTTTTGGGGAGGTTTTTGATTACCGTTTCTATTTCCTTACTTGTGATTGGCCTATTCAGATTCTCCATTTCTTCCTGATTCAGTTTGGGGAGATTGTAGGAGTCTAGGAATTTGTCCATTTCTTCCAGGTTGTTCAATTTCTTGGCATATAGTTTTTCATAGTATTCTCTTATGATCTCTTGTATTTCATTGGTATCTGTTGTGATTTCTCCTCTGTCATTCCTGATTTTATTAATTTGCGATTTCTCTCTTCTTTTCTTGGTGAGTCTGGCTGGGGGTTTGTCAATTTTGTTAATTCTTTCGAAGAACCAACTCTTTGTTTCATTGATCCTTTCTACTGTCTTTTTTGTTTCAATATCGTTTATTTCTGCTCTTATTTTTATTATTTCCCTCCTTCTACTGACTCTGGGCTTTGTTTGTTCTTCTTTTTCTAGTTCCGTTAGGTGTCGTTTGAGGTTGCTTACGTGAGCTTTTTCTTGTTTAGTGAGGTGAGCCTGTATTGCGATGAATTTCCCTCTTAGGACTGCTTTTGCTGCATCCCAAATGATTTGGTATGTCGTGTTCTCATTTTCATTTGTCTCCAGATAATATTTGATTTCTTCTTTAATTTCTTCAATGATCCATTGTTTGTTGAGAAGCGTGTTGTTTAGTCTCCACATTTTTGCACCTTTCTCTGCTTTTTTCTTGTAGTTGATTTCTAGTTTAATAGCATTATGATCAGAAAAGATGCTTGATATTATTTCAACTCTCTTGTATTTATTGATGTTTGCTTTGGTTCCCAAAATATGGTCAATCCTTGAGAATGTTCCATGTGCACTTGAGAAGAATGTGTATCCTGCTGTTTTTGGATTAAGTGTTCTACATATATCTATTAAGTCCATCTGGTCTAATTTTTCATTTAATTCTATTATTTCCTTGTTGATTTTCTGTCTGGATGTTCTGTCCATTGGTGTTAATGGTGTGTTGAGGTCCCCTACTATTATTGTATTGTTGTTGATGTCTTCTTTTAGTTCTATTAAGAGTTGCTTTACAAATTTTGGTGCTCCTGTGTTGGGTGCGTATATATTTATAAGTGTTATGTCTTCTTGGTGGAGTGTCCCTTTTATCATTATATACTGTCCCTCTTTATCTTTCTTTATCTGTTTTGCTTTGAAATCTACCTTGTCTGATATTAGTATAGCGACACCTGCTTTCTTTTGTTCATTATTAGCTTGGAGTATTGTTCTCCATCCCTTCACTCTGAGTCTGTGTTTGTCTTTGGGGCTGAGGTGTGTTTCCTGGAGGCAGCATATTGTTGGATCTTGTTCTTTGATCCATCCTGCCACTCTGTGTCTTTTGATTGGGGAGTTCAATCCATTTACATTTAGAGTGATTATTGAGACGTGGGGGCCTACCACTCCCATTTTGTGTCTTGTTTTCCGGTTTTCTTCAGTTTCCTTTGTTTCTCGTCCCATGGTTTAATCTGTTCTGATGTAGAGCTGCTACTCTCTGTTGTTGTCCTTCTACTTATCTCCTCTGCTCTTGGTTTTGTAGCCCCTTTCCTTTTTTGGATTTTTCAGGAATGAGGGTTTTCCTGAGGATTTCCTGAAGAGGAGGTTTTGTGGCAATGAACTCCCTTAATTTTTGTTTATCTGGGAAAGTTTTTATTTCTCCATCGTATTTGAAGGATATTTTCGCTGGGTAGAGAATTCTCGGCTGTAGATTTTTGTCCTTCAGATTTTTGAATATATCATTCCACTCTCTTCTAGCCTGTAAAGTTTCTGCTGAGAAATCTGCTGATAGCCTGATGGGGGTTCCTTTGTAGGTTAGTTTCTTTTGCCTGGCTGTCCTTAATATTTTCTCCTTGTCGTTGACTTTTGCTAGCTTCACTACTATATGCCGTGGAGTTGGTCTTCTTGCATTGATAAAGTTTGGAGATCTATTGGCTTCTGTCACCTGAAGATCCATCTCCCTCACCAGATTTGGGAAGTTCTCAGCCATTATTTCTTTGAATAGGTTTTCTGCCCCTTTCTCCTTCTCTTCTCCCTCTGGTATACCTATAATCCTTACGTTGCATCTCCTAATTGTGTCTGATAATTCTCGGAGAGTTTCTTCATTTCTTTTAAGTCTTGCTTCTCTCTCCTCCTCTGCCTGCAACAATTCTATATTGCCATCTTCCAAATTGCTAATTCTTTCCTCCATATTATCGGCCCTACTGTTCAGAGCATCTAGATTTTTCTTAATCTCCTCTATTGTGTTCTTCATTTCCAATATTTCTGTTTGGTTCTTCTTTATCGTATCAAACTCTTTTGTGACATAGCTCCTGAACTCGTTGAGTTGTCGGTCAGAGTTCTCTCTTAACTCATTGAGAATCTTAATGATGGCTGTTTTGAAGTCATCGTCATTTAGGTTATATATCTCATTTTCTTTGGGATTGTTTTCTGTGTATTTGTTACTTTCTTTCTGTTCTGGAGATTTAATGTATTTTTTCATATTGCTTGATGTTGTTGATTTGTGCCTCCGCATGGAGATAGAGTTTAGTTGCTCCTTTCACTTGTTTCAGCTGCTGCGGTGGGGGGAGCAGCTGTTTATACTTCACCAACCAGGAACCCTGTCCGTAGTTGCTAACTGGGCCTGGGCCCCTCTTTGTAGCCACAGTGGCCCTTTGGATTCCCTCCTCTGCCATGGGGGCCGTCACAGGGGGGCTTCAGGCTGCTGGTGCCTACTGTTGCAGCCCACCTAGATGTGCTCTCTCCTTGGGGTCTGCAACGGTGTTATGGGCTTTTCCAGCGGCCAGGGGTGGGATCACTTATATTTGTCGCTCCGTTGCTGTCGGCACCCACCAAATCTCACTTGTCCTCTATGGGTCGCAGGAGAGCTATTGGCATCTTCTACAGTCTGTGGTTAGTACACCTAGCTATGCTGCTTTTGCCCTGGGGTCTTCCAGCCTTGTGGCTGGTGGCTGGGTGCCTTCTACTGGTGCTGTGCAGAGGCTTTCCCTAAGGCTGCTGTGAGCCTGTAGGGTTTCCCCCTAGGCTACTAAGCTGGGTCTCTGGAACTCTCTCCAGCCCCAGTCCTCTCCGAGATCTCTGGCAATCCCTAGCCTCATGGGGCGGGCAACGGCAGCTAGGGGGTCGCCCCGCCCTCTGGGATTCTCTCCGGGCCTCTCCCGGAGCCGTGAATGCTCAGCGTGGCCCCTCTGCTAACGGCAGACAGAGAGTTTTGTCTGCTGCCCGGGCAGAGCTCCGGCGCTTCCCCTCCGGGTCGCAGGACCGGCCTTTGAAAGTTCCCCCAGCCCCGGTCGTCTCCGAGATCTCCGGCAATCCCTAGACCCACGGGGCGGGCAACGGCAGCTGGGGGTCGCCCCGCCCTCAGGCCTTCTCTCCGGGCCTCTGCCAGGAGCCCTGAATGCTGGGCGTGGCCCCTCTGCTAATGGCAGATAGAGAGTTTTGTCTGCTGCCTGGCAGAACTCGGGTGCTTCCCCTCCGGGTCGCAGAACCAGCCTTTGAAAGTTCCCCCCGCCCCGGTCCTCTCCCAGATCTCTGGCAATCCCTAGCCCCACGGGGCAGGCAACGGCAGCTGGGGGTCGCCCCGCCCTCTGGGATTCTCTCCGGGCCTCTCCCGGAGCCATGAATGCTCAACGTGGCCCCTCTGCTAACGGCAGACAGAGAGTTTTGTCTGCTGCCCGGGCGGAGCTCCGGCGCTTCCCCTCTGGGTCGCAGAACCAGCCTTTGAAAGTTCCCCCAGCCCTGGTCCTCTCCGAGATCTCCGGCAATCCCTAGTCCCACGGGGCGGGCAACGGCAGCTGGGAGACCTCCGTGCCCTCCGTGTCTCTCTCTGGGACCCTCCGGGCGCCCCGAGCACCAGGCTGGGTCTCCCCGCCAATGGCGGGGAGAGACTCTCCCTGCGGGCTCAGGTGTGCAACTCCAAAGTTTCCCTCTGCGTTTAGGAGTAATTGCGGGGGGTTTAGGTAGGGTTCTGGTCACCTGTTTCCACCGTCGCTCCTCTGTTGTGTTCTCGATCCTGCCCTAGATGTGTGTAGATCCTCTGGGGGCGTCCGTTGGAAGAAAGCCGCTTGCGGGTACTAGGCTGCCCGTCGGGGTCGGAGAGTTTTCACCTATTTCCACATCCTCCCGGAGGAAAGTCCATCCGCCTTCCGATGTATAGTCGCGTGGGTGTCTCAGACGTCCTGAGATGCTGTCTGGATATCCTTTGTCAAGCGATAAGTGTCCAAATAATTGTAGACTCGAAGGGCGAGAGACAAAGAGGACTACTCACGGCGCCATCTTGGATCTTCTCCTTATCGTGTGTCTTGATGTCAATTTTTTTCTCCATGTTTTTGTGCTTGGGCTTTGTTGAGGTTCTTGGATCTGTAAGTTTATCATTTTCCTCCAATTAAGACATTTTTTAGCCATTATTTCTTCAAATGTATTTTGCTTCTCACTTCCTTTGATGATTCCAATGCATTTAGCTCACCATCTGGAATTATCCCACATTTCACTGATATGCTGTTAATTTTTTTTGATCTTTTTCTGTGTTTCATTTTGGATCATTTTGGGTTTTTTTCCCCGTTTTTTCCCCAAGTTCCCCTAGTACATAGTTGTATATTTTAGTTGTAGGTCCTTCTAGTTGTGGCATGTAGGACGCTGCCTCAGCGTGGCCTGAGGAGCAGTGCCATGTCCACTCCCAGGATCAGAACCAGTGAAACCCTGGGCAGCCGAAGCAGAATGCACAAACTTAACCACTCAGCCATGGGGCTGGCCCCTAGATCATTTCTTTAGTTATGTCTTCAAGTCACTAATCTTTTCTTCTGCAATCTTTCATTGATCCCATACAGTGTGTTTTTCATCTTATATATTAAAGTTTCCAATTCTAGAAGTTTGATTTTGTTGCTGTTAATATTTTTCATGTCTTTCTTTAACTCTCTGACTTTATCATATATAGTTAATAATACGTGTTTTAATGTCATTGCCTGCTAATTCTAACATCAATGTCTTTTGATTTGGTTTTGATTGATTGATTCTTCTTCTTATTATGGTCAGTGCTCTTCTGCTTCTTTTCCTTCTTTATAATCTTTGATTGGATACTCACCATTATGAATTTTACCTTGTTTGTGTTCATTTAAATATTCTTAAGCTTTTTTCTGGTTGTGGCTAAGCTACTTGGAATCAGTAGGATGATTTTAGGTCTGTTTTTCAGATGGGAACAGAGCTGCGTTTAATCTGGGGTTAATATCCAGCTTCCATACAAAGAAGGCAAGACCTTCCTTAGTATTCTTATCAAAACCTCCTGATTTATGAGGATTTCCACACTGATTGTTGGATACAGACACTATTCTTGGCCATGTGTGAGCTCTGGGCCCTGTCTTCTTACTCCTTTTAAGTGGTTCTTTCCCATTCTAGGGTAGTTTCCTCGCACAATTCTGCTATCAGTTCTCACTTGAGGCCTCCAGAGCGACCTTCTGCAGATCTGAAGAGTTCTCTCTCCATGCAGCTCTCTTGTCTCTGGTACACTGTCCTCCTCCAGGCAGCAAGCTGGGATAATTACAGGACTCATCTTGTTTGTTTCAAAATTTCTTAGAAATCATTGTCCTCCATTCTGTCATTCCTAATGTTGATGACTTGGGTCATGTTGTTTCATATATTTTGCTCTATATTTTAGTTCTTTCAGGCGTGGGGGTAAATTTCATTCCTGTCATTTGGTCATTCTTTGAACTAGTATATTTTGAGTACTGAATCTTTATAATATTAACAGTGAAATGCAATAAGAAATTAATAAAGAGAGAAGAAAAAAAACCCCTTCGTATTGAAACTTTAAAATGCCCGGAGACATAAACATGTTTTAAGGCATAATTATGCAAATAGATGGCAAAGTTTAAGATAAAGGTGTCAACTTTTCAACTTCATTGAGTATGAAGGGGCATAGGTCAAACAAAAAATATCTTAATTCATAAGGGCATCCTAGAAACCTTATCAAAAGAACAATGTAAATTTTACTAGTTTGGTTCATTAAATTGAAAATTGACTTGAAAAAGGTGGGGGGGAATGAGAGGTTAGATAAGTCATAATCAAAGGAATTAGTAATGGATTACGTCTCATGAGCTCCCTGGAAAAGAAAATCTCAGTTGAAATTATTGAACCCAAGATGGTATTCATTTGCCTAGCTGGATCATAATCCAATAATCAAATACCTTGTTCAGTACATAAATACAAATAATACTCAAACTCTTCTTTATCTAAACTTACAGATTATAAAAAAATATGAATTGCTTTTCAAGTATGTACATGTTACATAAGTCACATCTTTGGATAAAGATTTGTAAATACCTGAAGCTTTCATTCTCTAGACAGGCTAACTGGAAAGGGTCCTCCAACTGCAGCTCATTGGTTGGCTTTAATAGAACTTTAACATTACTGGACTCTAGGAAGTATCTGGACTTCTGGGTACAACTCAATTAAATCATATCCAAATCTTAGGTACCAATGTTTCTTCTTTGAACTGCATTTTAATGTTTTCTATCATTGTCACCATTTTTAAATTTGATTTAGTTTTTAAACATATGCTTTAAAACACTGCACTCAAGGTCAGGACTCTTGGATTCTGTTCCTAGGAAGTTAATCAGTCTCCTTGACAATCTGAACCTCAGTTTTTGTGGCTAAAAACACTTGTCTTTTGACTTTCCTAAGGGTACTTCATATCTTAAGCACTATGGAGGGACAAGGGTTTCTATTTTTTATTGTTGGCCTTTCAGAATGTGGGCCTATTACTTAATGTGTAAATTTGAATATAAGCCAAATTTGAGGACACGAATTTTCAAAATGCCAGTCTGTTGTCATGCACAGTATACCAGACGCTTTACTTATTTTATTAAGCCTGAAAAGATAAGAAGGCCTAGTAGCGATCAAAATCTGAGAGAAACAGGAAATACTGGAATGACTTACTTCAAGGTCAGTAACTAGGGAGCAGGATGAAATCTAAAAAGGCAGACAACAAAGAGACCTGAAACAGATCATTCAGAAAGAGAAGTAATTATTAAATGAAACTATCAGAATCTAACTAAGAAAAAAAATTGTAGATGGAATAAAATGGGAAATCAAGGATCAAAGCAGAATTGGATTTAAATTCATCATTAGACCCAGCTTATCAATACAATGACATAAATTAACCTTGTGTTGTGTAAGGCAATGCTTTGCCATAATATTCTGTTGTAAGACCCAACATTCACTTTTCATTCTTGCCCTAGGCGACTACAAGCTATTAGATCTGTACTTTCATTGGAGAAGACCTGTTGGTGAAAATATTCTGGAGTCATATGGCCTGGATTAAAACATCTGTTCAGGATTTTAAATATTAAGGAATTATTGTTTATTTTTACCGGTGTGGTAAAGGTATTGGGGTTATGTTTTTTTAAAATAGTTCTTATCTCTTAGAACTGGATTCTACAATATTTACAGTTAAAATATATAATATGGCAACTTGCTTCAGAACAAGCCAGAGGATGGTGAGCATGTAGGGATTCCGATAAAATAAGACTAGTCATGAATCGATAATTATTGAAACCAGATCATGAGTTCATACTGTTACTATCTCCACTTTTTAATTTCTTTGAAATTAAAGAGAAACAAAGCAAAAGAAAATTCTTTTTGTCATATAAGTTCTCCGTGACCTTGCACTAGTTATATAATATTCAATTTACCATTTATACGAGAGAGAATAAGAGATACCTGCTTCAAAGACTGTTTTGAGGACTAAATAAGTTGATTAATACAATTCATCTAGAGTATTGTCTATCTCATAGAAGATGCTTGTAAATATTACCTTTTAAAAAAATATTCTCCATTCCATGTCCAGGTTTTTAAATTAAACTTTTTATTTTGGGATAATTGTAGATTCACATGCAGTTGTAAGAAGTAACACAGAGAAGTCTTCAGTAACATTTACCCAGTTCCCCCCAATGGTAACAGCTTGCACAACCATAGTACAACATCACAATCAGATATTAATATTGATACAATCAAGATACAGAAGATTTCCATCACCACAAGGATCCCTCATGTTGCCCTTTTCTAGCTAACCACTTCTATCCCCTTTTCACCCCATGACTACCACGAATCTGTTCTCCATTACTATACTTTAGTCATTTTAAGAGTGTTAAATAAGTGGACTTATACTGTATGTAACATTGTGGGATTGACTTTTTTGTACTCAGCATAATACTCTGGAGAGTCATCCAGCTTATTGTGTGTATCAATAGTTCATTGTCCTCATTGCTGAGCAGTATTCCATGATGTGGACATTCCATAGTTTAGCCTTTCACTGTTCTCTAAAGAATATCCAAGTTGTTTCCGGTACTGGGCTATTATGAATTAAGCTTCTTTAAACATTTGTGTACACATTTTTGTGTGAACATAATTTTTTATTTCTTTGGGGTAAATGACAAGGAGCACAACTGTTGGGTCATATTGTAGTTTGATATTTAGTTTTTTAGATACTGCCAAAATGTTTTCCAGAGTAGCTTTAACATTTGAAATGCTCTGGGGGCCGGTCAGGTGGTGCATTGGTTAAGTTTGCACGTTCCGTTTCTAGCTGGCCCAGGGTTCGCTGGTTTGGATCCCGGGTGCAGACATGGCACCACTTGGCAAGCCATGCTGTGCTAGGTGTCCAGCGTATAAAGTAGAGGAAGATGGGCACGGATGTTAGCTCAGGGCCAGTCTTCCTCAGCAAAAAGAGGAGGATTGGCAGTAGTTAGCTCAGGGATAATCTTCCTCAAAAAATAAAATAATTGAAATTCCCATCAGCAATGGGTGAGGGATCCAGTTTCTCCAGTCTTTTCAGTAAGAATTGAATAGTGTTCTCACTGTTTTTTATTTTAACCACTGTGATAGGTCTGTAGTGATATTTCATTGTGGATTTAATTTTGTTGGAGATCTTTTCATATTCTTATTTGCCATCTGTATCTTCTCTGCAGTGGAATGTCTGTCCATGTCTTTTGCCCATTTTATAATTGGATTGTCTGTTTTTTAATGTGAGCTTTAAAAAAGATTTTATCTGTATTGTTCATTTAATATTCAACAAATATTTACTGTACAAGGCTAAGTGCCAGGCCCTGTTCTAGGTAAATCAGTGAACAAAATATGATTTCATGAGTTTCTCTTATGAAACTGATGCTCTAGCAAGGGGAGAAGACAGTGATGCATATAGAAGGTCCTAGAAAGTTACAAGTACTACAGGAAAAAATTAGAGCAAGATGGGGTTTTGGGGATGACAGGTGCAGGTTGCAGTTTCACACACTTTATTCATGCCTAAATACATATGCATATGCAAGCACATGTGTCGTTTGAACAATGGTAAGGAAATGTAAACATTAAGAACAAGGTTACTAATGTACTACAATGTTATCCCAACTTGAAAAACAGTTTGCTGAAATTGTAGCATGTAGAGGAATTATGGGAGTTATAATAGCTAAGATTTATTGAATGTTAAGCACCAACCACTGTATTTTACCTACACTATCTCATTGAATCCTCACATGAAGGTGCATTTTGTATATCTAAATGTGTTTTTGTACATAATTTAAATGCCTAAGTCCCTGCAACTTCTACCATTGTATTTGGTAAAATCGAGGTCCTCAAATTACTTGTGTAATCCATTATGGATTAGATAGATATGTATATATACATACCCCTGCCACATAAGCATTTTGCCAATTCTAGATTTCAAAAAGCCTTATGGCATCTGCATTAACTGCCCTCACCTCCTTACAAGGATCTCTTACGCCTTTGTATGGCTGGCTTCCTCATGTTCATGTCTTCACTTAGTGGAGACCTCCTCATAGTTCCAATCAACAGTCCACGCAGGCTCTCTCTATTATCTTTTTCAATTTCTTGCAAAATATTTGCAGAGGTTTCCCTGGTTAGTTGTTGTCCTGGAACTATGCTTGACTAAGCTTAGTTCACCGTGGTATCCCCAGTACTCATTTTTTGAGTGAAAATGATATAGATGCCCAAAATATTAATAATGGCTTAACTAGGTAGAGGCATTAAGAATATTTCAAATTTTAATGTATAAAACTTTTACAATATTACTTGTTTAATCATGTTTAATGCTATTCCTCAAGTTAAATGTTTTCCTAAACTATTGAAATATCTCTCTCCAACTTCTCCTTCCATTCCAGTTATGTTGTCTTCCTCAGCCCATACTCTGCAAAAGATTGACTTTTGACAATGCTTTCCCAACCTTCTCTCTTTACCAGATGATCTGTGACTTCATTTAGCGTCAGTCAAAAACTGGCTGCAAGAGGAAACATTTCCAGAGACCCAGCATTTGTACATTGTCTTACACCGCTACATGCTTAGATAGCAAACTACTAGCCCATGAGTCCCAGGACCTTGTCCTGAGCTCCAGCTCATATTCACCTGCATCATGACTTCCATGTACCAATAATCAAAATTTTTCCCTAAAGTATGGACACTAAAACAATTGGGGATTTGGAAGAAAAGATAACATGATTCATTTTGACCAAGTTGTTGAAAATAATTGGTTTTTGGGACTATGACTCATATAAATCTGGGCTTGGGAACCATTTGTGCAGCTATCTGGGGAAGATGATTATGTATGAGGCCTAACTGTTGAGGTCAGATTAAATGCTTTTGCTCTGTACACTAAATCCACTTGCCCAGTGTTTGACCGGTATAAATCCAAATTTTGTTTCATCAGTGACCTTCTTTCCCCATAAACTTGGCTAATCAAAAACTCATTTTACTTATTCTATTATGCTATGCTCTCCTCCTTTCTCCACTATTTAGTTTATTATTATCCATTTCTCAGCTTGAGAAAGTATGACTTTCAAAATTACATTTACACTGAAACTAAATATTCCATGATTTGGTTTGTAATCAGACTATCATTTAATACCTGGATTTTTTTTCTAGTCACTCCTGTTTCTCCACCTTGCTCTGACCTCCCTTAATCCAGAAATACTATTCCTGTTCAGAGGCAAGGTATTCGATATCTCTTCTTATTCTTGTCATCAATGGCTGAATTGAGTTATCGCTCCATAAAAACCTTACTAAGGATTACTCTACAAGTGTCAATATAAGGCTACAAAAGTTGGGAGGTTTTCTAAGATTAATCATCTGTTATGTGGCAGAAGATGCTTTTCAAACAAGATATCTGATTCCAAACCCCATGCTGTCTCCACTTTTTTATGCTGCCACAGACTAATTGAGAGACAAAGGATTTGGCCAACTACCTCTATGGACCAATTCATAAGGGGTTTAAAATATTAATTTGGTTCTAAGATAACATGGGAAACATACTGAGATGGAGAAAATTCTATTTCACAGAGCTCCCAGCAAGGACAGGACTGCATATTTTTGGGAAGAAATACTAGATAAGTCTTTTGCAGTGACTTCAATTGTGCAGGACAAGGCAGTGGATTCTACAATTAGTCCTCTTTCACCACTTATCCCCTACACAGAATTTAGCCACTGCTCTAAAATTGTGCTGAGCAAATGTTAAAAGAATATCAGCTCGAACGGCTAAAAAGTGATTAGCTTACTGGAACTGACATCTATCTCAGTGTGTCTTGTATTCACCTCTGTACTTCTAGGTTATGAGAAATCCTCATCTGAAGAAATGCATCCATGTCTACACCCCTGCTAAAGCAATTTTCCACAAGGGATAAATTTGTTTTCAATATGTTTAAAGTTTCAAAGACATGGAAATCATAATATAAGCACGTAGTTAATTTGTTAGCAAATATAGAAGAAAAGTTAAAGACAGTTTTTCAATCAGAAGAGGAAAATGCAAGCAGACCACAAATTGAAACATTTTGGCTAAATTGAAATGTTAAAATAAAATTGAAAACAAACAGATCACCAGTAATATGGTAGATGGCATATATTCAAAGCTGTCCAGAAGATGGGTCCTTGTAAGTTTTGTTAAGAATGCTACAATTTTAGAGAGCGCATTTACAGGATTGGATGGTGGCCTTAGGAATGCTTCAGCTTCTTCCAGGATGCTAGGGACATAAATATTAGAGTACAACCCACTTTCAAAGATTTAGGAAAATAGTAAGACCATGATTGGAAATTGGGAAAAATCTATCAGACTAGATTTTCTTCTTCAACAAGTTTTCCACAGCAAATCAGGGTAGAAAATGTGGCAGTCTTCCTACCTTGGAAGAAGACTGCCCCAAGCAGTGATAAATACAAAAATAAGGCAATGTTCACTGGGAACAAAGACAAGATTTGTTTTTGTATTAGCAGCAGCTACCCTAAACATATAAGGACATGTTTAAATTCTCTGATGGATATTCAAATACAGAAATATTAAAGAAAACTTATTAGCACATTTGTAAGAGTAGGAGGAAATTCTGAGTATATGTATAAATATATAAAATATCACTGAAGCAGGCTTGACTATTCAGTCAAAAAGTAAAAGATCATTTCTGAAATTTTACCCTGAACTCTTTTATAAGTAAAGTATTGAACTTGGTTATCCACTCCTAGAAGCCTGTAACGAAAATGAACACAGCCATCATAACATTGCTCTATGTCCCCCTTTTCTATTTTAATAATAATATTTTAAGTCACAAAAGTCAAGTTGATGCCCTGAAGTGAAATTGAGAATTGAAGTAATTGCATAGATAATTTAGACCAAAAATGTCGTTCTTTGTCTGAGACTTCCATATCATAGAGCTTTATTTAGATTGGAATCATGTGACTGATATCCACCTTCTCAAGACATAAGAATTAATTGCACATTTAAGAACTACCAATAGCATCTTGAAAAGTCTTTTAGTGCATTCACTTATTTTCTTCCATGTTTTAAAAGGGAGTGAGAAAGAAAGAATTCTGGATTTCATGCTACATTTCCAAAAGCATATTGTGGCATGACACTAAAAGCTAACAGTTTTGTCACACACCTTTGCCCAATGACATTCAACCTGCTGTAAAAGAAAACACGTTCATGGTGAAATCATCATAATAAATGTTGATACAAAATCTGGTAAATATAGTAGTTCTATTTCCCAAGGTGTGGTTTCTCAATTTAATACAAGATAATAACCCTAAACACAATAATTTGATGACTCGTTTTCTTAGTTGAAATTCTCATCAGATTAATTTCTAATGGGATTTGGATTACTTTGACTCCATTGCTGCATAACCCTTCACTTCCAGTAACTTTTCCAATTTTGGTAGTGAAAGGTACTTGGGTACTCACACTTGCACCATTCCTTGAAATCGTGCCCTTTAGTTCACTGGAAACTCATAAAATATTAACTTATGTTGTGTGCAGTAAGGAGACCAATAAAACACTATATGTTTGATGACTAAACCATTAAAAAATGTCCTAGCACCTCTTTCATAATATTCTGTGACATGTAGGAATTTCGGATTTGACTGTTTTTAACAATAAGTATGAAATGTTATTTGCTCTTATTATATCTTCTTCATGCTCTTTGAGAGAGAAATTTCCCATACATGCAAGAAAAAGAAACACTGGATTCTGGTTTACTAATTTATTTGAACAAATAAATTTGGAGAACATTCTGCTTATTTCACTTTGTTACCTTATTTATATTTTTAATAATCAACAGTCGATTACCATAAGCAGCCAGAGAACAAAAACAGTGTTCCATTCATCTCCAGTGCCTAGAAAATAAAAGACTTTCCATAAACGCCTGTAAACAGAAAATCAATGCATGTTAAACCAACTTTCTAAGGTATAGCTTCTCTTAGATACCAAATTTGGATATGGGAAAACAGAATTATCCTTGAACAAAATGAAAAACTACAAAACATGAGAATTGAATGATTTCATCTTAAAACTCAAATTAGTCTGCTAGACATGGCAACATTATCAAACTGAGCTGGAACTAGTGAAGTAGAGAAGAATCTATTTATAAATAAACCAACCAAACAAACAAAAAATAAACCTAGAATTAGCAAGCAAAAACATATTGGTTTTCTACTTCTACTCAACATCTTTTACTCCAGAGACGGATGGGTTCCCTCTTCTGAGTAAGCCACAGCAAAAAACAATAATAATAACAAAAAAGAAAGAAAGAAAGAATACACCAAAACATTCAAATTTGAAGTTGAATGACAAGCAAGTTTCCAGGAAAACCTAGTCAGTATCTCATGGCCATTTCAAATTTTCTTTCTAGGAAAGTGCTCAATTACAGTGTCATTTGATGAACTCAATTCAATAGCAGTTTCAAAACAGGTATATATATAAATGGGCATTTTATTTTGTGATTGAATGGACCCAAACTGTAAATGTCTTTGAAAGTAAAAAGTTGAATAGAGAGAACATAACCATAGAGAACATAACCACTATCGTTGGATATACATACAGTAATTGGATTATCTTGCACTCACGTTTCAGACCTTGGAGCATAAAAGGTATGAAGAATGCTGGAGAGGGAGGAAGGAAATTAAGTATAGTTCTTTCAAATTGCTTAGGATCTCCAACCCCGCATTGCCCCACACCCCACATTCTAGTTAGAATGTCAGCCATGCTTCTCTTGCCCAGCTGTCTTGAGTAGGTAAATGTTCTAGTGCCCAATGGATCTCTCTACTTTGCAGAAGGATAAAAGAGAAAAATAGCTTGAAAATAAGCAATCACAACTTTAAAACTTGTTTCTTTGTGACAAAGTATCCTTATATCTTAACAATGAATGCATGAATTACTTTAGATTTGAGTATTGAGTGATTTCATATTTTAGCCCAGTCACCAACACTCTATGAAATATTAATATTAAAAAAAGCCTTAATTTCACCATCTGTTTACATATATAAAGACATTGGATACAGAGTGAGATATGGGAGTAAATATTTATAAAGAGCTCTGAGACCTCTTGGTAAAAAATGATGTGGATGTGTGAAATATTATTGTAGATATTGGAAGAAAGCAATACAAATGTCCTATGTCTGTAATAATTGACAGGTTGATAGGCGAAATCATAACTTTTAGCTGCATTCTAATTTGCAATAAAAATGAGATCCAATCTAAATACCCCTAAATAGACTATATATAGCTGCTTTGGTAATGATGCTCTTAGATTTCCCCTTTTTATATGACACCTGAGAGATCACATAGCATACTCAATGGCATTGATTTTGGGTTGAACTCAATTTCCACACATCATTCAACTCCTCATGAAGGTTATAGGAAAGGTGTAAAAATAGATCAAAAGAGATTGAAGGAGGTCAATAGCTTGGGGTAAATTGCCATACAGGTACTCACTTAGGGTATGAGCCAATGTGCCCTGTTCACATTCCTGGTAAACAAGAAGAGGGAGAGAAACTTCAAGCTAGGAGATTTCAGATCTTTTCATATCTTTTACAACTCCTCTCTGTACATCTTTCTGGAAAGAAATATGAATTTTCATTAAAATATAAACATTTTAATGTCAAAGACACAAATCAGCCCTTTAAACAAAAAGATCCTCATACCCAACATTTGGAAATGTCACCACTTAAAAGTTAAGAATGTTTCTCTGACTCTGCTCACCTGTAGAATGTACTGAGTCAAGAGTTCAGAGCAAGACACGAGCACCTGTCCCAACTTAAATGGCCTACAGAGAATGGGGTCAAGGGCATGCTGAGATCTCCTCTGCAGACCAAGGGGTGCTTTGGCAAGCCTTCCCTGCTTTTGGTTTTAGCTTATCAGAACTTTCTGTAAAACCCTAGAATAGAGTAGGAAGGTAGAGACTCATATTCCTCCATTCTATACAAGCCTTCTTGATTATACTATTAGTGCTATTCTGACCTCAAACTGCAGGAATGCTTATTTTATTTTTTGGTCCAACTTAAACTAACAGATTTGAAAATTACTCCTGTAGCAACAATAATCACAGCATTTTTTCATTTCTGCATCATTTTGAAATTAGGTTTCAAATGAAAGTTTCTCATTTGGTAAAGAGAATTAACTCTGGAATAAATGTAAAGAATCAATGTGCCCATCATGTTGATAAGATGAGGATTTGTGGTATTGGTTTTGTATTGTTACTGTGGCAAATCACCATGAACATATGGCTTAACACCACACAAATGTACCATTTTACAATTCCATAGGTCAGAACTCTGACACAAGTCTTACTGAGCTAAGATACAGGTATAAGCAGAGCTACATTCCTTTCTGGAGACTCCAGGAAACCCTTTCCTTGCCTTTGTCAGCTTCCAGAAGCCACCTAGATTGCTTGGCGTATGACTCCCTCCTCCATCTTCAAAGCCAGCAACATCAGGTCAAGTTCTTCTCATGCTGCCATATTTCTGGTTCTCTGTAGTCAGGAAAGATTCTTGCTTTTAAGAACTCATGTAATTAGATTCAGCCCACCTAAATAATCCGGGATAATCTCCCCATCTCAAGCTTCTTAACATTAATCTCATCTGCAAAATCCCCTTTGCCATGTAAAGTAAAATATTCACAGGTTCTGGGAATTAACGGCATTAGTGATCTTATTCTGTCAACCACATAGTAATAGTGAAAGGTTGTCTGGACATCATTTTAATCTTTTAAATTATCTACAGTGTCATGCAATCAAATGATTTTAAGCCTACCTTGGTTCCTAACCATTTGAAAACCTCTTTGACCACGTTTATATAAAGAGCCTTCCAACATTTCTAAGCTAATTCCAGGCTTCTTAAAGGAAAGAGAACCACTATTATTTAAATAGTTCAGTTTTGAGTTTTTGCAATTTCAATAATAATAAACAAGTGAATAAATAATATTATGTTGGCAAACAAGCGTATTATCAGGATGTATTTTCAGCATTATAGGAAGAGAAGAACTGGGTTTTAGCCTGGAAATATCATTCCCTGAGTGATCTTGGGCATGTCTCTTAAGCTCTTCAGGCAACAGTGTGTCATAGGTGAGAGTAAATTGGATTATATGATCTCTAAAAGCACTTGAATTACAAAATTCTCCAATTTCATCACTTCATGGACATGATTAGTTCTTAAAATATATGAGAATTAAAAGCTATTTCCTGGGGCTGGACTAGTGGCATAGTGGTTTTTAACTTCATGTGCTCCTCCTCGGTGGCCCAGGGTTCGCTGGTTTGGATCCTGAGCACAGACCTACACACCACTCATCAAGCTCTGATGTGGTGGCATCCCACATAGAAGAACTAGAATGACCCACAACTAGGATGCACAAATATCTACCAGGGCTTGGGGAGAAAAAAAAAAGAAGCTATTGCCAAATGTTTTGAAGATCACTAAAGACAAGTTCTGAAATAAAGAAAAGAAATCTAGAACCAAAGAATCAATCCATGATCTATTTTAGCAAAATGGGTGTACAAGTCATCCACATAGGATAAAGACCAGCTATTTGGTTACTATTAATTTTGATTAATTGCAACTAGATAGCCATTTTGAATGAAATTTTGGATTTATATCCAGTGTGCAACTCTTTAAAATATACGTATTTAGACAAATTTTTGCCTGTTGGACTGGCCAAAAAAAACTAAAAGAAGGTACTTTGTTTAAGAAATAATTTCTTAAAAATATTGGTTGTAGGTAGAAAGAAAGTTTTTAACAAGCATAAGGAGCCACATTGTTTCAGAAATGTGACACATTAGGCTATAGCAAGTTTAATATTAGCTGAAATGTGTAAACTCATTTTGACATAGCTAATACTTGTGTCTTGGCTATTTCTTTTGGCAAAATATTCCAATGTTATATCTAAAAATAATAGCATTAGACCAGAATTCTGGTATACTTGATAAAATCTCATTCTGTGTCCTGAAACAAAATTCTTGTGATTTTCACTGAAAACTGTTTCTTTACTTCCCGATGTTCTCTGGGGTGCCCAGTGGCAGTTATCTTACAAACCAGAAACAGTGAACTATGTGAGGTGAAATTATATGCCTTACTGTAAATTCGGGGATATTTATTCAGATTGCCTGTAGTTACAAGTTTCACAGAGAGCCTGATCTGTTCTTAACACTTTGTAGGGCTATGATATTCTAGTGGTAACAACAAGGTGATAATTTCCCTCAGGTGTTACATGACACATTTTTTTCCAAATCTATTTCAGATCTTGATTGGCTTCCACCCTAAAGAACATTGGCGTAACCTGTACTTCAGTATCCATGTTAGTCCAGCTTAACTCTACAAAACTGGCAGTGCTTTGTTTTGGATTTTTTTCTTTTTGAGTTAGCATATATCGACTTACGTTAGTATTTAACTACATTTAGATTACATTTACGCCTGTTAAATGCTAAGTTTACTAGAGGCTGTGACTGTACTCTTATACCTATATGTGTTGTTATTCTCTGAACAAGTGCTTCATAATGTAATTGGTTCCCACTATAAACAGTTTAGTTAAACAATATCTTTAGTACTATTAAAATGCTAGAGTTGGAGATGGCAGTTCTGGAATGGCAAAGTGAAGTCTTCCATAAATCTACCTCTCCCTAAAAGCAACAGAAACTTTGGCAAAACTGGTCAAAATCCACTTTTTGCAACTCTGGAAATTAGCCAAAGACTTGTAAAAACATGAGGAGTGTTTATTCAAGAAAAGCTGCTGACCTATGGTAAGAACAACAGGGTTTGTGGCATTA
This sequence comes from Equus asinus, assembly GCF_041296235.1. Lineage (NCBI taxonomy): Eukaryota > Metazoa > Chordata > Mammalia > Perissodactyla > Equidae > Equus > Equus asinus. The sequence goes on along the minus strand of NC_091805.1, from coordinate 18,920,894 downwards.
GAACTTTATGTCTTCCCATCCCTCTCTCCCTAGCTCTGAAGAACTCTTGAAAACCAGCAGCCTTGCAACCTTGGAAGCTGTAAAAAACAGAAGGTATACCACTGTTGGAAGGGGAAGACCAGGTTTGGATCTCAAAGAGGCCCATTCCTGGAGCATTGTCACTATTTGACCTATCTGAAAGTTTCCTGGAAAAGTCCCATTCATAGAGTGTTGTGGTAGCTATCTAAGGCTGCAATACCAGTTTAGTTAAACAAGAGCTTGGTTAAAAATTTAAAATCTGAGGAACAATATGTCCATAGAGGTTCTGAAAACTCCTGCATATTTCTGGAGTTCTAAAAGGCCATGCATGCATGTAGAGCTGGGTGCATGCCCAGGAAAAGACTGAGAGGGCCTCAATCTCTCATTGCCACCTGACACTGAGGCCTTGCTCAACTAAGAAGTAAAGAATAAATGAGGTTGTAAAGTGCCCAAGTGTTGAAGGTAGGCCCCAACAGAGTCTCTCAATAAAGGGTGGAAGACTTATTGATTCAAGGTAATTAAGGAAATCTTTGACCATTGTTAGTTGATCACTAAGCTGGCCCAGGAGAAACTTCAGTGGTTACATACTACAGGGAATACAAACTTTACAGGATTAGTCGAAGAAAGTCATTAACCAAAATAGCAGCAGGAGTAACAAAAGTAACAACAAAACAGAAACAACATCAAATCCTGGGGGGGAAGATAGAATTTCCAGAGTTGCCACATTATAATTTTGCACATGTCTAAAATGTTCAACCTTCAACCAAAAAAATTGTGAAACTCATAAAGAAACAGGAAATTATGTCCTTGCATTGGGAAAAAAAAACAGTCCTAAAAAAGAAACTGTCCTAAAAAAGGACCCAGATGTTGAACTTATTAAACAAAGACTTTAAATCAGACATTACAAACATGATGAAAGAACTCAAAGGAACCATGTCTAAAGAATTAAAAGAAATTATGAGAGCAATGTCTCACCAATATTATATATCAGTAAAGAGATAGAAATTATAAAAGGAGAACTAAATAGAAATCTTGGAGTTGAAAAGTACCATAAATAAAATGAAAAATTCATTAAAGGGGTTCAACACAAGATTTCAACTGAAAGAAGAAAGAATCAATGAGCTTGAAGATAGGTCAATTGAGATTATCCAGTTTGAAAAGTAGCAAGAAAGAAGAATGAAAAAAAATGAACAGTCTCAAAGTTTTTTGGCACACCAACAAATGTGCCAACCTATGCATAATGGGAGTCTCAGGAGAAGATAAAAGAGAAGGAAGAAACTATTTTTGAGGAAACAATGGCTGAAAATTTTCCAAATTTGATTTAAAAATCAACATTATTCTTCACATATAAGAAGCTCAAAAAATTACAGATAAATTAAACTCTAGGACATCCACACTTTAGCACATCACTGTCAAACTGTCAATAACTACTGATGGAGAATCTTGAAAGCAGCAAGAAAAAAATGACATACCATGTACAAGGGATCTTCAGTAAGATTAGCAGCTGACTTCTCTTTAGATAACATGGAGGCCTGAGGCAGTGGAATGACATTCAAAGGCTAAAAGAGAAAGACTGTCAAACAATAATTCTATATTCATAAAAATTATCCTTTAAAATGATAAACAGAAACAGAAAATTTGTCACTTGCAGACCTGTCCTATAATACTGAGGGGAACAACTGAGGATGAATTGTAAGGGCAGTAGATGGTAATTCAAATCCACACAAGGAAATAAATAGCCCAGTAAAGTTAACTATATTGGTAAATATGAAAGGCAGTATAAATATATTTTTGTTTGTAACTCTTTTCTTCTCCTGACTTAAAACATAAATGCAGCATAAGCAATATTTACAAAACTGTGTTGATGGGCTCATAATGTTTAAAGATGTAATTTATATGATAATAATAGCACAAAGGAAGGGGTGGGAAGGGAGTTATATCGGAGTAGAGTTTTGGTATGCTAGTGAAATTGATAGTATTAATTTAAAGTAAATGTTTCAAATTAACATGCTAATTTAATCTTCAGGCAACCACTAAGAAAACAACTGAAAACACACTGTGAAAGGAACAATATGGTAATTACATGGTACAGTGGAAAATATCTACTGAACACAAAATAAAGCAGTAACAGAGGAGTAGACAGAAACATATAAAATGTGGAAAACAAATAGCAAAGTGTGAGACATGAATCCTAACTTATCAATAATTATGTTCAATGTAAATTCACTAGATATTCCAATTAAAGCATAGACTGATAGAGTGAACAAAAACACATGTCCCAACTATGTACTCTCTACAACAAACCTACTTTAGATAAAATGAAACAAAAAGGTTGAAATAAAAGATTGGAAAAAGATATAGCATGTAAACACTAACCATAGAGTTGGAATGACTGAACTAATAAAAGATAAAATAGACAAACATATTTACTAGTGACAAAGAGGGACATTTTTTAATAACAGAATGACCAATCCATAAATGCAACTAACAATAGAATCCTAAAATACTCAAAGTAAAAAATGACTAAATTGAGACAGAAATAGAAAATTCAACAGTAATTGTTGGAGACTCAAATAACCCACTTTCAATAATGGATAGTACAATAAGACCTAAGATCAATAGGAATATTATATGCCATCTAGACCAACAGACATCTATAGGAGAATTTACCCAACAAAAGCAGAATGCACATTCTTCTCAAAAGCACATAGAACATTCTCTTGGACTGATCACATGCCAGGCCACAAAACAAGCCTTAATAAATTTAAAAGGATTGAAATCATACAAAGTATATTCTCTGAACACATGGAGTTCAACTAGACATAAATAGTGGAAAGAGATTTTGGCAGTTCACATTTGTGTGAAAACTAAATAGTACTCTCTACGATAATCAGTCAAAGAATAAATCACAAGAGAAATTTGAAAATACTTTGACATGAATGAAAACAAAACACAACATACCAAAACATATAGGGAGCTACTAAACCAGTGCTTAGAGGGAAAGTTAGAGCCATAAGTGCCTAGATTAAAAAAAAAGGTCTTAATCAATAAGCTAAAATTGCATCTTCAGAAACGGAAAAAGAATGCAAACTAATTATAAAGAAATCAGAATGAAGGAAACATTAGAGCAAGAATTAACAACAAGGAGAATAGAAAAATAATAGAGAAAATTAGTGAATCCAAAATGTTGGTTCTTTGTAGCATCAATCAATGGATAAACTTTTAGCTAGACTAAGCAGAAGAAAGAAGATTCAAATTACTAAAATCAAGATTAAAAAAGGGACCTCACTACTTTCAAAAAATCTTTTTTCAAAGAAATACTATGAACAATTATATGCCAAAATTAAATAACTTAGATGAAGTGGAAAAATTCCAAAAACTTACAAAAAACCAAAATTGGCTCAAGAAGAAATTAAAAATCTAAATAGATTTATACCTGTAAGGAGATTGAATAGGTATTTTTAAAACTTCCCCTGAGAAGAGCCCAGGCCCAGAACACACCATTGACGAATTCTAGCAAATATGGAAAAAAGAATGAATACTGTTCTTTCCTAGACTCTTCCAAATAAGAAAAGTAGGAGGAGGAAGAGGAAGAAAAAGAAGGGTGAGGGAGGAGTACTTCCCAACTCATTATTATTTTGATAACAAAACCAGACAAATATATCACAAGAAATGAACACTGGGCAGATAAGATGTTTCTTATTAATAGACACAAAATTCCTCCACAAAATACCAGCAAACAAAAAAATCCAGCAACATATAAAAAAGATTATCCATCAAGATCAAGAGGTAATTATCCCAGGAATACAATAATTCAAGGCTGTTTTGACTTCCAAAAATCAATCAATATACTATACCCTGTGTAGTGGGTTCAATAACAGACAATCCAAAAAATATGTCCATGTCCCAGAACATGTGAATGCTATCTTATTTGTAAAAAAGATCTTTGCAGATGAAAATAAGTTAAAGATCTTGAGATGAGATCATCCCGGAATATCCTAGGGGACCCTAAATCCAATGGCAAGTGTCCTTGTAGGACAAAGAGAGAAGAAGACTTGAGACAGACTGATGGGAGAAGATAACAAAGGAGAAGGCCATGTGTAGATGGAGTCAGAGTCTGGAGTTATGCTCCCACAAGGCAAGGAGTGCCTGGAGCCATCAGGAGCTGGAAGAGGCAGGGAAGGATTCCTTCCTACAGTCTTTGGAGGGGGTATGGCATTGCTGACACTCCGATTTTTGACTTTTGGCCTCTAGAACTGTGAGAAGACGTTTCTGTTGCATCAAGCCAAAGAATTTATGGTAACTTGTTACAGCAATCCTAGGAAAATAATACACCATCTTAAAAGAGTAAAAGATAAAACACACATGATCATCTCAATAGAAACAGAAAAAGTAGTTGACAATACGCAACACCTTTGTATGATAAAAACGTTCAGCAATCAAGGAAAACAAGAGAACTTCTTCAAGCTGATAAAAGGCATCATGAAAAGCCTACAGCTAACATCATCCTCAATGGCGAAAGACTGGATGCTTTCTCCCTAAGTTCAGGAACATGACAAAGATGTCCACTCTCATCACTCCTGTTCAATATGGTACTGGAGGTTTCAGTCAGAATTAGATAAGAAAAAGAAGTAAAAGGATCGATATTGTAAAGAAAGAAGTAAAGCTATCTTTATTTTCAGATGACATGATTTATATATAGAAAATCCTAAGAAATTCACTAAAAAACTGTTAGAACTAATAAACAAGCTCAACAAAGTTGCAGGGTACAAAACCATTACATAAAAATTAATTGTATTTCTTTAGGCTAGTAACAAACAATAGAGATATCATATGACCTAGCAATTCCACTTCTAAGTATATACTCAAATAAAAATGCAAGCATATGTCTACACAAAAACTCTCTCACAAATGTTTATAGCGGCAATTTACAATAGCCAAAAGGTGGAAACAACCCACATTTCTATCAACAGTGAATGGATAAACAAATTGTAGTATATCAATACAATGGAATATTATTTGGCAAGAAAAAGGAATGAAATACTGACACTTGCTATAACATGGATGAAACTTGAAGATATTACGCTAAGTGGAAGAAGCCAGTCACTTATTACATGATTCTATTTATATGAAATATTCGACATAGGCAAATTTATAGAGACAAAAAGAGGGTTAGTAGTTGCCTGAAGCTTGGCAGATGGGGAGATAGGAAATGATTGCTAATAGGTATGAGGTTTTCTTTGGGGGGGTGATAAAATATTCTAATATTAGATTGTCATAATGATTGCACAACTCTAGGAATATGCTAAGAAAAAGTCATTGAATTGTACACTTTAAATGGGTGAATTTTACCGTATGGTATCTCAATAAAGCTGTTAAAAAAACCCCTTAGTATAGCCATTCTCTCCTATGAAAGTTGGGTTCTTTTGCCTAGTAATAAGCACACCTAATGATCAACATCAGGCAAAACTGAATAGGATCCTTAAGCAAAATATAAATAAAGTGTTAATGGGGGAAGGGTGCATTACGAGGCAAGTTCTGTGAGAATCAGACATTTCATGGAGGGAGTCATTTTCCACTGAGTCTTGTAAGATTCTTGTAAAGCTGATAATTTTCAACATTCAGAGAAAGAAGGTAAAAATAGTCCATAAGGGTGGGGGAATTAAGATGGCAAGATTTTGGAGATTGCTAATTGTAGGGATTGTTTATACAAAGTAAGTAGTCTAATTTGGGAGATACGTTAAATGTGAAAAAGGCACTAATTAAAGAAATGAATATGAAAAAATGAACTGAGGGGCTGGACCAGTGTTGTAGTGGTTAAGTTCTGGCCCTCCACTTTGGTGGCATGGGGTTCACAGGTTCAGATCCTGGGCATGGACCTACACACTGCTTATCAAGCCATGCTGTGGTGGTGTCTCATACGAAAAACAGACTGGCACAGATGTTAGCTCAGGGACAATCTTCCTCACAAAAAAAAAAATGAGCTGAAAACCATAAGGTGGAATGACTAGACTCCTAGAAAAAGGAATACATTCTTTATTTCAGTAAATTGCAGGAATAATGTAGATGCAAAGCAAAAGCTACAGGCATCTATTTTCTTTTAATCTCTAAATCCTTTAGAATAAGATGGGAAAGGGGAAGAGTACCAAGAAATTCTGGGTCACTTTAATATCATAAATCACTGCCATTAGCTGATGTTTTTAGAAGGTAAAACTTATCCACTAGTGACCTGTAGAAAAGACTGGAGGAAAGAGCATGAAAGAAAAATAATTACCCAGTTTTTGGAGACAACAATTACCCTTTAATTACTTAGCATTATACAGGAAAGTCTTTTATGTAGCAGACCTATTTGTGGTGTACAGTACGGTTTTGTCCTAGATTGTAACAGAGTTTGAGCTCTAAATTCATCACACAATGCTTACTTGTCCACAGCCAAGTCATTTAAATTTATAAGCAATCATTATTACGTATGTAAAATTTTATTATAATATCAACTACCCTATGTGTTTTTAGAGGCTTAACAGCTTAACATAATGTCAGGCTCTTAGCATAATTTAAAATAATCACACAGATTTCCTACTGCCATTTGTAAGACCACCATTTCTGGTCAACCTACACCGAAATTGTCACAATACAAATTGCTGGAGAACAATCTCAAGAAGGAGGGTATTCTCAGAAATGATTATCCAGCTTCTTCTAAAGGCCAGGTTCTCCAAAATTCCCTTTTATGGACAAAATGTAAATACAACCCTATTAAAATCCTGAGCAAGATATGGAGGCTCACCATCACCACTTCTGGTGAACTTGTGTTGAGGTCTTAGCCCATGAAATAATCAATGAGAAAGAAAAAAAGTGTATGATAATTGGAAAAGGACCCACAAAAAAACCCTTTTTCAGTTTCTATGATTGTTTACCAAGAAAATTTAAGAGAATCAACAGACAAGTAAATCCAACAAGTGAGTTTGGCAAAATTAGCAACACAAATCAATAGCATTCCTATATTGTCAATAAATATATAAGCACCATAAGAGAAAAAAATGACATTCACAACAGCAAAGAAACTTACAAGATGTCTGGTAATCATTCTAAAAGTAGATTTTCCTTTATAAAATAAAAGATTATAGAGAGAAATAAAAAACCATCTAAACATATGAAGAGACATGTCAAGTCAGTGGATGGAAAGGGAAATTTTTCTAAAGATATCAAATTTGTTCAAGGGAGTCCATAAATTTAAAGCAATTACAATCAAAATCTCTATAGCTGTCTCATGAAATTTTATAAGCCATTTCTAAATTCATATACTAAAGAGCAAAAATAAAAAATAACAATCAATATTTTCAATAATAATAATAATAAGGTGAAGGGAATTCCTTACAAGTAGCTAAAAAATTGTTAGCCTTAAAAATTAAGACAGTATGATATTTATTCTGGGATAGATGAACACACCAGTAGAACTTTAAAGGGAGCCTAGAATTTTGTAGATACAAAATCAAGATATATGATGGAGAAGGCAGAAGAGAAAATATCCACTACAACAATTCACTTGATGGTTCTGGATCAATTGATTATCTGTGCAACACACCACAGAGGAAAAATAGATTTTACTTGTCAAACTGAAAAGCAAAATTTTAAACTTGTAGCATAACCTAGAGGGATATCTTTTTAAATCGGTAATACAGAAGGATTTTGAAACAGGACTGAGAAACCACAGCCATAAAGGAAAAGACTGATAGGCGTGATTAAAAAACAACAGTAACAAAAAGAAAAGTGGTGTTAATGCAGCATAGACATAACCTGGAAGAAAATATTTGAAAATCCTATAATCAACAAAGGAATAATATCCAGAGCATATAAAGCACTTCCAAAAGTCAACGCAAAAGACTAACAACCCAATCCAAAAATGAGCCGAGGATTCCAAGGCCATTTCAAAGATAAGGTCAACTTCTCTTGTAATGAGAGAACTACAAGTTCAAAAGTATAATATTATATTCTTCAGCTCGGAAAGGAACAAAGATCAGATGCAGAGGGTGGGGAAAAACCACACACTTACGTACTCAGAGAGTAGACATATAAATAGACAGAACCATATTAGTAAGGAACTTGGCGATCTGAGGGAAAACCAGACTAACACTTCAACCCAATAAGCCCACTCCTAGAAACCCTTCAGTGCAACCTTCCTATGAGGAAACACAAACCAGACCACTCATTGCAACATTGTAGACAAAGGTCAAAACTGAAGACAGCTAACCCTGAACAGGAAACAAATAAGTAAACGGTGATAAAACATGATTGAATATCATAAAGCTATTCAACTGGACAAACTAGAGCTGTGCATATCCACATGGATAAATCTCACCAATACAAAGTTGAATAAAAAGCAATTTAATTTACAAAATAATACATTTAGTATGATTTGAGAACACAAAATTCAGTATTATGTATTACAACGGCTGTAAAAATATATGGTAAAGGTAGAAACACACACTAGGGATGGTGTGTACCAAACTTAAGGATAGTGGGTATGTCAGAGAAGGGAGGTGACAAATAGGATTGCAAAGAGATGCACACAGAGTTTCCAAAATATCTGTAACATTTTGTCTCTTAAAAAGAAGATCTGGAGAAAATACGACAAATATTAAAATTTTACAAAGCTTAGTATTGGGATACCAGTATTTATTAAATTATTCTTTAAACTTTTTGGTATTTTGAAGTTTTCTGTAATAAAGAAGAGGAGAAATCAAATGAACTTTGAGACTTTGAGGTAAGGAGAAATGCAGCAATAAGGATACACACGGAATTTTAAAATACTAAGAAAGGAAGTTGCAAGGTTTTAGACTGAACACCCGCCCTCCAAAACATAAAGCTTAAAGAAATGATAAATTTAAGGATCTTTATACTGTGCTGCTTTGATCTCTAGTTCTAACCCAAATTCCTCAGTTTTATTATATTCTTTTTTTAGAACATGATCCAAACTCTAATATCCATACCGGATTCGAGACTTCCGCACATTTGTTTTAAATGTGCAAGACCTGGTTTTATAAACATCAAATGTCTCATGCCTCAAACAACTGAACTGTGGTAATAACACGCCCTTTTATGCCTTACAGAGATTAATGAGATGTTTTAAAATTTTCCAATGTAGATAAAAATGTATACTATACATAAGATGAATAAAAAAGTATTCACCTTTGAAAAACATTGACCCAGACAATTAGGGGGGATATTTCAGTCTGAGTGAATGAAGATACACTGAACAAATTGGCTCAGTAGAAAAGCATCACTATAAGTGAGAAGAAAAATGGGCTCTGGCACACTGAACTAGATGAAGAGAGTGATATTTATGCACCTGCCATGAGTTATTTGCGTGAGACTGTTCTGTGAACGCCATTTGGGATCAGCTTTAACTCTGAAGTTTTCCAAATTAAAAAAAAAGCCATATATATACATATGAAACCTTCTATGCCTTAGAAGAGGGGATCATCAATTTTGATTACCTAAGCATAGTGCATATGATGTTGCTTAAAGTGACTTGTTACTTGGAGAGTCAATGAATGGAGTGAATGAGACAAAAGTCAAATTTAATAAGAAGTAAATTAGGTTCAAAGAATACAATAAGTAGTAGGAAATAGCTGTGCTGTGTTGTCTCCAAAGATGGATTAAATTCAAGAGAAAAGGGACGGACAATACCAATGATGCCCAATTCGGAAAGTTAACAAGACAAGAAGCATGTGCCAGGGACAATTAGCTGCCTGTCAGAGCTCATAGAATACACGGTGTTTAATCCCAAAGCCCTTCTGAGCTCTGCTCCCAAAAAGGACACTGGGGGAATCAAGAATTATAGGGAACAAGCACCCTAAAGTGCAGAGACACAAGCGTATTGACCTTAACTGCTTGTTTTAATGTAAGAGACTGGATCAAACTATCAGTGAAAGAGGATTTGCCCTGTATCTCCAGAAAATCACCCTTTAATTGTGCGGTACAAGTGCTGGAGTGAAGGAATGACAATGAGAAAGTCAGAAACCTGTTGTAAGTCCCCTCTTAGATTTATGTTTTGTCAACTACTGTGAAATAAATATGAAGCAATAGAATTACTTTGTAGTGGCATTATCGAGCTTAGTTTATAAGTTCATAGAAGGCTTTCAATGAATTTTCAACACAAAGGTAATATTATTTATTCATTTAGCAAACACTTTTATGGCATTTACAATGTGCCAGGTTCTGGTATAAATGCTTAAAGAATTAACTTTCATAATTCTTATTACAACCCTATTAGGTGAATATTATAATACTCATCTTAAAAAGGGGACACTGAGGCAAAATAAGATTAAGTAACTTAGCCAAAGACACACAGCTGAACAGGCAATCTGATCCAAGTCGATGATCTTAACTGCTGCTGTATATTCTAAATGGGAGTATACATGGGAATATAAATGGGAATGGGAATATACTGCTTATAGTAGAATTCTGGAAGGAAGTGCTATAAGGAAGGGTTTTGGAAAGAATTAAATGGGAAATGGGTAGAGATGGCCTAGAAAGAAGAACAACAAAAGATGGATATGCTGGAGAAAAAAGAAATGAGCTTCCCCCTCCTTTCTGGAATTTTTGGAATAGTAAGGCAGGGAAGCAAGATACCCAACTGTCATCCCTAAAATGTTTGAATATAAGACTGAAAATTGAACGTAATGACTTCAAAGAAGGAGAGAAAGAAGCAAAGCTTAGCTCATCTTCTGTCACAGTAAAGAACATCAAACATGCATAATGATGGTAATTTAGTAATGGGGGCAGAGGGCTTCAGAAATCCCATTCTTAACCACTGAATTAAATAATTTTATTTAATAATTCATCAATACAACTCTAATCCAAAAATGCTTGGGAGATCTGACACATAAGGTAAAAAACACTAAATATTCCAGAAATCACACACTCTAAACAAACCAAACTGTTCATAATATTCAGGCTCTTTCATAGCAGTAATAAGAAATACAAATGTCACATAAATTTGTACTAATCATATACTCAATGAATTACTCTCTAGTAGATGCTTCTTGCTTACTGAGGGAGTTAATAAATGTAGTTCTTGCTCAAAAAAAGCTCACCACATGGTATGTCAGAATTCATGCCTAGGTAAAGTAGGGAGCAATTAAGAGCGAGCAAGATGTAGTTTGGTGAATATCATATCCATAAAGCCTTCGGGAATTGGACATATCTAGAATGAATGGAATTGTTTCTTAAAGGAAATAATCTAGGCATTGGAGGAAGTATTAAATTGGAGTAGTAAGGATGAGAGGCAAGAGAGAAAAAGCTAATTTGAAGAGAATGATTTCGAATTGCAGCTCTGGAATTTGACTTTTTGGGTTCTAACACTGTATAGATAAAATTCGGTAAGTAATTTAGCTTCTGTTTCTTGTCTTTCAAGTAGAGATACTGATAGCACCTGTTTCAAAAGATTTTTATAGGATTTAATAGTTGTCAATTTAATATTGAGAACCAACAGGAGTGACTGGCAAGAAGGGTATTAATAAATGTTAGCTGTTAATATTATTATTATTTACAGAGGAATAAACATAAAAGAAAAAATTATGAGGATTTACAAGTTATTACAATTTGATTCATGATCAGTAATTTCATGAATTTCAGCAAATTTGTGGTCATACAATGGAAACGATATGTAGTTAGAAGAAATCCAGTGATTTTAACAAAGATTAACCTAAAAAAAATCAAGCGGGCAACTGAATGCCCATTTACGCACTTTCCTTTCTCTCCACTCTGCTTCCTTTCCCTTCACATGGGATAAGAATCTCAGCTCAGAGGTACAGAGGAAAGAAGGAAGGGGGAGAAAAGATGGCAAGTCTAGCCAGTGAACTTGAACAGTGCTGAAATAGAATATCCAAACAACTGCCAAACATATAAGAAGCCCTTTTTATTAACCAGATGCTACTAGGCCCAAGCAGACAGAGAAGAGTGTACCCAGCACGAGATGCTGCTTTGCTTTGACAGGTCTGATTCATGAAACAGATGATTTGTTATTTATTGACCAGAGACTGATTCTACTCACAGAGTTAAGAAGACGCTTGATAAAAGGCAATCATGCATCTCATTTGGTTATGAGCAAAAAGAGAGTCTATTGGCTTGCTGTGTCAACTGACTTTGATGCTACAACATCCAGATGTTCAACATGTGCAAACTTCAGAAACAAAACAAAACAAAACAAATTAAAGAGGGCCTCCTCTGCTATAAAAGAGAGAGAAAACTTTCCAAACATGTCCTGTGGAAAAAAGAATTCATTAGACACATACAATATGGTCTGGAATGTATTTTTTGACATAAAATAAGAAAGATTCACTGAATTAATTACTTTTATTCTTTCATTTGTTTAATAATTATTTATTAGGGCTCTCTATGTTTAAGGCATTGTGTGAAGCGCTGTACTGACGTTTAAAATAGTCTATATGCAAATACAGAGTTCCAGGAAATTACTAATTCAAATAAAGTTTCCCCAACATGCTCAAAGCAAGCCTGAGACTTTTCCATCTTCCACAATATCAAAGCTCCTATTAAGTTAATTATTTTTCACTCTTGGTGTCATAACACAATTGCCATTTCTTCTTTCTTATTCAGGAAATTCCTTCAGCTTTGCTTTCTTTCCCCAATCAGTTCAGCGGAAAGCTACATATAACTGGGTTTTGAGATAAGACACATGACTACTTAATCTGGAAGCATGGAAGCTTTTATATTCTAGTTTAGTGTATTATAAATATGATGCTGAAGTTTGCACAACATCAATTGTGCCACATGATGATTTTGTATTTTTCCAGAAGCTATTAATGGTCAAAACACTAAACTCTACTTTGTCACTTGAAGATTTACGGATTTTTGCCCCCCTTTCCTAAGTGTGCTCTAAAAACAGGAAAAAGAATTAGCTTATCATCTGAGGTTGTGTTAAATTGTTTCTCTTTCAACAATTCTTCTGGGAATGAGTTCATCCAAGACAGAGTGGTAAATGTATTTAGCCTCTCAATTCATCTGGATTTGTATTAGAAACAGATTTTCTTTTTCTTCTTATAGTTGTCTCAGAAATAGATGGCATTAAGCTATCACCCTTGGCCTTTCAGTTTAACAAAACTAGTTAAACAAACATCACATCATGGATAATATAGCCATTATCACTAAAAGAGCACTGAGTTGTAAAGTTGATAGCAACTTATGCAATTATAATGAGCTGTCACATTTGCAGTACTGTCACAAAGAGAGTTGTCTTCAAAAGCAAAATTTCCTGGAAACCAGAAAGTCACCAGCTTGTTTGTCTTGATTATAAAGTACAATGGAGTATGGTGCAATGTGCATGGGCTATGGAATTAGACAGACTTGGTTTTGATTCTCAGTTCTACCTCTTTCAGTAGCATAGATTGACCTCTCTGAATCTTTGCTCTTTGTCAATTTGAGATTGTGATGCCCATCTCTAAGATTTGTTGGGTTGATGTTGAGTGTAGACCATGTATTCCATAGACAAAATAGTGTTATAACATGGTTAACACCCACTGACCTCTGGTGAGGATTTAGAAAGAAAAATATTAATTTCTGCTTCCATACTGGCCTTATAATGTTATGACGATTAAATGGAAAATTGGATGCTTCAAAGAATAGTCAAAGCAATGAGAACTTTTTAAGTGCCAAATTAAACACCATTAGCTTTTCTGGAGGACAACACTGCCCCTCACCAGTCCACAGCTTGATTGGATACACAATCACCCAAATTTCAGAATTTGGTCATTGTGTCTCTGGAGGGTAAAATAACACATATCCAAGTCACTTGCAAATTTTCTGAAGTTCTATGCAATATTATTTGTTATTTTTGTAGTTTGAGTGAAACGAATTTGCTGGTAAATATAGAACACATATATTTTGTGTTGGATAGTGTACCCCAACTTCTTCACTCGAGCACATTCATTTTAATATTAGCTGGAGCGCCAGGAGGAAATTACCATCTGTTATGGGTAGGCGGTCTGCTTTTGCTTTTCCTGTGTTGCTACATTTAACCTTTCCAATAACCCTACAAGGTGGGGGTTACTGTCCCCATTTTACAGATAAAGAGGTGAAGTTCAGCAAGTTTTACATGTTTAAGATCGTACAATTAATGGCAAAGCTGAGTCTGAACTCAGGTTAAGGCACTAAAGACAGATGCTTTTTCACCAGGCCCGAGAACCACAGGGTTTCTAGTATTGTCAAAGGGAAGACAGGAAGTGTTAGTAATGCGTTTAGACAGCACGTAAGTGCCTACAATGTCAGGAAATCAAAAGGTGAAATAAATTGGAGAAGAATAAAAATTTTTTAAACTAGTCAAGAATGCTAATTCAGTAAAATATGTCACTTTGTGCTCCATACTTTCAGTTATGCTTCTCTCATAATTTATTATAGAAATCATCTCTGAACATATGGCCTTCAGTAGACTACACCAGTTTAATTATCAAATGTTCACTGACTCTCTGCTCTCTGGACATTCAATAATACAACATTCAAGTTTTGGTTATTTATAAATGAGCAGGAAGATCTTTACTGTACATAATGTGGAAGTTTTCTGAGTTGTGGATTATTTTCATCTGGCCGATCAAGATACGGGAGTGAGTCACCGACTAGAAAATATGTGGCATTGTTGTCACTCACTTCCAGTGTGCAATCATATGTTCTTCAGAATATTTTCAAATTTGCAATTGTTGTTTGGAGTCATTCATTGCAGATATCAAAGTTGATTGTATGTGGTGGAGCACCAGTAGAGGTCCTACAGAGGATGAAAGACAGTGTGAGGTGTAAGCCTCACCTTCAGTAAATTTACCACCCAGATATAACAGAATTTTGGTGAAATATAGACAAAATGCTATTTACACAGATGGATCTTTCACTTTTCAACTTACCTTCAACTTACCTTCTCAGGTCACTTATGTTGTTCCTCTAATGTAATTATTTGTTACATAGCCATCTCTTTGACTACTAGACTTTTCTCTCTTTAATGGTAAAGTAATAGAAGGGTTGAAGACACAAAGTTACCCTTCTTTGCATCCTTAAGCTTCAAAACAGTGTCTAGCATCCTATGAACGAACGAAGACCTTGAATGAATAATATCTATGTTCATCTCCCTTTACCCATCGGCTTATAATTTTGTTGAAAATACAGATCACACCTGAAGTCCATTGTTTCATTCTAAATTCCAAGTTATGGAATAATTTAGTATAGATAAGTGTTTAATAAGTATAATCCATCAATTACATTTATTGAGAAGGCTCATTAAGATTCGTAGACTATCAAGAATGCACAACTGTCATTCTTGCATCCTTACGTAACCTTGAATTAGTCATCTGATATCAGGCTCTACATTCCACTTGACTCTCCCCTGAAGAGTTGAGTGCAAACCTGAGAATTATCTAAACTATTGCTAACTTTTAGACTTTTTATAACTAAATAATGCTTTTGACCACAACCTGGGTATTATTTGTGTGCTTCTGGCATCTAAAAGACTCAGAATTTGTCCCTAGAGAAAGCCAAAAAAGACAAGTTTTAAGTCCAATCTTGAACAATAGAAAGCTAATAAGTATAAAGGAGTCAAAAAGCCTAGAAAGTTCCATTTTCCATGTCATAATGTTCTACTCCCAAAGAAAATGTCAGGAAATGAAGCATCACATTTATATTCCTGAGAATAATATTATCATACAAAAACAGATCCATTTTTAAAAGTATTTGTGAATTTGATCAAAGGTAAAATTTTAAAACAGCTTTTCACTAGGGAAAAGGACAGATTCTGCCTCCATCAAAATACTCATTTTTTTAAAGAACAAATTAGCAGATACTGAAGAATAAATAACATTTTTTGGGCATAAAATGGTATCTCGAGTAATTGTTTTATATATGACTGGTGGAAAATCTTTCAAATTCTCAGGCTATTATTAAATATTACCTTAAGGGAGAATCAAACTATTCTAAAACATACATTAGATGTCAAATTAAACCAAAACAATGTCATCGCAAATTCAAAACATGGCCAGAAAACTATGACTTAGAAAGCACAATAAACCGTCACGTGGGGAATTCTATACGCAAAGCAGATCACCAAATCTAAAGAAAGAATACAAACTACGGAGGCAGCTCTCTGACAGATTTCTCCCATTTTAATGAAACAGGTTTCAGTGGAAAACTTAAAAGATTAAAAGCTCACAACAAAATAACTCCCATACATTTTTCTTAGAGCTGTTCCACAGCCCCAAATGCAGTGGAGATTTGGCAGTTCTCCTGTTATGGGATCAGCAGAGACATTCAAGCTAAATGGGACACTAAAGAACCTGCATTTTCTAGATTAGTTGTCTAGCTCGAGCAAATAAACCATATATTGGCTAAATTTCCAGTTCATGTTATACTAGGTAGACATATACAAATCCCAACTACATTTGGCTCCAGAGTAATAATCAATTTCCAGAAACAACACTTTTAGCTTCAGCAATTCTCTGGCAATAAATTCCATCTTATTATATTGGGGTTAGGCTATTTTTCACGGTTTAAGAAAATCTATGAAGGATATTAAAACAGTTCTTTGATACTGGAAATTATACTCTTTATTACACCCAATTCATTGATTGGTTCATTAAGAAACAGTTACACTAACACAGCTCTAGGATATCTATATAGAGAGATGTTTTGCCATGTGAAATTGTCACTGGTTAAAAAAAAAAGACAGCGATGTCTTTATCACCTATTTGTTCAGAAGAGAGGAAAGTAAGTATTTCAAATATGAGAACATTAAAGACATAATTTCAAAGTTTTTATTTAAAATAAGTTAATTTTGCTTGTTTAGAAAGCAAATTATTGTTCTGGCTAAAATAATGACTTAAATATTTCAAGAACTTGATTTTCAAAAATATTGTTGTTAGTGCTGTGGAGTTGGTTCCTGCTCCTGGCAACCCTGTGTACAGCAGAGCAGAACTCTGCCAGATGTTTCTGACCATCCTCTAACATTCTGGCACTAGAGCAGAAAATGCTCCGCTGCTATTCATAGGGGTTTCATGGCCAATCTTTTTGGAAGTGGGTGGCCAGATCCTTTGTCCTAGTCTGTCTTAGTCTGGAAGCTCTGCTGAATCCTGCCCACCATGGGTGACCTCACTGGTATTTGAAATACGGGTCGAAAAGCTTTCAGCGTCGCAGCAACACACAGCCATGACCCTATGACAACCAACAGTTGGATGGTGTGGTTCCCTGACTGGGAAATGAACCCAGGGTCTCAGTTGTGAGAGTGCTGAATCTTAACTATTAGGCCACCATGGCTGGTTTAGAAACACAACCTACACTAAATTATTATTGTTTTAAAAACGTTCCAAAGATCACATACTGATATATTTTTGTTAGTAAATGTTGGGGCCGGCCCAGTGGTGTAGTGACTGGGTTTGCACACTCTGCTTTGGTGGCTAGGGGATCACAGGTTTGGATCTTGGGCGTGGACCTACACACTGCTCATCAAGCCATGCTGTGGCAGCGTCCACATACAAAATGGAGGAAGATTGGCATAGATCTTAGCTCAGTGGCAATCTTGCTCAAGCAGAAAGAGGAAGATTAGCAACAGATGCTAGCTCAGGGCCAATCTTCCTCACCCCTCCCCCCAAAAAAAGTTAAATTACACAGTGTCTGAGAGAGTCAATTACTCTGCCTATAAGGCAAGGGAGGGATGCAGAAAAAAATATGAAAGTCACTTTGTTGGAGTTACGTCACCAGTTTGTCAAACTGATGTTGCTAGATACAATCACGTATACAACAAGTCGTGGACAATAGCAAGCAATTTGAAGTCTTGCTAGCAATGGACTGAATCCAAATTAGTTAATTCCACCTTTGAACAATATATTTTTTAAAAAATTATTTCCTTTCATTTGTTGTATGATTTGTTATCTCAAAGTGTCCATTACAGACATATCTCTTATAAGTGGGTCGATGCAAGCACTATTAATGAGCAAAAGACCCCAAACAGACATTTTGTGACTTTTTTACTCTGACTGACTAATTGGGTGGCAGATAACTCATTTAATTTAATTATGAAGGATTAGGAAATATATTTAGTAACATGGAACACCAGAAAGAAGAGATGGCTAAATGTAAATCACGGGCCAAGGCTATGTCCTAGTCTCGTCTGCTCCCTAAAATAAAATTAACTTAGTCTTCAATCATTTATATCATCCTCATCACGTATGATTGACTAAGACTATTATGAGCAAGCCACGGAAAATATTGGAGCCTCCAACTTAGCTGCATTTTAAGAGGATAGTAAATATTGATGCCACCATGCTGTGTACACATGAAAACGCCAAACACATGTGTACGATATCCCCAACGGTGGTGATGAATCTTTCCCAAATATATTCAGGAAAATAAAGCAAAGTGTGCAGTACAAGATGAAGCAGGCTGAAAGGTTCTATGTAATCTCCTGTATGCCAACTGTGTCCAACCCATCAAGGCGTGTTGGAGGATGAGTAAGAGAGAATATCGTAGAGATAAACATGTGTTTCCCAATTGTTAAAAAGGTAAATTCTTTAGAAACACTGGTATTTAAGCTCATTAGTAACAATTTATTTGTTGTGCATTTTGTAATTGATGTCATCCAATTTGTATGTAGCAATTCCTTGGCTGAAAATTCAGGGAAAGAAGGATACTCTAGAAAGATACTACTGATATTGCTAAGATACAGTAGAGTGTGAAGGACTGTGATCAGGTTGTTGAGACCACTTAGGGAAGACAATTCCTTCGCCCAAGGGATTGAGGGAGTTGGGAACCATTGCTATCATGAGAGGAGGAGGATTAGAAGAATGAAGCGGTGTGGGAGTCAAGATGGCAGAAATATTTCAAGATATAGGAAGAAAGGGGAATCCAACGTGTCAAATCACGCAAGAAGTTTCAGCCGGATGAAAATCAATAGGAACTCATTGGATTTATTAACTAGATGGTCAAAAAATACCTATTTTAATCAAAGCTACTACTCTCTTGACATTAACAGTTAATTCCAACAGTTCCTACAATCCATAAATTTTTCCTTCCCCATCCTTCCACTTGGAATTAGGCCCTTGTCTTCTGCACTCATTTTGTTTCTATCTGTTGCCATATTTCTCAAAGTCTGACTTGATTTATACAAAGTTATGTTTTGTTCATAACTGTCTCCTCCACTAAATAAAAACTAAGAGCAAAAATCATGACTGCCTATCTCAGTCATGATAGAACTGAAAAATGTTACCTAGGTTGACTTCATCTCTTCACATTCTTTTTCAGATTCACATGCGTCCCGCTTTTCCTGTCCAGACGAAAGTGGCCATGAATGGAAAGTAAAGAAAACATGTCGGGTATGCAGTGGTGGCCACAGGGCGGTGCAGGAAGCTGTCTCACCTCAAGGGCAAAAATAATACACTGTGCCTCTGTTGTGGTTGCTGAAAAGCAATATAGACACATCAGAAACAACCAGGCAGCAATTAGTTTTACGGATTCAGGATAGTTAGTTTGGGCATGGGGGTTATGTTCATATGGTTTATATGCTCAGGAATTACAGAGAGTTGAAAATATAGGGACTTAAAATTTAGGCATTAGAAAACAGAAGGGAACAAATTTTCAGTATAAGAAAGACCATTTTTTCAAGTGGAATGAGCTGCTTTATGAGGAGTGAGTTCCTCATAATTTAATTTTCAACAGGAAAGTGGATGACTGTTGGCCAAGGTTATTACAGAGAGAATTTCTGAATTGATAAAATGGGTATCCTTTAAAAATCCCTTCCTACATTAATATACTGTGAGGATATACTATTTTGAAATTGACAATAGTATTTATATTTTGAAAATTCCAGGGTGGAATTTGAGAAATTACCAGGTACAGAGATTTGAGAAATGAATGTTTAATTTACCATTTATTTACTCATCCATTCAGTAACTATATAGTCAGTACTTATTTTGTGCCAGACATGAGTTTATTTCTGGGAATACAACAGTCTGCAAAACAGACAAAGTCCTTGTCTTCAAAGGGCTCACAGTCAAGAAAGAAAATATACCTGGCATTTTATTGATAGTTCTTATTAGAAGTAAAGCTTTGCATATATACACATCCCTGCTCTGGACATGGAAGGACTATGTCACTGTTTGCCTCAATATTCACTGGCCAGTTGGAAAACACAGCAAGAGTAACAAGACAGAAATGCAGAGAGAAAAGCCTCCCTAAAGTAATTACAAAATGATTATTTATTGCAATTTTGGAAGAGACACAGAAATAATATGAATCAATGAAATTATCCTTTATCATTATTTTTTATCCTCCTCACAACCATGTGAACCGTATAGTCATCGAGATTAACAACTTTTCTAAGGTCATATCTTTAACCAGTTTTGGCGACATAATCCACTCTACTAAGTGATTACACGCAGGCATGTGTCTGTATATATTTTTTTCTTGTGACTGTTAAGTCCACAGATTATAAAACCAAGAGAGTGAAAAAACAACCAAAGTTAGCCATTCTTATATTTAATTCTCCTTTCTTTAAAAATAGTAAGATAATCATATATTGCTTTGGTTTAGGAACTCAAAGTAGGAGGATAACTTGCTAGGAATAGAATCAGATGTCTGGAAAGACCCTTGAGATCTTCATGTGCAGTGTTTCTTAGGACCCTTGGGGTTGCATTGATTATTTCAGGGGATTTGTAAAATTAAAACTATTTTTATAATAATGCAAGGATGTTATTTGCCTTTTTTACTTTCATTCCCTTACAAGTGTTCAGTGGAGTTTTCCAGAGGCTGCATACATGTGATAGCACAATAGATTAAATGCAGAAACAGGTATGGGGATCCACCTGTCTCCTACTAAGCAAGATACTAGAGATATCTGGAAATGTGAAGCAATGTCATTCTTCTAGTTTTTTAAAGAAATATAGATATTATTTCAAAAATATCATTTATAGTTATGTTTAAATAAATGAATAAATAATATAGTTTAAAATTTTTCCACATTATTTTGTAATATAGTAAATATTAGTAGCTATAACTCACATAAATAAAAGTTCTTTGGGGTCTTTGGGAGTATTTAAGAGTGATTTAAGTGGTCCTAAGATTAAAAAATTTGAGAACAATGGTTCTAGTAAAATTCCTTGCTTCTCTGATGAATTCTGAATACCGTACTCCAAGTTGTTTTTTGTCTTCTGATGAATGGACTTCATCCCTTATCAAGGCAGGTCTATCCTTTTATAGGCGTAGTAATCAGTATTTTCTTACATTGAATCAAATTATTTTCCCTATAAATTTCAACCATTGACGCAGGCCCTATCACTTGGGGAAGGGGAGAGTTTACTGAATGAATTAATTCATAGCAATTAATTAGATGAAACTTTAATTTTGGATAGGCATATTACATTGTTGACCACTGTTAAGAGTTGGGCCACTTTCCTTCACTCCGTTCAACCGTTTATGTAACTGGAATTCTGAAACTGTGTAGAGATCTGCATTTTATTGTCTACAATTATGTCATTGGATAGATTGTTTCATTCTAACATGAAGCTACTAGAAATGTAGAGTAACCATGATTAGAACATTTCTTAAATTGTATCTCAATGTCACTAAAAAAATTCAAACACGATTTTTATCTGGAAATAAATTTAAGGTAGTTTGACATTCTTGATGGGGGTCAGATTGTGACTGGCCAAAGCCTGAGTAGTTGTCAAGTGGATATTGACAGCAGATAAAAAATAAAATCTCTTGCTATTTCTCTTCTTGTCTCTGAACACAAATGCTATACTTTTTTCAGCTAAATGCACAGATTCTAGGAAGAAAGCATTATTTTGTCGGGAGGAAATGATGGGTCATCCAACCATTAAAATACCTCTTTATTAACAAATACAACTAGTTTTCAATTTAAATTTTAGTTATTAATTATTCATGGATTAATTAGCTAACTCTTTCTCTACCAACTAAAAAGATGTTTTTGAAAATGGCAAGAGTTTTCTGAAACTATACTTTTATTTTTCTGACACTAGATGTCTGCAGATGTCATTGTGAGCTTAAAAAATATATTGCTTTCAAGGCTAAGTATTAGAAAAAGAACGTATAACATGACATTACTTTCCTATTTCAGTGTGAGTTCCCTGGCAATTCAAAGTGGAAACCCACAGGGTAACCACAGGAGGTAACACCTTCCTGGATCAATATTTGTGCATCAGATGTTATAAGAATGTTTTGTAAGGTTCATAAATAGAGCTTTCTTTTTTTCCCCTCAGACTCAGAAAATAAAATTAAAAGGAATTTGGCTGTCAAGGGACTTGCCTTTTCTGGAGCAAATAACCAACCTAAAGAAGGCTTTAAATTAGTCAATTAAAGGCAAATGTTAGGAAAAAGTATGCCAGAAATATGCCTTATTTGAGGGGCACTTTCTTCCTAGTCAATTGATGGTTTTATAAAAGCCTTGTCATATCAAACAAAATCAAATTCGTAGACCTTTACTAAGTGTCACATTCAATTCAATTCCATTCAACAAACATTTATTAAATACTTACTATTTATGTACCAGGTTTACACTAGGATCTGAATTTGAAATTATGAATAAAACACAAGCCTGGCCTTCTAGAAGCTTACAGTCTGGGGAGGGAGCCAGACAAGAGAAAAAATGTTTTCGTAATTCGTTAATCTATGGATTTACCATAGGCAACAATGACTGGACTGAGTGTTGCAGAGTGATGAACAGTCAGTGAGATGAAACAAGAAGGGAAGGGAATTCTAGAGAGGCAATAACCTAAGAATAATATGTTGTTGTTGTCCAGTATGATGCTCTCAGAGGACTATGAGAAGCTAAGCCTGGCAACAATGGGAGAAGAGACTCAGAAGGTAATAAAGCACCAATTTTAGATGGTCTCATACAGCATGCTGAGCAGCCAAGTACAGTAAGTCTTGTGAGCTACAGAAGAGTTTTGAACAGGGAGTGATATGGTTGGGTTAAGCTTCACTAATAAATAATACGAAGATTGCCCCCACCACCCTCACCTGATCCTTGGGTCAAATGTCAGATATGCCACATCAGTAACTTAAGGGAAGAGTGAGTTCCACGATGAAGAGGGGTTGACAGTGGAACTGGGTCTTATTCATTTGCTTATTGCGTATTCTAAAGCAGTGCTCTGTTAAGTGGATTTCCAAATTATATTATCTTAAATAATAGAGTTATAATACTTTCTAATGAGATGGGAATTGACCTTGAAAATCTACTGTACTAAAAAAAGATTCTGGTTACCTCACGGCAAAGTACTTAAAAAAGCTATTGACTCATGACCCAGAGAAGTGTTTTTCAGGGGTGCAAAGGTGGTTCAATATTAGGAAACCCGTTAATATAATTTATCATTTAATAGAGAAAGGAAAAAAATTATTATCTCCAAAGATGCCAAAAACACATTTAACAAAATTCATCATAGTAAATTTAGAGTGGAAAAACCTGGCAGATGCCACCTTAAATAAGTGATCACGAATAATGTCACCATTAACAAGACATATCAACATCATGTACCTACTAATACGATGCACTGAGAATGGCATAGCACCTCTGTGGCATTCCTCACCCAAATCTATAATCTCAAGCTAATCATGGGAAAACACCAGAAAAGTCCAAACTGAGGGACATTCTACACAATAACTGACTTAGTCTCTTCAAAGTGTCAAGGTTACGAAAGATAAGGAATGACTGAGGAAATGTCATGAATTAGAGGACATCAAGGTGACACAGCCACTAAATGCAAAGTGGGATCTTGGATTAGATCCTGGAACAGAATGAGGACGTTGATGTTAGAATTAGTGAAATCTGAGTAAAGACTGTAGTTTGTGGAGCCAGCCCGGTGGTCTAGTGGTGAAGTTCATGCACTCTGCTTCTGTGGCCTGGGGTTTGTGGGTTCAGATCCCAGGCATGGACCTACACACCACTCATCAAACCATGCAGTGGTGGCATCCCACACACAATATACAGGAAGATTTGGCACAGATTTTTAGCTCAGGGCTAATCATCCTCAAGCAAAAAAGAGGAAGATTGGCACTGGATGTTAGCTCAGGGCCAATCTTCCTCAAGCAAAAAAGAGGAAGATTGGGAACAGATGTTAGCTCAGGGCCAGTTTTACTCACACACAAAAAATAATGTAGCTGAGTTAATTAAATTACACCAATGTTAAGCTTTTAGTTTTGATAAATGTAGCTTGGTTATATGACATGGTAACATTAGAGGAAGCTGGATGAAGACTATAAGAGAATTCTCTGTCCGATCCTGAAATTCTTCTGTAAGTCTAAAATTAATTCAAAGTAAAACTTTTTAAAGAAACATCATAAAACTATATTCTTAAATTTGATAAATTTAATTGTAAGTAAGTTATAACTCAATGAACTTAATTTTTAAAAGAGAATTGTTAGTTTTGTTAAGTATCATGGGTATTGTGGTTATCTCAAAAAATACTTATCTATTAGATATACATTCTTAAGTATTTATAGATCAATGACATGATATTTGAGATCTACTTTAAAACACTTGAAACAAAATAAAAGCATTTTGTAGAAAAAAAGAATTGCTGCAGTCGGGTGATTGATACACTAGTGTTCTTCATACTAATTCCTCTACTTTTGTGAAAGTTTAATATTGTCCATAGCACAAAATCTTTAAATAGAGTAACTGAATGTTTTTATCTTTCAAAAGTTCAAGAGTTACAAATTGATGACTTTCATTATAATCATAAGTAGTTTTAAAAAAATACGTATCCTAGCAAATATTGTTTGAAAAAAAATTACACCTCCTCATTCTCTTCGAGGTAGAGACAAAATTTTAATGAGACAGAAACTGTTTTTCAAAAAAAACTTGTGCTATGGAGAGACCATTGAGAAAGTTTGGAAATGTTTCCATTGTTGTCTGACTTTGTAAATGTCTCGCATTAAAATTTCCATAACTGAATGCTTTAAAAAATTGGAAACAGAATTTTTAGAAAATAGCAGACATAGAAACAGCAGTTTTTAGAAAATATTCCAAATGAAAGGTTTTATTGGGTATTATTGAACCCTTTCAAGAAGAACTGCTTTGTATCAGAGAAGATAGACATTTAAAATGAAGTTACAAGGATAAACTTTAGAATAATTGTTGAGAGAGAATGAAGAATGGTTTAATAAAAGTGTATTTCTTCCATTTGGATCTACAGATCTTTAGAAGTATTCTTTCCAGCTATGATAGCCATTTAAACTGAGTATTGTAGCAAACTGCATTCATAACTAGGCCTTTAAATTGTTATTTCCCAAAGATTTAAGCCAAGATTTTGAAATATAATTATGCACATTCAACTACATTACTAAAATTAAAAATTATTTTAGATAGAGCAAAAATATTTTTGGCATGAATAATAAATACAAAAGTTACTGCATGCTTTTATAACTTCTCATTTTGCATATGGTTTTGAAGACATGTAATATATTAGCCCAGTATTGCCTGCCTCTGCAAATATGGTGGACTAAATAACCTGAAAAGAGTTTTTCTATGGGATGCCTAGAAGAGATAGATGTCATTTAACATAGCTTTGTTCCTCAGAATACAAGGAAAATGCTTGAAGTGAAAAATGAAGAGAGACCTCAAAAGCAGAGTGGAGAGCTAAGAAGGAGATACTGTGCCAGTTCTTTGCAAGCTTGGAGCTTGTAATTTAATGCCTGTGTAGAAACAGGAATCAAGGCCACCATCTATGAAAGTCAGACCCTTTGAAGGGTAAACTAAGAAAAATATGACCAGCATCCCAGGAAGACAGTAAGGAAGCTTGTGCGCCTCAGCCTAGGAACTATGTATAAAAAGAAAAACAAATGTTGTCCCTGAGAATTTCTAAGCACAGGCCTACAGATACAGAGGTCTGTGGTCTGACTTTGCAGTGACTTTTTACTACCTAGTAATCCTGGAATGCTCCAAGATGACAAATCAGCATAAAAGTTGTCTCAAGCCAACTATATACTTGGAACTCTGGCAGGAGAAAAAGCCTCGTTTGGAAGAGACATGCCCTCCACTTAAATTTTACAGGATTCTACAAAATGTCTCATTGGAGCTGTGCACAAATATCAGCCATAGAACACATGAAAAATATTTAATCATAACAGAAAGTCTGCAGATATGATAAACAGAAGGTTTAGCTCACTCTAGAACTTCAGATAATAGAACAATTGGAGAAAGATCCTATAAGAAATCATTAAAATCATTAAAAAAATCATAAAGTCATAAAATTCATAAAGAAGAAGGAAATGAAAACAAGTGAAAGATATAAGACAATAAAAAATGAAGCTATGTCAAACAATAAAAGACAACTTCTAGAAATTGAAAAAGAATGTTGGAATATAATTTACATGCAAAAGTACAGGCATCTGGAAGAATGCTGAAACATTTTTACTGTAGAGTTGCATAATCAAAATGTTTACAGTTATCTGGTGTACAGGATTAAGGTAAGTAATATAAAGTATGGAGTAGGTTGGTTGCAAGTCAAAACTTTAATTTGAAATTTTTGTGTGAAATTTAGCAGTTTCTAAATATTGGTAATGACTTCAAATCCTGTTAAAACACTGTGTAGGCATAAAGAAGCATAACAATGGCTACTACATTGCATTACTTATTTGAAGAGTTGGTCAAAGAGAAAGGACCTATAAAAAGATTGAGAAAGAATGGTCAGAAGTCCAAGAATAATAGAAGTTAAGAGAGCAGAGTTTTTCAGGTAGGAGTGGGTGGTAAGCAATGTTCACTGTGGTAGGAAGAGAACATGATAAGGACTGAATTCATTCCATTTGATTTTTAAAAGTATGCTTTAGCGATTTTCAGAGAAAGGTTTCAGTGGAGTGTTGATAACTAAAACCATATGTCAGTGAATTGAGAAATAATTATCAATCAGGAAAACAGAATTGGCATGTATCATCAACTTTTGGCTCAGAAAAGAGATACTTACTCAAGGTCAGAAGACCATTATTTGTAATCTTGCATATATTTTTCTTTAGGAAGAGAGTGGAGCATGCTTATAGTATAAGGGCAAAGATCCAATGGGGAGAGTGAGAGAAAGGAAATAATTTATGAGATAGATCAGATCCAAAGCATTGGCCTTGAGCAGAAGAAGGGCCCTTTGTCCTCTAAGACTAGAGAAAAAGATGGGTACTCTTCCAAATATCTGTTTCAGGTGGGAATAATATTTAAGGTAAATCTTTTTGGACCCTGATTACCTCTGTTTTCTTGATGAACTGGGAGACAAAATCAACAGCTGATGAGGAGGTTAGGGGTCAGCCTTGAAGAGAGTGGCAAAGACTAGAAATATTTACTGTGTTGAGTGAGAGCTCTAAAGGCCAAAGAATAATTGAAGAAAATAGGTACAGATGTTGATAAATCTTTCATGAAAACTGAGGGACTTAAAATAAAAAAACTATCACAAAGTTAAAAAAAAATCAAACAGTGGAGAGTAGTATAAAATAAAAGTGATAAAAATTACTCATGGCACAACTCATCAGTCATAAAAAAAATCTCCTCACACAGTCTTAGTCTCTTACATCACAAGGTAACCACTAAATAATTTCTTGAGTCTCATTTCATTAAAATATATTTTTTGCCTGCATAATTAATTCATATATACTATTAAAAATGACACAAACAGGATCATAATATACCTGCTTTCAGCATCTCCAATGTTCCATAGAAATATATCAATACCTAATGCATCTATTTAATGTTTACATAGAAAACCACTACATGGATACATCATAATCATGCACTGGCTTATCTGTTGATGGCCATTTAAGTTGTTCACATTGATTTTGATACTCAGAAGAAGTTTGTAGTGTCCTTTATATCAATCTTGATTTACTTTTGTAAAGTTATTTGAAGGCTAAATTTTTCCAATGGAATTTAGAGTAAAATAATATTTCCATTTTAAATTTTGATTGATATTGACAATTTGTCCTCCACAAATATCACGCTAATTTACATGTACATCTACAGCATTTGAGAGTTTATTCTCACACCTTCTCACCAAGACCGGGCAATATAAAAGCTAAGTTTGTTTTGCCACTGGGAGAGAAGAAAATGATAACTTGTTTCTTTTATAATGAGTGGAGAAGGTGATGATGAATAACACATGGTCCTTGATCTGCCTGAGATTTCAATCTGTCAAAAGATGCAGATAATTAGACAAGAAATTACATTAAAGCAAGTCCAAGGATAGAGGAAGTCCAGGGTGCTATGAAAATACAAAGCCAAATAACCGAAACAGGCTGGAACAGGAAAGACTTTCCGTAAGAATTGATGACTAAGCTGAGACTCCAATCATTAACGTAATCTAGCAGAATGAAGTTTGTACAAAGTTTTGTGGGGTCAGAAGACAAAGAGTCTGCAAAGACCTATTGGCAAGAGAAAATATGGTCAGACTGGGATATTGTTAAAATATTGGATATTAGGTGTCTTCAACTCCTATGTTAATAATTCCTTCATTTATTAAGTTTCTAGCCAATTTTTTTATGGAGCATCAATCATTAATTAAGCACTCTGCTAGGAAGTGGGGATATTATGGCAAGTAAAGCTGGCACAATCCATCTCATCACAAAAGTTCAAGCTTAATAGGGAGAAAATTAAGTAAACAATGATTATTCATGAGTCTTAATTTCATAGTTTCTTTATCTCCTCAACTACCGTGACCATTTTCTCTACTCTGCTTTATCCACTCAAACTCATGACCATTCCTTTATAGATCTTGAAATTGTTTTTGTCTGACATTTTAACCATTATTTTCCAATTCTTTGACATTCATTCACCTTTTTCATTCTATCATCCCACTAACACTCTCTTAGGGCCATGGAAACAGTCAGTCTGTTGATTGCTTCATTCATTCCCAGTTGCTCTGCTTGGTCTTGGCTTCTCCTACTTTTATATTCTTCTTGGACTACATGGATTATCATCTAAATCACTCTCTAACTAGCACTCTTGTAATTATGTTTAGGCCTAATTATCTAGGAAAAATTGAATCCTAATTCAGCCTGAACTCTGCCATCTCATATAGGAAGCTGAGTGCTGCAAGAAGAGTTCATACAGCCATGAAGATTTTTGTTTGAACAAATGCATATTCTTCAACCTTAATTGGACTCATGGCACAACTCACCAATCATAGCATGGTGGCACTGTATGTTGAAATATATTAATGTTCTTTCTTTCTTAGAGTTCCTTTGCCATGCCTTTCTCCCTAATGAGCCAGAGCCGCCCATGAGGGGTGTGATAAGTGTTTTTCAAAGAAAAAAAAAAAAGTATCAATATTTAGCCTTTGACCTTAAAATTGGGCTCTTGAAGTTCATTTCAGAAAAAATACGTAGTTGTGGGAACAAAGACTTAAGATTTGTAAAACCAAGGATTTTTATAAGAAGACAACTGTTAAAACCATTTTGCAAATGAAAAAGCATAATTCAGTAAGAACCTGTCACATTATTAAAGATAATTAGCAGATTAGGAAGAAAACAGATGAAGAGTTGGGCCGCACCATCACAAGAGAGCACAGTGTAAGAACAGGTCTGTCTTGTGCCGAGGAGATGGGGTAGGATCCTGTGACTCTCTGGTGAAGGCACACATCAACGGCTAACTGCATATCACCTCTCTAGTGTTTCACAGACATCTGTGCCTCAAGAGTTTCTCAGCTCATCCAAATACTCCCACCCCCACCTACTTGCAAAGCTCCTGATACCTGTAAGCATCAAGAAATAAGTAAGAGGGACTTTAGATGGTTAGAAAGGGCAGTGGAGTATGGAAGGGAAAGCTCCCAGCCCCTGTCTTTGTTTGGATTAAATAGAAACAGCTCAACATTTCCTCCAAGATCTGGGAGAATAGGGAAATCCAGGCCCTCATTACTCAATCACAGGATCTGGCACCTCATAAATACTCAACAAATAACTATTGAATAAATGCATACGTAAATGAACATATGGAAACATGATGAAGGCCTAGTTCTGGAAAGTGATATTGGCGGAACAGACAGATGGTCAGGAGATGAATAGGATGAGAAGAGATAGAGGGGCTAGAGCTGGATAGTATGACATCAAAGGAAATAGGTTTTATATGAGGGTGGAGGAGCTGCTCTTGAAATTAATAGGTTCCAGGTGCTATGCTCAGTGGGGCAATTACTGGGATAGAATGAACATACATAACACACATCTCTATATACATTAATGGATGCATTTATTGGACCAACAGTAATGAGTGGAGAAAGGGTAATGAAGCAAGGAAAGCATTTGGAATATGTATTCATTCATTCAATAAACATATATTGGACACCTAATGTACTCCAGGCATCAAGTTAGGCTTTGGGAAATGGCAACAAACAAAAGAGATGTGGTTTCTGTTCTTTTGTGACTTACCATCTATTGAAGAAAACCGATATTAAAAAATAAATTCAATTTACATTTACGCATAATATAAATTTTGAAAACTTCTGTGAAGTAGGAGAACAGAGTGTCATTTGAAAGAATCGTAAGGAGGTTGGGGAAGGCTTCTCTAGGTAAAGGATCAGTGAGTTCAGGCTGAAGAAAGGGAAAAGAGTTAGCCATGCACAGAGGGTTCAGAACTCCTTTTATTTTTCAAGACCAAGATTAAAAAGATAATGTATTAGCAAGTAGAAAGCAAGCTGAAGGAACTTGTACCAGTGAAAGTAAATATATATATATACATATGGATGTATACACAGACAAATAGAAATATGCATACATGTGTATGTGTATATGTACACATGTATATATGCACACATACAAATGTATATTGTGTGCATATATATCCTCTGATGTGCATATGGATATGGATCTATTAAGAGGAGTCACCCTTATGCAATTGTGGTAACTGGTTGAACAGTCAGTATGAGAAGCTGTTGCCTTTGCATTTGGAGCAAAGCAGGTAGTTGGGAAGGGAAGATAGACGTGAAGTAAGTGGTAGCAAGGATAAACAGCCACCCACAAAAGCAAGCTAGAACCCATGATTTCAGACTGCAACCTTTGTTCTTCTCACCTCTTCAAAGGCTCCACCTTCGATGATGTTGATATCCTGCAGAAAAAGTTGACCTGCTTTCTCACAGAGCTAAGCACATAATCCTCTGGCCCAGGATTCAGAGAAACTGAAGGATAATCAAGTGAGAGCTGAAGGATCCACAGGGACGGCTGCTGCCCCACATTGACAAGGTAAGCCAGGAATTTCTGAGATGTGCTTTGAGTCGCAACACAGTTTCAGGCCCTGCAACCAATCTTCCAAATGTAAAATGAGTATGGCTATTGCTTCACACTCCCCCTTCCAAATCCCATGCGTACCCACAAGTATGCAGGGAAGGGGATTCTGGGAAATGTAGTGGGAGCTTAGCTAAATTGACACAATACAAATCCACTACATGACTGATCCTTATTATTTTTTTTAAATCCTTTCTGGAGGTCTTTGAGTGTAGGAGAGAAAATTGATTGACTTTTATTGCAAGGAACTGAAGGTAGGAAGATGAGAGCCTTGGCCACATGCCCTGGGGTTGTGATGAGAGCAGGCTCAGGTGTAAGACAGAGGGGGAATATTAAAGTTTTAGAGATTCTAGTCTTAGAACAGAGGACAGCTCTGTGAACCAAGTCTCTTACTGGGATGGGGTATTCAGTCAATATAATCCTGACCAGGCTGTTCTCTAAAGGAAATGGGGCAAGAAGGGAAATAAAGACAACTATCATCACACCAGTTTAACGGAGAGTTCATCAGGGGAATCCCACAGAGAAATAAAAGAGTTTTATGCAGCCAGATAATGTTTCCCATAACCCAGCCAAAAAATCCATTCCTTCATGAAGCATCTCCAAACTAACCCCACTTGGCTTCTTTTAGTTTCAATCATCCTAAACGTCTTCCTGTCCACTTCTCTGAATACTGAACACTTACTAAAGGTCTCTTTACAGCTGTGGGCTTCCATCTGGCAGATGTTTCTGTCACTCAAGTTTACAATTTTATAGGTCTACCTTGCGTCTTCACAGGGCCGTAAGCTCCTCAAGAGCAGCACTGGGCTTCTTGATCCTTTTACAGTCTTTGGATCTCCCCGTCCATGTGTGGTTCATGTAGAAAACGCTGTTGACTGACTTAGTGATGGATTAAAGGATTGTCGTATTTGGAGAACTCTTGGTCTAATCTGGGCAATCTGTTAAACTCTTGCTTACAAACTGCTGAAACAGTGTAATAAAAGGCAGACTTAAAATAAAAGGTATTTCAGGAGTTGTTATCCTAGAAAATTGTATGATTTCAATGAGAGAAATCCTTTAGATCCAAATTGATCTTTTGATTCTGTTTATTACTTACATCAACATACCCTTATTATCATATTCTATTCTTAAAAGTTTGCCCCCTCCCCAAAAATATTTCTGTGAACTTTGCAAGAAGGCAACTCTGCCCCATTTACTCTGTCTGAAGTACCATTGGTAAATCTTACTTCTGGATTATTGCTGAGTTTTAAAACTACTGCCATTCTCTCTATAAACGCTTTCCTCTTTCTTCCCCATCAGAAGTCACTTCCCCTTTCTGATCTCATAAGATATATTATATATTTATGTCCGCACTGAACTTATTGCCCTATCTTCTGCCTACTTGCTGCTATCTTCTCTACTTGGTGAACAGTACCATGGCTGGGCACTCGTTTCTTGAGTGAGGAGATATGTAAACCACCCACAATCAGAGGTTGTATATGTCATGAAAGTTTTCTGAATGAATGGCAAGAATGAGGATAATAAAGCAAGCTGGATTCTGAGAAAACAAACGTCTTCCCACAGACCAAACTAGCAATACATTATATAGCCCCAAATACCTGGAATGCCTGGGGTAGATGTGAGACCTGTGTGCTGTTACTGGCCTCAGTCATACCTCGTTCCATTGTTTAGTAGGTGTATTACCTTAAACATGTTAATTCTCTCTCTGAGCTTTATTCTCTTTCTCTTTAGAATAGGGATATTGTTACTAAACTCATAACAGTGTCATAATGAATACATAACATCATATAAAATGCCTACAACATCACAAAGCACTTAGAGCCTCAAAATTTATAAATATTGCTTCCATGTACGATGTCCCTTTATGTTTTCTGTTCCCAGACAAAAACTAGTCATTTCTAAGACCCCAAATCAAATTTCATTTTCTCCTGGAAGTCATCCTCATATGCACGTGATTTCTCCTTTCTTTATGTTTCTAAGGTACTTGTAGCATTTCCCAACATGTTTCAACTTTTTGAAGAGGATCTCTTTTTAAAGTCAAAAGAGTTCTTTTTTTCCCATATGATAATAGTTGTTTTATGAATCCATTAATTAAGGCAACACATATTGACCAAAAAACTTTACCATTAATTAATGTCATCCTTAGTTATAGCATCATTATACATAAAGGAAAAAGCTCTTTGCATGTGTACACAGTTGTGTATTTAGGCTACAGGCATACCTAGAGCACACAAGGATTTATTGACTCCATTCCTCTGGCTCCATCTCCCCAACTCTAAACTCCTCGCTATCTGCTCCCTGCTCTTCTACCCCAGAAACACGTTAATGCTTATATTATTGAGCCCATGGTTTGTTAGCATCTGGACTATATTTCTCACCAGTTTCTACATACTGTATTTATATGTATGCTTCTTTTGTTGTAACAATTATTAAAAAACAATGAATATGGATTTTATGATATCAATGAATTTATATAGTTTATGTCTTCATCTATTCATTATCAGCCACATGTTGTAGTGGTATTCAATAAATATTGAATGAATGAATCAATCTCCAATATGCTTTATCCTAAATATAGGAAATTCAAAGGTTTTGTTATTTATGATTTTTGGCTTCAAGAAATTATGTTCTCGTTTGGATGAAATGGAGTTGGAGCTTGGGGAAATACGTTAATTCAGATCTTTCAAAAAGCAAATGCCAAGGTGGGATTAACTGTGCCAGGATTTTATTAGGGGAAATGTTTGTGAGAGAAAATGGGGAAGGAGCTACAAAGAGCTGGGAGAGCTGTCAGATTGTGATGTAGGTTTATCTCCAAATAAAAGAGCAAGAAAAGGAAGATTGGGGTGAAGCATCTTAGATTCCATACAGTATAAAGACTGGTCAGCGAGGCCAGCAGGGGGCTCCTCAAGCCAAAATCAGATGACAGAGGCATCCCGTGTCTCCTGGAAGGGGGCCTGCTTTAGCTTCTCTGTCACTGTGCCGTCACTCACTGTGAGCAGCCTGAGGGAGGCATATGGCCCCAGAGCAAATGTGGAAGTAGATTTCTGAGTGTAGACTCCGAGGCCCATGTGCAAGATGTAGTCTCTCCTATGTCACTGGTGCTTCATAGAGGAACACATACTCAGTAAAATAAATATAATTCAGCTTACCATACAAGAGGTTTGCAAACATTTTCTTTGTACCCGCCACTGCCTAGCATATGTGCATAGTACTGGCCACTGTGCATAGTCCTATACGTATAGTTCATTCTTGTGTGTGGAACCCTTCTTCCAAACACACATTTTTACTTTATTTCACTCAGCACAACTTACCTCAACCATAATTTATGAATGCCAGGCTTTTCTGCTGATATTTTCAGCAAGCAAATTTTCTCTGAGCCTTAATTCCTCTATGAAGAAAATTAACGATAAGTCTGACTGATCTTTAAAATTCTTTCTCACTTCTAATGAAGTAAGGAGACTAATATTTGTTGAGTGCTTCCTATATATCAGGTTTTCTACTATGAAGATTCAAATACATTTTCTCATTTGATTCTTATAAAAATATTCAGGTAGATGTTGCCAATATTGTCATCTTCGTTTGGACAGAATGAATTCAGACACGCTTGCTCAAGCTCACATAGCTAGTGGTGGATCCGGGCTTCAAAGCAAATCTGAATGAGTTCTTCCAGGTTTTCCGAGTCAAAAAGAGAAAAAAAAGACTCAAGCTCCAGATTCCTACCATTAACAGAGAATAGTCACAGGTACATCAGTAGTGGCTCTCAAATTTTAAATTGCAACACACAGTGAGCTTTTTAAAAATGTATATTAATGGATCTATCCAATTCTCACAGTGAATGTTGGATGGACCTTCAAACCTGCATTTGAGGAAGTACTCAAGGAGATGCTGAAGCAGGTGGTCAGATGGATCGTGCCTTGGAAAATATAGG
This sequence comes from Equus asinus, assembly GCF_041296235.1. Taxonomy (NCBI): domain Eukaryota; kingdom Metazoa; phylum Chordata; class Mammalia; order Perissodactyla; family Equidae; genus Equus; species Equus asinus. Next base: position 18,885,703 of record NC_091805.1, on the reverse strand, counting down.
CACAGTATACATCGCTGCTACATAAAGAAAAAAATAGAGTCATTGCTTCAGGATGACAAAGAACCTAGCTGATGAGCACTATGAATATGCACTATGATAAGCACTTACTGTAGGCTGCACCGCTCACCTTTAGCCCACTCACCTGCATGTTCTTTCAACCTTCCTCCCCTAAAATTACTTCTGGATATCTACCCCCGGGAAATAGAAACTGAGCAATGGAAAAAATGTTTACCTAAAAATTTTATTGTGATTGTGATATATTATGAGTGCTTTTATACCATAACCATCCTACATAGTATTCTAATTCAATTTCATACTATATTTCATGTGTAGTAAAAAAAAATACTGGAAGAAAGTACAGCAGCTTATTAAGGATGGTTACTCATGAGTGATGGCATTATGGCAATTTTCATTTCCTTCTTGTAACTTCCTATGATTTCCAAATTCTCAATAATACACACATGTTACCTTGGTATTAAAAATAGTTCTTTAAAAAGTTACTGAACTTAAATTTGCCCATTTCTCTGAGTATTTGAAATGTGCAGTCTTAAAAGATCAGAGCAGCACACTTGATTGAAAGTTTCACTGACACACATATACTCAGACAAAGGAATTATTGTACTCTACGGAGATAACCAAACAGTGACACTGATTTCTACAATGTTTTTTCAAATAAATTTATTTTTCTTCTACAGTATGCTCTGATTTAATGAATATTTAACTATGTGTAACGAGTACAACTAATTACAGTGGTTTTCCTATAAGGTTATTAAAATACTAACAGGAGTGTCTTGGGAGAATTCTCAATACCCATTTCTACATCAAATACCTTTTTTCTATCATTGTTTTCCAAAGAGCCCGGCCTGTTTTTGAGATCTGGTAAAGAATTTTCTCAGTGGAGAAAAAAATGGCAGATTTCATTATTTTGATGTTTCCTTTTTAATTTGCATCCTTAAAGAAGTGTTACTTCATTCCAATTCATGAGTTTACTCGTTTGCATTAAGTTCGATGTGTCTAGAATTTCGTGACAGTGCATTTAAACTATTCAGTCACATTTACCTCTTCTGGGAAATTTTGACATCTTTCTGTAGTGTGCTTGTAAATTTTTTGTGGTTTTTCCTTTCAAATTCAGTTGTAGATCATCAAGCCTTTGAATATGGCAGTCTGGCAGTTGTCAAAGCAAAAAGCCATATATGTTTTCAAATATAACCGATATTCTTCCAGTGAAATGAAAGCTTTCATTTAATGAAGAGTAAAAGAATCAAATTCTATTTCTGTATTTCAGAGGAGTAAATTACTACTATTAAATTATTCATGGAGATTAGGTTTAAACTGCAACATCTATACTATTCAGGAACAAATTAGGAAAATTATTTGAAAACTTAAATCCTAGAAGTAAAAAACTGAGAAGCATCTCCCCAGGAGAAAATACATAAGCACTAAATGAGATCGGAGTACTCATAAAAAATGGAGTTTCTGATAATTATTTCTCCAACCTGAATATTTCTAATATGAATGACCTGAAAAGTGAGAACTATTTTTTAAAGTTCTGATCTTATATAGGCGTGGGTATCTTCCATCATTATTGAATATTTATTAAGCATCCACATTGAGTTAGACCTCTGTGAATCATACATATAATGTAATCACGTTGGAGCACCTGAGAGCTGGTCAGAACCAACTAGATATCATATGAATACAAAGTGGTAATATTGTACAGCTTTTTAGTGGCCCTGTAGTCTTTATATTTCCCTCTGTTTTTGTTTTGTTTTCAAGTAAAAAAAAGAGAGCTTTCTCTTTTTGAATAAAATAACCCTGAGCCTACATACTATATTTCTTTCTATTAAATATGTATGCATGAAAAAGTTACTTAACTTGCGTCCCAAATTCCTTAGATAGAAAGAAAGATAATGATATGCACCTATTTACTTGGCTGTTGAGAGAAATAAATAAAAATTATGTAAAATATTCATGCAAAATGAATATACACAAGGATCCTTAGTGTATCATTTTTTGTATTAGCAAAGATCATGCACGGCCCAAATGTCCATCAGTAGGATATAGATAAAATACATACTATGAAGTATTATGCAGCCATGAAAAAGCAAGAATACATTATCTATTGATATGAAATGATCTCCAATGTAAAATAGTATATGAAAATAATATTTTAGAAGAGTGTGTAAAAAGGTAAGCATTTATGCAAGAATTTTGCCCTATTTTTAATATGTAAAATTTACATTAAAACTTATTCATTTCTCTAACTCTTTTAGTATATTTTAAAAATTGAAAATGATTACCACAAGTCCACACTGCATTATAATATTGATTGACTATAAATATTGTTTATGCTCTTTCAGAATCATTCAGTTTAATGGCTGAATAATCTGCAAATATATGTCAAGGAACTTATAAAAATTAGCATTATCGTATTCTTGTAAATTTGAAAATGATAAAATGTAATTCTACACAAGTACTTATTTAGGGACTTCTAAAAATTCTTTTCCTGACATAGTGGAACCATTCTTACTTACCATGTAAAATCAAGCTTAAGAAACTTGAAAGTATGTGTTAAGAGGAATAACTAGTTCAGAAGTACTAGTGAGAATTATGCAGATTAATTGCCTACACTAGATAAGAGCAAACCTTAAACTATTTAAGTTGAATAGATAATTAGATCAACCTGGATGAATTTCTAATTTTTCAAATACAAACCATGCTGTATATAGAGTGAATTATAGAGATTATTTCATGGCAAGAAAAGTGTGTGAACAGGGCACAGAAGACTCTGGAATTAAGGATTATTTCTAATTTTGGAGAGTGAGAGATATTGCTCAAGAGTAGTTTAACATTTAACATAAAATTATTAACTAAAAGCTGCAAACTTTCAGACATACATTCACTTCCTCCTTCTTTAAAAATTTAAAGATTTTACATGTTAAACAAACTAAAACTTCTAACTTCTTTGCCATATTAAATACAAAAGGAAAATATGTTTTCTAAGTTTTATTTTATCTCTTTTTTCCCATATGTCAGCCTTTCAGGAAACTCAGTAAATAAATTTCTTTTGGAAAAATTCTTGGACTGCATCTGAATATTTTCAAAATCAAGTGGCACTTTTAAGAAGTGAAATTACTTTTACTATTTTTTTAATACAGAAATATTTCTCATTAAGAATGTTCTAGACATAAAATGGCAAAAGTACAAAAGAAGATGGTTTACAATATGACTTATTCAAGACAAAAGAGGATTTAATATCATACGAGTATGTTCGCCACAAGATGATTTCAATATTGAATTGCTACAGTAGATTTTAAATAAAACTTATTATACAAAATCTTGGTTTGCACACTTATCTGTATTAAACACATAAACAAGTGACCCTGACATGTATTTTAAGGGGGAAATTTGTTACTCACAAATTAATCAATTCTATATTATTATTATATATATGTATGTATACTTTTGTTTTAAACTCGTGGAAATTTAAGCTATACTGTGTTTTAATTAGTTAAAGACCAACACTGACCAATACACCAACCTAAAAGGAATCACACAAATCAAATGAAAATTATTTAATAGCCTAACAAGGGATTTAATACAGTTTGCCTTTCCTTTCTGTTTAGCGTGTATGTGTGCGCACATGTGCGTGTGTTTCCTAAAATGTATGATCAAAAGAGAAAGTCTAAGTAGACTCCATTTTCATACATATATTGAAGCAGGAACTAAAGAAATTTTTCAGACAATTTATTTGGAAAATGTTTTACTTTTCCAAGCAAAAATAGTTTTATTTTAATATCTCTGCACCCAAGAGATTCGGAGAAAGACACATACCCTTTAGGAAAGCCAGTTGTACCAAAATGTCCATATGTGTTCACTGAGCTTACAAATAAAGCTAAGAAGGAAATCAAATGGTAATTTCAAAAATGGGTATTGGGAATAAAATCTGTATGAGTATTGAGGAACAAGTAAAACTTTTAGAGACCAATGATATTTTGAGAGACTCTTTGAAAAACTAAAAAATAGCTGTCACCTATTTTAAATACATAATTTGTATATTGATACGTACTATCATTTAGCTCATTTCTGGACGCCTCTCCTTAAAATGATAGGATATTTGAATAGGAATGCAAGTTCAGTTTAATACCAGTCCGAGCCAAACATAATGGAAATAATACACTAGATTTTGGATTAACTACATCTCCAAAGCAGACAAGTGAAAATGTGTGGCACAGAAAGTAGCACTGTCTTTAGTTGTCTCAGTTACAGAGCCATCACTAGCTCTCCTAATTGAGGTAACCAGGTGATTCCCTGGAGGAATGATTAATTGTGGAGGATCTATAGACAGGAGGGTGTATTTTCCAAACTCATCCTTAGAGACTATCTATGGTGTCTTACAATATAATTGATTGTAATAAACCATATTTCAAACATGTTGCAAAATCCAAGGGAATGCTTTAGTAGTCATAACAGAAACATTACTACAAGAAAAACGAATCCTCAAACATGTTCCAAAGGAAGGCATTACAAAATATATCCTTCTAATTTCTCAAATCTCTAGAAATTCAAAATCCCATCAGGTTTCTTAGAGTTGCAAAGAAAAGCTATTAACTTTCATTTCTTTTCAAGACTGCATATTTGTGTAGGTCACTTTTTAATTTAAACTGCTTACCTAACCTATAAAATGCAGTTAAACTGAGCAATTGTTATCAATCATGACTCTAGAAATGTAACCTTTAATTTTATTTTTATTACTCATTCAAAATGTAAAACTTTATTCAAATGTCACATTATCCCTACCCTCCTTTTCATGAAAAGAAAAGCAGTTTTACTAAATAGTATGAAACCCATCTATCAATGCTTATTATTGCTTAAACTGTGAGAAGCTTTACCCTAAATTTCACAGTGCACAGTAGGCTTCTCATCAGTTTATCCATAGCATGTGGTGAGTGCCTGCTATTTTGCTCCAGTGGAAACCGTTTCTGCTCTAACTTAGAATTGAATTCCAACATAGTAATTAATAAAATATTTGCAGAGAAGATTTTTAATGCCTTAATAGTGCAGAGTTTTCCTGAGGCAGACACATAAATGAATTAGAGTAGAGATGTATTTTTACCTTCCAAGGATAGATTTTCAAGTTCCATGATTTAAAATGCCTGATATCTAAAAAAAATAATATATTGTTTTAAAGAAAGCATAATTATACATCTAAATCCAGAATCATCTAAGTATTTATTCTAATACAATGGCTCAGAAATTGGAAGAAACATTCTAATAGTATGAATATTGATTTCAATATGAATAGAAACACAAACAGAACCTTATAAGAGATTAAAACAAAAAAAAGAACTAGCCAAAATTATTTTTTATGGTCTTGAACCCGAATGAAGAAAAGCAAAATTTTCAGAAATGGTGCAATGTTTGGAGCTAAGAGAGTTAAAAACCATTGACTCAGCTGAAGATACTAAAAATGGCAAAAAGTATGGTCTCCTTAGAATATAGAATTTTAAAGTTTCTTGCTGAGATTGGAAACTTCACGGTAATGGACATTATGTAACCTAGTGTAAAGGTCATTGTTGGCCATCTCTCCTTGCTTTTTACAAAAATCTGTTTGAGAATCAAGGGACTCCATCTCATAGTTCTAACACGGAGGCAAAGAAAAAAAATTCAGCTCTTTTATAACAAATAAAAGGAAATTTGCCAACTAATAGCTATTATTTGAAGGAATTCTTTGTTGTCCAGTTTGTAGATTAGTCAGTAAATTTCCTCTTGTTACTCAATTTCTTTTCATTTCCCACATCATTTAAAATCTACTATGTCTCAGGCATTCTCTTGGCACATGGAAGTCCACAATGAAAAAAACAGACTAAAATTCCTGTCTCAAGAAGCTTATATCTTAGTGGGGCAAAGGGAATGGGAAATGTTGGGTGTGAGGTGATTGAAACTTTACATTGGGTTTCTAGGGCTGACCTTGTTGAGAAAGTCATGTTAGAATAAATATCCGAAGGATGCCAGGAGCCAGCCCTGAGGATATCTGGTCAGAGGGAACAGCAAGTGCAAAGATACTGAGTCAGAGACCTGGCCGTATTGGAGGAAGAGTGAAGAGGCCATTGTGGCCAAAGTTGAGTGAGAGAGAGGGACAGTAGTAAGAGACAAAGTCAAGGGCACCACACTGCATAGTGCTTTATAGGCTCTTGTAAGGCTTGTGCTTTCGCTTTGACACAAGAAGCTACTGAAGCATATTAGCAGAGAAACAAGATAATCTAACTTCATTTTTTAAAAAATACTGGACTGTTGAGATGAGGATAGACTGCAAGAGGCCAAGCGGTAAAACAGAAAGATGACTTAGGAAAGAAGTGAACTAATGTATGTGAGAGCAACAGAAACTTGGACAAGGATAATATTAGTGGAGTGTTGTGAAGTAGTTGAATTTTTTAACACATTTTGAAGATGGGACCAATAAGATTTCCTGATGGCCCAGACATGGCACTGAGACAGAGAGAAGTCAGGGAGACTTCAAACAAGATTGCGGGTTTGGGCATCTTAAATTATAGCGTCAACGTTTACTAAAGTGGGAAAGGCTGCAGGAGGAGCTGGTTTTGGGGAAATATCATTTGATAAATTTGTGATGTGTAAAGTTTAAAATGCCTATAACACACCGAAGCAAGATGTCAGTTAGGTAGTACAATATGTGAATCTGGATTATAAAAGAGAAATTTTTGGGGTTGAGGGGAGTCATTAGTATACTGATTATTATTAAAACCATGAGAACTGATGAAATCACGAAATCAGATAGTGTGACAGAAAAGAGAGGTTGTCAAAGGACTAAGCCTTGCTTATTTCTTTGCAGGTTCGAGAAGGTAGGGAGGAAAGAGAGGGGGAAAAAGACCTCAGTCATTTCAGCTTCTTATACTATAGTTTATAATTTACATTATCTTGGGAACAATTAATTACTTTTGGATAAATTGATTAGTTGTTTAAATAAGTTGACCAAATGGAAAAATTTGTATTTTAAAGTGAAAAGCAATTTCGGTCTCCAGGAAAGATAGACAAGCAATTTAATGATAATATGATTACAGTATGGTGGGGGAAGAGCTATGATAGAGCTTTGAACAATGTGTGGTGAGTATAGAATGGTCCAATGTAGTCTGACTGGGGATTTTGAGTAAGCCATGTTTGGTGAAGTTGATTTGGACTGTTTTGAAAGAGTTATCAGTTGTTTAATGAACACATGATGTTTTAGAGGATGGTAACACTGTGTGTGAAAGTTCAGAAGCATTAAATAGCTTATCTGTGTATTTGATGTAGCATATCTACATGAAGGAAGATGGTGGAAATGAGACTAGAAATGTAGGTAGAGCCTACAAGTACTGAAAGGATTTATCCTTAAAATTATGGTGACCGTGGATTTGTATTTTTAAAATATTACAGTGTGCAGGATGGCTGTATTAGTTAGGGTTCTCCAGAGAAACAAAGCCAATAGGAGAGAGAGAAAGAGAGAGAGAGACATGGATTTATTATAGGAAATGGCTCATGTCCTTATGGAGGTAGAGACTTTCCACAATCTACTGTCCGTAAGCTGGAGAACTGGGAAAGCTGGTGGTATGATTCAGTTCAAGCCTGAGGCCTGAGAACTGAAGTGGAGGAGGGTAGTTAAGTCCTAGAGTTTGGAGAACCAGAAGCACCAATGTCTGAAAGCAGAAAAAGATGGATGTCCCAGCTCAAGAAGAGAGAATTCACCCTTCCTCTGCCTTTTTGTTCTATTTTGGCCTTCATGGACTGGATGATACCTGCCCACATTGGTGAGGGAACATCTTCTTTCATCAGTCTAGTGATTCAAATTTTAATCTCTTCCAGAAACACCCTCACAGACACACACAGAAATAATGCTTTGCCAGTTATCTGGGCATCCCTTAGCCCAGCCAACTTGACACAATGACAGATGGATATCAGAAATTAGGCTGGTTGTAGGATGAACAATTAGAAAGTTCTACAGCATTTGGGAAAGAAGTAAAGAGTGTCTGAACTAAGGAAATAGAAACTAAGTTAGAGAAAAGTGTATATACTCAAGAAATATTCAGAAGGTAGACTATGCAGACTTGGGAAACAACATGGCATGGAAGAAATGGAATGCAGAGGAGTTCAGGGGTCCAGGTTTCTAATTGGATAGATAAAATATGGAATAAGGAAGGAGATGTTTGGGGGAAGAAAGATGAGTTTGGTTTTAAACATCCTGAGTTGTAAGTTGCTTTGGTGAGTTCTAATTAAAATTGAGTGGTAAGCACTATCTATTGGGTCTAGAGTTCAGCAGAGAGTCCTAGGTTAGAGATATATATTGAGTCTTTTCAAATAACTGTTGTTGAAACAATGGACTTAGATGAGATTGTCCAAGGTGAGAAGACGAAGAAACAACAAAGGATAGGAGCCTGAAAATGCACCAATATGACAAGAACTCCTCAACCAATAATGTTTCTATTCTCAGTGATGGAAAAAGTAGCAAATTCCACACAGATGGAAATGAAAGCTATTTCGATTTCTCCATCTGTTCTCCTGCCCTTTAATACTTCTCCACTAGTCCTAAAAAGGTCCATTTCCTTTATTTGTGTGTGATTAAAAATGATTTTTGTTATGGATCAACAATTTCCAAATTTTTGCCTTTCTAGACTTCCATTCCCTTTTTATTATAGATGCAGCAAAGACTGCATAGATGTCAGCCAAATGCAGACCCATTCACGCATGAGGACATTAAGAAAGTACAGCGTCAGCCAGCCCAGTTGCATAATGCTTAAGTTTGTGCACTCCACTTCAGTGGCCCGTGGTTTTTGGGTTCGGATCCCAGGCGCGGACCTACACACCACTCATCAAGCCATGCTGTGGCAGCATCCCACATACAAAATGGAGAGAGGCTGTCACAGATGTTAGCTCAGGGACAATCTCCCTCATCAACAACAACAAAAAGACAGTATAGCTTAGAGGCTTGGAGCATGGAGCATTACTACACAGCATAGGCCCCTATGATGCTTCCTCCACCCAAACACAGACACTAAAAAGGAAACCTTAAATGACATCAATTATGTTTTAGGTTGTTCTTTCAGTTGTAGGGAATAAGTTACTGCTTTCACGAAATCTACATATAACTTATATAGAGATTTTATATTATTTCTATGTGTCAACTTTTGCAAAATTCAATAAAGAAACTAAGCCTAATATATATAGGAATAAAATAAACAAAATAAGAGACTATTTCCATGCCAAACCAATCATGGCCAATTTAACTTTGCACTTTCAGTGTTTTGTAGATGGATTCTGCTGGCCAATGCTTCATGGAATATAAATGGCTTACTTCATACTTCCCAAGTCTTGCTATAGTCCTTTTCAGCAATTAGGTTTGCCTATTCTAGGCAATTCCCTGTGACAATTTCCTCTGAAAGCTTAGACTGACAGAACACCTCCTCTCTGCTCCCCATTTACTCTGGGATTTAGGATACAGTGATTCCATTCACACTAAGTGTTCAGACTTGCCACTTCAAAATATGCTTGTGGAGGCTCTGCTTCTCTCTTTCTCTGCAAGGGAAGCCTTTCAAAGACCCACCAGAGTGGAAGCTGTCAAGCAAGCATATCCAAACTCTATGGTCTTAATGAAATATTTATTCTAAGAACTGAACTCTTTAACTCCACTAGAGCCTCTGTGATCTCTAGCCTCTCTCTGTTAATCATTTCCAAATCAAGTTCATGGGCAGGAGAAACATCTCCAGGGTACTCCCAAGATGTGGCTGAACTCAGCAGTCAGTGGAAGCAGGCACCTCTGAGCACACTGAAGAACTTTTTCAAATAACTTGGACTTGCAATTTTGAAGAGTCTCTCTGGGATTCAGTTATTGTGAGGAAGAAACAGAGAAAGCTGGTTTGCCAACAGAAGTTTTCAAAGACCGTTGCATTACTAAACCATAAAAAATGTTCAGCGTGGAGCCTGGTGGATATTTGTGCAATTTTTACATTTTGGCATGGTGCAATTAGCTTGGCAATATTTGCTTGTGAAAGACCAGGGTCTCTAACAGCAAAGGATTGCAGGTCAACCTCATGATTCACTGCCAACACTGCCTGGACACGGCTTGCAGGATGCTTGGAGCCGGTCCAGGTAGTTAGTCTCTGAAGAAGTTTACCCGAATGATCCTCATCCTCAAACTAACCTCAACATTTTAAAACTGTGGCAATGGAAACGGTTAATCCCAGACTTTCCCTACTGTCTAAACTTTGGCCAGTTGCTGACTGCAAGCCTTTTTTTTTTGCTTGCTTACAACAGATCGCATGCATGAACATAAATGACCAGGTGCCATTTGGAGTGGCAACCTAACATTTCTGTAGAAGCTGTAAAACTGACTACAGTGCTGAGACAGTTGAGTCCCCAGGGTCAGGCGTTCTAAAACAGTCAACTCCTTCTCACAGTGCAGTCTTCTGAGTTTACTGTCAAACACTCAGTCGAAAGAACAGATGCTAGACTATTGTTTTTGATGCTCAATAGCTAGAAGAAGGAGATTTAAGTTAAATCACTAACAGATTGAGAAGGTGTCTAGACACTTTGACCCATCTTGGCTGCTTTGTATACTATTACTGTAATAATGTATCTTTTTCATTAAAAGTAAGAAGTCTTCTCTAGTTAATGGAAGTCATATAGAGTGGAGTGTAAGCATGCGGCACTAGAGCCAGACTTCTGTGAGTTGAGTCTCAGTTCTGCCGCCATCTAATTATATGATCATGGTCAAGTTACTCCCTGTGCCTCGGTTTCTTCATCTGTAAAGTGAAGTTGTTGTGTAGCCCTAGGTATGACGTACTTGGACTAGTGTCTAACACATTGTAAGTACCATGTACACGTTAGCTATTATTGTTACTGCTTAAGGATCATTTTTGTTCATTTGATCCCACAAACCCATAAAAGGAAAAACAAACCTACGTGGCCTGGGGGTAAAAAAATAGGCTACATAATAAGGCCTGGATCTGAGTGTCTCATCTGGCTTATTCCATAAGATTGCTGTGAGACTTAACCACAGTAAATAAGTACAGAGCCTTGAACCTACTAATGATAAATAGTCTTATCACTAGTATTATTATTATTGTTAATATTTTCTTCATTACCTAAAAGGCACACCAACAATTTGTGAGAAATGGATTTCATTATAATAAAATCGCAATAACAAAATCATAGCACGTTAGAGTCAGAAGGAACCCTAGAGAAAATCCATCCCAACCTATAACCCTAGAAATGCTTCCCCTTTTCACTTCTCTGCTCTTGGCTAAAAAAAAAAAAAAAAAAAAATCTGAAACAGAAACCTCCCTTTGAACATTTCCAATAAAGATATAGTCACTCCTTTATGAAGTCATCCATTGAAGTAGAAATATTTTTAAATATTTGCAAGTTATTTGTCTTATTTACCTGAAATTACTATTTCTTAAATTTTTTTCAGCTTCCGCCCTAATAATTCTCTCAGAATCCTCTAATTTCTCTTCTATATCATGTCCCATGGTCTACCTTACACCCCATCAGGGTTTTCCTTCTTCGCTAGACTGAAAATTTCTAGTTTCTTTTATTAATTCTCAGTAACCTTGTTTTGAGGCTTTTTCATTCTAACTGCCCTCCTAGGAATGTGTTCCACTTTGACTATTTGTCTCCTAAAATATAACGCCTAATAGAATATAATACTCCTTATGTAGTGACTTTCAGTACATAGTAAAGGGGAAATATTACTTCTCTTCTTGGACTTTATATTTCCATTATGTAGCCTAAGATCAAATTAGCATTCTTGGTGATTGAATCACAATCTTGACTACTTGACAAGCTTATGGTCAAGATGCTCCTAAATATCTTTCTTACTCTTATTTTTCCCATCTTGCACTTTTGCAACTGGGTTTTAGAACCTAAAAATGGGGCTGTGCATTTATCCCTAATAGTTTCCAACCTGTTAAATTCAGCCCATTGTTCCATCCTCACAACATTTTTAAGATTCTTATTAGTTAACCCTCCCAGCTTTTTACTGCCACATATTGTGAGAAGTTTGTATCAGTGACGCCCTTGGAAATACCTAGAGTGTTGAAGGCGACAGAGTTAGTGGTTAATGTCAATCCTTTAAATAGTACTTTTTGAGCATGATCATTCACCAGCTACAAATTCTCTGAATATTTTAACACCAACTTCAGTTATATTCAAAGATGTTGTACGAAACTAGCCAAAGGCTTGTGATTTTAGCATTTCTCTAATTTACTAACAGTAACTCTAATATTAAAACAAACAAAAACCCCCAACAAACAAAAGTAACCGTATGCTGGTGGTACCTGAACCACAAAGCCTCCATCTAGAAACTTGGAGAAAAGCCTGATGAGATGGTTCACTGCATCCCACTTAGCACCCCGCTCATCCCCCTTGTCCGGCCTCAGTAGAGGAAAAATGAAGACAATCTCTTTCCTCTGTGGGAACATAGGTGAACTCAAGTAGAAAGGCCCTGAGAATTTTCACAAAATGGCACAACCCTTTACCTTCAGAATTACATTTTCATTGTGACTTATGAGGAGGGACACCGAAACATATTCTTTTTCTGGTCAAGTGATAGATATCTTACTCTAACTTTGGTATATTCTTCTATGTTTCTGAGAATGAGGTTGGCACTCCTTCTCTAAGAGACTGTGGCTTTTCCATTTACGGATTAGAAAGTGACTTCAAGTATTTTGTAGTTTACACTTGGAGGTATTCACTCATTTGAAAAGCACATATAGAATGCTCAGTGTATACCTATACTTTGTACTAGGTATAAGGAATTTAAATTTCTTTAAAAACACAATATCTTTGTGGAGCTCTTACTCAAACCAGGAAGACAAACACATTAACAAGCAAGTGCAAGGCAATGTTGTAAATACCGTACATCAGAGTGCATCAAGGACTAAGCAAGCATAGCAGAACTTGTAGCAACAAGCTGGAATATCAGCAATGACCACATGAAGGATGAATGTACCTTTCTCAAGGTTTAGGGCAAGGAGATAGCCACAGTTTAAAAACAACATTTCAGGCCAAGGATGCACAAGAATCATACCTAGACTTCTACCAACCTAAGCTACGGGTCCACTATCAACTCTCCCCCAGATCTTTGCAATAAACTAATTACTCTCCCAGCTTTTGTCCTTGTCTCCTAAAGTCCATTCCAAACGTGGTAGACAAAGAGATCCTTATAAAATCTAAATCAGACCATGTCACTGGAGTGCTCAAACTCTTCCAATGATTCATAATAAAATTAAAGAATATATATGCCAGAATAATATCCCAGAATAAAATCAGATAATAGTAATAATCAAATAAAAATCCCTGAATAAAATCAAAGACTTGAAAATGGCCTCTCAGCCCCTACAAAATCCCCAATCCTTCACTTTACTAACATTCTGACCAAACATCACTCTTCCCTAGAGTTATTAGCTGTTTTCATGTTTTTCAAACACTCTAAGCAGCCCTCTACCTCAGGACCTATGTGTTTGTGGCTTCCTCAGCCTGGAACACTCTTTCTACAGATAGCCATGTCTCATTTTCTCCCTTCTGCTAGGTCTCTGATCAGTTGTCATTAATCCAAAAGGTCATCTCTGATCACATCACAGAATACCCCGTCACCCACATTGTATTCTCTGTTTCTTTCATCTTACTTTAGTTTTCTCTACAACGCTTAACACCACGGGTCATTCTGTATATTTACTTACTTGGGTATTACCCACTTCCTCCGACAGGATGTAAGCTCCCTGAGGGCGTGTATTTTGTCTGTTTTGTTCTATACTCTATTCTTAAGCATTTTCACAGGACTGAAGTGTAGAATGCAGAATCAGAGGAGGGCAAGTTGCATTGGTGCCATTTTATGAAGAATCTAGTATTATGTGTTAGGAAGAATGGACTTCATCTTTTAGGCAAAGAGGAACTGTTGAATGACGTGGAATCCTTTGGAAAACAGAAGTGAAATCTTTGGACTTTATGTGCGCTCTGAGTCAATTATTCTTCTTTTAAGGTGAAGCTACCCTCCAATATTTTTGGCAGCTATGCAGTCTTCGAAGAAGCTATGCTGCAACTAACTGGGGTTATGAAGACTTTCATATTCGATAATGATATCCAACATAGCTGATTAAACCTACCAGCTCCTTTTACTGGCTACTAAGAAACCACCGAAGCATATGAAATTGGAATCATTGTTATTTATATATTTGAATCAAGAATGAGAAATTAAAAGAGTCAGAAGTGAACATAGTTTTAAAATGAAGTAAGCCCGCTTTTGTCAGTGCTGAACAACATGAAAAAGGAGTTTACACATTACAAGGATAACAGACCAGCCATACAGTAAACTTCTGATGTCAACACAGAGATTTTCAAGTAAACAATGAGGGGCATGTAATTTTAGTTACAACGTTGGCTTTGTTGTGGTTGTTACATAAAACATGTGAAACCAAAGTCTGCAAACAGGGGCTGTGTGTGGGTTTTTTGCAGTAACAAAAAAATATGTCAACTAGATTGTGAATAAACAGCCATTGTATCCCAGCAGGTAACCAAAATTCAAGGTGAGATTCTAGGAAGCGATTAGACATTCATGCTCTCTGCGAGCTGAAAGCTATGAGTTACAAGAATTATGAAAACGATGTTAGTTTCAGAAAACACCAAAGTAATAAGAAATGCTCCTAAAGTATGTCGATAAACTTTCTCAGTTATTTGTTTCATTATTTTCCATGTCAATATTGGGTGGCCATGTGATCACATCTCATTAATTCCTTACTCATTTAGTAGATAGACAGGTACATCTCTTAGATTCTAAAGGAAAAGGTAAACGAGAGCTGTATTTATGAAGAGCTGCATTATAATCTGTATAACTATTATTTTTCATACTTTTAGCCAATCACAAGCTACAACATACATGATCCTCACATTTCCTTCCATTCCTGTCAAAATAGCAATCCAGTTCTATTATTTCCTGTTTAGGAATATGATTGCTATAAAAGGAAAAGAAATGACATAAAAGAAAAAAATTTCTAAAGGAATTTCATGCAAAGAACATTATATTGAGAAAAAGTATTACTAATTTTGCTTTAGACAAATATAAATAATTTTTAATTAAATACAAACATTTTCTTATTTATTTGTGAGAGTTTGGACATAGTAAAGAAGTTAGAAACTATCTCATGTTATCCTCTGAACAGCTCTAAAGCTTAGTTAATGATACCTTTTTTTTTACAGATGAGAAAACAGTAATTGGGAGAGCTTAGTGACTTCCTGAAGGCTACATAGCTAAGTAAGAAGCCACATTGAGAGATGAGCCCAGGGCTGACTGTCCCTAATAGTGTAGGTAACTTTATGTGGTGTGCAGTTTTCTGAAGAACAGGTTAATAATTTTCATCAGATTCATGCTGGCGTAAATCATGTGAAAGATACAATAGTCCTGGTTTTCCTTAGGATTAGAGGGTAAATGCAATGCAGATGGAGACGAGTCAGGCTGGCTTAACCTCATTGACCTCAGGATACCTCCAGCCTCGTGGAATAGATGAAATGAACTTGGAAGCTCTATTGTAAGTTCAGGCTTGGTATCTGTCCCAAATGCTCTGGTATGGACGGCGTCCGTTCGAATTGGTTGAGTGTCCGACCTAATGGTTCAAGTGTCTGTTCTGACTGGTTAGTGCCTTTGCTGTGTTCATTGAGAAATATTCTGAAAATTGAATGTTTTCCCAAATGTTAAATAATATAAACACCATTCTCTATTACAAACATGTTTTCCAATCAGTTCCACGCTGTAACCTCCTATCATCATCCAGAGAATTTTTTCTTCGTGGATGTCTCATCCAAAGGTCTCATCACTCTCGTGGGATCACTTGTTACTTCAACATTCATTTGAAAGGCCGCGAGGTGGGGCAATTCCTATATAGGTCCCAAGTGATACTGCTCAGAAGTCTGTGTGTACTGCCCAATACTCAGGATCATTTCTTTGAACACTAAAATTGCATCTTAAGTGAAAAAATGCAAAAGGTAAACATTCCTGCAAAAATATATCCTAATCCGTAAAGAAGACTATTAAATTGTCTGAGTTAAAAAGGAATAAATGATGTCATATGGTGAGATAATTTTGAGATACTTGTACACTGTAGACCTCTGCATGCTGAGAGTGGTGTTCCAACAATACCACTCATCCCATTCCACTTAGAATCACCACCTTTTAAAGCATCCTCACTACCTAGTGGGAATTTTATTCATTTTTCTCTCCTCTATCTTTCATTGTTGTAGAGATCTATTAAAGTCACTTTAGCTAAGTGGTCGACAGAAAAAGGGGGAAAAGTAGCAATATAAAGATAGATCGCCTCTTAGATATAACTGGAATATGCAGCAAGGCACTCTGTACTCATAGCTTCTTGTTAAAGCAGGAAAATCTAAAATTGTCAAGTCATCCATTTTTGTTAAGAATTGCCTTCATCAGCTAGTCTCTTCTCTCTCATTCTTTCTTTCTCTTCCTTCCTTCCTTCTTCCTTCCTTCCTTCTTCCCTTGTTCTTTTCTTCCTCCATTCTTCCTTCCCTCTCTTCCTCCTCTTCCTTTCCTTTCCTTCTCTGGCCTCACATGTAATGGTCATTTAATCCTCAGAACACCTCACAAGTAGAATATTTTCTTCATTTTGCAGATGAAAAAATGAAAGCCCACAAGTTAAGTAACCTGGCCAAGACCATGTACTTAATAAGTGACGGAGCTGGGGTTCAAACACATGGTCTTCTTATAATACAAAATTATTTGGATGGCTATCATTGTGGAGAGATAAAAATATCTTTTTTTTTTGCACTAGCTCCACAGCATGAATTGACTTTTTATTTTTAAGATGATAGTAGCCTTGAAAAGTGTAAGAGCAGATACTGAAAAAGAGTATGGTCTGCGATTTCACAAAGTAAAATCTCACCAATTTTCCAGGGTGAAACCACTAAATGCTAGTGTGTGCAGAGTCACCTGGTTAAAGATCATTATCAGGTAGTTTCCATCTTTGCTAAGCAAGGTAGTACTGTAATAGAAGTTTCCTCATTCAGAAAGTAAAATTAGGGTTTACCCCTGGAAAAAAAATGCTGAGAGATATTTTAGAATCTCTTTCTCTGAAAATTCTTGAAGTATTTACCCCCTCAAGATGACTATACACAAACAAGAATTTCAATACAACTGTATTCCACAGACTCTTTTGTTATTAGCTTTGTAAATTCCTTTTGTAAATAATTAAGTAATCTTATAGATAAATAATAATGTACCATAAGTATTAAGTCAGTCATATTTGAAGTGCTTTCCATTCAATCTTCAAAATAATCTTATGGTGTAGCTATAACAATACAATTATTGAAATTTTCCAAATGAGTTAACTGAGGCTTATTGGAATAAAATAAATTCTCCAATGTCCCAGTCCAGAGAATAAAGGAATAGGGACCTGAGCCAGTTAACCTGACCCCCAAACCCATTTTGCTCACTGCTGCACTGTATTGCCAAAGAGTCTGCTTAAATTAAAAAAAAAATTAATCATTCTTCAAAAAAGTAATTTTGTTTAAAATATTTATATTGTTTCACTTAATATGGCTTATTACTAAATCTCTTCTTTATTCTTGAACTAGAAAAATATTTTCTCTTGGGTCTAGCCCAGTGGTGTAGTGGTTAAGTTTGTGCCCTGCTTCGTCAGCCTGGGGTTCACGGGTTCAGATCCTGGGCGTGGACCCAGCACTGCTCATCAAGCCATGCTGTGGCAGCATCCCACATAAAATAGAGTAAGATTGGCACAGATGTTAGCTCAGTGACAATCTTCCTCATAAAACATAATATATATATTTTGCTGTTACATTTCCGTGAAACTCATCCCCTTTAATGTGATAATTTTTCACATTCAGGTGTTAACCACACCATTGATAGGAACATACCAGTTTTATAAATTATTTCAAAGTCCAATTGTTGAAACAAAATTCAAAGAAGAAATTTTAATATGTTTTTATTTTGACTGATGTCAATCAAGATAGATATATGCTCCTTTGGTGTTTTGTTTTTATGTATGTATTGTTGGAAATACTGGAAAAAGAAAAAGAACTGTGAAAAACTCAGAGAAGGCAAAAATAGAAAAGACAGAATCGCTGAAGAAATAATTCACAGAGGGAAAACTTCTGTGTACTGGTGTATGGAAATTTGCATGATGAAGCCTACTTATTTTAAGTTTCAACAAGTTATTAATATAAAAATGTTACAAAATGCTAAAAAATACTTCTTATTTTAGCACAAGGGAAGTTTATATTGGCATTAGATTGTTAATATAAAACTCTGATTTTATAAAAATTAATTAAAATCAACGTGGAGTCCCTTCTTTTCGTTTTTTTTTTTTAAAGATTGACACCTGAGCTAAGAACTGTGGAAAATCTTTTTTTTTTCCTACCTTATCTCCCCCGATCCCCCCGGTACACAGTTGTATATCTTAGTTGCAGGTCCTTCTAGTTGTGGCATGTAGGACGCCACCTCAATGTGGCCTGACGAGCACTGCCACGTCTCTGCCCAGGATCTTAACCAGTGAAATCCTGGGCTGCCACAGCAGAGTGCATCAACTTAACCACTTGGTCATGGGGCTGGCCCCAGAGTCCCTTCCTCTGCCTATCTACCTACTCCCAAAATAAAACCCCACAATCATAGTCAGTGAAAATATTTCTTATGTCTCTTCTATTTAGAACATTTTCTTTGGGTGTCAGGGTTTATCATGGTTTTATTTTTTCATGTGCTATAAGCCAGGATTTTAAAAAATACTTTTGAATTAATGTGATTAAAAAAAGAAAACATCCTGAATAGTGTGAGTTGAGTGGTATAGTCTCTGTTACTTCCCACTTTCCAAATATTTACTTTCCTCCTTGTACTAACTCACTCTGGCAGAGGACCCATCATAGCCAGTCAAAGGGCTACTTCAGAACATTGTACGTATATTATGTGAATGAGATGGATCTGACTAAATGATCGATATTTTAAATAATACGATTTGGGGTTGGGGAGGGATCATGCTACGCAAATGCTCAGAAAAGCTCCATTAAATACAAATACTCAAGGTCAAGTGAGAAAGTTTCTTCCTATTTAAGTTAGGTTCTAAACAGTTTCATAAATTTCATTTGACCTTTTACCCCAAGAACTAGAACCACATGATTCACTAGAACTTCTTTCACCATCCACCCTTCTTTGTCACACTTGTCTAAGAGCAGTCTCAAACACTGTAGCCAAGCGTATTTCTTCTAATTAATCAAATAATAATAAAACATTAGTAACTTCTATAGTTTCACACTATGCTAGCCCCATTAGTGATAAAAATATATGAAATGAATGTATTGATGAAAAAGAGTCTATGTTTGTTTCCTTGGACCTCCTTGGATTCTTTGGTGGTTGCTTTGGTGAATGCTCCAAAGTTTACTCACATTCTGCTAATCCCCTTGCATAAAGCTTTCTCCTGGCCATGGGCACCCTGGCCCTAATTTGGCTTCTCTATGCTGGGTTCCCTATGCCTGTGTCCTTGTGCAGAAACTGTTACTTTCTGCCTGTCGTTTTTTTGGGTTTTCTCTTCTTTTTTCCCAACTTTTTTGAGATACAATTGACATATAATGTTGTTTAAGTTTTAGGTATACAGTGTGTCGATTTGACACACGTATGTTGTGAAACGATTACCACCATAGCACTAGCTAACACCTCTATCACGTCATATAATTGCCATTTCTTTTTTGTAGTGAGAACATTTAAGATCTGCTCTTAGCAACTTTCAAGTGTATAATACAGTATTATTAACTGTAATCATTATGCTGTACATTCAAGCCTCAGAACTTTTTCATCTAATAACTGGAAGTTTGTACTCTGACCAACAACTCCCCCATCCTCACTCTCTGGTGACAACCGGTCTAGTCTCTGCTTCTAGGAGATTGGCTTTTTTAAGATTCCACATGCAAGTGATTTTGTACAGTGTCTTTCTCTGTCTGACTTATTTTACTTAGCAATGTTAAAAACCAAAATTCAACAGAGTAAATTTGGAGATATTATTGGCTTTATTAAACAATTCATGAATCAGGCAGCAGCCCATCTAGTGATTAGATAGGCGCTCCATGGAGTTGTACAAGATGGAAGATTTTTATAGGCAGAAGGACAGTGGGGCAAGAAAGCAATAGCAAAAGGAAAGAGAGGATTCTTTGGGGCCAGGACATCTCTTTGGGGAGAAGTGAATGGCAAGGGTTTTATCAGGCAGATTGCCTCTTCTTCCTCTGAGAAGTACTTCATTAGTATTTATCAGAAAATTCCAGATTGGTTGATGAACATTTATATTTCTAGGAGAGGTTGAAACTATAATTAGCTTAGGTATTAGATCTAGGTTTTCTATCATAGGCTTTAACACTAGTGACACCATTTTGGGCTTATCGTTTTCTCTATAACCATATTGTGCCCTCGAGCTCCATGAATGTTATTGAAAATGGTAGGATATCCTTCTTTCTCATAGCTCAGTAATATTTCATTGTATATGTCTATATCACATTTTCTTTATTCATTCATCCATTCATGGACATTTAGGTCGTTTTTATATCTTGGTTATTGTGATGAATGCTGCAACAAACATGAGAGTACATCTCTTCGAGATCTTGTTTTCATTTCCTTTGGATAAATACCCAGAAGTAGAATTGCTGGATTGTATGGTAGTTCTATTTTTAAATTTTTGAGGAACCTCCATATTGTTTTCTGTACTGGCTGCACCAATTTAGGTTCCTGCCAACAGTGTGCAAGCATTCTTTTTCTCCACATCCTCCTCACCATTTGCTTTTTCTTGCCTTTTTGATGATAGCCGTGCTAACAGGCATGAAGTGATATCTCACTGTGGATTTGATTTGCATTTCCCTAATCACTAGTAATGTTGAGCACCTTTTTGCATACCTGTTGACCATTTGTATGTCTCATCTGGAAAAATGTCCACTCAGTTCCTCTGTTCATTCTTTAATTGCACTTTTTGTATTTTTGCTCTTGAGTTGTGTGTGTTTTTTATATATTTTGGATATTAACCCCTTATCAGATATATAATTTGCAAATACTTTCTCCCATTTGGTAGGTTGCCTTTTCATTTTGTTGATGGTTTCCTTTCCTGTGCAGAAGCTTTTTAGTTTGATGTAATCCCACTTGTTTATTTTTGCTTTTGTTGCCTGTGTTTTTGGTGTCATAAAAAAATCATGGCCAAGACCAATGTCAAAGGGCTTACTTCCTATGTTTTCTTCTAGGTGTTTTGTAATTTCAGGTTTTATGTTCAGATCTTGAATACATTTTCAGTTGATTTTTGTGTATGTGTAAGACACAGGTCCAGTTTCATTCTTTGGCATGTGGCTGTCCAATTTTCCCAAAACCATTTATTGAAGAGGCCATCCTTCTTCCATTGTATATCCTTTCCTTTATCAAAAATTAATTGACCATATATGCATTGGTTTATTTTCAAACTCTTTATTCTGTTCTGTTTATCTATGTGTCTGTTCTTACGTCAATATCATACTGTTTTGATTCCTATAGCTTTGTGTTATAGTTTGAAATCGAGAAGTGTGATGCGTCCAGCTTTGTTTTTCTTTCTCAAAATTGTTTTTGCTATTCAGGGTCTTCTGTGGTTCCATACAAATTATAAGGTTGTTTGTTCTATTTCCATGAAAAACACCATTGGAATTTTGATAAGGATTGCATTGAATCTGTAGATAACTTTGTGTAGAATGGACATTTTAACAATATTCTTCCAATTTGTGAGCATGGAATAGCTTTCCATTTTTTTGTGTCTTCTTCAGTTTCTTTCATTGATGTGCTATGGATTTCAGTGTATAGGTCTGTCATCTCCTTGGTTAAATTTATTCTTAAGTATTTTATTCTTTTGATACTGTAGTAAATGAGATTGTTTTCTTAGTTTTTCTATCTGATAGTTTGCTAGCTTATAGATATACAACTAATTTCTGTACATTGACTTTGTATTCTGTAGTTTTACTGAATTTGTTTATTAGTTCTAACAGATTTTTAGTGGAGGCTTTAGGGTGTTCTCTATACAATATCATGTCATCTGCAAATAGAGACAATTTTGCTTCTTTTTTTCCAATTTGGACAAATTTTTCTTGTGTAATTGTTCTGGCTAGGATTTCCAGTACTATGCTGAATAAAAGTGGTGAGAATAGGCATCCTTACTTGTTCCTAATTTTAAAGGAAAAGCTTCCAGCTTTTATTATTGAGTGTGATCTTAGTTGTGGACTTTTCATATATGGTCTTTATTATGTTGAGGTATGTTCCTTCTCTACCCAATTTATTGATAATTTTTATTGTAAAAGGATATTGAATTTTATCAAAAGCTTTTTCTGCATCTATTGAAATGATTGTATGATTTTTATCTTTCATTCTTTTAATGTGGTATGTCACTTGTATTGATTTGTGTATGTTGAACCATCCTTGCATCCCAGGGATAAATCCCACTGGTCATGATGTATGATCCATTAGATGTGCTGTTGAAAGATAAATTTGCTAGTATTTTGTTGGGAAGTTTTGCATTTCTATTCATCAGGTATATTGGCCTGGATTTGTCCATTTCTTCTAGGTTGTCCAGTTTGTTGGCTTATAATTGTTCATACTAATCTCTTTTGATCCTTGTATTTCTGTGGTATCAATTGTAATGTCTCCTCTCTCATTTCCAATTTTATTTGTATCCTTTTTTTCTTGATAACTCTAGGTAAAAATTTGCCTATCTTTTTAATCTTTCCAAAAGAATAGCTATTAGTTTTCCTTGATCTTTTCTGTCTTTTAAATCTCTATTTCATTTATTTCTGCACTTATCTTTGTTATATCTTTCTTTCTATTAACTTTGGGCTTAGTGTGTTCTTCTTTTTCTAGTTTCTTAAGGTGTAAAGTTAGGTTGTTTATTTGAGCTCTTTCTTTTTTCTTAATGCAGGCATTTATCACTATAAATCTCCCTTTTCAAACTACTTTTGCTGCATACTGTAAGTTTGCGCATGTTGTGTTTCCATTTTAATTTTTGTCAGGATAATTTTTGATTTCTCTTTTGATTTCCTCTTTGACCCATTGGTTGTTCAGGAACATGTTGTTTAATCTCCACATATTTGTGAGTTTTCCAGTTTTCTTCCTGTAGTTGATTTCTAGTTTCATACCATTTAATTGGAAAAGGTGCTTGATATGATTCCAACCTTCTCAAGTTTATAAGACTTGTTTGTGTCCTAAGAAAAAATCTATCCTGGAGAATGTTCCATATGAGCTTGAGAAGAATGTGTATTCTGCTGCTGTTGGAGGGAATGTTCTGTAAATGTCTGTTAGGCTCATGTGATCTAATATGTAGTTTAAATCTAATATGTCCTTATTGATTTTCTGTCTGGATAATCTATTCATTATTGAAAATGGGGTATTAAAGTCTCTTGCTATTATTGTATTACTATTTCTCCCTTCAGAACTGTAATATTTGCTTTATATATTTAGATGCTCTATGTTGGGTGCATAAATATTAACTAATGTTATATTTTCTTGATGAATTGACTCCTCTATAGTATATTTTGGGAAGATTTTTTAAACAATATATGCATGTAACTATAATCTAATTCTCCTCTCTAAAAACACTGAATGCTTTTCATACATTGATCAAGTAAGAATATGGATACCATTTATTGATCACCCTTTGTATGTTGGACACCATCCTAGGCAGTTACATGTTATCCTCACAATAGTCATAATTATTCTTACATTTTAAAGATGGTTAAACAACTTGCTTGAAATCCCCCATCTAGTACATAGCAGGAACAAAGTTTATAGCTAGATTTAATTAAACCAAAAATAATTTGCTTTCCACTACGTCTACAATCTTTGAAAGACATTATTATCATGTTTTAAAATTCTCTGATTTAGAATTGCCATCGAGTGAGGAATTTCCTCATCTAGTGAAGCTCTCATAAACGGTTTAGAAAAGACAGAAGGCCTGGGAGAAACAATATACCTGACCTCTCTCTTGTCTCAAGTGTTGGCCAAAATCTCCAGCCCTGGGTTTAGAGACATGCTATTGATAGTTTTATTTGGCTTAAAATCTAATTGAAAAATGTCCTACAGCCTTGGAAGAAATTAAACCTATCACTTTATCTCACTGAGAAAAATCCTTCAAACTATGTAACAGAAAGAATACTCCGGAATTTCTTTGTTAGCATAGTTAGCATGGTAAACACACACTAGTCAAATAATATTAAAGGCAAAAATATCATTGTGCATAACCTTTCAAACAATAAGTTAATTTAATGTAAATTTCAACTTGAAAGTATAATTCCAAAGAGAATTAGCTTTATATTTGCTTGTCTTTTGATATATTGTTCCAATAATAAGACATGATGTTATTATTTCAGTTCCTAAAACTCATGGAGAAAACACACGTAGAAAATTAACTCTGTTTTCAGAGAGAGGAAACACAGTACAAAGATAAGATTTCTTGCTAGTATGTAGAGTTATGTAATGTCTTCAGTTTTCTAATAATGTATTGAATTTTATTTGCGTCACAATTGTTTCTTGTTCATTTGTGTGTTTGTTTTTCTTTTAGGTCTCATTATCTGAAACTTAAGCTCCTTGAAAGAAGACAGTTTAATCTGTATCTTTTACGTTACATTCAAAACATTTGCTAAGAACTTACAATATTACCAGCTAGTAGTAGTATTTGGATGTATATGTTTAAAATTATTATTTAGGAGTCAAATCTTTAATGTAAGAAATGGGAAAGCTGCTCAATTAATTAAATAAAACAAAACACTCTAACCTGACTGACACCAACAGCTAACTAAGTAGGTCATAGTTTTGTGGAGATTTAAGCATTTAAGAGTTTGGGTCCTAGATATGTGAACTGGCAATCTACACATCTCAAATTCATCCAACATTGTAATCAACCATATGCTTGGTGTAAGGAATATACAGTAGTTAAAGTCAGAACACAACAATTGTAATTATAATTTTCTACATTTCTGCAGAATAACAGATTATAGTACTATTCAGTCTAAGCTAATGAGTAATGTTCATCATAATATTTCAAAAATATTTTTCAGAAGCACTCATTTTCAAGGCTAGAATTGTACCATTTAAATATTTTTTTTATTTTCATGGAATTTGGCATCATATATTTATTAAGTCAACATGGGAAATTTATTTTTAATACTTATAGACATTTAGATATGTTCAAACCAAATTGAATGAGAAAGGAAAATATGAGCGTGTTTCATAGTATACATTTGCAAACTGTGAAATATACTTGGATCACTATCCTGGAAAAGATCCACAATTGAAATTATACTCTAGGAGTTCTCTGGGTGAACTGAACAGCTTGATATGAATGATAGTCTAAAGTCATTTTGTCGATGAAACAAATCTTTGTTTTGAGGGAATAAATAGTTATGTTGCAGCATATTCCACACTGTCCACGAAAATGGTCAGCAAACCTTTTTATGAATATTTAATTAAATTTATCTAGTTAATAATGGTCCTTTGAAAGACCTGAAGTTGAAAATTAGGGGAAGCCATGCACCTGTTCATCTGATTGACACCACTTTTATTTAATATAATAATACCAATTGAGTTCCATTGAGAAGTTCATAATGGCCTTTACTTACATTTAATTAGCACCTCTCTGGATTAATTCTTCATTTTATAAACCTAATACAACCTTAATACTGGAAGATGTGAATCAAATGTGATAACAACATGTACCTGGTTGTTTTAATTAATCTGTCTAAACTAAACATGCCACTTCAAATTCATGAAGATCAAGCTCTATGCTGCCCTTAGACTTCTCATCATGTTAATTGGCTGCTCTGTTAGAAAATGATCTTTATGTTACTCTGACTCTGTGGCAAGTAGCACAATTTCAGTTGACTATGATGAGAATGGAGAGTAAACATATAATCTTTATTTCAGATATTTATTTATTTAGGCTACACAAAAATAAAAGTATTCACATTGGTTAATTTTAAGTGGTGGAAGTTTAGATGATTAAAATAATTTTATATGTTTTCCAGAACTTTCTACAATGAACATTTATTACTTTAGTGAAAAATAAAATTATATTATATATATATAATATATGTTTGTGTCTATACATATCACATATATACATATGATTAAATCTGTCTTGGAAAACATTCAGCATACACATTTTCTGCTCATATACTACTTGATTTCAACATTAATGAAGGCGATAGTGAGAAGCAAGACAAGAAATATAAGATCATGTAAATCTTAGGGATTTGGGTAAAGGGCAATAAGAATGATGAATGTATGAATGAATGAACGATGCCCTATGATTCTTCCTTTTTGGGAAAGTAGCTGGGAACCTGAAATATAGGGTGGCGATAGCTTGCTAAAATGTCTTTTTATTTTACTGAAGTTGTTTTTCCATTTAACTATTATCATTGGATTAGTCTCAAGACAACATAGAGCCTGTTGATACTAATCAAATAAATAAGAGATTATAGGTTATATCAGAGGCATATTCCACTAATTTGTGATTATCAATTAGGCACCTTCAAATTGAGAAGTAAGAGAAACAAAGAGAGAAAGAGTTCAAAATGTGAAACAATATATCGACAGATAGAAAGTAGCAACTAAAGGAATGTTATATAGTTTAGAAATTCTAGAAAATAGGGTTTACAATGTCACATCCTAGTCAATTCTGTAATTTGGGACTGATGCCAGAGCCAACCAGAATTAGTGCCAAAAAGTCTAACATGCAACATAAGCAATTTCTCTTGATAGTATTCTCTCTGCTCCAAGAACTTGAAGAGTAATGTTGTCATATTACAGGAGTAACTGTTGCCCTGTCGTATTTGATAATGGGTTGTTTAAAATTTTAGTGTTATTACTAGAAAAAGCAGAGAGTTCCATTTAAATTTCAAAGTTTATTATTAAGTGAAGTATTTACTTTATATGTGTGAGAATGTTGTTTTTTAGGTTTTTATCATTTTGTTTTCTTGATTGCCCCAATGATCTCTTACAGCATCCTTTTCCCTAAACTTTAACTGTCGCCTTTAATTATACACTATCACTAAAATAAACTTCTGTACTTTGGGGCTACAGACAGGGAGCAGAGACATATTATTCTCTAGAGAAATAGGGAGGAAACCAATGTAAATAAATATAAGACCAATTGGGACAAAATTAATAAATCTTCATAAAATGTTGACTAACCAACATTCCTTTTACTCCAATATTTGATAACAATATTTTTCCTACTTTGTTAAATATAAATAAAGGCTGTACACCCACATTAAATGAATGTTCTGAGTCCAGAGGGATTAAATGGGAGGCAGCAGCATTGTAACTGGGCTAGGAACCAGGAGATTTAGATTCTAGCTCTGGTTCTGTCTCTGCTTAGTTCTGTGACATTGGAGAAAGCATATTTTGAACCATCACTTTTTCATCTAAGACAATTGGTCAGGATAATTTGGGCATCCCCTTGAATCTGTAATATAAAACTTTTGGGGGTTATGAATGAATAATCCTACTTAAAAGTAAACCTAGGCCAAATTGTTTACCACCTTGGAAGAGTGAATACATAATGTGATCTGTTGATTCATTTTTCATCCCTCCTTATGTCATTAGCTGGTATTGATAATGTCTTCTTTTCACTTGAATTCAATACAATGATCTATATGTTTACAACCTACACCATACATGCATTGCACAAATAAAAAAGCAGAATCCATAAAGACATTTTAGATATGAATCTCATTTGATGAGTTGTCATATTTGAAAAGGAAGATCAAACATAGAACACTGCGACTTAATGACATTCGTATCACACCTCCCTTCACGCCCAAAGTTAGAGCTAACAAGCAATCTGTGTGTTGTTTAATATTACAAGCTCACTGTTTTCAAGCTAAAATCCCCTTTGTGATACTACCAATACTATATTAATCTGGAATTTTGAAACTTCCCCCAAGGAGGATAGAAATTGTGTACGATGCCCAATGGTGTGACCCTTTATAATCGGAAGCATTTAGGTGCCATATTTGATGAGGGAGGGAGTAGTACAGAATCACAGCTAAGAACAAGAATTTGGCTGTGAGACTTAATGATGTGAATTTAATAAATAACTTTATCTTTTTTCAGTTTTTGTTACACCATCTACAAAGCAGGGATAATAATATACAGTGGTGTGTCCCTTTACGATGGGGATACATTCTAAGAAATGAGTCATTAAGCTATTTTTTCATTATGCGAACATCAGAGAGTGTACTTACACAAACCTAGATGGTATAGCCTACTACACACCTAGGCTATATGATAATAATCTTGTGGGACCACCATCATATATCTGGTCCACTGTTGACTGAAACGTTGTTATGCGGCACTCTTCGTGACTACTTTGTAGAGTTGCTGTAGTTATTAAGTTAAAATATATGTAAAGTGCTTATCATCATGACGGCTCTTATAAGCTTTTATGTAAATGAGAATAGCCAAGGAAAGCATTTCAATGTTTGAGAATCAGATGGAATTTCCCCAGGTGTTTGTTGCTGGTTTCTTTGTTATTAAAACTTTATTGAGGGGCTGGCCCCGTGGCCGAGTGGTTAAGCTCGCGCACTCCGCTGCAGGCGGCCCAGTGTTTCGTTAGTTCGAATCCTGGGCGCGGACATGGCACTGCTCATCAGACCACGCTGAGGCAGCGTCCCACATGCCACAACTAGAAGAACCCACAACGAAGAATACACAACTATGTACCAGGGGGCTTTGGGGAGAAAAAGGAAAAAATAAAATCTTTTAAAAAAAAAAAAACTTTATTGAGGTATAATTAAAATACCTTAAAATTCATCTGTTTAAGTGTACAGCCAATGGTTTTTAATATATTCATAGACTCTTGCAATGGTCACTGCTACATAATTGTAGAATATTTTCATCACCCCCCCAAAACTCCATACCTTAATGTATTGTCTGTCCCTATGCATGTATCTATGCTGGACATTTCAAATGAAGGTAATACAATATGCTGTCTTTTGTGACTGGTTTCTTTTCTAGCAAAACATTTTCAAGTTTCATCCATGTTGCATGAATCAGTACTTCATTCCTTCCTATTGCCAAATAATATTCCATTGTATGGGTATGTCACAATTTGTTTATCCATTCTTCAGTTGCTGAACATTTTGGATGTTTCTACTTTTGGCGGTTATGAATAATGCTGCTAAGAATATTCACGTACAATATTTTGTGTGGATATGTTTTCATTTTTTGTGTGCATACACACATGAGTGGAATTGCTGGGGATCCTATGGTAATTCTGGTTAATATTCTGAGGAACAACTAGAATGTTTTCCAAAGTGGCTGTACAACTCTACAATCCCACTAGCAATACATGAGTATTCTGATTTCTCCACATCGTAACTGACACTTGTTTTTTCCTGTGGTTTTTAGTCATCCTACTGGGTATGAATTTGCATCTCATTGTAGTTATGATTTACATTTTCCTAATGACTAATGATACGAGCATATTTTCTTGTGCTGATTGGCCATTTCTATATCTTCTTTGAGTAAATGCATATTTAAAATGTCCCCCTGTTTAAAATTGGTTTACTTGTTTTTTATTGTTGAATTTTAAGAGTTCTTTATATAGGTATATATAATGGATATTAATCTCTTATCAGGTACATGACTTGCAAATATTTTCTCCAATTTTATGGGCTATTTTTGTACTTTCTTGATTGTGTTTTTTGAAATGTAAAGTTACTTAATTTGATGAAGTCTAGTTTGTCTTTTTTTTTATTGCTTGTGTTTTTGTCATTGTATGTAGGAAATCATTGCCCAAGCCAATGTCACAAAAATTTACTCCTAAATTTAGTCTAGGCATTTATAGTTTTAGTTGTCACAGTAAGGACTATGATTCATTTTGAGTTAATTTCTTTTTTTGACTTTTGTTGGTGGGGAAGATGGTCTTCGGGTTAACATCTGTGTCAATCTTCCTCTATTTTTTGTATGTGGGGAACTGCCACAGCATGGCTTAATGAGCAGTGCATAGGTCTATGCCTGGGATCTGAACCCCTGAATCTAGAGCTGCCAAAGCGCAGTGTGCGAATTTAACCACTACACCACTGGACCAGCATCCACTTTGAGTTAATTTTTATGGTGACATCAGGAAAGGATCCATCTTCATGCTTATTCTTTCTCCTTTAGATTGTTGGCACCATTTTCAAAAATCAGGGGCCGACCCCATGGCCAAGTGGTTAAATTTGTATGCTCTGTGTCAGCAGCCCAGGGTTTTGCCAGTTCAGATCCTGGAAGTGCACCTAGCATTGCTCGCCAGGCCATACTGAGGTGGTGTCCCACATGGCAGAACTAGAAGGACCTACAACTAGGATAGACAGCTATGTCCTTGGGGGCTTTGGAGAGAAGGAAAAAAATAATATTGACAACAGATGTTAGCTCAGGGCCAATATTTAAAAAAAATATCAATTCATTATAAATGTAAGGATTTATTTCTGGCTTCTCAATTCTGTTCTATAATCTATATTTTTATCTTTTATCTATATGTATATATATTTAACATTAGAACAATCTATATGTTTAACATTAATCTATATGTTAGTAGCATAACGTTTTGATTACTGTAGCTTTGTAGTAAGTTTTGAAATTGAGAAGTGTGACTCCTGCCACTTTGTTCTTCTTTTTCAAGATTGTTTTGGTTATTCTGAGCCTCTTCTATTTTGATATAAGTTGTAAGATCAACGTATCAATTTCTGAAAAAGCCAGCTGGGGTTTTGATAGGGAACTCATGGAATCAGTGGACCAGTTTGGGGAGTCTTGCCATCTTAACAATTTAAGCTTTTTGATTCCTGAAAAAATATTTTTCCATTTATTTAGGTCTTCAATTCCTGTCAACGGAGTTTTGTAGTTTTCAGAATGCACCTTATGCACATCTTTTGTAAATTTTTTCTTAAATTTTAAAATTATTTTTGATACTATTGTAAACGAGATCATTTTCTTAATTTTATTTTCGGCTTGCTCATTGCTAGTGTGTAGAAAAACAATTGATTTTGTATGTTGATCTTGTATTACCCTACAACCTGGCTGAACTTGTTTATTTGTTCTACTAGTATTTTTAGTGATTTCTTTAGGGTTTTCTATATACAAGATCATGTCATCTATCAATACAGATAGTTTTCCTTCTCTTTTCTCAATGTGGATGCAGTTGATTCTTTTTTCTTGTCTAATTGGTCTGGCTAGTACTTTCAATACAATGTGAAATAGAGCTGGCAAGAGCATCCATTCTTGTCTTATTCCTGATCTTAGGGAGAAAGCAGTGAACTTTCACCACTAAGTGTGATATTACCTGCAAGTCCTTTGTAGATGTCCTTTATCAGGTTGAGGAATTTCCGTTCTACTCCATGTTTTTGTAGTGTTTTAATCTTGAAAATGTCCTGGGTTTTTGTCAAATATTTATTCTTCACTTATTGGGAAAATCATATGATTTTTATTCTTTATTCTATTAATATGGCATAACACCATAATTGAATTTCAGGTGTTAAAACAACTTTGCATTTCTGAGATAAATCACACTTGCTTATTGTGCATAATCCCTTAGCTCTTGCTGGATCCAGTTTGGTAGTATTTTATTGAAGATTCTTTTGTTTATATTCATTTACAATATTGGTCTGTAGTTTTCTTTTCCTGTAATTTTTTGGTCTGGTGTTTGTATCAGGGTAATACTAGCCTAATAAGATGAATTAGAAGGCCATCTTCTATTCCTTTTTATGGGAAGTGTTTGTGAAGAATTGATATTAATTATTTAAATTTTTGTTGTAACTCACCAGTAAAGGATCTGGGCATGGTCTTTTTTTAAAGGAGGTTTTAAATTATCTCTTCAATTTCTTTACTATATTATAGGTCTATTCAGATTTTTCTTTCTTTGTAAATCAGTTTTGATTGTATTTGTTTTTCTGGAACTTGTCCATTTCATATAAGTTATCTATTTTTTTGGTATACACTTTTTGATAGTATTTTATTATAACCCTTTTTGTTTCTATTATGTTAATGGTGAAGTCTTATCTTTCATTCTTGATTGCAGTAATTTGAGTCTTCTCTTTTTCTCTTGGTTGTTATGTCTAAATTTTTGTCAATTTTGTTGATTTTTTACAAATAACCAGTTTTGGTTTTGTTGATTCTTTTTTGTATTTCTATTCTCTATTTCATTAATTCCTGATTTGACATTTATTAATTTTTTCATTCTGCTTACTTCAGGTTTAGTTTGTTCTTTTTCTAGTTTCTTAAGGAGGCAAATTAGGTTATTGATTTGAGATCTTTTTTCTTTTTTTAATAAAGGTGTTTACAGATATAAGTTATAATTAAATTTAATTTAATTTAATTATAATTAAATTAAATTAAATTAAATTAAGCCCTGATTTAGCTTCATCCTGTAAGTTTTGATATGTTGTTTCTTCATTTTCATTCATCTCAAAGTATTTTCTAATGTCTCTTATTCTTTGACACATTAGTTATCTAGAACTGCATTGTTTAATTTCACATATTTGTGGATTTCCTCAGTTTATTTTTGTTATTTTTTCCAATTTCATTTTCTGATGGTCAGAGAATACACTTTGTATGATTTCAACCCTTTTAAATTTGCTGAAGCTTGTTTTATGGCCTACTATCCAGTCTATCCTAGAGAATCTTCCATATGTGCTTAAGACAAGTGTATATTCTGCTGTTGTTGGGTAGAGTGTTCTGGAGATGTTTGTTAAATCTTTATGGTTCATAGTGCTGGTCAAATCTTATATATCTTTGTTTATCTTCCACCTATTTGTTCTATCCATTATTGAAAGTGGGCTATTTAAGTCTTCAACTATTATATATTTTAATTATTTGTTTCTCCCTTCAATTCCGTCACTTATTTCCTCCTGTATTTTAGGGCATGGTTCATTTCTCCTGCAGTGTACAGTCAGCAATGCTGCTCCTTGTAGCCTTGGGCATGACTGCCTCCCCTAATCCCAGTAGTTTTATCTGAGCTCTTCAATTGCATCTTTCCCTGATCTTCCTTATCTCCCTGTAAGTTTCTGGCTGGTCTCTCTATAATGGTATCACACCTAGATGTTAGGCCTCACTAACTGCTAACTCTCTTATTTACAACCATGCACTAGAGCATAAACTATTCCAGCCTGATCAAATTAATGTTTGACTCCTTTGTAGGAGTAGTCTTTGAGGCTTGCTAAGACACCAGGAGGGTTCTTCTTGCTAAAATCTCCATTGTTTTGACAGTGCCTTTAAACTGAACATTCTATACTTTTTTCCAAATGAAGTCACACCCCTTAGGGAACCCCATTTTCTTGGCTGTGCCTACCCTGTGTAAGACTTTCATCACACTGAGTGGGATAGGGAAAAGGAGCTTGCCATAGCTTTACTTCCATAGATTCTTACCATTCTTACTAAGATTTAGTAGATTTTCTTGATAAACATATCTCAATTTGCTTAAGATGATTTCCAGAGACCTGTTTTTGTTTTTTTTTTTAATTTTTACCTGGTATAGCTATTTTTTCTGGGGATAGAGTCTACAAAGCTCCTCAGGCCACCATTCTAGAGCGCTTCTCTTCTCCAGGATGTTTTCAATTGGTTCACCCTTGTCATTTGTATTATTTGGTGCAATTATATAGAAAGAGCTCTTTGTGGTGTAATTTTTGTCTTTCACAATCATTTTCTGGCCACGTTGGGCTGTGAGACTGCTCCAGTCAGCAGCTCAATGACCTCAGAGAAACCCTGGAGTTGTGAATATAGATGAGGGTGGACCTTGGGAACCTGCTTGCTCAGGACTTCCTCAGCAGATGGCTCTCAATTTATGTCCTGATTTATATTTTGTGGAAGAAGCAAAGGTAAGAATAGTATTTTACTGAGATTTTAGTTTGGTTCATGACCAAAACAGATTGCATAGAATCTTAGGGGAGTCATGAGAAAGCCTGAATCAAATATTCACCGCCCATTGGTCATCTGCAGCAACACAAAAAGTGTGGATTTAAAGTCCTACAGCCTAAAAAGCTATTTCATGAGATGGGACTCGATGATTTATATGCTGACCAATTGCTTCTGTGCTTTTAACTAAATCTTTGTCTTTATGTATTCTACTCTGTAGTTTTGTAGCTGTAAATCCACAGATTATATTTCCAAGGCACCCGTAACAACTTGTTTTTGAGTAGGTTCTGCCAATGAAAGGCACTGATAGGACACTGGAAGAAAGGAGGAAAAGAGGAGTGACTTCCTTCTTCTTTCCTGTTTTCAGTGGCATCAGTGGCAGCAGAGGAGCAGGACCAAGAAGAATGACTGTGGATGCAGTAGCAGAGGTCTTGGAAGGCAGCTCCTAGATCTTTGTCTCAAAAGATAAGAGTTTCACAAAGATCTCAGGTGCTGGGAAATTTCTGCTTCCTTTTTGCTCTTCCAACTCTTGTTTCCACAGTCACTAATCTTCAAATAAACTTACTTTCCCCTCTTTTGCTCCTCCAGCCCTTTCAACCTCCTCATAACCAACTCTGAATTAAATTCTTTCTGTCTGAAATGGTAAAGGTGGTTTCCCCTTTCTGGCTAGAGTCTAACTTATACACAGTATTTATCTAAATCTTTCCCTCTAGAATAGGAAGGTGAGAGGGAAAAATACAGTCCAGTACTTGCAAATGAGTTAGGGGTACTATGATTCATTGATTATAACAGCCATGAAAATAACATCCATCAGGTACCCATGCAACCCACCTCAAAGTGTAACATTTTATTCAGGGAAAAAAGTGAGGAAAAGCTAAAATTATAAAGCTTTAGAATAGAACTTAAGGAAAATATCTTTGCAATCTGCAAGTAGGCAAAGATTTTGTAGATAGTACACAGAAAACAATAATTACAGAAAAATAAAATAGACTTTCTTAAAATTAAAAATTTCTCCCCATCAAAATACACCTAAGAAAATGAATAAGCAAGCCACCGGCTGGGGGAAAATATTTGCAAAATACACATATCTGACAAAGAACTTATATTTATAACACTTAAAGAACTCCTTGCATAATAATAAATCAAAACAATTAGAAAACAAAGGATAAAAAATTAAAATAGACATTTTGAAAGGAAGATACACAACCAGTCAATAGTCACACAAAAAGACCTCAAAATTATCAGTCACCAGGGATATGCAAATTAAAACCACAATGAAATACCACAAAATACCTACTAGAATCACTAAATTTACAAAACTGACAACCCCAAGTGCTGACAAGGATGTGTAGCAAGCAGAACACTTATACACCAATACTAGGAATCTAAACATTTTAGTAGTTTCTTATAAAGGTGCATGAACATCTCCACACCTCCCCATGACCCAAAAATCCCATGTCTAAGTATTTACCCAAGAGAAATAAAACTTATCTTCTCTAAAAGTCTTGAATGTTCATTTAAGCTTTATTCTTAACAGCCCCAACATGGAAACAATCCAAATTCCAACACCAGGAGAATGGGAAACAATTTGTGATATACATACAGTGGAATGTTATTCAGCAATACAAATTAAGGAACTACTGCTATAAGCAACACCATGGATGAATTTTACAGGTATTATGCTGTAGGAAGCAAGCCAGACAGGGAGAAGCAGTTAGCATGGGATTGCATTTATTTAAGTTCTAGAAAAAGCAAACTAGAGTGAAAAAAATCAGCAAAGTTTTTACTTTTGGGGTTTGAGGAGGATTGATGGAGGAGGTAAATGGAGGAAGTTTCTGGGGTGATGGATATATCTTAATAGGGTGTGGGTTACACAGATGTATACACTTGTTAAAACTCTTCTTAAAGTTCACTTAAGGATTTGTGCATTTTGCTTTATGTAAACTTTT
Source organism: Equus asinus (assembly GCF_041296235.1). NCBI lineage: Eukaryota > Metazoa > Chordata > Mammalia > Perissodactyla > Equidae > Equus > Equus asinus. Next base: position 18,849,820 of record NC_091805.1, on the reverse strand, counting down.
CCAGTAAAATAATTCTTAAAAATTGATGGGTGTAAAAAAGTGAAATATTCCAGAAATCTACTCCTTCACCTTTTTCTGACTCTTTACTGCAGAATGAAGAGTACTATTTATTTGACAGTTGATCGTGAGCAAGAAATAAATGCAAAATGCAGTCTCCTTGAAAGTTATGTAATTTTAAGCAAGCATAATTATTAGCAAAACCTAGTTCAATATTTGGCAGGAAGGGGCAGACTATGTAAATTCATAGCAATGTATAGGAAGAGCCTTGGAGAGAGGCCAAGTCTGTAAACATGGAAGCTTGATCTGGAAAACCATTATTGTAGAAAGAGACATGGGAAGATATCAATCTGAAAATTATTTGTATTAAATTAAAGAGAAAGAATAGAAGCAGATGGAATATAATTAACATGAAAGAAGCCAGACTATAAAGACAGACAAGAGGACAGAAAAGGAAATAAATTGAAATATAACTAACATGTCTTAGATTTGCCTTAGATTTTGTGTGTGTGCGTGTGTGTGTGTGTGTTTTTCCCTAGATTTACTTTGTCTAGCATACCAAGCTTTAGTGCAATCTGTTAACATCTTTGGAAATTCTTCAGTTTTGTTCCAAATCTACTTATACAAAGTCTATTTCCTGTCAAGCTAGTTCAAACTATTTATATACTTCCTTTCATTTTATTTACTTAAAAAAGTAATAAAGGAAAGGAAAATCGTATAGATAAAACCTTGACCTCCTGAGCAGATTCTTGAAGCGAATATGTAAGATTCAGCCTTTCTGACACATAGAAAAAGTCCCTGTTCAGATACCATTTTATAAGATCTTGATTAAACTGACAAAACTATCCACTCAGTCCTGCCCCAGTCATACTAGGTCTAGCATAGCATGAGCTTAGGAACGTGAGCTTTGCAATAACACACAGCAGGTTCAAATTTCAGCCCTGCTCCTTAACAGCTGTATAACTTCAGACAAATTGCTTAAGCTCTTTGAACTTCAATGTCCTCAGCTGCAAAAGTCAAATAATGCTTACCTCAGAGGGTTAATAAGATTAAGTGAGAAAATAAATGAAATTACTTGATACCTGACATTCATATTAAGCATTGTTATTTTCAAAGATATGACTAACGAGGTGGCTCTATCCAGTTCAAATGCCTATTGTTATTATAACTAAAGTTTATTTGAATCAGAGATTGACAATCACCAATATATTAGCTGAAAAGAAGCAAGACAACATAAAGACTAACTAGGAACAGATTCTTTTCATCTCATTTGTTATTGGCCTACCTCTAGCGCAGGACTTTTAAGCTTTGGAATATTTCACTAATAGATTGATAAACTCCTAGCATTGAGTAGACTGGTAGAGATTCTATTTAATTCTCCATTTAGGCTCTTTTTTCCCTTTCTCTCCTGTCTCAGGTAATGGATTTTTCTGATCTTCGTCTATTGCTGCTAAGGCTTTAAGTCTTAGACTTAAGGCTCTTAAGTCTGTCTGTCTGATTATTACTTGAGTCATGTAACAAATCCTTATTAATTTCTCATCTGATGCAATCTGCCATACTGATGTAAGCACTGGCTGAATGTGATACACAAAGTCTCTCTCCTCAAAAGACAGTAAGTTAAGAAAATTCACATCACTAATTAGACACAGTCATTTAATTGCGTCACTATTTCCGACAAGGAGGAAAAGTACAGGGTTATAAGATATTATATTGGCAGGGGTTAGGTTTTTGGGTAGATAAGATTCCCTAAGAGAGTAACACTAAAATGAGATCTGAAGTTGTGTAGGTGTTTGTAAGTGCTCCATAAACAACAAGGCTTAAGTAGAAGGCACGAGATGCTGAGTGACTTAAAGAAAGGATGTGTGATTGAAGCTCAGAGAGAAGGATGGTAATGGCTCCAGATGAGAGTTACTAAGGTAGGCTGGAGCTTGATGATGGAAGGGCTTGCAGGCCACGTTAGATATGCTGGATTTCTTTATAAAAGCTTGTTTTTCCCAGCAGGGAAAGGTTTATTGCTAATTCTGCCTTTGGTGACCGTCATCAATTTGTGTACACCCTCAGCCTTTGAGCTCCCGGATGATATGTACCCAATGTGCTCTAAAGGCTGGACTTTCTCCTTGGCTGCCTGTGCCCAAGGCTATAACTCATGTTTCCTAGGCCTCTAAGAGCTCTCAACATTGGCTCTACAGACAGAGATTGGTGACACCATTGGAACTAATCTTGACTCCAGGTCAGTGTCCTCTACCCGTCTGTTTTCTCAACCAGGACCAGGATCTCACCAATGATCAACTCCTTCTGATTTGACTGAGAGTTGGAGCCTGGGATGAGGAGTCCAGCCTCAGGTTGATTTCAGCTCTCACTTGGGTCTCCATCCTCCATATAACTGTACTAGCCGCATAGTTTCCTTTTATCAGACTTTTATTTTATATTGTAATTTTTTTTGTGAGGAAGATTGGCCCTGAACTAACATCTGTGTCAATCTTCCTCTATTTTATGAGGGATGCTGCCATGTCATGGCTTGATGAGTGGTGCTAGGTCTGTGTCCAGGATCTGAACCTGGGAACCCGGGGCCACTGAAGTGGAGCATGCTAACTTAACCACTACATGACCGGGAGGGCCCTTCATTAGACTTTTAAATGTGCCCAGCATTAGCTACATCTTACTTCTCTTCTTTCTAATGTCTCTGCAATGTAAGTACTCTTAGCTCCTACTTACCAATGAGAAATGTGGGCATTCAGGAGATTGACTCACTTCCCCAAAGTTACACATGGAGTAAAAAGTACTAAAATCTAAACCCAGGTTTTTCTGGTTCAAGAGAAAAATAACAACAGCAACAACAAGAAAACAATGCTAATTATTTTGCTCCCTTTTATAGAAGAAGAGAAGCCTTAATTCAGGGCTGTGAACACCAAGTGGAATGAAGAGTGATATCCTCAAGACATGAGACCTCTTTCTCACTCTTCTTTTTTCTATTTAGCTATTTTCTTTTGTATCTGTTTATGGATTCATTCCCACCTCCACTCATTTCCAAAGTCTTGCAATACTTTCAGAATTCTTCAACTCTCTTCTTTCTCCCACTCAGTACTACAACTTGGTCCCAAACACATGATCATTTCTCAAAATAAACCACCAGATCTTCAAATCAAAGTTTTAATTCTGTAATCGACAGGTCCTTCCTTTTGCTGACAAATTTCTCTGGTGGTTTTTCAAATTTCTTTCAGCAAAAGTAGCAAAATCAAGTGAAGTGGAAGGAAAACTATTTGTTACTTTTAAGGTGGAAAAACACGTTTTGCTTTGATTCTTTTTTTCTGATTACTGACGCGGACCCACCGCAATGTAAAGGAAATAGACTACGTGAAGGAGAAAAGCACAGACAGTATCAGATAACGTAAGATAAAGTCAAAACAAGAAAAGAGGTTATTAGTCTCTCTAAAATATGCATTAGCTAAGGAAACCTGTGTGCATTAAAGCTGTCGGCAGACTCTAGAATCACCGTAATCTTCAGAAAATGTCCTTAAACTTGCTTTATTTACTTTTTTTGAATAAAAAAATATTTCAGGAAATTCTCCTATGAAAGATTACCATGACCATAATTTTTATTTTTAGAAAACAGTAGCCCTTGAACTAATTACTATATAGTATTACTATACACTAATACTATATACTAATTACCACATAATATTATATATATATAGTATATACTATATACTATTATATATTATTGTGTATATATAATTACTATATATATATATATACACATTGCCAAGTGCAAAAAGTTAACAATAAAACAGAATTGTAGAAAACATAGGAATAGTATGCTACATAAAGTAATATCCCACTAATGTTTACCCATCAAAAATATACGACAACTGGGACCAGACCTTAGAGAAAAACACACGGAATTTAATTTCAGACTATGAGATGGAGAATTGTTGAATGGTTTCTGAGATACGTGTTGGTTTTGATGAGCTGCTGTAATTTATATTGCACTTCATTTGGGACTTCTCAGTATTCAAAATTGACTCCTTATTGAAGTTTTTGTATGAAAGACATCCTTTCTGGAGCATCCATTCTCTACCATTTAATTAATGTGTCCTTTTGGCACTTAAAATATCATCTGAATAGGTGTTCGTGTGGGAGAGGGATTGGTAGTTTAAACCAAAGAGGAACAAAGATAAACGCTGGACTCATTTTCATCATATTGCCAAGAGACATGACTGTAGACAAACATCCACTGTTTTGATAAGCAAGAAATGCATCTCAAATCCCATCCAGGGTGCTGGAAATTTCACCCTTAATATATTTGCAAACACATTGTCATCAAGTCGAACTCCTTGCCTCATGCTGATGCTACATCACTTGGAAATTGTGCAGGGGACCTGAATCCAGGAAATGTAATTTCCCTGTTGCTTACCTTGTGAAAAACCCTATTTTTAATATCAACTGGATATGAACTAGAATGATTGTGACAACCTCATCTCTAATGCAACAAGAGTTGTGGTTATTTTACAGTGTTTTACTTACAGAAAAACACAGAAATACCACACAGAGAAACACATACTTCATGGGTGTGATGCAGATGATTTTGAGTAGACAATCAATCTTCTGGCTATATTCAGAATGCAGAGATGCTGACTGACTTGCAAAATACTTTCACTCTCAGGGATATTTGGGTCAAAAAAATCCTACTGTGTACAAATTCTCATTATACAATTCAGTGCAATTCATTTAAATGAGCGTTTTGAGTATCTTCCATATGCAAAGCAGCATGCAATTTACAAGTTCTTGTTTCTCTCTCTTTGAGTATAATAATATGTAGAGTTGAAGTATGTTGTATATACAGGTGGAAATACTTCCATTCAGATAAAAAATAGGGCCAGCCTGGTGGCATAGTGGTTAAATTTGTGCACTCCACTTTGGTGGCCCGGGGTTTGCAGGTTCAGAACCCAGGTGTGGACCTACACACTGCTCGTCAAGCCATGCTGTGGCAGCGTCGCAGGTACAAAATAGAGGAAAATTGCCCAGATGTTAGCTCAGGGCCAATCTTACTCAAGCAAAGAGAGGATTGGCGATGGATGTTAGTTCAGGGCCAATCTTCCTCACCAAAATGTAAAGAAACAACAAATAAAAAATAATTTGTCCAGTGTAGCATTTTTATTGCCTCCTTTTAAAAAGCTGATGAGTGTCCTATGTATTATATGCTGCATCCTCAGCTGTCAAAAGAAGTAAGATAACTTACCAAAATATAAGACATAAAACATAATCCATTTAAACATATTTATAATATCCACTATGAACAAGAGAATATCTCAAACTGACCAATGGCAATATCTGTCTCTTTAATATTATTTCACATTTACACTCTGTCATGTAATTGGTTTAGAAATTACTTACTTCCAAGGTTACAGTAATCTCAGGCATTTTGAAAATCACCAATTTAGCAAGATTGGCAGAGGTTTCTTTAGTACATTGTTAAAAATTCTGTTTAAGAAAATTTTGTTCTGAATGCTCGATATCTTTAATGTTAACAAATTATTAATAATGAGGAGTTAGCACAAGGCATTCTTTATTCTTCTTTTCAATAGTTCTTCAGTTCTCTATAGGTGACAGTTTAGGCATCAGATTCCCATTTGCCCAATGTAAGAAATCAAATGAAATCTTTTTACAGATGATTATACTCTCTGGTTCCTCTTGGCTAAACTAGGACCTCATCTCACTTTTTATTGAGTGCCATTCCCAAAGTGTCCCCACTCTGCTACTAGTGCCTTGATGCCCCAGGACGCTGCACAGTGCATGGCATTTAATTACGCTTGGTAGAGCCCGGGAAAATGCAGTGCTTCCCTTACCCAGTGCTGGTGGTTTTAGGTTTTTTTCTCAAGAATTAAAACTAGATGTCCGCCCTCCATGAGTGATATTCCACCCACCAGCCTGTTGACTGTTTCCTCGTCCACTCTGCACTTCCTGGAAGCTTAGCTGAAATCCCTAGTAAACAGTCAGGCACTTCTGAGCCCCTGGCATGTGAGGCCCCGCAGGATGCAAGGTCAGTGTTAAAGTCTCATAGAGTCTTACCAAATTCGGCTCCAAGGCTGTTCTTTACTAGATTAAAAATAGATTGCTCCTTTGAGGAACAACTAGAGCTATCTAAATAAAAGAAAGAAAACTAAGGGGAAAAGTGGATAAAAAGGACTAAAGTTAAAACCTGGGAATTCCTGGCCTACTTCAGCCTGCGACCAAGCAAGAGCAGCAGTACGTTATCCGAAACCAGATCTCATGCTGGGCTCAGACTGAATGGTCGAAGAAGTAATTTTAGCCCCAAGTTAAAAAAAAAAATTAGATACTTTAAATTCTCTGGAGGTGGGGATAAAATAAGAGGAGTAGTTGCCATAAAGTTCTCAAAGCATTTTTTAAGGAAAATAATGCAAGCTTTCTGCAGGTTCAATGTGTTTATATTATTCATCGCTGTATCCTCAGTCTAGAACACTGCCTGGCACATAGACATTGCTCAGTAAATATTAGCTATATGAATATTAAATAAACAAATGAAGTTCAGTGGCATGCTATGGGGCTGTCTGCCTGGTACTCCTCTTCTGGCTACTGTTCTCTTTCACCTTCACATGTTGGAACAAGAGCAAACAAGTTAGTGGTGCCCCAGACCCCTGACCACAGCTGATTGGTTCAGGAGTAGATATCTCGCCTAAACTGGGCTGATCATAACGCTCCCCTCCTCTTCTTTCTCAGCCCAGAGTGAGTGGGACTGAGGTTCCAACATCGCTGAACACGAACCAGCGAGTCTCTTCCCTGGGAACTGTGCCCTTGGAGAAAGAGAGGAATCAAGTCAATCTTCTGGGGATGATTGATTCTAAGATGTAAAATTAGGGAACTGCTGACAGCCTTGTTTCCCACATTAACAACATATGCAAAAAGATTCCTGGTGGCATTTCTACACTTATCCTAATTGTCCTCAAGACCCAAAGGCCTTTACGTTCCTCAGTTGTGTGAGGCCTTTGAGTACTTACAAAATGAAGTCTTCAGTTTTCTTAAGCTAGCTGGAGGTTTGTTTTTCTTTACCTATTGCTTGTAACTAAAAGAATTCTAAATTCATTCTCCCTCCCTCCTTCCCTTCTTTATTTCCTTCCTTCTTACTTTTAAAATTTAGCCACTGTTCCTTCTATTTTCTAACTAAACTGAACATAAGCTGGTTATACCACTTCCTATCTGTAGGAGCTTGAGCATGGAACATCATGTTTCCAACAATAGATGACTCATCTTTAAAATGAAAGTAATGATTCATGCCTCACTGCCGTTAAGAGCTTTTTTTTAAGGAACAAAAAGACCATGTCAAATGCTTTATAAATTGTGAATGCAAACGTGCATTACAAATATGACATTATTAAATTGAAATTTTAAACTTTGAAACATTAAAAAGAATCAGAATTGCCAATTAACCCCACTGAAATCCGCTGTGTAATGTTATCTTTATTTACATTGACACAGTATTTATTTGCTTGAAAAGATCCCATTGAAACGTGTCATGTTAGGTTTAAAATATCTTTTATTACTCAATGAGTTATTCTAGTAGTGATAAAGTCTTAAGTATATGTTAAAATTCAAGTTTAAATAAATCTAAGTGTGCTTTCTGGTATTCTGAAGATTTTCTCTTATTTTAATTATAAGTAATATTAATAGAATCACGTCGTAAATTGTTTTCATACTAGACGATCAAAAAGAATACCGTCAGGCAGCAGCCTCTCATATTTACTGCAGAGCAAGGGTGGGTGCAAAGGGGATGGTGCCATTAAAACATTCAGTCTATTAATTTCTTTACTCGTCTGAGTTGCATTACCCATCAGAAGCTGTCACAGTGAAAGGGAGTCTTTCTTCAGAAAGGTATATAGCTTTCCTTAAGAATGTTAACGTTCATTAATATATTTACAGATCTCTCATTTATGACTTCCTAAAAAAATTTTTTTAAACAGATTCAGTTATATGAAAAATATCAAAACTCACTTGGTTTTAAAAGCAATGTAAGCTCAGCTCTAAGGGGATCCTCAACAAAGCGTTGAATACTTTCTCATTCACAGAGCTTGCTTAGAGTGAAGGCTTAGGAAAATTAAATTGTACCATTATATTTGAATAAGACTTTGCAAAGTCTAATTATTTTTTCTTTGATCATACTATGAGGTACCATGGGAAGACGCCCATTTTTCAGAACTAAGAAGGAAGAAGTACTACAGACGGGAGAGTACGGATGGGGAATGACTGAAACATATTTCCTGTCAGGGTTGAGTTTCTTTGCGACACCCGATGTGTAGTTACTGCCAGGTGGTAAACTGGAGCAGAGAGAAAATGTTGGGATAGTGGGCACGTTTAAAAGCAACTCTTCCTAGTGTGGTGAACTTAGAACTGGAGAAACAATATGTACTAACTCAAGAAGGGCCTTTAAAAATCTTCTAAGGCAGTAAACTTTCTCCATGGAATCTCCACTCTGCCTGTGCCACCCACTCTCAACCAAGTCGTCCTGTCTTCTGCTTTAACTTCTATGTCAGATGTTTAAAAGAATGTAAGCATCTGACTTCAAAAAGTACACTATGCTCCTCACAAGTTCATGGATTCTATGGAAACTAAATACAAGCTTGTTTAAAGGAGGATTTTTTAAATTTATTTTTAAGCATATAAACAATAAATTTGCTTTAAGAAAACTCCATTTTATTTTATATTAAGCTTGGTCAATTTTCCCTGGCTGCTTTCTTAGTAAACAAATTTGGAAATTTCCATGGCAAGAGTTTTCACTTAGGACTCAGAGAAGAAAAAGTCAATAGTATTATCTTGTCTCTACAACTTGCTAACTGGGCAACTTTGCCCAAATTACTTAACTTCTCTGGGTCTCATTTTCTATGTGGATAAAATTAGCATATGGTACCTGTCTCATAGATTGATTGGACAAATGATCAATTTATATAAGTAGAATTCTTAGAACATTACCTGCCAAATAGTAAGTGCTTGATAAATTTAGCTATTGCTCCTGTTATCAGATTCATACCCTCATCGTGCACATAAGATAACTGAAATCCAGAGATAGATTGGGCCTGGCTCAACGGTACTCAGCAGTGCCCAGAGGAGGGAGCCTCTCAGTTAGCCTTGTTCAATTCCATTCTTCCTTGAATCAGTAACAACCAACTCCTCCTTTGTGTTACCTGTTGCTTGTACACAACTCTGCACCAGTTTTTCAACATTGGATTTTAATTATATGTTTTCACTTTGACCCATATCTCCCCTCACTCCAGGTACACATGAGATCGTTGAAGCAGGAAAAATATGTCTTAGTCCTTAGCACAGTGCCCTGGAACACGGTGGTAGCCCAAGAAATATTTGTTGAATGAGTGAGTAAGTGAATGAATGAATGAATGTATAAATATGAGATTTTATTGATTGAGGAAACTGATCTTTTAAGTATACTCCAAGTGAAATGATAAAAGGTCTTCCTGTCAGTCCTTTGTAGTTGTTCCTAATATAGTTCAAACCAATTCTGAAAGGGTAGAAAGACAACTTCTGTAACGTTGTCACCTCTCTTTAATAAATGATGCAATTTCTGAGTCAAGCAATTCAATTCCTCTTAGTTGTTGCAAATACTGACGATCTGATTACAAGTGTCTGTTGCCTTAAGTAGCAACTTGCTTTCAGGTGTTACTACAATAAAGAAATTTAGATCAACACCATATTGATTCTGCTGTATACTGAATAAAGTTCTTAACCATCTGCTTCCAGCCGCTACCTAAATTAATGCCCAAGGACTGTTCAGCTTGGCAAAACTATTCACACTAATTATGAAGTAGATTTTGGCCTTGTAAGCTGAGCGTAAAAAATGACAAGCTACTAATTATCTCTGAGGAACAGAAAAACAAATAAAATTAAAGAAGGCCATTGAAAGCATAAATAGGAAAACAAGCATGAGGAAAATGAGAAGATGAAAAGTGAGTAGTTTTTAACCTTCACAACTCAATTGATGTATATTTTTTTCCCTATCTAGTTTTTTATGTCTGAGAAAAAGAGAACAATTAGTCTGGTAAAGATGAACATTTGTTATCATGGTGTCTCCTGCTAATTAAATGACAAGTGGAGAAAATGCTACGGAAGAGAGTAATGGGGGAGATAACCCAAAAGAAGAAGAAATAAAGTTAACAGGCTAGAATAAATGTGAAAATGGAAAAACTAAGAAAAGATATCAAATAAGTCAGTGAGCATATATTTCCCACCATTCTTTTTGGCATTGCACAAAAGAGAAAGAAATATCATGATAGAGGTCTTCATTACAAGCACTTAACCCCTTACGGCCTGAATTGTTTTGCTTTCTTGAATGTGGCTCAACTTGAAAGTCTGTCTAAGGTAGAGAATCCCCTGTTTTTCCCCCTCTGTATGGACCAGGGACCTCATCTTTCTAAACACTTTGAAGTAGAGAGAGAGAAAGAGATTATTGAATAAAATAGAATACAAAAAATTTGACATTGTTATTCAACAGATCTGTGTTAAGCACTTTCTCTATACAGGCATCCAAGGAGCACAGATGGATGATAAGTATCTTTCCATTCACTGCTTGTGATCTCATATTTTGACAGATTTAATGTGGTAGCTAACAGGATAAATTACTCATTCAAGGCAATTGAGCTGGTCAGTTTTATAAACCAGGGTTAAACATTTAGAATTGCTTGGAAATAATTTTTTTTTTCAAATTAGTCATGGATTAGGAAATAAGAATCCATTTTTCTCTACTTTTAAAAATGTCCTGGCTTTTTATTAAACATCGTTCCTTCTGATAGCTCCACTCTGTGTCCTTTCCTAAAGGAAAATGTACCCATTAAGTGATAAATCTTGAAATAAGGAAAGAAAAATCTAAAATCCCACATAACAGGTAAGAAGAATAACCCATTATCGCGATGGAGAAAACCAGGTTTATTTTAGTTACAAGTTCCTAATGATCTCTCAGATGTCATGCTAAGGACTCAGTGCTTATTCACTCATCAGACCAAACGCCCCTTACTTAGAAAGCGTCAAGGCTACTTTAGATCCTCGCTTGTCTGAAGGTCACCTGTAATTACTCACTCACCTACCTCACAGGGGCACTGGATGGAATGACTAATGTGTCATTGATAACTACTTTAAATGGTACATATTAAAAGCCAGATTCACATCTTGTATTCCTTTATGAAAAGTCATTGAAAAGGTAGGATAATGAAATAGTCTTTGGAGACTTTCTGCAAAAGAACCTGTCTGAATAGATGAGAAATCATTTTTAAAGCCGGGCTCCCAAGAAAGGACTACAGCTGCTATAAAGCGTTGGCCCCCAACGGTATCTAACAAACACTCTCAACATCTATTACACTACATCACTGCTGCCGTCTGTACACGACACAATTTTGGGTGAGAAGTGAATGTGATCAGATGCAGCTCTTAAGATCATTACAATTTTATTTTAAATGGAGGTGTTTTAGTATTTCAGCCCTCAGCACAAAACACTACTGTATTTTCAGAGAGAGTTGCCTCTTTTAAAAGTGAAACAAATCTTGAAGTTGTGATTTAAATGTACATTGTTTTCTCTTAGTAAACTCTATGAAAACACATCTCGAATATTCCATTATTTTTCTGAATTTAAGGAAACCTATTACAAAAATCTGTGGGGAATCACACATTTTAAATTCCTCATGCTCATTCTTGTAAGTTAATAGGAAAGAGCATTTATATAAATGGAGAAGAATATTCTCCAGTTTCTAAGGCGAAGACAAGTTATGAGCTCAGAGTTAATTAAACATGAAACCAAGGTATTCTGGCTCATGGGGTGTATGACTCATAAGGAACAAGAATAAGAAAGAAGAAAACTAGTTCCAAAGTGTCAGTGTGTCTTTGGGAGGGAAAAGAGCCTGTGGCAGTGAGTTCCTGGTCAAATACAGAATCTCTGGAAAGCAGTGTCTTCTCACCCACCTTTTGATTTAGCGCTTGTCAAATCAGCTCTAAAAGCAGTGATACCCGATGTAAAGATTACTTATGAGTTTGAGCAGTAAGTATAAAATGGATAGGGAAAAAGTGGGGTGCTAATGAGTGTACAAAAGCTAATAAGCAGAATGTGCCCATTCCTACCCCCTGCCAAATATGTCCACAGCCTATTCCCTGACACCTGTGGATATCTTATGTTTCATATCAAAAGGGACTTTGCAGATGTAGTTAAAATAGGGAGGTTATTTTGGATTATCTGTGTCTGATCTAATCATGCAACCTCTTAGAAGCAAAGCAATTCCTCCAACTGGAGACAGAAGACAAGCATCAAAAAGGGGAAGTCAGAGGGATTGGAAGCATGAGAAAGACTCAGGCTCACTGGTTTGAAGATGAGGGGGGTGGGTAACATGGCAAAGAAAGGAGGTGGTTTTAAGGAGCTAAGAGAGACACGGAAACTTGGACCTTAGGCCTGTATCTGCAAAGAACTGAATTCTGACAACAGCTTAAATGAGCCTGGGTATGGATTTCCCTCTAGAACCTCCAAATAAATATGAGCTGACATACTGATTTTGACCTTATGGGGCCCAAAGCAGAGGAATCCGCCAAGTCTACCCAGACTTCCGACCTACAGAAGTGCGAGATAATAAATTTGTGTTGTTTTTGGCCACTAAGTTTGTTGCAGTTTGTTACAGTGGTAATAGAAAACTAATACAAGAAGGTAGTTGTTATCCCTGATCATATATTTACTTTGCGAACTGAGCAATGTCAGTCATGCTCCCTCAACTCCTCTCATATTTGGGTTCTAGAGACATCTTTTCACTGAGCACAGCCATTTGAAAGGCACCATGCTGGATGCTGTTGGGAGTATAAGTGCTGAAAAGACAATGTCCTGCACTCTAGGGAACAACCAGTGGAGAGACCAATAAACACGCGACTAACTCTGACCCATCAGAATGATAAAAGCTATTAATAGAGATTCAAAGTGTACACTGTGAGCACCAGAGTCAGATGACCATCGGAGGAAGTAGGGAAGGCTTTGCAGGGGTGTTAATAGAGTTGAATCCAATGGGAAGAGGGTCTTGGAATTGTTTGGGAATCTCGTTGTTGCCACACCCATCTAGACACTATCACATGTAACAAAGTACCCCAACGAGCAGTGCGTTCTGTACCATTGTGATGCTCAAGGGCTCCCCCTGAGCCCAGCGGATACAGGAAAACTCAACAGATTCCAGAAGGGTGGCTGGCACTATTCTAACAGATGCAGCCTCAGAGTTTTGTTACAGAGCTAACTAAACCCTGTTTGTTCCTTTAGGAGAATATTGAACTGAGAAAAACACATGCAATTTATCCAAGAGCAATATTCAATAAAGTATTCTTTCCGAAATTTGAGCGTGCATATGTGTGTTGCACATGTAGGGGCAAGTTGAGTATTCACCCTTCTTATAAAGTAGAAGTCATTTTCTACTGGTCCTTTCTCTCAATCAGCTTTGAAGTGTTGCTATTTATTTATAGTGTCAAGGTGGAATTGTCACTCCTTAAAGCAGAACTACTGAGATATGAATTTCTAGAAAATTCCAGTACATAGTTTCAAATATTACCACTCAGGCTAATCATATTGGCATTTTCTTTCTCACGAAGTCTTCATTAATTTTTAGGAGTCTTTTCAAACAAATAAACCCACTAGTTTTCTAAGCAACTTATATGTGACTGACGAAATTCTCATAAATCTGTTCTACATAGCCCTGGTAATTGCTTATAAAAGTGTATGGAAACTTTTAATAAAGATTTACACCTAAGGAAAATGTTTTTGAGGGAGAGAAAAGAGAAAAAATGGTGAGGTGGGGCTGGGATTTTTTGAGGAAGATTAGCCCTGAGCTAACATCTCCTTCCAATCCTCCTCTTATTTTGCTGAGGAAGATTGGCTCTGAGCTAACGTCCATGCCCATCTTCCTCTACTTTATATGTGGGATGCCTGCCACAGCATGACTTGCCGAGCAGTGCATAGGTCCACATCCTGTGAACCTCAGACTGCCAAAACAGAGTGTGCAAACTTAACCACTGCGCCACCGAGCTGGCCCCAAGGTGGGACTGTTTTTAATGACTGATGATCGTAACCAGAGATATTTGAAGTCAATTCCTGATATAGAAAGAGGTAAAAATCTTGCTCTTTTGTTAACAAAAGGGATTAGAAGCAGGGATAGGTATAGAGGCAGTGTACAAAACACATCTAATGTTATACGATTTTATATTAGAAAAATGAAAAATAATTATTATTCTCATAATATAAACTATATAAAATAAAGATGGACAAAACCCTGCCTGGCGGAACATGTGTAATAAAAGCTGGAGGAACAGTATTCGAGGTCAGTTTGTGAAAAACCTGAACAGATATGGTTGAATCAAGGGAGATTAATTGCGGAGCAGTTCAGCCAAGAAAATTAAAGGGATAAAAAACAATTCCGATAATAGGATGAGTTAGAAATAGGTTTTTCTTAGGAGAATTCCAGGTAGATATAGATATACCTGCTTTTTCATGTAGTCGAATAGATCCAATTTGTTGATCTTGGCACATTAAAGAAGAGTCTCCTCATTAGTTAGAGTAAATAAGACTGTGAGCCTTTGGCTTTATTAGGGAATGCAAGCACTGGATTTTATGTCAGGAAAGTACTGAACTTCAGAATCTTGAGGTTTTCTGCAAACTCTAGAATAATATAAATGTTTAAAAAAAGACAAATTAGTGTCACATAACAGGACCTTTTTTAGAAGAGATAACTATCAAACACGGTAAAGCTATAATTTAAAGCAATTATACATCAAAAATCAAAGTACACAAAAGCACCACAATGAGAAACTGGGCTAACACCTGGAATTTTAATACATGTCATAAAGAGGTGGAGTTTCTTTTCTAAGATTTAGTATTTATGATGATGCTTGTGATATCTGTTAATAGAGATAGAACAAGCACATTATTTGTACTTGAGAATCTCAGAGAATAGGAAATACTATTATTTTAGTTATAATTACTAAAAAGTCGGTATCACAAAAATCCCGTGACTTAAGGGTGAAGGTGTCTGCAGAGTTTAGTTACTCTGAAAAATAATGAGAATTCAGAATAATAATTTAATGCATAAAAAGTATAACAACGATCCTTGTGTTTGAAACATTGGAGTTAGGAGATAAGATCTAAATCTACAAAATAAATAAAAATGTATTGCTACACAATTTGTACAGGGCTTGATAATTGTTTAATTTTATAGACCAAATGTATTCTGTTGGCATCACAGTTTAATGTTTCTCAATATTTAATCCAACTACTCATTTAAAAATATGTATCATGAGTACATTAATTTAGAGTAAACTAAGGTCTCTAAGAATATATTACTTTTTCAGCTAGTCTGTGTCATATGGTGCCAATAATTGGTTTAATTCATTAATAACAAAGCAATTATTTTCAATCCCATTTTGACACATGATAATCTGAAATCTGTTTACAGTCTATTGGTTGCAATACCTTGGGTGAAAGGAGATATAGAAATAAGTTAAAATCACAATGTGGTTCAGTTACTTTGTAGGAGGGTAAAAAGCTTCTATGTGCTCCATCCAGTGTCAATTGCACATCCATCTTGGAAACTAAGTGCTCTGCCAGGAGAGTTGACATTCACATTCACAAAAGAAACACAATTTTTGCTTTGCTTCACTGCACTTGCTCTGAAAATGTACACAAGAATAGGTTCAGCAATTCCACTCAGGACGAGGCTACGTGTACTTCAATAAATCAAATACTTGGTGAGAATCTTAGTATGAATATGTTAACCTTGAGAAATAACAAGTCATGAAGGCCTTGGAAAAATGTCTAAAAATAAAAGAGGAGAAGCAAATATAACTTCTCCCTTATTTCAAGCTCTAAAGTCTGTATCTATCAAATATTAAAACAATATTACTTTAGGGGGCTGGCCCCATGGCCGAGTGGTTGGGTTCACGCGCTCTGCTGCAGGCGGCCCAGTGTTTCATCGGTTCAAATCCTGGGCGCGGACATGGCACTGCTCATCAAGCCACGCTGAGGCAGCATCCCACATGCCACAACTAGAAGGACCCACAACGAAGAATATACAACTATGTACTGGGGGGCTTTAGGGAGAAAAAGGAAAAAAATAAAATCTTTAAAGCAACATTACTTTAAAATGTTCAAATGAAAAAGTGGACTATATGTTCTTACTTAATTACCATTCATGATATAACACAGCCACATGTTCACAACATACGTAGTCCATTTTAATATTGCTCCTAAACACTTTTGCTCTTACTTAAGGTAAAAATAATGAAATAGTTTGTCATCTTCCATATTTTTTCTGTAGCTTCGTAAAATTCACTAGGACGTCTTTATTTCATAATCTTTGGAAAATATAAAGTTGATACACATACAATTTAACAGTGGTCCATTCTGGTCTAGTGACTGGAGTTGAGGGAATTAGTTCAAGAAAGTTGTGGTATCCTGAGTCTCATTGGCAATGGCCAATTAGGAAGATAGGATGATGACACTATTAGGTGATGAGCATTCAATGATAAATAAAAATACATTATTCTTGGTTCTAAGATGGAGTTAGGTATTGGGTTGGTGGAAGAGTTCCCAGGATGCCAAAACCATAACATAACTTTGGTCTGACTTTTCAGATCTTTAATGGTTGGAGTTCTTGGAATACGAGTGGCCCCCGGTGAAAAGAGTTTCCTCATGAACAGGGAACCCAGAACTTTTTTTATTCTTTTCAGGAAGATTAGCCCTGAGCTAACTGCTGCTGATCCTCCTCCTTTTGCTGAGGAAGACTGGCCCTGAGCTAACATCGGTGCCCATCTTCCTCTACTTTATATGTGGGATGCTTACCACAGCATGGCATGCCAAGCGGTGCCATGTCTGCACCCAGGATCCAAACCGGTGAACCCCGGGCTGCAGAAGTGGAACATGCGCACTGAACCACTGTGCCACCAGGCTGGACCCCAGAACCCAGAACTTTTAAGATGCCAGAGGAGAAGACATGATCCTGCAATGCTAAGAGAAAGCAGGCTGGCAGCAGTCAAGCCAGAGGCATCTAGAACATTGAGAATCGAGGAGGGATTATTTTAGAAAGGATTATCAGAACATGGCACCTTGTAATTCCCCTTTGTAAGGCCCATCATACCTGCAATTTCTTGATAATGAATGGCCTCCTCAATAAAGGGTTAACTGAATGAATGTTGGAAACATTGGAGTCCATCTTATTCACTGCAGATTTTTAACGCCTTGGGGAATACTTGATACATAGTAGATGCTTAATATGTATTGATTTATAAATTGGCCACAAAGCTTCTTCCCAGTTAAGTTGGAGCTCAAGGAAATTGGGCAGTGACTCAATGCCCAAAGATTGCCTGTTTTCTGTGTGCACATGTGAAGAAGACTGGTCCTGAGCTAACATCTATTGCCAATCTTCCTTTTTACCTTGAGGAAGATTGCTGCTGAGCTAACATCTGTGCCAATCTTCCTCAATTTTGAATGAGGGACGCCACCTCAGCATGGCTTGATGAGCAGTGTGTAGGTCTGCTCCTGAGATCTGAAACCTTGAACCTGGGGTCACCAAAGCAGGGCAAGTGGACTTAGCCACTATACCACCAGGCCAGTTCCCCCAAAGACTGCCCCTTTACCAAGGAGAGGGAATTAAGACAAAGGAATTTGAATTGAATACAAAGGTGGAGTTGTTTAATTCAAATTCTTTTTTCTTGTTACTGCCTCTGATGAAACATATTCTTCCTTTTGCTAGGTATGTAAAAAGTCAGCAATTCTGAAACCCTTAAGATCATCTCTGAGTAGATATTTCTGGGATCGCCATGGCTGTCAGTGAAGCATGCTGATCGGATAAGCTTATGTTCCTTGCAGTCTTCTAAAAAGAAAAAACCCTCAACGAATAAGAATAAAATATTTTCTCTGTGCAATAAAGAGTGTCATTTAATCACAACTTTTACTCTGCATCCTCATTTTTGTTTTAATCCACCTTGTGGATAGACATTTCAAAAGTCATTTCAATGTAATTTATTTTTATCACAGATTCCAGTCACTGATTCAACAATTATTTATGAAGTACCCCAAATGTAGCAGACACTATTCTAGGCCATGAAGTTGTAGAATTGAATAGGGCGAATCTCCTCCTTCATGAATCTTAAATTCCATTGGAAGAAATAAATAAGCTAGTATGTATTTTGTCTCTGTGCATGCACGTGTGTGTGTAGTCTGACGATGTTGACTACTATAAAAAATAAAGCAGACAATAAAGGGGTTGTTCATGATTGGGGATGGAGGAGGTACTTTAAGTAAAGTGGTAAAAAAATTCCTTTCTAAGGAAATGACATTTTAGTGACTCAGATGATAGGAAGGAGAAAAATCATGTGAGAATCTATCGAAGAGCATTACATGTGGGTCAGTATAACGGCCCTGAGGTAGAGATGAGTTTGGCCCATTTAAGAAGCATTAACAATATCCATGTTATTGGAATGGGCGACCGAGTGAGTGAAAAGTATTAAGAATCATTAAACGTAAGGCTTGTGCAACCCATGCTGGAGACTGCCTATGTTATCTATAAAATGATGGGAAGCCTTTCAGGGATTTGGTTTGACAATGAACAGCAGATGTAGAATCTAGAAGAAGGACATGATGTTTTCTTTTTTAACATTTCTTTAACTGCTTTGTGAAAAATACACTATGGGAGTTAAGAAGGAAATAGGAAGACCAATTAGAAGATTAATATATTAGCCCGGGCAAGAGATAATTATTGCTTGCAATAGAATCCAGACAGTGTAGAGGGTAAAAAGAAGACTGAATTTTGATGTATTTAGATGATAAAGCCTACAAAACTTGCTGATTTATTGGATAAGGGGAATTGAGGAAAGTGAGAAATAAAGGAAATACTCAAGGTTTTTACCTTAGCAACTGATGTGTGGTTGTGCCTTTTATTAAGCTAGAGAAGAGCTAGGAGGATCAGATTTGGGCACGAAAATAGGTAGTCATCAGAAATTCTGTTTATATATAATGTGAAGGACTTTTCACATATGTAGTTCAGGGATGATGATAAATGTTTGTGAATTGGCATAAAATTATACTGTATTCAAAGACACAGAAGTGGAGGGGATTGCTCTGGGACGTATTGAGAAGTAGAGAGGAGGAGAGAGCCTTGGACGTGAGAATATTTCAAGTGAGGGAAAGGAGGAGATGCAAGAATGAATAATTTGGTACAGTCAATGAAATAGGAGGAAAACTAAATGTATTGGTGTCTTAGAAGTCAAGTGAATGAGGATTGACTGGTCAAGAACAAAGGAGTAAATATATGTGTCCATTGCCATTGAGCGTTTGAACATGACAAGGAAATAAAATTGATCACAGGATTTTACAGAACGTGGTGGATCTGTTGATGACCTTATCAAGAGCAGCTTCAGTGGTATGGTGATGACAAAATCCTGATGACAAGTCATTAATAAAGGAATTAAGAGGCAAACAAGTAGTCAGAGACCATAAGCCAATCACTGAAGGAGCTTCGTATCAAAAGCCTGCTGTGAGGGTAGCAGGAAGTAGAGGGGTTTTCAATGATAAGACCATTCAGTATTTTTTTCCCTTTTGGAAATGACCCAACAGAGAAAGTAAAATTGGTAGTAGAGGAGAGAGAAAAAGTAATTTCAAGAGCAAAGTCTCTGAGTAAGACAGAAGGGGCTGGAGTCCAGCTTGAAGGTATAATGTAAAAAATGACTACATGTGGGTAACAGATTTAGTGATAGGAATGTGAGATCATTTTCTTTTTACTGCTATTTTCTCATTGAAATGAGATTTTTTAAAAATTATTTTGACCACCAGATATGAGTGAGGAGTGGAAAAAGCTTTTAGAGATAAAAATATCTGCAAGACTGACATTTCAATGATTTTAATCATGGGCCATGGGATTTAAGCTAATAAATAAAAGAAGTGGAGATGTGGACAAAGAATAGATGGAGGAGAAGTGGTGGGAACAACAAATTGGAGCCCCTGTGTGGTTGAAGAATTATTACAGTGGAGTTCAGAGAGAAAAAAAGGTAGGAAAAACATGAGATGGTAGCAAGAATGTAGAATGCTTGAATTTGAGCATTTAGAAGTGAGCCCATTTTTAGTGATGGCAAATTTTAATGTATGACCATGGGATTGGATGTACGAACTTGGGTAGAGGAAAGGATGATTGGTGATACAGTCAAAGAACTGAAGTCAGTATTAGATGAATCACCTCTGTGATTCTTGAAATTGCTAAGAATGACACCAGGAGTCCTCTGTAGAGGAAGACAAGGGGCCATTTGCACAAACTTCCAATGAATGATGGGAGTCATGGTGAGGCAGTGGATGACTGCACCAGGAAGCACAGTGAGTCTTACAGCCTGACAGCATGAGCTTCTTTGACACAGTGGCATTTGACAGGTAGTGAGGAAATCTATTAGAGCTGAAAATCAAGGAGGGTACCTTCGTGATACATGGGGTATGGGACCAAAGCTGCCTCCATTTGAGAGCAGGGGAAGCTGTAGTCTTCAGAGACAGCCAAATTTCAATAACAGATGGAAGATGACAGGAATCTTCAAACACGACATGGAAGCTATGTGAACTGTGTTGTTCACAGAAAATGAGCTCTAGAGAGCATAGTAGAGAACTCACTTTTGTAGACTCGGAATATTTGAATAATAACAAAAAGTACAATTATAATTATGATAATATTAGCCACTAATATGCAGTGGGTATTTACTATGCACCAGGCATCATGATAGGTGCTTTGCACGTATTATCTAAATTTATCCTTACAACATCCTATTATTCAAATTTTATGGATGTAAAAAGTTAAGCAACCTGCCTAAAATAACTTAACTAGGATTTTGAGTCCATATCTCTCTGACTCAGCGTCTAGATTTCTAAAGATTGCCTTGTTTTTTATTACGGCTGTCATCCTTTAGCCATGCATCTCTTTCTTGATATGAGTGTAAGGACCAGTCTATAGAATACTATTGCATTTAACTATAAATTTGAGTTAAATTGGCTATATTAAAATATGCTGGTATCATTATCAAAAATATCTGAGTATTTTAATCAGGTACAAACAAATGTTTATAAAATGACTTTAGTAATAACTTTATCCGTTCATTGTAATTCAAAGGAAAAATGCCAACATTCTCTTCCCCTTCTCCATTTATGTTTTCCTCCTTCTTCTGGATCCCAAAGTTAGGGCCATTGGGACTTTGAGGTTTTTCAGTTTAAATTTATTATTTATTAATTTATTCATAGAACAAATATGTATTAAGTCCTCAGATGTTCGCCACTGTTCTAGGCACAGGGGAGAGCGAAACTGGTATAATTCCCTGTATATTAGAATGAGAGCCCAGTGGGGAAAACAGACACTAAACAAACAATTGCACTGCTTTTTTTGTTTAAAGTACAATTGTGGGAAGTGCTTTGAATGAAAAGACCAGGTTTCAACACGAATTTATTATAGAGGGATGCAGGTATCCTAAGATAACTTCCTCCATAGAGCTGCATGCCATGTGCAGTTACTCTCAATGGTGTGTGTGCTCAAAGGAAGATGCAATCTATTACCAACCTCGTTTATCTCTGGTCAGGTCAAATTTATGCAGAACCAAAGCAAAGCATGGAGTTGAATGATTATATAACTGATATAGATTTCAAAACTTCCTATCTTGATCCTGCAGGCCAGGAAACCCAGTCCTCTCAGCTTTTGCAGCCGGTCAGACAATACAGGAAATAAGACCCAGGCCTTCTGGCCCCTAATTCAGTTTGTATCTCCTGGACCACAGACCATTTCAGGATTAATTTTATGATCCAACAATTCTGAATAAATCCTTGCATTATGCTCATTGTTCTGTTTTCTGAGTTAAAGAAAAAAATCATTCTTCCATTAACTTCAGACAGCAAAACATTATCACAAAATAGCCACATCCTCTCTTCCCAGCCTAATCTATCAGAAGGATCAAGGGATATCAGAAAACAGCTATCCAAAGCCTGCAAAAGACATGCAGATATTCCTGCCCGAGAGTCTTTTTGGCCTGACAACTATATTGACTCATCTTTAGAAATAAAATGTGTAATTTAAAATGACTTTCGTAAGTCATCAGCTGCTAAAATTTCCTGCTGGAACTCAAGTTTGATAGTTGCAGAATTATGGAGAGACCAGGTATCTTTACTAGTACTAGACTTCTTCCCAGTTTGTTCCCTGGACTCAGCTTAGCCCATCAATTTTAGATGCCGTGGAGACCAGCACAACTAAAGTCGTCCCCTTGCCTTTTAGTCACAGCCTTTTGGCAAAAGAATAAAAAGGAGGCCAACCTTAAGAGTTATAGCTTCTAATGTCTTAGCTGCCTCTTAATAAGTATGTATTCGGAGCACATCGACAATAGTGTGACTGACATTGTTACTAATATAGAACAAGTCAAAATACAAAGAATTTTAAATGGCTCACCTTTAAAAATGATTTTGGAACCGTTTCTTCTTCTAAAATCAGAGTCTCCTGCTGCTCCTGTTGGTAGTGAGATCTCTAAAGTGCCAGACAATGGTGACCGTGATGAATGGGCTTCATAGTCAAAGGTGCCCTGAGTGAAAAGCAAAAGAATAAAAAGCTGGGCTCACTTGTGTGATGCCAGGTTTGGAGACAATAAACGTCTGTGCATGTGCTTTTAAAGCCAGATCTTTTAAGTTGATCGTTAAGCAGTTAACTGTTAATACTTTGAAATGTTCCATGCTTTGCTAGTGGTGAGTTGATATCAAAAACTTCCCACGCAACTGTAAACCTAAAGCTGCCTTCAGTTGAGCTTAAATAATTTAATTACTGCTTTTAACATGGAAAAGTTTAAGTTTTTAAAAGACTGAAGAAAATAGATATTTCCAATAATCAGGGAAAGGGTTATTCACCATAATTGACATTAATGTATAATTTACATACCATAATGTTCCTAGTTCTTAATAAGTCCTAATACGTAAAACTAGGAGTGAGAATGATCATCCTACAAGACCAAAACTAAAAACACTATTTTATTCTTTGGTTATGATTTGGGGAGTTATATTTTGCTTTAAATGACTAGTTAGAGTTTCTTCAAGTCAACTTTAAAAGGTACAGAGGCTAATCAGCAAAAATTCAAAGTGTTATTTTATTGGTGACCTAAATATGTTGTTTTATCAAACACCAAGGGAAGCAAATCTATATTAAATTTGTACATAAAAAAATAACTGTTAAGCTGGCCACTCTCCCCTCAATTCCCACTATAGTATAAAATTGCATCAAAAGTATCATGGTATTACACCACTACCTACATCAATAAAATGCCAGTTTGACATATTATAAAGAAAAATCAGTTACAATACAATAAGCCCAACTCTCTAGAAAGAAAAGGAAGGGAGAGGTATATAGTATGCCTCATGCGCGACAAGTCATCAGCGACCCCAGAGTCATATGATTCCGCTTTGCCACAGCGGTCTTTATTTCAAAAGGAGTGATTTCCAACACAAGGAATCTTGCTTCCTTAGATGCTACATTTTAACAGTGTGCCAAGACAACTTGGGGGAATAATAGTGAAACCAGAATGGGGTCATGGTCTTCCATACCATTTTATTCTCCTATTCCAATCTTGTCTGCACACACATCTGGAATATTACTTGTGTTTCAATATTCATAATAAGTTTTTACCTTGTATAACAAAAACAGCCTTCTTTAAGAAGACTTTAAGATTGCCAACATTTGATCATTAAAAAACTAAAATGTGGGATCTTTCAGGCTAGATTTATAGCACCTGGAGTGCAAGCATAGATGCCAACTGCAAATTTACTATTCATTGAAGCCCTGAAAGAACGAAGAGATATAAATAATCAGGCAACTCTAGATAGACAATAAATCTGCTTCTGGCTTTCTCTTTTTCTACTGAAGTTTCATAAGGGAATCCAGGATACTACGGGGGTGTGTCCCTGACCTTTGAAGTTGACAAGAAGAGGGTAGCCTTCACTTCTAGAAAGTCTGAGAAGAATATTAGAATACACAGGCTATTGTTTGATTCAAGAGATAATTTCTTATTTATTTTTGGTCTATTTGATTTTGGGATTTGGGATGTATCTTCCTCCTCAGTAGGTAAAGGCGTTCTCCTGACATAGTATTTGAGCCTTTCTAGTAGTCGATACTTTGACCAGACATCTTATATTCTGTAGTCCTGCAGCTTTTCCATAACCTCATTGCTATCTTTGAGATGTAAAAACAACACAGGCCTCATCACTGATCTTACCAAACCTTCGTCTACCTCTACTCATAGCAGGGTTCAGAAAAGTAACTTCATCTGTTGGGAGATAAAAACTGCCTTCATGGAAAAGTTAACTTTTAAGATAGGCTTGGAAAAATGGCTGTAGCTTTTCTTTGATAGAATTGCAAAGGATGTTCCAGGTGAAAGAGTGCATACAATCAATGGTATTTTAAGTAAATCAGTTGTACATTGGAGAGTCGTGGGATAACAAGTTGAAGAGGAGTTGGGGGTTTACCATGGAGGGCCTTGAAAAATGGGAGGAGGCATTTATTCTTATTCCAATATGCAGTGGTTTGATGGTGCTGAGGTATTGAGCAATAATAATAGAATCTAAACTTTGTTGTGCAGAGACTAATTTAACTGTAATGCATAGGAAAACTAAAAAGGGGACCGAAGGGACAATGGAATCCATTAGGTAGAAGATACTGAAGGCTATGACTTGAACGTAACAAATGGAACAATTCTTGCACTCGCCTCCAGTTCTTTGCTCAGGTTGCTCTGTTTTGACTGATCCCTTTCTATCCCCTAGATTCGGCTACTGAAGAATACTTCCATACTTCAAAGCACAATTCAAATCTCAGTTTTACAGAGAATCTCTGCAATCTCCAGGGGACCTCCCTAATGCCTTCATATTTTGTAACCATAATAAATTGCACGACTCCTGGTAGGTGGCCAAACAATGTGTGTCAAATGACTGAATACTACAATACACAAAAAATTGCATTTTGTTAAGGTTATTTTTTTCCTTACTTATACAATCAGGAGAACAGGGTCATCTTTAAATCTTTTCATCTTTATAAAGAGATAGTAGGCAGTGAAAACTCTGAATTAAATCGAATTCTCAAATTTTATGAAGATGTGTAAATTTAATAAATCTGTAGGTAAGCATGTGTAATATTATAAGATAGTTGAATTCATGATTATGTATTATCACATGGAGTTATATTCAGACACTACAACATTGAATAAATGATTTTAGTATAAACTACTTTTCTAGATGTAAGTTAAATAAAATAAGGACTAATTTTCATCAGAGGATCGCAAAAGTCAAGAAGAAAATTGAAAACCATGGTAACAAAGAAAAGTAAAACTTTGACTTTAATTTTGAGTGTATACTATTTATCAATTTATTGCTTCTGGACTTCAAATATATCCTTCTTTCCATACTTTATGATGCTGGAGCTATCAACATCTCTCTTTTGCTAGCAGAATAATAATAGTGAAGTGTGCTGGAGGGGCACCCCAACATGGCTCCCCAGAGAGTTTCACCATTATCCTGGTGACAGCTTGCCCCTGAGTCTCACCAGCACCACAGAGGACAGTTATCCAGTTAGCTTCTCACTTCCCAATGAGCAGCTTCTTAGTAATTTTCATGGCCACTCCATTAGATGGATTCCTGGCAGGTTTTACCAGCATCCCAGAGTGGTTTCCTGTGGCACCTCGCTGAACTTGTTATCCAAGGGAGCCTCAGCCACATCTCTCAGAAGAGGTCTGAGTTTCAGCTTTGTGCTAGATGGTAGGAAGAGCCCACTTCCAATTTTGTTATTCCTTGTGTTCTCTCCCTCAGCTCTGGAGATAGTGATGTTCCCTAAGGCTGCTATCCCTGTATTCTTTGAGGTTTTCCCCTTTTACTAATTGAACGCTTCTTAATATTAAATTAATTAAATTTTTCCTTTTCAAATTACAAGTGGGTTTTTTGTCTACGGAATAGATCTTAACTTAAATAGACTGTAAGGGAAATTTCTGGAAACAGGTAATAGGATGGTGTACTCCCATGCTGGCTAGGTCACACAAAGGACCCATGCGATTCAAATGGAAGACTCAGGATCCCTGCTTCACCTACAGCCCTTCCAAGAAATTCCTTATAAATAGATCCACACAATTTTACCACATGTCCCCTTCACCCGGAACACAATGAGTGCCTTTTGCAGAGTCAGCAATCTTATATGCATGCAGTGGCTTTTGAGACATCCTGGCAATATTTGTTCTTCCCAAAATGGATGCTCTAAGTTGACAGTGACCAAATCAATCAATCAATTTCTGTCTGATAGAATAATGAATCATGGTTAATAGGTAGAATCCCAAAAAGGAGCCACTAAGAACGAACCAAGAGATAGCAGGAAGCACAATATGTAGAAAACACAAGGTAAAAAGCACCTTTACTTGCTCTCCTAGAAGCTATACTTTTCTTTCACAGCATTATCTTTACTGTGGAATTATGTTGAGATACTTTTCTTCTTCACTGGGCTCTGAGGCTCACAAGAGTAGTGACTGAGTCTGTGTTGCTTTCATATATCCTTTGTATCTAGCATAAGAACGGATACTCAATAAATATTTGGTGAATGAATGCATGATTGAATGTCAATAGAATGCAGTTGTATCACGGATCACAGAAAGGTATTCTTGAAACACACAATAGAAACAGTACAGGGAATAACAGCCGACAATGGCAGAGGAGTCACCAGCAAGGTTACTTAGTTGAGTCCTTCATAGTGTCCTGAATGCTTGTTCCAGTTCCAAAAATACATTTCAGTCACCACGAAACCTAGCTGATTTCCCTTGAGCCACAGGAGTGTGGGTGATTCAGGACACTGTCAATTCCCCAGGTATTCTTGAAATTTATTGGAAAGAAATTTAGCCTTTGGCCTTTTTTCCTTGCAATCAAGAAGAGGCTGTCAAATGCTCAACTTTGTATTCTGATTTCAAGTAACTCAATTGCTAGTCATGAGGATATGCTGTGCTTATACTATTACCCAACTCTCCTCAGTGGACGCACATTTCACAAAAATAGTAAGACAGGGATCAGACATTTAAGTGGTAAAGGGAAAATGATGCACACTCTTGGACTTTGACTTTGACTCTCCCCTGGCTCTGTGTCTCTATACCCTATGTATATAATTTTTTAAATTTTTTTGCACAAAGAAAATATAACTGATTAAAGACCACCTACTTGAGGCAATATTGACTGTTTCTAAGAAAAATATAATAGATTTGACATTCATGTTGTTTATGTATTTCTGCCACTGAAACTTCAACAATCCTATTGGGTTCAGGCCTAATTTCTAGTCCCAGGGTTATAGATACCTAATATTAGACAGCCCTGAGGACATGATAAAATACAGTCCTTTACCCTCGGGGAAATTCCATTATAGCTGCAGAATATGCAGGATACACAAAGATCCTTTTATCATATGCTCCCCTTTATTATAATTTTGCTTAATGGCTTAATTTTCATCATTTGCAAGGGCTTGATCACTTAAAACTATTGTGACAGATGATAACTCATGTTTATATTCTTCTTTCGGAAACTGATGAAATGATTCAGAAGGTTGTGTATTTGTATCTGATATAACATCTGATAGATTAAAGGCAATCCCCAGCTGTTGTTCTCTCCCTGGTGAATAAGGAAAATGATGAGTGTAAATATTAGTAATAATATGTATTATCTCATATGAGAAACAAGTTTAGTGAAATTTTAATATATGCTTTTATGTATTATAAGGAAATGAATGCAATTTACAAATCCATACAAATAACACATTGGAAATTCCACTAAATTGTAATATGCCTAAAGTCAGCAATGATTGAAATCGTATTTGACAGGGAGAAAAACAGTATTTCTCTTTCCAACAACTCCCTGCGTTGTCATTGAGGCATGGTTGGGTAGTGGTGAGTGCCAGCTGAGGACCCTTCTCTCCTCTGTGTCACCATCTGGCTTCAGTTCCACTTCAATTGGTTTCTATTGGCTTTTTGATTTATGCTGGAATTCATAAGCAGAAATGAAGGAAGTTTGCCCATACGTTTGAGATAACCCTCTTTCTCCTTATTTTTGTCCCTTTGAAACTTGTAAAGAGACATTTGCACTTGGAAGCCTTGGCCCAGGTAATTTAAGCTTTACCAGCAGCAAAGATACGTCACCATTCCTGCAGAAACCCACATGCTCTTCGGCCAAACTATGATGTCAATATTTTCTCCCCTGTGGTTCTACTGTGTGATCAGGAGTTTTGTTTACACTATGTTGAATGTTTGCTGTCCTCTGCAGATAGATAATATTGTTTGCCTTGCTTAACTTTGGGCAGTTATGAGGACCTTTCTTTTCAACCTTATGCTATTTTATTTTAAAAATTTGAGCTCATTCTTTAGTTACTTTTGGGATTCCAAAAGTAAAACACTGTGTGTTGACACTGTTATGAAAGATGAGCTGAGTAAATTCCTAGGAAAACCATATAATTTCATGTTTCTACTCACTCAGCAAAATCAGGAGTAATGAAAAGCTAAGCTCCAAAACAATTTAGCATAGAGTACAAGTCCTCAGAAAGGGCTAAAAGAGCAGGTTTACCTCTCTAGTCATAGCATAGTGCTAATCAGCTATTCATTATAAATATACCATTAGAGGATATACTGCTAACACCATTCTACTTAATGGTCAATTGGTTTTTCCATTAGAAACCCATTTTCAGGGTTTAATTTATCAACATTCCACCTTGCAGAAGATCTGAAATTACACACACAGCTTTGAAGCGTGTAAACAAGACTTGGAAGAAAATGAGTTATTTTGCGTATCCTAGTAAGCTCTGCAATTTAACGAAATACACATGTGCAGATTCCTTTCAATTATTCAACAAATATGTATTGATCATCTTCTCTGTGCCAGTAACTTACAAATCATACTCTGAAGGAACTACTGTCTGGTAGCAAAGGTGAGCGTGTGAGTGTGTGTTGGGGGGGTGGGGGGGAGTGTGTGTAACACAGAATTTTAGATCTGGTCTGGACCATAAGTGTTATCTAAACTAGGTTCTCCAAGTTTTTAAAATTAAAATATCAAGGACCAAAAAAGATATGTGACTTTCCTTGGATGTGGTCAAGTTGGATATGGCTCCTGGTCCACTGATCTTTCTGGTACACATGCAGTCTATACTGAATGAATATCCAGGTGTCCGCGTATGTAAATATAGAGAGAATTTCAGGAAATTTAGGCTGTCCATCTGTGGCAATCACCAGTATAGGCTGCCCAAGTATCACTCTAGAAACAAATATTTTATAAAATGGCTACAGACAATAAGGAGAGAGTTGCCTTTGAGAGAATAAACTTTGTTGACAGCAGCCAGTCATCAATCCGCAGGAAAAACAGCAAAGAAAAAGTAGCAAAAAAGAACAAAACCACATCTCTGCTATAATTTTCCTAAATATCTTTAGCCTTGCCTCAGAATGAGAAATTCACTCATAAGATAAATTTGTGATTGCAAGTGCAAGTATATGCTCATTGGAATTCGTATTTCCTAGAATTTGTGGTCATTTTCAAGTGTTCTGTTTTCAAAACCCTA
Source organism: Equus asinus (assembly GCF_041296235.1). Lineage (NCBI taxonomy): Eukaryota > Metazoa > Chordata > Mammalia > Perissodactyla > Equidae > Equus > Equus asinus. The sequence goes on along the minus strand of NC_091805.1, from coordinate 18,820,196 downwards.
TTAACATGAATTTCATGGAATTTACAATTGTTCATGTTGAATCATATCTGGGTGGGGGCTGCTTTCTAGATATTGAAGCATACCTGATGTTCAAAAAACTATTCACTAAAAATTCTCTAGCTTCCACATTTCCAAAGCCTTAAAAAAGGAATGAGACAATTCATCTGTTTTTCACCTTAATTCAATGAGGTATTTGATTTTCAACTACCGTCTCAGCACTGTATTAAAACCCTGTTACTAAGGAATAAAAGAAAATTACCTGTAATCCCCTTTCCTCAGAAAGCATGTTATTATAATGGATTTCTCACTTAGGCTGCCTTAGCTGCTGTCTGGAGAGAACTCCGTGAGTTTGAGAGCGCCAGGGCTGCTAAACCACCTCTCCAGCAGGCGATGCTCACCTTCTCCCACTGAAGGAACACAATTGCTTTCGCCACTTGGTTCAAAGAAAAGAGAGAAGGCTTGTGGATTAAACTGACCTCTCAGATTTCATGATTTGGGACCAGGGAAGAGGAAGCTGTTACTGAGACAAAACTTTGGTCATTATCCTAAAATAGAGCAACTTTCTTCAAAAGATACTCCTGTATTTAAAATTCTATTATGGAAAACATCATATGGATAAAGAAAATGTGGTGGTTTCGTGAATAATGAAACATGTCACATCACATCTACAATAACTGTTTCTTCTTATCATTTATTCTTCCTATTTGATAAAGTGGGGTCACATTATAGAAGCTTCCTTTAGGCTCCTCTAGTCATATCTGTCTCCTCTTTACCCACTGTCTATGCTGTCTCAGATGCTAATTAGATCTTAGAAGATAAGAGTCATTACCACCATCAACAATTATTTATTGAATGTAATATAGAAGAGATAGGAATGACATTTATGTAATATTTAATATGGGCCTGTTACTGTGCAAGGCATTTGAAATTATTTTATAGAAGCCCTGCAAGATACTATTAAATGGAGGAAATTGAGGATTTAGAAGATAAGTTCCCAACTTTTCCCCAGGAATAGTGAAAGATGGCTGTTAGTAGAACAGTTGATTGAAAGCATTGGCATTGATTAGGTAATAAAAGGCACAAAGAAGGGAAAGTCTCTGTCTTCTAGGAGTTTACAACATTTGGGAAGAAATGTGATATACACAAACGTCACAATGCAAAAAATGCATGAAATATATAATCAGCATTGGAGAAATTGAGACGAAGATGAGATCACGGATGAATGAGAGAATTAAAAAAATCATGAGAACTATTTTCAGTGCCAAAGAAAATAACAGTTAGCATTTATTGAGAACCCACCACTTTTCGTATTCTTGATGCTGCTCTTAGAGCTTCACATATGGTAGGTCAAAAACACAAAGAAAGAGCAAACAAAACCAAACCTTGAGGTGGCTATTTTTATCCCAATTTTATAATGAGGATTTTGAGGCACATAGAGGTTAAGTACATTGCCCAAGTATGTAGCTACTATGTGGTGACCGCACAGAAGTGTACCCACTTGTGATATATATGATCTACTTCATATATCATAGTGTGAATTCACTTTCACCCTCTATAAGTTAAGATTTATCGTCACTAAACTAGCATATTCTCAAATTCTTCCCAAATTTTCTGTTCACCTTTTTTTTTTTTTTTTAATCAATGCTTGGTTGCCCCTGGAGGATACTACTTTCCATGCAGGCCACTTCACAGGGTTTTTTCTTTTTTAATCCCACAATGCATTAATTCAGGTCTTATAAGTGAAGTAAGCGTCTTCATTTCTCCCAATGAATTCTTCCACTCATTGTTTGATCTGTGCAATTGGAAAGATGGAGTTTCAATTCCCAGAGTTGAGGGATATTTTCAGTGGGACACTTCACATGAAAAGAATCAAGAACTTAATTTAGGATGTATTTCCTTTGAGTTGTTAATTAGACATCCAGGCTGAGTAGACAGTTGGATATAGAGCTGTAAATGTCAGTGTGAGTGAAAGACTGTGAGCATGCTCAGGTGTGCTTGAAAGTGTCTATCTCTACTCACTCTGTCTATTCACTTCTTTGAATTCACTCTTCACTCCTCCAAATTCTGCCTCCTTCCCTCAACATCTTATGAGATTTCTCTCTCAAGTTTCAACGTCTTCCCAACAACTTTCTCAATATATTGCATTTGATCTTCATTTTATTCAGTTTTCTGCTGGATTACATACTTTTCATCATCTTTCTCTGTTCTTTTGAATCTTGTAGAAAATATCCATCTAGTGTTCCTCTTCGGATTCACAATCACTTTCTTCAGATCTTGTTCTTCTGCTAAAATGTTGTGTTGTTTCTGGAATTATGTCTTCCTTGTCTTCTTGTTCCCATGGTCATAATCTTTAATAACTTCAGGAACTAGGCAGCAAATAAAAATTAGTGAAACAAACACAAAATGGGGGGATTGTGGCAACCTTCAAGGTATACAGCTTATCTATAAGAAATCAAGTGCAAATTTTTAATCACTGTGCAAATAAAGCAAAATTTGCCCTTAGATCACCAGGACTTGAGATAGACGATTGTGAGTCAACATTCTCCCCCAGCTCTCTCTCCCCTAAACCAAATGAAGCAATCAGCTTTATGTAGACAATTTGAAAATAAATATCACTAGCTCAGATCTTTCTCACATTACGCAGGAGCCAATGAACTACAAACCTGGGGAAAATATGAATAATATTCTCTTTTAATCTAAAGACACTGTACTTTCAGAACCATTTCCAACTATCAAATTAAATCTATACCACTGATATCCTAGAAGCACTAAAAATCTACATGTTAAAATCTTGAATACATTATATTTCTTGGATAAGTAATTTTTCTTCTGATTTTCTTGGGATAGAAACTCTGGAGTCAACTTTAAATCTTGCTGTACCTTTACTAATTGTCACCTGTACTTTGAACCAAGTATGCGACTATTTCAGAGAGGCCTTCCTCAAGAACTTAGATAAATGAAATTGGCTTTTGAGACACATGTTGGATCAAATCAGAGATAGCCATGGTTATCTTAAAGAGACAGAACATCTCCCAGATCTGGAAGTCTTCCTAGTAACCTGCTATCATCTTTGTGCCATTTGGATGGCATCCAATGAAGCCTAGAAAAAAAATGAATCACCAAGAGAAATTTTGGGTTTGTCTATCCAAGGACTACCCAAAAGATGTTTAGCAATCTAGTTCCTTTGGCAGTACTATTTTACTATGAAAGTAATTAATCCATTTAATGGCTGATATCAATAGTCTTTGATTGATATAGTTCTCTTTATTTTTTGTCCCTATTTATGAGGTAATATTCTAATTGTTATTTGGTTTGAATTGCCTACTGGGAGAAAATACATGGGGAAACAGGTTTCCAGTCCAATTCCAAAACTGATTATTCTCAAGAGAGAAAATAAGAGAGAGAGAGATAGGGGGAGATAGAGAGGAAGAAAGGAAAAAAGGAAGGAAGGAGGGAAAAAGGAAAGAAAGAAGGAGGGAAGAAAGGGAGGAAGGAAAAAGGAAGGAAGGAAGTCTTAATATGACTTGTCTTTGTATTCTGCCAGGAGTCCCATGAAGAAAATGGTCATATCATTGTGATTGAGTAATCTGTTTTCTGTGATGGAGTTCTCAAGGCAAATTATTAAATCATCCCCCTGTATTAATGTAGTGACCTTGTGAAGTTGGTAATGTGAGTCTCTGAACCTTCAAGTGGTAAGTTAGACCAGAGTTAATACCAAATAAATGATACCCTATGAAACTGCCTCAGAGATTTGCAAATAAGTATCCCTTCGATTGCTAAGATTTTTAAGCTTGTCTGCTTTCCCAGTTTCTATAAATCCTACTTCTCTTTTCACACTTTTACACCCTTTTCCATTTCCACTGCCACTGCCATGCTTTTAACCGTGATAATTTTAACCTCAGACCTCCTAAGTAATATTTCTGCCTCTCATTATCTTTAATTTGTCCTCTGCCACCGTATAGAGCTTTCAAAACATGGATAACATAATTACTTGTATCTTTCCAGATCAAAAAATTTTCAGAGAACCTTGACCTAGGGCAGAAAAGAGGAGAGGGTAGGGATTCTATAGTAGTAATCCATACTGGAAGCAAGACCACCAACCCCTCCTAGAGGAGCCCAAACATATTCATGGCCCAGAGTTCAATTACATTCCCTCTTTTCCCCAAGGGAGAGAACCACACATTAAGTATAATCTCAATTTAGGACAAATGAGTTTCCTATTTCCATTGAGTCAGAAAGACACGCAGCTCAGGTTGAGAAGAACTTGAAATATTTGCTTTGTCTTCAGTGCTGTTCATTTTCTTAAGAACAGCTTTCAAGCGTATTTATTTCAAGTAACACTGTCTCGATCAAGTCTATAACAGTAGAGGCATATATTTTTTCCATATGGTGAAGTAGGGATTATGCATCTTAGGTTCTAATAATTATGTAAAGGTATTAATTTAAATCAGATATAAACTGCCAAATGAGTTTATGACATCTTTGCAAAATAAATTCCTTTTTATAGCCTTATGCATAGAAAGATGAGTATTATGCAAGGCAGTAAGCTTGGTAGTGCATGTAATATCACCATGAAAGGGAACAGCAAAAGAATATAAGACAGTGCATTTTAGTAACGCTAGAGTTTGCCAACTTTGACACACTGAGATATTTTTAAGAACTGAGATGAAAGACTAAGTTTATGGGTGCTCAGTTAGAAGCACAAATCTTATTATTATTAATAGAAGTGCAAAATGTGACCTCAACGAAATTTACTATGCACTGTACAAAATTTGCCTTGTAAAGTATGTCATTTTATTCAATGTTGTTTATTCTTTCTTGTGTGCATCCTCAAAAGGCATTCCAAAATGGAATGATGACTATATTTTCTGCTGCCAGAACATTCAAAGTAAACAAGAATACCATTATTATACAAGCTAGGCCAGGGAGGTGTATGGGGGTACAGTTGCAGATTAAGTAAACAGATTCTGTTGATCATTTCATTTCCCTAAAGATTAGAACAGAATCACACAAATTAAACTTAGTAGAAATAAAGATATGATCACTGCAACTAAAATATTATCTCCCACCAAACTGACCTCAGAAATATTAACTCCCACCAAGAAGGACTAAGAAACTCCAAATTGGGCTTCAATTGCCCTAATGTCAAAGACAGATCTTTCTTTGAGTCAGCTCAGGATATAGCATAAAACAGCTGTTCTATCTCAGTACACTCCTGAGCGAGTGTGATGAAGGAGCTGAGAAATTGCTGTGATGTATGATAGTGCCTGCATCGAAAGCAAATTTGTCTGCAACCTCCTCAGCTCACTGAATATTAAGATAAGGCAACTGGGATTGGCACTTATTCCCCTCAGTTTCAGATCTCGGACATGTGGAAATGATTGTAGGCCTAGACTATCACATTCCTACTAAAAAAATGTTGGCAGGTCCTCAGAAACTGAGGCCAGTTATTATTATCATTCTCCTGAACATCTTTTGGGGAAAAAAAATAAGATCTAATAGAAAAGGAAGAGAATTCTGGCACCTTTGTGAATACAAAAGAATTTTATTGAAAATACAGCCTTGGAAAAATGATATGGGGAAAAAACATCAACAGAATTTGATGACTACTTTTTGGACTTTAAAAAGGAGATTGATCTAAAAGTTAATTTCTGCCTTATTAGGCTAAGCCGTGGACCTGGAAAACCTGAAAATATGGGTTAAGTTCAAGAGAATCAATTCAGTTCTCTTTTCCTTATGGCAGGAAACGGTGCAATTTAAATTTGCAGTATTAAAAGAAAGATACAAGCTCTGACTTCTAAATGCCAACATAATGATGAACAAAAATCCTATTCACCAGAATCTACTCTCTAGTGCTTTGGGGTTCTACATAAGAATGAAAATCTCCCTTTGAAAATGAAATGTGATAGTCAACTTTTAGATGCGAATAAGGTCAAGACATTCTAGCGCAAATTTTTTTTTTTTTTTAAGATTTTATTTTTCTCCTTTTTCTCCCCAAAGCCCCCCGGTACATAGTTGTATATTTCGTTGTGGGTCCTTCTAGTTGTGGCATGTGGGACGCTGCCTCAGCGTGGTCTGATGAGCAGTGCCATGTCCGCGCCCAGGATTCGAACCAACGAAACACTGGGCCGCCTGCAGCGGAGCGCGCGAAGTTAACCACTCGGCCACGGGGCCAGCCCCTCTAGGGCAAATTTTTAAGGCATAACTGTGATCGGCAGTGTCAAGAAGAAAGTTTTCTTAGAAAAACACTTTTGGTAAACTACAACAAAAGTAAATGAGTTTTCCTTTGGCCTTGATACAAAGGGGCCTTTAGGCATAAATATAATTGCCATGTATAAATGTAATGGAAATAAACATGGTATTCAAGGCTCACGGTATTTAAGTACCACTCCCAACAATTTTATAGAAAGGTCACATAACCTTACCAAGAACCAGTTCTCTTATCAGTAAAATAAAGATAATGACACCCATAACAAACGGCTATGTGAAACAATAAAATAATATATATATCTGACCCAACACAATGCCTGTAAAATATCTACTCTACTGAAATACATTTTTTTCCTTTAATAGTTAGAAAAATAGAAAACAAAATCTGATACTCTTATAGTCAGTTCATTTTAAAGCATTTTGAGGTCAGAATGTGTGTTTAATTGACTATTATTCATTATCTTATTCCCAGTGTCTGAAATAGTATTGAATGGGTCAATAAGAAGTTATTAATCTTATTTTTAAAGTGATGAGCTTAAGTAGTGGGTTTTGACCTGATTTGATTGTTTTAAAATCAATTTTAAAAGTTTACTTTTGTTTTTCCTGCATTAGAGGATGTTTCCTGCCTAAATCCTAGATGGAGTTCATAAATCACTTGCTAATACAACAGCATCCTTCCCGTAAGTATGGCGTCCTGTGGTCACTTGGGGTGAATGCCAGATGCTGTATGAAATAGAGGTATGCTCTTACAAGCTCCTCCTAATATGACATCCTGCAGAAAGGATCTGCTTTCTCCGGGAGCATACTTCACGCAATGCTTATGTGACCTCTCAGTGCATTAACGACAGCAGGTAAATCATTGGGTTTTGCCTAACAGAGAAATTGATTTAGGAATGCAAAGAAAGTACTCACTAAACAATGTGCTATCCAGCTGGAGCATAATAAGCACACTTACAGCCAAGCAAATGGATTTAAATGCTCAATTAACTTTTACTCACCTTCCAAAAAATGAGGACACCAAAAGTACAATCAATTGAATCTGTTTTGTGTGAATCTAGAGCCAGATTTTCTGTATCTATCAAGGGTTAATCTTGACCAGACCTAGCTAAATATCTGAAGATTTGCTTGCTTGTTTGTTAATAGTCTCTCTTTTTTCACAGGAACAAATATAGAAATCTAGGAAAAGTTTGGCTCCCTCAAATGGGCATTCTCTCTGCTCAGGTTCCAGTTGGTAAAAGGATGTTACTTTATCTGTCTATTCCAGACACTAGATTTTAGTGATGAGAGAATAGACAGAGATATATTTTAAAGTGCAAGCTGGGAAATAATCATGGATGAAAAGAAATTTGTACAGAGAGGCAAAGCATTTTAGTCCGTCTTCTGACCAAAAGGTACTCTTTTTCCAGCTTCTGCTAGATCAAACCAACTCAAGAATTGTTCCCTATAACAGCACAGAATTAAGGAAATCTAGGATATTTGTATTTACATTTATGTAGAAGAGAAAAGCCAATGGTAAGTGATGTTTTCCTTTTTCTGTCTCTGTTCTGCGTTATAAACATTCTTCATGCAGATGAGAGACAGTGATCCTCTGACACTGAACAACTAAGCTGATGAGCTGGAGATATGATACCAATATGCCCTGTTTATTTCATTTTCAATCAGTATAGTATAAGTTCAATTCATGGACTCTGGAGCAAGATTTTGTGGGATCAAATCTGGGGTCCTCCATGTGCTACCTTCATGACTGGCAAGTTAGTCAATTGCTCTGTGCTTCAGCATCTTCATTTGTTAAATGGATGTAATCATAATACCTTCTTCATAGAGTTGTCATGAGAATTAATATTTTAAAAGCACTTATAACAGTACTTGGGATACAGTTAAGTACTATATAAGTATTATCTACTGTCGATATATTTATCATATCATCATTATTTATAAATAATGTGTTTAATGTAAGTAACATGGCAAAGACCTGGGCACAATATGTTGGGCCTGTAAGAAAGCTCTCCAGGACCCTAGATGTTTTTTATTTAGCTTTCTATTTGGATGTAAAACATGTGATGTTTACACTGCTGTGGTACAAATGGAATTATGAGTCCTGCTTTACAATTATAAAGCTGATTACTTCTGCTGTCATGTTTAGGACTCCATCATATTTTCAGCGTTAAATGCTCTGTTGGTTACAATGGAAGATATAAAGATAACTAGCATACAAAAGACCTTGCAATCTATTGGAGTGGATCCAGACATGCACAGAAATAATATTATGACATGAAAAAGGAATAGAAGAGTATGAAGAAGTGTGAATGGATGACAGAATTAGACACATATTAGGTTTCAAAATGGAGCTAGTTTTTAAAGTGGATAATGCTAATTTTAAATCCTAGCACAGCAGTTTGGTTAATTTGAGAGAGCATTTATGCATTTAACCCATTTGTAAGATGGGAGAGCAGACCAGTTATAGGACTGCTGCAAAGTTTTGAAACTTGTTGAATTAGCACTTCTGGGTTCTAGAGCTTCGTCAAAGCATATTGGCAAGGCTACTTTGGAATGTGAGCAATTTGCATTTTTGGTATGTGGAAGAGTATGCAGTGTTACGAAAAATTTGCAGGAAAGTTTAGAAATCAAAAGATTAACTTGCACCTGAGTCATTCATAATAAATTTATGAGAGTATTGCCATCAACATCCGGGACCACTATAATCGTTACTCCTGTTTATCTCTTAAAGTACCATCAGAAAAAGTTATATTTGATATGCTCCTTCACAGTCCTCTCACTTCTTGGACTAATTTTCCATTTCCTCAATTGGGGCATGTTTTCCTTCCCTAAAATGGCTCAAAGTATGTTACTCTGAGATATCCAGGATGTTTATTAAGTTCTCAACCAACTTTACATTTTGATAACTTCAGTGTTACTAATGCTTAAGCAAAGTGTAAATAAATGTTTACTCATCAAAAACACATTCTTTGGATGAATTTGGGACCAGAAGCAAGAGTAAGGTGGTTAGACTCATTCGACAGCAATCAAGAATGTTTTAACAACTTGGGAAATTAAGCTGAAATATAACCAGAGTCAACACTGATCATATGGAAGCCTGGATGTGGAATTATTACTGTTATGCTTTCTCAAACCATTTTCTTTTGCTTCCATTGCATGTGCCTCTGAAGTTATTAAAGTTTATGGTTGCATGGATCCATTATGTACTGCAGCAAGGAAGAACATTTAGAAAGAAGAAGGTCACTTTTACATTAGGAGGGGAAAAGATCTTGATACTCAAGGTATCTAATCCTCAGCCACTGAAATTAAGGGAACTAGGTCAATACCAAGTAAATATTCAAGTCAGGCATGACAGGGGTCTCATCTATTTCCCCATTCAGAGTAAAGATACCTATTTGACCATAGCCAAGAGAAAATGTGTTCCAGCTGTGGACAATTTGTGAGCGTCTCTTCATTGTATACTTTGAGGGAATAGAGCCAACCACTTCTAAAGTTAAGAGAGGAAAAAGGGAGAGAAATAAGAAATACATGTGTGTGTACATGTTTGTGTATGCGTCTGTTGCATCACAAAGTGATTTCTCCACAATGAGAGGAATCTATTGCAACCCCTTCACCTCACATCTCTCTCAACTTAAACATTCGTAGGTTCCTGCAAAATACCTGTTTTCAAATAGAGGTGGAGTTTTCAGAAAAATTTAATGGGGTAGAAGACATGCTTAATCTCTGTCCCTTAAGACGACCCTCCTTATGCAATGGGCTATGTCTTCCTTCAGTTCCAGCAGTAAGCAATCTCACCTAAATAGCAAGTATGCTATAAAAGAAAGTGTCAGTAGATCATGAGTTGGATCGATGTGTACATCTTTCTCTTGTTTTCCTTTCTCCTTCAATGCTGATAACCATTTTCCTAGTGTTAAGAACATCTTCCTGATACTTTGACACTAGGGCATGGCTTCGTTAGAGTTTCCAATCTAAATGTTCTCAGAATACATCTAAAAGTTTGTTTGCTTTTTTCCTCAAATTTTTGCCCTCCAAAGAGGGCACCCAGATGATGTTTCATCATCCAAGCGAATGGAAAGGAGGAGCAGAGTGAATGGTTTAGAAAAGAAACTAATCCTTCTGATAAATGCGTTAACGGCAGCATGAGAGTCTTTAATTTGGAGAAATAACAAAATAAGTATGTAGCTGGGAGATATTCTTAGGGGAGAGTCTTGGAAACGAGATGAATTCTTAAAATCCTTCCTTTTCTCCTGCTGATACTTACACTCTAAAAAGGCCCTTTCCATTTATTTGTTTATTTACAGAAGCAATATCTTGCTGGGAGTTTTAGGATTAGAGGAGATTCTTTTTTCATTTTTTACCAGAGATGAAGAGAGGTGGTGTGGTAGTGGGCACATATCGTGGCTCAGTAAATGCTAACAACTATCAAGGCTACAAACCATGCCAGTTTAAGGATGTAATCTTTAAAGTTAAACAGAACGAGGATTGAATTAATGTATTGCTCTGTCACCTGATGTCTGTGTGCCCTCAAAATGACTGACCATCTGAGACTTGCGTTCTCCACGTGCAAAAATGAGAAAATAAAGCTCCTTCATCAAACTGTTTTGAGTCAACCTAAATGAGTTAATGTATTTATAAAGACTAATTTAGCAACTGGTACATGTTGGTTCCACTGTGGGATGTGAAGCTAGACCCGTGACTCTGCTTTTCTTTTGCACTGATTGTTGCCCTGGGCACAGCCCACATAGTTGGTGGCTTAAAACACTGTCCTGCCAATTTCCACAGCTAAGGAACTAAACCCTTTTCCCATGCTCCTAGCAATAGTCCTTGTATTGGCTACCTAATGCTGTGTAACAAATTATCTCCAAATCCAGCAGCTTAAAAAACCAAACATTTATTACGCTACACAGTTTCTTCGGGTCAGGAGTTCAGGAACTTAGAAACGGTGTGGATCTGACTCAGGGTCTTTCATGAAGTTTCAGTCAAGATGTCAGCTGGGAATGCCATCATCTGAAGGTTTGATTGGTCTGGAGGATCTACTTTCAAACTCGCTCATGTGGCTGGTGGCTGGTGGCCTCAGTTTCTCACCATGTGGGCCTCACATAAGGCTGCTCATCAGACGGCAGCTTGCTTTCCCCGAAGGAAGTGATTCGAGAGAGAGACAGAGTGTGTTTTTTATAACCTAATCTCAGATGTGACACACTGTCACTTCTGCCCTATTGCATTGGGCACACAGATCATCCCTGGTGTGATGTGGGAGGGAACTGCTAGGGGTCACAGATCATTGGAGCCATTATGAAGCTGCTCTCCCACCAAATGGACTGAACGCTACCCAGCCAGTGCTACCTCATGGCTAATCACAAGTTAAAGACTCTCTATGGTATTTCTTGCTGAGACTCCTCTAACTTACTTCAAAAAAACATAACATATGCGCTAAATGCAGGCTTTAGCTTGCTATTTTGTTTTGCTCTGTTGGCGAGTCCTATATCCAGGTAAGTTTACCAACTGAGGCCAACTGAGTTCATTACAAACCCATCCATAAGTCACAATAATAGTGTTCAGGTTAAAAAAAAAAAGAGCCTCCACAGCCTCTATTTTTAATGTCCACAGATGCCTGCTCAATATATAAGACTGGGTCAATCAGAGAGCAAGCAAACAAGCTCTGTTTTGTGTCGCTCCAGAAAGGAAGTGAAGAAAATCTTTAGGAAATTAGGAAAGAACAGAGAAACGGGAAAAATATGACCCAGCAGCACAAAAGGAACAAGAAAATCACAGACCCAGTCAAAGGACAGGAGAAATCTGAGAGTGTACAGATTGCCATGTGTTGACTATATAAAACATATTTAATATTCCAACTAACAAATTCTAGTCATAGAAACCATATTTCCCCTAGTTTTCATTTTAGGAGCTTGTTGCATTTGTCTTAATACTTGGGAACTTAAATCTCCAACTAAGTTTCATGTCAGCCTTAACCAGGACAACTCAATAAGTCTGATTCATACAGTTTTTCTGATTTTAGAAACAGAACAAGGAAAAAAAAATCACAAAATGAGAATCATATATTCGTGCAAAAACGCTTTTTGATAAAGGTCACCGATGATCTTTTGGAAATATAACACAACCACATTCAGTATTTTTCAACTGCTATGTTGTTTTGTGCTAAGTCCTTTTTTTTTTAACAAAAATTGGACTAAAGTAAAAATATGAAGTTCAAATAGATCTCTGTACTCAATTTTGCAAAGTAATATTACATAGTTTGCTATGTAATTATTATTCTGCCATTGCATTTTCATAGCTTTTTAAAGTGTAGTTGACAGATTTATTTGCTGGATAAAAGCAGGTCAAACAGCCTCAAAGAGAAGCTTTCCATTATTCTATTAGTGGATACTTCATTTTATCATCTGACTTAGAAATAGATCAGGTCATTTTGTCTTTTTGATGTCAGGTATGGGAGGTTATGCTAAAAACTAGGCTATCTGTGGATTAGCAAATTTCTCTCTCTTTAGAACAAGACAATACCTGTTCTCTAGGGAAAAGACTTATTGCTAAGAATCAATACAAATCATCTCTTGACTTTCCCTTGCTTCAGAGTTAATTATCTGTCTTTGATTACTTTGAGTTGTTTTTCGACTTTGGTCAATGGATGTTACACAAACAACAGGTAGAACTAGTCTGCATGTAAATGATGAGGCTGTAGATTTCTTCTCAATGGATACGGTACCTAAGGGCACAAGACTTATTTATTCACTTAAGAGAACTCAGCCTTATAACTACAAAGATGTCAACAGCCACACAATTAGAAAAAACAATTCTCCCTGTCTGGTATTTAAGCAATGTCTGCAAGGAACTCTACTGTAAGCAAGGGATGGAGACTGATGGAGGGACATAGAGATTGGCCTCTACTCTGCTGCCCATGCTGGGCAGGCTCATGGACACTGTTGCCGGAGAAATGTAATGGGAGTGAGGAAAGAGGTGGTACAGAGGAGTATTCATGTCTGAGTTCATTGCTAATGAGCAAAGCATGCTACTTTGCACAACAATTGCATTATTATCTAAGTATTATATTTGGAAGAGAATTCAGAGTATCTTTTTATAGATTTATAAATTTGCTTCAAGTTCACACCGAGAAATGGAGATTAACAGGAGAGAGGGAGGAGAGCATTATATAGTGTTATCAAAAAGAAACTGTACTAAAGCAGAGCATTTGGGAAAGATATGATCATTAGCATTTTTATGAGCTTTTAGTTTCCATTTTTTATGACACTCATCTGAGATGTGTCTTCTCTTAAATGTAATGATTTGTGTATTTGCCCTCATTTGCAAGTTCAGAATCCGAGGGAAGACAAATCCAAGTACTGTCTAATACTGAAGTTTCCCTAGGCTGCTCTGACAAAAACAAAAAGGCATTCATCTTTAAATTATTGACTTCATGCAAAAGGCTACAACAGAAAACATGAACTATTTTTGGTTCAAGAATTCTTTCATTCGAGTAAACCCTCTGCTGCTGTGATGTATGTAGCTGGGCAGGTGGTCAAGAAGCCAGCACAAAGTACCCACATTACGGATGTTGGTCCTTAAGAGAAGGACGTTGTGTTCCTATGCATCACTGTTTGCCTAAAATACATATTTTTTGTCCAAAGTGTTTCTAAATGTTCTAAATATGACAGAAAAAGGCATTTACTATTTGGTCACCGGGAACATTTTGCCCATCATCACATGAATTAGGTCCCAAGAATGCTCCACATTTGATACGTCTCACTTTTTCGGTAATTGACAGGCAGCATAAAGGGAGGCTTAGGAATGTGGACTCTGGATCCATACTCTCCATCTTTTGAATCCTAGCTCCACTCTTTAGCAGCTATGTGACCTTGGACAACTTACTTAATGATTACATGCCTTGGTTTCTTCCTCTGTAAAGTGGGGTTAAAAATCATGGGGCTTTGGGAGGATTAAATGAGACAGTGGATGTAAAGCAGTTAGAACAGCATCTACCATATTCTTGCCACTGTATTAGTGATTGCAATTATTATTATTGCAATCTCTTTCTCAGGAAAATACCATTTTACAGATTTAATGCAGAAAAATGGCAAAAAAATAAAATCAGAGGTAGAAAATTTAATAAAATAAAGAAAAAACTGATCTCAGTGTTTCATGATTTGCCTTAAGGTTCCCAGTTTCCTTGGGTCCATTGACCTCTCCTGGATTTCTGGAGTGAAAGACATTTCTGGAGCCCTATTATCTATTGACATGTATGCATTAACGTTCTGATAATAGAGAGTTTTGAATAATAATAGAGTTTTGAAACGGGAAACAATCAAGTTATTATCAAACACCATGATTCAGGAACTCAAATGTTTAACTACAAAGGCCCTGATAGTAAGATTGAGGATTCTATCCTTATACTGCCTCTTATTAGAAACTTACTTCAAACTAGATACCTTTAACAAGTCCACAGTTCTGACTGGAAATAGTTATTATCAGCAATGCATGCTATTTCCCAAGTGGCCTTGACCCAACGTCCCTTTAGCTGTTTCTGCAAAAGTAAACCTAAATTTCTGTGGTGCTTTGATCAATGCAAGGTTATGAAATAGATCAAAGCTAATATGTCTGTGACAGATATCATGATGTCTGTTTCTTGCTCAATATTCAGAGAGTTGCCAAGTGATTTGCTGCAAAGAAAGCATTGGGAATAGATTTAAGGGGAAAATATTTCCTTATTGCCATGTTTATAAATTCTCTCTGTTTCTCTTTCCATATCCTCACAGTCCGAGATGTTCTAATCGAGGATTTTAAAGCAACAAAATGACGGATACGTTCCTCTTTCCCAGAATAAGTGCCAACGTATGTTGATACATAATATTTGGATATCGTTTGTGATTTCACTGAACACTTCCAAAGGACGCCCACATACAGGTTTTGAGTTACTTTCACCCATACACCCTGCCTCTTCTTGAATTTATTTCTCTTGTTTTGAGAGGGTTAGGATGGAGAGAAGAGAGAAATAGGAGGTGAAGTTCTCTTTTCCTTTTCTGTAGTTTCCTAAGCAATTGCTAGGGATACACTGAGACTCAAAAGGCCTTGAGGACAAAGGTCCCACCCCATCTCCAATTTGGTGGTCCCTTAGGGGCAGTCCTTTGGGGGATAATGTACTACATTATCCCAAGAAATAAGGAAGGAAGGGTGTAGTAGGCTGTAGTACCAGTTGTGAGAAATAACAATTCTCAGAAGACTTAGGAGAGGCAAGAGTCTCTTGTCAAGACCTGGGTGTTCCTGCATCATAACCAATCCACATTGGGCCACAATTGTCTCTGTATCCTGGTGTTGATGTTTATGTAGGCTCTTCCCATGTCAGATAGGGCTGATTTATGCAACTGGAAGGAGAGTGCAGAAATGATGGAGTGAGATTTCTGAGGCTCAGTCATAAAAGATACTGTGGCTTTCTTCTCTGGACTCTTCAATTACTCACTCTGGGGGAAGCCAACTGCCATGCTGCTATGACACTTAAGTAGCCCTGCAGAAATATCTTTATAGGGAGGAACTGAGGCCTCCCGCCAATGAGGAACTGAGGCTTTGTGCCAACGACTTTGTCAGTGGGCCATCTTTTATTTGCCATTTGCATGGAGTATCTTTTTCCATACCTTCACTTTCAGTTTGTGAGTGTCTTTAGGTCTGAAATGTGTCTCTTGTATGCAGCATATGTATGGGTCTTGTTTTTTTTATCTAATCGGCCACGCTATGCCTTTTTATTGGAGCATTTAGTCCATTGACATTTAAAGTAGCTGTTGACAAGTATGAACTTATTGCCATTTTGTTATTTTGTTTCTGGGTGTTTTAGTACTTCTCCTCTGTTCCTTTTTTCTTCTCTTGCTCTCTTCACTTGTGGTTTGATGGCTTTCTTTAGCATTATGTTTGGATTCCTTTCTCTTAATTATCTGTGTATTTATTATAGGTTTCTCGTTTGTGATTACCATGAGGTTCATATATATTAATCTATGTATATAACAATCTACATTGAGTAGATGGTTTCTTTATTTTGACCTCTTTCTAAAAGCTCTACTCTTTTACTCCCCTCCTCCCGCATTTTATGTTTTTGATATCGTATCTAACCTCTTATTTTGTGTGTGTGTATCCATTACCTTCTTATCACTGAAATAGGTAACTTTAGTACTTTTGTCTTTTGAACTCCATATTATCTTCATAGGTGATTGATCTGCTATTTTTACTGTCTTTTTGCCTTTACCAGTGATTTTATTGCCTTTTTTTTGGATTATTTTCTTATGCCTATTTTTGTTCCTCTCTTTCCCACTTACAAAAGTCCCTTTATCATTTCCTCTAGAACTGGTTTCTTGGTGATAAACTCCTTCAATTTTTGCTTGCCTTGGAAACTCTTCATCTCTCCTTACATTCTGAATGATAGCTTTGCTGGGTAGAGTATTCTTGGCTGTAGGTTTTTTCCTTTCAGCACTTTAAATATATCATGCCACTCCCTTCTAGCCTGTAAAGTTTTGGCTGAGAAGTCAGCCGATAGCCTTATGGGGTTTCCCTTGTCTGTCACCTGTTGCCTTTCTCTTGAAGCATTTAGGCTTCTCTTTACCTTTAATTTTGGACATTTCAATTACAGTGTAATTTAATTACAATGTCTTGGTGTGGGCCTCTTTGGATTTATCTTCTTTGGTGCTCTCTGTACTTCCTGTACTTGGATGTCTGTTTCCTTCCTTAGGTTAGGAAAGTTTTCAGCTATTATTTCTTCAAATAGATTCTCTGCCCCTTTGTGTCTGTCTTTTCCTTCTAGGACACCTACAATACAAATGTTAGTGTGCTTGATATTGTCGCAGAGTTCCCTCAGACTGTTCTTCTTTTTAATTCTTTTTTCTTTTATCTGTTCTGCTTGGGTGATTTCCTTTAGTCTTTCATCCAGCTCACTGATCCGTTCTTCTGTATCATCTACTCTGCTATCGAGTCCCTCTAGTGAATTTTTCATTTCCAGTATTGTATTCTTCATTTCTGATTGGTTCATTTTTTTATATTTTCCAATTCTTTGTTGATGTTCTCACTGAGTTGATCCTTACTTCTCCCATGATCAGCGAGCAGCCTTATGACTTTTTATTTGAACTCTTCGTCAGGTAGATTGTTTATTTCTGTTTCATTTAGTTCTATTTCTGGGGTTTTCTCCTGTTCCCTTGCTTGGAATGTATTCCTTTGCCTCCTCATTTTGCCTCTTTTCTGTGCTTATATATGTGTGTTAGGTGGGTCAGCTATGTATCCTGATCTTGGAGAAGTGGCCTTATGTAAAGGATGCCTTTTGAGGCCCAGCAGTGTGCTTCCCTCTTACCACTTGTTCCAAATGTTCCAGGAGTGACCCCTGTGTGGGCTACATATGTCTTTCTGTTGCTGCTGGTGCTCAGGGAGCATAGGCTGTCTCCTTGGCCAGCTGATTGTAATTCTCAGCTGTGTGTGGCTGCGATGGACCCTTCAGTCACCTTATCTGGTATGGAGCCCCAGCAGAGTTGGCTGAGAGGTCTAATAGCACATTCCTATTGCAGTTTTTCTGTGAGTAGGCCTCAGCGTGGCTGGTTATTAGACTCAGGGCCATACAATTGCTGTAGGCCTCTGACCTGCAAGGCTGTTGTCAGCTCTCTCAGGATTTCAGCTGAGTGGGGCTGGCCCCAGGCACTGGAGCACCCAACTGTTTCAGGCTTTGGAAGACGGGGCCAATCCCTTATGTGGCTGTTTGTGAAGCACAGGTCTTCTGTTGCTGATAAGCCTCCTGGTGCACAGGTCCACACACACTGTCAACGCAGTCCTGCCTGTCAGTGGGCCATCTTTAAAGCAAATCCTCCAGTCTCAGTGAAGTGGTCAAAGGACTTCAGTCCTGGTGGACATCTTGGTTGCAACCCCATGAGAGACCCGCTGAACCAGAACCACTCAGCTAAACAAGGGACTCCTGATGCGCAGAAATTTGACACAACTAGTTTTTACTGCTTAAAGCTCTTAGGTTTTGAAAAACTTTGTTATGCAGCAATAGATAACTAAACAAGGAAGGAAACCCATATGTTAGGACCCTAACTGAAAAAGATGAAACAAGACAACACATTTAGTGTAATTTCACCACTATAAACTGTCCATAAAAAAAGAGAAATAAATCACCAAAATATTAATATTTATCATTAGCTATTGGGCCTTTTTATATTTATAATTTACAAAGTATTAGTTTTATTGAAAATAACTTTAAAATTTTTTTTAAATATTTATTTTATTATTGGAAAGATTGAACCTACTTCCATTTGCTTGATAATATCTTGGGGTAATAATATTCTAGGAATAATTTTAAAATCTAAAATATGGAATTCTATTTCTGGCATCAGGCCAGTTTGGAGCTATTTTTGACATATGTTTAGCTAGACTTACCTGAATTTCCAAAGCATTTCCAGCTTCAAACATGAGCTTAATTATAGAAGAAAATACCACACATTCTGATGCTCTGTGTGAGGATTAGGCTGCAGCCACTCTGAGCCACCCAGCCTGGATGCCATGTTATTATAACTCTTATCAGAAAGATTATAATTAAAATAATGTGACTGGAAATGTAAATTAAAATTCTTGGCCACTTTTAAAACTATATCTCTGCTGTAATATATAGTGGAGGCAGTATGTTACATGATAGTTAAAAGATCAAGTCTGGCTCCAACATTTACTACCTGTGCAACCTTGGATAAGTTTCTTACTTGTTTGTACCTCTTTATCCTCATCTTTAGAATGAAGGTGCTATTCACACTATCAATCTCAAAGGTTTACTGTTAGAGGATAAACCTGGCCTGGCATATGGGAAGTGTGAACTATTTCTTTGCATAAAGTTTTCTGATGTTCAAAGTCAGAAAGCAGGATCCACAAGATTTAAGTGTTTGAGACCCTATGTGATATTGCACAATAAAGAGAGGCTGTGAAATGAGTGGCTGTGTAATAAACATTTTACAGTCTCACAATCTGGGACTCAAATTCTCATTGTACCAGTTATTAGCCGTGGGGCATTGGGGGGTGCCATAACTTCTCTGAGTCTTATTTGTTTCATTGGTTATAAGAAGAATCTGTGGACTATCTCACAGAGTCATTTTTAAGGATTAAGATAATAAAGCTGAAACAAGCGTAGGTCCTTGTCTATAATAAGTGCAAAACATATGCTAGTTCCTTTTTTTTCTTTCTTTCTCTTCATTCTCTATGTATTAGATGGGAGTCCGGGGGAAAAGAGAAAATTAGCAGGAATGAAAATGAGAAGGTGAAGTAATGTGAAAAAAAATTGCAACAATATATGGCTGAATCATTAGTCCATTTTGTTAACCCAAAGAGGAACATAATAGTAATAATAAGCTTATTAGACATTACCTCATTAATCTCACTATGGCATATTTAACTGCCTGGCAGAAATGTCATACCTACTATTCACAAAAGCAAATATTACTGCATATAATTTGGGTGTATTCTGAAAATTCCCTACTTCAGCTTGTTAGAAAAAGTTCAGAAAGCTGTAACACTTGCAAAGCAGATAATGGTAAGTCACAAGATGTCAGATCTATCGCTGTCACGGAGAAACAAGAATATCTTTATAAGGTTAATTTAGGGTCTCTATAACTCTGTCAAAGTAGTGGCACATGAACATTTGGCATTCTTAGGACCTCAAGAATTGCTGAATAGCTCAAAAATCTAACATTATCGCATAGGCTTCTGTGACACAGTTGTAAGTGTCCAGTATTGACTTTTAAGCAAGCTGACAATTTCTGATCTTGAGCTCAACGTGCAAGATAGTTTGTCTACGGGGTATAGAGTTCTCCTGAAAGCTTAATTTTTCCTCTTCATTTTACTAATGTTACTGTGGGTTGTTTAGAATATCTAATTAAAGATTTTTGAAAATGTGCTTGTGCCCTGGGGCTTTTAAAACAAAAGACATAGTTTTTAAAAATCCAAACAAAAAATTAATTAATTAAAAATAGCTGTTGGAAGTCATTATCGCAACTATCGACTGGGAATATTTGAAGATGTAAAGAAGTCAGCAATAAAACAGCTTCCTGGATTGTACTATGCCTATGAGACACCTCAGAGTCCCTCTGTCCCTGCCTGAGACATGCTTTCATAACATGACTTGCCACACGGTTTTAATGAAAATTATGGCAACCACTCTTTTCAAAAGAAAGGAAGGAGGAAAGAAGGAAGGGAGGGATAGATGAAAAAGGACACAGAGAGAAAACTTGTTGCGGTCTTACAGACCAAATCTAGGTTTACTCTGCCAATTTTGACTTTTTTAAATTAGTTTGACTTCAAAAACATAAAGGAACAAAAAAAAAAGCATAGATAAAGAAAGAATATAGTCATAGATGTGAATTTCTTTCCCTACCTACATTCTATTTAATACAGCATCTTTCTTTTTAATGTGTAGTTACACTAACAATACCTATTTAGGAATGTATTGAGTACTTATTCTTTCTCAAACCCTTTCACTCAATATATACAAGAAGATGTTGTACATATATAGAATGAAATACTACTCAGCCATAAAAAGATAAAATCGTGCCATTTATGACAACATGGATGGACCTGGAGGGTATTATGCTAAGTGAAATAAACCAAATAGAGAAAGACAAATATCATATGATTTTACTCAAATATGGAAGATAAACAAACAAATAAACACACAGATAAGGAGAACAGACTGGTGGTTACCAGGAGGGAAGGGGTGGGAGGAGGGTGAAAGGGACAAAGGGGCACATGAGTATGGTGACAGATGAAAACTAGACTATTGATGGTGAGCACAACACAGTCCGCACAGAAGCTGACATATAATACCGTACACCTGAAATTTACACAATGCTGTAAACCAACATGACCTCAATAAAATAATTTTTTTAAAAAGTATTTATTATCTCATTTTATAACTGAAGGAACTGAGGGAGATGAACCTGGGGCCCGTCCAAGGTTGCTTAGGACTTCAAACCATCTTGTCTGATTCAAAATGTTGGTCTTTCCACTGTGTATATCATTCACCCCACTGCCTGGAGCTCAGGCTTTTAGTCCCCTCCCTTGCAATTTTACTCTGAAGGGGTCAGTTTTAGGGTTCTCCGTTGTGTTTCACAGGTTCCGCTCTCTCTCTGTGCAAATGTCATACTGTCTTAGTTGTCAGTATAGGTTTAGAAGTCTCAGATAAGTCTGTTTTATTTTTGAGGGTAAGATTTTAAATGAGAGATTTATTTAATGATTATAAGTCTACTAAGGTTTTCTGTATCTTCTTGGCTCAATTTAGTCATTTATAATATGTTAGAAAATTTTCATTTCGACCAAGTTTCCAAAAGTTGTTCACAGTATTTCTCCCTTTTTGAAAGTGTTTCCTTTTACTTATTTCGAATCCTTTTCACTCCTAATATTGCTTATTTTTCCCCCTCTCTCTTTTAAATCAGTCTTGCAGAGATTTGTAAATTTTTTAGTTGTTCAAAGAACCACATACTAGATTCTCTCTAATGTATTTTTTTCTATTATATTATTTTCTTTCTTCTACATTCTTTGAACTTCTTTTTACTTTTCCGAGCATCTTAAGTTGGATGCTTAGCTCATTATTGTTAGCCTGTCTTCTTTTCTTATAAGTATTTTAGACTACAAGTTTCCAACAAACTACTACGTTAGTTTTATTCATGTTTAAATAATGTATGTCTTATTGTCATCCACGCCTAATTCTTGAAAACAGAATCTAAATGAGGCCTTCTTTTCTGTCCAATCTTATATTCCCTACCCTCAGTTGAGCGTTTAGTCCTTTATTTGCATTATAATAATTGACATTTTGTGTTCAAGTGTACTGTCTTGGGTTTTCTTTCCCTCCTTGTCCCGTTTATTCTTTGTTCATCCTTCTCCACCTTCTTTAGAATTAATTGGGAGTTGTTCAGGATTCCATTTTATCTCCTCCTTATTTTTTTGGTTGAAATTCTTTGTAGTTTTAGTAGTTACCTATGATTAGAATGTTCATCCTTATGCTATCTCACAGTCTAGCTTATGTAACATATACTAGTTCACGAGCAAGATAAGAATCTTATAATGTAATTCCATTTCTAGATATATATCTACTTCAGAAGAAAGTGAGCAACTTAAAACAATAATGACTCGCTGATTCTCCACACTCTTGTCGGTCAGGAATTTGGAGCTCAATTGGGCAGTTCTGCTCCCTGTGATATTAGTTTGGGCCACTCAAATGCCTGAATTCAGCTGAGTTTAGCTGGAGCTGGAGTGCCCAAGGTCGCCTCTCACCTCTCAGGTCAAGAGACGATGCCTCAACATAACCTCTAATCATTTGGGAGTCTAATCAGATTTCATTACAACATGAAGCTGGACTCCATGAAGAAGCATTCTAAGAGGACTATCCCCTATGTGCCAGCTCCTAGGAAGTTTTCGCTTATGCCATCTTTGTTAATTGTTCAAAGAAAGTCACATGGCCATGCCAAGAGTGAATGTGGGGAGGGACTAGATAAGTGCATTAATCCTGGGAGGTATGGCAAGTTGGGGTCATTAATATACAAAAACACAAGAATAATTAAATCACAAAGGCCACCAATATATATAAAAACAGACTTGGTGCAAAATGTCTTTAATATTTACCCCAATATTCACTCTTTCTGGTATTCTGCATTCCTGCCTATAGATTTAAGATTGTGTATGGTAACATTGTTTTTACACCTGCCTTTAATATTTCTTAAAGTGCAGGTCAAGGAGAAACAATTTATCTTGGTTTGGTTTTTTGTCTGTTTGAAATTAGCTTCATTTTGCCTTAATATCTGAAGGACATTTTCACTGGATATAGAATTCTAGTTTAACGTTTTATTGTTGTTTTAATTTTCTATCAGCATTTTTTAAAAATTTTCTTTGTTTTATTATTTTATTCTTTATTTCATTGTTTTCTGGCCAATATTATTTCTTTGTACTTACACTTAGATTTTGATGATCTTCTTGGGTTTGTGAGTTGATGTTTCCCTCAGGTTTAGTAAGTTCTTGGCCATTATCTCTTCAAATATTTCTTCTGCCTCATTCTCTCTTTCTCTGCTTTTCACTCCTGTTGCCAGCTTTTTGAGTAAGTGGAGATTTTTTTTTGCTTTCCAGGCCTTCTCCAAGCTTTCTGCCAGTTTGGAGATATCTGTGTCCTATTGTCCTACTTCTGTATTTGGAGATGGTTGTCATATCCTGTGAAGATGCAAAACACGTAGGTAATTTTCCCATAGTTTTCTTGCCCTGCCCCAGCCTCAGAGAGATGAAAATCCAGAGTCACAGGGATTTCTTTCAGTTCTCTTGCCCATCCCACTGTTTTGTAGGTGAAAGCACAGATGGTCTCAGGTGGGTTTCTCTCAACCTTCCAGCTATGTACCCTGTCTTGTGTAGTTAAAAACTTATAGTGCCTTTTCTAGATGTCTCTGTCTTGCACCATGCCTTCAGAAGCTGGCTGCATCATACCTGGGCAATGCCTCAAGACTGATCCCTCTCAACTTTCCTTTCCTGCTCTCAGCTTTTATCATAATGCCCTCATGCCCTTAGGGAAGGCCCATGGAAAAGTGTTGGTAGGTGGGCATAGACTTGGTTTGTGACTGAGATGCCGCTGAATGCTCGCTTGTTGTGTTAGCCCACATAAAGTTTGTAAAGATCATTTAAAGGTTGACTGATGCTTCAAGCCCAGAATTTGGTTTTTAAATACTAATAAGTGCCAAAAAAAATAAAAACCTGACCTTCCTGAGGAAATCCTAATCCTAATTCCATGGCTGGGGCTAGGATATTTAAAATAAGCCTGGAATATCTGTGTGTGCAAGAAAGTAACCAATTGCTCAAACAATGATAAGGCTATATCAGAAGGGCAACAGGAGTCAGCCTGAAGGTGTTCCCAATGACCAGACCCGGATCATTTTAAGCACCCAAATAAATAATCTTTGTAACATATTATAGCTCATAGAAAAAAAAAGGAATCTATAAGACCATACTTACATAAATAAAAGGAAGGACAGTTTTTCCTTGGAGTAAAATGCCATGTAATAAAATAAGCAGAAGTGATAGAATTAAAAAAATTACTAATTAGCAACCGCCATAGTGGTAATTATTTCAAGCAAAAATCATAAATGGATGCTAAAATTAGTGGGTGAAACTTTGATGGATAATGAGAAATTTACATAGTGTCTAAGTATTTCTCCATAAGATGCAAATTAATTACAAAGGAAGAAGTAATAACCTAACAGAGGAAAAAACCTGGTAGACACCATTTTAACTGTGACCAGGGTTAACATCACTAGTACTGGGAGAATGACATCATGTGCCTTCTGATATGAGGCCCAGAGAAGTACACATCACATCCATTGCATTTCTGCCAAAAACGCATATCCTGAATCTGTGAGGAAACACTAGACAAAGCCAAACTGAACAGTGCGCTACAAAGTAAATGATCTATAAACTTCAAAAATGTCAAGATCATGAAAGACAAAAGTACTTTAAAGAAGTGGTCTGGATGAAAGAGACACGACAATTAAATGCAACATGTGACCCTGGATTTGATACTGAATTAGGAAAATTCATTTTGCTATAAAGACCATCATTGGTACTCCACTAAATTTGAATGAAAACCTCAGAATAGATATTAGTATGGTATTAATGTTAATTTCCTGGTTTTGACCACTGAATTGTGTCATTGTACAATGGCCTCGTTTTTAGAAAACAGCACAGTGAAGTATTTGGCATTAAAGCAGTGGTATGAATACAACATATATTCAAACAGTTAAGAGAACTAGTGTCCTTATGAAGACTAACACTCGAAAGGCCAATACTTAGGTTATCTCTTCTAAGAACTAAGAATTTGAAACAATTTGCCTGACTCTTAAAAACACGTAGGACATACAGATAGAACCAAAACTACGAACATGTTTGTGTTAAAGACTAAAGGCGACTTTAGCGATCACATGAAACCAGGTTCCACTGCCTTTCAGCTAGGAGAGGCAAGGTCTGAACAGCTCACCTTCCACATTCCCACCTGGCAACTGCTATCATTTTTCATCTCCTGAATTTTACTTATAATGTGAGGAGTTTACTGGAAAGCTGTATACTCACGTGGTTTGTGGCTTCTGAGTGACCTCAGGGGGAATGTTATCATAAATGATCCTGTCTTTCAAAATGACAGGATTTTTTTAATTTTAGATTTTAGCTAATGCCTAAGAAATGGTTTCTTTTGCGTACTGAAGCGTCTTTCTTATAAATTCTATCATGAGTCTTTTGAATTGCACACCTGGTTTCTCAGCCACAAAACCTGAACTGTTTCACCGGCCAGTAAGTAATATTGTTGAAGATTTGTGTTAAACACTAGGCTTGAAAAATTCCTGCAATCTCATATTTTTATAACCTGTAGTATCACTGGATTATATACACTCTTCCTGAGGATGATGTGTGGAAGAAATCTGAGGAAACTGAGGTCAATTGCAAATTAGCATCAGTACTTAAAATATAGATTCAGTTCTTTGTTAATCCAGTGATCTTTGTTTGCCTCTCATGATGGATCTTTCAGCTTGATCACTATGCTCCAAAGTAGCTTTTTGTTAGATCGAGTGCAACAATGTGTAGGGACAATACACACACACACACACACACACACACACACACACATATGCATATACCCCTCTAGGATCATTCACATGTGCCAGATGTAGTGGGAAGCCTTCGACTGGTATATGCCAATGAGAATGATTGAGGGGAGTGAGGAACTGCCTAGCATAGAAATTCTTCCATGAGTACAGGGAAACTACTGAAAGCGAAAACTTCAACATTTTTCAAGACCTTAATCAATAACAGGAGAGGAGGAAGTAACACATCTCCCAAGTAGTTAAGACACCCACACACTCTGTGGCCGTCACTGTAGCCATGGTTATAGACAGAGTAATAGATATAGTTATCAGAAGTTAGAACAACAGATTTCATAGATGAGTTTTTGGCAAACTTTACAGATATGTTTTATGTATCCAACTTTATTCAATAAAGCTCAAAAATCTTAAAGTGAAACCATGAGTATTGTAACTAATATAGTTATCTAGAAATCATGTGAACAAGTTATTCAGATAATTTAAATATCTGAGATTTTTACATAATTCATATTGCACTTAGCACAATGTCTTCTTAATTCACAAAATTTTGCTAAAATTTGATATTTCTATCTCTGGAAAGGTAATTTTTTGAGGACAATATTTGGATAGAATCAAATCATATATGAAAAAGCCTGCATGTTTTCCATATTGCTCTCCATCATTCATGAGGAAGGCCTATTTTTTTCTAACATTTGCATTATAATGGTCTGTTTACTCATTTTTCTCACCCTCTATATTGTGAGCCCTTAAGGACAAAGAATATGAATGCCTGTGCTTGGCATGGAATGAGTGGTTAATAAATATTGAATAAATAATTGAACGATTGCACTGACACCTCTGACATAACATCAGGATAATTTCCTCTTTAATTTGTTTTTACCCAGGTTGAATTTGCAATAATGTATCTACCCACATCAAGTATGCCTTGTGACCAATGGGAAATATTTTTTCTTTGGAGTATCTATATCTTTGATGATATCTACTTACAGTCCATTGATTGAGAGTTTTACAAGACATTTAGATGAAATGAGTCTGGGATGACAGCCCAAGAATTAGTTGCTCAGTCTTGTTGTCATGGACCTAAATGACTTTTTAATGTTTGTTTATTGTCGATTGGATGGTTTGTTCATTTGTTTATTTTGTAAATACATTCATTGGCATAATTTACACTTAAAAATGTGCCCATTTTTAATATACAGTGTGATGAATTTTGACAAATGTGTATGCCTGTGTAAACACCACCCCATCAAGATATAGAGCATTTTCGTCATTCTAAAAACTTTCTCTGCTTTTTGCAGATAAACTACACACACACACATGCACACACACACAGCAGTCAACTAGCCATGGGCAATCAGTAATCTGATTTCTGCCACTGTAATTTAGTTCTGCCTGTTTTGAACTTCATGTAAAGGGAATCCTAGACTACGCACTCTTTTATATCTGGCTTCTTGTGTGCAGCATAACGTTTCACCCTCTCTCCTCCTGCCCCTCCACTTCCCCTCTTCCCCTATTACTAACATCTATTATGTGTGGTACATTCTCTCAATTGATGAACCAATGTTTATACATCATTATTAACTAAAGTGCCTAGTCTTTATTATAGTTTACTCTTGTGGGTTTTGACAAATGTATGACGTGCACCCACCATTACTGTATCACACAGAATGTTTTCACTGTCCTGTAAGTCCCCTGTGCTCCAAGAAAATCTGTCTCTCCTTTTCACTCTCTCTCCCCCCATATCCCTGGCAGCTACTGATTTTTTTTTACTGTCTACATAGTTTCACCTTTTCCAGAATATCATACTTTAGGAATCATAGAGAGTGTAGCTTTTTTAGACTGCTTTCTTTTACTTAGCAATATGCATTTAAGACTTCTCTATGTCTTTTTGTGGATTCGTACTCATTTTTTACTGTTGAATAATATCTCACCTTGTGGACGTACTACAGTTTGTTTATCAATTCGTCTATTGAAAGCAGTTTATACATTTTTAACGACAAATGTTATTTCATTTTATGAATTAACATATTTACAAATTCATGTATTATTAGATAATTGGATTGTTTTTAGTTTTGGCCTAAAATCATAAAGCTACTATGAAAAGTTTTTACTGCGATATGATATCATTTCTCTTGGATACTTACCTAGAGGTGGAATTGTTAGGTTGTTTTAAGTTTTAGCAATTCTAGTGAGTGTGCAATGGCTTAACCTTGTGGAATTATTTTGAATTTTCCTAATGACTGGTGATGTTTGAGTACCTTTAATATGCTTGTTGGCCATTCATATTTCTGCTTTTTGCATGTGTCTGCACAAATCTTTTGCCTATTTTAAACTGGATTGAATTTTTCTTATTATTGAGTTGTACAGAATATATATTGTGAACTTTTTCTCCCAGTCTACGGCATGACCTTTCTATTTTGTTTTTTTGATGGTGTTTTTTGAAGAGCAAAGTTTTTAATTTCTATTAAATCAAATTTACTTTTTTACTTTGATATTTAGTGCCCTTTATGTCCTCTCTAAGTAATATTTGCCAATCCCAATTTCGCAAAGCTTTTCTCATATGTTTTCTTCTAGGCGATTGGTAGCTTTGGCATTTACAGTGAGGGCTATGACTCATTTTGAATTAACTTTGTGGTTAATGTGAGGTAAGAGTTGAGGTTGATTATTTTTCTATATGATTTCTACTTTTCCAGCACCCATTGTTACAAAGATGTTTTTCTCCCACTGAGTTACTTTAAAACTTCTGCTGCAAAAAAAATGATCATATTTATATGCACCTATTTCTGAACTCTCTCTCTGTTTCATTGATCCATATGTCTATCGTATGCCAGTACTGGGTTGTCATGATTACTGTCCTTTATATGTAGTGTAGGTTCAAAGACTTTGTTCCATTTTAAAAGCAGTTTTCCTTCTTATAGTTATTTACACTTCCATATAAATTCTATAATTAGCTTATCAAAACTCTTCAATGTAACCTGCCCAGGATTTTGTTTTGGATGGAGCTAAATGAATAGATCAATTTGGGGACAGTTGACATTTTAAAAACATTGAGTTCTTTATTTCATTGACAGGTCATCATTAATTTCTCTTTTCTAGTTTTTAGTGTGCAGGTCTGACACATATTTTGCTAAATTTATTCCTAAATTATTTCACAGTTTTGATGTTACTGCAAACAATATTTTCAAATTTTATTTTGCAATTAATTGCTGATGGTATATAGAAATGCAATTGCTGTGTGTTTATTGATTTTGCTTCCTGCAACGTTTTAAAATTCACTTATTAATCCTAATAGTTTTCTTGTGAATGTTTCTTAGGATTTTCTATATTTACAGTCATCTTCTCTGTGAAAATACATAGTTTTATGTTCTTTTCTATCTGGTTGCTTTTGTTTCCTTGCCTTGCCTTATTGTACTGGGTACAACTTCCAGTACAGTGTTGAATAGAAATGGTGAGAGCTGACATCATTGGCTTGTTCCTGATCCTGGGGACAAAGCATTCAGTCTTTCCCCATTAAGCATTTTGTGGAGCAGGAAGATCCATGTACCAATCCCAAGTGAGGATTCCCACCATGTGGTGGATGGAGAAGAACACAACAATGCCAACACCAAAAGAAGGAGCCCACAGACTTTGGCCCACTGCATCTTGTACAGGTTCGAAGTTGCCAACGAGGACTCGACACACAAGCACTGGTAGAGACAATGCTTTACTCATGGAAAGAAGAGACTAGAAACAGCAAGATCAGCATCTGCAGTGTTGTGCCAGTCTCCCATGGCCAGTGAGTTCCTCCAGATAGCTGACCCAGGGTGACGGATTTCACACATCCCTTTTGCACTGCACGTGAAGCCCCTGTTCCTTTCCTCTGGAGGGGTAGCTACACCGGTGGGGCTGCTCCGGGGCCGCATAATGCATGCATTCAAGCAATACAAGGAAGTTAACTGCATCCCAAGAACAGGGGAAAAGTTCTCCTAATAAAAAAAAAGAATCTGAAGCTAAGTGACAGCTCAGCACCCAACTGCCTTATATAAGAAGATTCCAGGTCCAGGGCACTGATTAGGTAATTCCTGAGAGAGGTGGCAGGTCACATGATGGCTGCTTCCCCTAAATATTTCTTGTTTCCACATTAAAATGTTATATACAGGCTTATTCATAAGTATCTTTCATCAAGTTAAGAATATTTACTTCTATTTCTGGTCTACTTCTATCTCTAGAGTTTTATTGGGATTGGGTGTTGACTTTTGTCAAATGCTTTCCTGCTTCTATGGAGATGATCAGATGGATTTTCTTGTTAAGTCTGTTGTGCTGAATTACATTAATTTTGGAAGGTTGAACCAGTCTTGCATCTCCGGGATAAATCTCAGTTGGTCATGACTTATTATCTTTTTCATTTATTCCTGGATTCAATTTGACAACGTTTGTTAGGGTTTTTTTCATCTTGGTTCTGGTAGAATATGGGTCTTTTGTCTTTTCTTTTCTCTTCTTCTTCCTTCTCCTCCTCCTCTTTTGTAATGTCTTCTTCTGACTTTGGTATTAGGTTAATGCTGGCCTTGTGAAATGAGTTGTGGAATGTTTCTTCTCCATTTTCTGATAAAGTTTGTCCAAGGTTATTGTTTATCCGTTAAGTGATTCATAGAATTTACCAGTGAAGCCATCTAGGCCTGGGATTTTCTTATGTGAAAGTTTTTAACTACAAATAGAATGTCTATAATAAATATAAAGCTATGCTGATTTTCTATTTCCTCTCATGTTTGTTTTGATAATTTGTGTTTTTCAAGGAAATTACCCATTTCTTGTATGTCGTAAAATGTATTAGCGTAAGTTCATTTCTCATGTTCACTTTTAAATGTAGCAATAGTTATGGTTTCTCATTCGTTACTGTGTTCTCTCTCTATCTATAAGAGTTTATCCTTTTATTGATCTTTTTAATAAATCAGTTTTTTGTTTCACTGATTTTCTCTGTTATTTGTCCATTTTTCATTTCATTGATTTCTGCCCTTATCTTTATTACTTTTTTCTTCTACTTAGCTTGGATTTAATTTGCTTTTCATTTTCACCCTCCTAAGTGAAAGCTTAAACACTGATTTTAAACTTTCTTTTTATGTAATTATTAAAAATTCTAAATTTCTAAGCACTGTTTTAGTTGTATCTCACAAACTTTGATATACTGTATTTTCATTTCATTCAGTTTGGAATATTTTCTAATTTCCTTTCAGATTTTTTCTTTCCTATGGGTTATTTAAAACTGGATTGTTTAGGGCCAGCCCAGTGGTGCAGTGGTTAAGTTTACACATTCCACTTCAGGGGCCCGGGGTTTGCCAGTTCGGATCCCAGGTGTGGACCTACTCACCACTTGTCAAGTCATGCTGTGGCAGGAGTCCCACATATAAATGAGCATGGATGTTAGCTCAGGGCCAGTCTTCCTCAGCAAAAAAGAAGAGGATTGGTGGCAGATGTTAGCTCAAGGCTAATCTTCCTCAAAAAAACCCCAAAAAACTGTGCTGTTCAATTTCCAAATATAGTATCTTACTGCTTATAATATCTAATTTAATACAGTTGTGGACAGAGATTATAGGCTGTATTGTGTCAAAGCTTTTACATTTATTAAGACTTGTTTTATGTTCCAAAAAATTGTCTACTTTGGTGAACATTCTATGTATACTTGAAAAAATTTGAATCTTTGGCACTTATTGGATATACTGCTGTATAACTTTCAATTTGGTAGAAGAGATCGATGATGTTGTTCAAGGCTACTATAATCCTACCGGTCTTCATTCTATTTGTTTTAGAAATTGCTAAAAGATATTATTGTAATCTCCTATTATATTTGTGTCTATTTCCCTTTGAATTCTGTAAGTTTTGCTTTGTTATTTTGGAATTCTGTTGCTAGTTACATACATGTTTAGGATTTTGTCTTCTTGATAAATGGGCCACTTTATTATTATGAGATGTATCTTTTTGAGCCTTTGTAATACTTATTCTCTGTAATATTTTTTGTATTAAATATATTTTGTCTGATATTCAAATAGTCATGGGGCCAGCCCAGTGGTGTAGCAGTTAAGTTCATGCACTCTGCGTCAGTGGCCCAGGATTCACCGGTTTGGGATCCTGGGTGCAGACCTAACATCACTTATCAAGCCATGCTGTGGCAGGCATCCCACATATAAAGTAGAAGAAGATGAGTGCAGATGTTAGCTCAGGGTCAATCTTCCTCAAAAAAAAAAGAAGAAAGAAAAAATAGTCATTCCAATTTTTTTAAATTAATATTTATATGATATATGATTTTCCTTCCTTTACTTTTCTCTATCTTCATATTTGGAGTAATTTCTGAGTCTTGTTTTTTACCCAGTTTGAAAATCTCTGGCTTTCAATTCAAGTGTTTAGACCATTTACACTTAATGGTCTTAAATTTCAATAAAGTTGATTTTAAGTATTCCTTTTTAATATTTGTTTCTATTTATCTTACCTGTTATTACTTTTCCTTTTATTACTCCATTCTTGACTTCTTCTGGCTTAATTGAGCATATTTTTTATTCTATTGATTCATTATCTTTTTTTTTAAATTCTAGTGGTTGTTTTACAATTTATAATATGTATCTTTACCTTTTACAGCCTTCTCTCAAACAATATTAAACCACCTCACATGTATATAAGAACCTCACGATCGTATGCTTCTGTTTTTACGCTCTTAGTCTTTCTTCCTTTTTTGTCACACATCTTTTTCTAAAATTGTCAGAAGTATCACAGTGCGTTAATGTTTTTGCTTTCAGATGTCAATTATCTGATAAAAGAAGAAAACACACAAGAAAAATACTCTTTCCTATTTGCCAACATGTTTATAAATTCTACCACTCTTTCTCCATATATCTGTTTATCTTTTCTAGCTATTTACAGAAGGATGGTAAATGCAGTACCTGTTACTCTATTGTTCTGAGGAAAAGAAGTTCACAGATGATTTATTTTGGTTTGAAAGTTTTAAGATTAATATCTTAGAGGAGTTGCACATCATTTGACACTCTTAGATCAGCTATAATCTCCATAGGACAATTGAGGCAGCAGCCTCCAAACACTATAGCATTTAAATTCCAAGTCTCCAAGTCTTGGGTTGAACCTGTAGGGAATTGAAATAAGATATCACAGTCTCTTTGGAGCTCCACAGTCCAGGAAATATCTTACAGACCAGAAGTTTAACAGGTCCAAACCATTTACAGTCAATAAACTCTCACTTTGACAACTGTTACTATAATTTTCTATGGTACATGAATGTTATAAAGTAATAGTATTGCCAATATTTTAGATTTATTTAGTGCTTTTCCTCAGAGATTTTCAACTATCTATGTTCCAGAATACCAGAGAATAGAATCATATGAGAAAAGAATTTGAAGAAAGATTAGTGCACTTTGAATCCTATACAAAGAGTTTCATTGCTGAAATAATGATCATAAACTCAGACATGTTTATCACACCTTTTAGAGAAAAAGAGCATGGTTTCAGAGACAGACCACAGATTGTAACTAAATTCTTAGTAGCTGTGTGACCTCAGGCTTCATTCTTGACTTCCGGAAACATTAATTTATGAATCTCCAAACTGGAAACAATCACATAATACTTGGATTAGGATGTAGATTACATAGGACAAAGTATGCAAAGCTCCTTATATTGTGTCTAGAAAAGAAGAGGTTCTCATTAAGTTTCAGTGTCTCTTTCCAAAAGTTTCTCATATTACAAATAACATAACAAGAACTTAAAGGTTAAACGACTTTCTCAATGTCAAACTGTTAGTAGTGTCAGAACTAAATCTTAAACCTGCCTTTTAGTTCTAAAGCTTTATTTTTTTTTACTACAACACAGCTACCTCGGAAGTAGCAGCAGGAACTTTTTATAACAGTTTCACGATTGTTCTCCAACAGAAAAACTAAAAAAAGCAAACCCCTGTCTGGGTAGAT
Source organism: Equus asinus (assembly GCF_041296235.1). Classification (NCBI taxonomy): domain Eukaryota; kingdom Metazoa; phylum Chordata; class Mammalia; order Perissodactyla; family Equidae; genus Equus; species Equus asinus. The sequence goes on along the minus strand of NC_091805.1, from coordinate 18,786,421 downwards.
ATGAAAATTATGCTGGACAGGTACTGTCTCATCACTGAGCTCCAGCGTGAATGTTCTAAATTTGGGTTTGCACTGTCTCATCATTGATGCCGGTAGTAGCTGTTACTACATAACCAGTCACTGGAAATAGCTGATTGCCCAAGACAACTTTAAAAAAAAAGAAGAGCTTCCTTTTTTATTTACTGTTTTGTTCTTGTTGTTATCGTTCTATGTAATTAATGAGATCTATTTTGCAAATGAGATGATGTAAGATAAAAACACTCTGTCGAGACTGTGAACTTTCTAACATCTCTATGAGACTGAATTGACCCACTGAAAGGATGAAGCTATGTCTCATTAATACACTCTATTCTATTTCACTTTTTGTTTGCAGAGCATTGTGAAGGAATGTTTTTCAGAACTGAGTTCTTATAGAAATTTCTAAAACTCTAAGATGTTACCTTTCACATCAAATAATATCCGGTATTCTATTTCTGCACCTGAACATAGATGCTGTAGACGAACTGAAGATAATTACAGATGAGCTTGATTTCTGACCTTTTTCCTTTGTTTCTGTGCCCTTTATTATTTGAATGATAAAGGGATAGGAAAAACATCCAATAGATTAACCCTTTGGATACAGACTTTCCTGAAGGTCCAGGCTCAGATCCATGTACAGTCCCTGTTTATAATTGATAATCAGCAGATTTATGGTTAACATGGCAGCAGACAAGATATGAATGATATTAGGGAAAAAATAATTTAATCCTGGATTATAATGTTAGAAAAATAGAATTTTAGGTAGAAAGGTGCTCTAATGAATTGACAAATTTTTCAGCTTTAAGGAATGTGGAGATTATATCTTCATTAGAAGGCTCCATGGACCATTTATAGTAATTGGCCGTAGGCTAGACCAGGAGGAAAATTCTACAAGATAGAAAAGTACAGACCATATTTTATAACTGCCACGTCATTAAAACAGAAATGGAAACAAATACACAAATAAATAAAAGGGAGGCTAACAACTTTCCTAATAGCATTGAGTAAAAAAAAAAAGCTTTTTTAAATTAAAAATATAATTGTAAGCTATGTGGAAAATAATGAAAATAAACCACTTTGACAACAAAAGGTCTGGGATGTTATTGACTTTTCTTAACAGGCAAAACACTCCATTTAATATTTTACTTATTAAACAATGTAATTCAAGTCAATGTTTAGAATTCAATTAAAGACATGAGGAATAACAGTAGGACAACAAAATTGCAAGGAAAAATAAGACAGAGCTAATAATAAAGAGGAAAACATATTAGTGAACTAGAAAAGATAAAACATAACCCGGTAAGTTATAAATAAGAAAATATAGCAACATAGGGGGGGAAATCATTTTATATCATACATTTTGTTTTTCAAAACATATGTTAAAAATTTGAAAATTTCAATAATCAGATTAATTTTCTATGAAATACGTGTCTATTCAAGAAAAGCAAACTACTTAAAAAGATAAATAGCCATGCAAGAAACTGAGAACTTTATCAAAGAAATATCTACAAAACTGTTCCTGGCTCAGCCAGTTTCAGTGTTCTAAGAAATAGGTATTTCCCCATATCCTACCATCTATTCCACAGCATCAAATAAATGAAAAACCGCAAATTCATTTCAGAAGCTAGAAAAACCCTAATGCTGATCCTTGCATCCTTGCCAAAATAAACTTTAACCAAAACAAGATAAAGTTTAGCAATCTTAAAGTAAAAATGCTTCAGATGTCAAAATCCTTGATAAAATATTTAGATTACAAATTAAACAATATCCACCCTAACCATGTAAGGACAATATCAAAAATGAAAATCTCATTTAGTTTTAAGGAAATACATTAATATAATACATTATAGAAATAGGTTAAAAAGAATATGAGCATTTTAATAGTTTCTTGTGGCAGGCTATGGCCAGATCTACTGTGCTGAAAACTCATGGAAGAGCAGTGACCCAAAAGAACTAGAATTTGGAACTATATATTGATAACGCCTAGAGAATCTTCTTTACGTGGTAATAGGATGAACTGAGCACATACATGCCTGCTTTCTCCCTGTCCCAGCTTCATTTCACCCCCAACTTAGAAGCCTCTAGTTTTGAGCTCCTCCAAGGCCACCAACTCTTCACTCTGATGACCTGGGAAGACCTTGCAGTGCTATGTCCACTCACACGTTCCCTCCAACTGCTGTGCATTCTTTGCACTGCTTCTTTTCTTCTTCAGTAGAAAACCAAAGTGAAGGAAATCTCTCCATGTCTATAGCATCATTTTTGTCAATGCCAAGGCCTGGACAAACCCTTCTAGCTCATTGAGAACATGATGTTGGATAAAAACTATCACCCATTCTTAACACTTTCTTAGCATGATACAGAGTCTTCTTTACATCTTCTCTAACCTTCAGAAAAATGCAGATCATGAGTAATACTATTAAAATCATGAATAAGACCAAAGTTCTGAATGTTTTGCCGATGCAATAACTTCGGTAACAGAAACGAGACTTATAATGATTAGAAAGGAAGAAATAAAAATTGTTACCATTTTTAGATAAAATGACATACATCAAAAGAAACAACAAATATATTATTTAGAATTAATTAGAGAATATTTTGGATTAACTAGGGCTAAAATAAATATACAAAAGCCAAAAATTTTTCTATATAGTTCAGATAATCATTTGGAAAATGTAATAGGAAAAATTCAACAAAATTTACAAAATCAATATGGTTGATCTCAATTTAAAATATGTGGTATATACACATATGCATATATGAAAACTATGCAATGTATAGCATTGAAATTTACATATATGTAAATTAGTGTACACATATATACTAACTAATGTTACCTAAAAAGCCTAAAAATATACCTGGTTAAGTAGAGAAACATACTATACAACATAATTGAAAGACTCACTGCTTTAAAGATCTTCATTCCTCTAAAGTAATCTGCAATTTATCACAACTTCAACTAATAAATCATTTGAGGGCAGTTGTTTGTTTGTTTGTTGTTGTCATCTTTTTGTTTTTAACTTGGTAAAATTGTCTTACTTTCATCTGAAAGCCAAAGCTGTTCGCAATGACTCAGAAAAGTTTTAAAAGAAGAATCTCGTGAGAGGATTTGATGCAAAAGGTATTAAAACCTAAACAAAATTACGTAATTAAAGAAGTGTTACTGGCACACAAGCTGACAGAGATCAATAAAACAGATAACAAGAGTCTTGAAATAAACATAACACAAACATAAATGAATGGAAAAGATACTGCTGCTAAAATAATTGGTTACGTATTTAAAATCATACAGTATATAATCTTTTGTGTCTACTTTCTTTCATTTAGCATGTTGCTTTGAGATTCATCCATGTTGCATCTTTATCAGTATCCTTTTTAATGATGAGTAGCATATCATTGAGTGGATATACCACAAATAGTTTAGTCACTCAGTAATTGATCAAGGACGTTTGGATTGTTTTTAGTTTTTTTACTATTATGAAAAAGCTCCTATGAGCATTTGAGGTCCAGTCTGTGTGTGAGCATGTGCTTTTATTTGTCTTCAATAAATTCTTCAGGAGGAATTTCTGGGTCATGTGATAATGGTATGGTTAGCTTTCTAAGAAATTGTGATAACATTGTCTACAGTGGCTATACAATTTTACCTTCTCACCAACAATATATGCGAGTTCCATTTGCTCCACATCTCTGCCAACACTTGGTTTTGTTAATCTTTTTAATTTGAGACATAATAGCAGGTGTGTAGTGGTATTTCACTATGATTTTAATTTGCATTTGTCTTATGACTAAAGATGTTGAGCATCTTTATTTTGCTTATTTGTAATCCATACATCTTTGACAATGTCTTGTAAAATCCTGTTTTTTATTAGATAGCTTGTCTTTCTACTATTCTGTTGTAAAATTTTCATGCCTGAAAAAAAATCTCTTATGACATACACACTTCACAGATATTTTCTCCTACTCTCCAATGTTTCTTTTAATTTGCTTGGAATTATTTTCGGAAGGTTAAAGGTTATACTAATTTTGATGAAGTCTAAGTTATTCATTTTTTATTTTATACTTTGTGCTTTCTATATTCTATTAAGAAATCTTTGCCTAACCCAAGATCTCTAGAAATTTCCTATGTTTTCTTCTGGATGTTTTATAGTTTTCAGTCTTATTTTAACTCAGTGATCTATTTTTGAGTAAGTTTTTCTATATGGTCTAAGCTAAGGGTCAAATTTTGTTGTTGCTGTTGCTTTGTATATGGATATTCAATTGTTCCAGCACCATATGTTGAAAGGATTATCTTTTTCCATTATTTTGTCTTGGCTCTTTTGCCAAAACTTTGTTTACCGTATGCATGTGGGTCTATCTCTGAATGTTCATTGTTTCCATTGATGTCATCTTTATACCAATACCACACAGTCTTGATTACAGTGGCTTTATAGTAAGTATTAAAATCAAAGAGTATAAGTACAAAAATGTTATTCTCTTTGTTAAAATTGGTTTTTCTGGCTCCCTTGCATTTCCGTACAAATTTTAGATACAAAATACAAATAGCTAAACATATGTGAAAATATTTTTCTACATCATTTTGAAGCAAAAACAATGCACAGTAGAAATTATTTTGAAATACCGTTTTGATACCACTGAATTTATATAAATAAAGAGGAATAACACCTAACGTTAGTAAGAGTATAGTAAACAGCTACTATTAGAAATATTTGTATAATCTTCCTGGAAAGTGTTTGGCAATTGATGTCAGGAGACATAAACACATTCATATGTTTTTACTTAATAATTCTATTTCTAGATGTCTAGTTGAAAGAAATAATCAGAACTGTAGATGAAATTTAAGTGCAACCCACTCATATCACCTGGGTACTCATCATTCCCATGCACCCTCTCCCAACGCATCCCACTGCCAGCACCTGTGACTTCATGGGTGTGCAACCTGTGCAGTTACATAGGGCACTGTCCTCAGAAGAGCCAGTTAAATGCTCCGCTGTCACCTCCTTGAAATTCTTAACCATTTTCTAACAAGTAGTCCCACATTTTCATTTCGCACTTGGCCCTGCAAATTGTGCAGCTGATCCTGCCTCTGACTCTGCTTGAGGACCTTCTTTGATCCTCACAGCCCCCTCAAATCCTTGTGAGACTGAAGGGAAATGTAAAGTAGACCCTGCCTTGCCCCGCAGAATAGCCAATGGGACAGGCTGCATGTCTCTCAGAGTTCACCAGAGAGATGGAACCCCTGTGGCCCACTGTGGTAACCTGCTCAATAATAAACATTTATTCATTTTCTTCTTTTTTTCTCTTTCTCATTTCTGTACTCCTCTGTGGGTGTTTCCTGTTATCATCTCCCAAATAGAGTACTAGTACTCAAATAGTCTTTCAAGATCTGTTCCTGAGAGGGAACCAAACCTAAAATAGGAGACAAGGGCACAAGCAGGGAGTCAGGCAAGCAGGTCCTCACAGTAATCCAAGGAGGATGATCACGGTGGTCCGGTCCAGGATCGTAATAGCAGAGGTGGTAGGAAAGGTCGGACTCTGGATGTTTTTAAGGGTTGTGCCATCACAGTTTGCTCAAATTTTGAATGAGGGGTGTGAGATATGAAGAAAGTGAAGGATGCATTCACAGGTTTTGGCCTAAGCTCCTAGAGTAGAGATGCCATTAACTGGATGGGAATGATTGCTGAAAGAGCAAGCGTGTGGGAGAAGAGTAAGATTTCAGCTTTGCACATGGTAAGTGTGAGATGCTGAGTACACATGAGAAGATGTCAAATAGGTCACAGAATATGTGAGTCTGGAGTTCACAGAAGAGGTAAAGGCTGCAGTAATACTTGAGAATCCAGAGCATATAGATAGTATTTACACCCACCCATGACACTCAGTGAGTTCAATAAAGATATAAGTGTTGATGGAAAAGAGAAGCTATCGAAAGACAAAGCTTAAGAGCTTGGGGATGAGGAGGAATCTGCAAGAGAGACCAAGAAGAATCAGCCAGAAAGTTAGGATGAAACTTGGAGAGCATGGTGCCCCAGAAGCCAAGTGAAGAAAGCATGTCAGAGACAGAGGTAACCTGATCAGAAATGACATTGGCTGTTGCATTATAGAGGATGGTGTTGACCATAAAATGAGCAGTTGGTTGTGGTGATGGAGGCCAAAGTCTGAATGGAATGGGATCAAGAGAGAATTGAAGGAGGGGAATTGGAGCAGCCACAATACACATTTTCCTAGGAATTTTGCAAACAAAAAATGGAAGATAAGAAATAGGTGGTAATTCAAAGGATAACTAGGGCGAAAATTTTGTTCTTTTTTTTAAATTGCAAGATTTAACAGTATAGTTGTGTGCTATTGAGAAACAGCCAGTAGAGAAAGAGAATAAATTTATTTTATTCATCGTTGTTATTGAGAAAATAAGCAATGCTTTATCAAGAAAATGGCTGAAGATAATTGTCCAACCGTAAGAATATAATTTTAAAATATTAATTATTTTTAAAAATTATTAATGAGATAATTATTCAATCCTTCTATATAATATTCCACCAAAATTTTTCAATCAATGTCTTAAAATATATTAGACTTTTACAACATATATTTAAAGCCTTTGTATTCAGTGAGCTAAAGTCTGGGAAACATTGCATATGCCAAGACCGCCACAATGGGAAAAGATAAGAAAAACTGAAGTGCAAATGTACATAGGCTGACAAAATGGAATTTTTTTTATGGGAATGAATAAGTATATTTTGGGGGAAATATCAATATTTCATAATAATAAAACAGCAAAAAGAAGTCTTACTTACACTCTTTTATAAACCTCCCTCTGGGAGAGAAAATTCTACCCCTGGTTGTAATTTGTAAACTATCATCTCAAAACCTAACATTTTACTTTGTGATCTTTAAGAGGATAATCAGAGTTGTGGATAAATAATACTCAGACATACATTTATTTTAGATCAACTAGCAAATTATTATTGACTTTCTCCTATATTCTGTGAAGGATATACAAAATTATAAGACACAGTCCCCACCTTCAAGAAAATCCAGTTGGGGAAATTCTTTCAGTATGATTATTAGAAAAAACAATGATATGATAGGAATGTCTGTTTGCTTTAAGGGATTATACTAGGAATGGAGCACTTTAAATAAGCCATTCAAAGGCCTGTTTTACAAACGTGCATTATGAGTAACCTTCCTGTTAATGTTAGCATCTGACACTTAGAAAGACTTGACTTTTTCTGCCTAAATATGTCGAAGTCTTACGAAGAGAGCAGGGTTAGGGAGATGAACTCGTTTGTGTGCTTTTTTGTTGTGTTTTTTGCTTTATTTTGGAGTGGGGGGAGGTTTGAGTATTTCCAACACACTAAATAATTTAATAATTTGTGTTTGCGACGACCATGTGCTGATGGCAGCTCATTATTCAGACAGGAAACGATATACGCTATTTTCTGGTTTTGCTGTTGTTAACAGTGCTTGCCTATAACCTGATTCTTGGGTAATTAGGGACTGAAAAGGTAATCAGAATTCAAGTGTGTTGAAGCTCACAATTGGGATTTGTGCTTAAAAGCCTTAGAAACTTAGAAAGAAACTCCCTCTGCATCCTTTAAAATGGTCCAAAAGTCTAATCACCAGCTCGAGAGACGATCCTGCAGCTCCTCTGAGTCTGGCAGTTACCGAGAAGACCCCTAGAACACCCTTCACATCGCTAAGTAAATAAAGTTGCTTTCATTGTCCGTTTTAATAGGGTCTGGAACCCACCCAAATGCGACCAAAATCAAAGTGTCGTTTGCACGTCCTAAATATATCGTGTTAAACTTCATCCCTAAACACCAATCTACTGTTTATTTACCAGTTAATAGTTTATTTCATTAAGCCGTGGGAAAGTCTATGCTTCTTTTCCATCATTATAAACTAGAGTTAAAGTAACTTAGTGATATTCTAAAAGGGAAAATAAAATGTAATAGCGCACCTTTTTGAAATTTGGGGTTTCAGCCCAGATGGTCCTATAGTATTTCCTTAATTAGGTAGGTAGAACTATACAAAATTCCTTAGAAAGATATATTTATTGATAGTTTAATAATTAGATGATCAAGATCAATAAGTCTTAGTTTTCCAGCTATTATAAATGGCCCCCTGGACATTCTCGTAAGACAGTTGGAAGAAGAATTAGTACATTCACCAGTAACTCAGTTAACGACTGGCTCATTTAACTTTGTTGTCCTTTTTGTCCTTGTCCCCAAAAAGGACAAAGGGAAATAGTATTTGGTCAAGCCCTGATAAATCAATAACTTAATGCAGTTAGTTACACTTACTTAGTGCCGTTAATATTAAGAGCTTGTAAGAGTTTCCTTGTATTTACTTCTTTATTCCCACATCAGCCGTTACAGAACATTCTCATTTTCCACATGAAAGCCACAGGAGCCATTTCACAGCTCAGACCCAACAGACTGAACACCAAAAGATTAAGTGGCTAAGCTGCCTAGGATTGCTTGTTTAGCTTTGCCCACAGGATTTGAATTTGCACTACACTGTTGAACATCCTAAAATAATTTAACCACATCCCAAACGCTGCATAAAGAAAGTCTGTTCCATTTCTCGCCTCTTTAGATTGCTTGTCCTGAGCAATTTCTCCCAAATTAAATGCCATTTGGTTTCCGTTAGAATAATCAGGACTACTGCAAACATTAATAAGTCTGCAATAATAGCAATGTTATTTTCTTTTCAAAATAGCCCTACACATACCTAAGAAAGCTTTTCTGTCCCAATTTCCTTTTTCTTTATTTTCAAAATAGATGCACCTTTGTCATCTTGTTGAGTGTGATGATTTGCACTCTGGTTTTATGATGAGCTGAAGCTTAATATAAACACAGTTGTCAAGGAAAGAGAAGGAAGCAGCCTACTGAAACAAGTTTGGCGTTTGCATATTTTCTCTGTGTCATTCTAAGCATCATTGCATGCATTCAGTTATTCATTCATGTACTTAACAAGCACTTATTGAGAATCCATAATGTATCAGGGATGGTATGAGGGGCTACAAATAAAGAAAGAACGAGAGAGAGTCATGGTCCTTCTCATTATGGAGCTCAAGGCTAATGTGGAGAAGATAAGCACTTAACAGGTCATTACCAAGGAGGATTGGTTTGGAGAGATACACTCAATGCTGCAAAGTCTCCTTGAGGAGCGTTTGCTAAAGAAAGGCAGTCATATTCAGAGCAGAGGGCAGAGGACTAACTTTGCCTGCTCATACGTTCACCCTAAAAGTAAAGCTGTTATGCTTTATTTGAGACCAAGTTGGCATTACTTCTGGTCATTATAAAGTGATTTAGATGACCTGCTTCAATGTGTGAAGGTGAAGAAACCGAGGCACTGAGCAGTGATCTGTTTCACACCACAGCAGATCTAGAAATCTGCGACTACTTTGTAAATTTGGTAATTTCTATAGAATGAGAACTTCCACCAAGTATAATACATTTAAAAAGTATTGAGTATGGCAGGTTTATCAGTAAACGATGGACATGATAAGATAATTTAGTTATAGACTCTAAAATAGATTGAAAGAAGTCTTAAAAATGGGAGAGGCAACTATTAATAACATCAACAATTAGCCTCTGAGGGAGAAATCTAGAATAAGAATGTATTCTAAGAAGCTGTTCCTAGCTTCTTAAGGCCATTTCAAATCCAGAAACATCAAGTTTAATGTCAGCATTTTTTTTGAGATATTACAATAACTATTGACTACCAGATGTGACAAATCTTCAAAACGAGATTGTTCGGTTTAAGTTATCTTTCTCAAGAAATGGCACGACCTTGTTAGAATTTTTCATCCTTTTCTTTATGTGTTTCATATACTTCAACTTTATTTAAAGGACACAATAAAAATTGCTAGCTTCTTTTTTACATTTTTGCATTTCCGTTCCTCTATAAAGTCTCCTGCAAGAAAGAAATGCTTTAAAATACTTAACATGGCATCATGGTATTCAAATTGACCTCTAGATTTCTAAATAAGTAGCTGGACAAAGAGTAATATTCTTTCCCAGCCACTTCATTGATTAGAGAGCCTTCCCGGTGAATTCATCAGTCTACTACTTGAACCACATGGATATTGTTCTAACCTACATTGTAAGATTTCCTTTCAAAGTTAACAATTGTGATTTCTAACATTACAGCAGTGTTTTTGTTTCTGCTGTGCTTCTTTGATATTGGCAGGAATCAGTTCAAAGGAATGCAACGAAGCCTTCATTAGGGGACTATGATACTCCTAGACTCTGGGAAGGCAGCCAGGGGAATCAGTTGGTGAAACATTCAAAGCAAAAGGTGTACCACCCTCTTTTACATTCCCACATACCAGAGCTGGCTGCTGAAGCGTTGAACTAAGGATCCTTGTCCCGGTCTTTGTGGTGTTTGACTTCTCTTATTTCCTCAGACCTGAATACCTGTTTTTATTACATTGCTTTCAGCGTGATCTGTTATGATGTTCTGAGATTTCACTTCAAGGCACTGGCAGGTTTCTTTTACATTGTGCATTTACTAATCATGGAATGGTAATGGAGAAGGGGCTGCAGGGCAAACCATGTGATCAAAATTGTAAGGATGCTTATACGCCACCAGAGGACACTTGGCCTGGAGATGTTCTTTCCTGAGTCAAAGCGGGGCAGGAAGTTCAAGCTCTTGGGATGTGAAATGCTGACTTTTTTCCTTGTTATTAGAATATAAGCCAAGCTAAAAAGAACAAGGACTCTGTGAAAGAAAAACCACCATCTCCTCTGGCTCCAGTGTTCACCTGTCAATCCACTGTTCCAGATCCAGTTTATAAAGAGGGAGGGAGACAGGGAGAAGGAGGAAAGAAGAGGCAAACTGCCTCACACAGGCATTGTTTGGAGAGCTAATAAAATCTGCTAAGCTTTTAAAATCGCTATCAAAAATCAGGCAATTAATTTTATCTCCATTTCTAATCAAGAGCAGCCAACATGAGTTTTCGGAGCAAAGACAGAGAATAATTTGGTGACATTATTTGGTTAATCATAGTTTCACACTACAAACTTTAAAGTCTTCACAAAATTGAAAGAATCATGGATTATCACATGAAAAGCACAGACGAAAATAACTATATTTATCAGTTTAATATAAAGTACTAATTTGAAATGCCACGGTTGACAAGTAAAGCATGATAACTTTGTAAAATTATTTGCTTATGCCACTCTCCCATACACTGGGAATTCTTTGTGCACATTTTAATAGACATGTTTTTAAGATTCCCCCCAAAATTGTTGTTTTATCAGGAATCTCTAAAAAGGGAGATAGAACTGCAAGGTCACCAAAGTTTTAGAGGTATCAAGAGCTTTCAAATAATTTAATCCAATCTTTTCTTTTATAAAATGGGAAACTGAGACCAGAGAGAACAAATATTTCGTTCAAGATCACGAAGCTAAATAGCAGAGACAGGCTTTTTTCATTCCCAGGACTTTCAAGACACCATACCACAGCCAAAGAACAGGGGAGTTGGCAAGGCTTTCCATAGGAAATTCAGTTCTTGCGAGTTAACTTACAGGGTATTGAAAATGGCGTTGCAGATCTTATTTAGTAAGTAACTACTGAAATCAATTATATTATATTTGATAACTACATATAGTTATATATAATGCAATTATTATAATAAATGATATGTATTTAATAAGGTACAGTGTTCCATGCATTGAAAGAAAGACTGCAGAGTTGCAATAAATAGTTAAATTTCTACAAGATACTAAGTGATTGCCAGTTTAAAACTTTCATAGTTCTCCAAGAAAATATGCAAGGAATGAATTTGAGAAAACATGGTATTCTACAAGTGAATAAAAAAATGCATTTTAAATGATAAAGTATTATCTCTTAACTTCTATCCTTGCCAAAGAGATCTTTTCAAATGTTCAGTTACAATTCTTTCAACAGCAAATGTAAATTGTAGAGACTTTTTTTTTCAGCTTCTTTCTAATGTGGTTGACTGAGCACTGGATTGACATGTTCAGTGCCCACATAGACATCAATTGGGGTAATGATATAACAATAACAAGCATGTTTTCTTGAGAAATACTTTAAAGAGTAAATAACATACTGAACCACAAAATGGAAAAAGGAAGGATATATATGCTCTTTAAAATATTTTTACAATCATACTGAAATATAAACAGGAACCTGTAAAACAAGAAATAGAACAAAATGTGTTTTCAGGTGACATTTGACACAAATGGATGAAATAAAAAGTGGGAAAAAAGATGTATATTCTATATACGAATTAACTTGAAACCAAAATTGTAATTTTATATAAAGAACTCAAACTGAAGAGATAGGAAATGAGCCAGGAGAACAGAAAAAGCCAAATGAAGATTATTTTATATTTAATTTAAAAGAGTAAATGAAAAATGTTTAATACAGTAAGGAAAACATTTTGACTTGACAATGAAATCTATCAGTAAGCAGAGAAAGTGATGGACAGTGTAATGAGATAACCCATTTTAATTAAATTCTCAAAACATAAGCTAATCAAAATCTAGATTGGCCAAATAAAAAAAATGGAAAATGGTTGGTAAGCCAAGATATGAAGAGAAGAATAAGCAGGAATACTAACAATAGGAAAATAGTTCACTGAACTTTTTGTTGACTAATTGCGCCGGGCAGCACTACTGGTGAAGGATGAAAATCATCAGAGGCCCACCAGCCCCATGCCTCTAATGCTTTATTTCTTGGCATCACGAGAAAAGTCAGCTGAGGCCAGTTCACAAGAAGTTTAACAGTACTTTGCAACATAAATAAATAAAACGCAAATTGTATTTTCTGTTGTTTTCAATTTTATTCTTCAAGTCAATGGGGGAAAGCTTTGTCTTCTGCTTCACTTTTATAGTTTAAAACGTTTCTGTAAAGTTCGTGTAATTCACAGAAAACACAATTTTGTTTTGTAACTGAAACAAAATCTGTGGATTTGACAAGTCACTTGTTTAATAAATTTGTAGAAAAGAAAAAAGTTGGTATGAGCATGTATGCAGTTCTGCAATTTAGTCGTACACTCTTCTTAAAAGGTTTCTACAGTATGGAACAGTGCCATTAGACAAATAATTTCTGTTGTTTTCAATTTTCTGGAAAGGTAATTTAGTTATTTTATATTTCTCAATAACGGCACTTCCGTAAGATTTTCAAGTTGTTGTATTTGGTTTTTGCCAACACTGAGATAAAAACTGAGTATTTACCTTACGATAGAGAACATTTCAAATTTTGTATTGCTGTCTAGTCAATCAGCTTGACAGCTCCATTCTCACAGTTGGTGTTCTCTCTCTCTCTCTTCTTTTTGATTGACTCGGCATAACCGCTGAAACAACAGCCTCTGACCAAAGGGAACGGTGCTTTTCCAGAGTTATTGTTTTGAATTCTATTCACAGTTAACTATGTCTCACTGAACCCTTCCAGTATAAACAGAATATCTGGATTACTTTCAAAGTAATAATGCCCAAAGGCAAAATTTAATATAAAATCGTTTTTTTTTCTTTTCTTTTTTTTTGCAACTCAGCAGAAAGACTTGCAAAATGTTTAATGCTTGGCAAAATAACCAGGATTAATTTTTATTGTTGCATCAGGTCAGCCACTTCCTTATCCAGTAAGCAGATTGTTTAGTTTTTGCTATCTTTTTTTTTTTTTAAAGATTTTATTTTTTCCTTTTTCTCCCCAAAGCCCCCGGGTACGTAGTTGTGTATTCTTAGTTGTGGGTCCTTCCACTTGTGGCATGTGGGATGCTGCCTCAGCATGGCTGCATGAGCGGCGCCATGTCCACACCCAGCATCCGAAAGGATGAAACACCGGCTGGCCTGCAGCGGAGCACCCTAACTTAACCACTCCGCCACGGGGCCAGCCCCTCTGCTATCTTTTTTAAAGCACATTCTATGAGAGGCAGATGGAACATCAGCTGTTCGTGATCAATTCTTACGTAAATATAAGAATACACAATGCCCCCCCCAACCAATCTGGGGAGGAGTCACCTCAAATTGCTTGATGCATCTCTAGCTAACTTTGTGGTAGTTAAAGAAAAACTCTATTATGCAGGATCCATGCTACTTCAGTCATCAACTAAGCAAATTAATAATAGTCATCTCCTAAATACTTCCCTGAATAACTTAGAATATGTTAGAAGAGGATGATTAAAGACTCCGAGTTCTAGAAAATTTTTCTTCATCCTATTCATTATCCAAATAGAATATCTATCTAAATATGAAATATTAGGAGGTTAGACAATCTGATCTTGGCTGTCACTGATCTTTAAAAGGAATTCATATCAGTCATTTCTTCTTAAGAATATTTTCTCCTACAAAATCATTGACAAATTATACATAGGAAGTTGCCTGGAATGTATCAGCTTCAAATGACTGATTCTTAGGATGCATTTCTAAATTCAAAGGTAATGGTTAATAGTCACAGAATATTATTTTTCCTGATGAGTTACAGCTAGAGTTTCTATTTTTGCAATCTGGAAATAAGATGTCTAAAGTTATTTTAGCACTATGTCTACTCTTGGACAAAATAAAGGCAAGTTTCTGAATAATATAAGAAATAAAATCTTGAAATGAATGAAATGAGTCTAAAATTAACATAAACATAAAGAATAAGATAATGTTGCTATAACCAACAGTCTTTGGTTTATTCCTGGTTTCTAGAGAAATATTGGCATGGAAGTTTGAACTAGCACACTGTGTGTGCCAGAGTCATCAGTGTTTTGCTAGACCAGTGGTAGAGATCACATTGCGTTAATCAGTAGACTTTTTCTTCTTACACTTATGTTGCCTTCACTTGTCTTTCTCATGGCTCCTGATATTCTCCTAATAAAATCATAAGCTTTAGAGTCAAACCTAAGAGTGAAGCTTGACTTTGGGGGTTGTTGCTTGTTTGACCTTGGTCAAGTTATCCTCTCTTAGCCTTAGTTTCTTCAGTTATAAAACGGTAAAGTTAGATGGGTTGACAGTGAAATGAGATAGTGTGTGTATACGTATACACTCACAGACACACACACATATAATTTAGCAGAATGCCCACCATAAAGTGTTCAATGCTTAGCAAGCATGTTTTTTATTTCATTATTAAATTTGTAAGACATCTTAATTATTTTTAATAAGCTTAGGGTATAATTAAATAAATATATTAAAACGCATGCATTCTTTCAATTACTACTTCATAAACACCTACTCTCCCTGACCCTGTGCTGGTCTTTGGCAAACAAAGATCCAATAAAAACAAGGCTCTAACTTTTGAAGAACATATAGTGTCTATCCAGGGAGATGCCCATGTGAATAACCCGCAAGAAGGCAACATAATAGATGGGATAGGAGAAAGATGATTAAAGGAGCAAAGAGACATAGAGGAGGGAACGGCTCATCTTTTCCTTGGGGGATATTCAAGGGAGGTTCTATAGAAGAGATAGCTCTTGAATTTGACCTTGAAAAATGAGTAGGAATGTGCCAGTTTGGGAGGGGAAGGGGAATTCCCAGCCAAGACAAAGAGCAATGCTTCAGAGGTGTTCAAGTTCATGTTGTACCTGGAATGTGAATTAGGCCTGGCTAGAGGACCCAATGACCTCAGCTTTACTGAAGAAACAATCTTTTCTGAACCTTGCCATTGTTATTAATAGCAACATTACTGCAAATACACAATTCAGTCAGTTTGGATATTTCTATCCATCAGCACTAAGATCATCTACTGCCAAACGTGGCCACCTTTGTTTTCAATAATGGGTTTTGGAATATTTTTTTCTATCCATTTCTCCACTTATAGATTAGTCAGGATCACCTGACCTTATTTGCTGTCTTCTAGGCACACCACACTTATTCTCTTTGCAAAAACACCATCAGCATCCTTAAAGGAGCTTATAGTCATATTGTTCTGCTGAAAAAAAAAAAATCCAAACACTTCAGCATTTGATTTCAAGACCTATCATCACTCTCTTCTTTATCATTCTTCCAATCAGGTCCTTATTGGCTCAGAATATTGACTTTATTTAAACAAAGCATTAATGGGATGGTTAAGATGGTGGATTCCGAAGCATGATTGCCTGGGTTTGCATTTTGAGTTCACTATTCCATAGTTATGCAGCTTCAGACAAGTACCTTATCCTCAGTATCCTTATCTGTAAAATGGCAATATTACTTACACTTCTCTAATAGGATTAAATAAGCCAGGAATAGGTGAGTTAATACACCTAGAGTATTTAAACTGTGTTTGGCACATGAGCAACACTCAGTAGATTTTTAGCTAATATTACTATTCCTTCTTCAAAATATAAATGTCCTCCTTTAGGTTATCATTTCAAATGGTTTTTAAATTACCATGATGATTTTTTAAATGATGCATGAATATATGCTTGTTCTAAAAGAGGCAAGCAATAGCTAACTAAGCACATGAAATATAACCGAAGCTTTCCCCTTAATCTCCACCCTTCCTATTTCACACCTCAGAGGTAACCTCTGGTCGCAGTTTAACGTATAATTCTGGTTCTTTACGTTTGTTTCTTGAACATAAGTTAGATCTTTCCCCATGAATTATCCTGGAATTTAATTGTTTTTTTCTTAGCAATATATCATAGATAAGTCTTCGTAAAAATACATATTAAATTCATTTATCTACCACATACTTCCTAAATAGCTAAAATGTACTATGCCTTTTTCAATTAGCTGGGGATACATCAGGGAATAGAAGTTCCTGCCCACTTAAAGCTTACATTCTCTTTGATGTATAGCTTACTAATTTCTAATTCTACAGTATATCATAGAGTATAAGTCTAACCTAAGATCTTTTACCAGTACTCTAATGTCAGAAATGTAGATGGTTTTCATGTTGTTGCTAACATATTAGCACTGACAGCCCTTATACTCATGTTCTTAAGAGTTTTTAATGTTTAAGAGAGATTCTAAGAAGTGGAATTACCAATTTAAACATTTTTATAGACACTACCAAACTACCTTCCAAAAAGACTTTGTCAGTTTACGCTCTTACCCAGCGTGCTTGAAAATGGCTATTCCCCCACATCATCCAAACTGATACCTGCAAAACATGTCTTCAAAAATGTTTATACAAGTGCTACCAAAAGGGTTTTCTTTGGTCAAATAAATTTGAAAGACACTGTAGTTTTCTTTACTGAAGTTTTCATGCTCTGTGCATTATAAATATCCAATGTGGGTGCATGTGTATATTAGCAAATTGAGGGGCAGTGTCCTCTCTGTTTCCATGTGACAAGTGATGTGTGAATTGCTTAGAATTATGCCAACCCTTTTAGGTCCATAATATCTAGAGAATATGTAAGTTATCAGAATCTGGACCATGGTATAAAGCTTTTTGTTATTTCTTCTCACTACATTTTCTTAGGTAAGGATAGGCTATAGTAATACTCTCCAAAATATATAACTGATGAAATATAATAAAAGTTTATTTCTTACTCATAACAGTACATGGTGGATGTTCCTGGATGGCTGGTATCTCTTCAACACGTGGTGATTCAGGAGCTTGAGCTTCTTCTTTCATGTAAGTCTTCTGTCCCCTAGGGTCTCATTGTCATCTGTAATCCAATGATGGACAAGCAAAGAGAATATGCAGTAGGCCAACCTACTTCTTCAAAGCCTTGCTTTAAGTTGGACGCATCATTTCTATGCACTCTTTTGGCGAGAACTGTACACACTTCCACACCTAACTGTGAGAAGCTTTTGGAAATGAAAACTAATTCTGCATCCAGTGAAAAAGGAAATGCTTATTGGCTAAAAATCACCAGTCTCTGACACTTTTAACAGGCCCATAGTAATAACAGGCTAGCAACAATTGAACATTCGTTATATGTCTCAAATCTAAACACTTTACTTGTCTTAGCTCACATAATATTCAAACTGCTGTAAGAAGTAGGTACTTCCATGTCATAAATTAATAGGTAATAAAACTCACATAGCCTGTGAAGTGGTGGAACCAGGACAGAAACCCAAGCTGTGTGCCCAGCCTTACTGCTGTGCCACACTTCCTCTCACCAATGCAATGAGCCCCATGGACCCGCATGCTGGGGTCATTGTTCCCTCTAGTCTCCTACATGGTCTTCTTTGCCTCAATTCCCTCAGACTTTTTCAATAATATTATCCTTCTCCCAGGATCCTGGCTTCATTCTGGAGAGTAGGTATTAGATTCTTCACATCCTATACATTCTTAAAACACACTTTGAAACAGCAAGAAAATCTACTTTCTCTTGCTAATGTTGGTGGTGTCCTAGAACATAATTTTAACACTTAGTTATGAAAAACCTCTCTATATACTTTCTCCATTTTACTATTTGACCATCTTCTAGGAAGAACCAGAGCCTCAGTTTTCCTTTTATTCTCTAGTTACTATCCTTCCTCTATCCTTCTTGAAAAATTTCTCTGACTCTGACCAAACTTAAATATTGGTGTGCCTTGAAATTTACTTTATGTATCTTCTTTTCTTATTCTTTTGGAATAATTATATTTACTCCATGAACTCAATTAGCATCATGTCTGTTTTCGAACCTAGGGCACTAGTAGGTTAGTTGTCAGGGAAGAGGTGATGGTTACATAACACCTACTACAAGTAGAAGGTACATCAAAGCATCTAGGATGCCTCTGCAAATTAATCTTCCTTGACCTTCTCTGTACCCAAAATTCTTACATGCTGATTGTAGCAGTTAGCTATTGCTATAATGATGCTGAGTAACAAACCACTAAACTAGAACTCAGTGACTTAAGACGGTGATTCTCATACTCCTGAGTACGCAAGTTGGCAGGGCAGTTCTCCTTCCGACTGGAGGTCTGGGGGTTGATTGGACAGGTTTATTCCATGTGTATCTCATCTTTCTGAAGCTAGCAGGTTACTTAGGGTTTGTTCTTCTTGTAAAGATGGCATAAATTCAAAAGGACAAACATGACCATGACAACACATTTTACACCTCTGCTTGTAATATATTGTCTAATATCCCATTGGTCAAAGCAAGTCACATGCTCAGTCCAGAATCAAGGGGTAGGGAAGCACACGCCATGCTAGTGGGGGGAACTGCAAAGTCACTAGGCGCAGGGTATGAATACAAGAAAAGGAGAAGAATCAGGAAAAGCATTTCAATATGCCACACTCCTCTTTTGAAATGTACAGGTACAGTTAGCCACTTTGGCTGATGTGAATATCCTGAAATTTATCAACTGTGTCACGGTAGGAAAAAGCATGAGAACCTCTGGTATAATTGCTGGTTACTGAGCTTAGGCTCAGGCCACTCTTCTGAGCTTTAGACAGTTTATTTGTTTGTCCATTCATTTTATCAGCCTGTATTTGTTGAGCACCTACTAAATATAAATCCTTGTATAAGACACTGGGGTACAGAAACAAGAAAAGGTACTCACGGCCTTGTTGTCATGAAACTCAGGGTCTAAAAGGGAGACTTATCTTAGCAATAATTAATTACTAATTTAAAATTGTGAAAAGTGCTTGAACAAGAGAGTTAGTTATAAACTAAGTGTTTATAACTGGGGGCTCCCACCTATTCCGTTATTACAAGGAAGGTTCACCTGAAGTGATATTTCAGTTGCCGTGAAAGGCTTAGTTAAAACTTAACTAGGTAAACTCCAGGCAGAATAAAAGTTTATGAAATGTACCCAAGATAGGATGGGAAATGGTAATAAAGTCCAGCTGGGATAACACAGAAGAAAAAAAAAAGACTGGTTCACAATGACCAAAACACAAAGCATAAGATGATGACCAGAAAGTCAGAGGCCAGATGCCTAGGGCCTGAGTCTACTTCTTAAAAGTAATGAGAAGTCATTAAAAGGTTTCCAGCAGAGGTGAGACATGATTAAATTTGCATGATCAGAATGGACCTAAGTAAGATAAATAGGGAATATCAGTTAAGAGGTTATTGCAGTTTTTCACGAGAAAGACTAGAATGGGCTGGTGGCAGGGGATAGAGATAGATGTGAAGACTTCTAAGAGAGAGTAGGTGGTATAATTTACAGAAATTGATGATTGAATGGACATGGGGAACTAGGGGGGTGGGGTCAAGAACGACTTTAGATGTCCAGGTTGTGCAATTCAGTGAATGCTAGTACTGTTTGCTTTGAGAGGGAAAATTAGAAGAGGACCAGCTTTGTGGGAAAGATCATGAATTCAGTTTTGAAAATGTTGAAGATGAAGACGAATCATCCAAGTGTAGATGTGGATGACCTAATTAAATAGATGAGTCTGGAAGAGGACCAATTTCATGGGGAAGATCAGGAATTCAGTTTTGAAGATGCTGAAGAGAGGACGAGGCATCTATGTGTAGATGTGGATGACCTAATTAGATATATGTGTCTGGAGCTCACAGGAAATGACTAGACAAGAGAAATAAATTTGAGAATCATCAGCATATAGATGTACTTGAATCCATATGTGTCGATGAGATCACCTTGTGAGAGAGGATAGCGTGAGAAGAGGACTGAATGGCAAGAGCTTATTAACGTCATGGAAAGCCAGTTTTAGGAAGAAATAACAAAGATGAGAGAGAATAGAAAAGAGAGGTCTTCTAGAAACCAGTTGTATGTGATGACACAGAAACCAAGGTTAGAGTATATTTCAAGAAAAATGTATTAACAATGTTGAATACTGCTAAGAGACCAGTCATGGCAGAAAATAGTGTGAATCTGATTACATGGCAAGGAATTCTCTAACTTCCTCAACTGGATGACTTCCCTACTTCTTCTCTACCATCTACTCCAAGAGTCACCTTAGATCTTGTGATCAAATCCACCCATGCCCCCAAATCACTTTTCAAAAGTGACCTCTTCTATTTCCAGGTCATGTGTTAAACTCTTCCTAGTGCAGCCATTCTAACATGTAATTGTGACTCTATATTATGCATCAATCCATTAGGATCTTATTTTGTTTTATCTTTTTCTAATTCAGTTTTATAACATTCTGGCCAATACCCAGGCAACTCTACTTTCATTAAACTAACATGGCAAAATTTCAACCCTGAATTCACACAAGTGTGCATTTTTTCCATGCCACTCTGGGTCAGCTGAGCACTATTGGAGAAAGCCACAAAGAGGGGAGAATGCTTCAACAAAATATTCTTAACCACCAATTTCATCCGGGCCTTCAACAGTGGCTATCAGTTTTACCATGTTTCTCTGGAGAAACCATTTCCCTACTATCCACAATAACACATAGCAGGAACACAATTAAAAAGAAAAAATCAGTGGATAAAAGCTTTCCAAGGCTTCTCCACTCTCCTAAAATCACCATTGGTGAGTGGCTCTTTCTTAAAAGATAATTCTGACACCTTCTTCATTTCCATCAGATAAGAGTCACCCTGCTGCTTGCTAATAAGCCTTAGAACATTCCTGCATCTACACTCATCTTTCCTCATTACCTCTAGTTTCAACACATTAGGTGTCCTTTCTTCAATCTAAGGCCAAAGCTATTGCATAAACTTTGGATCCCATTTATTCCATCCTTCGGAAAACTGCATTGTATGCTTTTCCTTCTACTGTCTGTAATTTCAACTATGACCCTTTTCATCAATACTTAAAATGCTTAAATATTCACTATCCTAAAAAAAAGAAACCCTCCCTTCGGGTGGATGCTGTGACTAATCGCTCAGATTACCATCTTCCGAACCTAAACATTCATTCTGTTAGTTGCCAGCAGCACTTAGTGCTGATGGCTCACAGCTGAGTCCCTCCCCAGGCATTGCCATAAGTAGCATATAAAAAGAGTCTCATCTCCTGTAGATGGAAGAATGAAAAGGTTGAGGAGTAGGCCCAGAGCTTAATTATAGGGGTAGATGAGCCCCAAAGAAGGTTGAATTTTGACTCTGCATGTCTATTATGCCAAAGTCAGGGCCCTGATTAAGAAACAGTGGAACTTGACATTTTGAGATGGGAACATCTGGATCAACACACTCAAAAATTTTAATTCTCAGATTCTGCTGAACCATCTGGGCCACCAGAAACGGCATGTTGTTTTCCTCTTAAAGGCTAGTACTAACAGTCAGTTGAAGACAAGTCAAAGGACTCTGTCTTGCAAGACAATGTGCATACTCCCCAGGCTTTACTCTCACCTCCTCTCCTGATCACCAGACTAATAAATAAGACCAAGGTACAATATAACTCAGCTAGGGATGTGATGCAGCTACTGAGGGAGGAAAGAGACTACACCCAAAAAGAGCTAAAGCACTTAGCCGAGATATACCTGCAGAGGCCGGGGAAGTATGATTGCTTTTAGATCAGGTGCGTTCTGGGTCCAGAGAGGCGGTGGTGGAACGTAAATTTGGTAAGAGAGAGTTTATCAATATGGGAGCACTTTCCTCTGACACAGCATTTAACTCCTTGGTAAGATCCCCAGGAGATGGTGCAAAATCCCTGCTAGAATGGCTCTTAGAAACTGTGAGAAAGTCATGACCAATACAAAGTGAAGTAGAAATGCAGGAATTAGCATGAAAAATAATGGAGGAAGTGGTCAGAAAGCCCAGAGAAGTGAGTATCCCAGAAGAGTTATACATTTAAGGCTGGAAATACCACCAGCCAACTATTTTCCACAAGAGGTCCAAGAGGACACTCCATTCATCAAATTATTAAGGAGTGTTCCAGGAATCTCAGTGGTAGTTGTCATCTCTAGACCAGGACTGATTATAGGAGATGCTATTGAAGAACTGGGCTTTGTGATAATAATAGGGATGATAGCATGCAAAATAATAATAATAGCGGCTAGGGAGGAATGCTTAACTGTCAGAGCAAGATGAGTACAGTTATCCTAATGAGCAGCAGTTTGAAGTGGTAGAGGCGGGGTAGGGGGCTGGCAGTGCTGACTCACAGACAGCTACGGAAATGGTTTATAGAATATAAGGCATGCAAGGGCAATGAAGATGAGCAGCTGATGTGGATTAAGGCTGCCCCAGCTAGAGAAGCCCAATGTGACCTGGCCTACATGCCGAACTATATGACCCAGTGGACTTTTTTTATGGTATGAATTAGGACTGCCCCAGGGAGAGAAGCCCAGGGCATCCTCACCTACATGCCTATCTATATGGCCAGAGTCGTATCTAAAGTTATATAACCACACAATAACCAGACCCCATCTGCACTGAAATCATTTAATGACTTTTTACATCATCTTTTCTTTTTTCCAGTAAAAATAAGTCACGTACCCATGCCTTATAAAATTAGCCCTAACCCTCAACTCAGGGCAGCAGCAGGAGCTCTGACTGCCCGTGGGTCCTGTCCCCGCACACCAGCTCTGCCTGCCCACGGGTCCTGGCCCCATGCCAGCGGGGGCAGCAGCAGCTGCTCTGCCTGCCCATGGGCCCTGTCCCCATGCCAGCGGGGGCAGCAGAAGCAGCGGCAGCAGAAGCTCTGACTGCCCATGGGTCCTGTCCCCATGCTATTCTATTCTCTAAATAAAAGAGCACTACTGCCAGATCTTAAGAGTCTAAGAAATCTTTCTTTTGACCCTCGGCTCACTGACCCCACATCACAGCCAACAAAAGTATTCTCAAGCTAAATAATCAAAAGAAGTCAAAATTGGGTGATCAGGCGGCTAAGGAAACTGTCATGATCCCTCGCCTATTTTCCAGACTTGCCAGTTTTCAGTTCCAACATCCATTAGGTGTAGGAAAGACTGGTTCACCAGGAGGAAGTATCCTGCCACCCCATACCAAATGTTTACAGCACTTTAGGCAAATTACAAAATCTTTGTCTATGTTTTCTTTTATAAAATAGAGGCAATAATAGTGTTTTCCTCTTGGAGATCTTATGTGGATTAAATGAAATATGTGACCTTTGATAAACGTTCAAAAATATTAGATATTTATTTTGTTAGTAAAAGTAGTAGTATTTTAAGTGATTCCTGTTTTGTTTATACAAGACAATTATAAACTTAATATTTGTTACTAATCACACACAGGAATAGTTCTTTTTTAAAAAGTCAGCTTTCACTCACACATATGTGGTGCAATGAAATTCAGTGACCACCTCACTAGTTGTTTCATCTCTTCCTTGGGTTCTTCTGCACAACCCATCTTTTATCTAATCTCTTTCAACTTTTGAACTGTGCTGCTTGATCTTTCAATTCTTGATCTGTAAAGAAGAATATATTTTTAATAATTCACCCTAAGAATCAGATCATGTCTATCACTCAACCTCTTTCTGATGCCACCAACATAAAGCTTCTGGATTTCGTTTTATCATAAATATTTCAATAAATCCATGGGTAGCTTTGGAGATTTATTTTTGAAAAAAAAAGTACATCCTTAGATGTTTAAAAAAAGCCCTTTTAATACTTTTAAAATTTAATAATTGGGCCAAAGCTAATCCTTTTTTTATGAATTGTGGATATTTCCATCCCATTCAAGTACATTTTTTTTCAGATTTTGCTAAAATACATAATTATTTTCAAAAGCAGGACAACAAATTTTGGAACCTTTATTTTTTGAAAATGAAAGAAAAATTTCAAAGGAGTAAAAGAGATAACCCCGTGTAACTTGTCTTTTGCAGATTCTGAGAGTAATTCTACTTGGCAAGAGAAGAAATGGCAGCTAAACAGAGTCTGCTGTCAGAGGCAGAAACTAAAGTAACGCGGTTTTCAATGTAAATGAAAACTAATAAGGTTAAAATTTGCAAACTCACCTAACTTTATGTTTACCCCTCATGCTGGAGAGCTAACTTACTTCTGCCATCCGAAGAAAGGTCACGCTAAGTTTAATTATAGCACTAGTAAGTCATTTCACTTTAGAAATATTTACTGAGCTCAAAATATATATGCAAAGGAGGCCCTCTACTAGACACCATCAGTCTGCAAGTCTGAAGAGCTTTGATCCCTTCACCTAAGGAGGATAGAGTCTAATTGGGAAGACTATAGGCATGCCATTAACCCGGATAAAAGGAAAACTCCAGTAATGGATTATCTTTTATTGGAGTTGGAAGATTTGGTGGGAGAGTTGGCATTTGCATTGGACCTTGACAGGAACACCCTTCCTCTTACAAATGGAAATGATGGCAAAGGGCGAGATAAGAAAAAAGAAATGGGTGCAACTGGAGAGGCACAGGGCATGGAACAGAATGCTGAGTAGTCCAATGGGATGAGGCGTTAGACGAAGTGATAATGGTGGACTGAAAACTAAACCTGGCTTGACTGGAGTCCCTTTCTTTGAGTATTCCCATATGATACTAAGGAAATTAAAGTTTAAGTCACACATCAGCAGTTGTTTGTGAGTTTTATTTGGTGGGGGTGGGGACTAGTGGCCACAGGAGTAATATAGTAATATGATTACAGTTGCATAGGGAGAAAACTACTATCAAAGATCTAAGTGATGGGTACTGACAGGCTTCTTTCTTAGAGAAAGTTGGTAGGAACTGTGAATCTTCAAATTACCACCTTTCTTCTTGTCCCCATGCATCTAGCATAGCCTCTTGTCTGATATTCAATACGTGTTTGCTGAAAGTCTTTGGTTTCAAGAAACCTACATGTAAGGACATAGCTCTAACACTCTAGGGCATACGACTGCTGCTTCTTGGTGTTTTAAACACACAGCTACAAACATAACACCAAGGAGAGGAATGTAATTCTGTCTAGGAGCACTGAGTGGGAGAATAGCCAGTAAGGCTTAATGGAAGAGGATGCATTTGAACTGGACTTAATTCATTGATAAAGGCCTGAAGCAAAGCAACAGCCATGAAACTAGAGCTTCTAGGAGAGATCATCAGTGCCTCAGAGGGAGGGGCCATCGAGCTGAAGGAGGGAATCCCAAAATGGATACAGATATCCACAATTTCCTAGAATCAAAGAACTGTGCAGTCCATGGAGACACAGATTAGGGGAGACTCAAGTGTATTCTATCACCTTCTGTGTGAGAATGTGTATCTGTCTGGGTACTGGCAGGAAATATGTGACACACTCAAATTGTATAATTTGTGGAAAGTGTAATAAAGGGACCATTTACAAAGGTATGGGTAGGATGTAGGGAAAGCACAAAAGATATTGCAATACCCTGGGTCTCAGAATACTGGATGCAGTTATCATATGTTGCCCTCATGCGGAGAAGAGAGCCTACACTAATAGAAATGGAGAAGGAGGTGTGAGGAGAGAGCTGTCTGTCCGGAGTTTCTACCTGTGGTCTAAGGATGCAGCCACAGAGAAGACACAGACCCACTTCTTGCTCCTTCCATCTGATCTCTGGCTGAAGACTCTCATTTACTTAACCAAACAGGAAATCAGTGGGTAAGGTAGGCCATACAAGGGGATAAGCCAGTTTGATGTAGGCCATACAGTCAGTCTTACTGGGCACAGAGCTGGGTGAGAGTGTGTTTGAGATAAAAATAGAAGATGTACAAACAGCATGCAGAACCATATATGATTGTCCTTGACAAATCATAGTTGCAATAAAAATAGTAAAACTATGCAAAATACCATATACCTACCTAGATTATCATGAGCAAATATTATTCTTTTTTTATGATATATTTTCAAATGCCAACTTACTCTTGAAAATTTCTTCTACCATATATTTGATACTCACACTTAAACATGTCAATTTAAAAATAGTATGCAAATATAATTACAAAACGCAATTTGTATATTACATGTGCATTTTCTTAAAAGACACTCAGCTAGTGACTACATTTTTTATTTGCTATGTGGATTGACAGCAAATGTGACCAAATTTGTAACATGAACTTCAAAACACAGTTATCTTTTACCCTTGCTGTCAGACCTCATGGAAGACCCTATTTCACCAAAATGAAATATGGCAACAAATTCTTTTTCAGATGCTGAGATAAATAAGGCACTACTATTTATTCAAAACACAAATACTTGAATCACTTTTCATGATGAGATTTCATAAGATATCTTTTATAATCTTTAAATTACAAAAATTACAGTTCTAAAAATGTCTGCAAATGGATTTGGAATATAGATTACACAACTTATTTATAAATTGCACATCACTGGGCCATGTCAAAAATGTATAGCCCTGAAGAAGACCACACTTGACTCTTCAGGGCTGCATAGATTGTATAACAGGGCCTGAAGCTGGCTAGACTCAGTGAGTCTATGACCCCATAGAATGAAGCATTTTTATTATAAAACATCGAAACAAAATGACAAAACAAAAACCAGCACTAATTTAAAGCTTCTTGATTTTCTCTTAGAAGCCTCAAAGATTTTTGAAAGATCACATGATAAGAAAATATAAAGATAGTTAAAGAGCAATGAGAATTAATAATATTACTAATTTATTCTGATGTGAAAAATCAGAAAGGGAGACTGTTCTTAACCCATAGTGACATCCTACACACCATAAGCAAAGCAATAAAGTTCAATTTCCATTTCAAAACCCCTGTTTTCACCCTCATTATTCATAGTTGCTTTGATGTCCCTGCACTCTGACAGCGAGCATGGTTTCATTTGGGGAAAGGAATCAATTTCTCGATGTAAATTGTGATTTACACACTTCCCTTCCTCACCTATTTTGAATTGATTTGATTCTAGAGGCACTACAACGTGTGAAAAACACTGTTTTGCTTGATTTAATAAACACTTGGAAAATGGTTTGTTGGATAAGCCCTAGACCAAAAACTAGCAATCCTGAAGGAATGCATTCTCCTTTGCTTTGTGAGAGCCTTTCTTAGTGCTTATGGAGCTGCTCTTAATTAAGACACGAAGGGATTCTCAGGTCAAGAGGAAGCCAACATCTCTACAGAGCGAATTCATCTACCTTATAATAACCTATTTTCAGGAAGCACTTAATTTTGGCTCCAAAGTACGGTTTATTAAAATTGCGTGATAGTGTTTAAAGTTGACGGAACTCATGACCCAGTCATTTCCAAAGGCTCGGAGGATTAAAACAGAGAAGTAGTTTATTTTTACAGTTATATCAAGGGGCCAATCAAAAGCAAGCATACTTTTAATAGTTTCTATAGAGAAGACACCACGTAAATTTCCCCAAAAAGTAAATATTTAAGTGGTTTTTTTCTTTTTTCAAGGTATGCTTTTTGGTGAGGAAGATTGGCTCTGAGCTAACATTTGTTGCCAATCGTCCTCTTTTTTTTCTCTCCCCAAAGCCCCAGTACATACTTGTATATCCTAGTTGTAAGTCCTTCCAGTTTTTCTATGTGGGATGCTGCCACAGCATGGCCAGATGAACTGTGTGTATGTCAGCGCCCTGGATCTGAACCTACGAACTCCAGGCCACGTAGGCCGAGCATGTGAACTTCACCACGAGGCCATGGGGCTGGCCTCTCAAGTGGTTTAATTAAAGAAATAACAGAAGGGAACGGGGTGAAATTTTGATCTTTTACTTTGTGATAAGTTCTCTGTTAAGTACTTCACTTACTAATCTAACACTCCAAAGCAATCAGTATGTTCAGTTCAAGACAACAAATACTGAACTTTAGGGCAAACAGATTACATTTTCTTGAGCACCATTCTGCTCATCAGGGTTAGAACATAGCCGGAATCCCTCAGATAATCATCTGGTGATCATCCGTTGAAAACCCTGTTTTCTGTCTTGGCAGAAGCAGAAGTGTGAGCAATTCTGAATCATTATAGCTCTTGGACAATCCCTCTGAATCAGTATAGCCCCGCATGCAGTAGAAGATCTTCACCAGAGGAAGAAATCTGAATGCTGACCTGAAAATTTGTCATATTGGTAATCTTCTGTCAGGCAATATTTTGGAAATCAAAGGAAACCAGATCAATAGCGAGTTGTGGGAAAACAACACCAAGCCTTTAGAAAAAGTCAAAAAGAGTCTGAATACATAAGCTTCTGCTGTCTAGTCTTCTTTACAGAAATCAAGACAGGTTGATGGGGGCAGTTTTTTCTCATCAAACTTCTCATCGAAGTTCCACCATGTTCTTGTAGCAAATATTATCTAAAGGACTAACTTGGGAGCAGGATTTAAAACAATTCTTGGGTCAGAATATGAAATAGAAGCATTACAAACAAAGTTAGCAGAAGAAATATTGGAGAAATGGGATGAATATAATGCAACCAACTTCACTGTTCACATATGCTAATATATATGATATGTATTGAGCAAAGACTTTCTATTTTCCTCCGTTCTTAGGTGATTTTTGTCTATGGAAAGTGTTGGTGGCACTGCTGTGTATATGCAAACTCTTTTGCATCCTGCTTTCCTCATTTTACCTTCAAAGTCAAGTAACTGCGCTGCAAGAGATAGTGGTTAAGAGTCCTCATATCCAAGGACAGAAAGACATGGGTTTGTAAGCCTTTGTTCCATCTCTTGATAGCTCTGTGACTTTATCATTTCCTATCTCTAGTCTTAATTTACCTCATTTATAAAATGATAATGTGTGGTATCATAAAGATTATAAGTAATATAGGTAATTCATGTACATTTTTTAAAAAGTTCATGAAACAAAGCAAGGGCAAAATAATGTTGGCCAAGATAAGAATAAAAATGATCATTTTGTAAATTTTCATCAGAGACATACTGTCATAAATTACTAATTGAAAATATGGGACTATCTCCAAAATATTTTAATTAAATAGCAACATTGTGAATTTCATTACCAAGGAGGTTTATTCATCCTGCTCATGATTTTGGTATAAAACCAGAAAATATTTCATAGTCAGTCACTAGACATGATGAAGCCTTTCTCTAATTATCCAGAACAAACTTCTAGAAAGACACATCACTGGGTAACTGCCATCAGGTTAACCTGGCAGTAACTCTGAATAAATGATCCAGAGGCCTGACAAGACTGTGGAGACCCAGCTGTAGTGAGCCATGGTGAGGCTCAAAGGAGCCTGGCATAATCACAGGAGGATTTTCCAGTAGAGAGTCGGAAGGCAAAGCAAATCATTTTAAAATAAAGAAGCATTTTTAGTTTAAAGAGAAATACTTGGAGATCTTTGAATGCCATATGTAGTGTTATAGCACTGGGTCTTTATATATCTGGTTGTCTCCACCTGAAATGCCCTACCCTCACCTGGCTATCTTCTTTGTGTCCTTCAAGTCTCATCTCAAGCATACTTTCCAATTTAGCAGGGTTGGCATGCAAAGAAGATGCTGTTTGCCACCCCAGATTTATAACCTGTCTTCAGGTTATAAAGGAAAAGAGTATTGGGCTTGAATCAAAGGCCAGATTTGAGGTTCTGGGCCCAGCACTTATGATCTCTATAACCTTGGGCAGATCTCTGGTTGAGCTTCTCTGAGCCTGGATTTCCTCATCTGAAAATTGATTATTTTAATACCTTCTTTGCCTATCTCATTGAGGTGTTACAAAGATCAAATGATAGGAGTTAGAAAAAATTTGGGAATATTGAGCCCCTATATAAACATAAAGCAAACTCTTTTATTATTAATGTATTCAGTCAACTCAAAGGTAAAATTCTTCCAATCACAGAAAAAAGACTTTCATATGAAATTTTACACTTTTTTCATTTTGGGAGCACAATCACATTTGATGTGTCTTTCTCTAGGGACTTCGACACCCCTTTCCCATGGTGGAATTGAGATGCACTCTTTTTGAGAGGTAATGCTCTACAACCCAGTACTGAAAACTTTTTCTAAAATTAGGAAAGTTTAAGTTATATTCTGGAAACAGGTTTTAACAGATATCAATCATAAATGTATCCCAATGTCAGCTTATTTGAATGCATTTTAAGTTTCTCTTTATGCAATATAGTCAACATTTTTTATTACAGCAGGCACAACTCTCTCTCATTTGCTGTATCTGATATGAAGCCAGCTCATTCTACTCCAGCACCATTGGGACTCTGGCAATAGAGAATAAGGAGATGAAGAATACTAGATTTAGTTGTATTAGAACAAATAGCCATTCTACCTATCTTCTTCAATAGCAGGTGGTAGAGTGGGAGGCAAGGAGCAGAGTAGGAGCTAAGGCAAGAACAGTAACAAAAAATGTCACGTGATGTTCACTAATGGATGACTTCTTGACGTCATTTGTTACGCCATGTGAAAAATTCATTGGTAAATTTCTAACTATAAGGAGAGAATAAGGAGTGCTGGGTAGATGAGAACGTGGTCAAAGGGTAGAGTTTCTTAAAAGTAATGATTATTTAATTTTATTTTAAAATAATGTTGAAAGACATTCTAGATATGTCCAATCTATGCTTTTCTCTGAATTTTTTTTCATTTCTTCTTTCAAGCTGGTAATAGCTTGTTTTTTTTGGTGGGGGGGGGTGTTTGTTTTAAGGACTTTCCAAGACTAGAGAAGAAGAGAGAGTGAGATCTATAAGTCCCACAGAGTGAAATATGTCTTAGGAACTCAAAGAAAGCATTCACCCTGAAAGGTTCATCAGGGAGTGAACTAGGCCTGGGTATCCCAAACTTGCCAAAGATTCCTCTGCCCAAAACAGGTCACAGCAGAATAG
Organism: Equus asinus; assembly: GCF_041296235.1. Lineage (NCBI taxonomy): Eukaryota > Metazoa > Chordata > Mammalia > Perissodactyla > Equidae > Equus > Equus asinus. The sequence goes on along the minus strand of NC_091805.1, from coordinate 18,755,037 downwards.
TGGAGAGGAATGGATGCTACTGGATGGGACAGTGGTGGCTCATTGGTATGTGGACAGATGATGGATAATGAGCCAAGTATCCCTAATTCATTCCCAATATTACCAATCATCCTAGAATCTTGGCATCTTGGCACAATTCATAAGTGGAGAGAATCCTCATGATTGAATGAAGCTAAATTTTCCATTTTCCAGTGGAATGAGGACTCAGACTGTAAAATTAAATGGATCTAAGAAAATTTAAAAATTTAGTATTTCTTCCACAGTTGAATTGTGGAAATACATTCATCCACGCTATGCTAGTAATAGTTAAATGTATTGAGCTTTTACTATTCACCAGAAACTTTGATAATACCTTTACATTGATTAACTCACTTAAGTCTGATGTAACTCTATAATGGAGGTATTATTATAATCTCCATTTTGTAGATGAGAAATCTGAAGCATGGGATGGTTAAGGAACATCTCCAAGACCACTCAGTGAGGAGATGGATACAAATAGAAGGTCAGTCAACCTAACTCTGAGACGACATTTGAGGCTACTACTCAATATTGTATTAAGAAACTCTTTACATATTGGACATTAATTATATAGTAAATACTAATGTTTATTATAATGCCAAAGTTCATTATAATAATTCTGTGTGTGTGTGTGTGTGTGTGTGTGTGTGTGTGAGGAAGATTGTCCCTGAGCTAACATCTGTGCCAATCTCCCTCTATTTTGTGTGTTGGACACTGCCACAGCATGTCTAGATGAGCAACGTGTAGGTCTGTGCCAGGGATCCGAACCCACAAACCCTAGGCCAGCGAAGCAGAGCACGTGAACTTAACCACTATACCACCAGGCCAGCCCCCATTATAATAATTTTAAATGATTAAACTTAGTGTTAATTGAGAGGCACTTTTGAGGGAAGTATATAGTAGAATCTTTTTATTTTTTAAGAAAAAAAGAAAAAGTCCCTATGTAAATAATATTTTATGGTTAAAAAAAGAACAAGATAAAACAGGGATTTCAATAACATATTTAGAAGGTAAAAATTCTACATATCTTCAAACAAATCAGACTGTGCAGCAACATGGAAGAAAGTTTGTTGACTTCTATTAAATAAAATGAAAACAATGTTTTTGGTTTAGGCCCATGATTATCCAACAGAAGAAACCCCGAAATAAAAAGTTTAGCAGTCCCCTGCATTAATGTGCTTAGCTGTGCCCGTGCAAAGCTTTCCAGCAGTAACTTACTTAACCTGACAATTGCTCTAAGCAAAAGTTCCTGGGCAGTTGAGTAAATGACTCTTTAATAGTCTTGCGCACTCCCTCTAACAAAGTCTAATAGTTGAAATTTGGTTTGTTTAACCTGCACCCTTCTTTGTCTGCACCAAATAGTTATTTGGATGACTGCCTCTTTGGGTCAGCTGCACAAACTCTTCAGATTATTATTGAATAACTTCTATTAAATCCTTTGCATCACTGCCTGACCTTACTCGCTAAGGAAAACTGGAAGTCTCTTTCTCATAGAGAGTCACTGCTTACATTGAAATATGATTGGATTTGTGCTCTGAGCCATATTCTCTTTCATAAATTTGAAGAAAACATCTGTTTACTCAGACTATCACTTTCCAACCTTGGAAACTGTGGGTCAGTCAAAGCTGATTATCACTAGTCTAGAATGATGACTTTCAATAACTTAGCAGCATAAATGAACACTGACATCAAACTGTGTTAAATGCTATGCCTTTCCAACTAGAGCCATTCTGGCTGAATCACTTTCACTTTATACACTGGGCATTTTGCATTTTAGTCCCACCCTTCTTTTTCTAAACAATACAGCCAGGATTCATGCCATGGGATGCTATGGTTTCTTCTCCTAGAGTCCCACCTTAATCAATTAAGAAGAGTTTGATTTCTGAGTTAATTAGAATGATAAGGTCTATTGGCTGAATATGAGAAATATTGACTGACTTCACATAGCAAGCATTCAAGTGATAACTTTTCGATAAAATGGCTCCTGAAAAGTTATACTATTCTTCAAAATACTTACTTGGGGGATTATTATGACTTTTCAAACACACACACAACAGGAAATAAACATGCTATAATAAGTGATTGTTTGACATTTTGAATTCAGCCAAAAATACATTCATCAATTTACTTGAAACAACAATTTGTATTCAAAAGGAGATAAATTTGAATGACATACCATCTTTGGCTGAACCCAAATTGTGTTGCCTTGTGTATTTTATGGTTATTTTAGCTGTTGTGTGTCCACAATTTCAGTGTTTAAAAGCCTTCTCATGCCTAGTCTTTAGTTTTACCTAAAAATGTTTTTCTGGGCAACAATTATGTTTTGAAATGCATAACTATGAGCTGTCCAAAAGTTGAAATACTTATGATGAAAATAGTACAGAAAGGAGAAACGGAACAAGTATAATCAACCTTCACTATGTTCTATCTTATGTACAGACTGAATTTACTTCCAAATTGTTGTTTATTATTTGTTTTTATTTTTCATTCAATGTATTTTTACATCTGCAAAAATTATTTGGGAATTTTGTGCAGATGGAATGCATCATAATTTCCCTATTAAAATGAGTGAAAATCTTTTTTCTTTTAGTGGCTTTTCACTGAGTTGTAGAGTTTCCAAGAACTTAAAGTTAAGCCAGAGGGATACATACATTAATAATACATACACACACAGATAGATGACAGATAGAGAAATGCTTATTTTTTGTAACAGTGGTAAGCTTCCTGAACATTATCATTTTCACAAATTTTGGAATACAATGCAATGGAACAGGACATATATGTATACATACATGATATATATACACATATGCATGATAATAAAAAATGTATTTGTATTATATTTGTTCACTTGCAAAAACCTTTAGTGACTTTAACAAAGCTGTAACTTATATACTGGTTGAAGATTTGGGAACTCGAAGCCCAGTATTCTCTCTGCCTGTGACCCAACCAATTTGATATTTTAATTTCGGAAAAACTAAGTCACCTTTTTCATCTGGCTTTTTTAACTATAAAATAAAGATGACAATAAATGCCACTAATTTTATCCCAAATTTCATGGCAATGTTAAAAGAATTAATAAGATACTATAAAATAGTTCTAATTTTTTAGAGAGAATGTTTTGCATAAATTAAAGGTACTAACTTAGTATTATTTTAATATTGTAGAAAGTGATAGTGGAAGAATAGTATTTATACATAGAAGATTTCCATAAGTAAATAGGCAAGGTAATATGAACCTTACAGTCAATTTAAATGGTTGGATTATTGAGCTAATTAATCTTTTAAAAATATTTCAAAGGTAAAGAAATTTAAAAGTTGATGATTGCTTATGCTCAAAAGTCACCCTTAGCTGGGTCTCCTTAATGCCATGGCTCTATTAGAAAGCCATTTTACTCCATGGTATGTAAGATATATATCCAATTAATTCAATGAGTTATTATGTAGTTTAATGAAGAGTTTTATCAAACTCCTGAGTAAACAAATACACTAAAACAATACAGATAAGAAGCATTTAGTTACATATATTATATTGTACATCAAGAATACGTGAAATAGTTAAAAACAAAATGAGGGAAGTCATCAAGTTTTTTATTTTCATTCTGCTAAAGTATATTACAGGAAAATCATTTAAAAGTAATTCTAAGAAATCCACAGACATAATTTTATATTTTAAGAGAAGCAGCATTTTCTCATTGGTTAGAATGAGCGCTAACATATTTTCAAAATGTAATGACTAAAAATCAGAGTGGTTTAAGAAATTCTTAAAGTGCTATATGGAACACCTCAATTAAGAAAAGCAAATTCAAATAAAGAAAAAAGAGAGAGAGGAAAAAGACTATAAAGTAAAATAAGGATAATGAGACTGTGATAACGGTTGATGAACACCCACATATTGATTTGAAAACTTTGAGACTTGATGAAAATATTAGCCATTACAAATAACTGGTTCCTTCACAATATTAAGGAATATTAAGTTCAGATAAAGATGTAGTTTTCACTGCAACTGACTCGATTATCAGCCTCACTAAATCAGAAATGGGAAATATTCAAAACTCTTGAATATTTCACAAAGTCTAGTCTAATAACATCTTAACATTATTGAAATTCAACCAATTATCTTTGAAAAGAAAGAAGTGATTTGCAAGAGCTCTTTGAAGTAAACAGAGAAGCAATCAAGTGATTTGAACACCTATCATGCAAAATTACCTGGTCAAATAAGTAAAATAGAGGGTGAAGTCATAGTTGTAACTGCAGAACTTACAAGAGGGAGCCATGGGACAGTGCTCCCTGGGGGAAGGCAGACTAGCTGACGCCCCTGTTGACAATGTGTTAGTGAGTCACTCAGTCCAGGACCTCACCTTAAATCTTTCAGGCTTAAAAATCTGTTTTATTTTTTGTTCACTAGGAATGGATAGACCTTTGAAGGCAAATTCACATTAACCCAGCTTGCAAGGTTGACGTATAAAACAAGAATTACATTTGCATGCTTTTACAACGACAAACACAACTCTCAAGGGAGCTGGCACTCAGGTTTTCCACTATTATGCTTTTTCTCCTTGTAAGCACACTAGATGGCTACTTACATCATTCACCCCAAGAGCAATCTCAGGCTCTGCAGTAGCCCACATCGGAGGGAATTGTGGTGGCAGCAGTAGTGAATATATTTCATGTGGAGTCTGATGACAAAATCGTCAGCACTTGCTGGTGGGTTTGGCTATAGAGGGTTAGGGAGAGAGGAGTCAAGGAAGTGGAGTCAACATCCACAGAGAATGCTTCTTTGAGATTTGCCTATCAAGGGGAACAGAGACATAAGGTTAACAGAAAGATGCGAGAGAATCACAGAAGTTTGTTTTGCTTGGCAGTATAGATTGTTCTCTGTGTTATAGGTAATGCCTGAGAAAGTACAACTGAGGGCTCATGAGTAACATCTATGGTGGCAACAGAACCAATAGTCTATGACTAACTCTCTAAGAATATAATAGCTAGAATTCTGACCTGCCCACCTCCCACCAACCTGCCATAGTACTTCCCTATTCCTCTATGCCCAGAAGAGTCATGTAACTCAGGCAGACAGGCCATTCTGTACTGTTAATACTGTTGATGGCTGCATCCCATATCTCTGATCATTTGGTCCCATCACCACCTCCAGCACAACTGACTTGTCCCTGTGGCCCTAATCGTCACGCTCTAGTCTGAGTCTAGAACAGCCATCCTTGGGAAGAGTCATTCCTCATGCTTCAGGGATGAACCACTTCTCTGCCTCTTCTGGGGACATAGATGCAGACAGTTTTTTGTCTTCTCCTAATGTGCAAGGCCTGTTTGCTTAGAACTACCTCATAAGTTTCACTTTTTTTTTTTTTTAAAGATTTTATTTTTTTCCTTTTTCTCCCCAAAGCCCCCTGGTACATAGTTGTATATTCTTCGTTGTGGGTCCTTCTAGTTGTGGCATGTGGGACGCTGCCTCAGCGTGGTTTGATGAGCAGTGCCGTGTCCGCGCCCAGGATTCGAATCAACGAAACACTGGGCCACCTGCAGCGGAGCGCGCGAACTTAACCACTTGGCCACGGGGCCAGCCCCATAAGTTTCACTTTTTAACAGCTGTGAATCCAGAGACCCATGTGGCCCAGATTCAGAGCAGAATCACAATCTCACACATCCACCACCAGCAATCAATTGTTTTCAAAGTCTTTTAATTGAATTTTGACACACAATAAAGGGGAAATATATCACGCAACATTTAAAAAATATCATTTCCCTCCATCCATATCCCTCACAGGTATAGAGGATCCATTACTTCTCTATTCTAAATTTTCCTTAAAAAACATAAAAAAGAAACCAACCAACATCTCTCACATTTTTTATCCACATTCTTTTTTTTTTTTTTTGAGGAAGATTAACCCTGAGCTGACTGCTGCCAATCCTCCTCTTTTTGCTGAGGAAGGCAGGCCCTGAACTAACATCCATGCCCATCTTCCTCTACTTATATGTGGGATGCCTAGCACAGCATGGCGTGCCAAGAGGTGCCATGTCCAAACCCAGGATCAGAACTGGCGGTCCCCGGGCTGCTAGAACCAGAACGTGTGCACTTAACCACTGCGCCACCGGGCCGGCCCTTTATCCACATTCTTAATTTCATAACTCTCACTTTTGATTTCCCTTCTGTTGATTATTTCCAAACTTTTTTGTTTTTAATTTTTTTAGCGTGTTGGATCTGATAAAGGTGGAACCTCCTTTAGAAGCTGGGGAAAAAACTAGAAATATCCATTTATTAATTTTGGACCTACCATACCTTTACAGCCATAGAAGATGACTTCTCCCCATTCACCCAACTCCTTACTGCACGGCTTTAAGGGAAATTCCTCAATCTTACTAGCATCCAGGTAGGACTGTTTTGCTAAAGGAAAGTAATAATTTCCTCTTCTGCCGCAGAGGAAATCTTGGGAAATAAAACCTGAGAATAGATGTAAAAACAGTCAGATATAATTTGAGGGAGAAAAAATGAGGAAGGGAGGCACTGTTATTTATACCATTTGCATTACTGCTGTGACAATTCTACTACTAATAAATAAGAAGGGTGAGGAATCTGATATGCTTTATAAAATACATCACATCACCATTAGTGTGCTTGGCCTTGACACAAGTTCCTAAGGAAAAGAAGGCTGAGATAAAAGAAAATATTAACAAGGGATTTCTAAACCGAAGCAGGTGGAAAACAAGTGCTTGTGGCTGAAACAATAGAAAGAAGTTCCTAGGAAAAAAATTTAAATTATTGGGTTGACTTATAAATGGAAAATAAAAGATTAGACTGGCTGCTAAGGGATCTGAAACCTATCAGAGATTTGGGAGGGAATTTACAGATCACAAACAAACAAAAAAAAAAACTCACTGCTATAACTACAACTCAGAAAACAAAGTCTCCAAGGGCCCCAAGGATACTTCTTGCATTCTAGTGTAAAATGATTCTTAGAAGAAAGGAAAACATCCCACTAAGAACTTGCAAATAGCGTCTATGAGACTGACAGCAATCTCTGAGCATCTTATAAAAGTGAGTACTCCCTGGCAAAAGGAGAAAGTTCTTGGGCTGTTCTGCATTAATGGAAATGGGCAAAAGTAATATGAGTATATTAAATTACTAATTTATTGTTTCAAATGAAATGCTTTGAGGTCATAATTCCTGGATTGTTTCAGTTTAACGCTTAACATGTGAGAAAAATCCCACACAAATTTATAGAGTAATGCAGGAAGATAACTGAGTTTCCTGTGGTTTCCCATTATCTAAAGCAGAGGTGCTCTACTATCATGGGGAGCTTAAGAAAGCTACAGATTTCAGGGCACTAGTCTCAGAGATTCTGTTTCAGAAGGTATGAGATGGAATGTGAGAGTCTGAGTTTTTTAACAAGCATCTCATGAAGTCCTAATGCAGGCGCCCTGTGAACTGCATTTTGAGACACCAGCCTGGAGAATCAAGTTTAAATTTTTCAGTAGTACATTCAAGGCTTGCAACAGTCTAAATATAAATTATCTTTTCCATCTTACATCTCACCACATCCCTTCACAATCTTTCTCCCCAGCCATCCAGCCTACTTACCACCATAGTTCATGTTTACAGGTCAGCCCTCCTGTTTGCCTCAAATTGGAAGACTTCTGCCCATTCTAATGCACCAAAATTCTACTTTAAGTGGAAAATTTGAGTATCCTCTACATTTCAACATTTCCTCTATTTAATTACAATGCCTTTCATTTTAAAAGATATTTTATGCTTTATATTTCAAAATACTTTATTGTTTACCTCTTAGTTCACTGGATCTTGCATTATAGATCATAGTAAGTTGGCTTTATATATGCTTCTTCTAGTAGAGGTTAAGCTCTTTGAAGGCACACACTTTTTCAAGCATTTCAAAAAACATTTGCTTAAGTGAATTAATGAAGCACTTACACAACGGTTCACATCTGGTAGATTAAGATCTTCATATTATTATGCCAAGGAAGTGAAGAGATTGATTACATAAAATCAATTGATTATATAGAATTTGAATGTCTGATATGAAGGAATCCAGGAGTTCCCCAAACGATATTTATTTACTTACTCCTCAGGGTGGAATCTGTATTGCACTGATCAGATCCTGAAGGACTTACAGGAATGCAGTGCGTCTGCTCCTAAAGAAGGTGAGAAATCCATGGAGAATTATCTCCTAGCACCCAGTTGCTGGGAGTGCTACTGGTCAACCAGCCTCAATCAGCCCTTCTAGGGAATTGTCTAGGCTAAAGAGAGCCACTTTGCCCAAGAGGGTCACATCCCTTCCTGAGATAGTCCACATCGAATGACTGATCCACCTGGAGAGATAAATGTCTAGACCTCTTGCTCTAAGGCACAGCAGCTCTGAGGATGCCTGCATCTTTAGAGCTCCCTGTAAGGTTAGCTGGAGCTCCCATCCAGGCTTCGTTGCGCCCAACTTCTCCCTCTGTCCAAACCTGCTTCTTTTTCTTCTCTTCTACTGGCATTGATCTTAAGAATACTCCTAATAAAACTTTTGCACACTTATTTCTTTCTCCTTCTATTTCCTAGAGAACTCAACTTGCACAATTCTTTATATTTGCTGTATTTATACATAGAATACCATTCACCCTTATATAGTTAGCATGAACATTATGAGAAATAGTCAACAAATGTTTATCTACTGTCAGCTGTGCACCCAGAATTATGCATACATTCTTTATGTTAATCCTCCAAACATCCCAAATTTGTATGTGCTCCTGGCATATTAATGCCTCTGGATTACAATTCAAATATCACTTCCTTGGAGGGCCTTCCTGGCTACCCTATCAGAAATAGCTGCCCCCTCCACTGCCCCTGTCAGAGTTCCTTTACCCTGCTTTTATTTTAATTCATAGCAATTACCACTACCTGAAATTATGCTATGCATCTTATTTATTTATAGAGTTCTGGTTTGTCTCTCCAGCAGAAAGCAAGCTATGTAAGGGCAGGGACTGTCATGTTCACTGTTTTAGCTCCAGTGCCAAGAACAGACACATGCTAGATCTTCAAAATGTACTTGTTGAATGAATGCATACATGTTCCCCTTATCCAGTGGATCAAATATATTATAAGCAGATCTCTCTTGTCTAATCTAAATTCTTAGAATCTTTTTTCCCCAAGAGATCACTTATTTCTCAGTATAATTTAAATGGACTAATAACTTCATTGGCGTAAAGCAAAGACTGTGTTTGAGTCATAAAGGAAAGTTATAAGTGGAAAACTGACAAATTCTGAGAAAAGAAGAGAATGAGAAAAAACTCATTCTAATAAGTGAAATATTCTCTGGCCAAATTAGCAACTTTGCAACAAACGGTGAGTGTGGAGTATGATGGATAATAATATACTGTGATGCAGGGCGTTTAACAGTGCAATATGACATTAAATTCTGGAGGGGGACCTTTTTGAAAAATCAATGTGATGACTCCCACTGTTGAGGCTGCAGCTGTTCTGTGGAGTGGCAGAGAGATGTTCATGAGAATTCTGAACTCTGGCTAACAAGCCCCTCCAAGCCTGTGAACTCCCTGCCACTTGCCTGTTAGCCTTCTGTCTGGCAGATGGACCACGGCTGCTGGGCTGACATTCATCACTGAGAGTTCTGGCCCAGTGCTGCCACTCCCAGGCCGACGTGCTCACTCAAAATCAGCATGTCGGAGCACTAGACAGAAGTTGTCTCTGGGGTGGTGAGCAGTTGAGGGAGGAGGCCAAGATATTAGGAAAGGAGACTTTTTTTTCCCTCAAGATGATGCCATTTTAGCCTAAAACCATAGAAAATATTTCAAAGTGCTCTACAAAATAACCACTAAATAAGAATGAATTTAAAATTCTCCATATAATAGAAAAAGAGGAGAAAAATATTTGGGGCTGCTATTAGGGAATGAGATATGTTCCTGAGAGAAAGTAGAGAACCCAAAAATAATCATTTGCAGGATACGTATATACCCACTGGCAAAATTGCTCCTAACTTCAGATTTAATAGAGTAATACAGCAGGCAACTGAATTACAAAAGCAAGAGTAGATACCTTTAAAAGTCAGTCCTTAAGCTAGGGAAAAATTAAAGCTAGTGGAAATCATCCTACATAAAGCAAAATAACAAAGGTCTCCATAGGTAGTAAGATGAGTTACAGCGAGCATGCACATTATGAGAAATAGTCAACAAGTGTTGGACTTGGTGTCAGCTCTACGCCCACTCTCATGCGTACAACTCCTTCCTGGGCCATTACTCTTAGAACGCATATGTGAAAACGGAGGCTAAGAGGAGTGAGGCGAGTCAGTCCAGGTTAGGAAAGGCCTGGATGACCTGGCCACACCGGCCTTTACAGTCTCGCTGTCCACCAGCTTTCTCCTCTAGCACACTATGCTTCCATGCTCTGTCTTCTCTTCGCCCATGGAACATAACATGTGCTTCTGGACTTTGAGCGTTTTTCCATCTGACACTTCATATCTTTGGAATATTGTTCTCCCTCCCTTGTTTCTGTGCCAAGTGTCATGGATCCCTTAGGGTTGGTTTACATGTCTCTTTCTCTAAGAGGTCCTTCCTGACTCTCCCTACATGTGCATAGGGTTAGAGATCAGCACTCCCTTCCTAGGGCTGGCAAATTTGAGGGGGAATATATAGAAATACATACATAACTTTAATATATAACATAATATATATGATATGTAATTTTTAGTATCTGTATCTCATGTAATATTTGGGACACATTTATACTAAAATTTATTTATTATTTATCTGAAATTCTAAGTTAACCAGAAGTCCTGTATTTTATCTGGCAAATTTTCCCCATCATCTAAATTTCTGTATCCTTTAGGTCTCCTATATATAGTGGCATGTACTCATACTTCAAATCATTTCTTATATTTTAATTATAAAATTATTTCTGGGATTATTTTGTTAAGCATATTTGCCCCAGCTAAACAGTGTCTCTGTGCACATTGCTGTAATTTGGGTAGCTGAAAAAGTGCCTGTTGAAATAGTAGGCATTCAACAAATCTGACCTGAGTAAAGATGACTTGAACCATGGTCAAAAGCCCAGGATGTGTGATCCCAAAGACCGTTGTTTTTTTCACCCCTCCAGATGGTTGTATATGAAACAGGGATATTTGTCACAACATGTATCATATACATTTATAAACATTTAAAAGCCAATTCTAATTATCATACTGCTAATAAAAGAAAATACTGTGTGATCAGAATCTCTTTTCTGAATTTTGATAATGCTAATTGCTCATTCCTCATTCTAGCTATTTCATCAGTAAAATTGTTGAAACTCTCAACATTCCATTTTATTTAATAGAAACTTAAAGATAGTTCCCTGCAGGATATGGACATGGCTATTTCCTTTAACGAACACAGTCTCAACGATGAAAATATGGCACACAGTGTTGTTATTGGTTCTGTTCATGAACAAGAATTTCTAAAGCATGCAAGGATGATTTAGTGATTCTATATCTTGCCAAAGGCTTAACATTTCCAAATAGGCTTTTGCACAATGAGGTGTAAAGTTCATGGGCTGCTGTTGCCATGAGCTTTACATAAGCAACCTCTAGGAACTGATTCAATAGCCAACTCTAGAATTTTGGATGGCCAAGACCCACTGTGCTGCTGTCAACTTTGGTTAAACTGGTTATATCATCTTTGTAAAGAAAAGCAGAGAGTACTCAGGATAAATGTGTTTATTATTTTCTTCTTTAAAATTCTACAATAAAAAGACTCTTATAGCTATACAAAAGAGAACTTCTCTTATGGTGAGACCATTAATTGAAGACAGGGAGATTTGCCATAAGCAAAAATCCAGGCCTGCAATTGTCACCAACAATATTCCCAGGCCTTTCTCATCTATGTGTACAAATGAGGGACCTCAAATATTAATGCTCACAGCACGATGACCTTTGGTGCCTCCCAGATGACTGCTGGACCTCTCTTATACCTGGAAATTCCCCAGAGTCTCATGTTCTCCAACACCTGCATATATTCGTCTCTCTGACCACTCCAACTACACCAGTTTTGTGAGCAAACAGACTCTAACAGTTTCAGTTGGAGTTAATGCCGAGGACCCGGGACTGAGAGTCTCTAGGTCAAGAGAGACTCTACTCCCTGCTTTATTCAGAGCAATTATTCATGGGTACTGTGCCTCCTTCTCCCCGTTTTATGAACAACAGAATTAATACTTGCTGTATTTACTTCTCATGTCTTTTGGAGAAAATGAAATGACCTAATAAGTGTGAAAGCACATTAAGAAAGTTGAAAGTGCTAGACAGCTATATGAGATTTGTAATTCTCTCTGAACACGATGCTGACTTGTATTATGAGACTTCTATTTAGAAAGATAAGACCAAATATAAATCAACACATTCCAATACAAGCAAAGGACAGAACTGTGAAAAGTAATTCATTCTTTTTGGAAGATAAACCTATTTAGAAATTACATTCTATTTGATTTGTTTTCAGATCTGAAACACTTACCTATAATGTTGTCTCCGGCCATAATTAGTATTGGAAACATAAGTCATTTATCAAATACATGCTGGCTAAATTATCAAGAGCATTTTAGAAGAAATTGTGTCCAAAACTTTTCCACTCAATGAGAAAAAATTAAAAGAAAAGAAAATATTTGGCCTACGAATTACAGGGTAGAGTTAAAATCAATTTTTATTAAACTTTATTGGCAAAAGTTCTACTGAGAATTCAGTGTTTCATTGTCATCATCGTTATTATTATTTCTTAAAACTTGATGCAATAATAGGTAATAAGGCCCCATACAATCTTCTCATGTCTGCAGCTGGGGAAACCGAGGACCAATGAAGAGAAACATCCTTCCTAGCAGATCAGAGACCATGGCCCAAGTGTGAGATTCCCTGTCTAATCCTTTATTAACGCCTCTCTACTCTTCAGGTTTGGCTTATCTTCAGAGTTCAATAAAGATTATAGTCAGTATTTAAAAATTGCTTCAGATATGGTGAATTAACAAATTAAACAGAATACCATCTTAATAAATAAAATAATGGTTGAGAAGTAAACTAGGAAAACCTATTGTAGGGATGGGAGCAGGGATTTTGGTAAAGAAGTAGGAAGGGAAAGCGGCTTTGTGTGACACTTTTAAAATGGATTGTTTAAATTCAATAAACATTTATTGAAATTCTACTGTGGTAGTGGGCTATCTGTCTATATCTCTATATGTCTATATGTTCATAACATACAAACATCTAGCATTTCATTGATTGGCTTAGCAAATATTGAGTACCTATTGGATAGCAAATAGATACTGGGTATGCCTTTGAGCTTGTATAAGTGAAAGACATGGCATTTCTCAAGGGGCTGATGGTCAAGTGGAATGATTAAGGCATGCATCAATTATCATGGAAGCAAAATTTTTAAGTAGTTCTTTGAAAATTATTGAGGCTTTTCTATAATATTATATTGGAAGAACAACCTCAGAGTGTTTAAAAATTAAAATAGTAGAATAAAACATACATCCTCATCTACATTATAAAGCACTAATTTAAATAAGAACTTATGTCTTCTTTGGAAAAGATATATAAAAGGGAATTGTGGTGGAAAAAATCACTTCTATTGTATCTCTCAGCCTTACCTTATGGAACCACGACTAATGTTAAGATTTCTTATTTCTTTCTAAAATTATAGCAAAAAAAATGTTAGCACCGGGTACTTATTCCATGCATTAAAAGTAATGAACAATGATATAACAGCCAATATGACATGAAGAGAAGCTGATGGAAAATTTTAGAAGAAAATATGTATCATCTATAAAATGTCGTCACTTGGTCTCATTTTAAGAAATTTAGACATATTATCTGAAGCCATGCCTTCTTGAAATGTTTTTAATATAAATTCAACTACCCATTCACTACTTTTCTGAGTAAAATCTTAAATTAAATTACTCCTTTGAAAGACCGGGCAAATTCAACTCACAAAATCATGTCTATGTACTCGTGATACCAATTTTATCACTCACTTTCAATTTTTTAAATAAAAAAATGCTTAAAAAGTCATAGCTTACTTTAAAATAGCATTTGAAACAGGTAGCTATCCTTGTGTGTGAAAGTAAACAACTCAATAATTATAAGACTTATCTCGTATTAGAAACAATTTACCAATAAATGCCAAAAAGTATACTCCTTTTAACAAGACAAGACAGAGTTATAAAAAGTGACATTCCTCTCTGTATTTCTTCTACAGAAAGACGTCTGCTCTTAATAAATCCCTGACTTCTACTTAGCAGTTTGTGTTTGAGAGAAAGGAAACACCACCATTTTACTGAAAGATTCTTGAGGATCATAAACAACTCATTATTATTCCAATTTCTTTCTATCTTCATTCCACTAAGTTCACCTTTGGACTGTGATCATGGCCCTCCTTTCATTGAATCTTTTCTTCCTCATGGTTTCCACAGCAACCACCAACTGTTCTCTCTCTAATGTTTCTTATTTTTCTCTTTCCTCCTTATCTCCTTTAAATGTGCACGTTCTCTATTACTTTCTCTTTTTTTAAATGAATCCCTATCCAACAGAGGGAGCTCTTTTTTCCGCAAGATTCTGACTTCAGGTCTATACTAACAAATAGCAACTCTGATTGCCGCTTCGGTTCCCTCTACTAATTTCGGCGTTCGTATTTCCAACTCCTTTGAGACATTTAGACTTGAAAATTCCTCCCAAATCTCAAGCTCAACATGCCCTCATTGAGGTTATTATCCCCCATCCAAACCAACTCTACTTCTCAACTGTTCCGACTTTGCCAGAGAAACCATGTCCAAATTATTAGGGATCTGTGCCTTGAGCCTTTTCTGATTTATACTTCCTGTATCAAAGTATTTTTGAATCCCAGAACTCCCATATTCAATTTTTATTTCAATAAATACCACACAATTCAATAAAAGCAGTCAAATTTAAAGAAAAAAATTAACCAGTGACCAATTAGCTAAGACAAAAACAATTTGCAATTTAAGTGTTTAAAATGGTTCTGCTGTACATTCGCGATACAAAGGATGTTTTCACTGACTTGAGGTTTTATTTAGAAGCAGAAATTAACACACCAGAGGAGCTAGAATATTTTTAAAATTTTTATTTGAATCGTTATCCCTTTACCAAATTAAAAAAAAATCAACATGTAAATTTAAAACCTAAGTGTTTCTTTATCTTTTTAGATATTGATACATTTCTAATCTTTTCAGACTCCTTGAATATATCCTACCTCTGAGTGTCCTGGACATTTTAAGGGACAAGATGTCTTTTCTGTTGTTTGCGTGGAATCATGAAATATTAGCCCGAAGCCCGACAGAACTATACATAAAAGAGTGTTACATGTAAAATTTGTGCAGTGAACTAACATCAACTCCAAATTAAACCAGCTACATTCCAGAAAAGTAGAATGTTACAGATGGTAGTAACATAAGGTTTATAAAAACACAAAATGCAGTATTTCTAACAAACATGCTTGTTTCCAATTTTTTTAAATAAATAAGTTTTGTATAGTTTAATGTTTCCCCACCAAAGTTTCTTTCAGCACACAAACAGCTTTTGCTCTTCAGGCATCTCCCAAACCTAGAATGAAGCGTCTGAAATGTACATTGTAGAATCACCAAGTTTTCTGTAATTGTTACACCTTCCAGAATAACTCTGATGTGTAACCTTTTTTGAAGATTTTTTTCAAAGTTCTTATTAGTCTTTTACCAGTTCTGTTTGTTCTCTTAACAGCTCATTTGGTGGGAGAGAAGGATTTGTTCAATAGTATCACAGCTGGCTTCCTCTAGTCGGTAAGTACCTGCAATTTACGCTGGATTACACTTCCATTGCAAATACACAAATAGCCTTGAGCCACTCTGCTGTTTCAAGGATTTTAAAAGTTCTCCTTCATCAAGTATTGACTTTTTGCAACTTTTGCCACCAGGTACAAATTGTATTTCAATGGCATGCTGATCTCCAGGAGAGGCTTGTTTATGCAGTCATTCTCCAGGGGCACCAGAGGTACAATGCCTTTTGTTCAAGAGTAGCTGACGCTTTGTAGAGCTTTATGGAGACTTACAAGTCAATGGTTGGTTCTAGGGACCCACAAAAACCACACACTGCTCCATGAGAAGTTGCACTGATATTACATCAAACTCAGTGGGGGACTGAGTGTATGCAATAGAAGATAAATCATCCAGACTAGAGGTGGATGGCGGTGTATGAAAAATAATTAAGGAGATCCTCCTTTTCAAGTTCTTGTCCATCCTACTTGGGCCTTAATCATAGAATTGTCATAGGGCAGGTAAAAACTAAAACATATCTTTTAAGGCTTTCATCCATCTTTAGATTTTGTAATTATACAATAAAATTGCAAGAATAAAAGGTCTTCTAGGTATGTTCTTTTTTTCCTTAGGAAGATTAGCCCTGAGCTAACATCTGCTGCCAATCCTCCTCTTTTTGCTGAGGAAGACTGGCCCTGAGCTCAAATCCGTGCCTATCTTCCTCTACTTTATATGTGGGATGCCTACCACAGCATGGCTTGCCAAGTGGTGCCATGTCTGCACTCGGGATCCGAACAGATGAACCCTGGGCCGCCGAAGCAGAACATGTGAACTTAACCACTGCGCTACCAGGCCGGCCCCCTAGATATATATTTTCTATTGTCGTATGCTTTATAAGAAAACAGTCCCTATTTTCTTTGAGCAATGCTAGAAATGAAACAAAACAAGCTTCCTATGCTGAAGCAACTTTGAGAATGAGATAGAACAAGTAGTGATGGTTTTGAGACCCTACAAGTTTTGAACTCATGAATATAGACGGCAGTCCAGGATATGCACGGTCAAACCTGGGTTTTAGGGAAAGTTTCTTTGAGAATATGGTGTCTAGTGTGGCAATTTCATATTATTCAACATAACAGACTATGTTGGCTTTAGTAAGGAGGGTGGATTTTAAGAAAGTAAGTCCAGAAGCAGGCACATCAGTAAAAAAGCTCTTGTAGTAAGATATCAGTTAGAGACTGGTCTAGTGAGAGGAGAACCCCCAGGAAATGAGATCACATTCAGATACTTGCAGCATAAATTCCACTCAAGCCATCATAGTTTCTCATGTTTCTCACATCTTGTCTTATCTCCTTGCTCACTCATACAAACTTAGTGAAATATTTGTAGGAATTCAGATGAAATCTATAGAAGTTCATCTTGACTCTATTTTTTGATTGGCTTTTTTTCTGTGTTTACTAAAAGCAGTTTGAGTCTCTCATTTCTAGTGACTGCTGGCTCAGAAGTTGTTTTCCAAGGTAAATATCCTGGCAGTCTCAATGTGGCTTTGTTGTTTTGAGAGCAAAGCAGAAGGAAATAAACCTAAACTTTCTATATTACCGTGGTTAGCTAAAGGATGGCTTATCACTTGAAATTGTTTCCTATGAATCAATTAGATAGCACACAGAAGAATTTGAAATAACTGACATGTCTACATTTCAAAATTCACTATAAGTCTGGGAAATGTCTTTCATATAGGCACAGTAGGAAAAGTTGAATCTAGCCAGGGCTTTAGAATGATAACTATTTTGTCTTTTTTATTAAAGACCACCGAAGAACTAATAATTGAAATGTTATTTGTAACAACCTCTATTTTGGGTCTAAAACTCATAAACTTTGTATTATTAGCATTGACCGTTAATTTGTACTGCATCAATTGAATTTCTAGTAGCTTGGCAATAGAATTAAACTACCCCTAGGCAGGACTTATAAATAGACAATTATGTGCCCCTCATGTATATAATTGATGTTCTGTATGTGATAACAAAATATTATCAGCATAGACCTAACATATTCATTCTGAATGATTGTCTCTGATTAATGTTGCTTGCTTTATCTTTATCTTCCCAATTCTTCATAATCTCTGACATAACTGGGCGCTACCAATATAAAATAATATCCAAAGTAAGTGTGAGAAAGTACAGCATTTGGAAATTTAAAATGATTGGATGCTATTATCCAATCTAATATGCCGCAGGCACCTCCAGAGGAAGTGAGATAGAGGACGGTAAGAAATTTTCACCTTCTTCACAACTTTGTGTAATGTAAGCCCTCTCACTAGCATCAAATTTCTTTCAAAAAAGTGAGAAGAATTTTTGTTTCTGGGTGGTAGTGAAAAATATGAATGAAAACTGAAGTTTTATATGAAGGTCTCTGTGCTCTGGGGTAATCCAGTTCAAGAAACACAAATATTTTTCCACAGCTACCATACTTTGGGCACTGTTTTAAGTCAAAATGATGTGCCTAATGGCATGGATCTTACATTCTAGTAAGACTGACAAGAAGCCAATAAATAGTTACCCATCGGTGATAGTGATGAATTATGTATAGAGAATAAATTAGGAGAAGGGTAACAAGTGCCCGGGGATGATATTTTTGTATAGTATGGTCAGGGACGGCCTCTCTGTACAGGTGACGTTTGAACTCAGTGACTGATGAAAATGAGTAAGCGATGCAAAGATCTGAGGGAAGAGCATTTCATGGTAGAAAACAGCAACAGCAAGGCCCTGGGGTGAGAAAGGACACAGACTCTTTAAACGCAAGGAAGAGAAGTAATGAATTTGAAGTTCTGTGAGCATCAGGGCGAATGGAGGGAGATGATGTCCAAGAACTTGGAAGGCTCAAATTGAGTAGGGCTATTAGATTTGTATACGAGTTTAGACTAGAAACTTCCCACATGCAATCCAACAGCAAATTTTGTTTTCTTTGTCTTCAGAATCTGACAGCTTCTCAGAGCTTCTATCACTGTAGTCCTGTTCAAGACACTAGAACTTTTCACTGAGAATTTTACAATATTCTCCTAAATTATATCCCTGCTTCCACCTTTGCACTGTGTTCTTAACATATCAGGCAGTGATACTCTTGAAACAGAGCCATCTATATGGTCCATAAAATGTACCTTTGAGTAAACTGGAGAAAGATACTCACTATGGGCAGATGTATTTGAAAAATGAGAACGGTCTGGGCAGAAGAATTAGAAAAATTACCTCCCTGGGATTTCAATCACTCTCACCCTGTCCCGTAAGCTTCTATGCAGTGCGCAAAGCATACAACAGCAGAAGGTGATTCCCAGGTAGTCCCTGGGTCCCTTTCCTGCTTCATGCTTCTCCATGGTCTTTATCTTCTAAATACTGCTTGACTCATTTGTTGTTGTCTTTCCCTGCCCACTGCCCCCACCAGAAAGTCAGTTCCATGAGGGCAGATATTTTGATTGTTTTGCTTACTGCTTTAGCCTTGGCTCTCAGAATAGTCCTGGCACATAGTAGGTTCCTCATAAATATTAGTAAGAGAAAGATGAATATCACTGTACCATATTAAACACCCTGGATACTATTGGAGAATGAGTCTAAAGGTCTGAGTGTGTTAGCAGGGAAACCACTTAGGGAGCAATTACAGGAATCTGAGCCATGGCTGCTCGGATTAGGGTTACTGCAGGAGAAATGGAGAGAACTGGATGGATACGGAATCTATTTTGATGAGTAAAGCAGACAATACTTGCAGACAGACTGGGTGTGGAGAAACAGAGGAAAGGAGAGTCAATGGTGACTTCTAAGGGTTTGATGTGAGTAATTGTGCGGATGGGAACGCAAAGGACTGAAATGGGAAACACGGAGAAGAGACTTGAGCGCGGATGCATGGAGTACAGTGGAAACTAGCGCAGATGTTTCGTTAATTTTCTTTTATTTTCCCTCTTCTCTGTCTTCTTCTTTGATGAACCAAAGATATCAATTGTTTCCTTTATGGCTTTTTTCATCCCTTTGAATTTATGCTCAGAAAAACCTTCCTCACTCTGAAGTAATTACGTATATTTTTAGTTAAGATTTCATGCTTTTGTAATTAAATTATTGCATCATTTGGAATTTATTTAGACATACAACATTGAGTTCTACTTTAATTTTTCCCAAACATTTAAGTAATTATCTCAGAAACTTTGGCTTATTTGTTGAATCACTCCTTTTTTTCCCACAGATTTGAAACATCACTTTTTTCATACCAACTTTTTATATATGCTTGAATATGTTTCTGGCATTTCTTTTTTTTTCTGTTAATGTTAATATTAAATATCATATCTTTTCAATTAATGTAGGTAGGTCCCCTCATTTTTTTATTTTCAAAATTATATTGGTTATTCTTAACCATTTATTCTCCCTAATAAACACTTTTACGATTCTAATCCATTCTTTACACCTCAGCCAAATTATCTTATTTAAATAATTTAGTCTCTCCTTTCAAGCTTCCTCTTCTTCTCCACTGAAGTTTCCTCTGTGGTCCAATCACAAAGGGCTAATCAGAGTTCATTTCTCTTTGTATTACACATGCTATGTACCTTCTTAGGATGTTTCCTTCTGTCTAGGGAACCTTGTTCTCTTCCTTCTAGACCAAATTAGAGGACAATACCTCTATTGCATTTAGTTTAGTGGCTCCATTACTAGCGTCTTTATAGTTGTATATCCACCTGCCCTTAATATCAATCTCTCCATAACATAATTTCTTAGATGTGTGCCTCTATTCTTCACTAAACTGTGAGTGTCTGCAGGCCTTATCCATATTTGTATCTCCAGAATCTCTCACATTTCCAGTTGTTTAATAAGTAATGAATGCATATTTGTTTAATGAATGAATAAATAACTACGTAAAGATTGCTATTTTGGCCTCCATCGATCTTCGCTACTCCAGACTAAAAAGCCCCAGTTCTTTAAGTAGTTTTTATATGACACTTCACAATTCTGGAAACACCAGTTTGTAACTATTTCTCAAGTATAACTACTAACTGTTAAAATGCCAAGATTGAACACGCAACTCCATATATCATCTAACCACAAAAACAGCAGAATTGGTCTTTATTTTCTTGCCGTAGACATTATACTTCTGTTAATCACGGCTTTAAAACTGTCTTAGCTTTTTAAATAGCATGTCACATTATGAGTTTCTGTGAAGTTTGTAATCAGCTAGACTCCCAAGGCTTTTTTATTGACTTACTGTTTTTCCACACTAAACTGTCCTTATTTAAACACTTTTTAAATGTAAAACTTCACATATATACATGTTTAAATTCATCTTTTTTACTCATTCTAGACCATAGAGATAATTTAAAATTACGATTTAATCATGAAACATAATATCTATTCCGCTCAAATCTGCAAATTTGCTAAGTATGTTTTCTATTTCTTCACTCCAGTCGGTTGCATGAATGTTGAACATCCCAGAGCCTCGTAACACAGTGCTGGAGACCCTGGCAATTGATTGATCATTCACCCAGACTATATTTTTCCAAAGGATTTGTAAGTTTCATGAGAGACTTTGCCAAAAGCTTTTCTGAAATCTATGACATCCTCTTCATTTATCTTCTTAGTGATCCTGTTAAAACCCTTTTTTAGACTTGGCGTAATGCAGGATAGAAATAACAAATCCTAGATCTGAATGATATTTTTAATACATTTTATCTCTTTAGAATATATAGTTAGAAATGGCTCCGGTACTCTTTCTATGTAATTCTCTTGTTTCTGCCCTGTCTATTATGTCAGCTTCATCTGCAGAATGCCTTCACCCATGATAGTAAAATAGCTGTAGTATTTTAAGCTTCTGCAATCCACATCATCCAAAAGAAAAAGTGTCTCAGTGCCAAAATTCCTGGAGAAAGTCCTGAGCTTTAAGCTGATTGAATCACCCCTGTACCTTTTTATTACTCCCTGGGTCAGGGAAAGTCATGCAATGACTGCTTAAGTCTGAGTTAACCAGTGTCCATGGACATGAGACTGCACTGGTAGACAGAAACAATCCTTCCCAAAACCCTTGCTGCTAAGTAGGGTAAAAGGAATATAGTAGAAGTTGAGGAGAAAATTCACAATGTCTCCAGCAGACACAGTTAAAGAGAAACACATAGGCAGTATATGAGTGGTCCATTTGGGAGCAGTTGTAAGCTTTCTGGCTGGAGTCATTCAACAAGACATTGCGTACATGGCCATATGTGATCGGAATTTGCAAAGTCGAGAATATTTTCTTATATGGGACAATAGAAAGACATTTCAGGAAGAAGGAAAGAAACTGGGTCATTTTCAAGTTTGATTGGCCAGTATCTAACATCTTTGTTTCAGCCCTTGAAACAGTCTTAGTTTTATAATTTGTGGTAGCAATGTATTGAGAAATGGTGGATCTGTGACCATGTTTTCTTTTCTTTTACCATAAAAGCCCTCAGGGACTATGTGTTTGTCTGAGCAAGCTGTCAGCCAATTTGAGTATACTGCTGAAGAAGAAGCTGGGAAAGTTAATCCCGCTCCTTCAAGGCATAGTTAGAAAGGAAATATGAATTTTAAGTAGTACACGTTATTTCATCCACTGAGAACCAAGAGAGACTGGTTAGGCGGGAAGAAGAGAGGACAATTTTAATGGGCTCATTTAAACAGGAAAACCACAGCATACCCAGAAGTCATTTCTTTCCCTTGGCCTAGAATTGAGGAATGGGGGAAAGCACTGATGAGTTGATACTGACATTTGAAGCCCCTTCTTCAATATTGTTCTACGTATTAGAACTGCTATAATTTAAAGGTCATTATACTAGAACTCAGGAGGTATGTATCCTCTTCCAGTGTTAATGGCCTTACCTTAGTCCCTTGCCCTCTCTGGTCTTCTGAGTCCTCCTGTGTAAAAGAAAGGTAATAATGACTGCCACGGAGTCCTGAAAGTGGTGATGACATATCTGTTGAGAAATACATCTCCTCGTGGAGCATAATAATGCATTTAACCAGCATATATTCTATTTAATTTCTTTCCCTTCTAGTCACAGTCTTTAGAATCAGAAAGCCATCACTAATCGCTTAGTCCTGTCATATCACGCACCAGCCTGTGGACCCCTCTGTATCAGTAGCATCCAAGGAGGTTTTATAAAAACACGTATATTGCAACCTCACTTATGGAGTCCTCTGATTCATTTGGTCCAGGATGTGAGCAAGAAATCTGCATTTTTTTTAAATTTGCCCAGTGATTCTGATTCTCACGTTTGGTAACAATTGATCTCATCCCACCATGTTATTCCAAGGATAAGAAGATTGGCCTTAATTGGAAGAGCTGAGTAAATTCTAGCCAACCACTCAATTCTCTGGAAGCACTAATCCATAACAAATATTAAGACATCAGATGGGTACTAAAATATCACTGAAAATATTTAAAAATTAAAGAAATTATATGAGAACCTCTCTGGTGTGTAGTAGGGATATAGAAGAAATATTTTGGCAATAAAGAGCCTGGAGTGTTTAAGAGTGGGGAGAGGCGAAGATTAAAACTACCACGTGGCCTTCGTAACTAATTTGGACCTCTAAACTTTCCACTATGGAAACAAGCTCCTTTATTGCAAAGAAGACCTGCAGGTCTGCAAGGAGGGCCATCCTACTAGTGACGCTCCCTGACCTCAGTGTTCCTGAACAGAGCACAATTCCTTCTCTAAATAAATAAGGAACCTAGACTTCCAGAGGATTGATTTGAAGGGACAGTCCTGCATGTCATCTTGTCTCCGTCCAGCCTTGCAGAGTGACTTCCCTAAAGCTGTACAACTAATCTGGGGCAGATTTGAAATTATATCCCGTGTCATTTTTTCCAAGTCTAGTCTCGTTTGACCACCTCACACCATTCCACATGCATCTATCTTTAAAAATACCTTAGCAGAGTTACTTTTAGTTAATGAGTGGCCATGGCCTCACATTGACAGAGCTTAACGCTTCTTTTCACAGGCTTTTAATAAAGCTGGCCACATGAGTTTGTGCTTGCAGGGCAGTATATGCATAGTTAGAGCCCTGTGTTCAGGCTCTATGTCAGCCCCAGGGAGCTGCAGTGTAGAGCTAGAGGAAGGTCAGAAAAGAAGGAAAAGCAATAAAAATGCCATGTTCCAGTGAAAAGTAATAACAGGTTATATCCTAAAGATTATATATGTGTGCATATATTTGTGTGTGTCTGTAGTCAATGTTTATGGCTACAGAACAACTACACTTAGTCCCTACTGATCATTTAGTTTTTATAAAGCAAGCTTTTAACACAAGAAGAGTGATATGATCCCTTAAACCCTTAAAATTAAAATTAAAAGACATATCCCCTTTTAAGAATTTTGATAAATGAAACGTACAGTTACAAACCATAAATCAAAGCACAATTACTTATATTAAGAAAAGGTTTTTAGGTACTCAACCCTCCCTTTAAATATCAGTTCTCCTACTGCACTGCTCTTATTTTGTTCCAAAATGACCTGATAGTGAGCCTAAAGGACGCTAACCTAAAGCTACAATATTATAAGGCACTATGAGTAGAAGATTGACCCACAATTTGGAATAAGTGGTCATGTGGTCATAGTTTTCCAAAAAGAAAAATGAGGGGAGGAACATAGTCTTCATAGACTTCATACGAGGGAAAAAGGTGTTTAGGAAATAAGTTCAGAAAACATACCATGCTTTTGAAGATTTTGAAAGCATATGAACATAATTAAGGCTCTGAAAAGGCCTGCAGCAAACAAACAGTTTAATTTCCCTCTACCATTTTTCCCCAAGCTTACCTGACCAAAGAACAATTTAACAGAATTTAACAAGGCATAAATATTTTCTGATACTATTATTCAGAATAGTAGATCCAAATCAAATAGAAAACAGATTTGGTTTCACACCTGTCATAACAATAACATATGGCATTGTAACTCAACTTGAGAACTTCTCAAGGGCTGGGTCTAAACTTTGTAGTTTTTGTATTCCCTGCAAGTCCTAATGCAGTGTTGGGCTGATAATAGGTGCCTAATCAATATCTTCTAAATAAATCACTGAGCAACAAGTCTTTGGCATATGCTTCATATAAGAAAGGGAAGAATGATTATTTTTGTCCTTCTAGAAACAAGTTATTTTTTGTTGTCTTCAGACATATTAAAATCAGCCTTCGTGATCCTTGCTATTGCCATTTGTGGCCTGCACATCACTGGTCATAATTTGTTTTAGGAGGAAACAAAATGTGACTAGATTTGTCTGCTCACCTTAAGGGAAATAGAAAATTGTAACTAGTGAGCAGAGATTATAATGACATCAAGCTAGTAACATGTGATCGAAAGAGCTGAATTCCAACTCTGCCCCCAGTATCTGCTCTTGTCCCAAGAAGCTGAACTCCATGGGCTGCATCTTTAGACTTATTGTCCTTCTCACTTCAGCCAATAGGAGGCAGAAGGAAAGTAGGGCCAGGATGTTCATTCCTTTCCTTTCCTCTGTACAGGTAACTGGGTTGGCTGTTGCCTTTTACTGAAGACGACTAGTGGCCCATTCTTGGGTTCCAGGAACTGCTCTTTCCCCTTTGTCGACTGTGTGGTGACTTTGTACAATTACTTAATTTCTTTTCGTCTCAGTTTCCTCACCTGTGAAATGAGGATAATAATATCTATCCTTTCTACCTCATAGGCCTGTGGGAGGACTTAATAGTTGATGGTGGTATTATTTGCCTTCCCAAATCTTTTTATTTCTAGAAGTTGACCAGGAAACATTGCATACAAAGTGAAGCCTTGCCCCGGCTTCAAGTAAGAGATATTCTTCTGTGGAACAGAATTCCCACACTGAACCCTGTGGTGACCAAAAGCCAATCAATACTCTTAGAGCAGTACACATTGTGCGCATGGGCAGAGAGCCTGTGCGGTCACTTTGGAGAGAAGGGCAGTCTACACAGAAGAGATGCCTGTACTAGAGGCCTCTCACCGGGAAACAGTGATTTGAACAACCCGAAGACCTTTCTTTTCATAACTCACACACAAAGCCCATCTTCTAGGGCATTTGGGAGCAAAAGCACCAAATTAGGATAACAGTGTGCTATTGTGGTGAGGTCAACCATGCTTCAGGTGTGCAGTGTGGGTGATGGGCTGCTGTTTGGAAACTCCGATGGCTCCAAGTTGGTTTGAAATAATAATAAAACCATACATTCATAGTCAATAAATATTTGTTAAATCTTTGTATCTATCAGCCTTGTGCCAGACACATTGAAATGTGATATTTATTTATTTAAGGAAATGTAACTCAAAGTCAAGAGAAAACTATTAGACCTAGAATTTCCCTTATAGGCTACTCTGCGTTGCTTATTTTTTGCACCAATGCAAATAATAAAGTGAAAAGAGCTTTCATATTTTTTCCTTAGAATTGAGACAGCATTTGTGATTTAATTTCCTAGATGCTTCTTCCTCATATGAAGCTTTCTCACACTGTAATAGTAAATAGATGGAGGAAAAAGGCTGAATGCTCTCATCTGCTTCTCCATTCCATGCGGGGTTTTATGTCCTTCTTTAAGTTTTGTGCATAGCTAAAGAGGATGCTAATTACACAGAGGGAAGCATCTTTGGTTGAAGGTAGATCAGAAACAGTAGTCTTTGATAGAACAATTAAGTGGAGGCTTCCTTCAAGTATTTATTTGTTCAATTGATTTCAACAAATTAATCAGGTAAGTAAGTAAGAACAACCTTGGAAGGTAAATAATCAGCGATACTTGAAATCTAGCCGCATATAAGAAGACTGAACTGCTTTGTGTCAAATAAAACAAACCCCATACACCACACACACACACACACATCAATAAGCCACCATGAAATATAGTAACTCCGTACAGCTATTTTAGTTAGAACAGTAAGAATTTACTCAGTTTTTACTACTATTCTCCCAATTTTATTTCATCATTTGTTTTTATATTTTATTAAGTGGAGTGGAGGAAAGCCGTAAATAAAACATTATTATTTATGGTAAATCTGTTGTGTTTGGCTCAATAAACTGGACTAAAGTTTCTTAGGCAGGACCCCAAACTCAATGAAATTAGATGATTTATTGATATCTTCAAAACAAACTTGAAATAGTATATAAAAAGGCTGTGGTCAATAGCCATATTAATCATAAAAGTGTTGACTGGCTGAAAGTATTAAATAAATTTAACTTTTATAGGGTGTCTCACATAGTAATATCCTTTAGGGATAAAACACATTCCCCATTGCCTTAGCATCAGCTTGAGCCAAGAAACATGGCATAGACCAGCATGAACTCAAACACTGACTAAAATTAAACAACTTAATGCACATCTAACTAATAAGCATTTAATATACGTGCTAAGGAGACAGGATTTCTGAGTTCTAAGGACCTCCATCTGCAGAATTGTAAGTGCTGAATTTCCCTCTCACAGAAGAGAGAGAGTTGCTTTGGTTACTTTAAGGAAGTCAAGATTTTTCTGAGCAAATTGTAGACAATATTTCGGAGTGATCTTTCAACTTTTCTGCATTAACATAAGAAAATGTAAAGCTTAAAATTTCCTGTCATGACTACATAGACTACAAACGCCTACACATTTTCCTCTATTCTCCAGCAGAAAAATGTATTTTGATTTTTTTCTGAACCTTCTCAATTGTCTCCCACCAATGATAAAGCAGAAAAGTGGTAGAAATGCATAGAATGTGCTCTGGAGCTTTTCAAAAGACCTTTCTGTATAAGCCAAAGTAACCAAATTTCAAGTAAATAGGAAGATCAACCATAGAAACTGAGACATCAAGCATGAGACCTGTATTTGTACAGAGCCCAGGAGCCTAGCTACTTGATATATGTGAGATGTGATCAGAAAGAAAGAAGAGGAGACAGAACTTGACAGCATGTGTGGTCAACAGCTGTGGCAAACTTCCTGACCATGGGACCAAGAGTTTCTTAATCTTTAAGGTGGATGTGATAGTATTTGCCTAGCAAAGTTGTAGTAAAACTCTAAAGAGAGATGGAGAGCCAAGATGGCGCCGTGAGTAGTCCTCTTTGTCTCTCGCCCTTCGAGTCTACAATTATTTGGACACTTATCGCTTGACAAAGGATATCCAGACAGCATCTCAGGACGTCTGAGACACCCACGCGACTATACATCGGAAGGCGGATGGACTTTCCTCCGGGAGGATGTGGAAATAGGTGAAAACTCTCCGACCCCGACGGGAAGCCTAGTACCCGCAAGCGGCTTTCTTCCAACGGACGCCCCCAGAGGATCCACACACATCTAGGGCAGGAGCGAGAACACAACGGAGGAGCGACGGTGGAAACAGGTGACCAGAACCCTACCTAAACCCCCTGCAATTACTCCTAAACGCAGAGGGAAACTTTGGAGTTGCACACCTGAGCCCGCAGGGAGAGTCTCTCCCCGCCGTTGGCGGGGAGACCCAGCCTGGTGCTCGGGGCGCCCGGAGGGTCCCAGAGAGAGACATGGAGGGCAGGGAGATCTCCCAGCTGCCATTGCCTGCCCCGTGGGACTAGGGATTGCCGGAGATCTCGGAGAGGACCGGGGCCGGGGGAACTTTCAAAGGCCGGTCCTGCGACCCGGAGGGGAAGCGCCGGAGCTCCGCCCGGGCAGCAGACAAGGCTCTCTGTCTGCCGTTAGCAGAGGGGCCACGCTGAGCATTCACAGCTCCTGGAGAGGCCCGGAGAGAATCCCAGAGGGTGGAGCGACCCCCAGCTGCCGTTGCCCGCCCCGTGGGGCTAGGGATTGCCAGAGATCTCGGAGAGGACCGGGGCTGGGGGAACTTTCAAAGGCCGGTCCTGCGACCCGGAGGGGAAGCGCCGGAGCTCCGCCAGGCAGCAGACAAAACTCTCTGTCTGCTGTTAGCAGAGGGGCCACGCTGAGCATTCACGGCTCCGGGAGAGGCCCAGAGAGAATCCCAGAGGGCGGGGCAACCCCCAGCTGCCGTTGCCCACCCCGTGAGGCTAGGGATTGCCGGAGATCTCAGAGAGGACTGGCGCTGGAGAGAGTTCCAGAGACCCAGCTTAGTAGCCTAGGGGGAAACCCTACAGGCTCACAGCAGCCTTAGGGAAAGCCTCTGCACAGCACCAGTAGAAGGCACCCAGCCGCCAGCCACAAGGCTGGAAGACCCCAGGGCAAAAGCAGCACAGCTAGGTGTACTAACCACAGACTGTAGAAGATGCCAATAGCTCTCCTGCGACCCATAGAGGACAAGTGAGATTTGGTGGGTGCCGACAGCAACGGAGCGACAAATATAAGTGATCCCACCCCTGGCCGCTGGAAAAGCCCATAACACCGTTGCAGACCCCAAGGAGAGAGCACATCTAGGTGGGCTGCAACAGTAGGCACCTGCAGCCTGAAGCCCCCCTGTGACGGCCCCCACGGCAGAGGAGGGAATCCAAAGGGCCACTGTGGCTACGAAGAGGGGCCCAGGCCCAGTTAGCAACTACGGACAGGGTTCCCGGTTGGTGAAGTATAAACAGCTGCTCCCCCCACCGCAGCAGCTGAAACAAGTGAAAGGAGCAACTAAACTCTATCTCCATGCGGAGGCACAAATCAACAACATCAAGCAATATGAAAAAATACATTAAATCTCCAGAACAGAAAGAAAGCAACAAATACACAGAAAACAATCCCAAAGAAAATGAGATATATAACCTAAATGACGATGACTTCAAAACAGCCATCATTAAGATTCTCAATGAGTTAAGAGAGAATTCTGACCGACAACTCAACGAGTTCAGGAGCTATGTCACAAAAGAGTTTGATACGATAAAGAAGAACCAAACAGAAATATTGGAAATGAAGAACACAATAGAGGAGATTAAGAAAAATCTAGATGCTCTGAACAGTAGGGCCGATAATATGGAGGAAAGAATTAGCAATTTGGAAGATGGCAATATAGAATTGTTGCAGGCAGAGGAGGAGAGAGAAGCAAGACTTAAAAGAAATGAAGAAACTCTCCGAGAATTATCAGACGCAATTAGGAGATGCAACGTAAGGATTATAGGTATACCAGAGGGAGAAGAGAAGGAGAAAGGGGCAGAAAACCTATTCAAAGAAATAATGGCTGAGAACTTCCCAAATCTGGTGAGGGAGATGGATCTTCAGGTGACAGAAGCCAATAGATCTCCAAACTTTATCAATGCAAGAAGACCAACTCCACGCCATATAGTAGTGAAGCTAGCAAAAGTCAACGACAAGGAGAAAATATTAAGGACAGCCAGGCAAAAGAAACTAACCTACAAAGGAACCCCCATCAGGCTATCAGCAGATTTCTCAGCAGAAACTTTACAGGCTAGAAGAGAGTGGAATGATATATTCAAAAATCTGAAGGACAAAAATCTACAGCCGAGAATTCTCTACCCAGCGAAAATATCCTTCAAATACGATGGAGAAATAAAAACTTTCCCAGATAAACAAAAATTAAGGGAGTTCATTGCCACAAAACCTCCTCTTCAGGAAATCCTCAGGAAAACCCTCATTCCTGAAAAATCCAAAAAAGGAAAGGGGCTACAAAACCAAGAGCAGAGGAGATAAGTAGAAGGACAACAACAGAGAGTAGCAGCTCTACATCAGAACAGATTAAACCATGGGACGAGAAACAAAGGAAACTGAAGAAAACTGGAAAACAAGACACAAAATGGGAGTGGTAGGCCCCCACGTCTCAATAATCACTCTAAATGTAAATGGACTGAACTCCTCAATCAAAAGACACAGAGTGGCAGGATGGATCAAAGAACAAGATCCAACAATATGCTGCCTCCAGGAAACACACCTCAGCCCCAAAGACAAACACAGACTCAGAGTGAAGGGATGGAGAACAATACTCCAAGCTAATAATGAACAAAAGAAAGCAGGTGTCGCTATACTAATATCAGACAAGGTAGATTTCAAAGCAAAACAGATAAAGAAAGATAAAGAGGGACAGTATATAATGATAAAAGGGACTCTCCACCAAGAAGACATAACACTTATAAATATATACGCACCCAACACAGGAGCACCAAAATTTGTAAAGCAACTCTTAATAGAACTAAAAGAAGACATCAACAACAATACAATAATAGTAGGGGACCTCAACACACCATTAACACCAATGGACAGAACATCCAGACAGAAAATCAACAAGGAAATAATAGAATTAAATGAAAAATTAGACCAGATGGACTTAATAGATATATATAGAACACTTCATCCAAAAACAGCAGGTTACACATTCTTCTCAAGTGCACATGGAACATTCTCAAGGATTGACCATATTTTGGGAACCAAAGCAAACATCAATAAATACAAGAGAGTTGAAATAATATCAAGCATCTTTTCTGATCATAACGCTATTAAACTAGAAATCAACTACAAGAAAAAAGCAGAGAAAGGTGCAAAAATGTGGAGACTAAACAACACGCTTCTCAACAAACAATGGATCATTGAAGAAATTAAAGAAGAAATCAAATATTATCTGGAGACAAATGAAAATGAGAGCACGACATACCAAATCATTTGGGATGCAGCAAAAACAGTCCTAAGAGGGAAAGTCATCGCAATACAGGCTCACCTCACTAAACAAGAAAAAGCTCACGTAAGCAACCTCAAACGACACCTAACGGAACTAGAAAAAGAAGAACAAACAAAGCCCAGAGTCAGTAGAAGGAGGGAAATAATAAAAATAAGAGCAGAAATAAACGATATTGAAACACAAAAGACAATAGAAAGGATCAATGAAACAAAGAGTTGGTTCTTCGAAAGAATTAACAAAATTGACAAACCCCTAGCCAGACTCACCAAGAAAAGAAGAGAGAAAGCGCAAATTAATAAAATCAGGAATGACAGAGGAGAAATCACAACAGATACCAATGAAATACAAGAGATCATAAGAGAATACTATGAAAAACTATATGCCAACAAATTGAACAACTTGGAAGAAATGGACAAATTCCTAGACTCCTACAATCTCCCCAAACTGAATCAGGAAGAAATGGAGAATCTGAATAGACCAATCACAAGTAAGGAAATACAAACGGTAATCAAAAACCTCCCCAAAAACAGGAGTCCAGGACCAGACGGCTTCTCTGGAGAATTCTACCAAACATTCAAAGAAGACTTAATACCTATTCTCCTCAAACTGTTCCAGAAAATTGAGAAAGATGGAGAACTCCCTAACACATTCTATGAAGCCAACATCACTCTGATCCCCAAACCTGACAAGGACAACACAAAGAAGGAGAACTACAGGCCGATATCACTGATGAACATAGATGCAAAAATCCTCAACAAAATTTTGGCAAACCGATTACAGCAATACATCAAAAAGATTATACACCAGGATCAAGTGGGATTTATACCAGGGACACAGGGATGGTTCAACATCCGCAAGTCAATCAACGTGATACACTACATCAACAAAATGAAAAACAAAAACCACATGATCATCTCAATAGACGCAGAGAAAGCATTCGACAAGATCCAACACCCATTTATGATAAAAACCCTCAGTAAAATGGGTATAGAAGGAAAGTACCTCAACATAATAAAGGCCATATATGATAGACCCACAGCCAACATCATACTCAATGGACAAAAGCTGAAAACCATCCCTCTGAGGACAGGAACAAGACAAGGGTGCCCACTTTCACCACTCCTATTCAACATAGTACTGGAGGTGCTGGCCAGAGCAATTCAGCAGGAAAAAAAAATAAAAGGAATCCAAATAGGTAACGAAGAAGTAAAACTCGCGTTGTTTGCAGACGACATGATCTTATACATAGAAAACCCCAAAGAATCCACAGAAAAACTATTAGAAATAATCAACAACTACAGCAAAGTAGCAGGGTATAAAATTAACGTGCATAAATCAGTAGCATTTCTATACACTAACAATAAACTAACAGAAAAAGAACTCAAGAACTCTATCCCATTCACAATTGCAACGAAAAGAATAAAATACCTTGGGATAAACTTAACCAAGGAAGTGAAGGATCTATACAATGAAAACTACAAGACTTTCTTGAAAGAAATAGGCGATGACATAAAGAGATGGAAAAACATTCCTTGCACATGGATTGGAAGAATAAACATAGTTAAAATGTCCATACTACCTAAAGCAATATACAGATTCAATGCTATCCCAATCAGAATCCCAAGAACATTCTTCACAGAAATTGAACAAACAATCCTAAAATTCATATGGGGGAACAAAAGACCGCGAATTGCTAAAGCAATCCTGAGCAAGAAAAACAAAGCCAGCGGAATCACAATCCCCGATTTCAAAACATACTACAAAGCTACAGTGATCAAAACAGCATGGTACTGGTACAAAAACAGGTCCACAGATCAATGGAACAGAATTGAAAGCCCAGAGATAAAACCACACATCTATGGACAGCTAATCTTCGACAAAGGAGCAGAGGGCCTACAATGGAGAAAAGAAAGTCTCTTCAACAAATGGTGCTGGGAAAACTGGACAGCCACATGCAAAAGATTGAAAATTGACCATTCTTTTTCACCACACACCAAAATAAACTCAAGATGGATCAAAGACCTAAAGATTAGGCCTGAGACAATAAGTCTTTTGGAAGAGAATATAGGCAGTACACTCTTTGACATCAGTTTCAAAAGAATCTTTTCGGACACTGTAACTCCTCAGTTGAGGGAAACAATAGAAAGAATAAACAAATGGGACTTCATCAGACTAAAGAGCTTCTTCAAGGCAAGGGAAAACAGAATTGAAACAAAAAAACAGCTCACTAATTGGGAAAAAATATTTACAAGCCACTTATCCGACAAAGGGTTAATCTCCATAATATACAAAGAACTCACACTGCTTAACAACAAAAAAACAAACAACCCAATCAAAAAATGGGCAGAGGACATGAACAGACATTTCTCAAAAGAAGATATGAATATGGCCAATAGACACATGAAAAGATGTTCATCATCGCTAATCATCAGGGAAATGCAAATCAAAACTACACTAAGATATCACCTTACCCCCGTTAGATTGGCAAAAACATCCAAAACCAAGAACGACAAATGTTGGAGAGGTTGTGGAGAAAGAGGAACCCTCATACACTGTTGGTGGGAATGCAAACTGGTACAGCCACTATGGAAAACAGTATGGAGATTTCTCAAAAAGTTAAAAATAGAAATACCCTATGACCCAGCCATCCCATTACTGGGTATCTATCCTAAGAACCTGATATCAGATATCTCAAGAGTCCATTGCACCCCTATGTTCATCGCAGCATTATTTACAATAGCCAAGACGTGGAACCAGCCTACATGCCCAGAAACTGATGATTGGATAAAGAAGATGTGGTATATATACACAATGGAATACTACTCAGCCATAAAAAAGACGAAATTGGCCCATTCACAACAACGTGGATGGACCTCGAGGGCATTATGTTAAGCGAAATAAGTCAGTCAGAGAAAGACGAACTCTATATGACTCCACTCATAGGTGGAAATTAGTATATTGAGAAGGAGATCTGATCGGTGGTTACCAGGGAAAAGGGGGGGTGGGGGGAGGGTACGGAGGGGGAAGTGGTGTACCCACAACATGACTAACAAAAATGTACAACTGAAATTTCACAAGCTTGTAATCCATCATAACATTAATTAAAAAAAAAAAAAAACTCTAAAGAGATCATTTTGTGGTAAAAGTGCTTTGACTACTGTAGAGTGCATTAAAAAATGTCTCTCCCTTTTCTCCTTGAAAGTTCAAAGTGACAGCTAGAGACCAGGCAAAGACCAGAATTGGGTGAAAGATGGAGATTAAGTGAAGGCATGTGAGAAGGAGGGCCCTTTGGCCACTTACTTTGCCCTCCCATTCTTCTATCTCTTCAGTAAGAATAAAAATAACTTGATTGCTCTTATTCCAGGACACCTATGGCCACAGTTATTTATGAGAGGTTTCAGAGTTCATCAAACATCCACACAAGGTGGCTTGCTCTTCTCCCTCCTTGACTTTTAAAGCCCAAAGTGTTAAGAGGGTGGTCCTGGTCATCTTGCCCCTTTCTCCCTTACATCTTAAATATTGATCCTCTCTCCTTCTTAGTCTCCTGAGATTCCATAATGGCAACCAGGATATGAAAATATTAAAAAATTTAGGTTAGGATTTAATAGAGTGCCGTAAGGACTTGAGGGTAGAACCTTACACTGGGGTTTGGGCACAAACTCAGATGACAATAAAGTGACTGTGATTCCTGTACTATTGTTGCTTTCATGAATTCTTGCCTTGAGGGCATTGTGAGAATAAATTGTTATGGTCTGGGGTGAGTTTCAGGTACTGCCCTTCCTCTGGTCACATTATCAAAAACTTGCCTTGGTTTATGACACCTACCACTAGAACTCCCTGTACCATTATTTGTTCATTCAGTCAACAAATTTACTGTTCTAGGCACAAGAGATACAGAGGCTGACAAGGCAGATAAAGATCTTTCTTTTGTTGAATATGTATTCTATGGAGGAGGGGCCACCATAATATGTTATAGACATATAGAGAGAGAGAGAGAGAAAGAGACAGAGAGAAGAGGGAGAGAGAACGGGAGAGAGGGGCTATGTGACTACTTTTCATTGGTTGACTAGGGAAGCTTCCTCTAAGGAGGGTACATGAAGCTCAAGGAGAGGGTGCAGAAAAAGTGAAGGGCCCAGGAAGCCAGTAGGCAGCACCAACAAAGATGGCTGAGAAGGATCAGTCAGTGAGGTAGGAGGAAAACCACGAGAGGGGGCACCCCTGTGTTTCAGAGTCTTCCTATGCAGGTAAATGAAGATTCATACTTGCCATCAGACAATGCCAACAGTTGATGACTATTAAAGGGAAAGAGTTTTAGAAGTTTTCGCACATATCTTACCAAAACCATTTGTGAAAGAATAATATTTCATAACTTTTGTTCCCTTGCTGTACTGGTGAAGTGACATTGTCTGATCCTTTTAAGAGGTTGTGACTGGTCGTGCTATGAGAATTAATGAAGGAGTTCATGCAGAATTTGAGGACTTTGAAATGAACTTGAATTCTATACCCACATTCCCTGGCACAACGTACATCTCACCTGGGACTGTCGGTATGGTTTGAAATAATGCGTATTCAAGTGTTTTAATGATCAGGTCAGTAATGGCTTTAAAAATCATATTGTGGTATCTCAATCCATATCAGTTCTAATAAAGGTAACTCAAACATTGCAAGAGTAAGCCCAGATTTATTTTTGATGCAGCAGAATGTCTGCAGGCCATAATGTGGTTCTACGAAAGAAGACAGGTGGGAAGAAACAAATTTACACAGGGAAATTTTGGAACAATGAGAGATGAGGCTAAGGAATATTGATTTGAGATTTTTGTATAGTTTGGAGGTCAAATGGAAACCAGATGGCCAGAAGAATTGTAAAATATTTGCTTTACAATCTGATAGCGGTGAGGGGAATATGTGTGTCTATAGCCAACATGCCAGCTATCCTTATCCTGGGTATATATATCCCAGAGGGTTTCTCACATTGATCCCCAAGGGAACACGTGTGAGATTGTTCATCGTGCAGTTTTTACAGAAAAGGAGACTTTGAGGCAGCATAGGAATACAGAAATGGATGTGGGAATAGATAACTAAAATGTGGTAGATGTGCACTGTGGATTATAATGTCACAGTTAAAAATAAATACATAAATGTACATATAGCAAAATGCATAGCACTTACAAATATAATGTGCAGTGAAAAAAAAAGATGCAGAAAGAAATTTACAGCACATTAATTATATCCTAATTTAACTACTATTTTATAAAGATACATTCATATTGAAGACCAAAATCAAATACATTAGTGTGGGTACCTGTGGGAAGGGAAGAGGATGAAAATGGGGAGTGGGGACAGAGGGAAAAAACAGAATAACTAAAATTAAAGCTGATAATGTGCTGTGAAAGGAAGAGTGTAAGTAACTCATTTCTTTACTTCTGAGGATAAGAAAAAAAGCTAAAAAACAACAAAATTCTCCCTTTATTTGCTTCTCCAAATTCCTCCTAAAAGTAACCAACACAAATCCTACTAAGTGAAATAATAGAAAATACCAACCTATGTCATCAAAAGGCAAAGCAGCAAGATGTGAGCTAGAGCATGCTCCCTGCCTAGGATTCTGAGCACTTGAGGCCCAAACGGCCACTGGACTTTGAGGTGGGAGCTGGGTGTCTGGTAAAGAAGCAAGAATAGAGCACGGAAGGAGGAGGTGAGTGTTAACATTGGTTTAGTGACCCTTAATTTAGAGAGAGTACTCATATCCACACATTAGTAGACTGGAGTTGTGAATATTATAAGAAAAATAGGCGTATATCAAAACCATGCCATGTGCAACGGAAGCGAAGAAGAAACATGCTCCTCCTTCTTCCCCTCCCTGTTAGTTCTTGCAGTGCCCACAGATGTTTTCCTTCTGACTCTCTCTTTGCTTCCCTCTGTGACCCTGGCCCTCATACTGATTTTGTTTTTAACTTTCCTTGCCTCTCAGTGCTGGCCTCCTGACTTCCTTGTAACTAACACCATATCCCTGTCGGCCTGGCATCCACTTGAAGATTATTGCTTTGCACTGGCATCTGAGCACTTCCTCCTCTCCTGACCCTGACAGCCACTGCTCAGTGTTGTATATTTGGACAAGGGAGGAAGGGCAGAGGCTCCCACACAGAAACAGCTGTGTCGGTGCCCATTTTCTCAGATCCACTTGGAATATTTTTCTTCATACTCTGCTGGCTATTAGAGTGGGTCCAATGTTGCTTTTTAATGAAAACCACCTTTAGAATTAAGGAAAATCACATTCATATTTATATAAAGCCTTCTTATGTGAGATCTGAATGTTTATGCCCAAGTTCCCAAGAAGTCACAGGCCAGGAAGAAGACAAAACCTACATAGATTGGTACTTAGGGCAGTAAGCTCATAGGGATCCTTTGATAATTTAGCTCTGAACTGCCCTCCTTATATAACCAAGGCGGAAATTTTCTTTGGATTGAATGTCTGTTTCCTGTTCTGATAATTGGCACCTGCTCCAAATTTGGATGAGAATGCCACGTGCAGGACCAGCATCTGGTGTCCCAAGTCAAAGTGAGCTCAGAAGACGCCATATGTGATGAGAAATGGAGAAACTTTCTGGCTGAGGTTTTTATTAGGCAAATGAAAGCTTTAGAGTTTCATTTCACTTCAAAGAAAAGATCCTCTGAGCAGTACATCCTGCTGCACTGGTAGTGATGATATTATATTAATAGCCATGAGGTACCAGAGCCGAAGAGTGGAATACAAGGCATCCACTTCGTAGCCATAAAACATGAGTGGTTGGGCAGTGCCAGTGGTTTTGTGAAATTTAAGGGATGATTAAAATATTCATAAAGTCCTCAGAAAGTTTCCCCTCAAATATATTTGCCACTTTGTGATGCAATGAGTCCTGCAGTTGTTGCAATAACCAGAAGCTATCTCAGCTATGCTGCATAGACAGGAGCAAAAGTCAACGCAATCATTATGAGCAGTTACTCTAAACTAATTCTTTGACTTTTCATTTTACTTTGCCTTCCAACTAACTAGTTGCCATCTCTGGTCATTAAAGCAGATTGATATAACCAAGGAGTGTCATGTTCGTTAAGTGCTTACTCTGTGCCAGATACGTTGTCAGATAAATTAGCAGGCCTGTGATTTGCCATTTGTCTGTTTTGCTCTCAGATCCTTTCTCCGCCCTTCTGCTGCTGTGCTATTTCACATGGAATTCCATTTCTTAGGTTTCCTTTTCCTCCGGCTTCCATGTAAGTTTGGCCAATGGGAGGAATTGCTAGAAGGCTTGCATCCTTTCTTTGGCATTTCTGGCAGCATCTGAGCCTCCTCTGCTATTCCAGATTTCATGAGCCAGCCTCTCCCTCAGAGTACAGAAACTGCTGATTGGGTCATGCCAGGTTCCACCTTTTATGATGTTAGCCTTAACCTCAAAAGTCCAGTAAAGCCACTTTGTCCCTTTGTTCTTCCAGGAATAAAGGTGGTTGTAGCTACCTCCTGTGTCTAATCTCTAGGTTGCCTCTCCATCCCTTTATTGGCTTCTGAGCTATCCTAGAACTTGTGTAACCAATTTCCTGTTTTAATTTCTTTCTGTTTGAATATCTCGAATGGTTTCTTTTTTCCTGATTGGATATTGGCTGATATAAAGAACACATATCCTATCTTGATTAACACAAACCACGAAATTGTGAAGATGGTATCATTATCCACCAGGATAATAACATAGCATTCTGCGAAGTTAAAAATACGTGTGTGTGTGCATGTGCACATGAATGTGGGTACAGATGTATGCATGTGAACGTGTGTGTGTGGGTGTGTGTGTCTGTGTGTTTAGGATCACAAAGACAGGAAATAGGGGATCTTGGATACCACATTGTAATCTCTTGTCGTATAGAATACTATCGACTCTACATATCCTTTCAACAGAGAATCTTGCAAAGTGGAAGGAACCCCCCGTTGAAAGGAGTAAGCAAACTATCAATGATCCATGTCCTTTCCTTTGTCCCCAAAGAGCAGGTGCCCTCACTCCTACTCAAGATTAAGCCATCCCTTGAGTCCTTAACCCCATCCACTGAGTTGTCCTCCAGATCCTTCCATCTTCAGTTATCTCCCCTCTCTACTGAAACTTTAACCTCTTTATTTCCACTGGGTCTTTCCCAAAACACACATACTAAACTCCCATCATTAGCAGCAACACTCTCCTCTGATCCTGCATCCCACACACTCATCTTCAGGTCGCCAGTATTCTCCGTCTTCTCATCTCCCATTCACTTCCCCATCCAGTATAATTTGACTTCTGCCTTTATCGCTCTACTGCTTTCCTTCTGTGCACTAACGATCCCCTGATTGCCAAATCCTCTAACTCCCTGATCTTAAAGGATACCTTGGCTACATTTGGCACTGTTGTTGCCTCACTGCCACAACTTTCATCACCACTCTCTTTTACTAGCTACCCTCTTACAAATCAGCTGTGTGTCCTCCTAAGCTTCTTTTTCTCTACTTGCTCCTGACATGTTGGTATTCATCAGGATTCTGTTCTTGGCCCACTACTATTATTATTGGACATACTCTCACTAGAAAATCTCATCCACGCTTCAAACTTTCAAATACCACTTACATGTTAAAATTCCCAAATGTGTATTTGCAGCACAGTCTCTCCAGATGTTTAGATTCATTACCATAAAGCCTGCTAACCATCCTTAACACAGCATTTCCAGAACTGAACTCATTATTGCAACCTTCAGAATTGGCTTTTTCACTTGTACTCTATATTTTACCATCTTCTGAGCATCTAAATTCCTTAAACCTGGAACCCGAGAGTTTTCCATGGTTTTCCCTCTTCCCCACCCAACAACTTTGGCCAATTTTGCCTCCTACATATTCTTCATCTGTTCCCTCTCCTCAATCTCTGCCACCGCCTTAGTTCCACTCTAATCTTGCCCTTCTCTGTGCACCCCCACACCACTACTGATTTCACTAATATGCAAGATTCTTGCTTAACTCTCAAACTTCACCTGCATTGTCTCCCCCTCTGTCAATGTGTCCAGCATCATGAGCCTTCTTAAGTTCCATGCATGTGCCATTCTTTGTTTCACCAAAGGACCACTGCTCACATTATTTCCTCTTTCTGGACAGCTAGTCAGTCTTTCCTTACCTAGTTAACTTTCCCCATTCTTTGGATTACATCTCAACTCTGGTTTCTTTCAGGAACCCGTTGTCCTGCGATTACCTCATTTTCTTCAGCCTAGATTAGGCATACAAGAGCCATGCTCCTTTCCACCACAGCGTTTTGTCAGGTTTTAATTGTACACACAACTATTTGATTAATATGCATCTCCTCTACCACTCTGTA
Organism: Equus asinus; assembly: GCF_041296235.1. Classification (NCBI taxonomy): domain Eukaryota; kingdom Metazoa; phylum Chordata; class Mammalia; order Perissodactyla; family Equidae; genus Equus; species Equus asinus. The sequence goes on along the minus strand of NC_091805.1, from coordinate 18,714,372 downwards.
AGCTCCTCACGGGCAGGAACTGGCCTCAAATCTCTAGCATATAGTATAGTCCTAATACGTAACCTGCAATCAATAATTAGTTAAAATATAAATGAATGAACAAATTAAAAGCCACTGAAGACAAAGCTGTTACATGGGAGTCTGGTGAAGTTTGATGGATGCAATCTGAGAATAAAAAATCTTCTGAAATTCCGTTTTCTCATGTGTGTTTTGAGGATCATCTTGTATGATGTATAAAAAGGATCTGAGAAATTATATAGCTTCAGAAACATTAAGTCTGTGCCTTTAACATAAAGCTTGTGTGTGTTTGTAATATAGTAGGTTTTAGCAAGATAGTTCTTGTTCTCTTATGTAATGCAATGTGGAAAGTGCTGCTTCTTTTCCTTCATCCTTAGTTCCTTTGGTCTTCTTCATAATTTATCTTCCTTGCTTTTCTCACTATTGGTGCCATAAATGTTTAAGATACACTGAGAGAGGAGCAAGAAGCTATTAGCACAAACATTTTCAGAATTAGGATAGATGCTGATGCTTTGAAGCAAATGGAAGTTAGGGTTGTGATTTTAATTTCTACTCCTGAAATTTCACGTACTGAGATGCATGGATAAATGTATAAATCAAAGGAGTAAGCAGCCAACAAAAGAAGGAAGCTATAATTTCATTGTGATGGCTATTTCAAACTGTGCATTTCTTAGCACTTAGGTATTTTTGTGGAAAACTGAAGAGCAGCAGAACTTTCCAAACATAACCCAGTACCTGCTGCTGTCAGAGAAGCTGCAAATGCCAAAGGAGACTGGAGGTTGTCAAATTCATCGTTTTATATAAACCTTCAGACGTTTGGCAAAATTGAATATATTTAAGTGTGGGATGGAAAATACAAAACAATTTTAAAGAAAAAAATTTGGGACTTGAGCAGAAAAAGTTTCTGTCCCAAAAGAAATCTGCCTGTGATTCTGAGACCTATAGTCAAAACCATAATCAAGGACTAAAATGGGACAGGTTTGGCCCCAGCCCCTCCATCGACATTTTTCACGTTCAAATGACTTTCATCATGCGTTAGCGATTATTTCCTTTTTCTTTATCACTATCTCTATTTTACCTCTATCATACCAAGACCTGTAAAGTGTATTCATAATGAGGGCTTTCAATATGGTATGACCCAAGTAGAAAATATTTATCATATAGTTGCCTGCTCCTCCCCCCAAAGAAACTTAAAAAAGATCTGTTGAATGCTCTTACTTTTTTTATTTCTTTTCCATTTTAGTTTGTATTTATTGCACTTAAAAAAAAAAAACCTAAAGAAAGGTTTGCCATGATCTCATATGACAGACATTTATGTAGGTATGTACATTTATACACAAATTTCTGTGCATTTGTATACACATATATAGGAGACAACTTCTTAACTGTTTTAATAATGACATAACTTCTTAAGAGATTTTCCTGTTGCTACATAAACATAATTTTAAAAAATCAAGCTCAGTAATCATGAATAACAGCCCGAAAGAGGCCTGGGAGAGAAGGAAGTTATATTGCAGGGGCTGGAGCCGACACAGGAAAAAAGGTTTCGAGCCCCTCCCCCTCCTCCTGGAGACACAGATGAAAGAGGAGTGGCCTGTGATCCGGAGGGAAGGACACTGAGTCAGATTCCTTGGGTGATTAAAAGATACAAAGGACAAAAAAAGTAAGGTATTGGCTGAGAATCAAGATAGATTATAAAAGACTGAGCATAGAAAAGGAGAGTCTGCTCGCAAAGACGTTGGACTTTTTTTCCTATCTTCTCTTGAAAAAGAGCCATAGAAAAACTAGAATAGAAATGCTTTTATCTAAAAAGAAAGAATGAATACATGTAATTTCTAGGTCATCAGAATAGCTCAGTGGCCAAGCCCAGCTCCACCCTCACAGAGAAAAATTGGGCTAATGACCTTGAATGTCTTTTTATCTGGTGAAGATTGAAGCACCCTCAGCTGGGACTGGGAGAGGCGCAAGATACCCCCACCAACAGCAACTTCCACTTGGGAGTGGTGGGGAGTGTGGAGGGGTTTTCCTTCCCCTGCAGTACTTCCGAGCCTTGGGGACTGCAAGATGTTATCACAAGTTCTGAAGGTGCAGGAGAAAGTCAGCCAACCTCCCTGGGCCTGGTTTTCCTCACCTGTTATACAAATTAAGGAAACCCTCGCTTACATTACAGATCTCAAAGGCTCTTCCAGCTGTTTTAGCATATCGGAAACATCTTTTATAAATCCCAAAGGCCTCAGTTTAAAATAGTGATTCTGACCCCGAATTCCTTTCTGGCGGTGTCAAACTCAGCACTTTTATGAACAACTCCGGGAAAATCTCCTCGGTAGGCCGAACGCCACGTGTCCAAGAGGTTAAATGGGAAACAGAGTGTGAATGACTTTGAGAGCTATTTTATAAACAAACACCAACTAGGCTTGAACTCTGTCCTGATTTGGAGGTGACTTAAGTCCAATTTCCTGCTCCTTCCCACTCTTTCCTTTTGGGACCAAAAGCATTAAGTGCTGCAAAGAGAGCCCCTGCAAAGGGCCCCCCTTCTCCCCACCTCCTCCAGTTCCTGACAGGAAGGGACTGCCTCGTGTCACAATTTCACTGACTGGTGAGTGACACTGAAATGCTCCATCTGAAGGACAGTGGCACTAATCCTAAAAGACAAAAAAGAGTTTTAAAAAAGGAAATGGCTTGGAGAGAAACTGGCCCAAATCTCATCCAGTGAGGGAACAGAAAGCGCCTTCTGAGTGGCAGCTGGTAAGAAGCCTATCCATCAATCCAGGGTCTCGACACACATGCATAGTCTCTCTACCGGTAAGACTTTACCAAACCGCTCATGATGCAAAGTTGTGACTCAACACCAGGCATCTCCATAAAGCTTTTTTCCACTCTTTAGAAGCCCAGGTCAATTGAGGGCCAGTGCCCAAGCCAGCAGGCTTTAAGGAGCACCTTAGGGCTCAGAGCAAACCTCTTCCTTTTTCTGCCTTTGTGCAGCAGATCGCCTTCTGCAGCCTTGGCTGTGATCTCAGCTCCTCGCTCTCTCTTCTTGGCTGTCCGCCTGGTCTCCTGCTGTCCTCATCTGTAGGAGCTGCACAGCTCAGCAAGAAACTCTTCTTAGTGTGCCCATCACAGCCCTGGAAGAAAAAGGATGCTGAGATACTTGCCTGCAAAGCAAAAGAAGCCCTTGCTGCAGCGATGAAGCCCCTCTTTTAAGGACTTCGAATTTTACAAAAGGAAACCTCCCAAAACTAAAAGAAAAGATGAAAAAGCACCGTGTCTTAAAACTGACAGTTCTGGTTTTTTTCACTACCTTGAAAAACACATAAGAATCACAAGAGAAATGCCCTCTCATTGGCTGCTGATTGGGTTTTCAAACACCCGTTTGGTATTAGTTCACTGTTTAGAGATTCAGAGTAATTCTTTGTTAGGTGTTACATAGTAATGTCTTCCAGCCAGGATGAAAATATTTAACCACACAGCACTCTGTGTGATTACTATTACTTATTCCAGAATTACTGTTTTATTTAATAATTATGTAACTCGATAAGATATATGAAGACAGCAGTCCTGATGTGTAAATAGGCAGACCCTTCTGGTGATTATATCTGTTTATCAGAGACCCGGTTTTATTGATATTTATTGTTTGTAATAGGGTCAATATATTTTGCTCTGTGTTCAGAAATGAGAGCATCAAAATGCCACTCACCTGTGACACCAGTTTGATGTGAACCATATTTACATTTAATTGAATTATAAAGCTTAAACATATTTAGAAAATATCTGCTCTGCAATATGTAACATGTGCCTTAAGTAGAAGGGAGCCTATTAAATGCTTGGTCACTCTCAGTAAGTGCCTTATCAATTGTATCCTTAATTATTGTTATACATCAGACTATGCTATTTGAGTGAGTGTTAACGGCTGGATGAGGGCTTTGATGAAATGTAGATTCTTCAAATGTATACAAAGCAATTGCTGTGATGATTGCTCCTTGAATTTATCCTTTAAATATCTTCTGTAAATACATGAGAGTGAGAGTTCAAATTTTACTGGCGCACGTTTGTTTTACTCCTCTGGGAAATAAAGGAAGATAGATGACACTGAGTTTATAGTAGATGCTCACTAAATATTTCTTGATTGGTTAAGTATTGACTAAAGAAAGCAAGAAAAAAATTTTAAACTTTATTATGTCATAACTGTAACTTAAATAATCCTTGGACTGTGTACTACTGTCACTTATTATGCAATTTAAAATCCAGATAATGTAAGGTCATTTTTATCTGTCTTTGGTAATTTTCTTCTTAAAACTGATTTTTCTTGGCTTTAATTTTTTAGGGAAAAAGAAAAGAAAAAAGAAGTAAAGCATAATTTACCTCTGGGGAGCAGAAAGACTTCCATTATCTTATGACCACAGGATGGTCGATAGAGGCCTAAGTTCTTAGCACATCTAAAGCAGATCCTGAAGATGCTGCAGAAACACAGAAGATATTTTGGCCAAAAGTCTCCAGGCCTTTCATTTCTATGTAATTGGGATTAGAATCGGAGACAAGTGAAAAATATGTTTCCAAAATTTCCTTTGAATTAAAATTTTTGATTGAATTCTAGTCTCCTGTAATTATTATCTAAGGATGATTTTAGTCACCTCTTCTGAGATCTGACTGTCCTTAAGCATAAATGTGTGAAATACAACTATTGCAATATAGTAGCATTTTTACAATCCCAAAATGCTTGGTTAAAAGATAAAGTCAGTATGGTACAGCAGAATCAACAGAGCTGCATTTTAGTTTCAACTCCGCCTCAACTATGCATCTTGAGCAAACTACTTAATCCTTCTTTGTCTGTGAAATTAAGTCAGATTAGACTCTTTTGTTCTATATTTCAGAGGCAGTGTGATGTCTCCCTTAATAATAACTCAAATATTTTTCCTATGTGGAGAACCTCCTATGTGCCAGTTACTATCCTATTTTTTACCTGTATTTTCTTGTTTAATCCGTTTTCAGGATGAAGCTGAGGCTTAGAGATGTTAACCGACCTGCTTAACATCTCACAGCTAATAAATGGTAGACGTGGAGTTCCAGCCCATGTACTCTGACTCCATTATTCCACCAAAACTGTTTGAGACTGTAGACATTGTAATGAACTGAAAGCATTTAAACTCGGGGGCTGTCACAGATTGAGTTCCCTGGGAATCGGGCCCTGAGATAGAGATTAACAAGCAGGAGGTTTATTAGGGACAGCCTTGTGGAAGGGAAGGGAAGGAAGTAGGACTGGACAGGGGGAGAAAATGAGCTCTGGCGCAATCTCAACATGTCTCAGTCCTTCTGGAATTCCTGAAGACACGATGACCATTCAGAGTTGTCCAGAGTTCATGCGAGAGGGTAGGGCCTTTACGTCTGGCCATCAATCAGTCAATCACTTCATACAAGAAACTCTGAGAAAGGAATGTAAGCTTGGACACAGCAGATCTCTGCAGCTTATGCAATCTCTGTAAGACTCTGTCACCTGAGGGCTTCCAGCCGGCAGCCCTTGAGAAGCTGAGGAAATGAATCTTTATTCCTGAGGGTGGTCTGGGTGGCTCATCACAGCATCCAAGATGGAGGGAAAAACAAATATAAGAAATCTGGGCTACTTCTATATGAATGCAAAGCAAACTTGGAAAGCAAAGCAGAAGAGTCAAAGATACTTAAGTTGCAGGCTGGCCTGACAAGGGAAAGAAGGTTGAGACTTGATTCTTTCCACCAATTTTTTTTTTGAAAATATCTATTAGAAAGCACTTAGCATAAACATATACTAAGGTTAGGATTTTGATGAGGATGTTAATGCTGCTACTGATGCAGATGATGATGATATCTCCATGTTGACTGAGGGTCTCAACTGGTACGTAGCACCCTTAGGATAAGTTACCATTTTAGTGGTGACATCGAGAAGGAAAAGTACTGCATATTCATTTCTTTGTTCATTTATTTATTTATTCAGTGTAATGCAGTAGAAATATGAATCTTAATGTCAGTATGGTTCGAATACCAGTCCTTCCATCAGTGTATATGTCACTGCATGTGTGTGTGTGTGAGTGTGCATGTTTGACACTATGAGCTTCTTAATTTGTAAAATCTGGTTAAAATTAGTTGATTAGATAAATAGTAGTTATATAGAATAACTGACTGTGAAAATGTAAACTTGCTTGCAAGATGTCTGGCATATATTAGGTGCACAATAAATGTTATTTCCATTTAAACTTTTTCTTCATATATGAACACCTTCATTTAGTCATCATTCTATGTGCCACCCTCTGAGAATACAAAGAGAAGATATAGTCCATGCTTCCTGGAAGATTACATTCTGCCAGAGGAGAAAATAATATTTTAAATCTTCATTGTAACTCACTGTGACAAATATCACAATGGAGGTATGAAGAAAACGCTTGGAGAACACAGAGAAGGGCGGAACTATTCTACAAACCAGAGTTGGAAAGCCTTTGTAGATATATCTTCTCTGAACTGATATCTCTAGATAAATAGAGATTTCAGAGAAGGAGGGTAGGGGTTTCGAGGAAGAAGCAATGATACTATTTGTTACCTTTTGTCTCATTCTTGTCTTTGTGGTAATGTAGGTTCATTTTTCTTTTTTTTAATTTTTTTTTTAAAGATTTTATTTTTTTCCTTTCTCTCCTCAAAGCCCCCTGGTACATAGTTGTATATTCTTCGTTGTGGGTCCTTCTAGTTGTGGCATGTGGGACGCTGCCTCAGCGTGGTTTGATGAGCAGTGCCATGTCCACGCCCAGGATTCGAACCAACGAAACACTGGGCCGCCTGCAGCGGAGGGCACGAACTTAACCACTCGGCCACGGAGCCAGCCCCTGTGGTAATGTAGGTTCATTTTTAATAGTAAGCGACTGATTAATTTTCAGTCCAGTCTTGTTACTCATCTTACTCGATATATTGGTACCATTTAACAATGCTGATCATGCTCTCCTTCATATAATGCTTTCTACTTGGCATCCAGACGTTATTTTCTCTTGATTCTCCTACTTCACAGAACACTCCCTCTCAGTCTCCTTTGCTGGTTTGTCTTCTTTACCTCACAACAACAAGAGTGCCTCAAGCATGACTTCCCACCTCCTCACATCTCTACTGACACTCACTCGCTAAGTGACCACAGGCTGTCTCTTGACTTTAAATGCCATCTATGTGCTCAGCACGCCCCGTATTAAGTGGGACCTCCAGCCTTAACTGTGACTCCAGCTTTGTTCATCACAAGAGCCAGAGTGAGTCTTTCACGAGGTGAGCAGGATGACATCAACATTCCACGAAGCTCCACTAGGCTCCTCTCCATGACTTCTCATTTTATTTTCAATAAAAGGCAAAGCCCTCACGAGGTCCTATAAAATGTTCTTTTATGTCACTGGAATAATTTCTACTCACTGCCTCCTCACTCACACTACTGCAGTCACTCTTTCCACCCTGGTCTTTGCTGCTCCTAGCTAATGCCAGCAGTCAGGAAGAACAGCTAGATAGATAGGGACTGGAGAAAGCAAGGGCAAGCTGGATCTGCCAGCATCACTACATCTGTCTTTCATGAATCTAACCACATTGACCTTCAGAGAATCATGGCTCTCCTTTGCTTTCTTCTTCCCAATTAAATGTCTTTTCTGACCAACCCTACAGGAAGGGATTCTGGGAAATATAGTTCCAACTCACCCAGCTGGGCAATTACAAAACCACCACAGTTGTTAATATGCAAATCAATTTCTTTGTCCATTTTTCCACAGTTACCTTGCTAGTTCCTATTACTGAAATTGAGGAGGCAATATAGCACAGGAACTAATAGGAAACTCTTTGGTACCAGACAAACCTGTGCTTGAAATCTTAGCACTGGCATTTACTACCTATGGGAGACTGGAGAATTTAACGTTTCTTAGGTCCCAACTACAAAGTAGAATAATACTATAACTGTCTCAAGGATTGCTCTAAGGATTAAAAGATATAAGGTATGTAAATCATCTAGAACCTGATAAATATCCAAAAGCGTTAGCTATTAGAATTCCTATGATTATATTTAGTGAGTGCTGTACATATGATAATGAAATCTAAAGCAAATGCCAAAAAATTGGAAAAAGAATTATTGAGGAGGAGACAGGGCTACACAAGTCTTTCATAATTGAATAATTAGTCCCCAGCCACTAGTTTCACTCTTCTTACAAAGTTCCTAGTGCCAATTTTAAAACGTTAATCCTCAGGAAATATGTAGGTAGTAACAACAGAGCTAGTGAAAATGGCACGCGATGCCCTGAAACATAACGAAACTTTCTCAAATGTTTCACACACTTTCATCCTTCTCCATTATTTTTAACATTCTTTCCAGTTGTAACCATTAAATGAAGGTAACAGGACTCTGAGACTGTAAGAAAATCACTGTCAAGTAGAGTTTGAACGCTCCTAGGGAAAAGGTGGCATTGGCATTCAAATTCACTTGAGACTACTGAAAGAAAGCACAGTTTTTATTGAAATGAGCAAGAGGTCTTTGGTTAATTGTTACTAGGGTGCAGTGCAGTGTAACCAATGTTTGTTCAGACTACATCAAACTGAGGAGTGGAATAATGTTACAAAAGCAGTGACACAATGGCATTTTTCAGGCGTAGTGCTCATCCACAGTATGCAGAAACCACAGCTCCCACTTCAGCTCCTTCGGGCTAATTCAGGAGTTCCCCAGGGAACATCTCCTGTTTATTGCCAGATGTAATCTTCCTATCTAATACGTAACAGCCTTCTTCTTCCCCATACCTAGCACTGTAACTGAATCACCAGATCAACTAACAGTTCAGGCGCTGTGCTACGGCAGCTGCCATGAATCTCCTTCTGTTCATGATATCAGCATTGGGGCCCAACACCCAGGAAAGAAATCCGGTATTCTCTTCCCCTCCTGCTGGTCTCACAAGCCTTGGTTTTCTGGTTGTCACACGAGGATAGACTGGTCAAGATTAGACCACTGTGGTCGTCTCTTATTGCTGCTGCTGCTGCTGCTGGTAATAGTTCAGGTCTGTGCTGCTAACATCACCTCTTTGAAGGAGGGGAAATGTCCTACAGCCAAGTTCGTATTGCATTTTTCTTTGTTCCAAATGGTACAAAGCATTTGTGCTCCTTTATTCTCTCAATGTCTTAAATGAGATTTTAGTGATATGACTAAGTAATAAACTGGAGAAAAAAATTCCATCTGATTTCTCAGAGAGAATTCTGTGATTGTTTGAAAGAAATATTTCGATAAGTTTTCATTAAGCCATCAGAGTGGAGACTGAGACATTGAGGGCATATTCAAACAGCAGGTGCATAAGACCAGAGAGGGGTGAGAAAGAGAAAAATCTGGAGCATGCCAGGAAGAGGAGAAGAAAAAAGAAGAGATTGAGAAAAGACTGTGTAATATCATAGGACCTCTCTCAGTAGCCCCTAAATTTTCAATTCAATTTGCTAACTCTAGTAAAATTTCCTAAAAGCCTTGACTAATTGGGTTTATTGAGAAAGTGGTAAAGTTCTATATTAAGGTTGACACGGGATGAAATTGGTAGAGTTTCAGGAACCAAAGCAATGATTTTCCAAGAGTATATAGAAATCTTAGAGAGTTTTAGGCTTACTCCAAATGATGGAATTTAGATTTTTAAAGCAAATGTACCCAGATCTTTAAGGGAAAAGAGTTATCATCCATCATAAGAATTAAAAGACATTTTTGTCACCTCTTCCTCTCTCCAAGACTGGCCAAGCCATCCAGAATGGGAAGTGGAGAAGGTTTTCTGCATAGAACACAACTTGCAACCCAGGAAACCCTCCTCACTAACTCATCACCCATTTTCTTTGCATCAAACTAATGCTCTCTGTCTCTCCCCTCCTTTAAGTTGAGTCCATAAGAGGTAAACTCTACATTGGACAGAGTTTGTTGTTTGTAGATATGAGCTTGGAAACTGCTACTCCTTGGTCAAATTTCAAAATTGCACATGGTCCATTTGGATGCAAATGGACTTATGCAAAAGAGAGGGGAGATTTCAAAAACTAATCTGTAAAATGTTTTGTGAAATAATAATTCATATGGTTTGGGATTTAACTCATATTTAATATAATTTGCGAAGTGCATAGAAGAGTTAATATTATCTTCATTTTGCAGATGAAAAAATTGAAGTTCAAGGTTATTAACTAAGTGGAGTGCTCTTATTTGTTCTGAATTCCAATAAAATAGTGGTGAATACATTGGCCTGAAAGTCAGAGAACTTGGGTTCTTCCTGGCCCTTCATTTATTAGCTGTTGGATTTGAGATAAATTACTAATTTTCCCAAATTACAAATAATCCTTATCAGAAATAATAATATCTACTTTTGTAATAATATGAGGCTATTGTGAGGGTTAAATGAGATAATGTATGCAAAAAAAGCTTTTAAGTTGCAAAAGTCTCCACAAGTGTAATATTTGAAAATTTTATCTAATACCATTTTACAGAAACAAATCTTAGAGCACCAAAGAATTGAGAATATTAATACACCCACATACAATTGGCAAAATATCTACATTCTTGATCTCATCTAGATCCTCATTACATTTGAACAAATGTAGGAGTTACATCAGTTTCTTAGATGAATTTGAGGATTTATCTACAAAACATAGTCCATTGAACTGGTTCCTCCAAAGGATATTAACGTGTGAAGTCCTCTATTAAAGAATTCTTTTTTGATCCACTTCCTTTGAAGCCATTACAAAAGTACCAGATCTTAGCAGCTGTTAGACGTTATCAAGTCAATCCATAGCTTTTCATGTCAGGTATGTAAACATTATTAAACATTAGCTGGATCTTTCAGACTAACATGGTAACATATGACAACTCTATTGTCTCAATCTATTTTTTATAATAAATGAATTATAAAACTTGACCAGAACAGGCCAGGCATTCAGAATCCTTCTGTTTTTCCACAGTTCTACGGAGACAAAGAGCAAAACTATTAAATGCTTGGTCACTCTCAATAAACACCAGTATCAATTATATTCAGCAGTGATTATTATCTGTCAAGATGAGCCTTGAAAATATGAAGTCCTTAGGCTCTTACTATGCATGCGCATATTAAATGAGTGAAAAAGTTTACAGTACAGAGGTATGAGATTTTTAAATATTTGTGGCTGAGGGGGCTGGTCTGGTGGCGCAGCGGTTAAGTTCGCACGTTCTGCTCTGGCAGCCCAGGGCTCGCCAGTTGGGATCCTGGGAGCGAACCTATGCACTGCTTGGCAAGCCATGCTGTGGCAGGCATCTCACATAGAAAGTAGAGGAAGATGGACACGGATGTTAGCTCAGGGGCAATCTTCCTCAGCACAAACAGGAGGATTGGCAGCAGATGTTAGCTCAGGGCTAATCTTCCTCAAAAAAAACCCCTAAATATTTGTGGCTCAGGTATTTTAAACCATATACTTTCAAAATACCGGACTTTTGATTAGTCTCCAAATAAGATTTCATTCTTTTTAAAAGGGACAACAATATTTCCACTTAAGTACACTTAAAAAAACAGTTCATGTTACCACAAACTCCACTTATTTAAAATGGCACTCATCAACCTCCTCTCGAATAAATTGCAACTCAGAAATCCACTGCTTTTGTGAATAGCACTTTCTTGAGAATGATCTGTGAAGTTTGAACTCATGTTTGCGGAAGCTCTTTCTTTACTGCTCAATACCTACTTAAATACCAGTTCTGTTGATTTCCTATCCGTTTGCCTCCCATCTGCATCCCTCTTTTTCTGTAGCGACTGTTACTACCCCAAGACTAGTTCTTCACTCTCCTACTTCCATCACTGACATGATTATTTTCAATAATACCAATAAATAGGCAGCGCATGGGTGTAAACTTAAAAGTATCCAGTCTTACGCCTGGTTGTATTCTCTGTGCCAGCACTAAGCTTGCTTCAAGTAAGTGTTCAAATATTTGGTGATCAGATAGCTTGAAAAAGTATAGGAGGGTCTTGGGGCCGGCCCCGTGGCCGAGTGTTTAAGTTCACGTGCTCCGCTGCGGTGGCCCAGGGTTTCGCTGGTTCGGATCCTGGGCGTGGACATGGCACCACTCATCAGCCCATGTTGAGGCACTGTCCCACATGCCACAACTAGAAGGACCTGCAACTAAGATATAGAACTATGTACCGGGGGGATGTGGGGAGATAAAACAGAAAAAAAAAAAAGATTGGCAACAGCTGTTAGCTCAGGTGCCAATCTTAAAAAAAAAAAGTATAGGAGGTCTATTTAGACAGTAGACACTTGAATATCAGTAATGAACGGGATCAATAACTTTATTTTATTATAACAGCCCTTGCTTCAAGTCATTATCATTTCTCTCCTGGATTATGATAAAAACCTCTTCACTGGTCTCCCTGCTTCTGCAGTCTATTGGCAAGACGACAGCCCGAGTGACCTTGTTAAGACATAAGTGATATACATGTGTGTTAGCTTGCTCTGCAAACTGAGGAGGCCCTAGTGCAATGAGATGCCAACGGCGACAAGGCCACCCAGGAAGCAGAGCCTGGTTTCTCCAATGAAAGGAGTTAGGGCTGCTTAGAAGTAGATGATTCTAGAGCTATGGCAGGGAACACACAAGATGAGCCTGAGGATCTTGTAGTATAAGAAAATAAGGAAGTACTCGAACACGCACACACAAACTCACACATAATGATGGGATATGTTAAAGGACGCAGGAGTCAACTGAAAGAGTTCTCAATAGCAAAGCAGGAATGATCTGAGCAAAAAAATAAACAATGTCGTACTGGATTATAACCCAAAGAATTAAATACATACATACATGCACAAGGGAGAATAGACAAATCTCCTGTGCAGATTTCCAATAATTTATACAGATAATCTCCCCCTCAAGGAAAACAACTCCCTACCTCTTAAGCGTGGGCTGCAAACAGTATCTTCCTTCCAAAGGAAAGGGGCAGGAAAAAAAAAAGAGTAACTTTAGAGGCCGGCCTAGTGGCACAGCAGTTAAGTTCCCACATTCTGCTTTGGCAGCCTGGGGTTTGCCAGTTCAGATCCTGGGCACAGGCCTATGCCATGCTTGTCAAGCCATGCTGTGGCAGGTGTCCCACATATAAAGTAGAGGAAGATGGGCATGGATGTTAGCTCAGGGCCAGTCTTCCTCAGCAAAAAAGGGAGGATTGGTGACAGATGTTAGCTCAGGGCCAACCTCCCTCAAAAAAAAAAAAAAGTAACTTTATTGTGGTGAAATCTGACAAGCACTGCTTCAGTCAGGTGATCAAGGTCAATATCAACAGTGATAAGCCACTTTGGCAGGATGTCCCTTTGATATGATATGATGAAAGTGGCACTTTATTTCTGTGATCTTTCTCCAAAAATCTCATAAGCCCTGTCTAACCATAAGATGAACATCAGACAAATCTAAATTGAAAGACATTCTATATAGTAACTGGCGAGTACTCCTCAAACTCTCGAGGTCATCAAAATAAAAAGTCTGAGAAACATTCAGTCTAGACGAGACTAAGGAGATGTAATAATTAAATGTAACGCAGTATCCTGGATGAGATTCTAGAACAGAAAAAGGACATTATTTAAAAACAAAGGAAATGTGAATAAAGTATGGACTTTATTTGATAATAATGAAGCAACGTTAGTTCATTAGTTATAACAAAATCTAAGACATTAACCACAGGAAAAAATGGGTGCGAGGTGTATGCAAACTCTCTGTACTATCTTCACAATGGTTCTGTAAACCTAAAACTATTCTAAAATTAAAAGTTTATTAAAAAAATAAATAAATAAGTGAGGGGGGCTGGCCCAGTGGCGTAGTGGTTAAGTTCACGCACTCTGCTTCAGCAGCCCGGGGTCCGTGGGTTTGGATCCGGGGTGTGGACGTACACATCACTCATCAAGCCACACTGTGACAATGTCCCACTTGCAAAATAGAGGAAAATGGGCACAGATGTTAGCTCAGGGCCAGTCTTCCTCATAAAAAAAAAAGAAACAAACAAACAAGTGAGATCATGTCATGACTCTACTACCTTAGTTTAAAGCCCTCTAATAGATTCCCATAGCACTATGAGTAAAAGTCAAAGTCTTTAGATTAGCTTAGAAAATTTATATAATCTAATTTTCTTCTCCCCATCCCCTTCTTTTCCTCTCTGACCTCATCTCCCATCATTTCTCCCTCACTGTCTGCTCTCAGTCATACTGGCATCCTCACTACTCCAGAAACATAATGGACATCTCCTGCCTCAGGGCCTTTGCTCTTGTCTTTCTCGTTCTCTATAGTACTTTTCCCCAGATAACCACATGGTTTTCTCCTTCACCTCCTACAGACTTTTACCTAAGTCACCCTCAAGATGAGGTATTCCTCAGCCATCACATCTGTTTCAATGAGGCCTGAATGAGCTTTTCATTGCTGAAAACATTCCCACTCTTTCAGAATCCAAAATGTCACCTGTGTATCTGCTTCTCTAGCATATTGTATCTATGAGATGTTGTGACTGCAGTGGTTTGACACCAACTAGGGAATGAGAAAATTGTGATTGTGCAAACACAGGGATCCACAGCTGCAGTAGGTAATTTAAAAAATAGACAAAGTTCTAAAAATTTAAACTCCTCTAGTGACATACATGTTCTTAAAACTAGAAAATGGGAAAATCTCACTGAATCACATTGATCAACAACTGTGTTGCCATCATTAGCCTGTGAACATATATGTATTGACCATTCCTTGTGCTAGATGCTAAGGCATACACCTACAAACACAGAAGTCATTAAGAAGCTTGCTGGTCCAGAAAGTTCTAGAACATTCCCTATAACATATCCCTGCCTTGACCCACAAGACGTTAAAAGGTTTAGAAAATCATGAGTGACACATCAAAATTTTACTCTGCTTGGGAGTTTAGCTGCCTTCAGAAATAAGCAATGCACTCCTTAACCATTTGTTTCAGACTCACTCTTAGTTTTAGATGTAGTGCAAGAGGTAACACAAACAATGAAATGAGATAAATGTCCCTTTCCTTCCAATGTCATCTCTTTTCCAAACATGGCTGTGTGGGCAATAGAGAGTAAAAACAAGCACTAGTCCCATTGTATTTTCATAGCATGGTCAAAATTCTGACTCAGTTTCTTAGAATGGCTTCTCCAGTCCAAAAATATCATAGATTCTGTAGAACATATAATAGCAATAAGCAAAGTAGTGAAGATTCATTTTGTGTAGACTATTTCAAGGTAGATTCTAGAAAATTCCATGCCGGAGCTTTCTTTGGAGGAATAAGGTGGTAGAATTTTAAAGCATTTTAAGCCTGTAAAGCATTTTATTTTGAAACACACAAAATTTCCTGTCACTCTGCTTCTCTATCTATTATGTTACCAACATCATTCTCCTCATCACTACCATCAATAAACAGTCACTGAGCATTTCCTGCCTTCTAAGCATAGAACAACAAAACTAGGCATAGTGAGCAGGTACAGGGGGCAAAAAAGAACCATTTCTCTTTCCTGTGTATTTCTACATAATTAAAACTAAAAGACATCTAAATAAAAAAATTTAAATAAATGCTATAATAGTCAAAATAAAGTAGGATTCAACAGGAGGGTGTTAGAATCCTACTCTCAGATCTTTTCACTGTCTCTAAAACAGAGGAAATAACTACTTCATGAGGTTAGAAATGATGCGTGCAAATTGCCCTATAAATGGCTTGACTTACATAGGTTGCTGTAAAGTAATAATAGCTGCATTTCTTGAGAGTTTTCCATGCGCTTCGCATCATCCGAAGCACTTTACATGCATTTACTTATTTAACTTAAAAATAACTATATGAGAAAAACACTTTAAAATGAGGAAACTTAGGCACAAAAAGGTCAGTAACTTTCCCGAAGTTAGCTTGGAAGTGATGGCTGAGCACGTGAACCTAAGCTTCTGGTTCCAGAGCCCATAGTCACCCACGTTGCGATATTATGATAAATATTTGTAACAGCTTAATCAGAAGAAGGCAGGACCTTCTTTGGTATCTTCCCTCTATTGTCCATCATGCACGTTACCAGTGGATTATGCTTCGTACAATGTCAACCTTTGCTTATTATTCTCTTTGACTTGGCAAAGAGTAGCAGAATGAACATGGGCTTTGGAACCAGAAAGGCTCAGGATTAAATCTTGGCTTTCCTACTTACTAGTTGAATGACCTGGACACAGAACGTAAACTTTCTGAGGTTCATTTGAAAAGTAAAGATAACATCTATTTCTCAGAATCGTTGTAAACATAAATAAATAGTGCATATCAAAGTACCTTGAAACTGTAAAGCAGAATACAAATGTTAGTTATTTTTCTGTCATTTTCAAGGCTCTCTACCTCTGGCTTCAACTTTGGCTTATCTTTTACTATTCCCCTCGATAACCTGGACTTTGGTCAAACATGCCTTGTGTTTTAGTCCTTGGATGACTTTGTTTGTGTCCTTGATTTCTTCGAAAGCAGAAAAGAAACTCTTCTACTAGGATTGCATGTGTTCATGTGCACTCCTCACACTTCTCAGGCATCTATGATCTGATGATGTAAGCTGACCCAGCCACTGGAGAGATTGAATTCTGAGAGGAGCCTTATACATCACCCAGGGAGTTCATAGGAGTCTCGAAAACAATTGACTTACACTGTTTGTGGGTAAGTATCAGTCTGGGAATCAAGGATGAACAATGAGAGAAACAAAGCCAGTCAATAGCCAACCAAGAAATAAATAAAACCATAACCTTTAAGGACAGTGAAAAGAATATTCCACTTTAAAAAAAACAAGATAGTCTTGTATAATTAAAAGTTGTTGATACATAATTGAAAACTATGTTCTCAATAAAATAAAAAAAACAAAGTTTCTCCGAAATTAAAAAAAAAAGATAAATACAAGATAACACACTGAAATGAAAAGGAAATTAGCTGAATTAAAGAGCTGATATAAAGAAGCTAACAATTCCATGGTGATATTAAATATGGCACCCTACAAGCAAGAAAAGCAGCTCTGACATTGCTAAGGAAGTGCAAAATCAGTCTGATCTTTCTGCAGGGCAATTTTGCCACGTGGATCAACACACTTGAAATTGTGAATACCCTTTGACCCACTGATTCCATTTCTGGTCTTTTATCATAACAAAATACTTTTCAGAAATTTTTAACATGATTTCTTAACAAGGGTATTCATTGAAAATGCTGGGCAATTTTTTTTGTTTTTTGCAAAAATAGATCCACACTTTACTTCATACTCTGCAGGCTTGTTTTTTTGGCAGACCTATTTTTAATGTACTAACTATGTGTGCTTGTATACATTCCAAATGAGCATAAAGAAGAGTTTGGAAAAGTCTGCACCAAACATCGATCACAGGACACTTGGAGAGTGTAGGAGGGAGAATTTGATGAGAGAAAAATGTGGAGCAGAGGGAAGGAAAAATTGTTAGCCCTTTCTCATGACATGTCTATGTGATCAGGCACTTTGCAAAAAGGATGTAGCATTGCTTCTGTAGTTTAAAAGGAAAAAAGAATCAATGAAGTATTTTTAAAAATTTTATTTAAGAAAAAAATTTGTAAATTCTCTGTAGTAGATAAAGTGAGACTAGCTGCTTAACACATGAACTCTCAAATCTTTGTGAATTATAATAAAAATTATTACTTGCTCAAATTCACTGAGATGTTTGGTGGGCACCCTTCCATGCGATGAAACAGATCCAGTTCTTCCCATCATGGGACACTATCATACCTTAAGTTTTGGAGTCCTTTGCTCTCAGTAGACAGAGAATAGGGAAAGGCAGAGTGACCTTTTCACTCCTTCCCTCCTTTAGGGAAGATGGAGGACTCCGTTAAAGATCAGTTCCTAAGCAGTGTACATCATTTCTGCCTAGCTCCACTTTAACAGAAGCAGTCACATGGCCCCACCGAGATGCAGAGGAATGCTGGGAAATGGAGTCCCAGGCTGAGCAGCCCTTCCCGGCAACAACTCAACATCATGGGAAGGGAGTGCAGCCTTTGTAGACAGTTTCTCTGCCACTCTGCTTAAATGTCTAAAAGCATGCTCTCAGCTAAAAAATTATAATAAATCTATCGATATTGGGTCACAGAAAAATATGTAGTAATATAGAAGACATTTATTATACCAATAAATTTGTAAGGGGTTATAAAATGATATTATAATCCCATGTATTAAGAAAAAAACAGAGGAAAAATATATATATTTGAAAGAGAGAGAGAGATGACACATATAGTATTCATTCCTGATTTCTCCCTTTGGAAATCTTTCTAAAAGTGGAATTAATGGGAACAAATATATTTTTAAAGTATGGTGCTATTTTGTCTTTTTCTTATTATAAACATAATTCTTTGCACTGGAAATGTTTGAAAAATATATAGCATGAAAAAGAAGAGAAGTTATCCATATTCCCACCCAGAGGATATATACCAAAATGTTAACAGTTATTATTAACTCTGAGTGTAGATATTATGAGTGACTTTTGTTTCCTTCCATGTGCTTTTTAGTATATTCTAACATTTAGTATATCCTAAAATTTCTGCAGTAGGCTTGTAGCAAACTGGATACTATCAAAAAAAATTCCATCTGCTCTTTCAGTAACTTTTCAGAATTTACCTTCTCCAGGAAATGTTACTTGAACAACCCAGTTGTAATTAAGAGTTCTTTTCTCTTACTGCAGCTAAATGAAAAGTCCCAAGATGCTGAGACCAAGTCACATTCACTTTGGAATGGTGCTCCTTGGGCAGCTGCACTGCACAGGGACCCATGGTGTGGACGGAAGGCCCAAGGGCCTGACTGGAAGCAAGACACCCAGCACTTCTTCCTAAGGAACTGCTCTACCACTAAGAAGTTGTTCTACCTTGAGAAAATTATTTAACCTCTCTGTGCCTCAGTTTCCTTATCTGTAAAATGAAGATTATGATAGTTATTAAGGACAGGCAGAGTTAGTTAACACGTGGCATACAGTAGATGTGTAGGTATATACAAGCAGGTGAGTTAATGCGTGCAAAGCATTCAGAAAAGTATAAGGAGATGAGCCAGCACTAGACACTAGCTATCATTACTATCGTATTAAGTACTTGCGTAAACTTTATCAAATCATATTTTCTAGTTATATTTTTCACGTACTTTTTTATCCTTACTTTATTATATATTCTTCGAAGTAGAAGCCATGGTTCGTGCCTATTTATAGCTTTTATGGCATTTTGTACAAAATTTTGCACAGAGTAAGCCTTGAATAAAATATTAATTGAGAAGCCAGTCCCATGGCTGAGTAGTTAATTTCGTACACTCCACTTCGGCAGCCCGGGGTTCACCAGTTCGGAGCCTGGGCGTGGATCTACACACTGCTCATTAAGCCATGCTGAGACAGCGTCCCACACAGAAGAACTAGAGAGACCTACAACTGGGATATACAACTATGTACTGGGGTTTTGGGGAGAGAAAAAAACAAAGAGGAAGATTGGCAATAGATGTTAGCACGGGGTCAGTCTTCCTCACCAAAATGAGTAAAATATATATTTATATATATATATTAATTGAACATCAGTAAAAGCATGAATGGGATAGAAAAGCGTCAAGCTCAGGTGTGTTACAGAAAGAATTTAGATAGTGGACTTTACTAGTGGAAATCAAGGAAGAGAGATTATGAGGAAGCGGGAGAAGGGACAGGCTCTGCTGTAAGCAGCTCTGAAAGGAGAACATGGCACTCAGAATCACCAAAAAAGAAAATGATGGGGGCTTCCCTGATCAGGTGTCTGTGAGGAAAGTGGTGGTATGAATTTGGATAACTGTTAGCAGTACCAGTTTTTCATTAACAATAATGCCACCTGAGTATGCTCAGAGATTCAGAGAAGTTAAGCCAATTGCCCAGGCCCACACAGCTAGAAAGTCACCAAATAGGATTAAACCCAAGCTCATCTGATTCCGTGGATGGTGCTTTATTTGATAGCTATCTGGGAATAGCAAGTTTACCCCAAGATAGGTTACAAGCATACTACCGCTTGGCTGGTACTGAATCTGGTTTTTGTTTATTTATTACTCAGCTTTACAATTTGGTGTTTATTTTACTTAATTATGGTTTTGCCAAATGGATTAAGTGCTTTAAATCTGTTATAAATAAGTCTCTTTCTCATATGACAACAATGCTCCTTTGTTATTTCCCAGGGATTTCCCTGGGTTCAGTCCAGAAGCCCAAAGTTGCCAAGACTCTGCTGCCCTCCTGGCTGAGCTAACGCTGCCACCCACCCCCGGTGGCCACACGGGGGAAGGGCTTGCTTCAGAGGGCTCAGGAAGTCACAGCCCACAAACAGAGGGAGGAGGCGCACTGCCGAAGCCTTCTTCTTTGCTTAGCTTTAACAAAGAGTACCCTGCACCAATCCACACTTGAATCCTTCAGCTTGTCACTGAATAATTCATGGTTATTTAATTTTGGCTCCTATCAAAAGATTTACAATGCATAATCTTTTAAGCACAGAGATTGTAAGTATGTCACAGGGCTTATTTCAAGCTTCACTTTTCTCTTTAGTACATTCAACTTTGCCGAGGAAAAGATCCACAAAAATGGATGTATTCTTATCCAACTTGAGGTTAGACAATACATGTAAATAAAGAATGACATCTGATATCACCAAATGCCTCCGGTACTATGCTTGGTATTTGGAGCTCAGAAATGTCCAAACTAATTGTGTGAAATCACTTTCAGAAGGACAAAAAAAGAAAAAGAAAAGAAAAACAACCACCCAGCCTTGCTCTCCTGTTCTAGACTCCTGAGCTAGACTTCGAGCTAGTGGAATGTTTACTCTAGACATCAGTGTAACAATATCACAGTCCTAAAAAGATGTCTATTTATATGAATTGCCAGTATTTTGTGATATAGGAGACAAGCAGACCTATCCGGATTTAGGGAACCCTCAAACCAACTGCAACTGAACAAAAGTAGAATGAGTAGTTCCTAAGGGGCCCATCTGTTCCACATGTAAAGATTGTCAAAAGCAGAGCCAACAGCAGTTAAGTTCTTCTCATTTGGTCTTGTTGGAGCGATTCCTCCATCCTGAATGCACGGCTGTTAGTATACAAACGATATCTTTGACAGAGATGTCAGTATAAATGGTAACATTTTCGATATAAAATCCAAAATTTTATACCAAGAAGAGAGAGCAAGAGCTGTGACTTTTTGTTGAATAAATTGCAAAAACATGCATAACTTAAACAGATGCAACGAAAAGCAAGGAGTCCCTCTCTGCCTAACGGTTCTCCATGGAGGTGACCGTTAAAAGGTTTCTTATCCTGCAGCAGTAGGCAGACCTCTGTCAATTTTCTTGAATCTCAAAGCAGTATTTTATCCTGACCTCTTGACTTAAGGAAGAGAAATATCCGTTTGGAGAATGCCACTCCTTAAGGATAAAGATAATCTAAATCACCTCAGCGTTAGCAGCATGTTGTACAAAACGTTAGTCTGCCTTGGCCAAAGACAGCAGGATTCTACCACCCCTGGCAAGCCCATTTGTAACATACATTTCTAAACCATATAAGTTTAGCCATCCTGTCATTTTTTTAAGCAAAGATTGGTCAAACAAACCAACAAAAATACATTTTCTTCCTAAGAATATGAAAATGTCAAAAAGGCAAGCACTTAAGTTACAACTGCCCCGGGGCAAATGTAACTTCATGCTGGGCTTTTGCTACTATCATAAACACCACACCACAGGAAATCACTAACACTAACCACGACCAGCCCAGTTGTGTCTTTCCGAAATTTAAGGCGTAATTGCCTCAATGAACTCACATGGTCTCTGAAGTTTCCAATGTAGACCCATTCACCAAAGTAAATTATGCTCCATGTAACTGCATTCTGTGTTTGGTCACAAATTATTATGAATTATTTTGTAATTTTAAGGGGTGACGGGCATCAGGTAAATAATGTATTTTAACTGACAGCATTAAAATTGTTTTCATATTTTTCTTGGGTGGCAAATGTCAGAGAGTTGGGCAGCATTAGATCAATAACACAATCTCAAATGTTAAGGATGTTGTTTTATGGACTCAAATTTAGTCATGAAAATAGACAATAGAGATGAGGAATGATCAAGTAAGCAGTCCAGTCCACATACACCCCCCCAGCAGGGGAAAACTGCTTCCTAAAATAAACCTTCTAATATTTTAGTGCTGTTGACTTTTGCATGTCCCTGGTGATTAAGCTTCTATCACTCACTTCTCCTGCAAGACTATTCTCATAACCCAATATTTTCCTATGTCAGGAAGTGCCTTAAATTTCCCTTTCTCAGTTTCAACCTACAATCCCAGTACTCCACGGGATATTAGGAGAATAATTAAGCAGTTGTAAATCATTCTAAATATTTCAAGTGAATGCTATCCACAGTCCTAGAACTAAAAATTAGCCTCTTCTTTAGAATTTAAAAAATTTTGTATTATATTTTCTCTCATTATGCATTATGCAATATCACTTTAGAAAAGAGATGAAATCTTTTAAAACAGGAATTATCTAATGTTCCTATGTACTATGTCCTAATGTACTATGTCTAATGTAATTTTAATTAATGTTATATATTTTTAATTTGAAGTGCCATATTAATCCTTTCTTTTCCTTGATTGTTTTTGATACTCTGCCCTGCACTATTTTAGTTTTAGCCATTCATCTGGAACAAAGAATATTTCATAATTAAATGGTATATTTCAATTAGTTTTAGGAAACAACATTCATATCCTTTGTTAATTTTATATTCAGAGGCAAAGCAGCCCCATTGATGTGATTTCTGGGCTTCGCTCTTTGATTTGAATTTTTTGGTCACAATATTTGATCTCAACGTTTAAGTTAAAAATTTTCTTCCTAGATGGAGGAAATGTCCGACTTGAGATCCACATTTATGGAATACGTAAACGTTCATATCTCCTTGACCCGCTCAATCTCCCTCACTAATACTCCCTTCTCATCTGTCGAGGAGAATTCTCTTGCTTTTGTCCCTTGGCTAAGAAACATTTTTCTCTACATACATTAGGAAACTTCTCAATACTGTATGTCAGTACTCATGCCCTAAATTATAAATAATAAGAGTGCCCTACAGTAGGATCTTGTGTTTTTCTAGAATGTACACTCCAACATGGGCAAAAATAACATTTGATATTTTGCTAGCTTCTCTCCAAAGGTTGTTTTGATATGAAGTTTGTGTTTATTTTTTTCTACATCAATGTGAATTGACTTGGCCCCTTATGGATGCATTATTGAGAATCTAAATAAATCTTTACAGCTTCTCTAATTTTTCGTGTCTTCTATGAAATTCAATCCTTAGTTTGCAGAAAAACTATTTCATCTCACCTTTGACTTCAACATAATGCAAACAATATTAAAAATATATGTCAAAATATAATCTGAACTGAAAAGTAATTTCTGCGTGCATAAAACAACTGAATTATAAAACAAATATGTTATGTGATAGATGACAATTTATAGGGCAGAGAATACTACTAGAATATGATATTGGGTTTTGCAGATGATATGTTGTGCATTTTATACTATACCACCTTTGCCAGTAGAATGTAAAAAAATAAACTTAAAAACTCAGACCATAGTTTTATAACTAACTCATTTTAGTAATAACTTACGAGGGCTTTGTGGATTCATAAGCTTTAAGGAAGGCAATGGAAAATCCGTTTCACTATTTCACTATTTTCACTACTCTCACTATTTCACTTCTTTTTTAAATCTCAAAGGCCATCAGGTTAATATAATGCAAAAATCCCAGGTTCCAGCTAAAATGACCACTGAGGGTTTCTCCTTCATATAAAGGCAGCAATGATTTAGGCAACGGATGGTACAGCTTTTCTATGGATGAACAGTAAAGCACTATCTTACGTATAGTAACTGAACTTAACGTGTGGTTGCTTTGCTTTCTCTCATTTGTCTGCCAAAAAAAAAAAAAGACAAGTGAAGAGTAATATTAAACATAAATCTAGCAGTCACTCTCTTTCAAATTAATTAAAGTTTATAATAAACAGACTAACTTTAAAATATGCATCTATTGTATCTATCTATCTAGGTTAGTTTTTTAATAAATGTCATACATACATAGGGAAACACTTAAAAAAGTTGACATATTTACTAAGTTCACTTTATTCCTAATTTGTAAATTAAATTAATTACACATTTTGTTTGGAATTAATAAACACTAAATTGCCAGAAGTCAAGATTATTCATTTTGAAGTTATATTTTCTTATTCATCAATGGAAGTAAATTAACAGGAGAATTATTTGATATAGTTATTTTTCATTATAAAGAATCATATCATGAAAATGCTAAGTAAATTAAATCACTTTTCTTACATTTTCTAAGAAATATAGTAATTAAATTAAGCAGTTTTTATGGTTTAAGTAGGAATTTCTATACAATTTATTCTGATTTGAATACACTATGGAAATTATTATAAGTAATACATAGCACTCAAATTTTAATTTTCAAAAAGGGAAAATCATAACTCATCAAAATATAAAATAAATACAGCTAAGATTTGATTATATTAGTTAATGAGGAATCCAATAAGATGTTATAACTAGTTCAAAGAAGAGTTTGAAAACACACATATATTTATATGTATATATACTATATCTATTTATTATATATGTATGTATTACATCTATGTGTATATATATAAATAATCAGAAATGTTGAAATGAATTTGCTAAGAAATGTAGCGGTTAGTAAACTTTTTCTGTAAAGGGTTAAAGAGCAAATATTTTAGGCTTTGCAGGCCACATTTGGTCTTGATCATATATCCTTCTTCTTAAGTGTGTGTGTGTGTGTGCGTGTTTTACAACTCATTAAAAATTTAATTTTTAAAAATTTCTTTTTTTGAGGAAGATTAGCCCTGAGCTAACTACTGTCAATCTTCCTGTTTTTGCTGAGGAAGACTGGCCCTGAGCTAACATCCATGCCCATCTTCCTCTACTTTATATGTAGGACGCCTACCACAGTATGGCTTTTACCAAGCGGTGCCATGTCCCCACCCGGGATCCGAACTGGAGAACCCCAGGCCACTGAGAAGCAGAACGTGCGAACTTAACCGCTGCCCCACCAGGCCAGACC
The DNA here is from genome assembly GCF_041296235.1 of Equus asinus. Taxonomy (NCBI): domain Eukaryota; kingdom Metazoa; phylum Chordata; class Mammalia; order Perissodactyla; family Equidae; genus Equus; species Equus asinus. Next base: position 18,689,269 of record NC_091805.1, on the reverse strand, counting down.
CTCATTAAAAATTTAAAAACCATTCTGAGCTCACAGGCCATTTTAAAAGCAAGTTGCAGGCTGTAGCTGACCTGCAAGCCATAGTTTGTTGACCTCTGCTATAAAGCCATGAAATGTAATATTTGGGCATATCTTTTCCATAGGGCAGAAATCAATTGTATCTATACCACACAATATTTATTTGTATTTCTGTGGACAAGAACCATTTACTTTGCTGTCCTTTTTCTGTAATTTAATATCTATCCCTACAGAGTTTAAATTAGCCCAGCCAAGAGATAGACAGTCAATGGTACATACCCCAAGAAAACCAGAAAACCCCAGGGGATCTGCTGGACCGCGCCCAGCAGTCCACTGAAAGGATCTCCTGGAATCTCTTCTGTGCATTTCCAAGCTTTTGACTATATTTCTATAGAGCAATTTTATTAGATAGTAGCTAAGTGTAAGAGCTTTACATAAACCTGCTTTCAAATCTCTGGAATTCCATTTTTGTGGTATTTGTCTTTGGAGAAATAATTTTTATGAATCTTGGCATATTTATCTATCTGTAAAATAATGTTCCTGATACTTTATTGGTAGTTCTAATGTTAAATGAGGTAATATCTACATAAAATAGCCTCTTTTCTTTTCTCCTTCCTTGCCCCCAATCTTAAGGTTCCTTTTTGAATTCTCAACATCTAAAGCTAACAATAGAAAAGGGTTTTGTAGTTTGATTCAAAGTTGGAATCTTTTAGGCCACCTCCAACATTTCTCTAATCATGTGAGAGAAGAATGTGTAAATTTGGGCTATACAAATTCAGCTAGTTATTAATCTCTTTGTGTCTCAGTTTCTCCATCACTTAAATGGCAATAGTTTATTATGAACCTCATAATTAATGAACAGAGCCTGACAAGTAATAAACACTTGATAAATGGCAAAAAATATTCTTTAATGAGGTAAAAGAATGCTTGTCTTTTTCTAGCCTTAGGTTGTAAGTCTCTACTCTGTGAACTTATTTGCTGATGGTTTGGACCCAGGATGGTATAGGGGGCAAGGTGAGGTGAAGTAGGGAAGGGCCTGGGAAGAAGAGTGGGAAAAGCGGTGGATGGGAGAAGAAAAAGTAATCCCAGCACGTGCATAAAATGCCTAACAGCACACAGTAGGCATTCAATAAATGGCAATGCCTTGATATTGTTGTCTTTAATCCCCATTGAAAGACTTAAGTATGCTATTTTACAAATTTTTATTAATGCCATCTATCTTTATTGAAGTAAAATGACCTTCAGTGTCCAATTGTTGCCAAGGAAAATTTTTTTTATCATCAACTATGGCCAGGAAATGGCCCAGAGAAATGGGAAGTATTCTGAATTAAACCATGCTGGGGCCTGGCTTCTAGCTTTGATTTTAGGTGCATTAGTTACTTACCATATTTTATTTCTAAGGCTGCTAACAATATATGCTTTTATATTTGAATTGTAAAAGCTCCATAGAAAATTGTATGTGGCCTGACTGAAAAGAAGATAATTGAGTGTGGGATAGCAAATGTTTGAGGAGTGGAAGTATATTCTAACATTCTAAACTAGAGAAAAAGACCCAGAGCATTCAGATTGGAGAAATTATATGCTTGGTGGAAAACTCCACAAAATTTTTTCTCTGCTTCGTGGGATGACTTTTATACCCTTTTGGATATACAGTCATGCGTCGCTTAAGGACCGGGAAATGTTCTGAGAAATGCGTTGTTAGGTGACTTGTCATTGCGGTGACATCATAGAGTGCACTTACACAAACCTAGATGGCACAGCCTACTACACACCTAAGCTACATGGTCCTAATCTTATGGGATCACTATTGTGTATGCAGTCTGTCATTAACCAAATGTCATTACGTGGCTCATGACTGTGTAGTGCATAGCCATCTTTTTACAATAAGACGCTCGCTATTGATTCTCTTAATTCTTTTTCTCAAACATCACACCAATAGTTAAAATTAATGGTCTCTCAGGGAAATTTAGTTGAGAATTTAGTAATTCTTGAATTGATTTAAAGATTCAAAAGATAGTTTTATTTGGTTAATTTAGTCAAACAATCAACTCAAGGTAATTTAAAGTCAAATCTTTAAGTTCAGTCCAAAAGATGTTTGATGTTTGGTTTTTTAAATATATGTAATTAACTAACTCACTGGCCAATTGTGGTGGTGTGGCGGAATGTTCGTTTTTGTACTTAATACAAAATTTATTCTGCTATTTATTTAACCACTTTCCTGTTATTTTGAGACAACCACAAGCTCATCACAAATCTTCATATATTTTCCTGGGCTTTAAAGAAATTATAGTATTGCTCAGCTTTTTCTGATCCAGATAAATAAGGCAATTCTTTTAATTTATGAGAACCTGGAAGGAGTCCATTGACTCTAATACTTGAATCAAACTTCATCTCTCATTTGCAAATTCTTGAAATTCCTATTAAGTTTTTGACTCTCCAAACTATCACAACAAAAGAGTAAATGGAATAAACCTTAAATTTGATATTAACATTAAAAAACCCATCGCATGAAATTATCTTATCATTAGATCATTTCTAATTCACTCTTCCCATCATACAAATATGCAGAGACATCTGTCTCTAGACAGAGAGAGAGAGGTGTTGCACTTGACACATAGTCAAGCTTCCCTGTGATTGGCTGTTTCCTATGACTCTATGATGACTGCATAGCAGATTCCATAATTAACCTTAGCAAATGTAGTGATTGCTGAAACCAAAGATAAAACAACATTGTAGTAGGAATTACGAGTAAATAAAACAGCAAAATAAAACTGGTTGTAAAAATGTGTTAAAACAAAATCATAAATATCCCTTTAATTACTTTATTTATGAATTCCATATTTGTTTTAATTATCCCTCGCACAGAGATACTTCCCTGGTGAGGTTTACTTCCCAAGTTTCTGAATACACTCTAAAATTTTACATTTCTTCTCCTTTGATGTATAGCCTCCAATGTTTTTGTTATGTTTTCTACAACAACTATTTACTAATTTACAGATTTAAGACAGCCTATAAAAACATTTATTAAGCATTTGCTTTATACCAGCCACTGTGTGCTAGATCCAGGGAAACAAAGGAATTGAAAGACTAAAGTTTCAGCATACTGAAATGCGATGTTCTATGGATCACTCCTAGTTTCCGACATTTGCAGCATGTCAATGATGGCTGCATCCAGGATTTTATAATTTCCACCAAATATTAAGGATGGATAGTCTCTGAAACTGATTAGTATTGGGTATCCCAAAGGCACTTAAAATGTAAGAAGCTACCACCTATAAGCAAAATTGGCCCCGAGTAAAGGCTCTGTTGGCATGTTTTGGGACATAGAGAAAGAGATAAACTCAGACAGATGAACTAAGTAATTACAAGGTTGAAAAACAATAATGCTCCCTAAGAAAATTAGCTTATTCTCAGATTTTGCTTGATAGTTGCTTCATTTAAATACAAATTATTTATAACTTTTTATCCACCTCTCCCACCAAACCACTTCCAACAACATCTTGAATTCCCATAAACCAAGTCTGTAAAAGTACTACAGGGCTGTAGATGCGTCAGTCCCAATTGCAGAACCTACTGAAGACTAAATAAAAGGAACTAACAAGAAAGCGTGTGACTTCATAGCTGTTAGCATTGAAATGGCACTTTTTCTTCCTAAAAGTATACAACAGTGATTAAAATATTTAAATTCTCTACTTTCAACCCTTAAAAGTATATGCTTACTGATGTAGATTCTTTTTAAAAAAGTCCTCAGCAAACATAAAACAGGAGTATACATCAAGGCCACGTGAAGGGAGAAGGCTTCTCGCAATTTCCCTGTAGGAAAAGCACGGCACACAGACTCCGACCGCCCCACGTCTGTCTGCTGAGGGAGTCTCCCTCTTAATTATGTGGAAAGCAATCAGGGACATCTGTGAGGACTTACATGACTCCTCACCAACCACACACCCAGCCATGCACGTTAATGCTACTTCTTTTTTCCTGGGCCTCGTCATCATAAATAGGCACAAAAGAAACAAAGTCACCACTTTTTGCATTCACCAGCTTCTGAATTCACCCCTCAAAAAAGGAAAATTGTTATACACACTTTCATAGAGAGAGACAATAGAAACAGAAATTGAGACACGTGATTTATGACATAGCCTCACACGTCCTGAATGCTGCAGACACAGAGCTCTAAGATTCTTGCTCTTGAAACTTTTCCTTTGCATCCTGGAGGCATCAAAAGGGAGGTACTCATTGCATTCTACTGCTGTGCAAATCTTTCAGCATTCATCTTTGATTACAGAAGCCAAGGTACGAATGGTTAGGGGAAACTGGTTTCTGAGAAATGAGAACTTTCTTGGCCTTCATAGGGTGGGTGGCTCCCCACAGACATCCTGGTGCATTATTTAGGTTTTCCAGCCTCTCTCTGCAGGTGGTAGTGCTGAAGCTTAGACAGTGCAGATAAAGCTAGAGGGGAAGGAAGTCAGGATTCACAGCCCACCATCTCTCCAGAGGGACTGGATCATGCCATCCATAGAAAAACCAAAACAGCTACTGAACCATTTCTGTTTGACATTTTAAAATTGGACTTGCTCTTCTTGAGTGAATCTGAAGAAATTTCCTTTTTCTGATCAGAAGAAATATTTGGGGGAAGAATCTTAGGTGCATTGTAAACTAAATTGGACAAGGCCAAACAGGCATTTCTGTGCCACTAAGTATATTTACTTATATCAGTAATGCAGCTCAAGGAATATTTTTCATAAGTTTCCCTATTTCCTGAAACAGATTTTCTCTAGAAATAAACTCCACAATTAATTAATTAGCCAAAAGGTAGTGATTTACCACTTCTTAGATCTATGCATCAAAACTTCTGCTCTCAGAGCCAAGGACAAAATGATGGCTAGGAATGTGGTAATTTTGTAAGACTGACTTGAAACATCGTATAAATAATCTTGTTCTCTCAACAGTTATATTTCTATTTAAAAACCAATAGTGTGAACGATGACCACAAATTCAATTAACAATCTAGTAGTTCCTCATTCTTAGTAAGAAATGATATCTATCATTTGATAACTAGTGTGTTAGTCAGGATTCTCTAGACAACAGACCCAATAGGGGATGTGTGTGTGTTTTATATTTATATAAAGAGATTTATTATAAGTAATTGGTTCCTGTGATTATGGAGGCAGAGAAGTACTAAGATCTGCAGTTGGCAAGCTGGAGATCCAAGAGAGGCAACGGTGTAGCTCCAGTCTGAGTCCATCCCTGAGAAACGGGAGAGCCCGTGGTAGAAGGCCCAGTCTGAAAGTCAGCAGGCTGGGGACCCGAGAGAGCTCATGTGTCAGTTCAAGTCGAAACTGAGGAAAAGACCAATGTCCCGGCTCAAGGCAGTCAGAAAACAGCAGTTCCCTCTTCCTCATGGGCAGGTGAGTCTTGTTGTTCTATTCAGGCCTTCAACTGATTGGATCAGGCCCACCCACATTAGAGAAAACAAACTGCTTTACTGTCTATCAATCCAAACTAATCTCATCCAAAAACACCCTCATAGACACACGCAGAATAATGTTTAGCCAAGTATCTGGGCGCACTATGGCTCAGTCAAGTTGATAACTAAAATTAACCATCACAACTTAGCACCTACACATCTCCTTAAACCATACTCACTCACCAAATAAAGATAATAACAAGGGCATAATTCCACCTAGCATGATAGAGCTCCTGAATATAACTGAAAATGTACTAACCCCTACCCCAGGAGACAGGTAAAGTCCTTCAGTGATATTTACTCTCCTCCTTGATATCCCATAGCTTAGATACTATTATGTGAAGTTAATAATACTTAAATACTGTAATATAAAGTCACTACATCTGTGTTACATAATAAGAGAATAAGAGAGGGAATAAAACAAAGATATTTGCTATACACACTCTCACAAACATATATATAATAAAATAAGCAGGAAATACCCATGACAATTACAGTCTTCATTTCTGTAACTGATCACGTGGTCATAGCTGCTATTTCCAGTACCTTCTTCCACTGCCTGTTCTCTATTGCCTTTGCCTTCAGGAAGCACCTCCGATGGTTATGATGCTTTACCTGGCAAGGTGATCCAAACCTTCGTTCTTAAAGGGTCTGGACCATTAGCAGTTCTGCCTGGATTGGGCCGTTATAGTTTTCCGTTGACCTTAATCACAGGACATGGTAATACTCTCAGATGCTCTAAGGGATCTCCTGTGTTCTGAACATACTCTTCCTTACTTCCACTGGGAGTAGTAATTTAATTTCCCCTTGGTAGTCAGGATCATACCAGCCAGCACAGTAACTCCCTAATTTACCTGTCGATTAGGAAGCATGAGGAGTCCAAAGTGGCTGTGTGGCAGTCTTAACTCCTAGATCAATGAAATCATTGTTGGGTTTCCTGGTGGAAACATTCCTTCCACTGGAACTAAGACCTCTAGGCCAGCAGAACGTAAGGTCAGAGGAACAGGAAACAAAAACTTTGCTTGTAGGTCATTAGGGGTAAGTGAGTTGTGCCACGCATTAATTCCTGGACCCCACGAATCCTGGCTGTGGGGCAAACAACACTATATATTGGACATTGATTCAGAGCATATATAGCCTTCTGGAGAATCTTGCCTCATTCCTGCAAGATAGTGCCTTCTAGCTGTCACTATAAGTGAGTCTTCAAAAAAACGTTAATTACATCATGCTATCAAGCCAGCTGTGTCAGGATGGTGGGGAACATTGTAAAATAGTAATTTCAACGTGCATGGGTCCAGTGCCTCATATCATTTGCTATGAAGTGAGTTTCTTGGTCGGAAACAATGCTGTCTGGAATACCATGATGGTGAATAAGGCATTCTGAAACTCCATGGATGATAGATTTGGACTTTGTTAGTAAGAAGAAAACACTGCCCCTTTCATGGGAGTGGCTCAATACAATCAGGTAGCTGGCTGAACACCCCATATTGAGGACTCAGCGTTGGTCTCTGCTACAACCAAATTGGGCACTCAGCAGTAGCCATAGCCAGGTAGGCCTTGGTGAGTGGAAGTCTGTGTCTGTGTCCATGCGTTACCACCATTCCTCTAGCATGGCGACATTGTTCAAGAGCCCATTGGGCAATGACAAGGGTGACTAGGGAAAGGAGCTGGTTGGTATCCACAAAATGAGTCATCCATCCACTTGATTATTTTTTTCCAGCACTACGGAGATATAATTGACAAACAGCACTGTATAAATTTAAGGTGTACAATGTGAAAATTTGATACATTTATATATGGTAAAATGATTACCACAATAGAGATAGTTAACACATCTATCGCTTCACATAATGACCATTTTTTTTATGGTGAGAACATTTAAGATTTACTCTTTTAGCAATTTTCAAGGATGTAATACAGTATTGTTAACTATAGTCACCATGCTGTGCGTTACATCCCCGGAACTTATTCATCTTCTAACTGGAAATTTGGATAATTTGACAGAAATATCTCCATTTTGCCCATGCCCAGCTCCTGGTAACAACCATTGTACTCTGTGTTTATTTGGGTTCAGCTTTTTTAGATTGCACAATAAGTGATATCATACAGCATATGCCTTTACCTGTTTGACATTTCATTTAGCATAATCCCCTCAAGGTCCATCCATGTTGTAGCAAATAGCAGGATTTCCTCCTTTCTCGTGGCTGAATAATATTCCGTTGTGTATATATATGTACTACATCTTCTTTATCCACTTATCTGTTGACAGAGACTTAGGGTGTTTCGCTTCTTAGCTGTTGTGAACGAGGAACATGAGAGTGCAGATATCAGGATTCAAGATCCTGATTTCAATTCCTTGGGTGTATAGCCAGAAGTGGGATTGCTGGATTATATGGTAGTTCTATTTTTAATTTTTTTAAGGAAGCTCCATACTGTTTTCCAAAATGGCTGTGCAAATTTACATTCTCATCAACAGTATGCAAGGGTTCACTTTTTCCATGTCCTCACCAACAATTTGTTATCTCTTGTCTCTTTGATAACAGCCATTCTAACAGGTTTGGGGTGATATCTCACTGTGGTTTGGATTTGCAATTCTCTGATAATTAGTGATATTGAACATCTTTTCGTATACCTTCTGGCCATTTGTACCTCGTCTTTGGAAAAACGTCTGTTCAGGTCCTCTGCCTGATTTTTAATTAGGGTGTTTTTTTAATATTGAGTCGCATGAGTCCTTTATATACTGTGAATATTGACCCCTTATCAGATATATGATTTGCAAATATTATCTCCCACTCAGTAGATTGCATTTTCACTCTGTTGATGGTTTCTTTGCTGTGCAGAAGCTTTTCATTTTGATGTAGTCCCATGCATTATTTTTGCCATTGTTATTTGTGCTTTTGGTTTCATATCAAAAAATCATTGCCAAAACCAATGTCGAGGAGATTTTGCCCTATGTTTTCTTCTGGGAGGTTTATGGTTTCATGTTTTGTGTTTAAGTCTTCAATTCATTTTGAGTTAATTTTTGTGAGTGGTGTAAGATAGAAGTCCAATTTCATTTTTCTGCATGAGGTTATTCAGTTTTTCTCAACACCTTTTATTGAGGACACTATATTTTCTCCATTGAGTATTTGTGGCTCCCTTGTCAAATATTAATTGAGTATATATGTATGGATTTATTTCTGGGTTCTTCATTTGGTTCCATTGGTTTATGTGTCTATTTTTATGCCAGTATCATAGTGGTTTGATTACTATAGCTTTATGGTATAGTTTGAAATCAGGTAGTGTGATGCCTCCAGCTTTGTTCTTCTTTCTCAGGATAACTTTGGCTATTCAGGGTTTTTGATAGTTCCACGTGAATTTTAGGATTTCTGTGAAAAATTCCATTAGAATGAAGATTGCATGAAATCTGTATATGGCTTTAGATAGTATAGATTTTTTTAGCAATATTAATTCTTCTTATCTATGAACATGGGATATTTTTCCATTTATTTCTGTCTTTTTCAATTCCTCTCATCGATGTTTTGCAGTTTTTAATGTGTAAATCTGTCACCTCCTTGGGTAAATCTATTCATTGTACTTTGTTGTTTTTGATGCTACTGTCAATGAAATTGTTTTCTTTATTTTTTTCAGATATTTCATTGTTAGTGTATAGAAACACGACTGATTTCTGTATGATGATTTTGTATTTAGCACTTTTACTGAATTTGTTGATTAGTTCTAACTGGTTTTTGAAGTCTTTTGGTTTTTTTACATATAAGATCACATCACCTGCAAACAGAGACAATTTTACTTCTTCTTTTGTGACTTGGGTGCCTTTTATTTCTTTTTCTTGCCTGATTGCTCTGGCTAGGACTTCCATTACTATGTTGAACAAACTATGGGCATCCTTTTCTGGTCCCTGATCTTAGAGAAAAAGCTTTCAAATACTCATGTTTGAGTATAATGTTAGCTTTGTGGATTTGTCACATATGGCCTTTATTATGTTGAGGTACATTCCTTCTATACCCAATTTATTGAGAGTTTTCAATCACAAAAAGATGTATTTTGTCAAATGCTTTTTCTGCATCTATTAAGATGATCATATGATTTTTACCTTTTATCCTATTAATGTGGGGTGTCACACTTATTGATTTCTGCGTGTTGAACCATCCTTGCATCCCAGGGGTAAGTTCCCCTTGATCATGGTATATGCACCTTTTAATATGCTGTTGAATTAAGTTTGCCAGTATTTTGTTGAGGATTTTTGTATCTATATTCATTAGGAATATTGGCCTGTAGTTTTCTTTTCTTGTAGTCTCTTTATCTGGCTTTGTAATCCAGGTATTACTAGCCTCATAAGGTGAATTTGGGAGTGTTCCCTTCTCTTCCATTTTTTGGAAGAGTTTGGTAAGGATTGGCATTGATTCTTCAGATGTTTGGTAAAATTCACCAGTGAAACCACTAGTCCTAAGCTTTTCTGTGTTAGGAGGTTTTTAATTGCTGATTCAATCTCCTTACTCATTATTGGTCTATTTAGATACTCTATTTCTTCATGATTCATTTTTGGTAGCTTGTGTGTTTCTAGGAATTAACCTTTCTTCCAGATTATGCAATTTGTTGGTGCATAATTGTTCCTAGTAGTCTCTTAAGATCCTTTGTATTTCTGTAATATCAGTTGTAATGTTTGCTCTTTCATTTCTGATTTTACTTATTTGATTCTTCTTTCTCATTTCTTACTCTTGCTAAAGGTTTCTCCATTTTTTTTATCCTTTCAAAAGACCAGCTCTTGGTTTTGTTGATCTTTTATTTTGTATTTCTGATCTCTATTTTATTTATTTCTGTGGTGATCTTTATTTCCTTCCTTATAATACCTTTGGCTTAGTTTCTTCTTTTTCTAGTTCCTTGAGGAGTAAAGTTAGGTTGTTTATTTGAGATCTTTCTTTTTTCTTAATGTAGTCAGTTGTTGCTATAAACTCTCCTCTTAGAACTGATTTTTGCTGCATCCTATAAATTTTGATATGTTGTGTTTCTGCTTTCATTTATTTCAAGATTTTTAAATTTCTTTTTTACCCATTGGTTGTTCAGGAGCGTGTTGTTTAATTTCCACATATTTGTGAATTTTCAAGTTGTTCTGCTGTATTGATTTCTAGTTTCATACTATTGTAGTTGGAAAAGATATTCAGTATGAATCTAATCTTTTTAAATGTACTAAGACTTGTTTTGTGACCTAACATATGGTCTATCCTGGAGAATGTTCCATGTGCACTTGAGAAGAACATGCATTCTGCTTCTGTATGATGGAATGTTCTGTATATGTCTTCTAGGTTCATTTGGTCTAAAGTATAGTTTGAGTCCAATGTTTGCTTATTGATATTCAGCCTGGATGAACTACCCATTGTTGAAGTAGGGTATTGAAGTCCCCTATTTTTACTGTATTATATTTCTCCCTTCAGCTCTAGTACTGTTTGCTTAATATATTTAGGTGCTTCAATGTTGGGTGTATATTTATTTATGATTGTTATATCCTCTTGATGAATTGACCCCTTTGTCATTATACAAGACCTTCTTTGGTTACTGCTTTTGGTTTAAAATCTCTTTTGTATGATATAACTATAGCCACCATTGCTCTCTTTTGGTTTCCATCCCTTTATGTTGAAACTATCCATGTCCTTAAAGCTGAAATAAGTTTCTTGTAGGCTGCATATAGTGGGGTCTTATTTTTTCATCCATCTGGCCACCCCAAGCCTTTTGATTGGAGAAATTAATCTATTTACATTTAGAGTGATTATTAGTAAAGACTTACTAACGCCATCTTATTGTTTTCCAGCTGTTTTGTAGTTCCTTTGTTTATTTCTTTCTTGCTTGCTGTCCTCCACATGCTTTGATTCCCTTCTTCTTACTTTTCGTGTATCTACTGTAGGTTTTGCTTTGTTGTTACCATGAGGTTTACATAAAATATCCTACAGATATAGTAGTCTTCTTTATGCTGATAACAACTTAACTTTGCCTACATGTAAAAACACTACCCTTTTACTCCTCCTTTCTTTTACATTTTTAATGTCATAATTTATCTCTCTTTATATTATGCATTCATTAACAAATTCTTGTAGCTAAAGTTATTTTAATACTTTTGTACTTTTACCTTTTTATTAGAGTTGTGTGTTTATCATACTACCATATAGCAGTATTAGAGCATTCTGAATTTGACTATATACTTATCTTTACCAGTGTGTTGTACATTTTTGTCTGTTTTCATGTTACTCATTATCATCCTTTTATTTCCGGAAGAACTCCTTTCACTATTTCTTGAAAAACAGGTCTAGTAGTGATGGACTTTTATTTGCTTTTATTTATCTGGGAACATCTTTATTTCTCTTTTATTTCTAAAGGACAATTTTGCCAGATAAAATATTCTTGGTTGGCAGTGTTTTTTTTCTTTCAGCACTTTAATTATATCACTCCACCATCTCCTGGACTTCCTGTAAGGTTTCAGCTGGGAAATCCACTGATAGCCTCGTGGGAGTTCCCTTATAAATAATAAGCTCCTTTTCTCTTAGAGTTTTAAGAGTCTCTTGCTTTGATTTTTGACCATTTTATTATAATGTATCTTGGGGAAGATCTTTTTAAGTTGAATTTATTTGAGGTCCTTTGGTCTTCATGAACTTGGCCATATCTTTCCACAGATTTGGGAAGTTCTCTGTTATTATTTCTTTTTATATGTTTTCTGCCCTGTTCTTCTTCTCTTCTCCTTCTGGGACGCCAATAATTTACAGATTGCTTCTTTTGATGGTATCCCATAGTTCATGTAGGCTTTCTTTACTCTTTTTAATTCTTTTTCTTTACTCTTTTTTTATTCTTTATTCTTTATTCTCTTCTGACTGGATAATTTCAGTGGTCCTGTGTTCTACTGCACAAATTTTTTTTCTTCTGCTTGATCCATCCTAATGTTCATGGTCTTCATTGCATTTTTTTCATTTAATTCATTGTATTCTTTAGTTCCAGATTTTTGTTTGGTTCTTTTTCATGTTTTCTATCTTTTTATTAACATTCTCATTTTGTTTATATAGTGTTTTCCTGAATTTGTTGAATTGTCTTTCTGTGCTTTCTTATAGCTCACTGAGCTTCCTTAAAACAGCTATTTTACATTCTTTATTGGGTAAATCACAAATCTCCATGTCTTTGGAGTGGGTTACTCGAAGATTATTGTGATTATTTGACAATGTCATGTTTCCTTAATTTTTTCATGTTCCTTGAGGTCTTGCATTGCTATATTTGCCTTTGAAGTACCAGTCACCTCCTCCAGTCTTGACTGACTTCAGTACAGAAATGCCTCCTGTCAGTCTTACTGCGCATTCTGAGGCTTTTTCAGACCTTATATGGATATGTGTGCTTCACACTTCTTGCTCACTCTTGTGGCAGAATTCTTAAGCTTGTATGTCTTCTCTTGATCCTGTAACGCACCAAACCGGGTGTTGAGAGCCTCTCTTTTGCTTTGCCTAGGGCAGTGCTAAAGCTCACGCTTGTGGTCTCTTCCTAGGCCACATATTTGGGCCAGCTTTCTGCATGTGTTCACTAGGCATCCACCAAAGCTCATTTTTGTCACTCTTGGGAGTGTGCACAGGGAGTTGGCCCTAGGATGTGGGTATGTGTGGGTGAGGTACATGGACCCCTGGGAGTGCCCTTGGGCCATTTGGGGGAATCCATGGGTAAGGCATGCAGGCGACTTGTGGATGGGGCTCCCAATGAGTCTATGATTCAGTTAGTAGGATCTGTGTCCCTTTGATTCATTCATTGCCCTGGCTGCTATTCTCCTAACCATTCATCTCTCCATAGTTGTGCAGCTCACAATTCAGTATTCTGGATGAGAGAGAAATGGGCCTATAGGCCTTTTTGACACATCCTGCACAGCTGAGGAAACTGGGTCTTCACTCATATGCTCTCACTTTCCTCCACAGGAGAAATCACAAATTGAGAAGAGCTCTCTGGGCACTGATCTGTGCCACTCAAAGGGAGGAGTGATGTAAGTAAATTCAAACTCTTCCTCTTACCCTCTCCAGTGCATCAAACTAGGATGTTTTTACTCCAGTGGTGTGCTGGAACTTCTCCACCAGACTCCTGGGCTTCCACAAAAATTCTCTCACCTGTGGATGATTGTCTAAATCAGTGTTCTCCAAGACCTATCACTCTTTATCTCTCTCTCCTTCTGCCTATAAAGAAGTCGTGTGAGCACACCACAAGATGGTGACCATCTACAAGCCAAGAGAAGAGGCATCAGAATGAAACCTGTTTTGCTAGCACTTTGATTTTGAACTTCCCAGCCTCCAGAACTGTGAGAAATAAATTCCTGTTATTTAAGCCATTCAGTCTATGGTATTTTGTTATGGCACTGATAAGAGATTTTCACATATTGGGGTATATGGGGTAACTATTCAGGTTCAAAATTGATTTGGCTTGAACTAAAGAAGCCTGACTTATGGCCTATCAAACATACATTGTACATCTGCTTTAACCATTAAAGTAAAGAAGGCACTCTCTTAAGAATGCATACTTCTCCTCCTCGCCCTATTGGTAATGCCCTATTGGTAAGGCCCACATTAGTCCCTTTCTAGACATGAAGGTCATGTTGACCTGCTAATTTGCAACTAAATACCTCTTTGAAAGCTTCATGAAAATGTATCCTGGTTGTGTTTAACGTATGTTCTTTGTTCTAAAAAGATAAAAGATGGGGTACTGAAAGCCATGTTTCTTTGGAAAGCCTTCTAAGGCCTTCCCAGGTTATAATCCTTACTGTGGCACAAGTAAAACTCACCTTATTTCTCTTATCTATAGAATGGTTCTTGGTTATTTGCATCGACAGCAGTCTGAGCAGACTAATACACTATGTACTTCACATTTTTACAGAGATTTAAAACCCTCTTTCCGTACTTCTTTCTTCTTTTTTTTCATTTTTTGGTGAGGAAGATTGGCCCCAAGCTAACAATCTTCCTCTTTTTGCTTGAGGAAGATTTTCCCTGAGCTAACACCTGTGCCAATCTTCCTCTATTTTGTATGTGGGATTCCTCCATAGCATGGCTTGATATGTGTAGGTCTGTGCCTGGGATCTGAACCAGCAAACCCCATGCTGCTGAAGCGGAGTGTGTGAACTTAACCACTATACCACCAGGCTAGCCCTACTTGTTTCTTCATGTCGAAAGAAAACCTAAAAATGTAGCAAATCTCATAAAGGGCAGGTTTCTTCTAAGTGCTAACTTTAGGCCAAATTAAATTCATGCACATAAAGTTATTATAGTTCTAATTGCTTTCAATAACTAATTATGTATGTTAATGTTGAAAGACATGACAAAATATGAAGATAAATCAGTGAATCATGGATTTCACTTGTTTGAAATTCCCCCTACTCCTGTATCCCCGAGCCTTGACACATGTTCTTCTCCTTCGTTTTCTCTTTGCCTCTCTAGTTTCTACCCATCATTTGGTCCTCAGCTTAAACATCACTTCATCAGGAAGCCTCTCTTAATCCTCTAACTGCATTAGGTTTCCCGTTATGTGTTATATGTTTCCAAGGCATCCTTAACTTCTCCTTTGTAACAATTTCAAACTCACTGTATGAATCTGGACTCTCTAGAAAAACAGATTACATATAGAGAAAAGGAGATTCATTATAAGGAATTGACTCATGGAATTGGGGAGACTGAGAAAACCCAAGACCTGTAGTTAGCATGTCAGAGACCTAGAAGAGTCTATGGTCTAGTTCCAGTCTAAGTGCAAAGACCTGAGAACTAAGAGAGCTGATGGTGTAAGTTTTAATCCAAAGGTGGCAGGCTTGAGACCCTATTTGAGTTCAAAAGCAGAGAAAAAACTGATGTCTCAGCTCAAAGCAGTCAGACAAGAGGAGTTCCTCTTACTAGCAGGAAGATCAACCTTTTTGTTCTAATCAGATCTTCAATTAAGTGGATGAGGCACACCCACATTAGAGATAGCAATCTGACTTTTCAGTCTACTGATTCAACTGTTAGTGCTATTCAAAAACACCCTCATAGAAACACCTAGAATAAAGTTCGAAAAAATATCTAGGTACCCCATGGCCCGGTCAGGTTGACACATAAAATTGACTATCATCCCAATTATTATTTTTTGATAATAACAACACAAGAACTGTGTCTGACTTGCTCATCTAATATCCCCAGAGCCCACAAAAAATAGGCACTTAACAAATAAATTTTTGCAGAATAACTGACTAAATACCAAATATCAAGTGCACTAACTCAATCCTTATATGAAGAAAACAAATTACTAGGTCTGTGATAAATATAAGACTGCATCTATCTTTTGCCTGAATCTCCATTTATACTGCGCTGACTTCTTCCTTTGAAAATTTTGTGCACTTAGCAAAGCAAAGAATTTCTAGACTCCTTTGGATTTTTATTGATGCATTCATAATTTCCCGTATAAACTCAATTGATATAAAATGTCTTTTGTTTTATGATGTAATTCACTTATTTCATATTTAAGGCTTTATTATATATGAAATTCCCTTCATTGATCCCACGTTCCCCTCCAAGTATATTCTTATTAGCGCTCCTCCATTTCACGGGCAAATTTCTCAAAAAGTTGTCGATATTTGCTGCCTTCATTTCATCATCTGCCTCAACACACTCTAGTCTGACCTCATTTTAGTTTTTGCTAAGTTATCATTGGCCTTTCCATGCCACTAAACGCAATGATTAATTAAAAATCTTCATCAAACTTGATCTCCCCACAGCACTAACACTACTGACCCCTCAATTCTTTTGGAAATACTCTTCTCTCCTGCCTTCCATGACACCATATTTTCTTCTCGTCTGTCTACCTTCTCCTTTCTGAGTCTCCTACGCTACAATCCTCCTTCTCCTCCTGACTCCCAATTATTGGAGGTTCTCTCAGCTTTATGCCAGCCCTCTTCTAAACTGTACTTCCTTGGCTAGCTTTGACTGCCACCAATATGGAAATGACTTGCAGATTTGTGTTTCCACCCAAAACTTTCCTCTCTGTTCCACACCATATACCTGACTATGACATTCCATTTACATGTCATCCTCTGTCTTCTCTCAAACCTGGTCCTGATCCAGTGTTCCCAATCTCAATAAATGTTAACAGTGTATTTTCAGTTGTGTAAATGAGAATTCTAAGAATATTTGCTGACACTTCCCACTCCATCACATCCTCATACCTAGAATCACTCTGTTGATTCTCTTACATACATATCTTAATTTCCTCCTCTTCTCTTTCACTCTCCTCCTCTCCACCCCCAAGTCGAAGATAACATCACTACTGACCTACATGACTATAATAAGATTATTAATTTTCTCTTCCCCCAAGTTCATTTCTAGATACTCCAATTTGTTATCCTTACTGCAATTAGAGTGACCTTTCAAAATAGAAGACTAATCACATATGTCTGAGTGTTTAAAACACTCAGTGGGTTTCCTTTGTATTAGCTTGAAAAGTAAAAACCTTAACATAAGACACTGCATAGTCATACTTTCCTGCATCTTTCCAGGTTCACCTTTAACTTATCCCCTTCTATCCTCTTCTCCCACTTTCTGTCCCACTGTTTTCTAGACACTCTGGCTTTGTCTCATTTGCCTGAATGCTCTGTACTTTTTCACATGACGTGGTCGTGTGAAAAATCTACACCCCAATATACCCTGATATAGTCTACCCCAATTAACAGATTGGCACAAGTTTCGGGAAGGCGTCCCTTTACTCCCTGACACTAGATGCTCTCAAAGCATCATGTACCTCTCATTTGGATTACGTGTAACTGCACTTGTTTCATCATTTTATCAATGTCTATTTCCCCAGCAGACTGCAATATCCATTACAGTAACTATAATGTCTCTTTTATTCACAGCTATGTCCCCAGATCCTGCCTAGTATATTGATTAATAAATGATGAATCTAATTGAACAAAAATTTATTGAATGTTGATTGTGTGCAGGCACAACAGGGGTGATATAAAAATATGTTGGAGATAGCCTCTCCCTTCAAAGAGCTTACTTTTCCATTTAGGAGTCAAACCTAAATAGAAATAAAAAAATAAATACTACATAAGTAGTTAACATCAAATGCTATGACATGGAAAGTTGTGACGCAATTTAAAATAAGTTACAAAGCAATATAAGAGATAAGATCATTATAATCAGAATGGTCTAATGATGATTTATGGATGAAAAGAGTCTTGAGCTTGACCTGGAAAGAGAGGGAGGAGTTGGAGAGTCAAAATGGAGAAGGTAGAAGTTTCTGGGGAGAAGAATGAAATGAACAACACTCTAGAAGCAGGCTAGCCTTGGGGATCAAGATCTATGGTGATGCCCTCCCAGGATCCCTCATAGGGCTCCAGCATTCCGTGAAAATAAAGAGAGACTGCAGTTTTAGAATGTGATAAAAGCCAAATTGTAGTACAATAAGAATTTCAATGGCTGAAAATCCTGAAACAAAGCTTTAGTATAATATTTCCACAAAATTCTGGAAGTACCTTTGCGGCATAAACTGGAATGTGGGAAGAAAAGTTATGAGAATTCAATGGGCTGTCTTTCTAGACAAAGTTTTAAACCAGTTTGCAAAGTTGTAGTCTTGTTGGACAGTTTCCTGAATCTCAATGAAGTCTTTAGAATTATCAGCATATAAAACAGGAGACATGGTTTTCCCCTTACGAATAAGAGCTATTCCTTGCCCTCAACAGCCTATTTTTCATGCTTAGATGCAATCATAGAATCTTCTTTTAAAGAAAACTGACCTAAAGGTGATTTGCCAGCAATCCTTGGAAATCGATCCCTTGTTTTCAAAGCTATGTTTTTCCTGAAACACCACCTCTAAAAGAACAGTTGCATATTTGGCAATACCAAACATAAATATATTACCTTATCTGTGAAATCATCATTTTGCAATAGAAGAATTAAGAAATTCACAACTTCTTACATGGAATTTCCTACATAGAAATGCTAACGTAAATATCAATGCTACATAGATTTACAGCATTCCTGTGAATGTGTATCAATAACAAATATCAGACTATGTCATCAGATCTCCAAATCACAATGGCATCTAGACTGGAAATGATTCAATATTCAAAAATAGACCTTTGTTTAATATGATTTCTTATCAAATTAACACATCACATACTTTTAAGAGTCGAATGTTTCCCCAAGGCTTGTTTTGAAAAAGATCTATTTCCGCTCCTCCTCCGCCCACCATCCTTGCTTCCTGCTCCCAGAGATATCCACTTAATTGCTTAATTTCAGATTTAGGCATTAGCTATCGACTTCCAGCTATGGAAAATAAGAACCTCAGTCTCTTTCAATCTCCTCCCTCCAGCTGGGTCACAACATATTTACAGTTTCCATCCTCCATCCTCTTAATGTAGGCATATCATAATTTGTGTAGATTAACATTCAATGTTTATTTTAACCATGCAAAGCAATTCACCCCTGAATCATATGATACATGGTGTCATTTTCTTTCCTGCACAATGTACTGTTTCTCCTGGAGTTAATAATGGTCTTGTTTATAGCTTGCTCATTTTTTTGGTAATTATCCCTAGTTTAAATCTAAACTCTCTGCCAATCATTTAATCCCTTTCTGTGGATTAAAACACATTTGGTATTCTATCTATTTCATCATTATGCAGTAATCACTCACGTAGCCTTCTGATTCACTCCAGGCTAAACAGCTGTCGTTGTGGGGTCTCTTTTCTTGGGGAATTCTCTTTACTTATCTCTTCAGTTGAATCCAATGTTTGCTGGACTCCTTTCCTTCGTCTTTTTTCTTTATTCACTCGTTTTCCTGATATATATATTTTAGTAACTTTTTAAGAAAGTATGCTTGAGAGGTAAATATTTTTATTCATTTTGCGTCTTCACATAGTTGATTCTCCTCACATATATTTGGTACAAAATTCTTGCTTGGAACTTATTTCCCTTCAAAATTTTGAACACATTTATCCATGATCTTTAAGATTCCATTGAGGTTGTTGAGAAGTCCAATTCCATTGTTAATTTTAATCATTATTATGAAATCTTATTTCTTAAAAATTGGTGAATATTTTTCTTTTCCCAATGATAATTGTGGTAGTGCAGATCTCAGTTTATTCATTGTGCTTGGTATTCAGGAGAATGTGTCAACTTGAATATATGTCCTTCAATTCTGGGAAATATTCTTTAATTCTTTCTTTGATGATTATCTCCCCTGTTCTTTATTTTCTCTTTCTGAACTGGCTCTCTAATTTTATCTTTCCTTTCTTATAACCATCTCACTTTCCCTTTGTTTTTTTCAGGGGAAATTTGCTCAGCTTTATCTTCCAAACCATTTTTTAAAATCTTCACTATTATATTTTTAATTTCAAAGTAGTACTTTTTATTCTTTAAATACTAAACTTTAATAGCACTGTGTCCTTTTTCATAAAAGCAATATCTTCTCATATGTCTATTTATGTTTTTTAAATCTTTTTTCTCTTACAGAGTCACAATTTCCTCCAAGGGTTTTTTTTCCCTGTGTGTATGATTTGGCCTTAAACTTTAACAGTAGAGGATTTCCTTCGTTGCCTGGTGACTCCTGGCTGCCTGCTCATAATGGAAAGTGGGCACTTCCCACCTGGTTGGAAGCTGTCCATGCATGGTAGGGATTCTTCATTGTTGAGTTCATTGTAGAGTGGTCTGACTGGGCAATTAGAATAGACGATCCAGTTGTCATTACCTTTAGGTCTTTTTCTCTTGGGATAGTTAAAGTTCTTGGTGAAGATTCTTCCAATCTTCTATCTGGAGGGTAAGAGTCTGGCTGGCGGTATTCTGGAATACAGAAATCTGAGAGGACCTCAACTTTCCATATGTAATCTACAGATAGTTTATGTAATAACTGCATTTTCAATACAATATCTTTACCTTCAATGGCACTTCTTTGATGCAATATCTCCATTCTACTTCTTCCAGAGGAGAAATTTCCAGTCTTCTGTCAAGGTGGGGAGGCACAATTGCCTAGCTACACACAATGGTAGAATAGATGAAAGTGACTAAACACTTCATACATGAGCTTTCAACCAATCATTCTTTTTAAGCAACAGCCTCATACATTCTTCCAGAAGTAACTGTAGTAGCCAATTTTAGTGGATTTTATAGGTTCTGTAGTATAAATAGCTTTGTTAGTTAGAATTTGTCACTGCTGACTTATTATGCAATTTTCTGGAATGTGCTATGTCTGTTACGTCTCACCCATTTGCTTTCTAGTTCTAAACTTAAGGGTTGACTATTTTTCGTTCTCTTTATTTTTGTGAGTATAAGTCTTTTTTAAAACTTCCTTTACTATCATATTTGTAGGTTTACAGGGGAGCAGATGTAAATACATGTCTGATCTGCCATTCTAGACCTCTTGATTAGTTCACTACTCATCTGTATTAACAAGAGTAGTAATGAACATTTTCAGTGCTTTTGTGAGGATTATATAAGATGATATGTGTAGAAGTAGGAAGAAATGGGTTTTGCATATTATAACAGGCACTCAATAAATATATACTGTCCCTTTCTTTTGAAGGAGCAACTACAATCATCTCCTCCATCTTAGTCTGTCTGTCCCATCCATTCTCAATGATCGGATAAAGATACTGAGCGTCACAGGGATTCATATGAGTTATCCAAGCACATACAAACCATTAACGTCAGAGAGACTTAAATGTTTCCCTTTCTTGCCTTTTTTACATGTATATGATTCTCTTTAGATCTGCATCCTCATATCTAAGGATGTTAGTATTCCTTTTGCAAAACTGGGATTGTCATTTTCTCTAACAGGTGAGTAAACTACAGCTACAAAAGATGGTTATACAAATGGCCAAAACTGCTTAATTTAAGAGGAACTATAACCGATCAGGTGTGACAACAACTAGCTATGGCATAAGGGCAATGGATTCGTAACAGTTGACTTAAACAACTCTCAAAATTTGCACACTTCTTCATAAAACCGGTAGGAATATAACTATTTCTACAAAGATCGCATCCTAGAAGACAAGGTCTTCCATTCTTGCTGCCGTATCACCAGCCTGCATACTGGTGCCAGAAAGCCTGGAAAAGCCTGTCTGAGGAATTTCCAAGATAGCTACCCTGTTCTCACCTTGCAAGAATCTGACTCTATGGGTCTTGCTGGAACTTAGATTTTTCATTTTAAATGTTCTCAAATGATTTGAGCTGCACCTAGGTTTAGAAGTCACTCCAGTAGAGTACATATTCTTTAGGTAGAGCAAAAATATAGAGATATTTTCTTAACAAATCAGTAAAATGTCCTAGGAAAACCTTTTGGAAGTCTCTATTATGGCTTTCTATTTGGGTGACTCCAGAAGATCATTTGAGTGAATTTTATTCTTGATCTTATAACTCTGAGCACATTCTCTAACCCTAGGATGACTGAAGCAGCAAGGAAGACACTCAGGACCGTTCAGCATTGCCATATTCTACAGCAGCTTTTCCAGCAAAGACTAGCACTGTGTGCTTTAGACACACTGATAAGTTAGCTAACAGTTTTGCTGCTGACACCTAGAAATTACACAGAGAATGCTAACTGCTGGAGAGATGTTCCTTCGATAGAACATATTGGTCTTCCATGGAAAGTACCATCTACTGTCATCTACAGATGGTATTCACCAAACTTTTACATAATTTTATTGTTGTAGAAATTATATTTAGTAAGATGTTCGTGAGGAAACAAAGAAATTGATGGGGGCCCGCCCTGTGGCCGAGTGGTGAAGTTCGTGTGCTCTGGCTTCAGTAGCCCAGGGTTTCACTGGTTTGGATCCTGGGTGCGGACCTAGCACTGCTCATCAGGCCATGCTGAGGCAGTGTCCCACATAACACAACTAGAAGGACCTATAACTAGAATATACAGCTATGTACTGTGGGCCTTTGGGGAGAAGAAAAAGGAAAAGATTGGCAACAGATGTTAGCTCAGGTTCCAATCTTTAAAAACAAAATTGATTAACTCTTCCTTTGCAAAAATAAGGAATTTCACCTTAACAAGAGAGTGTAGGTAAGTCTGAATCATTATACTAATGTTTTTTTTTCCTTATGAATTCAACTTTCTTATGAATTCTTTTGAATTTAGCATAATGTCCATATGGTGTATTTACAGATGTTAAGCTCTAAATGAATGCTTCAAATAGAATCACAGAATTTTATTGCCAAGAAGAACTAAAGATTATGCTGTCTACTACAAAATCCTCACTTTATTGGCAAACAAACAGAGGCTTAGAAAACCTCAATGTTTTGTCTGTAGTCGCACATCTAGTGGTTGACATCAGTATCAGATCTTTTAATGTCTGGAGGAGTTTTATTTCCACCACGCTTTTCCTAAACTGTGTTCTTAAAAAAGTCGGGTATCCCAAAAGACGTTACTAAATTTGATGTGGGAAAATGGCACACAAGTTTGAGTAAACTTATTTTGAATTTCCATGAGGGCTGACTGTGGACAGTTTTTCCTAAGTGTTTCATCATGTACCATTCTAGGCGTAATGACTATTAAAATTTCACAGGAACTCATACCACACTTTGGGAAATCACTTCTATTCTCTGCAGCTGAGTTCTGTCACCATTTCTGTGCAATTGTCTTCGTGGAGGCTATGGTGCTAAATCCTGTTAACTTGGTGCAGATTTTTACTTGTTACTGCTTGACAGTAATATCCTAAACTTCACGCATGAATAGACGAGATATTGCACTAGAGTTCAAAGATATAACCTTCTGCCCTAAAGAGCTGTAGCAAGACAGAAGTTCTTCGGGGGAATATTTTTGTGGTTTCAATTTCTACACTAAGTTTTCTGTTGCAGTCTGCAGGGGCTGCTACATTTGTGTATGAGATCAGGAACTATGAAGTTACATTATTGTAACCGCTTTGGAAGTTCTTGACCTTGATCTATACAGAATATATCTACACTTGCTTTTACTGCACTATTATTACTTCCGTTCTCTCTATTTCTATATTTTCTTTAATGTGCCTTGAGCTCCTCAGATAAAAGGATTATCAGAAGTACAAAGTGTTGTATTATTACTACAAGCGTAAAATCTTCTCTTCAGTTCATCAGTGAAAGTTTAGTCCATTGACTAAAATGGTCTAAATTTTTTGAAGTGTGCTACCAACATGTTTCTGAGGACACATAAAAATACTGAAGGACATATATAGAAGTGTCCTGTCTTTTGAATGCTCAAATGCCAGTTTCTAGGATTATATGTTTAGTTTCTCTAAAGACATTTTGAATGTAACTTTTCCCTCTTTTTTCCCCGAGATGGCTAGGAATAATTATGTCCATCAGTCTTCTAACAGCACTTTGACAAATGGTAAAAATTACTTGTTTAAAAGATATTGACACTTTTAATCAGTGCTACCGTCATATTAGAAGGTCGTTAAGAAAGAGGGTTGGAGAAAGAGTTCTGTGTTTGCTTACTTTGTTCCTTATGAAAGGAGTAAATATTGTGAAGAATAGATGAGTTAGTGCCTTGGAACTGATGAAAATTATCGGAAGAGTGTCTGTCTACGAAGGCCACACAACTCCAGAGAAAATCCAGACCCTGGGCTCAGTGGAAATGTATAGTATTTGTTTTCTTAGTTTAGAAGCTCTCAAACATAGAACTGGACTCCACTCCTTCGTATTTACGTTCCTTTCCTAAGTCCCACTAAAATCCAAATCTCCCAGGTAAGACGCTTCACATGTAAGCTATTCTTCCTTTTCACTCATTACCATCAATCCCCAAGCTCTGATCACTGCATATTTCTTTCTATTTCCAGCACTTGCACAGTGTGCCATCTACCAACTGGGTTATTGCGTATTTCCCTATGTGATTTTTCTTTTTAAAGTTAGTGAATTTTACCTTCCAATTCAGGTTGTAAATTTCTTAAGTGCAGTCACAGTCTTACTCTTCTTTTGTATACCCAAACACAGTCCTGAGAACCCCACGGAAACTCAAAATACTTGTTGATTTTGATTCATTAAAGGCCTTAGAAAGTGGGAAGTTGAAATGAAGCAGTAAGAGGAGGTAGCCTTACTCTTTGAATCCAGTTACAGAAATTCTAGATCTCACCTTTTGTGATGAGTTCAATATCACTGATTCTGGAATGGGATGGTCAACAATGCTGCAATGACATGGCTGTCAGGCCCTTCGAGGCATTGATGTAGAATAAGGCAGTAGAAGAGTAAATGATTTACAATAATCATGTTATCGTTTCTCTTCAGCTCAAGGCTCTTTTACCACCCTGAAAATTTATCTTACATCCACATTTCGTTAGAAAATACCTTTACGGAAAAGAAAGAATACTCACAAGAAATGTCAGTTAAGACGTTGACCCTGATTCTTTTCCCTGAGAGGTCGGAGAGCAGCTTCTCATGAACTCTCAGGAGCTCTCAAGGGCAGCACAGTTTTACAGTAGTCAGGTGGCCGGGAAACAGAGGAGAAGGTCCTGCTCCCCTGTTTCTGCCCAGTGCAGTAAATGGGGTCAAGTGACCTCACTTGAGATTGGGGCTGAGAAAATAATAAAAGGCGACATGTGCAAGCATAAAGATAATATTTCGAATAAAATTTAACATCATGCAATAAGAAAAGCCAGAGGCAGGAAACACAGACCTTGTGCCTAGGTCTCTCACTGATGTGATTTGTGAGCCCAGGTGGTTTCACCTCTCTGATCCTTAGCTCCCTCATCCATGCAGTGGATAACGGTAATGACGCTTACCTGAGAGGAGTGTTGTGAAGAGAAACAAAAGACAGATTTTCATGGTGTAATAAACTTTACCAGCAAATTGATAAACAGACCAATTAGTTTCTCATATATGGTGAAAGAGCCTGCAATAGAAACACTTAAAGGAATTGCATGCCCAAAAATGTGGAAAGGAGAATAAGCCCAGACACCCCATGACCAGGTGGTCACGTGGTAGCCCAGAACTTCCAGCTCGGCAGATGCTCATGGAGTAAGAACAATAATTCCATGCACCAGTGACCCAGACCAGTCTAGATGTTTATTGCCTTTGTCTTTGTCACCCAGCAAAATGCCCAGGCTCTGCCATGATGCAGCCCTCTATGATCTTAATATTTATTGAAAAATAACTTGTTGAGCTTGACCAGTGAAATACTAGTAGACAAAAGAATAGAAGGCTTAAGTCAAGAGACAAATGAAAACGCAAGTCTTTACTGAATATAGTGGTGTGCAAGCAGAATCCAGAAACTGGAAGTGCATGTAGTATTTATGAACCACAGGTGACAACCAATATACAGATACTAAGAATATGGGGGAGTGGCAAGACGCCTCAACACCTAGGATTTTTATTAGACGAGGAAAGAAAGGTTTTTATGCTCCCCGACCCCCTAAGCCAAGAAAGCATATGGTAGAGGAAGTCATTTTAAAGAAAGGCACAAATTTCAAAGTTTTCTGCTTACTTTTTATGCTGCTAAAGGTGGAGACTCAAGATAGAAGCTTTTTTTCCTTTTCCTTTTCTTTACTTTTTTAGGAAATACGTTGACAATCCTTTTTGGTTGTGAAAGAGGAAGTTGGCGTGGACTGAAAGCTTATTATTTTTCTGCCTAAAAGAGGAAGAGAAGTTTTTAAATTTTCTCCTGGCAGCTCCGTAAAAGAAGTTGAAGAGACCCCACAGGAAAAAAGAGTGGTAGGAGAGATGGTATCTTAAAAGGAGGAGGAACAAACTTCCTAAAATGGAGGCTGTAAAATGGGGGAATGGTGCAGTAAATATTTGTTTGCTTTGCACACTTAGCATCCCATCTTTGTTTTGTCTGTTAACCTCTTCTACACGGCCCGTGATCCTGATGGAGTCCTTTAGAAAGAGTCTCTCATCCTCTCCACTCCTCCCTACCACTATTACACACAACACACACGTACCACATTAACACAAACCATGGTGTTAAGCAAGTGGCCCAAGCTGTAATTTGATATATAGACACAAGTTCACTTAATTCCTGGTAGCTAATACATATTCAAATTTTTCCAGATGCCTCCTCCAGCCCCACTTTTTTTAAATAATTGCCTGTTTTTTTGAACAGATACCAATCTACATTGCACACGATATCTTATTGTCCCACTGTAGCTAGTAAGTAATCTGAAGACTATCTTTTCATCAGTGAATATCCTGTTCTCCCTAACATTTCTTTCCAATAGTTTTAGCATCCTTTGATGGTCCTTGATATGTGCATTTTAAAAGATGTTTCTCTGGTTTTACTTTTTAATTTAATATTTGTCTTTTTCCAAGTTCTGTCCAAAAGTCTAGACATAATAGAGCATGTCTAATAGAGTATGCTGATTTTTCTTTAGAAAAACAACTCTACAAGACTTTTGAAGAGTCATCTGAAAGCTTCTTCTCTCAGATAATCTGTTTTTTAAATCTTGATCATATCTAATTCAAGAAAATATCTTGACATTCTTTTAAAAAACATACTGTTTTTTCTGGGATACCACGAAGTTGAATTTCAGCTTTATGTGTGAATTGAAGAGCCAGGATAGCATGCCTAAATGTCCCTTTATAGGTCTCTGGGCCTCAAGGGCTCTGTCTCCATAGGAAGTTCTCGGTGAAGACTATGGCACTTCTGAGCACAGAGGGGAACGTGGTAAGAGACATGGGTCCTATATCTTTCAGCACATGCATGTCAATCAAAATCAAAACAAAAGAAAAATTCCTGATAATTTTAACATTTGGTTTTAAAAATCTCAGATGGAGATGCTATGTCTAACTTACCCAATAATTATTAGACTATGAATTATAAAAGCTTTTTTCATTAATTATTATTCTCAAAGACTCATTAAATAAAATGATTTTAATAGAAATAATATTCTTCCCTGCATGTAACTTCTTTCTTCAGACACAATACTCTATTTTGTCATTTTTAGCACCAGTTAAAAAGGTATAATTCTTCTAAAGAACATAATTCCTAATATGGTATAATGTATGAAGTCTGTTAGAATGTTTATCATCTCATGAATTACACATATATCCTTGCAATGGTCTCTTTGCTTCCACTCTTTTCTCTCTCTCTCCCTAAATGTATCTTGTAAAGATTCCACATTTGATGAATGCAGGAAAACATCCAATAGCTTGTCGTTGCTTGTGAAATCAAGCTTAAATTGAATATTCTGGCATCTTAGTCTTTTGTATTTCATCTCTTCTGTTCATTCTCTCTTCTTCATATCCCACCAAAATGTGCTGATTCTCTTTTGGACGGGCCACTTTACCACATGCACAGGCAGGTGTACCTAGAAACTAATGAAGTTTGAACTTCAAGTCTTCTCACTTACACAGGCCCTGAAGGGGCCTCTCTTAATTTTGTTTATTTTCTTTTCCCTAAAGAGACCTCCACTTCAAGTTCAAGTTCGAAAACTTGAACTTCCTCTGACCTCATGTCGAATACATTAATTCCATTCCCTTGTTTTACCACAGTACCCCATCTTTTCATGTTCCCCTCTTCCTTCCGCTTTTCACTCTGAACATTTAAATCTCTTCTTAAAGGCTCGGATCAATTCCCATTTCCTCCATGAAACATCTCACAGCTACTAGAATTTTCTGGCACCATTATATGCCCCTATTCTTTTATATTTCTCCTTGTTTCTCAAGTCTTAAAATAACGTGTTATCATCTTGTTCTTTACGTGCCCTTGTACGCCATCTGAACTACATCTGGAACATGGAGAGTACATGTAAATACATATCTACATACAGAGATTAATATGTTCATAACAACTCTCCAACTAGGACTTTCTGCCTATGCCACCCATTTTAATATTTTGTTCTGTGTTGTCTTTCTTGTTCTCTAGACAAACATATCTAGATATTTTATTTTGGCCCATTTGAGGGACAAGAATTCCCAAAATTAGTGCTTAATAATCCACATAGTATTTGATATGCCCTGAGCATTCACAAAATATTTAGTATGTGCCAACTGTGTGCTAGGTAATGTACTAGGCAAAGTGCAATATCAGCTACAAATAATGAACAGACATAAGTCAGCATAGTAAGTGCTATTATGGAGGAATTGCACATGTTTCTGAGGCAGCACTAGGACATGCCTCCTGGTCAGATAGGGAGAGAAAGGGGCCACATAATGGGATTACCCGGGAAGGATCACATAGTCCAGGTTTTCCATATTTCTTAAAATTTTGAGTCCTATCCAAGAAGACCTCCTTTTGTGAAATGGTTTTGAAACATCTCCTTCCCTACTGTTCCATCTCTAAGGAGCAGAGGACCCTGATCCTGAAGGAAGGGAAGATTGTGACCCATGAAGAGAAGACTGCTGCAGAGGAGAGGCAGCCGCTGAGCTTCAGACCAGAGAGAAGGAAAGCCGTTTTAATGTAAGGTTAACAATGGGGAAAACAGAATTATATTGATTGATTGGTTGATTTTAGAACTGTATGTGTTCGTTCTTTGGTTTGATTTTTGTTCTCGCAGGAGACTGGACATTTAAAATTTGCTAGCAGTATTTGGTTTCTGATGGCAAAGACATCAATTCACCTTTAGAGCAAAAATGTTTTTGTTTTAGAGAAATCAGCAAGGAGGCCGTTTAAGTCTCACAAATGTAAGGCAAATATCCACCATGGTTCTTGGAAAAAACTGTGATGCCACTAAAATCAGAACGCAGATACTGCAGATTTAAGTGTCAAGTGCTCTGTTTAGCAAAATTTTTTGGACAGATGTGCACTACTATTAACAGGGAGAATACACATTCCATTCAGAGGATATAACCAAATATTTAGTCAAATTCAGGGATGTGGCACATCTAGACGTTTCCAAGGCCTCTCTTTCAGGAAGGACTGCCCCAAAAGTTCCTCTTGGCATTGTTCTCATTCTACAGTTTCATGTGAAAAAAAAACACTTGGAGGAAAGACACACATCTCTGTCTAATCTGAATCTATGCTTCACTTCTGCAAAGACACTGTGCTAGATCTGAGATAAGTGAGTATTGAAGAGAAAATAAGAGACTTCTTCATTTGGGGCCAGGGTAGCTGAGAACCTGGACTCAGATACGTGGAGACATCTGGACATTTTCGTACATGAGAGTTAGGTTGGGCTGCAACTTGTGAAACCTGCCAGGAACCAAGCCCATGTCCAGAGGCTGGTTTGGGGCCTCTGAGTCCTGAGAATAACTGCTTCCAGTAAGAGTCTAATTCATCCCTGCATTGTGCTTCCACTGACTCCAAGCATTCAGACCATATTTCTTAAACACAACATTCCAGCTTGAACTGTGCTTCAGATTTTAGAAGCTTTAAGATGGGGCATTAATTTGCACTTAGAGTAAATTTTTGTAGAGACTGTAGAAGAACTGGGAACAGACAATAACAAAATGATGATATGTAATCTGAAGTACTGTGCTCTGAAGTAGACAGATTTCAGAACAAAAATGGCTGATGGAGATGACAAGTGACCCCAAGACAGATACGCAGAATACCTTAGCATTTCTAAGGGCCCCAAGAAGAGGCGCCTGGTAGAATAATGGACTTCTCCAATTTGTAGGATGAAGTCTTCAGATCATAATTCGACTGTTAAAAACAGATCGACTTGTTTCGGAGTCACAGGCTAGGATATCTGATAACATATCAATTTGCCAATAATTGGCCAGTCCTTTCCTTGGTTGAAAAAGCATCACGAGGAAAGAAAGAGACTCCTCAGCACAGATCACAGGGGAAGTGTGTGTCATAGCCCCTGGAAGACAATCAAGGCTGAACAAGGACTGTATTCCTAGCAAGATTTTTAAATAATTTTCATTTTAATTTTTGATAAACAATGCATTTACATGTTTTAAATCTAAAAAAAAAAACAGTATATTCAATGATAAGTTTCTCTCCCACTCTGTCTCATAGCCACTCACTCTTATGAAGCAACCAGTATCATCAGTTTTTTGCATACTCCCAAATACTTTCTATGCAGAAAAAAAATACACATGCATGAATACATATTTCCCCACTTTTTCACCAAATGGCAGCTCCTACACACACTTATTCTCATTCTTCCTTTTTTCTTTAACATATTTGAAAGATCATCCAAATTATATATAAAAACTTCATCACATATTTCCTTTAACAGTACTTCATTGAACGTGTGTTCCATAACTTATTTAACCATCCACTTATTGCTGCTCATTAATTTGTTTCCAATAATTTTCTGTTTCACATAATAGAGTAATGAAAAAACTTGTACATATATTGTTTTTCACATGAGTAGGACTCTAAAAAAAATTTCTAGAAATAAATTTTTTGGTGAAAGAATACATATAATCGTAATTTTAGAGAAGCTTTATAATAGGCATCAACACCCCTTAGAAGGGAGATTGTTATTTTATTAGGAACTTCATTGTAACTTCTATTGTTTGTTTACATCAAAAACTAACAAATTTAACTGAATAAAAAGGAACATATGAGAATTCTCAGCCTTTTCACAGCTCCTGCTCTTCAAGAGGAAGATGGTTTTGCTTGTTCATTTTTTTTCCTTTCTTCTACCTTCACACAAATGTAAAAAAATGCAAGGAAAGGGATTAGGAAGGAAAAGGATACATTGAGAGGATGCAGCTGGAGAAGTAGAAAGTATAAGGGAAAAGAATACAAGAAGGAGTAAATAGTATTACTATTTAATTAATAAAGTGTGAAATCCTCTTTTTAGGAAATGGAAATAAAGTTTTTCCCAGAATCAACAGACACTCAGTTTATGATTTTTGTTTTGTTTTATTTTGTTTGAATTTTGGGGGTTTTTTGGTCAAGTTTCCTTTGAGATAAATAGAAGGGGATCATGCAAATACTGCTCACATTAGTTTTTTTTTTTTTTTTGAGGAAGATTAGCCCTGAGCTAACATCTGCTGCCAATCCCCCTCTTTTTGCTGAGGAAGACTGGCCCTGAGCTAGCATCCATGCCCATCTTCCTCTACTTTATATGTGGGACGCCTACCACAGCATGGCTTCCCAAGCAGTGCCATGTTCGCACCCAGGATCCAAATCGGTGAACCCTGTACCACTGAAGCGGAATGTGTGCACTTAACCACTGCGCCACCGGGCAGGCCCCTCACATTAGTTTAAAATCTCTACTTGATTCCCCACAGACATGCTACCACCCTGGGATTCATCTAGACTAAGAGTACAAGCTCTAGGGCCAACCTCAGTTTGGCTCATTCCTCTGACAATTCCTAGCTATGTGAGTCTGAGCAGTTATTCTTTTGTATACCTCAGTCTCCTAATATGCAAACTAGAAATAACAACAGAATTTACCACATAGGATATTATTGTGAAAACGGTGTTAATGCATATACAGATTTTAACAGGATTTCCATTTTCCTATGGTGGAAGCTTGTAGCATATTGATGATTTCAGCAAGAAAAACTGGAACCAAAAAAGTGAAATAAGAAAAATGACAGATTTCTCAGTGTGGGATCCATGGACAGATTTATGGAGTCTGTGAACTTGAATGGGAAAAATAATTATGCTATCTTTTCCACTGACCTCAAACTAAAATTTAGCATTTTTATCAATTATAAAAATAAGTTAAAACCACGCTAGTGTTAGTAATATCTGTGACATTATAAACAATAAGATTACAGATATTTTTACTCCTTATTACACTTATTAGTATCTTAAGATATGATTTATGCTTATCCTATGTGATGGTTAATTTTATATGTCACCTTTGATGGGCCATGATGCCTAGATATTTGGTCAAATGTTATTCTGGATGTTTTTGCGACGCTGTTTTTTGGATGAGAATAACATTTAAATCAGTTAACTTTGAGTAAAGCAGATTGCCCCCCATAATGTAGGTGGGCCTCATCCAATCAGTTGAAGGCCTTAATAGAACAAAGATTGGCTTTCCCTGAGCAAGAAGAAATTCTGCCAGCAGCTGGTCTTTGATCTTGAACCAAAAGATGGCTCTTCCCTGGGTTTCCAGCCTATCTACCCTGCAGACTTTGCACATGTCAACTTCTGTAATCATGTGAGTCAATTCCTTAAAATAAATCTCTCTACAATACATACACATTCTATTGGATCTTTTGCTCTGAAGAACCTCACTAATACATCCTACTTTGAAATTATGGTAGCTATTAAACCTGCTAGATATTACTATTTAATGTAAAATAAAGAAACACGTATATTCTAACTCCAAATTTAAATATATGTATATTTTTGATTCAGTGTTTCAATATGATTAATTCTTGTTATAACCATATTATTCTACTTTATACATTCAAAAATATTATTCTAAGAGGCCAGACCCATGGCCGAGTGGTTAAAGTTCAGAACGTTTTTCTTTGGCAGCCTGGAGTTTGTGGGTGCAGATCCTGGGTGCTGACCTACTCCACTCATCAGCCATGCTGTGGAGGCATCCCACATACAAAGTAGAGGAAGATTGGCATGGATGCTAACTCAGGGCTAATCTTCCTCAAGGAAAAAAAAAGAGGAGGATTGGCAATGGATGTTAGCTTAGGGCTAATCTTCCTCACAAAAAAATCAAAAATTAAATAAATAAATAAATAAATACATTATTATGAAAAGCTTTCCATAGACTATCAGATTAAAAGGATGTCCATGTCACAAAAATAGATAACAACCCCTATTTTAAGGTTATTAGAGAACTTGAGGGGTTCAGATCCCCAAAACAAGGAAGAAACAGAAGAATGAATCTAATACCCTGAGCCAATTTTCTTCTTGATGAATTTGCCATCTTTTAAGCTACATTTAAAAGAATACAAGAAACCAAGGAAAATCAGCTGAAAAGTTTATCAGAGCTTTTAACTGACTCATGATATCAGAAAAACAAAAATTATTATTCCTACAAAATAGGAAGGGCTCCAGTAAGACCTTTAGGCTCTCAGTTAGAAATACTGGAGGCCTACACCTTAAGAAAAGGAATGAAGCAGAGGTAAACGGAATCTCACAAATATTTTGACCCAATCCTCTGTCAGCTCAAACTTTGATTGGATTGTGGTGATTTGCCCTTACTCTAGCTGTCTGCCAGAGGACAGGGTGAATAGTCCTGGGGCCAGATAGGTGGACAGGTAGATACAAAGATAGATCAACGTAACTTTGCATCTAAAATATCTGCCATTCAATTAAAAATGATCAAGCTTCCATACACAGGACAAAGAAAATAAACAAATAGACAATAGAAAGAAACTCACAGGTGATACGGAATTTGAGGTAATAGACATGGGATTTAGAAAAACTGTAATTAATATGTTCAGGAAGATAAATGACAAGATGAAGCATTTCAGTATAGAAATGCTAGCACTGAAAAATACAATATCTTAAAGTGAGAACTCAGTACATGAGTATAATAGCATATTGGACATGGAAGAAATGATCATTGAACTTAAACGTATATCAGTAGGATGCACAGAGGGAAAAAAGATTGAAAATACCAGGAAGAGTTTTTGCGATATATAAGAACTGGTGAAAAGGTCTAATGTATAATTAGGATACTAGAAAGGAGAAGACAAAAAGGGGCACAAGCAATATTTGACAAAATAATGACTAGTTTTATCCAACATTAAAGAAAAACCACAGAATGCCTACAAACTCCAAGTAGGACAAATGCAGATAGAACCACACCCAGGGACACTATTGTAAAACTGTTAAAAATCAAAGATAAAGAAAATAGCAAGAAAAAACACATTTCCTTCAAAAAAGCAATAATAAAACTGACAGCTAACTTCCCAACAGAAATGATGGAAGTGAGAAAACAATAGAAAAATGCCTTTAAAATGTTGAAAGAAAACAACTGTCAGTGTAAATTTCTAAACTAATAAAAATACCCTTCAAGGGGCCAACCCTGTAGCACAGCAGTTAAGTTCACATGTTCTGCTGCAGCAGCCTAGGGTTCACCAGTTCAGATCCCAGGTGTGGGCATACACACTGCCATGCTGTGGCAGGCATCCCACATATAAAGTAAAGGAAGATGGGCATGGATGTTAGCTCAGGGCCAGTCTTCCACAGAAAAAAAGAGGAGGATTGGCAGTAGTTAGCTCAGGGCTAATCTTCCTCAAAAAAATATATATATAGCCTTCATATCTTAAGGGAAAGTAGATACCTTCAGGAAAAAAGAAGAAAAACACTCACATAATTTTTCTTAGCAGACTCACAGTAGTTCTTAAAGTAGGAGAAAATGACCGTAGACAGAAATACAGAAAGGAAGACATTAAGAAATGACAATGAAAAAAGTAAATATCTAGTATGTATAAAAGAACTTAGACTGTACAAAACAATAATAATGTTCTATTGGATTTAATTGTATTTAGAATT
This sequence comes from Equus asinus, assembly GCF_041296235.1. Classification (NCBI taxonomy): domain Eukaryota; kingdom Metazoa; phylum Chordata; class Mammalia; order Perissodactyla; family Equidae; genus Equus; species Equus asinus. Next base: position 18,654,531 of record NC_091805.1, on the reverse strand, counting down.
AAAATATATGAGAATAACAATACTATAAGGGGGAATGGATGAATGGAATTAAAGTATTTGAAGATTTTAGCATTGTCCGGGAAGAGCTACAAGTATATATATATTAGATTCCAAGAAATTAAAGAAAATGTTATATCTCTAGACTAAACATGTAGGGATAAATTTTGAAGAATAAAATATCTGGCTAACTTTTTTTCTTTTTGAGGAAGATTAGCCCTGAGCTAACTACTGCCAATCCTCCTCTTTTTTCTGTGGCAGACTGGCCCTGAGCTAACATCCATGCCCATCTTCCTCTACTTTATACATGGGATGCCTACCATATCATGGCTTTTGCCAAATGGTGCCATGTCCACACCTGGGATCCAAACCAGTGAATCCTAGGCCACCAAGAAGTAGAACATGTGAACTTAACTGCTGAGCCACCAGGCCGGCCCCTGGTTAATTTTTTAAGAGCAAGAAAAGAGATAAAAGTGAATGTAGAATAGGTGAGAAAAACAGAGAAAAAATGGACAATAGATATTAGCTCAACTATATCAACAACTACTTTAAATATAAATGAGTTAAAATTTAAGGAAAAGATATAGACAGGAAAGATTAAAAACAAACACAAAAACAAAACTATATTCTTCTTACAAAGACACAACTCACAAAGTGTAAAAGAATGGAAAATGACACATTACTCAATTAATAAATAAATGTAATCTAGCCCACTATATTAGTATTTATCAAGGTTAGATTTTAAAGCAAAAAGCATTATTAGATTTAAGGAAGGATATTTCATAATGATAAGAAAAGATGTTAAATTTAACCACATTTATATTAAGAACTTTTTCCTTTATTAAAAGATACCATAAAGCAAAGAAAAACATCCACAACACATAAAAATATATTTACTACATGTTCAACAAAGTATTCTGGTATAGTCATCCTCCTCTGCCTTCCTACCAATCTTTTAAATCAATATGAAAAATGCAGACATCCCAGTAGACTATTGGACAAAAGTCCATTCTGGAAAACTGTTAGATAGTATACCCTAGAACTCAACAATTTCTCTCCCAGGTATAGACATAACAGAATTATTTCACCAAAAATGGTGTACAAGAATGTTCATACATTAATAATCATAATAGTAAAATTATGATGGATAAATTAGCTATACAGCAATGAGAATGTACAAATATGCAACAACATAGATGATTCTCACAATCATAAATTTGAGTTAAAAAAGCCAGACACGAGAGTACATACAGCATGATTCCATTTATGCAAAGTTCTAAAGGAAGCAAAATTATTGTATGGTATTTGAAGTCAGGCTAAAGGTTCCGTTTGGAGATGGGATAGTAACCACGTGTTAGTGGTAGGAAGAGAGTATGATCAGGGTGGTGGTGAACACGGATATGCTCATTTTGTGAAAATTCATCAAGCTGTACCTGTTTCATCCATTTGTCTATGTGCATGTTATACTTAAAATTTCACACACATACACACACATTTTGAACAATCTACACAGAGTAGATACTCAAGAAATGTTAGCAATTATTATTAGAAGTCAATATATGAGCCACTAATTCCTTACTCTTAAGCTTGTGAAAAATAGCTGTGATGACCTGAGCCAGAGACGACTGCAGAGACATGAGAGGAAACATGCACATTCCCAATAGAAAAATATGGAAAGTGAGTAACGGACTAGACGAGTGTGTCTGGGCAGCACATTCACATATTGTTCATCTCTTTTCAGGGACCACAAGTCCTCACCAGAAGGAAAGAGTGATTGAACAAAAGTTATTAAGGTCTTACAGTTCCAAATTGTCCTCCTTTCTTTATATGCTATAGAGGATTCTGACCTTTGCACTCTTAGTTTGTTACCGTCTTTCCAAAGAGGATTCTGCTCTTACCAGATGGTTCTCTAGGTTTTTGTAATGCAAAATCAGTATCAGGAGAAGGAGACAGAATTTGGGGAATGGGAGATTAAGGAGAAGTGGGGAGTAGGAATATCCAGATGGCTTCTGTGTCCTCTGTAATGAGGAGATATAAAATGGGAAAAAAGATTTTTCTTCTGGAAAAATTGGCATTAAGAGACAGAGAAAAAAATCAGAGAGAGCAAAGGACATTGTCCTGAAAGAATCAGTCAATGGCTGGTTCAGAAAGAATTCTCCATCTCCAAAGTTAAATATCCAGTGATGCTTGAGTTCAAAGACTGTGAGACGTAGCTGCTAAATAAACGTCATATGATCACAAAAGTAGCAGATACGTATCAAACAGTAACCTCTTAATAGAGAGAGACAGTACTGTAGCCCTCAGACTTATCAATATTTTTCCTAATAGAAAGCAAAATTGTAGACAATTGCTGAAACAGCGTCCCTGACGGGATTCTCATCAGTTGGAAAAACAATTTGAGCTTGGGGCTAAAGCATGATTAATGGGTTGTTGTAGAAATAAAATTTTCTAGGTGCTTTCTCCTTCAATGTTGGGTGAAAGACAGAAAGGGAAGAGAAGAGGAGGTCTTCTTGCCTGCCTGGCCACATATGGTGGTGGAGTGGTGTCAGAGTCATTCAGGATCATTCCGGATCCATCTAACGCTGTTGATGTGACGGTTTCACTCCGGCTCCCTCTATCATTGGATTGTAGGCTTCTAAACTCTTTATTGAGATGTGTGTTCAATCACTTGGCAGCAGCTATCCAGGCTACCCCATATCCTCCACTGGCTCCATTCACCTCTGCACTCCTTGTAGAGCCATGGAAGACTACAGAGAAATAGGGTGGGGATGAACTCCATCTTTTTTGAGACACACAATGTTGTGATATCTTTAAGTACAGTTGACCTTCCAGCTATAGTAATCCTTAGACCAGAATTGTGCACAGTTTTGATATTCAAAAGTGCCCCCAAATTTCAGAGAATACATAAGAAGTATAGTTTTTCTTCTTCTTCATGATAAAGGAGAGAACTGAAAAGGAAAATCTGCCAGAATGTCTAGGTTTCCAGAATACTCTGCCAGAACACTGCAACATATTCCACTTCCCTGGGGTGGGATTAGAGTTTTGCAGCTCAACAAACATTGAGTGAGGAATGGAATATTCGTCTCTGATACATGAAACCAACCCCCTATATTTAGGAATGATTCTCTTGGAAAACTTCCCCGTATCTTGAAGGGGAATAGAGTAATCTTTCCTTCTCCCAGAAGAAGAGAGGGTCTACATTTTGCCATAAAGACTAAACTACTAAAAAATGAAAAAAGACATTTCTTTCTCAGTCCTCTGTTTCAGCTGATTCATTGAGCAGTGGCCATTGGGGGTAGGGGTGGAGCATGCAAATAGGTTTGTGGTAAGATCAGTTTTAAACTGACCTCCAGGAAGCCTGTCAGGGCAGTGGTTTGCCCCAACTAATGGTGACTCCTTAAACTTAGAACCCAAAGTAGTTGGAGACATTTGTTCTATGAGAGTGCTGGCCGCAATTCCAGGACAAGAAAAATTCCATTAAAAACCCTGTTAGAAAGGAACGAATGAACTCCTCCAGATCTGTGATTCTCAGTCTGGAGAAATTATTGCTGAGGTTGAGAAACTCTGGGCTAAAACATATCTCTATGTTCATCTCGAAAATGAAATCCGAAGCTAACAAGAGATATTTCATGGGAAACTGGTAGTCCTATAAATTCCATGTCTATTGGTAAAAATGATTATTCCTAAAACACATTAATGTTTTGACATGGTTCTATAAGTATTGCATGTTTCTTATTCCAAAATGTCTGCGTGGTTGATTCCAACATCATCATTTATATGTCCAAATATAACCCAGTATGTGCACCTGTATTTTAGGTCAATAAAAATTACTTACTAAAATTCTGCTGATCTCTCTTCAACAGATTGGCTTCTCTGATTTTGACGAGTCACCTGAATTTCATGATAACCTCAACAATCAGATGGAAAATATGAAAGGAGAATAATCCAATTACTGTATCCCTTTGACACACTTCAGAGGTGCCATCAAACCAGCTCAGTTTCTTGTTTCACCAGAAACAAGTAAGTAACTGCAAAGCTATGTAACTATCAGGCCAGGTGGTAAAGCAACCTAGAGGTCAACCAAGCAAATTGACATAACACTTTAAAATATGCTGTTTTGTCAGGGTAAATGACAGGTCTGTTATGTGTATGAAATCATAGATTTATCTGAATGCTAAGTTGCTTGTCAAGAAGTCATTTTACTATTCACTTTTTTTTTGCCTTGTGTCATGTAAGATTCCTTGAAGCAACTAAAAAAACAGCCATAATCCATTTGATTTTCTGCCTTCCCATGAGAAAAACTTTTGACAGATGATAAATAGCAACTGCTGACAATCATCAATGGGAAGCTATCACGCTTGTACATTAAATACAAGAACAGAGTTGTAAAGTCACAAGGGATAGGACTTTTGACACATAAGACACAAATATATAATCCTCAGAACAAAATCACTGTTGGGATCTAAGCAAGTGCAACAAAGCACAGCTGCTCTTAGGATCTCACAAAGTTAAACTAAAGTGAACTTTGATTTCTGGAACCTACTGCATGTTCCAACCCGATGTGCCATTGCTCTGATCCAGAAGCTTGAGTTCATCTTGCAAACATCAGTGAATGTGTGTGCACAGAGGAAACAGCCATTTTATCATTCTGTCTCTTTTAATTAAGACCAAAAAGGAGGCTAGAAAACAACAACAAAAATACCATAAAACCTGGTTAATTAGAATAGAAAGGCAATTCTGAGGCAAACAGGTTTGAGTATCAGATATCTATATCTCCTTAAACCTGCACCAGCGCTCAGCATGTATGAACCTTCAAAGAAAAACAGTAAATTGTCCAGATTACTTGTCAACATGAGGAAATCTTCTGCAAAGGCTACTTCCTCTATAGTCTAAGCTGTTTCCTCTCCTGCTGTTGACAAGTAATCAGAATGGTTCACAGATCATTCTTTCACTTATAGCTAATTCGTGGCTATTTAGTGACATTCGCTTCAAGTTAGCTAACCACTTTAGCAACCCAAGGTACCCTTGGGACCCAATTTCCCCTCAAATTATATATATGTGTGTGTACTTTGGATTAAATGACTGATTTTAATGGGAGAATCTCATCTAATAGGCTGAGGAATAGCAGTTATTTCAAATTTCATGCTATTCTGAATGATCTGATAACAAATTAAAAAGGTTTTACAGCTTACCGTTTGTTTACCTAATTAGTACTACACTGACCTTTCGGCTTTTATCTAAGCTTGTTTTTCTCTATTTGGCCTAATTTCCCCATGGGAGGAAAAAAAGTGAGGTAGATGGGGTAGAGAGAGATCATTCCCTCTTCTCCAATCTCTTTCCTTTTCTTCCACCTTTTACTTGCACGTGCGCACGCGCACACACACACACACACACACACAGAGAAAGAGAGAGAGAGATTTGTAGCTCTGCGTGGGTTACAATGCTTAGCAGAATGTCTATCACTGAGATTCTTTGAATGGGGCCACATTTTCAGAAAGGGCTTTCATGGTTTTCGGCATTTTCTATACCCATGAGATTTTTCCACATTTATTCTACATGTCTACATTTCTAATCGTGTATTTTGAATAATCTGATCAATCACAGTTTCCAAAATCAACCACATACAAAGAGAGAGTTTACGTACACTAAGAGAACAGTTAAATGAGGGGGAAGCATCTACATGGAGGTGACGGGAGTGATGATGGTCATGGTGAGAGACATTCTGTTAAGCACTTTATATAAATGATCTTATTTAATCCTTATAACCCTATCAGTGAGATAATATTATCCCAAATATACAAAAGTTAAGTAACTTATTCAAGGTCACACATCTCGATATTAGTAGAAGCAGAGACTGAGTTCTTTTTTTCTTAATTTTGGTTACTGATTCCCTTCAATGCGTGTCATAGAAACAATAAATTCAATTACTCTTACTTCTTTATTTTTCTGATTTTTAACAAATTTCTAAAGTATCCTTATTCAAAAGAATGAAAGACTATAAATGTTCAAGGTCATACTGGCTCACGTAACACAAATAAATGAAGAATGATGGTTTAAGCACTGAAGTTTTAAATTCTTTATTTTTCTTTACCTTTTTACTAAATAACGTCTATTGATTATTATATTTATCAGCTTGATGAAAATATATATGATAAAGAAATTTTTGGTTTTTCACACTAACCAATCTGAGATAATTAGAACAATTAATTAGAATTTAGGTAGGTCTTACTAAGAAGTGGTATAAAGACATCAAGGATCATAAACCTCCATAGCTATTTCAGGTGAATGGAAATAACTGGGATTAATATTCCCTTGAAGTAGACCACAGGATCCTAAGAAAGTTAAAGGCGCTGAAATCCTAGATAAAACACATTTACCAAAAAAAGTAGTTATCTGAATTCAGATGTAAGTAGGAAAACATACGACTTTCATACTCAACAGTTAACTTTTAAGCAAAATGAAACATACGGTTTGGATGAATGTCAGCCAGACGTGATACCCAGTATTGATTATAGTTATTTTCCTATTAAAGTTGAATAGATGCTATAACTAGTAAAGTTGCATACTTTTTGTTTGAGAATACTGAGAAACAGAGCAGATGAATGAATCAATCTTGGATACATGTTAGGAACATTTATTTACTGAGTGCATTACACAGTAGATAAACTATATTTTCCTCTTGTTGTGGATCAAAGCACAAAACCTTCATGTGAAAGACACCAGCATTGTCAAAACTTTTGAGTCTTTTATCCTCATCTGACCTTAATTTATTGTACTTGAGAAGGACCATTATGGTGAAGACATTTTCTTTTTCAAAGCACTCTCTGTTGTAACATCTTTTTGTCAGCCTGATCTTTACAAACCGAATAATATAAAGGCAGAAATCCTATGAAACCTGGATGATTGCCTTCAGGATAGAGGCATATATAATTCTAAACTATGTTAGCTGCCAGGGATGTATAGTGACAGTCTGTTCATGCTGCTATAACAAAAATACCATAGACTAAATGGCTTAAGCAATCACACTTCTGGAGGCTGGAAAGTCCATGATCAAGGAGTCGGCAGATTCCATGTCTGGTAATGCTGGCTCCCTGGTTCAAAGATGGTTATCTTTTAGCTGTATTCTCACATGGCAGAAGAGGCGAAGAAGCTCTTATGGAGTCTTCTTTACAAGGGCAATAATCCCATTCATGAGGGCTGCATCCTGCAAAGGCCCCACCTCCAAATACCATCACCTTGGGGATTACATTTCAAAATGTGAATTTGGGGAGGGCACAAATATTCAGCCCATTGCATATAGTATGGTACTTAATTTCTCCTTTCAGAATCTCATTCCTAAGAGGAAACATCCTAATGAGAAATCTAAAACCAGAAAATAATACTTGTGTAATTGGGCCTTATCAAGGACGTTTCCTTATCACCTACTACCCTAGCTCAGAATAAGAACAAAGGCACTTGTCTTTTCTTGCATTTCAATGCAAGGGAGGGAATTTCATTTCTCCATAGGTAAAGCACTGTAATATTTCGTAAGTATATTAAGGGCTTTTGCCATTTTAATTTTATCTGTCTAACAGAATGATATCTAAAATTATAGAAGATAAAACAAATTATAGCAATGGCCAAATTATAGAAAGTTTGAAAGGCAATAATCCTATCTAGCTAAACCATAGTGCAAGATAACTGATGTCCCAGTACTAAAATATTTCACTACATGTTATATTCTAAGTAGAGATCATAACACCTGTTACATCCTATTCTTTCTCTGGAATATTCCCTGGTGGCTTTGAGAGGAAGAAAATGGGGCCAGTTAATTTGACAAGTTCTAAATACTCATAAGGATAAGGTCAAAGGTTGAGTCCTAAACAGACCAGTTTGCTTCAAACGAAGAAGACATCTGTTCTTCAGTCACTTATTGAGCCTCCAGTAATCCTGGCCAGCTGTCTCAGAAACATTTCAATCACAATAGGGATCAGTAGAGACTGTGTAGATAGTTCATTGGTTCATCGCAAACATATCGCAACAGGTAAAAGAGATCAAAAGTCAACCCTCCCCCGGTGATCTGTTAGCAATTTTAAGGCACAAAAATCCACACTTGTTTTAAAAAATTAAAATTGGTTTTGTCTACCCAGTGCCAGAAAAGCATCTTTTCAATGAAGGAAAATCAGCTACAATATTTAATACCGCATGCAGGACAAACAGTATTTCCATGTTTTGTATTTTCCAGCTGTCATGATGACAAAGCCTTTCTCTTTTGTCTTATTGCATTTGTTTTCAGTTGCATTCAACATTTGAATCAAATTGGCATTTGAAAAACCTCGGAAATGTTTATTTATTCCTTTTGCCAAAGAATAAGGCAGGTCATTCACCCTGTGACAGATGGACAACAAAGGAATCACAAAAGTGACTCACCCAGATCTGCAGTCTGTTAGCAAAAGCATGAGGCTCAGACCTGGGTCTCTAAAACACGAAATTTTTATTGTGTCTCAAACTCATTCGAAACCATTCATTATTTAAGCACATTTTGAATTTGGGATGCTAAATTATCCTGGAGGTCTCACTGTTTAACAGAGTTTCTGGAGACCTGACAACTTATCAGAGTTAGAAGAGAAGGACATTATTCAAAACCTAGGATTATTTCCAATACATCTAGTCCCTCTTTGTCTCCCACAGCATTTATCTGTGATTGTCTTTTCAAAAACATTGAACAAATGATACCAAACAAATCAGAAAGCATTTAAAATCTTGTATTGCTTTCTTAACAGGCAATCTGAAGCTAAGCAAACCAAAGTTGAGTTCAAACCTTATTCTTTCTAAGGATACCAAGAAGACAGACAAATCTCTTAATTTCCTTCTAAAGTTAATTAGAAAGTGCTAGAGAAAGAGAGATCGCAGAATAAAGCAAAGCATAAGTGCTATAGCCCTGTGCTGGGGAAAATTCTAAGAACATATGTTGACTCTCCTAGAAACAAAAGGAAAAATCAACCTAGATTATTGAGGCTACCCAACAAATCAAATAGAAATTAAAAACATGTTAGTTTTAATTAACCCACGCAGGATCAGGAGCATACCTGAATGTTAGTATTTCTGTATCTGATTTCTGGTTCTCTTCAAACATAAGATCAACCTCCTTGATCATTTTGTTGAATGTGATAGGGTTCTTCTATCTGAATTTCTTCTTAAATATCAGATCTTTGAAGAAGATAACTAAAATGTCAGCCTCCACAAAAAGAACAGTTATTAAAATATAAATTACTAGAAATGTGTATTTCAGAATAAAAACATAAAGCTTTTAATTTCAGGATACTCGTACATTTATTAATTTATTAAACAAACATTTATTTGGCATCAAGTTTCAAAAAACTAGTCTTGAACCGGGAGGATAACAGATGAGAGAAAAGGCTGACTCGCTGGAATAAAAGAAATAGGTGACTTGTATTCATTCTAAAGCCAAATATCCTCCCTCATGCCTAGAATCACATCTACTCTGTCACAAAGCCACAGCAGAAAGGACTGACCGTCTCCACCTCCACCTAGACACCCTTCAGTCTCTATACTGCCTTTTATGGAGGTTTCACTCTTCTGATTCCCTCTTGAGGTTTCTTTTAATCTAAGCCTTGTGAGACATGGGGGCCATGCCATGAAATTACCCCTGACTCCACACATCCCATAAGGACAACTTTGTAATGAAGGGTAGCACAGTTCTCCAATTCACTTCGGCCAGATTATAAACTCAGTGAGGGCAGGCACCACTGTACCTTCTTCATAACTATGTTCCAGAGCCTGGAATACTGTAGGCAATAAATAAATATTTGTTCAAGAAATAAATAAATAAACTCTTAAAAGTATGAAATAACAGGGACACACTAACACCAAGATAAAACAAGGAATTTTCCCTATGTCATACAGATTGTTATCCTACTCGTTCCCTTTCAACCTTGCCTTTCTCTTGTCCCAAAGCACTCGTTCACAGCTGTTTAGAACCCTTCTCGTGGTTGGTCTTACGTAACTGTTGTTTACAAGTCTATTTCCCTCATTAGACTATGATTCCTTGAGGGCAAAGAATTCAGCTTCCTTCCTCTATTTATACAGCTGGTACCTAAGAGAACACCTCTCACAGGGTAATGTTCAATAAATACGAGAAGGAATTGTTCTGACTGGTGTGTACATGCATATTACAGGTGACTGAATTGAGGCCATGTTTATAAGGAACAAAAGAACGTCCAGACACAGTGCTGTGCAGTTTCCATGTTTTACTTCATTTAACATCAAACAACTCCCTTAAATAGGTCTCATTAATCTCATTTCAGCTTTGGAGACTCATATTCAGAGACATAAAGCAATTTGACTCAAGTTGTGAGTGTTAGTCATGGCAGAATGAGAATTCAAATATAAGTCTTTCCAACTCCAATGTCAGTGCCCTTTCTGCTATATTATGTTTGCTCTGAATTTGCCCTTCCAATGCTTAGAACAGAATTAAACTAACATTTTAGCCTTTTTAAATATGTAGCCCATAACCTAGTTACCCAGTTTGCTGTTATCAATGTTATAGTGCTAGATTCTTTTGTAAAGTTTTACCAATGGAAGGGTTAAATTTATAATTGAATCCATTTTTAATATCTTCAGCAATGGTCCTTCAATAACCTTCCTTAGCAACCTTTTTCTGTTTGTCTGATTGACTCTCACTATTAGAAAGTGATTCCTAATTTACATTTTCTCCTTTTCAATTTCAGGTCCTCATCAATTCAGCCTTTCCTCACGGTCCCTAATAAACCTCTTGCAGTTCTGTTCTTAGTCATTTTTTTAAGGCCACGTTTGCTAAGCTGGATAATCATTCCTCATGAATAATGCTCTAGCCTCTTAAATTTTAAGTTCATTTGGTTGCCCTCCATCCCATCTCTTTAATTTTAGTGATGTCCTTTCAACAGAATAATATGATGATCTAAGTTTACATAGCATACTATTCTAAACAAGCCTTCACTTTCATTATGGTCTGCCAAAATAACTTGGACTGATTTAGAATCCACACTCTGACTAGCCATCTCCTCTTTCTTTCTAAAATGTTTCTAAACATGGACTTCGTCATTCTCTTTTACAAAATTATTTTATGTTGAGAATTTTAATATATTAATACACTTGTAAACCATTTTCTCAAGCCAGAGTATATAGCCCTTTGATTTTGCTCCTCGCCTTCAAGATTGTTTTCCATCCCTGTACTCATTACCATTATATGGGATCATAACGGTCATTGGGAATCCCATAAACCGATTATATAAAACATGATTATGTTTGCTCTGTTCCTCAGTATTTTCTAATTCTTAGCTGAAAATCTGTGTTATAAGGGGATTTAGAGGTTCTGAAAGAATTCCTTACCTAAAGTCATGTAAGAAAAGATTCTTACACAAACACTTGAGTACTCAGCTAACCTAACTTCAATGTGTATTATGTACTTTTTATCCATTTTATTTATTTATAAGTTTGGTATAATTTTTTAGAACATAGAGAAGTCTCTTTAAATTTAATCTTTTGTCCCCTATTGCCCTCTATTTTCAAACTTACTACAGTCTCAGTTATTTATTCATGCATCTGTCTCTCTAAACCTGCACTGTCCAATGCAGAATCTGACAGCCACATGTGGATATTAAGTTCAAATTGATTAAAATTAAATAAAATTCCCCAAATGCACCAGCCACCTTCAAGTGCTTTACAATCGCATGTGCCTACTGTTTAGTATGGCACAGGGCAGGTCCTACAGCATTGCCATCACCACAGAAAGTTTTATTAGCACAGCCCTAAAGAGTATAGGCCCCAACAAGGACTCTCTTAGAATGTGATCTCTCAGTGCACTGCTAGTCTACAGCAATCAATCAATGTTTATTGAGTTTATTTGTTCTAGAATAATTGCTATTTACAGTTAGTAGGATTGGATTATTTTAGGTAGCACCCAGTCTAATCCCACCACTTTATAGATGACAGTGGTCAGCTCAGAGAGGTTAATTTACTTCTTCAAAGTAAATGCAAGACAAGAACACTGGTCTCCTGGGGCCAGCCCAGAGGCGTAGAGGTTAAGTTCGCATGTTCCGCTTTGGCAGCCCAGAGTTCACAGGTTTGGATCCCAGGTGCAGACCTAACACTGCTGGTCAAGCCATGCTGTGGTGGCATCCCACATAAAATAGAGGAAGATTGGCATAGATGTTAGTCAGCAACAGTCTTCCTGAAGCAAAAAGTGCAAGATTGGCAACAGATGTTAGCTCAGGGCCTAGTCTCCTAAATACAAATCCACAGTGCTCTTTCTATTAATTCACTCTGAATTCCTTATGAACTCATGAACTATATGAACTTCACGCTGGTATCAAAATCACAAGGATACTCACAGAAAAAGGGTGGTAGCAGACTTGAGATACAGAATTAAAATAAAATCACAAACATCACTGTGATGCAGTCATTAACCACTAACTATAAAATGGCTGCATATCTAAAGTAATATTAGAATTTTTTAATGTGTGGACATGTGCATTATGGTTACTGTTTACTGAGATGTATATATTAGCAGATAGAGACGAGAAGGGAGCACACGCATTTATTCATTCATCAAACATTTACTGAGCATCTACTATGTGTTTGACACTTAATATATAATTATTATCAGGTGGCTGAGCCAGAACTAGTGGTTACCAGTCTGTGAGACCAGCAGACTTTTAAGTAGCAGGTTGCAAACAGAATTGTAAATACTGCAGTAGAGGCCAATATAGGATTACATAAAAGAGAACCCAAACTCCTCCGTGGAGAATGTCAGAAAAAGCTTACTGGAGGAACCCTATATTCATCCATTCATTCAACCAACAATGAATTCACACAGAGTAAGTGCATTGATATCGTGAGAGAACACAGAGATGAACGAGCCAGGACCCTACCCCACTGAACCTTCAATACAGCCTCAGAGCTCATCCTCATGACACAACAGTGTCAGAAAGAATGAAGATTCTTAAGGGGTCTAACTCTTTATGCTAAGATCCACTGTGACCGTCGTTTTTCTGTCACTGACCTGAGCTATCCGTCTCTACAACCATGCAATGAAAGTGGTTGATGAAAACAGGTGTGCCAATAATGCCACTGAGTAACTGCTAATCTTTGGAAACAAAATGTTTGAGACTTCTGGTGCAACGGACAAGACTATTGTTTTAAAAGTTCTTTATTCCAAGCAGCAATAATTCATATGGATACCAGCAGGATTTAGTGAGACTTGTAAAACCTACAGAATTTTGAAAGTAAGTGATAGGCATTATATGATTATTAAATTAAATTATTATTCAGTGTAGTAATATTTCATGATTTTAAAAAATGCAGCAGAATCCATTTAAAGATTTCATAGCAAGGTGATAAGGACAGTGTTCGAAGTTGACTCTGGTATCACTAAATTATGCATTACCAAATGTTTGGTAATTGTCAATTGCTTAAATCCTAGGCTGGGTCTTTCCACCAGCTTTCAAGGTGACTTCTTTTTGTTTCTGTTTTAATGCCTATAAATCAAGGTAGGAGATTCTGAAATGATACTTGCTGCCTACTTTTGAAAGGTCTTTTGATGATTGGTGGGTTAATATCTATAAGCACACTGTAATAATTGGATATAAAAGGGGGAAAGGACTTCAGAAGAGTCAAGCTTTCCTGGGAAGTTTTTTCCATGACCTTTGTGTGTGTGTGTGTGTTTGCGCATGTGTGTCGCTTTTCTCAAATCTGAGAATACATTAGCATCCTTCAGCCCTTTGGTGAAATGTTGTCCTCAATGAGTTATCAAAAGCATTCGCTAAAAATTGTACTATTTGCTGCTTCCTTTAGAATTCTAGTGAGTAACGCATTTAAACTAATGCTCTGTCAAATTTAATAGTTGTAATTTCCTAATTATCTGCTCTAGTGTGATGGTAAAGCCTTTTAACATCTCACTTCCCCCTAAGGAGAATGCACTGCAGTTTCTAGAACACTAACTTCCTCTTCTTTGGGGAATACTCCAAGCAAATAATTCATCTTGCTTTCAGCTAAATAAACCTCATCCCCTTCCTCAATAGCTGTTTTTCTGTTTTTTGGTTGTTTTCACTCTGTCTTTGCCTCTCTTCTTAGGTCTCAGGTGTACAAAATATTTTTAAATAGATTAGCATTGACATTCATAAAATATTGTTGCTCTTTTTTTGTTCTTTGGCTTTGTCGATTAATTTTATGGTGTTCCTGTCCAAAGGGCCCCTTTTTGTCTTTACTTTCCTCGATGTTACATGTCCAGAAATGTGTCTTTTGTTTTAATAATTAGCATTCACTTTATTCAACTTCTAAGGATGTGTATCACTTCACAGGATACAGTTAGAGTCCATGACCAGATGACCTTTGCACTAAGATGAATCAATTTTTACATGAGTTTATTTTTATTTGCTTGTTTTGATTTCTATACAATTTCAGGTCAGCGAACTCAGTGCCTAACTGCAAGATATACAAAGTGCATTACTGTGACATTATTTTTCACCCCTACTTTAAAACTGGGTCCCTGAGCTTGATTTTTAAATTTCTAGTTCATTTGGGGATGCAGAGTTGTGAGTGTTACGATGAGACGAAGATATGCTTGATAGACAGAGATGCCGGACTTCACAGAGCACGCAGAGTGTCTCTTTCAAAAAGGATACATAAAAATTACAGAGACAAACCTTTAAAGCTGGAAATAGCAAAGAACATATCCAGATAAGGGCAGAGCTTCCCAGGGACTCCCAAGTTCTCCCCAGGGAATTAGGTGCTCTAACAAGAGGCCTGCTGATCAGCAAGCACAAGTCACTAGTGCAAAGCAAGTCCAAAACATTCCTGAATGTCTACCGCTCAGTTGGGTGAAGCAAAGGTCCGTAGCTGGGGGACCTACACTTAGCCTGAAACTTCAGACTTATTTGAAGTCCTCTTCTCAATTTTACATTATTAGAGTATCAATTTGGCAAGTAAAATATCTTTTATATCTTAGGCAGGTATCAACATCAACTCAAAACACCCAATTGGGAAAGTATTTTATCATTTAAATAAATAAGATTCTTCACCTTCCTTTACTTACCAAGTGATTTGACCACTTGCCTCAACCTGAGTGTGTGTGTGTGCATGCACTATTGGGTGCCAAAAGATTGATCATATTGATAGATAGGCATGACTTTTACCTTTCACACTTAAATGTTCATCTTGAAAACTCCCACCCCAATCATAGAATGACCCTTCTACAAGGACCCTTGCTTCCTTTCAGTGAAGGATACTATTAGAGGACCCAATCTGGAGACTAGGATACATAATATATCATGTTACAATCTATTGGAGATAAACAGAATGACACAAGAGAAGGGCATATTTAAATCACTGTAGCGAATGAGCAAAAAATTAACTTTCTCCCCAATGGTCATGAATTCAGGCTATTTTCAATTCAACGTGTTTTGTTCTGAAAGGAGAGGTTTTTAATTCACTTTTTCCTTCTTTCCACCAATTGTCAAGCATTGTGTCTATATTGTAACACTTAATAATGTTATCAAATTATAGTCTCTTCTTTTTGACTTTATGTTCAATCACTAGGAACTGACTGCAAACTTCCTCACAATTTCCCTTTCAGTGTCACTGGACATCAGCACCCTGAAAAGGAAAAGGGATTCCAACCTTAGTCCACGTCTCAAAATATACACATGACAATTAAAGTCATAAGAGTCACAAATGACCCAAGAAAGGAAAAGACATACTTATAATCCTTCTTTGATTTTGATTTCCATGGACCCTTGTATAATTATTAGTATTTTATTATGGGCACTTTTAAATTCTGAGTTCCAATTTCAGAAAGACTTTTAAATAAATATAGGAATTCAATTATCTTTGTACTGTATCAATCTTATTTAAAAAAAAATCTAAAATGACAGAAAATACCACAAAATTGTCATAAAAAATCATCATGGAATTTAGAAAACGTTACCTGAAAGATCAAGCAAACCATTTTGATAGGTAGCATTTTTCCACAATACTACCTGGTTTCCAGAAGAAGCAATTCTTAAAAGACACTGAAACACTTGGATTATAGCACATTTTCATTGATGTTCTATATTCACGTCTTTCAGGTAACTCTCAATACCCTTTCAAGTATTTCCCAGAAAATTTTGGACTGCCTCCAGAAATTTTATTTCCACTTAAAATGATCAGAGTAAGTTCAGCTTTCGTGAAAACATCCAAAATGTGAGTGAATTAACACATACATCCTCACGTTTTTGCATTCTGTGGGTAATTGCATGATCATCATGGAAGAAGAATCAAGTGAAAAATCCTCTTTGGAGCGAAGTATCTCTTTAGATCTACTGGATTCCTATGGATTAAAATGTCACAATGAACTCAGCACCAAAGGCTACTAAGAACATGAAGCAAAAAGTCAACTTGATTATAAAACAGCTGGGTTCAGATTCCACCAGGGACATCGGATGTTGGAATTGTGATATGATTTTAAAGGTCAAAGAAAAAGAAACTATACAAATAAATAAAATTTTAGGAATGAAATATGTAATCAGAATTATAAAGTAAAATCTACCATAGATAAAGTTAAAAAAAAGACCGGGGACAAACCAGGAAAAGAAAATTGCAAAATACATAACTGACTGAGAATTCATATATAAAAAAGAAAATTTAGCAAAAGACATGAATATACAATTGACTATAAGAAAATAAAAAGGATTAATATGTATTTGAAAAGCTACTAAGCTGCATGAGAAATAAGAGAAATAAAATTAAAATAATAATAAAAACAGCAAGTGCTGGTGAGAATGGGGAAATATGAACTTGTTTGCTGCTGTGTTTGCTGCTCTTGGGGTTGTAAATGGATGCAGTCGTCATGGAAAACAACCTTGTGGTAGTTAAATTAAGGATGCATGTATATTAAAATCCATTAATTTAACTTCTGTGTATGCACCCCAAAGACACTCACACAGAGGTACACAAACAAACATGGTCATGAAATAGCTTAAAATGCTTTTGTGAAGGGAAGGGTAGGGGTAACATTAACTGTGCTTCTGTAGATCTCTCTCTCTCCGCTTCTTATCTACCTTCCAATCTTCCTTCCTTCTTCCTTGCTCCTTTCCTCTCTCCACCCTCCTTATCTCACTTCTTTCCTTCTCCCCTTTCCCTCTCTTCCAGTCTCTCTCCCTTTACTCCTAAGTTCTCTACATTCCTTTCCTTATATCATACAGTACTGGGCCATTTTGCTCAATTAATCTTTTAACTTTCAGTATTAGATTATTTGTTTTATCTACCTCCTTCCTTCAATACATTGTGAGCTTCTTGAAAACAGGTTGCTCCTCACCATCTTTGTACAGACGTTGTCTAAGCACGGTGTCTGGTACCTAGTAGAGTACCAAGGCACAAATGTATGATATACAAATGCACACAATTTCTTTTTGCAATATGAAAACATTTTGAATAATGTGACACAACCATGCATTTATCTATGTGATTCAAAATATTAAAAGAGAGTAGAAAGCTTTATCTATGAGAGGTTTTAGTTTCAAATATATGTTGTTTTGGCTCTGAAGACAGTTAAGGGCAACAGAAGCTCCCCTTAACTTCAGACTCTGATTAAACAGTATAAACATTCCTGACTTCATGAGGCATCAATGTTGAACTTTTTAAATGTGAAAGCCATATCTGTAAGCTATTTATGAGAATCTTGGCCTCCTTTACTAACATTTTCCTTCTATTTCAGAAATAGAAATTCACTGTAGCCAGATGATCAACCTACATATGAAGAAAGATATTTTTTTCACTGACAGCACAAAGAAAGCAATGGTCAAACTTTAGAATATAAGCTATTTAAGCTGAAATAGCTTTTGTTTCAAATTTATCCCCAATAAATGGAAGAAAAATCATTTTAAAATTTGATCTCTGTTTTCACCATTTGTAGTTTCAAGGGAAAATAAATATGGAATAGTTCTAAAATTTGTAAGATTGAATTAAAATAGAACATGACACAAAGACTATAAAATAAATTGTGGTCCTCATATGGAAGGCAATATAGGAAACCTCCTTAGATTCTGAACTAATAAAGACATTTAAAATGCACCATTTCCCTACAATGGTTTTCAATTCTCCATCTCATGAAAAATGTATAAAATTTTATTTTTAACATTTAGTAAATATATACATTCATATCCCCTTAATAAAAGTAAATTTTAAATCATTTTACAAAAGAATTGTTTTCTATCTTTCCAGAAATTAACATTACATGACCACTTCATCATTTGTTTTCCATTTTACATGATACAGGAAATTAATATAACCCATTACGTGATCTGTTCAACTATTAGTCTAAAGAGAGAGAGGATAATCTAATCACAAATTTAGAATAGGCTCAACAGAACTGAATCCAGAATCTAGCCCTGCCACTTACTGGTTGTATGAGCTTTAACCTCATTTTTCTCATCTATAACACAGAGAATATACTACCTTCCTAGCTCATAATCACGAAAAGGATTAATTGAGGAAAAGCAGTAAAATAATTAGTACAATGCTTGGCACATAGGTAGCCATTGATAAATAACACTACTGTATTTCTCTGTACTAAAGGAGGAGCAAATTGAAGATATGGAACATCAGTTGTCTACATTTGGATTATTACAGCATGAATAATATAGTTCTTTAGCACATAAAAGTTTGGTGAATAACTATTTTTAAGCTGACACTCTGATAAATGCTATCCAGTGGCAAATTTATTTAAAGTATGATTCAACATTAAATTATATTCTAAGTGGGAGTGACATCAGCACCATGGCAGACTGGGTGTTCCATTAGTCTTTCCCTTTTAAGTTACAACTAACAGAGCATTCATTAACCAGCAGAAGATTCCCTACACAGCACAACAGGACTTCTGAGAGATCCATGCAGCTATACATCTGAAGGTGGGTGGGCTGGATCCCTGGGAGGGAGTGGAACCAGGTAAGTGCACACCTCCCACTCCCTGGTAGCAGCAAGCCAGTTTGTGGATCCTCACACAGTGGCCAGTAGGACAGAGAGAAGAGGCAGCGACAGCTTGGCCTATGCAAATGCTTTCAGAGTTGCAGCCCAGCGCACAGGAGAGCCAATTGTGCCGTGGTAACCCTGCCAATGGGAACGTTCTACACTCAGTGGCAGCAGCTCAGCTTGGGCAAAGGCACCCCCACCTCGAGCACAGTACAGGCAAGAAGGTGCCCTGCCCACTAAGAAGGCACCCCTGCCCATGGCACACAGCAGCTTGCAGGACCCACTGAGTGGTGGCTCAGTCCCCACATGGGCATCTCTCAGCGTTAGCACAGTGCAGGCAAGAAGGCACCCTGCCCACTCAGAAGGTACTCCCAACCCTGGAGCACAGGTCCCACCAAGTCGTTGTTCAGCCTCTGTGTAAGCACTCCTCCCACCTATTGTGCAGCAGCTCAGCCAGTCCCCTGTCAAGTGAAGAGGCCCAACCTATGATGCCCAACCTGCCCACCCAGTGCAGAGTCCCTGCCTATGTGAGCATAACCTGCAGAGCAGATGCAGCCAGCCCATGCAAACGCAGAGTAGCCCTACTTGCACAACTTTCAGCAGAAGGGCAGGATCAGAAAATAGCTCCTGCTCTCCCCTAGCAGTGGTAGGTGGAATATGTGACCTGATATTACCATAAATGCACCAGCAAAGGGTCAATTCATCAAACACCATGAAAAATTATAGTAACACTTCAGAGAAGATGAAAATGACAAGTCTCCAGAAACCAATCCTGAAGTCACAGAAATTTACAATGTAAATGACAGAATCTGAAATAGTGTCATAAAGAAACTCAATGAGTTACAACAAAACTCAGAAAGACAGTTCAATGAGCTCAGGAATAAAATTAATGAGCAGAAGGAATACTTCACCAAAGATATTTAAACTCTAAAAAAAAAAAAAAAAAAAAAAAAAACCCAAACAGAAATTCTGGATGTGAAGAACACAATTAATGAGATTAAAAAATAATCTAGAAATCATAAAAAATATAACTGATATTATTGAAGACAGAATTAGTGAATTAGAGGACAGAAACATAGAAAAGCTACAGGCAGAGGAGTAAGGAGAGCTAAGATTTTTGAAAAATTAAGAAATTCTTTAAGAAATACCTGATTCATTTAGGAAAAGTAATATAAGACTTATAGGTATTCCAGAGGGACAAGGGACTGAGAAAGGAGCAGAGAGCTTGTTCAAATAGATAACGGCTGAAACTTCACAAACCTGGGGAAAGAATTGGGCCTACAACTACGTGAAGCCAAGAGAACTCCTAATTATATCAATGCAAAAAAACCTTCTCTAAGGCATATAATAGTAAAACTAGCAAAAGTCAATGACAAAGAAAACAATATTAAGGGCAACAAGGCAGAAGAAAATAAACTACAAAGGAACCCCTGTCAGACGTTCACTGGATTTCTCAGCAGAAACTTTACAGTCTAGGAGAGAATGCAATGACACATTCAAAACACTGAAAAACAAAATGTTTAACTAAGAATTCTCTATCTGGAGAAACTATCCTTCAGACACAATGGAGAAATGAAAGCTTTCCTAGATAAAAAAAAGTTAAGGGAGTTCATCACCTCTGGACCTCCCTTACAAGAAAAGATGAACACCCTCCTACTTGAACCAAAAAGGCAAAGGTTTACAAAACTTTGAGAAAGGAGATAAATAGACAAAATCAGAAAATTGCAGCTTTCTATCAGAACAAGCTAGTAAACATTTACTTATAGCACAAAAGTTAAAGAGAGGGAAAGCATCAAAAATAGCTATAAACAGTTCAATTTAGTCACAAACTAACAATACGAGAAAAGAATAATTTGTGACGACGATAATTTAGAAGAAGAAGAGGAAAAGCATAGCACCTGTTTAGTCTAATAGAGAGAAGAGGCTATCAGAAAATGGACTATCTCATCTATGGGATCTTTTATACAAACCTCATGGTAACCACTGAACAAAGAATCAGAATACAGCCACAAATCATAAATAAAGAAAAAACCATCACAGAAAAGCACCAAACTAAAATGGTAGTCAGAAATACAAGGGAAGAGAAACAATGGAAATATAGAACAACCCGAACACAAGGGATAAAATGGCAGTATTAAGCCCTCATATATCAATAATAACTCTAAATATAAATGGACTGAATTCTCCAATCAAAAGACACAGTATGGTTGGATGGATTAAAAAACAAGACCCAACAAAATACTGCCTTCAGGAAATACATCTCAGCTTTAAAGATAAAGATAGGCTCAGAGTGAAGAGATGGAAGACAATGCTCTAAGCAAATGGCAAACAAAAGAAAGCAGTGTTGCCATATTTATATCAGACACAGTAGATTTCAAGACAAAAAGAGACAATGAGAGACAAAGAGGGGCAGTATATAATGATAAAAGGGGCATTCCACCAAGAGGAAATAACATATGAATATGTATGCACCTAACACAGGAGCACCAAAGTTTGTAAGGCAACTACTAACAGACCTAAAGGGAGAAATTAACAGCAACACAACAATAGTAGGGGAGTTCAATACCTCACTTATATCAAAGATAGATCATCCAGACAGAAAGTCAACAAAGAAGCAGTGGCCTTAAATGAAACACTAGACCAAATAGACTTAAAAGATATATATAGAACATTCCATCCACAAACAGCAGAATACACATTCTTCTCAAGTGCACATGGAATATTCTCAAAGATAGGCCATATGTTGGGAAACAAGGCAAGCTTCAATAAATTTGAGAAGACTGAAATCATATCAAGCATCCTTTCTGACCACAATACTATACAACTAGAAATCAATACCAAGAAAAAAGCTAGGAAAGCCACAAATAAGTGGAGACCAACAACATGATACTGAACAACCAATGGATGAATGAAGAAATCAAAGGATAAATGAAATCAAAAAATACCTTGAGACAAATGAAAATGAAAATACAACATACCAACTCTTATGGGATGCAGCAAAAGCATTCTAAGAGGGAAATTGATAGCAATACATGACTACCTCAACAAACAAGAAAAATCACAAATAAGTAATCTTAAACTACACCTAATAGAACTAGAAAAAGAAGAACAAACAAAGCCCAAAGTTTGGCAGAAGGAGAGAAATAATAAAAATTAGAGCAGAAATAAATGAAATAGAGATTTAAAAAAAACAGTAGAAAGGATCAAAACAACTAAGAGCTGGTTCTTTGAGAAGATAAAAAAAATTGATGAACCCTTAGCCAAGCTAAGAAAAAAAGAGAGAAGGCACAAATAAATAAAATTTGAAATGAAATGGGAGAAATTACAACAGATACCACAGAAATACAAAGGATTATAAGAGAATACTGTGAAAAAGTCTTTGCTAACAAATTGGATAACCTAGAAGAAATGGATAAATTCTTAGAATCACACAACCTCCCAAAACTGAATCAAGAA
Organism: Equus asinus; assembly: GCF_041296235.1. NCBI lineage: Eukaryota > Metazoa > Chordata > Mammalia > Perissodactyla > Equidae > Equus > Equus asinus. The sequence goes on along the minus strand of NC_091805.1, from coordinate 18,632,091 downwards.
GAAATAGAGAATCTGAATGGCCCAATCACAAGTAAAGAGATTGAAACAGTAATCAAAAACTCCTCAAAAAACAAAAGTGTAGGACCAGATGGTTTCTCTGGAGAATTCTACCAAACATTGAAAGAAGATATGATAAATATCCTTCTCAAACTATTCCAAAAAATTGAAGAAGATGGAACAATTCCTAACTCATTCCATGAGGCCAACATTACACTGGTATCACTTAACCAGACAATGATAACACACAGAGGGGAAAATTAGAGGCCAATATTGCTGATGAACATAGATGCAAAAATCTTTAACAAAATATTGGCAAATAGAATAGAGTAATATATTAAAAGGATCATACACCATGATCAAGTGGGATTTATGCCAGAGACGCAGGGATAATTCAACATCCACAAGTCAATTGATGTGATACACCACATTAACAAAATGAGGAATAAAAATCACATGATCATCTCAGTAGATGCAGAGAAAGCATTTGACAAGATCCAATGTCCATTTAGGATAAAAACTCTCAATAAAATGGGTATAGAGAGAAAGTGCCCTAGCATAAGAAAGGTCATATATGATAAACCCACAGCCAACACCATACTTAATGGTGAAAAACTGAAAGCCATCTTTCTGAGAATGGGAACAAGATATGGGTGCCCACTCTCACCACTCCTATTCAATATAGCAGGAGGTTTTGGCCAGAGCAATTAGGCAAGAAAAAGAAATAAAAGGCATCAAAACTGACAAAGAAGAAGTGAAACTCTTGCTGTTTTCAGGCAACATGATTCTGTATAAAGAAAACCCTTACAAATCCATCAGAAAACTATTAGAAATAGTCAACAACTACAGCAAAGTTGCAAGGTACAAAATCAACAAAAATCAGTTGTACTTCTATACATTAATAACGAACTAGCAGAAAGAGCAGTCAGGATTACCATTTGCAATTGCAACAAAAAGAATAAAATATCTAGGAATAAATTTAACCAAGGAGGTGAAAGACCTATACACTGAATAATATAAGACATTATTGAAAGAAATTGAAGAAGATGTAAAGAAATGGAAAGGTATCCCACGCTCATGGATTGGAAAATAAACATAGTTAAAATGTCCATATTAACTAAAGCAATCTACAGATTCAGTGTGATCCAAATCAGAATCCCAATAACATTCTTCACAGAAATAGAACAAAGAATCCTAAAATTTATGTGGAAAACAAATGACCCCAAATAGCCAAAGCAATCCTGAGAAAAACGAACAAAGCTGGAAGCATCACAACCTCTGACTTCAAAATATACTACAAAGCTATAGTAATCAGAACAGCATGGTACTGACACAAAAACAGACACACAAATCAATGGACCAGAATTGAAAGCCCAAAAATAAAATCACACATCCATGGACAGCTAAACTTTGACAAAAGAACAGAGAACATACGGTAGAGAAAGGAAAGTCCCTTCAACAAATAGTGTTGGGAACTCTGGACAGCCACACGCAAAAGAGTGAAAGCAGACCATTATCTCACAACATACACAAAAAGTAACTCAAAATAGATTAAAGACTTGAATATAAGAAACCTGAAACCATAAAACTCCTGGAAGAAAATATAGGTAGTGTGCTCTTTGACATTGGTGTTAGCAGCATCTTTTCGAATACCATCTTTACTCAGGCAAGGGAAACAAAAGAAAAAATAAACAATTGAGACTACATCAGACTAAAAAACTTCTGCAAGGCAAAGGAAACCATGGAGAAAACAAAAAGCTCACCAACTGGGAGAAAATATGTGCAAATCATATATCTGACAAGGGGTTAATTTCCAAAATATACAAAGAACTCATACAACTGGACAACAAAAAACAAACACCTGATCAAAAAATGGGCAGAGGATACGAACAGACATTTTTCCAAAAAAGATATAAAGATGGCCACCAGGCACATGAAAAGATGTTCAACATCACTAATTATTATTAAAGTGTAAATAAAAACTACAATGAGATATCACCTTACGCCTGTTGGAATGGTTATAATTACCAAGACCAAAAATAACAAAAACTGATATATAATGATGCACACCTGAAACTATACAATGTTGTAAATCAATATGACCTCAATAAAATAATTGGAAGAAAATAACTAAATAAAAGGCCAATTCTATGTGAATAATGAAGTCAACACAGAAAAGAAGATATGAACAGGTACAACCAATACAAGATGTTTTTAAAAGTTGCATACCCCCAATAAACACATCATACAAATCATCCTTCAAAATTAAAAACAAATTGTATTCTAAGTGAAAGGAAAAAGATAATATCTGAGACATTGCATTTGGATATCTTACATGCTGTCATACGATCTTTTACTGTGTTGAAAGCTGTGAGAAAGAACTTGTCACAGTGGAAAGATCAAAGTCCTCAGAATCACTCTAATCGCTGACAGATCTTCAATTTTTTTGTCTCAGTTTTCTCCCTTGTGTCATGGTGCATATGCCCCAACATGTGAGATTGATTGAAAGAGATAATGTATGTGAAGTCTGTAGTCCAGAACTTGGCACATAGTATTTGCTCAATACATGTCAGTAAATCTCCTCCAACCCCACCACCTCCACACTTATCTTATAATTTAGAAACCAATTTGTCTCAACAAGATATAGAAGCTATCTGTAATAGAGAAACTTGGCCTATTATGATAAATTAGGAAAAATTCTTAATTGAGTTGAAGGAATCTTTATGGAAGTAATCAGGAAATGAGTAGATATATGTCAAAGACTCTCATATTTACATTTCCATCCAACGGTGATCCAGATCAGTATATCCACTGTCTATTTGCCATCTTTATTTGGAAAACTCACTGGCACATCAATTACACAAAACCCATGCCCTAAATCCTCAAAACCTGCTCTTTCCCAAGTGTGTTCTCCATCAGTGAACGGTGAGGTATCCAATCAAAGGGGGGAATAGTATTTTAAAATCATCACTTCTATCCCCACCAAATTACAGCACTGTTGATTTTTCCTTCTAAACATCTCTTGAATCTGTGCACTTCTCGTTGTCTCCATCACCATCCCCTTTGTCTGAGCTATTATCATGTTACACCTGGACAAGTGCAATAGACTCTTAAGTTGTCTATTAATATCCACTCTGTTCCTTTCCAATTTATTCTCCAAAATTGGAGTGATCTCAAACAAACAAACCAAAACAAACAAACAAACAAAACACTGCATGATATCTTCATTTAAAAAACTTAAGCTGCAGCCCTTGACATGTTCTACATACCCCTACGTCCTCCACCTTGGCCCTGTTTAGCTCTCTAGGGACATCTTTCATCACTTACTTGCATCTCCTCCTCACTCTGCTCTCTATTCACACTCAGTTCTTCAAAGGTACCGTATATGTCCTTGCCTCAAGGACTTGGCACAGATTAGTCCCTCTGCCTAGAAGGTTTTTCTTACTTCTCTCACATCTACCCTCCACCTGATTAAATCCTACCCAGCCTTCAGAGTTTAGCTTAAACCTTACATCCTCAGAAAAGCCTCTTCTGACCTGCCAGACCACATTGGTTCTCTGCTCTGTTTTCCCAAGTCCCTCTGGTTTTCTTTCACATGGCTTATCAGTTTGTATTTACATATTTAGGCATTATTTGATTAATTTCTCCCTTCCATTTCAGACCATAAGCTCTTTAAGTCTATTTGGCTCACTATGTCATTCTTGTTAAGCTCACTATTGCTAGCATATTACAGATGCTAAATAGTTACCAAATAAAATAATCAGTGGATGAATATATACTAAGCTGCATCCATTCCCCAACACCTCCTTCCCAGCCTCACAAAACATGGGTGATTTATGATGTTTGTTTGATTTTTGTTTTTCAGAGACAAGAAATGAGAGCAGAACCTTGGAGAACTGAGAATGTGGTGGTCAATGGAAACCTTTTGCTGAAGTGAGATCTATAGGCATTTATATTAACTACACCTGTCAGGGAAAACAGAGATAAAAGCAAGAATCTCTTTGGGCCTTTAGCACTAGCTTTTGTCTGCTTTTCTATTTTACATGTGCCTCTTTTTTGGTACTAATAATCTAAACTGAGAAATAGGATGGTACTCAATGCCTGGACTCCATCCTCTACTAGAGAAAAAGACAGAAATCTGCTTCCTATTATCAAGAATTCAAGGAAGGGTGCATATGAGCTTTTGTTATATATGGAGGGAATCTAAGATCAGTCTATAAGAAGCCAGGAAACCAGTATGGCAGTTAAACTTGAACTGGCAATGATGAAATAGGTTCCATCTGAGGAGCCGATTCTGAACTATTATGTGTGGCTTCGTGGAGATCTGTGTTGACAAGGATTCTGATACCACATCTGAGTCAAAGGACCAAGAGTGCAATGATCAACTAGTGATGTGGATCAGGCTTTGTATGGGGACTGATGGAATGCAAATTAGGGATTTGCATTTACTCATCACAGAGCAGAAAGTTGATAGAAAGATGGTGATGGGATTGAATTATCATTCCATTCATTCCCATTACAGGATTAAGAAATACATTTCTTTGGAATAGGAGCTCAATATCTATTCCCTACCCAGGCCAGACATGCTGTCCATCATTCCTGATTAACAATTTGGAAGTTGGCCTGAGAACTGTAGATACAGAGATGCTAAGTGGTTTCAACCAAGATATTTATAAAAACTCGTGACAGGGTTAGAAGAATTTTTATTCCAATGCCTTATCTTAATCAATATAGCCTCATTTTAAATGCACAACTTGTGATGTAAAAATACCTGAACATGTTTAATGAGATCAATTAAATATTTAGCTTGACATTGTCAACAGAAAATGGAATATTTGCATGAAATAAGCACTGCTACCTTTACTATCCTAAGTAACAAACTGCTCGGCAGTTCAATTTTCTGGTCACACTTATTCCACAGTAAATGTCTCCAGAGATAATGTCAAACCTGGCTACCCTTAGGGGAAGGTGAAGAGTGAGCATGCCTAGTTTGCATTATTTATCTTTTTCTTATGTGAAATCCAAGCTCAGAGCTCCTTATCAGTGTTTGTTGAAATATACATTAAAGGGTTTACTGAAATCTATCTGCTTCCACCATTGGTTGTCAGTGTGACATTAAGTATGTAATGAATGTCTATAGATTCTCTGTGTCAACCCTGAAAGCATACATATTGTTTATAAACACATTTCTCCCATCTGCTGTTGTTGTCTTACCTCTGCTTTAAAATACGTTGGTTGATTAGAGTTGTGTGGGTGGAGTAATATCTGCAGTGCCAAACCACCTACAAGCTGTAATATATCACCCACGTCTCTGGGGATCTAACTCACTAATTACTTCTCCAGAAATATACAGGAGGTCAGTTGCCTGCTACCCTTCATCATTACTAACTCACCAATAAGAGCTTTAAAATGGTTGTAAAGATATAAGGAGAAAATGAATGAGAGACGTTTATAAAACCTGGAAGGCAACCTCACCAGTAAGAGCCCCAGTCACGGTTCAGACATATGCAGCAAATGCTGCAGGGAGCAATTTGAAAAACCGGATAGTCAGAAAGAAGAGACCAATAGGCAGAGGGAAGAGGTTTCTACCACCACTTAAAAGCCTATAGAAAGGAATTCATTAAAAAAAAAAAAATACATGCTGGATTTCTCTATGATTATTTGCACTTTGCAGCAAACTCTTAGCTCTCTGTTGCATTTTAAAATGAATTTTTGTATACATTACACAAAGATCTTAAAATCCTTTCAATGTAATATGGGAAGTAGTGTTTCCTGCTTTAAGTTAGAACAGGAAATCAAATTGAAGATGTCCATCCTTGTGTTTTAGTGCCCAGAGATCTGCCAGATGCTGAAACCAGCATGGCAGAACTATCCCACTGTCCACTCATGGTTTCAATCCATCTGTAGTGCTTCTAACATCTCTCTCCCCACCACTAGGCAAAGCCCGCAGCACAGCCTGGAATCGCCCCCTAACCTAGCTGTTCAAATATGACTTTTTTCTATTTTTCAGGCAAGTGTGGAAAGACGTTGGGGGGAAGGGGGTGGTGTAATTGTTTTATTGGGAGGGAGATGGGAGGACTTCAGATTTATGCCATATTGAGGAACCAAGACGTTAAAAATAGAAAAGGGTATTTCCCTTTTTGTGCTTAAGAACTTAATTTGCTTTTGAAAAACATCAGGCTTATCCCTCCTTTTAGGTTAGAAAATCAAAGCACACAGATGGAAACTATCTTTTTAATAAAAATCTCAATAAGTCTAAATGCATATTAAAAACTAATTCCCAGGACTCAGATTTAGTTTTATACTCATACAACAGTGCATTTTCCCTCTGGTTATCATATGTGAGAATTGACACATATCTAGCTTATATGTACACAGGTGTAAGAACGATTTCATATATTTTCAAAAAGCCTAATAACATATCCAGTCAGTCCTTCTGAAGATGAAGGAACTAGCCGGGATTTTTTTTTTTTTCACAGATTGGCACCTGAGCTAACAATTTTTGCTGATTTTTTCTTCTTCTTGTTCTCCCCAAACCCAACCCCACCCCCCCCCCACCCCCCCGGTACATAGTTGTATATTCTAGTTGTGAGCACCTCTGGTTGTGCTATGTGGGATGCCGCCTCAGCATGGACTGATGAGTGGTGCCATGTCCACCCCCACGATCCCAACAGCCAAGACCCTGGGCCACCGAAGCACAGCACCCAAACTTAACCACTCAGCCATTGGGCCGGCCCCCTAGCCAGGATGTTTTGCCATTAGTTCTGGGCCTCTGTATGATATCACCAGCTCCTTCAGCAGCAACCACTCTAAGATCGTTAAGATTGGATATGTCCTGCATTAACCTGTACTCCCCTTTGGCCTGTTGAGTTTCCTATCATTCTCATTAACCCCATGATCACCAACATCGTGCTCATTAACAAGTAAGTACCTATTAGTTTCTAAGAGACATGTAAGGCCACGGCCATCTGATAGCTTAAAATTATCCTAAAACCAATCTAGCAGAGAATGTGGATGTAGATGTTTTATAAATAGACAAATTGATCATATTCATAAGACTAAATAATTGAACTTAAGTATTCGTAGTTAATGGTGTCTTACCTTATACATCTGTGAATGTTTTTATTTTTCCTGTCTCACGTATATTTAGACAGTATTGGTATTTGTACAAGTATAAATTCATATCTTAATGATATGAAACTTAAATGGTTTTATTGTTGAAATTACGATCAACTATGCAAAATTATCTTGATCTTTATCACAGCCTACGTTTGACAGGGAGTGACTATATTCAGTGTTACCTCGATGGTAAAGTTTCGGAGGAAGAAGAACTGAACGTGAACTTTCTTTGAAAACAAGCTAACATGAACTTTTGAGGGAAAGAAATCTTAATTTTCTAAGCACTAGGAATTAAGAGTACTTTGAAAAGTTTTAGGTGGTTTTCATAAAGCAAATTTCCTGCCCTACCTTTTTTTGCTGAAAACTGACAGAGAAGCCACAAATGGAAAGAAGGTGCTCCATTAGTCCACAGTAATTTCCCTTGTACAAATTAATATGAGGTGAACACGGAAATAGCTCTGAGTTTGCCTTCCTGAGGGGGCCCACGTGAGTCTCTGCAGACTCCCTCCTTGAGTAATTGGGCGACAAGCTTAGAAGCGTTGAAGACAAAGGCAATTAGCTCTAAACAGCAGACTCCCCGACTCTGGTTTCCCACATAAGAAAGTCACTTTTCACATCTCTCTCTCTCTTTAGTTTTTGGGCTTTTGTTTTTGTTTTTTCCTTTTTTCTTTTAAACAGCCGCAACCCACGAGCTCTGCCTGAGGGTGGATATTGTAAACTGTATGGATCGCTGAGCTTCTAGCCCCTAGGTTCCATAGCTGTCTCACGCAGAATGCTAATATTCCTATGTTTCACTAACATGACAAGAACAAGATATGCTGCTTCTAGCATCCTTCTCTGGGGGTAGAAAAAAATAAGACAATCTGAAAGCTGTACTTTATTAGTAAAATTTGCCAAGAAAATCAACCCATTTGATGACACCACCCCCCAGACATAAGCCTGCACTATCATCTCGAAGTTGAAAGTGCATCGTCTGTTCCAGAAAAGGGGTAAAAAGCAAGAGACAAAAGTTCAGTATCTGGGTCATCGCACGATGTTGAGAGGAAGCTCACGGATCAAGTGGTCAGAAAAAACTCTCATGCTACTGTTTAGAACAATAAGCCACCAGGAAGAGGCTCATATCTCTGCCTCCATCTGCTTTCCTGTCTCTGCAAAATTAAAAAAGGAAAGTGTATCTATTTACTGATAGTTCCCTGGTAACATTCTTATAATTTCTACATCCTGCTTAATCACGTTATATCTGAAACATTGTGTTCATTCTCTGTAACTTGTTCTTACAAATTATCCTTGCATTTGAAGAATATTCACCCACAGAAAACAAAAAATAGATCTTTTTTCTCATAAACCAAAGAAAAGAAGTAGCTCTCTATGGACCTAGGATTTGTGCTGTTTGGTTTCTGCCTCGAGCATCTACAATAAAATATTGAAAATGCTTAGTAGAGTTTTCAGCTCATAGGAAGATCTGAAGCACAATTTTCCTTCTGGTGCAAGAGCCATTTCCTAGAGACAGAAGGAATGGAATTGTGAAACAAGGCTTTCTTTACTGAGGCCGTATTCAGTGAGTAATGGGTGACCCTCTTCAGTCAATTATTTATGCTCTACATAACAAATCTCCACACAATTATTTGGGAGAGAGAAATATGTGATGTTTTTAGATGCCCTCAGGTAGGAACTACATCTCTCCATCATGCATTTTATAAGATACTGACAATTGCTAGGGATCTTGCAGTTCAATTTTTCATGCAATGCAAGAACTCCTTCCACAGCATCATTGTCAAGTAGTTGTCTAACGTCTACCATTTACTGGACACTGTCTTAAGCAGTACGCTAAGCACATACAAAGATTTTTTAAAAACCAAATGCATAAATCTTGCCCTCAAGATTTTCACAGTCTAGAAGAAAAGAGACACATGTAACTAATTATAAGAACCATGCTAAGAAAGAAGTAAAAGATAATTAATTCTGAGTGGTTGTGTAGTAAAAGGAATCACAGAAAAGTTAACAGGATGAGATCTCAAGAATGAGGAGATTATCACCAAACAGAGAAGGGATAAAAAGACATCCCAAACAAACAAACAATAAAAAATAAAAACATTTGGAAATGTGAAAATTCTGGGAGTATTAAATTCATGTAGAGACATTTATTTCTTCTAGGGCTACACTGTCTAATATGGTAGCTACCAGTTACGTATGGCTATTGAATACTTGAAATTAGTTCAAACTGAAATCTGCTTTAAGTGTAAACTATACAGTAGACTTTGAAAAGAGTATTTTTTAAAGACTGTAAAGTGTATTCGTAATATATATCTGCATGATTATTTACCCTAAAAATTTAGTAGTTTAAAACATTAACATGAATCATCTCACAGTTTCAGTGGGCCAGGAATTTGAAAGTAATTCTTGCTCAGGAACTCTCATGGGATTACAATAAAGATGTAAGTCAGGGCTGCAGACATCCGAAGGCTTGAGTGAGGCTGGAGCATCCACTTCACAGTGGACCACTTACATTGCTGTTGGCAGGCTGCCTCGGTTCCTTGCTGGCTGTTGGTCAGAGACCTCAGTTCCTTCTGTATCAACCATTGCCATAAATAAGAATCCGCATTATATGGCAGCTGGCTTCCCACAGAGTGAGTGATCAAAGAGAGAGAAAGCAAGTAGGATGCTGTAATGCTCTGTATGAGTTAGTCTCCAAAGTTAAACACCATCATCCCCACTTTATTCTATTCATTAGAAAACTATTCATTAACTCCAGTGCACACTCAGCTAAAGAGGATCTTGGCTCCACCTCTTGAAGGGAAGAGAGATGTTAAACATAGTCCATCCTTTGGCTACAAATTATTTATATTCTTATCACATGTGAAATATGTGCACTCTTTCACAAGGCCCCCAAAGTCTCACTCCATTACAGTATTGCCTTAAGGCCGGGAATGCTGTCCTCTAGACCATGTGCAGGTGCAGATGGAACTATGTGGGAACCATGTGGGTATAGTTCCTTAAGTACAGTCTTCAGGAACCGTTCCTCTTTATCAGAAGACCTGTGAACTAAAGAGACACATTATGTCCCCCATATGTGTAACATACGGTGGTAGGACAGGCCCTACACACATTCCTGTTTAAAAGGGAGAAAGATAAAAAGCACAAAGAGGTTACTAGTCTACAACATTTCTGAAATTGAGCTGGGCATATGTTGAATGTGCCTTAACTGAGTCCCATTCCTATGCAGAAATCCTTGTCTGTGACTTTCAGCTCCACTCTCTGAGCTCTTGGTTCTGCCCTCTGACTCATCCTTCCTTTTCAAAGAAAGTAGTCTGTAGTCTGTGTTTGCAGCTGTGTAGTTTTCTTAGCTTCCTTCCTGCAGGTAGAATTCCGGGTGTTGAAAGATCTCTTTTCATTTTGTATTATGTCTGTATCTTTTGTTCTAAGCTGGCAGTGTTTCTGTGAATATAATTTTCTTTAAAAATTTGTGGATCTCCTGTGATTCTTACTACAGTGCGTTCCATCAGGCAAAAGTCACACCCACACTTCTCTTCAAACTGAGTCCATTTCTACCTTGAGTTTCTCCTGAGACGGATGAAGGTCAAGACTCTTAAGTGTTTAAAAGATCTACTGTTGAAGAGTTTATGTAAGGTATAACTTTAAACTTTTTAGAAGGACTTTTTTCTGACTGAATGGTACTGCACTCTGAGGTAATACCTATGATCTTTCTGAGGTCTTAACAAAAGATTTTACAGTCTTGCCCACAACTTCATCTTTGAACCAAATTTTCTTAGTGCCCTGGATTTGATCTTTGCTCATAAGACATTTCTTAATTTTAACATCATTCACCATCTGAATAGGCTATGAATTTTCAAAAGCATCAAGTTCTTGTTCTTTCCTGTTAAACAGTCATTCCTTTCGTTTATTTCTCTCCTCTTTCATTTAACTATAAGCAGCAAGAAGAATCCAGTTGGTATGTTCACCTCTTTGCCTGAGAAACCTTAGCTAGATCACCCTGTTCATAGGGCACATTTTCTACTTTCCAAGTTACTGTAGGCAACAATGTTGCTAAACGTTCTGACATTACATAATAATACTTTCCTCCATTTCCTTTCAGCCTTCATTCACAGCTCCTCAAAGGGTATCATGTTTCTTAACACAGATTATACAAGGCTCTCTAAGCCTTCAGTAACACTCTCCTTAAAGATTTTCCAAACTCCTATCCACAGCCTGATTCCAAAACCACTCCTACATTTGGGAATTTTGTTCCAACAGCATAACAGCACCCTACTGGCAAGTACCCAAATCTGTAATAGTTTAAAATTTTTGCATAACAAGTTACCTCAAAATTTTGGATCTTAAAACATCAAACATTTCTTATCTCACGCAGTCTCTGAGGGCTGGAAATGCGAAAGTGGATTAGCTAGGTTTTTCTAACTCAGTGTCTCTCATGCATTTGCAGTAAAGATGTTAGCTGGGGTTGTTATCATCTGAAGTTTGGCTTTGGATGGACAATCTGATCCATGATGGGTCACTTCTGTGGCTATTGATAGGAGGCCTCTCTTTGTCTCTAATTGTTGGCAGAAAGCTTCAGTTACTCTCTAGATGGGTCTCTCCACAGGCCTGCCTTTGTGCCCTTACCATGCACTGGCTGGTGTCCCCCAGAATGAAGGATGAAGAGCAAGGGAGAAGCCACAAGGCCTTTTATAACCTAGCCTGAGAAATGACGTACCATCTGGCATATTCTATTGGTCACACCCCTGATACAGCATGGGGGGGATTACACAAGGGTAATTAAGAGCCAGTGATCTTGGCAGAGAACAAGAAGGGTCATCTTAGAAGCAAGCTACTATACAGATATCAAATTATTAATTTGTATATTGACTACATCATTTGTATCATTTATTTATTTCATAAAATATATTTACAAACAAATATATATATAAACAAATATAAGTATATAATATGAATATAAAAGGTTACATACACAACCAATATGTAAATTATATAAATCTAATAGATAATTAGATATTTTCACCTGTTTATCTTTGCTTTTATTTTAATATGGTTACTAAATAACTCAAATTTACAGTATGGCTCGTGTTATGTTTCTATTGAACAGCACTGTCCTAGAGGATACAGAAAAGAGAAAAAGTATGACTAGAGGAAAAAAAGCAGAAGACAAATCGTGAAGCATCCCGAATCCCCTCTTAGAGGGTTTAGATCCTCTTCTCTAAGCAGTAAAGAGACCTTGAGGTTTTAAGCAGGGAAGTGACATTATTAGAGATATGTTTCAGGGTGATTACATGGAGCAGCAAGGTGTTAGATGGTTTAGACCAGTGGAGACACTGAAGAGAGATCCAAAAGACAGAGAAGCATACAAACCTTGAGCTCAGAAGAAAAATCAGGATGAGAGAATAAAATGTTTTGGAGTCACATCCTTAGGGATCATAGTTGAAGGCTTGAAAAGGATGAGTCCACTAAAGAAAACAAAGGTGACTTCCTACAAAAAAAAAATTAACCTAATGGGTGACAAGAAGCTAGAGAAAGGAGAAGAAAGGAACAGCCAAAAGTAGGAGGCGTAATAAGACAGGATAGCAAACGGACTTTTGCGGTCCTCTTTGGGGCTGTGACTATGGATTCTGGATTTAGTTTCTGGTACTCCCAGAAGCTCTAGAGGAGCAGAGAAGCATCTTGGAGCAACTGCTACACAGGGTGATTTTTCTCTCCACCAGTAAACCTTGCTTTTAAAACAGTACTGCTTTGTTATTCACAGGTGGTAAACTCCTCCGGATCCAGCGATTGGCAGAACTCTGATGAAGATATCTCATCTTTATCTTTTGCCAGCTCCTACCCTCTATCAGAATTCTGGGAAGGAGGCAGCGGTGGATAAGCAGTTTTGGTGTCATCCAGCGCTCTGGTCTAAATGTTTATGATGCGCTGCTATAGAAGAGGAAGTGAAAAGAACAGCTGGCTTTATTCAGCTGAGATTGAAAAGGCTTTTAATGAAAAGTTTAAATTACTCTTCCATCTTTAAAAAAATGCTTTGTCAGTAGCCCTACAAATGGTGAACTCAGTAGCATTTTGGATTATGTAAAATAAAATTCTTTAAGTTTTAAGAAACACATTTTTGAGTAACTTTTCCCTTACACCAAACCTATTTTCTGAATTTTATATCAATTCCAAGCTATATTGAACAAACGACCAGCCTGAAAGGTGACAAACTTTTGTATAAAGTAATGCTAAAATTATTAATCATATTTATTGACAATAAACAAATTTTTAATGCTACAAGTAAAGAAACCCAAAACAATAGGAAAAAAAGAAATCAGTAACACACATGGAATTTTCTAGTTACTTTTCCAATTGCTACCACCTAAAATTTAAAGTATTATATGCTTTGATTATGCATAAGCTTGTAAAGTGAACCTAGAGAAAAAGAGAAGTTTCTATTTTGGTGTCATTTTTCTCCCTTAGCCTCTCTGGTAATTTGAAAGTATAGTTGCCAAGAGGATTTTCTTTATGCTCACTAGAAATTGGAACAAGATCAAAAATTCTCTCAAGAACTAAATAGTCTTATTCACCACATTGTTAAGACTTGGTCAGTTGATTATACTTGACTGAATATTTATTTTTCCATCAATGTGAACAGGTTTTGGGTTTTTTTTAGCAAGTAATTTCTATAGGTTACTTATATGCTGAAAATAAAGAAATCATAAGAGCGGTTGTCATTATAATCCCAAGAGGGATTCAGTGTAAAAAAACTTTTTTCATTCATTCTTTATTCTAGATGTGTAGCAAGGGGAGGGTGGAAGAGAAGGAAGCCCCATGCAACTAGAAAGAATCATGGGATCTTTATCGTGCTTTCTTGCTTGTTTCCTCTTACGCGTTCAAGCAATATTTATTAAACAACTACTTTACCCCAGCATGCTTATAGATTCTGAAGAACACAAAGCTTAATTATAAAACAATTTCCTCCCTCAATGTAATTATATATACGCAATCAGGGGAAGCAAACATTTATACAACTGACTACAATACAAAGTGATAAGTACTGTAATCATAACTTACATCTGTATAGCAGTTAATATGTTGCAAATCATTTTCACATGTTTTATTTCATTTAATCCTAATAAAAGACCCATTTAGCAGGTAAGTTATTATCTCTGACATCACCATTAATATAACAGAGAGCTGAGACGTAGGGATAGCACTCGAGAGCACACACTTCAAGGAGAACAGAAAACACGACTGAAGTCCAGTGAAATTTCTCCTAAAAAGTACAATGGATCTTACAGGAAAAAGAAATTTTTTTAAGTGAAAATGATAAGCTTTCATAGAAAAGCCGACATTAGAACAAATTCTTCATGAACAAATAGCATTTAACTCAGGAGGAAAGAACATTTCAGACAAAGTAAACACCATTCGTTGTGTGGACCTGTTCCCACAAAACGCAAGATTCTAAGATCAGTAATTCTGAAGTTATAGGCAATGATGCTGGAAGGTAGATTGTAGCCTATATGTGAGAAACTTCAGCTGTCATCCTGAGTAGGTTGACCTGTGTCCAAAAGGTAAGGGGAGCCACTTAAGATGCACTTTACTGTTTAGGCAAAAGAGTAAAACAATAGGCTTTGAGCTTTAAGATGACAACTAGGAAGCCCATATAGAGAATGGACTAGAGACGAGGAGAAGAGTTAGTGACAGCACGATGGACCGATGGGAGAGAAGGGAAACACCAAATAGAGCAATTAAAATGGAGGAAGAAAAACCTGCATAGAATCCAGAAACATTCTCAGATCAAGAAAAGAAACAGGTAAAGACCTGAGGAATGTTTCTCATCCTCTACTGCCAAGAGATCCAGTATCGAGAAAGATACGCAATTAGGCCTATTGTGTGGCAAACGCCTACTTAAAAAGTTTAATGAGAGAAACCCTATATCCATCCATTGCTTGATGAGTCTGCCAGGCAAAAGGCAAAAGCTAAAGATGTAAACAAATGTTTTTTAACCGGTAAAGAAAATCCACAGCCGAACTCATTTTGCATAAGGATATATTACAAGCTGTAATTATAACCACATCCCACAGGTATTTTAGCATTCTGAATAGGTAGTTAAAGATGGTTTCTTCAGGCTGAAGTGGCATATCTTGCTATCACTTGGCAGCTCTTCAAATGTGTCAGTTAGAGAATGTATCATTGATCTCAGTGTTCTTTGTTACATAGGAAGCCTCTTCAACTAACAAAACGGCAATGAAGGGCAAGGTCCCAGGGCCAGTTGAAAGAGCTGGCAGCTCATCAGGCTATCACACACTTGTTGGGAGTCATTTCTGCTAAATAGCACTATTACCCAAAGGCACTGAAAATACTTAGATTTTCCTTAATAATACTGAGCATTTTTGTAGGACTTGCTAATCATTAATTAGTTAATGTGAACACTATCCCTATGAGATAGGTAAGGATAATTATCCTCGTTTTACAGATGAGAAAACAAACACTAAGAGGTTAAATGACTTTGACAAGGTTATTTAGGAAGGTGGAGAGGCAGAGCCAAAATGCAGACAACTTTCAGACCTGGAAAAGTAAAATGCTCTTTTCTTCAGTGCAGAGCAACTGTAATTCTCGTCCATTTAAGCAATCCATATGATACTATTGTTTTCCTTTGATCTAGATGACTTGGGGCCTGAAACATACTCCATTGAATCATTATTTAGTGATGACTAGTGACTAATAGGGAAATAAATGTTGCTGTTGGCTGCCACCAGTGCTAAACTGACTACAAATGCTGAAGAAAACGTAAGAGGATTAAAAAAGAAATATCATAGAGAATCTTTCTGGCACTGAATTCAAGTGAAAGAAAATTATTAATTTTAATAGCCCTATATAGAGAGAAATAACTCTCAAGGGTTAGAAGTTCAATCAAAGCTCATATCAAAATATTAGGAACAAATCAGGACTTATTTTAAACCAGGTGATCTTAATAATACTGTCAGTCTATAAGGTAAAGAAATTAATAAATGTAGTCTAGAAATATTTGCATCAATATTTTCCGAAAGTCACCAAAGAATTGGTGGGTTCCACATATTTAAACATAATTCATTGGTTAGGGACTAAGTTCAAGGTTAAATATTAATTTAAAACAACATCTATAGTTTAGATATTTTAAATAAACAATTTTACCAAAATTATGAGGTTCTTTTCTCATAACTGTATCAAAATAGTGAATCTATAAAAAATCAAACTGAAATCAAATGTTCTTCTCATCTATCCCACTGTTTCCAAATTTCGGTGTGTTCACCACACTATTTGGAATTATTCCAGTACCATTTTTTCACTTCCGGCAGTTGTATGAATTGTAAAATTATAATTCCTTATCAACATTAATAGATATTCATAGGCCACTCACTTACATATTGGCTTCTATGGGAACTAACATTATACAACTCCAATGTCTCAACATTGAAGTAGACACCGAGGGTGTTTTATTTGCCCAAGAGTCAAGAAACTTGTAATTATTTGGCTAGCCTCAGTAGCTCTTGTGATATTAGATTTCTCAGTCTAAAACTTACCCATGTCCTAGAAACAAGTAATCTCCTGGGAAAGACTTCAGGCAGGTAAAACAAGGAAGTATTCACTGGAAACAGCACATCTAAAACCAATCTTTTATATCCTCCTTTTGATTTGTATAGCTTGTCTTTTTATTTTAAATTACGGATTTTTTTCCATTAAAAGGGGACTTTTAAAAGCAAGTATAACTGAGGAAAGCCTAAATATTCTCTTCAAGAGATAGACTTACCTCAATGGGAAGCATTGAAAAGCAACTTAAATTTTTGAGTGACATTTTCATAGGATAGAGTAGGGAACATCTATTTTAAATCCTACTACAAGATTTCCTGAACATATCCTTGAACCATTTCTCATTTCCCTCAAAGTTTATCTTTGTTGTTTGCGAATATCCCTTCTCACTCTAACACTAAATCCTTCCCTCAACACCCCTCCTCTCCATCCGCCACCCACTGCATCTTCCCCGTCCACTCCACTCTCACTGCTTCCTGGACCCACGGGCTGCCTCCAGGTTTATCTAGCCTCTCCTCTCACCTTTTTACTTCTACACCATAATTCAACCTTCTTGACTTTTCTCACATGAATTCTCATCCATCTGTCAGCAAACCGTTGGCTCTTCCTTTAGATCTGATTTCCTTAAAGATTGCAAGAGAAAGAGAACGTAAATTTATTTACCATTTGATATTTTCCTTGTTAGAAATCAAGGGAATGAAGGCAAAAGAATAGAGGACATATGAAAAACTAATGAAAAATAAGAGGCAAATGTTAACTCTGATACGTGTAAAACTGGCGAAAGTGAAACAACTGGTAAAGTTCCACGGACAGAGCAATTTAAAAGCTGCCTTACAAGTCCAGGGACCTGCCTCTGTGAAATGAAAAAGGGAGAGGAAGGCGATCAGATACCAGGGCAGCCAACACACCTCCCCCAGTAGGACATGGCTTTCCCAGCAGGGGGTCTCTCTCCTGTATTAGCCTCCGGAATGAGCGTTCACAATCAATCTCTATTGAGCAGGGACGATTTCAGTCTACGAGGGAATCTTTGAAAACCTGCTAAAGAAAATCTGAAGAGGGACTTACAGAGGCACAGTGACCCTGACAATGGCAGACAAAGGTCACGGGCCCCCGCAGGTTGGTGACCCACCACAAAAGCCTTGGGGTGATTTTTTCATTTCTTCTGCTGGCCACTGAGGCCATCAGACAGGTTCAGTAACGGTAATGAAAAGGACGATTTAAAAAAGTAGACAGACACTAGCAAATTAGGAGTGATAAAGAAAAAAAGAAGGAAATGCTACTGTGGTTTTGCAAGAGAGGCGCATCTAATGCCATGGAGACTGCAAAATGGTACATTATTGTCTTCTGCTGGTGAGGACAGGGATGATATAGAAGCTGGATGGTTGCATGTGAGCTTTGCACTTGAGTACGCTGCAAAGAGAAGGAAGATATCATTGGGGAGGTCATCCTCCAGGTGATTCTGGCGCTCATTAAATTTTGAGAGGCTCCAGACTTATTTGAACATATATTTATCTACTTCCCTCTTTTTTTACTGTATTTTTCTTTGTGTGGATTGCAAGTTTTAGCAATATTCTTTAATTATTCACATTTAAGATTCTCCTAGAATCTGAATTATCTGATAGTGCTTGAGAATTTCATGGAAACATCGTCAACATATTCCCTTTTTTGAAAGAATTATCTGTTTCTGTTATGGTTTTCAGCTGTGTGTATGAATGTGCGGATGTGTATATTTTCCCTTTCCAGCCTCACCTTGACCTTCATTCATTTGTGATATGTACCCTTGTATATCTTCAGAAGTGTGTTCAGTCTTGGCTTTTTCCCCCAACTCTAGATTCCTAATGATATGTATGTATGTACATTCATCCACAGAAAGAAAAATCCACAGAAAGAAAAATTTAGTAAGAAAGAGAGAAGTAGGTAAATATATGTTCAAATAAGTCTAGACCCTATCAAAATTTAGTGAGCATCAGAATCACCTGGAGAGTGGGCTTATTAACACACAGATTTCTGGGTTCCATTCCCACGGCTTCTGATTTAGAAGGTCGAGTGTGGGGCATAAGATTTTGCATTTCTGTCACTTCCCAGGTGAAGAAGATATTGCTGGTCCATGAATCACACCTTGAATAGCACTGATCTAAAATATACAACCACATCATGGACATTTAGGTTTCCTGTAAACTCAGATTTATCACAAGCCATCAGCCATCAGGGGCCTTAATTTCAAAGCAGTTTGCTGAGACATCTGACGTCAATCTCTCCATCTCTATGCACCTCAGTTTCCCTTTATGTGGCATTAAGATAGCTATCCTTAATTTTCGAGCATAGTTGGATAATTAGGTATATTCTTAATGGTGGGTGAGGCCCCTAATTATGCAATTAAGGTTTTAAAACCTTTTGAAATCCTAATGTGGAGAGTGCTTTCACACATGTGTCCTTCTTATTATTTTTAAAACCCCGTAATACCACCAAATCCAGCAGAAGCAATTCTGCAAACAGTAGCCAATTCACACTTGCCCCAGATAGTAATTATAGAAAACTTATGACTTTTCTGTTTGTAAAGGCTAGAGTTTTTGAGGAAATAAGCATCTTCCAAATGTCAAGCACTCAACGGAGCTTCGTCTATCCACTGAAGAGGGGGCTGCAGCTGCGTCTAAGGATGGGCGAGTTTCCAATATTAGAAAAGGGATTTACTCTGACCAGGCTTGAACTGACTCGGGGTGCAAAGAGTCATTTGTTCCGTTGGCCTTTTCTGCAAGGAGAACATTTGACCATATTTCTGCCAGAGTCTTTTTTATTCTCTAGTCTCACCCTGTTTCTGGACACTTGGTTATGGAAAAGCAAGTGGATAAAGACATTACTCTTTTTTCCCTCATTTTTCCCTAAGAAATGCAATGACATTTCATTATTTCTAGAAAAATATCTTTACCAAATGCCATCACATAGGTTTGTAAAAGATGCCCCTGCTAATGTGATCATGAAAATACCAACTAATATTGACAATGAAAATACTAAATTAATTCATCTTTCCTTCCCTCTTGCCTTGTTTCTCCTTCTTTCTTTGTCTTCCTTTTCCATTTTTCTTTCCCTTCTCTTTACTCTTCTCTCTGTCTTCCTCCGAATAAAGGGACATTACAGGATTCAAGTTAAAACTCATCATCATCATCATAAATTGATTCAACATCATTAAGTACAATCATGTGGCATTACCATCATCATTATCTCGGGTGGCTGGAGATGCCAAAGCATGTTGCTCCCTTCCTCTCTTCCTTTCCCACAGCTTCCAAGATAAGAGGATCTCTATTCTCACCATCAACCTCCCTGTTTCTGAATATGAGAGAAAAAATTATTTTCTCTTCCTTCACCCTAAAATATTATATACTGTCAATGTAATTTCTGTTGTTTTTTCCCTTTATTTTACCAGCAATTATTTATAGCTCCTCAACTAAAATAAACTGGCAAGGAAAGCTGGCTTTGGACAGTGTTGTAGATTTCACTCAATGGTGTAAAGATGTGGAAATGACTTCCTGTGAAGCACCAATGAGCTAGAGTGTCCTGTTAACTATCTAAGTGAGCATCGAGGATTACTACTTCAAAGCTTAATCTACTGCAATTATGTCTAAGTGTGCCTTCACTGAGAAGACCCTGGATGCGATGCTAAAGAGTCATTTCCATGTTAAAATCATGCTTCTCTTTCCATAGTCAAATAAGATGTCAACACAGTCACAGCTCACTGGAGAAGAGGGTGTGTGCACGGTCATCGCAGGGTTACAGCTCAAGTCAAGAGATCTTCTCCTAGATAAATAACTTAGTGTTGCTTCAAACAACAGTTTATTTCCTAATTAAGAGTACATACTTCTTTGCTGGATAAATGGAATGGAATAGGTATGGCATCATCCTTAATTAATTGGTGTGCTAGCTACTTAAGAGGGCACACACCACTTGTGTTATTAAACAGTGTCATGTCAGATTTAATGGATGTCATTATGGGGGTTCCTCAGGGATCAATCCTTGGACCATTGTTATTTATGTTCTTTATAAATGAGCTGACAAGGCAGTGTTCTGTGTGTAATGTGCATCTTTATGCTGATGATACAATCCTGGGTGGGAGAGCTCAGTTGCTGAGTGAAACTTGAAGCAGCCTGTTTAGGGATTGCTTAGATGGAAATTGAATTGTTTTAAACAAGGCAGAGAAATACTTGGGCACTTTATGTAGGAATTCTCCAAAATTTTGTATGCAAAGACACAAGTTAAATGCCCAGGTATTTCTGTGATCAGAATGATTTTAGGGAAAGTGTTATTATTGGCTATTATTGACAAATATGTTTACATTTAAGTCACATCAAGTAGATTGTATTCAGAGAAATAACTCAGAATATTTTTTTTGGTGAGGAAGATTCACTCTGAGCTAACATCTATTGTCAATCTTCCTTTTTACTTGAGGAAGATTGTCTCTGAGCTAACATCTGTGCCTATCTTCCTCTATTTTGTATGTGGGATGCCACCACAGCATGGCTTAATGAGTGGTGTGTAGGTCTGCACCCAGGATCCAAACCCGTGAACCCTGGCCCACCAAAGCAGAGCACACGAACTTAACCACTAGACCTCTGGGCCGCCCCCAGAATATTTTTGATTCTGAAAATTTAGAGGAAAACTTAGACACATTTCTGCTATGGGAATAGTGAGCAGTAAGGGAACCTACTTGGTTTTAGCATAGATATTCCCTCTTCCTGAGGTGCTTCCTGACGGCCCCAGGCTGCGTTAGGTAAGGTTCCTACATATTCTCACTTGCACCTTGTGCTCGTTTTTCAGTCTTCTCACTAGATTTTCACCTTTTTGAAGGTAGGGCCAAGGCTTTAGCGCTGCAGTATCAGAGCCTAGCACAGCATAAGGTAACACTTAGATGCCAAGAAAATGTTTCTGGGATGAGTGTATCAGTCTGTGCTTTGATTAGGAAAAAAAGAGAGGGAGAGAAAGAGACACTACAGGTTTTATGGAGAGAAAGGAGCTTAACATAAAAAGTGGAAAAATATAAATGTGAGATATGAAGTTCTGGAAGGCTTCCCCTGGAAGAGTGGAGAAACAGTCACTCAGGCTCACTCAGGACTTCCGCCTGAATTGCTACAGTGGGTGGAGACACCGGAGCACACAGAGAAGTTTGAGAAGCTGCAACAACTGTGGGACACACAGGACCTTGTAAAGGAGTCTGAGAGGCAGCCACGTCTGGCCACCTTGACTGTGAAGACTGAGCTCCTGCAATAGACTGAGAAGCCACTGCCTTTCATAGAGACAATCTTCTGAGAATAACAGCTCGCCTCCTCTCTGCCTTCTCATTGTCAAAGTTTAACTCAAGGCCATACAGGGAAGGGGATTATGGGAAGTGTAAGCTGAGCATTTCCTCCACAGGACAGAGGAGATCTTAGGACGGAGGGAGGAGTGATGCAAACTTGACAGGTAACAATCCAGTGCAATATATAAATAAAGTGCAAGTGTCCCAACACAAAGGGACACTTATTCACCAACCATAACCCCAGGTAGAAGACTTTGTCTCAGAACTATTTAGATATAAGTTAAAATCAACGTAAGAGAGAGAAAGCACCTGGCAACTTGTCTGTATTATCTTTAGGATGTGAGATATTCAAACAAACGTGGGCAGAAGAATAAAAAGAGATATCTCTGCCAATAAACATTTATACCCTGATAGAATGGAAAAATTAACACAGTAAACAGGATTTGGTTATTTTAGTGAAAATGATTGAGGATACAGGGTCAAAAGTTATTTAAATTTTATGATTTAACAACCAAGTACCATGATAATAATGCCAGCTGTCTCTCTTTTGGGGCATCACGGACCTGCTATCTTGCCTGTGATGAATCTGCCAGAAATAGTCTTGCCTGTCTTGGGTTGGCAGACAGTGATTACATTGCTGTAGGTTCAGAACCATCCCATGTGGAACCATCTTTCAATCCAACATTGACATCACATTCTGCCTTCACACACTTGCGAACCACGAATAATTGTACTATAAGCAAAGGGTTCTTGACTGTTACTGTTAAGCACAATATGAGTAAAACTATTACAATTTTATGTCAGGCAATGTGTCATCATTCTCTCAGGAACTAAAAGTGGTAAGAATGCACTTGGTGCTATGACTTCAGTAAGACAAAACTCAAAAGATAGAATAAAAAGGAAGCACTTTTCTTCTTTCTTTTCATATATGTCCAAATATCTTCTTTTTAAATTTTTTTCTAAAGATTGGTATTGAATATAATGTTGCAACAGAGTGCTCAACAAAGTTCCATAGTAAGAAAATTAGAAAATGAAGAAAAGATTTGCTTTAGTTCAACAATGGATTGTACCTAAAAAAGATAGAACTCTTTTTTTAGGTAGAAATTCTGGTAATACGAACATAGTTGGGGTTCATTCATTTATGCAGTGAATATTCCCCAAGAAGCACTTGCTATGTACATGGCACTATATTAAGCTCTGTGAGGGACACAAAGATGAATCGAAACAAGCTCTACCCAAAATAAGTTTACAATCTGGAAAGGGAAATAGAATAAGCTCACAAATAACTCCAATATAAATGTGAAAGAGAAGTGTTAAAACATTTAAGTTCACGCCAGTGCAAGTAGTAAGATAGAAGGAGGAGCTTCCATAGAGTGTCACTGAGTTTTGTTTTGTAAAATGGGTGATTTAAATTCTCTCCAGCTGGGCTTCTCATCCCTTCACCAAACTGATTTTATCAAGGTCCCCCATGACCTTCCACTTGATCAGACTTTCTTTTACTTCACACATCAGCATTGGTAGACACTATTGACTCTTGCTTCTGACTGTTTCTTCACTTGACTTACAAGATGCTGCAGCCTTTTTTCCTCCTGTCTCCCTGGTCACCTCGGCTGGTTCTTACTGTGCTCCAGACATCCTGGCCCCCTGGCTGTTCTTTGGACATACCAGGCACACTCCCCCTTTAATGACTTTACTCTAACTGTCTGTCTTCTTGGATCATTCTTTGTCCAGACAATCATATGGCTAACACTTTCATTTGCTGCAAATCTTTCCTCAGATGTTGTAGGGGATTGAATGGTGGTCCCCCAAAAGGTATATCCACAACCTAACCCCCATAACCTAGGAATGCACAGTTATTGGAAAAACATGCACAGTTATTGGAAAAAAAAATCTTTGTAGACGTAATTAAGTTGAGGACCTTGAGAGAAAAACAGCCTGGATTATCTGGTTGTTCCCTAAATCCAATGGCACGTGTCCTTATAAGAGACACACAGAGGAGAGACAGAGAGGGAAGGAGAAGGCACAGAGAAGAAGGTCTGTGCAAAAGACGCAAGGCAGGATTTTCTCCCAGACACCTCAGAAAGAGTACAGTCCTGCCAGCACCTTGATTTTGGACTCTGGCCTCCAGCACTGTGAAGGAATAAATTTCTGTTGTTGTAAGCCAGCCGGTTTGTGGTAATTTGTTACAGAAGCCCTAGGAAACTAATAAGAGATGTCAAGTTTTCAACGAACATTACCTTGACCGCCCTTTTAAAAATGTCTTCTCCTCTCCACAATGCCCCTGGTACTTCTGGTTTTGTTTATCCTGCTCTATTTTTACAGCTCATATCACTTTCTAAAATATTGTGTTTGCTTTTTCCAGTACATATTGTTTATTACCCATCTCCCGCTAGAAAATAAAATCCACAATGGCAAGGATTTTTGTATGTTTTGTTCACTGAGATACCCTGACTGCCTAAAATAGTGCCTGGCATGTGTTAGGTACACAATAAATATTTGTTAATGAGAGCATGGTCACAAACGTGAGAAAACATAGGGAGTGTTTAATGAACAATGAGATCCACAGTCTTAAGTTTACCAATGGATCCTTAGAATATAAACTTGAAAAGTTAGGGAGAAATTTGGATTACAGAAGATAATGAACTCAAACTTAATTTGTGAACCAATAGAGTTTTGTTTTATGTAGGGACATTGTGCCATCAGAGCTATGCTTTGTTACACACACTTGACAACTCCTTCCTTGTTGAGAAAGTCACCTAATATCAAACTCTTGGCCCCTCATGGCTTCTTCACTCATTTTCCCCGAAGGAGGAGATGGTCTTCACGGTGAGTTGATAAAGGAATAAACAAGCACATTCAGTCCACACTCTTCCTCTTCTCTCTCTTTTGAGAAACTGCTCCCAGGATGCGTGTGCTTTGCTCTCTCACACCATTAATTGTCAGAGGGCCAGGCTCCAGCATGGAGAGGCCTGCTGTGTTCAGTGCTGCTTCTGAAAGCGTAGCTGATCTGAGTCATAAGAACAGCTACGGAACCTGCAAAGAGGTCACGCTTTCTATTCCATTACACCACAACCTTACTGGGTGAAGTCATCAAAACGGGCCAAGATTTTTTGTTCATTGACATCAGATAATATAAGGTGAATTTCCCTTAATCTGTGATTTTCATATCACATCTCAATTTGACATAGAGTATAAAATCAAATCCGTCCATAAAGACAAAAGATGTGTTCTGAAGGTAGAAATGAAGCAGCACTTTTAACATTGAGAATTAAGACTATTTTGGAAACTGTAGTTAGGGCAATCAGCACACATTAGTTCTGTGAGCAGGAAGTTGTGCATTGAGTTAAGAACATGCAGATTATGACCTGCAGAACGAGGAGGCACAAGCCACCTACATGGGGGTGGCAGGCAGCTTCTTCAACATCCCAGGTCCCACTTTGGGGAAGTGAAACTCACTTTTGGGTTTTTGATTGAAGACTCAGTTTCAATATTCCCACACAAAGGGAGTCACAAGATTTATCGCACACAGATCCCAAAAGCAAGGGGATGCAATGAGCCGAGGGAAAAGCAGTCTTCTGTCTCAGGTCACCAGCGAGCAAGAGGTGCAGAGCAGGGTGGTAAGCATCTATTACTTGTAAGGTGGTCGGGGCAGAGATCACTCATTTTTTTGCGGGTTTACTTCTGAGTAGGTATTTTAGAGGGTGCCCTGGGAAAAGAAAAGCAGGAATTTATGATGGGCTTCCTAAGCTCAAGTCTTTATAATATAAACTTCCAGACTGGGTGTGAGCAGGGTTATCCCAGTGTGAAGTGCCTAGGCAACAACTCAGAAAAACAAAAGACATTCTCAAAAGTTGTTTTTCTCTTCAAAATTGTTCTCTCAGAAGACAAATCAAAAACTACTACTTTTTGAGAGCAAAGAAGGAGAATACCTCGTCTCAAGTCTAAATTCTGTATCTCACCAGCTCCTTTAATCTGGGCAAATCATTTAGTGTCTCTCGGCCTCAGTTTCTTCATGTAAAATTTAGGGGAAATTTTTTTGCTTGTAAGATTCTTCTGAATATTAAATGATCAATGTTCGTGGGACCCTCGATACTTCCATGAGAAGGGACTTCTGCCAGAATAACACTCTTGGTTTCTCTCCCACTTTCTCATCCACACCTGGGCAGGAGAAGCGATTTACCTAGCTGGAATGTTTGAGACAAGGAAGTGACCATGTTGTGTTCAGTCTCTTCCTGTGTCTCTACTGAAAGCAGGCACTTATGGGGTGTATATATTTTCTGCAACTGTATGCTGTGAACCGAAGGAGCAGGCCCCAGTGGGCAGAGGCCTGCAGCAATCCAGCAATGTCATGACTGGGAAGTAAGTTTGTCTAATTAGAAGGTAAAGCACTAGCAAATCTATTGTGGCCACACGTATATTCCATGTCCTCAATTCAGCTTTCATCAGTAACAAAACTCTTAATTTTCCTTCCATCTCACTGATTTTTGTATTTATTTCTCATATGGTTTCAAACACGCGTAGCGAAGAGGTACATTATTAATGGCTTCCCTCAAAACTCCAACATCCTCTACAAATGCAAATTAATGCAATTATTATGGAATATCTTTGAGCTGTGCCTGCAAATGACTATCATGTGTATTTATTTTTGCTTACTTTCTCTGCCAGAGAGCAGAAATATCTTTATCTTAGAAATCAAATTTTCTGCACCAACAGCAAATCAGAAAAGGGCAGAGAAAGAAAAAAAGGAGATTAAATACTCAGGAAATGATATAGACTTGTTGTACTTTGTAATTATGCAATCCTTCACTGTACACTCCCTTAAAAAGAAAAGTCTTCTTGCTCATACATTGAAATGGCTCTACTGGTTTTGGGATGTGTGTGTGTGTTTATGTTTTCATCAAAGAAACCGCTCTTTCTTATCTTTAGAAAAAAATTATCAAAGAGAAGTTTGTTCTTCCACCATGCCCCCGCCTCCATCAACTCCTTCCAGATCCTAGTTGAGGTCGTTACCAGCCCATACCCAGGGAAAAGGAAGAAATTGATCTTTTGTTTTCTTCTTCAGCCTCAAATGGCTACAAGACATTACTTCTTGAGCTTAATCATTAAATAGCATAATATCCTCCAAGCACGGGTTATATAGTTATTTAAGACAAAACTATAGTTGTTTTAATGTGGTTATTGTAGCCATACATTTTGTTTTTATGAGTTTTTATATAGCACTATTACTTGTGTGGTAATCTTGAGGATATTGTTATAATTTGTTTTACATGTTAAGTATTATAGAGGCCTTGCTAGCACTGCTATAGTTAAAGGTCGGCAAGCATCTAATTTGATTCGAGAATATTCTCTGACTTAAACCATTCCTTGTTACCATGGGCTCCATATACAGCTTGTGCTCACTGATTTAAGCCATTTGCTATCAGAAATGTTAGCCCCTTTTCTTCAAAAGTAGATCACGGTCAGTCTCCCAGAAACTATGCCTAAGAGAAATAGCTCATGATCTGCACAATCGGCGATATGTGCAAAGCTCTGTGGCCTCCTATTTAGCCTGACAAAATCACTTTTTTTAATCCCTGTATGTCAGCACAGTGCTTGTTTGTGACCCAGTCCTTTTTTATGTTTCTCCAACTTTGCAAACTGTAACATAGCGCTTGGTGGCCTCTTTTGTTTATGTTAAAGAAATCACGGATTTTAGGTGTAGTTATTACTCATTTCCTTCAACCTATGTTCTCCATTTTCCTTAATTCACGTAAAGAGAAGATATTCCTCTGAGAAGGCCACTCTGGGGTTGTCATGGCATCTTATTTGACTAGTGAGCCTGTTTAAAGGAAAGCAGTTGCCATTATTCTAGCAAGAACACCTTACTTCTGATGCTGTGGATTATAGCACAGGTGACAATGTCTGACAACATACAAGAATCACTGGGGACAGGGCCCCATGTTTGCAGTTTATTTTGTTTTCTTAGGAATTGCTCTATGCTCATTAAGCATGTGTGTTATGTTTTCAGAGTTTTTCAGTTTGGGCTACCATGTAGGAACACACTTTTACATGCTTAACATTCATCAATATATGTACACAAATCACAGATGGCACCTAATCACCTAATTTTATGTTATTTTAGCTTCAAAACTCTTAATATCTATAGTTAGGGAATAAAGAGAAGAAATAAAATTACAACGTAAATATCATGGTCACTTATAGTCTCAAATAACTAAACTGTTTTTATACCTTGGGATAAACTTAACCAAGGAAGTGAAGGATCTATACAATGAAAACTACAAGACTTTCTTGAAAGAAATTGACGATGACATAAAGAGATGGAAAGACATTCCTTGCACATGGATTGGAAGAATAAACATAGTTAAAATGTCCATACTACCTAAAGCAATATACAGATTCAATGCTATCCCAATCAGAATCCCAAGAACATTCTTCACAGAAATTGAACAAACAATCCTAAAATTCATATGGGGCAACAAAAGACCACGAATTGCTAAAGCAATCCTGAGCAAGAAAAACAAAGCCGGCGGAATCACAATCCCCGATTTCAAAACATACTACAAAGCTACAGTGATCAAAACAGCATGGTACTGGTACAAAAACAGGTCCACAGATCAATGGAACAGAATTGAAAGCCCAGAGATAAAACCACACATCTATGGACAGCTAATCTTCGACAAAGGAGCAGAGGGCCTACAATGGAGAAAAGAAAGTCTCTTCAACAAATGGTGCTGGGAAAACTGGTCAGCCACATGCAAAAGATTGAAAATCGACCATTCTTTTTCACCACACACCAAAATAAACTCAAAATGGATCAAAGACCTAAAGATTAGGCCTGAGACAATAAGTCTTTTGGAAGAGAATATAGGCAGTACACTCTTTGACATCAGTTTCAAAAGAATCTTTTTGGACACTGTAACTCCTCAGTTGAGGGAAACAATAGAAAGAATAAACAAATGGGACTTCATCAGACTAAAGAGCTTCTTCAAGGCAAGGGAAAACAGAATTGAAACAAAAAAACAGCTCACTAATTGGGAAAAAATATTTACAAGCCACTTATCCGACAAAGGGTTAATCTCCATAATATACAAAGAACTCACACGGCTTAACAACAAAAAAACAAACAACCCGATCAAAAAATGGGCAGAGGACATGAACAGACATTTCTCAAAAGAAGATATGAATATGGCCAATAGACACATGAAAAGATGTTCATCATCGCTAATCATCAGGGAAATGCAAATCAAAACTACACTAAGATATCACCTTACCCCCGTTAGATTGGCAAAAACATCCAAAACCAAGAACGACAAATGTTGGAGAGGTTGTGGAGAAAGAGGAACCCTCATACACTGTTGGTGGGAATGCAAACTGGTACAGCCACTATGGAAAACAGTATGGAGATTTCTCAAAAAGTTAAAAATAGAAATACCCTATGACCCAGCCATCCCATTACTGGGTATCTATCCTAAGAACCTGATATCAGATATCTCAAGAGTCCGTTGCACCCCTATGTTCATCGCAGCATTATTTACAATAGCCAAGACGTGGAACCAGCCTACATGCCCAGAAACTGATGATTGGATAAAGAAGATGTGGTATATATACACAATGGAATACTACTCAGCCATAAAAAAAGACGAAATTGGCCCATTCACAACAACGTGGATGGACCTCGAGGGCATTATGTTAAGCGAAATAAGTCAGTCAGAGAAAGACGAACTCTATATGACTCCACTCATAGGTGGAAATTAGTATATTGAGAAGGAGATCTGATCGGTGGTTACCAGGGAAAAGGGGGGGTGGGGGGAGGGTACGGAGGGGGAAGTGGTGTACCCACAATATGACTAACAAAAATGTACAACTGAAATCTCAAAAGGTTGTAATCTATCATAACATTAATAAAAAAATAAATAAATAAAAAAAAAAAAAAAAAAAGATTGGGAACAGACAAGGATGTCAGGTCTCACCACTCGTATTCACAGAGTACTGGAAGTTCTAGCCACTGCAATCAGGCAAGAAGAAGAAATAAAAGATATACAGATTGGAAAGGAGAAAAGAAAACTATCCCTCCTTGCAGATGACATGATTATTTACACAGAAAATACCAAGGAATCTACTAAAAAAAAAAACCCCACAAAAACTCCTAGAAGTAATATGTGAGTTCAACAAGATTGCAGAATACAAGATCAATGTACAAAAATAAATTCTGTTTTTATATACTAGCAATGAACATATGGACACAGAAATTAAAAATAGAATGCCATCTATAATTACTCAAAGCAAAAAGGAAATACAAGGGGGTAAATCTAACAAAAGAGGTACAAAACTGGAGGCTAAAATCTACAAAATGCTTACGAAAAAGATAAAATACCTAAGTAAGTGGAGAGACCTATTGTGTTCATGGATTGTAAGATAGAATAGTAAAGACATCAATTCTTTCCAAACTGATGTATAGATTAAATGCAATTCCTATCAAAATCCCAGCAAGGTATTTTATAGCTATAGAGTATTCTAAAATTTATATGGAAAGGCAAAGGAACGAGTATAGTTAAAGATAATTTTGGAAAAAGAATAAAGTGAGAGGAATCACTCTAAAAATTCAAGGCTTATATAGCTATGGTAATCAAGATTGTGTGATGTCAGCAGAGAGCTAGACACAGAGATGGATGGAAGAGAATAGAGAACCCATAAATAGACCCACACAAATATGCCCAATGATTTGGGACAAAGGTTCAAAAGTAATCTGATGGAGGAAAGACAGTCCTTTCAACAACGGTGCTGGAGTAACTGGACATCTATAGGCAAAAAATTGAACCTTGACCCAGCTCACATCTTATACACAAACAAATTAACTCAAAATGGATCACAGACCACATCAAATTCTGGCAAGGATGCGTATATCACTCATACATTGCTGGTGCGAATGTAAAATGGTACAGACACTCTTGATAATAGTTTGGCCATTTTTTTGAAAACTAAATATGCAATTACAATACAACCCACCAGTTGCACTCCTGGGCATTTATGAAGACTAATGTTCATGCAATGACCTGTACCTGAATGTTTATAGCAGATTTCTTCATAATAACCCCAAAATGGAAACAACCCAGATGTCCTCCAACGGATGAGTGGCTAATGACTGTCAGATCCATACCATGGAACACTACTCAGCAATGAAAAGAATGAACTGCTGATGCAACAACCTGGATGAATCTCCAGAATTATGCTGAGTCCAAAAAGCCAATCCGACGAGGTTACATAGTGTATGGTTCTATTTATATGACATTCTTGGGATGGTAAAATTAAAGAAATGGCGGAGAGATTAGTGGTTGCCCGGGGGTGAGGATGTGGGGAAGAAGAGGGGAATAGAAAGGACGTGGAGTGTCTATAAAACAGCTACATGGATGATCTCGAAGTGATAGAAAGTTCTGTATCTTGACTATGCCAACGTCAATATCCTGAGTGTGAGATTGTACTGAAGTTTTGCAAGATGTTACCACTGGGGGAAACTGGGTAAAGTATACACGGGATCTCCCTGTATTATTTCTTTAAATGCATGTGAAACTACAATTATCTCAAAATTAAAGTTTAATTTAAAAAAAAAAAAAAAAAAAAGACATTAAAAAGGGACCTAGAGGAAACTTCCAAATTGAGTTAGGATATAGAAAGTTCCAAGGTACAATTTTTCCCACCCTAACAATGAGCCAGCTAAACTACAAAGTCATAGATTTTAAAACAAGTACAAGAGGTGAAGAAACAAAAATAAACTAAATTGCAAAAAGTGATGACTTTTCTGAAAAGAGCTTACAGGTGCTTCCAGCACTGTTAGAGTGGCAGAGGAATTGGAAAGAGAGAACCAGCCCAGCTTTTGACAAACTTGTAGTGAGCACATGTAGGCTGATGTGATGGATTACAGTCACTAAATGCCATAGAGTAAGTCTGCATCTCTTGCCAACTCTCCACCAAACACACAGATACAGTATGGAAAGGCTGGGGCAGGGCAGGAATTCTGAGAGAGCCGTCCCCCTGTGGTTTGTAGGTCCTCCTCCTATTGTGGTGAGTCAGTATTGAGGCTGTGTAGGAGAGCAGAGGGAAATCCCTCTGAGGCACACTCGGAGCATCCATCTAGCGAAGTCACTGGCTGCAAAAGCTCTGAGAAAGGGCAAGAAAACTGAAAAAATTCCTCCAAGATGCTCTGAGCTTTGACTCAGTGCAATGGTGTGGTCTTCCAAAGGTTAGTGCAGGAAAGCAGAGTGGAGAGAGGACTCCTGAGGTGCAGAAAGCCAAGGGAGGAACTGAAATGAAACGGGAATTCAAGAGTGACTAGCAAAACAAGCAGCTGGGGGTAAAGGAGAGACGAATCACCCCCAATTTTGAAAGCTGGCAGGAGGATTCTAAAGCATAAAGAAATCTCTGGAATCCCTCAGACTTTTGATGCTAGTGGTGATTTGCAACAAACTAAATCTGTAACAAAGCCCAACCCAGCTCAATTACCGGGTGAGAGTGACACCACTGGACACTCCAGCAGCCTGAGAGAAGGAAACATGCTTTTTTCCTGGAAATAGGTATTATTTACTTTGTTCTCTAGTGTTCTTTTGCACACCATGTGTGGTATATAATTAAAAATTATGAGACATGCAAAGAATCAAGAAGATATTACCTACAATTAAGAGAGGATATAATAGCAGGGGACCCAGAAATGGCATAGATGTTGGGATGATGAGATAGGGATTTTAAATCTCATGTTCTTATATTTAAATATGTAAAGAACCTTAGGGGAAAGGTGGACAACATGCACGAACAGTTGGGGAATTTGAGCAGAGAGAAAAGAATGAAAAAGAATCGAATAGAAACATAAAAGACATTATCAGAAAGTAACAATATATTGAGTCATCTCAATATAAAATAAAAACAGCAGTGGAAATAATCAGTAAAGTGGAATACAGGTCAGTAGAAATTATTCACACTGGAATACGAAAAGATAGATAAATGAAAAACCAGAACTAAGTGTATATGATCTGTGGGAAAATATTAAAATGTTAAATAGTCTAATATATGAATAATTAGAATCTAAGATGGAAAGGAGAGAGAAAACGGAGCAGAAAAATATTTGACTGAGAAAGAAGTTACTGAGAATTTTCTAAATTGATTAAAGACATCAATCCTAAATTCCAAAAAGCAAATGGGCAACGAACAGGATAAATTTAAAGAAAATCACACTTAGGCACTTCCTCATCAGAATTCTGAAAATCAAAGAAAAAAAGAAAAGAAAAAATTTAGCCAAAGAAGAAAGATAGATACAATATATACTGAGAAACAACAAGAAGAATGATGGCTGACTTACCATCAGGAACAATGAGGCCAGAAGAAAGTTGAGAAGCATATTAAAGAGTGAAAGAAAAAAATTATCCTAAAATTATATTTCCAGGAAAAGATATCTGTAAGTTATGAAGATGAAATAGAGGTATTTAAAAATATTTAGAAAGAAGCTGAGAGAATTAATTCCCAGTGGAACTGCCCTACAAGGAACGTTAAAGAAGTTTTTCAGGATGAGAAAATTGATAACAGAGGAAAGATCAAATCATCAGGAAAAACAAAAAGCAACAGATAGAGCAACAGATATGGGCAAATATAAGATTTTGTTTAAAAGACTATTGACCATTCAAGTAAAAACAATAAGAATGGATAAATAAGTAAAATATATGACAACAGAAGCAAAAAGGGATAGGAGGGGGGAAAATGAAAGTGTTTGGATATAAAGTTCTTACCTTGTTTGTGAAGTAATAAAATATTATTTGAAGGTACTCTGTGATAAGGTAGGGTATGTATTCAAATCTTCAGAGAAATCACTAAAATAACACAGAGTGGTATAGCAAAAAATAAAAATGGGAATACTAAAAAAAGTACTTGATTTACTATAATAAAGATAGAAAATGAATAATGGGGGAACGAAGAACAGATGAGAGTAATAGAAAAGAAATGTTGATAGTTTGACTTAAATCCAACTATGTCAATAATTACAACAAATGTAAATGGAATGGACACTCCAATTAAGTGTAGAGAATGTTAGATTGGAGTTTTTAAAAAAGCAAAACCAATCTAGATGCTATTTGCAAGCGATACATTTTAAATATAAAGACAAAAATAGGCTGAAAATACAAAGAGTGAGGAAAGATACACCATGCAAGCTCTAAGCATAAGAAAGCTGGTGTAGCTATACGAATATCAAAATAAAACTTACTAGAATTAAGCAAATGTGGTAGACAGAATAATGCCCCCCCCCACCATGCACACACTCACACACACAAGATATCCACATCTTAATCCCTGAAGCCTATGAAGATATTAGCTTACATGGCAAAAGGGACTTTGCAGATGTGATTAAGTCAGAATCTTGAGAGAGAAATTGCCCTGGATTATCCAGGTGCTTACGAGGAATTATAAGTGAAGGAAGAAGGTCAAAGTCACACAGAAGTTGCTCTGACAAAACAAGCAGAGGGGCCAAGAGAGAGACTGGAAGATGCTAAGCTGCTGGATTTGAAGATGACGGACAGGACTTCCATGGAATGAAGGCCAAAGAATGAAGGTGGCCTCTAGAAGCTAGAAAAGGCAAGAAAAGAGATTCTCCCCCAGAGCTTCCAGAAAATTGCAGCCCTGATAATCCATTTTAGGCGTTATCTAAAAGAGAATAAATTTGTGTCGTTTTGTCACTAAGCTTGGGGTAATTCGTCACAACAACAATAGGAAACTAACACAAAAGTTAGCAAAGTCCCATAATATAAGATCGATATATGACACATGACTTCTATTGCCATATACTACCAATGGAAAATTAGGAAACGAATTTTTTTAAAACTATTGAAGAAAACATATAAAAATATCAAATACTTAGAAATAGAATGTGTACATGACTAAAAACTACAAAACATTGCTGAAGTAGAACCATAAGCTTTTAGAAAAAAATAGGAGGATAATTTTGCAGCCATGGGTTAGATAAAGATTTATTAGAGAAGTCACAAAAGCACTAAGCATAAAACTGAAAAGTTTAAAAATTTAAAAAATTTGTGGGGCAGCTGGAAGCTCAGGCCGGGTTTCCACGTTACGGTCTCGAGGCAGAATTTCTCCTCTGGGAAACCTCAGTTTTGCTCTAAGGCCTAAAAATGATTGGATGAAGCCCACCCACATTACTGAGGGCAATCGCCTTTACTTAGTCAACTGCTTACGGTAACTTAAAGTTACTGATTATAGGTGTTGACCATGTCTACAAAACACCATACATAATTACACAGGTGTGTGTTTGTATTCACAAATACAAACACCTAGATTAGTGTTTGATTAAATAACTAGGTACTATAGTCTAGACAACCTGACACATAAAATTAACCACCACAAACACCATTAAGAAAACGAATAATCAGGGCTGTGGTTAAAGTTTCACTTGCTCCGCTTCAGAGGCCTGGGTTGGCAGGTTCGGATCCCAGGTGTGGACCTATTCCACTCACCAGGCATACTATGGTGGTGTCCCACATACAATGGATTTTAGCTCAGGCAAATCTTCCTCAGAAATTTTTTTCTAACAAAAGATTTATACCAAGAAAATATAAATAATTAGTTTAAATCGACAACAAAAAGGAGAAACAACATAACAAAAAATAGACTAAAAGCTTAATCAGATACTTCTCAAAAGAAGATACATAAATAACCAATAAGCAAATAAAATGATGCTCAACATTATTTGTTATCAGGGAAAAACAAAATTGCAATGAGAAATCATTGTGTACCCACTAGAAAATCTAAGACCAAAAAGAATGGTAATGCCAAAAGTTGGTGGGAATGTGTAACAACTGGAACTTCTACGTTTTTGGTGGGAGCAAAGAATGGAAAAATTACTTTGGAGAGGTTAGTCAGTTTCTTATAAAATTAAGTCTACACACAACCTATGAACCAGCAATTCCGCTTCTAGGTGTATGCCCCAAAGAAATGAAACAGTAAGTCTAAAAAACTTGTATAAGAATGTCCATAGAAGACTTATTCTTTCTTAGCCATTAGCTATAAAGACCCAAAGGTCCAACTGCAGGAGAATAGATAAAAATTTGGAGTCTATTCTGCAACATGGAATATTATTGAACAATAGAAAACAATGTACTATTGATACATGCAGCAACATGGATGAATCTCAAAAAGATGCGAAGCGAAAGAATCCAGACATAGAACACATAGAATGATTAAATTTATATGAAATCCAGGAACAGGGGAAACTAATCTAGGGTGACATAACCCAAAAGGTGATTGCCTTGGAGGAGCAGCAAGAGTGAGGGGTCCAAAGAGGCACGAGGGAACTTTCTGGGGTGAAAGAGCCGTCTATCTCTTGTTCGGGGTGTCAGTTACAAAGGAATATTCAATTGTCAAAATGCATCATGCTGAATCTTAAAGTCTCTGCATTTTATTGTTTGTGAATTAGCCTTCAGTGAAAAAAAGAAAAAGAAAAAGAGGAGCATAACATCTTGAAGAGACATTTTACTGCTTTATGGAGGCAGTTTCCTAAGTCTTTGAATAGAAAACAAGAAAGAAAAGGAGACTCTAAAGGGGGTGCTGGCTTCTTCCCCAGAGAAAACAGCACACTGCTTGACTTCATGTCTTTACCTCTAGAGACAAAGAGCGGAATAAAAATAGTAGAGCCACTCTTCTCTGAAACAAAACAGATCAAGTCTAATCCACTAGTGCCGATTGTAGGTGAAGGGACAGAAGCTTGACACGCAGAAGCAGTCTTAGGAAATTTTTGCTTAAACTTTTATTATACTGATCTACATGTTAAAGAGGAGTTAATTGAAAATCAAGATATTTGGAGTTTTGTTTTCTTTTTATATATATATTCCATGCTAATTCTGTCTTAAACATATGGTATCTTTAACTCGGACACAAAAGCAAGACGAAGCTTGCTGATCATGCGTGGGTACTAAGGGAATGGCTTCCTTAGCAAGGCCACCCAAAGGTGGTAAGCACCCAGCTCAAACTTCTGATAGGAGCTACACAAACACTGCGTGCTAAGTTGCCTCCGTTGTTACTTGTGGACTACATGCAGGATTTTACTAATTTGTTGGGAATGTTTCACACTTAAAAGTTCTTTTTTTGGAAGAATTTATCTAGCAATGTAGAGCATGCCTGTCCCATACTACACACATGTAAATACACATATATATGTATATATAATTACTAATATAACATCTGGCATTTTGAGGAATTGAAATTGCTGGAATGTTCTACATCATTTTTCAATGATGACAGTAGCAAATCTTCTGACAGAGATTGAAGAAAGAGTAATGATGTAGATGTTTATTTTGGAAGATATTTTCTAGGGAGAGGGTTTTAAGCAAAGATATATTACTTGAATCCTAGAGCTAAAAGGAATTAGGGGTCATCTGGTTCATCTTCCATGCCCAAACTAGAACTCTTTCTATTACATTGACTGATGACCAACCTGTCTCTGCTTGAATTCTTTCAGCAACGGAGAAGTTTCTACTTTGGAAGTCAGCCCAATCAGATTCCTCTCTTGAGAAAAATGAATGTAGAGCTGCAGATACTGACTGTATTTAGTCTGTTCTTATGAGCTCTGGAGCTGAAAGGTCACATAGAGTCAAAACTGGAGATGCAAATAAAGTAGAGGAAGGAGAGCTGAGATAGCAAAAAAAGGAGAGGAAGCCAAGTTGCCAAACAGAGAATAACAAGCAGAGAGCAACAGAGACAAGAAGCCAGGCAGTCTGAGCCAGAGTTATCTTGCTTCCTCATCCAAATACTTTCCAATCTATGCTTGGGTTTAAGCATTTCAAAACGTGCACCATTTGGAGTGACAGCCTTGCAGAAAATATAAAAACCAAACTAATCAAATAAACAGTTCGATTTGTCTGAAAGAGCCATTATAGAGGCACACATTATCTCACCACCTGAGCGCCAGCCTTGGGGGTCTCTTTTCGGCTTGCAGAAAGATATTCGGGTTTTCAGGAAATGGAGACTCTGCAAGAAGAGAATGGGGAAAGGAGGACTTTGACAGCCTGCCAAGATCCTGCAAGATGGGACCCATTTTTGCTGATATAAAGTATCCCTGTTGAAGCCAGCGTGTTTTAAGCTAAAAGTAACAAATATTCTCTTGCTTAAGCGACCAGTGGTTTGAGAATATTATTTTGTTTCTACAAAATCATAAGAGAAAAATCAACAACAATGAAGGTTGTAACAATAGAGTTGCTCAAATATTTCAGCAGCCTGGTCGTGAATGAGTACGATGATCACAAATTTGAAAAAAATGCGGCCCTTATCTTTATCCAAGAAAATACGTTTCCTTCCTTCCTTACAACTTCAGGTGCTTTCACTGTTTGATTATGCAAACATTGTGCATTAGTTTGAAAAGTAAGTTGTTTCCTTGGTATTCACTCTTGACGGTTTGGGGGGTACTTCCTCCTTATGGCTTTACTCTCTGTATACACTTATTTCTCTACAAATATGTATACATCTTCACAATTGTAGGCATTTTTTTCAGGTTTCATCTCTAGGAAAAGAAGTTTATCTCGAAAGTTCCCTATGGCTGACTTAGAAACCCAATTCCATCATGTCTATTGATAAGAGTGCCTCTGAGTATTACTAAATGATGTGGAATAGATGGGTAAGCTTCAGATATTCACCAGAAAATCACAGTATAATTCTTTCTCCAAGAAAAGAAACTTAGCAATTACATAAAAAAAGTTTCGTTCATCTCTATAGAGTGCCAAAAAATAGAAAAATATAAAAAATAAAATATCTGAAATGTGCTGAATCTATCCCAGTTATAGTAACATATCAAAGCAATATAGGGAATAAGATTATTTATTGTCTTTCTACATACAAGAAAGTTTTAATTTAAAAAAAAGAAGGAAGCTGAGCAAACAATTCAGTTCTTAAAAAGGTTTGAAAAGCCTTCCATTTTAATATAACTTTAATTTAAATAAGCTCCTACTCTAAAAAGAACACCATTCTCATGAAAGTTCTATGGGACATAAATTGGCAGAAGCTTTTCATAAGGAATTTGGTAACATGTGTCAACGTTTGAATGCATATAACCACTGATATCATTTC
The DNA here is from genome assembly GCF_041296235.1 of Equus asinus. Lineage (NCBI taxonomy): Eukaryota > Metazoa > Chordata > Mammalia > Perissodactyla > Equidae > Equus > Equus asinus. Next base: position 18,593,036 of record NC_091805.1, on the reverse strand, counting down.
TTGAGATATAGCCTAAAACGTTAATTGGACAAATGCACATATATATCTATATATTTACACATGTATGTGTGCGCATTTGTATCAATGTTTACTGAAACAATTTTATAATAGAAAAATTGGAAAACTTTCTAAATATCGTTTATAAGGAATCAATTAATAAAATATAGTATATCTAATTGACAAAACACTGTTCAGTAATTAAAATGAAAAAGTATATTTTTAATCATGGACAAAGTCAGAGGTTCTTAATAAATTTCCATGTGAGAATAGCAGTTATAGAACAACATATAGCATGTAAATTTGTGTGTGTTTGGGCATACATGCACTCCGTATGCACAGAGATAGGTGTAGAAAAGGAGGTTTATAGAAATATTAACAGTCATTATCACTCCCCGGACAGAATGGAAATGATTTTTTAATTTCCTTAAAAATTTTTATTAATTATCCTCAGCATTATAATTTTATAGTGGAAAAGCACTATAGCATTCTTATTTTTAAATAAAGACTGTATCTGGAAGCAGCACAGCAAAATAGGTGGGGCGTATGTGCCCTGAACATGAAGAAATTCCACAGAAGTCGATTTTCATGTGAACAGGCCATATTCTCATAATGATGCTTTTGATGAAGTTAATTTTACTGAATGTGTGACTCTGCTTGCCTGAAGTGTCTTCTAGCCATTTTCATACAAACAAGTAACGTATACTTAGACGACTGAGGACACCTGGTTGGGTAGAGAACAGTCAATACCTGGGTAAAGATGAGGAAATAAAGATCTCTGAACTTTCTGCTGAAAACACATATTAAAGTAGGAAGAATCGGAGTGATTTTTTTTCCTATGTACTTAAGAAGTTATCGTGAATTGAATTTTGAATCAAAATATTACTATGTTTGCGTTATTTAAACAAATAATAATGTAATACTTTGGACATCTTTTAACTATGGATTCCATTTTAAAGTGATTAGCTAATAAACCACATTACGCTATCATATTAAGTTACTCAAAACAAGATTTGAGGGGGAGCATATATTCTAAAAGAAATACTAAGATAGGCTGGCATTCTGACATATCACATAATGAGGGAGACTATTTGAAATTAGGACTAAACAGGAAAAGCCAGGATTTACTTGACACCATACGAGTAAATTTTTCATGATGGCTTTGTTTATGGATGTGGGATCCATGAACATGCAAAAAGCAACTTAACTAAAGGCCTTTATTTTTGCACTACCACTTAGTAGCTCAAAACAATCACTCTCATTTTCTCACAATTCTGTGGGTCAGGAGTTCAGGCGGGGCGCCTCTAGGCAGTTCTTTGGTTCCGTGTGGAATTAGCTGGGGTCACTCATATGAGGTTACAGCAAGTTGGCAACCGGATAAAAAACATCCAAGCTTCAGTATGTATCCTGTGACCTGGAATGGATGGAAAACTGAAATCTCTCTCTCTCTGTCTCTCTCTCTCTTTCTCTTTTCTCCATGTAGCTCTTTCTATGTGGTTAGCTTGGGCTTTTTTACGTGTCTCTGAATCCCATACATGATCCAGCAGATCCGATGGTGTATGAAGGGTCTGGGACAGATAGCAATATGGTATTGAGGCTTTGGCATGACTCCCACAGGTAAATCACAGCTCACAAATTTAGAATTTGGGAGCAAAGTTATGCTCTGCACATTTGTATTCTCCTTTGAGAAACAACTTCTGGTTTCTTACTGAGACCTAGTAGAAACTTAACACGTAGCCATGGGACACCAAGTAACAATGCAATCTGAGTTTCCCATTACAAACTCAGTGTTGTCTCACCCAAGCAGCTATTTGGGTAAGCACTCCATCATCAAATAGGAGTGTTTTATAATAGAGTGAGCTTGAGCAAATCCCAAAAGCACAATAAAGTTACGTGGGCAAGTGGCTCAGATTTCCACAGTCCTCATCTCCTACATTGCTTCTTCTCTTTCAACTTGTATCTATGACTTCATGGAGAGTTTCATATAACCAAATGACAAGAGAAGAAAGATTTGTACCTGGTTTACAGATGGTTCTGCTGGATAACCACAACACTATAGCCCTACTCAATCGTAACTTTGAAGGAGAGTGGGGAAAGAAAATCCACTAGCCAGTGGAACTTCAAGTAGTGTTCCTGATTGTTAATATTGCCTGAAAGGAAGGGTGGCAAGAAGTATGGGTCTACACTGATTCATGAGTAACAGTTGAGTGATCAGGAACTTAGAGAAAAATCAACTGGAAAATTAGTGGCAAGAAAGTCTTTGAGGGAAAGGTATGAGCATAGATTTCTTTGACTGGTCCCAGAGTATAAAGATATTTATGCTCCATGTGAGGGCTCACCAAAAAGCAACCTTAGCAGAGAAGGGTTTTTTTTTTTTTTTTCCCTAAGATTGGCACCTGAGCTAACAACTGTTGCCAATCTTCTTCTTTTTATTTTCTCTTTCTCCTCAATCCCCCCAGTACATAGTTGTATATTTTCAGTTGTGGGTCCTTCTAGTTGTGGCATGTGGGATGCTGCCTCAACATGGCCTGATAAGCGGTGCCATGTCTGCGCCCAGGATCCAGACCAATGAAACCCTGGGCCGCCGAAGGCGGAGCGCCGAACTTAACCACTCGGCCACAGGGCTGGCCCTGAGAAGGGTCTTAATATTCAGATAAACAGAGTAACCTGGTTGAGCATCACTCATACATCTTCTCTGTCCACCCCTGTTCTTGCCCAATGGGATTATGAACAAAGCACCCAGGGTGGCAAGGATGGAGGCTACTCATAGGCTCAGAAACACGAACTTCTGCTTATCAAGGCCAATCTGGCCGGAACCACTACCAAGTATCTACCTAGCCAACAGCAGAGACTGGCGTTAAGATTCTATATGGCAGCATTCCCCATATGGTAGAAATCTCTAAGTTCTTTACCTAGTGTCAGGCTGATTACATTTGACCACTTCCGTCATAGAAGGAACAGAACTTTGTTCTCACTGGAATATATACTTACTCTGGATATAGATTTGTCTTCCCTGCCTGCAATGATTTTGCCAAAGCCACCACTGTGGGCTCACAGAATGCTTTATTCACCATCTGGGTATTCCACCCAGCATTGCTTCTCAACAGGGAACTCGTTTTATAGCAAATGAACTGTGGCAATGGGCTCATGTTCATGGAATTCACTGATCTTGCCATGTTCCCCATCACCCTAAAGCAGCTAATCTGACAGAATGATGGAATGGCCACTTGAATAATTAGTTACAGCACCAAATGGATGACAACACCTTGCAGAGCTAGGGTAATGTTCTCCAGGATGTGGTCTATACTCCAAATTAAAAACCAAAATATGAATTACTCTCATACCCACGGTTCACAGGACTGGGATTCAAAGAATAGACATGAGAGTAATTCTTTCCACTATTAATCTTAATTATCCATTAATGAATTCTGTACTTCTCATTCTTCCAACTTACAGCTCTATTTGGTTTAGAAGCCTTAGTTCCCATGAGTGATTTGCTTCTATGGGGGCACACAACAATGATTCTATTAAACTGGAAACTTTAGGCTCCTGATGTTAGTGAACTAACGGCAAAAAGGGCATTAATATGCTGAATCTGGTGGTTGGTTCTGATTAATAGTAGGAAATTTTGTTGCTTCTACATTATGAAGGCAGGAATGAAGATGTCTGAATTCGGATCATCTTCAGCATTTCTAAGCACTCCAATGTCCTATGATAAAAGTTCATTAAAACTTCAACAACAGTAGGAACACTAATGTCAGAGATTCTTCGAGATGGAAGTTTTGAGTCACCCAACAGTCAAGGAACTATGACCAGCTGAGGCGTTTGCTAAGGTCAAAGGAAATATGAAGTGGAAAAAAGGAGGTTATAAATACCATAAATAAGGACTGTAATAGTTATGAATATTTCCTCTTTGCTTTGATATGAATATTCTTTACCATTCATTTTGTATTCTTCTTTTGTGTTCTTTTGTTTCTTCTTTGTCCATTCTGTTTTTGTCTATAGCTTACTGCTATACTTCCTTTAATGTAAAATAAATTCTTTAGTCTGAAGTAACATTCAATGAGATACCATGACAGTGGATAAGACATTCCAACAATCAATGAATGATGTTGACAGCAGTAGGATTGTGGGCAGCAAAGACAAATCCATATCCAGAAGAAGTTTTTATTCAAGTTATATCAAAGTGTTACCCTGTCCATGATGGAAGAGAACTAATTAAACAACTCCCATCAGGCAAACTGATCCCCCTGGATTTGGGACTACATGGAGGGCTTGGTGTTGGCCTTTGATATTGGGCAAGTTAGTCTCTGAACGGGGACAGTAATCACATCAGCAGTATTGAGACAGAGTCTGTATTTTTGACCCTATGTACAACCTGAGTTCCTGCCACCATGGCCACTTTGTACCAGAACACATTGAGCAAGGGCCCAGGGAGGAGGAGCCACTGCCCCAAATATTAGTATTCTGGAAGTAATTTAGCCATTTACAGAAAGACTGCCAGAATTAAGATATTGAGAGAGAGAAGAAAGAGACAGAGAAGGAGAGAGGAAGAAAGAAAGAGGAAGAAAAAAAGAAACAAAGAAACAAGGAAATTAAGAGCAGAAGAAAGGAGGGAGGGAAAGAGAAACAGAAAGAGGAAGACCAACGGTTTCTCCTTTCTTTCTGCCTTCTGATCTCCTCTTTCTATCTCTTAATAACAGAACCAAAGAATTCTGGGAAATATAATTTCCAAACTCTCAGCCCCAGCATCACATAGCAGTATCAAAGGATGGGTAAAAGGTAAAAGAGAGTAGGAATCTAATTGACACACTAACCATTACGTACCACTGTGAGATCCCCACAGAAACACAGAAATACAAAGAAATCTTTTAAGATTTTATAATTATATTACTGAAAATTACCAAGTATTTATACGTGACCTTTATTTTCATGATCACTATTTTTCACCCAATCACATCACTTTTAATCCTTTAAATTAATATTTGAAGATTTCATAATAAATGTGAAAAAGAATTTTTTTGTCTCACTGAAATATCATTTTAAAGACTAGGATAAATTTCCACCAAAAGGCAATCGATCTGAGATGATATGAGCACATAGAGAATTCTCCTAAGAGAACAAAGGAAAACATGGTTGCCAATTAGATTGTGATGCCACTCTAACTAACCTGAGATTACAGAAAATTTCCAGGATGTGTAGTGGGCATATTTCAGCCCTGAAAAATATGCTCCTTTTTCTACTTTTCTCTCCACCTAAATGATATTGGATCTATAGCCCTCTGAGATATAGCTTGATTCAAGTTTTAACTGTTTCACACATATGTTACAGCTGTGATTCTGGCAGATGTAGCAGAACAGCATTTCACTGACAACCAAATAATTCTTGTGAATGAATACTGATTATATGTGCACTGCAATTTGTCAAACACAATGGGTCATTTTGCCCTATTAAGTGCAGTACATGAAATTCCCACTTATTGAGAATGATAACAGTATCTTGTGTTTGGACCAATGCAACAAATTTCCAGACATTTTTGATTCTTCAGCTGGCCGTCACTGACTCTGTGAGCCTGGATAAGTCATTTAAACTTTAGAAGTTTTGATTCTCCATCTGTTTATTGCTAGTGCCATCAAGTCAATTCTGACTTCTAGTGACCCTGTGTACAACAGAGCGGAGCCCTGTCTGATCTTTTTGTGCCTTCCTCTCACCTTCCGGTGCTATATCAGACAATGCTCCACTGCTATTCATAAGGCTTTTCATGGCCAGTTTTTTGGAAGTGGGTGGCCAGGTCCTTCTTCCTAGTCTGTCTTAGTCTGAAAGCTCCACTGAAACCTGTCTACCACGGGGGACCCTGCTAATGTTTGAAATACCGATAGCATAACTTTCAGCATCACAGCAACATGTGGTCAACACAGTATAACAACTAACAGATGGGTCGTGTGATTACCTGACTGGGAAAGGAACCTGGGCCTTGGCATCTCAACCACTAGACCACCAGGACTAGCTCTCCAGCTATAGAATGGGATAATTAAACAATCTTTAAGCTGTTCAGATGAAAGAAATGATGTAAGTGTAAAATAATCTACTCATCATTAGGAAGACAAGATTATCTACTCATGAAAGGGAGTGGTACTAAAGAAACCATGGTCAAAGGAAAAAGACATTTAAGGAGATGCTTATAATTACAAGAAGCTAATTTGACCAACTTATTCATTAGGATAGGTGTGTATTTTATTCCTTATATTATCTCCTCTGCAAGACGAAGATACTATCTTTGCAATTCCTTAATGATGGTAGTGTCTCAAAAGAGCAATTCACTATGATTTATATTTCCCATGAGAATTTTAAAAGCATTGCTCAATAATTTCTTTTAAATGCTTAAAATGCTCTCCACAAAGCAAACACAAATTAATTTATTTTGTTCCTATATTTTGCTGTTTTGAGGTTAACTATAGATAAAAATACACATCTAATTCTTTTAGGTTGTAATACAATTTAGTTTCTGAACTTATCAAATTGAAATATGGAACAAATTTTCTACACAAGATTTGCACTCTTGTCTTACCATTGGTAAACAGTATCAAGGAGATTATAATCTCAAAATCATAAATCCTGCACAAACTTTGTCCAATCTTCATATTACATTAAGGCATTCTTTGCAAGTAATTTCCAAGGTTAATTTGTTCAGGCTGTACCCACTGCAAAATTGGGTACTGATTACAGCAAATTATGAAAATGGTAACTCAAAAGCATGAATACAATAAAATAATTTTCCATGTAAAATTGTTTTCTGGAAAACATATCTAAATTCTTTTGAGTCCTTTTTAAGGCTATCTCTTGATTGATATTATTTGCCAACTAACCTAAAATAACAGATACTAGAAAAAGAAAGAGGGAACAAGAAAGAAAAAGAAAATGTCTTCAGGGAAAGCACAAGTTTTTAGCTCTACTTCTAAACCCCCAAAGCAGTTGATTCAATTGTCCCATTTCCAAGGACCACAAACACCTTCCAGGAGTTCTAACTTTTAAATAAAATGTTTATGTATAAACATTACGTCCTCATAGTCATCAATTCCTTTTCTACAGACTAACCACAATGAGGTTTATATGTAATTGACAGTGACCTAATTTTCAACAGTTCCAACCTTAGAGCCACAAAGAGGTAGTAACATAGAAAAACCAGGTGTGAAAAGTAGGCATCCACGGGGGTGGTTTTGGGGGCCAGTTCTTTGGCTTCCTGCTCCAGTGAAGGGAGGTGTATGATTAACACAATCTCAGGTTTTTAAAACAAAGGGAGTAGCTAGATATTGCCCTAAGTCTCTTACTCAAAGTGGTAAATTACCAAGAAGTTCCCTTTACAATGCCTAAGAAGAACTTTATTCTTAAATGTATGTGGGCACAATTAAAAGGACGTTATGGATCAATGCAAAAAGGAGTAATAAATTAAGCAAAAATAAAACCGAAATAGCTACTTTTATACCTCTCCTGGATATCTTCTGAATATCTGGCTATTATTATCCCTCCTATAGGTACATCCATGTGGCATGCTAGGCTTCACTGGCTGTCATGAAAGAACTTGATACATGACCTTTTCCCTGTGGCTAGGAAGAAAGGTGGAGAATATTCAAAACCACAAAGTTCAAGAGATACAGCTAACTTCAGAATGAGCTGAGTGAACAATGACATATGAGTTCAGTGTTGTGAAAGCAGTGAAAAGTAGGATTTTAGGACAAAGCAAACTCTTGCTAAGTTATGAAGCAGCCCAGGATGATTGAATTAAAAAAAGATCCAAGGGTTGGCTGGAGATACATGAGCAAGGTCTAACTCCCTGGGAAGGAGGATGGCAAGGGTCTAGGAAGTTGTCTGGTTAGGTTTCACAGGGGATGAGAATGAAAATCAGAACAGGGCCAGAGCATGGACATTTGGGGTGAAAGCTAAAGTTTGATGATCACTTTGTGTTCTATGTAAGTTTTCTTATTCAGTTCTTACATTATTAGTGGGAGGGAGAGCAGTATCTTTACAAAACTCAATATTAGTTACTCATACATGAGCCTCCATTAAAACCCCAGTGTTTCTGACTTCACAGCCCGTGACCTTCATAAATATCTTTAATATCTCAATTTAAATTTAATCTTTACAGCAACTCTTATAGGTAAGTATTTTTAATTACCATTTTGCAGATGAGAAAACGGAAATAATGTGATCTGCCCAAGGTCACATAAGTAGTAAATAGCAAAAAAGTCAATCATCCCAGATACTAGTGAAAGGTAACAGAACACACATGCTATTGAGATTAAAGATTCTAATAAAATACCGTACTTTATTCTCAGCAAAGCAAGGAATTGGTTAGAGGAAAGACTTCAGACAAAAAGAGACTACAGACATGAAGCAGATAATGACTGACAGGTATATCCATCCCTTAGCAAGACATTTAAAAGTTTTCTTAATCGAGAAAAAAATGAGGCTAAGATTTATTGGACCCTCTCTATAGTAGAAGTCAAAGGATTAGCAATTCGAGATATACAGAAGGATTGGCAATTCTTGGCAGGAGTTGCCTGTGAGAGGAATCAATACTCCAGGTAGGAGGTCTGGGGCCACATCCAATAGGGAGATTTTGATCAGCCTTAGAGATGCCATGGACGAATGAACAGACAAGAGTAGAAGCCAGAAAACAGAGCCAGAAATTGGAAGTCAGGAAGATAGCCAATCCATGAGTGAAACCAGAATTACTGATCAGAAATGAGGCTGGAGAATATGTGAAAAAGTTGGCAAAAGAGAGAGTGTTCCAGGAGCACTGGATATAAGAAATGGCATTTTTTTCCTAGACAGCCTATAGACAAGCAATCACCAGGGAGAAAATACGTCAAGTTATTATACTAGACCTTACAAGGAATTAATGCAAATTAACGAATATACCCTGATTGCCTATGTTCTAGTCGCTACACCTACAGTGATGAACAAGACAAAGGCCCTAACCTCAGAAGGTTTATGTTCTGGTGTAGGAGATAGGTAATTTAAAAAATATATACAAAATATTGTTCAGAGGTAGTTGGAGATAAGAAGAAAATTTGAAAATGATGGAATGGGAAGCTTAGGACCTTGGAGAGAGTGAACGTTTCAGGGAGAATTTCTCAGAGGTAGGGATGTGTGAGCATAGACAGGAATGAAATTAAGAAACTAGCCCTGTAAATACCAACAGGAAGAGAACAAAAAGAGATAATCCACAAAAAATAAACAAACTTCATATCTGAGCAAAAACAAGAAGACTGGTGTGGCTAGAGAGGAATGAGCAAGGCAGAGGGTTGTAGACGAGGTTGAAGAGAGAGAGAGGCAGGGTTCAGATCATGTAAGGCCATGTAGGTAAGGAGTTTGGTCCAAGTTTGAACAAGAAAGTAACATCTTCAATTAATGCTTTCAAAAGGCCAATAGTAACAAGAGGAAAATAGTTAGCTGGGTAACCTAGGTGCAAGAGGATGGTATCTTGAACTAGGGTAATTGTCCTGGAAATGGTGGTCTTTGTCTACAGTGTGTATGTTGAAGGTAAGTGGGAAAGAAGTTGCTCATCAGTACCTGGGGATGAGGATAAGAAAGAAGACAAGAACGACTTTCTAGGTGTTAGGCCTGAGCAACTGAATTAAGTAGAGGTGCCACTTATGAAATGCGGAAGGCTGGGAAAGAAGCAGTGTCAGATGGTGGTAGGGAGGGACAGTGAGTGGTGAACAAGGCAAGTTTGATCAAGAGCACAGTACTGGAAGTGTTCAGTTGGAGATGATGATTAGACATCCAGGCAGAGATGCTGAGTTGCAGTTATAGACATTCTTTGTAGTTCAGAGGAAGGGTCCAGCCAAAAACTATACACTAAAAGTCATCAATGTACACATGGTATTTAAAGCCACTGAACTAGAAAAGACTTAGAGAAAAATTTAGAAAGAAAACACTGTCACTAGAAAACATTGAGGCCCAAGAGGGTGGGTTAGATCCCTTGTTATGGTCATCTAACTAGGAATAAGGTGTGCCAGGTTTGGAACCAAGCCACCTCCAAGCCCACTTCGTTGCTCTATGTTTTCCAAAATCCTTTAATATATTAGTGTTGATTTAATAATCTTCATCGATATCTGGTGGAACAAGTACTTTATAACCATCTATATGTGAGAAAATACTTTTCAAAATTACACCCAATTAGTAAATTATAAAACTCCTGTGTCCTATGAAAAGTTGAAGAATTTAGTATTTAAGAATGCAGACTCAGAAGATGAACCAGATGAATCCAATTCTAGCTCTATTGTTTGCTGTGTGACCTTGGGCAAGTTAACAAAACTTTCTGTGCCTCAGTTTCTTTATCTATAGAATAGAGATAAAAATAGTACCTCCCGTCTAAGGTTGTTGTGATAATTAAGTGTGGTAATTTATTTAAAACACTTTGAAGAGCTCCTGGCACATAGGAAGAGTTATAATCTTGCAGCTAGGATTATTATCTAGGTCAGGGCAGAGTGCTCTAATGCCACATTGACGGGCAGTACATTCTGGCTTCCAATTTATTGACTGTTGGACCTTGTGCAAGCTAACCTACCTGGGTCTCATTTTCTTTGTTTATATGTTGAGCTTAAGAAAAATACATACATCATAGGATTACTGTGACAGTCCAATACATTAATACACCTGTAGCATTTAGAACAATGCATGGCACGTAAGTGCTCAATGAATGTTAAGTATTAGTATCTACTCTAAATCCATTCCAACCTCCAGTATACCCATCAGATATACTGGATGGGCATCAGATAATAGGTATTATGAAAACCATAAGTAGCACACTTACAAAAGCTCAAATTTCACAAAATCCACACTTTGGATCCTTTTATGAATCAAACCTATAAATATTTAGTGGCTTGCTTGACACTAATCACCATCAATGCTTTCATTGCAAGGTAATAAACAGCAGGAATTTTCATGAGAGGTATTATGAATAGGACAGATGCTTTTGTTCATAAATCGGGTAGTGACCTCAATCATTAATAAACAAGTCAGGGCCAGAGCAGTGAGAGAATATAAAGAGTAATTTGGTAAGGAATCCAATAAATTTATTCAATGCAAATAATCAAAACAAAGAATTTATTCTTAATCCTGCCATGCTAATGGCTTCTGTTAAAATGAAAATGATTAAATCAAATTTGGTTTTAATTTGCTGAGACTAGATGCAGTTTTCCCCAAAGTGATAAATTACTGTGCGAGCAAGTCAAATAATGTGAAATTTACTATGAGCCTGCTGCTGCATGAAAGTGGAATGCAACAAGAAACAATTCAAGAGTTATTTAGTATATAGCTCACCAAATTCAAGAAGGAAAAAGTATTATTAAAACCTCACATACCTTTACTCCTGTTGATCTGTTGTTAAAGAAAGAATTACTTTTCCATCAAGACTGGTATATATCAAAATCTTCCATGCCATAGTCTACTGGTGGCTTCTTGGGACCAACCATGCCTGTGATCTGAACATTCAACTCCCAAGATTCCATAGAATCATAGAATGCTTCTGCTGTGAGACATGCAGAAATGGTTTATACCAACTTTGTCAATTTATAAACTAGTAAAACGAAGCCCAAGAGCTGGTCCTGTGGTGTAGTGGTTGGATCTGGCATGCTCTGCTTTGGCAGCCCAGGTTCACAGGTTCAGTTCCTGGGCAGAGAGCTACAGCATTCCCTGGCCATGCTGTGGTGGCAACCCACATACAAAATAGAGGAGGACTAGCACAGATGCTATCTTGGGGCTAACCTTCCTCACCAAATAAAAAAGATGAAGGCCACACAGGTTAAAGACCTCCCCAAGGCCCACGTGGGACAGAGCCAGAAGGCAGATGCAGTTGCTTTGTGCTCTTAGTCCGAATGAGAGAGAGATGGAAATGAGACGGACGGAGGATGTCAACAGAGAGGTGCTGGTCTCTCAGCCTGCAGTTTATTTAACATCCATCAAACACAATTTTCTAAAGCTCTTCTTTCTCCACTTAAGTAGGTATTAACTTACTCTTCAGCTACCTAACAGCTCTGTCCCAACTTTTCCTTCTTTACTATTTTAAAAGTTGTACTAGGATAGAGTAGTTTCGACTTGTGGACTTTAAATATTTTTTGAAGAAATTATTTCAATAAGCTTGTCTATTTTTGCCCTTTCAAGCTTTCAAAGAAATTAGTGGGCAACATCTGTATCTCTCCATCAGGAAAAAAAAAAAAAAAAGTGGGAGTATAATTGAAAATTGCAGGAAAAGAAAGTTGAAGCACCTGCAAACAGAACAGAAGGAAAGGCCACAGGGGGTAATGAAGGGTCGCAGCAGAAAGAAGGAGAAAGATAATCAGAATGACTCAGAAATCTTCACTTGGTTTTGAAACCGAGTGTGGTGAATTTAATCTGTCAAGAGGAAGCTGGCCCACTATACACTGGCAAAGACTAATTAAGGAGTCACTCTCCAAAGAAAACTATTTTTATAAGTGGAAATCAACGGGTGCCTTCCCCCCACCACCGCCGTCTGCCACTGAATTTTTGGTTTTGCATTTTACCTGAGGAAACTGATTTAATCACTGACACTTGGAGCAGAACGGGGACTTGTAATCTCTACACTGCGCTGCTCTAATCGGGCCAGCAACTGTGCGAGGGACAGCGAGACCTGAGCGTCTGTACTGACAGCACGAAGTAGAGTAGAAAGAGGCTGATTCAGTATCTTAGCTATTCTGGTGCCGAGCACACATTATGTCAGTCTAAGAGAAAAGACAATACGAGGAGACTCCCCTAAGGTCAGGACTTGAATCGTGAGAAGAAAAGATGATTTGCTCATCCTCACCATGCCAACCCCTGCAGAGAGCGCTTTTTTCCTAGTTCCTACTCAAAACGTGAACTAGAAAGAATGGGGAAAGGGCTAAAAGAGGAAAAGAGTCCAGATTGATATCCTAGAGTCTGGCTGGTTTAAGTTTTGTTCAAATTTATACACTAGTGATACAGGCAGAGGCAATAATAGAACGTGGGTCCTATGGCTTAGTCCAGGGCCCTTTAGATTATGGCAGAAGCTCTAATCCTCATGCTGGACATGTAGGCTGAGATGATAAACGGCTCTTTCTTGAACTCATCAAGCAGACCCATATAGGTTAAATTCACAATAAGAATTCCCCTGACACCAGTTTGCAGAAATTGGGCTCTTCTTATCAGTGAACAGGCTTGCCTGTCAACAAGATATGCACAATATTCTCCAACCAAAAGAGTTCAGCTCCCAGCTGGTCTCAGTTCTCTAAGCCTGCCCCAGACTCACTGTCCTTCATATCCCTTCTGACAAGTAATATATCTTTATATTATCTAATAATGTGCAATATGGACATTTTCTTTCTTTCTTTTTTTCTTTCCTCCCTCCCTTCCTCCTTTCTTTCTTTCTTTCTTTCTTTCTTTCTTTCTTTCTCTCTTTCTCTCTTTCTCTCTTTCTCTCTCTCTCTGTCTCTTCTCTCTCTCTTTCTTTCTTTCTTTCTCTCTCTCTTTCTTTCTTTCTACCATTGTATACAAAGAACTATAATAAGTACTGCCTTAGTCCATTCAGGCTAGTATAACAAATTACCATAGAGTGGGGGGCTTATAAACAGAAATGTATTTCTCACAGTCCTAGAGACTGGGAAGTCCAAGATCAAGGCACCAGAAGGTGTCTGGTGTCTGGTGAGGGCCTGCTTCCTGATTCATAAATGGCTGTGTTTTCACCGTCTCCTCACATGGCAGAAGGGGAGACGGAGTGCTCTGGGCTCTAGAATCTTTTATAAGGGCACTAATCCCATTCATGAGGACTCATGACCTAATCACCTCCCAGAGGCCCCATCTCCAAATACCATCACATTGGGGATTAGGTTTCAATATTTGAATTTGTAGGGGACACAAACATTCAATCCACTTTAATCCCTTTTGTTTGGGTTTGGGTTCAAAAGGCACCAAGCCAAAGTTTCCATATGCCAAGAAACAGTATCAAAGTTAATTGATGGCATTCTATTTAAATTTCATTTCTGTGAACAAATCTTAAGATGGCTTAGTGTAGATTCTACCAATTGCTTTCTAAATGCATTGTCCAATTAATTTGGCATGTAGAAGAGTTTTCTGGCAAGGTTTACATTTTATAGAAAGCGAACCACAACTCTGAATTTTAAATTTCTGGAGGACCCACAACAAATCAGTCCAAAAATGTAGAATTTGCAATGAGTTTATAATATTCTGCCTCCGCATTATAGCATGAAAGAGTAGCAGCACATTATTGGGACATCCTTAACCTTGTCCCTCAGGATCCATTTTTCTTATGAACTAGTCTATACAGTGTCAGAATCAGTGTCACGACTACAGAAAATAAAGAAGTAATTTTGCTTGCAAGGGTTAGCTGCAGAGAGCTCAGATGCCTCACTTTCTGACAAATTAGGGGAAATAATAAAATCTCAAGTTGTTGAACTGTGACTTTGAATCAGGGTAGAGCTACCATTAAAATCCAGATCGAGACTTTCAGTAGCACTTTTAATGGATATTATGTCTGAAGAAGCAGGCCATCCTCTTTACTCCCTTTCTAAGAGGTTTGTACTTAGTTAACAGTGTTAAATAGAATTGAGGGGGTGGAGCTTGGAAGGTAGAGGAGATGCTGAATATGCAATATATTGGAAGCACGATTTTTCTAAATTGCAAATCTGAAATATGCCACATCTCTCCACCCCTACTTAAAATACTTTAGGGACTCCTGTTGCCCTCCAGGTAAATATGAAGCCCACAATGTGATCCCTGTTACTTCTCCATCTCGTCCCCCACCAATTCTCTTCCTTCTTATCTGGAGCTACACATTTCTCAGCCACACTGTACTCTTTTTACCCTGTGTCTTTTCATATTGTCACAGATGAAGCTGCTTGGCTTGCTCAACTCCATTGCTGCCTCACGTTGGTACCATCCTTACTGTGCCAGCTGAAATCACATTTGCCATTCCATTTCAGTCAGTGTTCTAGTTACGTCATAGGTTGTGTCAATCAGATGCACTAGGAAATGAAAAGAAGAAGAAAAAAAGAGAACAATAATTTATTCAAACAGGCATCATACTGTCAAATGCTACATTAAAAATTGACTGGTCAATTCCTATTTGTAAACAGGACTTACCAACTAAAAGAAACCCTATAATTCTAAACATAATTCCACAGTAAAATGTTCAACTCTTTAGTTAAAGTAAATGTTAGAGCAACTGTGTGGCATCACTCATTCATTCTTTCCGATAGATATTTATTGGTTTCCTTCTATGTGCACAATGAAAGAACTATAATCAATGTATATGTTGATGACCCTATATTTACCAGGGATGATAGGATAAGTTATACTGCAGTATGAAAGATTCCCCAAATCTCAGTGACTTAGAAAAACAAAGGTTTATTTCACGTTCGTGCTAAAATTCCACCATGACTAGGAGCTCTGCTCTGTCTCTCTTCACTCTGGGATCCAGGCTGACAAAATAGAGACCATCCTAAACAATCCTGGTTACTGAGTCAGAGGGCAAGAATGTGTTCAGAAGGGTGCCCACTCCAAAAATAACACATTGCTCTTTCATTCACAACGGATTGGCCAGGACTAGTCACATGGCCCAGTGCAACCACAAAAGAGCCAGAATGTACTCAGAAGGAAAGAGAACCTGAGATATCTAACAAATATTACTGATGTCCACTACAATCTGTCCTTCAGGGTCACCAAATATTTGTTTCATCCTCCTTTTTGCATGAAAATATGTGCTCATCTTTATCCCAAGGAAGAAAACTCCAAAATTCTACACCATACCCAAGTAGGCTTTCTCTTTATCTGGAGATCTATTTGTGAAAAAGACAAATTATCTGCCTCTTCCACAACCAATATGAAATGGTGGAACAGGAACAAGATAACTGCAATAAACACTACCATTCCGAAAGGGGGAGAGCAAGAGACACACAGTAGACATTGATCCACAGCCCCCTACCCTGCTTTAGGGGGTTGTTTCTTGATTATACTTGAATTCTCTTCCCTGGGAAAGGACCATAGTCCAGGGTTCTCTGTGGTCCTTAGATCTGATTGTTGTCTATTATACTCTCTCTGGCCACTTCAAAGTGAGCATTGGTGAACAGGCCACCCAGGTAGGCTGAGCAGATTCTTCAGGCGGCTCCCTGCCTGCAGAAAATTAGAGGTCCAAGGATCATCTTAAGTATCAAGCAGTCACAAAATCTGTTAATCCAAGTTCTGGTTCCTTCTTAATTATTGTCTTTTCCTATTTTTTTTTTAAAGATTTGCACAGTCTTCAATAGGGATCAATCAATACTCCAATACTCTTCTCTTTCGTTTTTTTTTAAAGATTGGCACCTGAGCAAACATCTGTTGCCAATCTTCTTCTTCTTCTTTCTCTTTCTTCTCCCCAAAACCCCCCCGTACATAGTTGTATATTCTAGTTGTAGGTCCTTCTGGTTGTGCAATGTGGGACATCACCTCAGCATGGCCTGATGAGCGGTGCCATGTTTGCGCCCAGGATAAACCCTGGTAAAACCTGGTAAAACCCTGGGCCGCCCAAAGGGAGTGCATGAACTTAACCACTCGGCCGTGCGGCAGCCCCTGTCTTTTCCTTTTTGTTCAATAGCTCCATGTCCCAACGATGTACCAAAAATTCTCAAGACATTTGTCTCATTCTCTCTTGACATAGTTGCACGTACCTGGAGGCTATGTGGCTTCAGTGACAGAGTCATATCCTTATTTTCTTTTCCTTGAACCATTTTTCTTTGAACTGAAAAGATTTATTGGGCACACTTTAATCCATTTAGAAGTTTTAACAAAAGGTGCGACAACCATGTCCTTGATTTTACCCTTGTTTCCAGGTTGAGTTTTAATAAGTCTTTGTCAATTTTAGCTTTTATTGTTTGGAGTTTAGAAAGAATTGCCTCTTCTAATTTCTGGACTCTCTCTCTGCTCTTTCACTCTTACTTGCAAACTGGCCAATTATTTTCTAAGCTTGTCTCTTTCTCATATTGTCTTGTCAAATGCCACCAAAAGCAGTCAACGAGTCTTACCAACATTCTAATATCCAGTTCCTTCCCTTAAAGCTACAAACTCATTTGGTATATTATCTTCCTTCCTTGTTATCCCGAGCAACAGCTCACCAAAGCTCCATCACCACACAGCATGGGCTGCCTTTCTTCTGGCCTCTGTCATCAGTTTCCTTAATACCTGCAAACACTCACATTAAACTAATCCCACACATTTTCTTACTCGCTTCAGTAGCACCCGCTCCTCCTATCAATTTCTGAAGCATTCAGAATGTGCTAGTTTAAACTGAATGACAAACCACCCCCAAAATCTCAATAACCTATAACAGAAAGATTTTCCTGTTCTTTAAAGGGAGACAATCCAGCTCTCGCCCTTGATGTTCTGCCATGCCTTATTGTAGAAGACTCACATGGTTTTTCCCCTTGGGTCATTTGAAAAGCCTCCCTCTGGAGTCTTGAACTCACAGCCACAAACTGCCATGAGAATGACCTATATATGATGCAAACCTAATTATGATCCCTGAATGTACATCTTCCAATTCTTCCCAATCATACTGAGGCTAAAAGTCTGGTTGTTTTAGCACACAAGTTCTTTCAGGATCTAACCACTAACTGTCTTTCTAGCTCATTTCTGGCTAATCAACAACATACACCTACGTTCTAGTCATACAAAAATTACCCTGGTCGTTCTTGCCTCCATCTGCAGGTCTTTTCCCCAATTTCTTCCCTTTGTTAATGCCAACACATTTTTTAAGACTCAACTCAAACACAGAGAAATTGTTCCAAGATCGCCTCTGCAAGTTGGGTTACTTGAATTTCCTCCTTCGTTACTATCCTGTGAATGACTTTATCAAATTACTCATTGCATTTATTTTAGGGTTTATTTTTGTTCCCTTGAGTAGAGTATTAGCTCTTTGAAATCAGTAACTGTCTTTCTCATTTGTCTCAATTCCTAGAAGAGTGACAGACAAGTGATAGATGTTTGTTATTCATTAATTCATTCAGACCATATTTATGCAGTATATACTCTGTCACTGGGCACTGTGCTAGACCCAGGAAAGAGACGATAATTTGGATAATGTTTCCCTTCCTTAGCTCAAGACCCCTTGCCACTGAATACAGCTGATGTCATTTCCTGAGGGAGCCAGGGAACTCTTCTGATCCCCAAAGGCGGAGATGAAAACGTATGATCATAAAAAAGAAATCTGATTTAGGCAAGTTGGATTGTTGCCTCATAATTTTATGCTGTCAAAATCTTGACCTTGATCTCTTAACATACCAAAGGTAGCCTAGTTCCATTATATAGGATTTTGTAATATGCTTTACTAAATCCAGTGACGTCAATGGACAGAGTTTCAATTCTCCCCTTATTCCTTCCTCCCTGAAACTATTTGCTTTTATTAATGAAAATTTAATTCAAGAAATTTAAAGGTATGTATTTATTTAAGAAGTTGCAAAACCTTATTCATAATAATTACATGGATTTAAGTTTTGAGCACCTAGAGTCAAGATTGTAAAGTTTTAAGCTTACTTAACTTGTTTTAGTACACGTATATTTTCATTTCCTGTGGATTACTCTGATACTTATTATTTTTAGCTTTCTTCATAATGCAAAATCTACTTAATGCAATATTTTATGCTACTTTAGGAGTAAAAAATTATTTATTCCTTTTTGTAATAACTTCTCATAGCCTGGGGAGGGCTCAGCTTGACATATGCTCACCAAATCATTTCAACCTCAAAACTTCCTTTCTACAAAATTTGTTGTTGTCATTTTTAAGTTGGAACTGCTATACACTCTTTTAAAAAAGAGGGGAAATTCTAAATAAACAAGAAAGAGGTTTTAAAATTTTTTGTGTTTATTAATGGTAATGATGCAAATCGTAGAAAGAAATGTGTATAGTCAACATGTCCCTAAGCCAGTGCCCAACTGGGTGGGGTCAAACCTTACTTCTGAGGTCTTTTTGACAGAACGTGAGTGATGTGCAGGCTGTACACTATGATGGAGAGAACACAAAATCCGGAGTCAGGCACACCTGAGAATGCATTGAAATTCTGTTATGTTCCAGCTCTATGCCCTAACCCCTTGCAGACCACTAACCCCTCCGCCTGAGTTCCTTGTCTCTAATATAGTAGTAGTAATCCTTGAACTAGCAAGATTCCTGCAAGGATTAGAAATGAAGTATGTGACACACAGTAGACATTTAAAGGTATATTATTTTTTCCATTGTCTTTTAAGAACTAAAGAAGATTATTCTTTTTAAACGGTTGTAATTTTATTCTATCAATCATTTGGGAGTTTTCTCCCTTTTTCAAGGATTATTATTTCTTTAAAAAACAGAAGAGAAATGATAATTATGTTATTTTGCATTCCAACCAGTTATGAATAATGTCATCATAAGAAAAACTCCAATGTGATTGGCAAAGATTCATTTTTAAATAACAAATAAAGGGAAATGTTGTAATATGCCAAGTGTTTAGGAAAGTTGATTTGAACAGTTAGAGTCCCCGTGGTTAGCAGCTTGGAATGCAAAGGGTAGGGCCCTCCTGCCACTCACTGTACCTCAAACTTAAGTCTTGGATAATCAGAGAATTTTGGAGAATGTGAATCATGGACTAACAGATGGTAGTAACCTGACAACTTAGCCTAGTAGAGTACGTAAACAGTGATGGCAGCTGATCAGTGCACACCTAGACTGGGAATACAAATAAGATACACGCCAAACTGACAAATGTGCACACTTTGCTCTTAATTTATGTCACAGACAGAGATTTTTAACGAACAATCAAAGATCCAATAGAGAGAACTCTTGATTAACTGCAAATGCAGAGGAGGAAATATGTGGATAATATTTTTAAAAAATAAACAATAAAAAACTTGCTACATGATGTTGGAAAACAGACACATTCTAAGACAGCATTATACATTTTCAGGTTCTTAGATACTTATGCCTCAGGCTTGAAACCAGAGGCAGTCTTTTTTTTTTTTTCATTTTCTTTAAAGGTATGGTTTTTTTTGGTGAGGAAGATTGGCCTTGAGCTAACATCTGTTATCAATCTTTCTCTTTTTTTTTTCTCTCCCCAAAGCCCCAGTGTGTAGTTGCATATCCTAGTTGTAAGTCCTTCTAGTTCTTCTATGTGGGATGCCTCCACAGCATGGCTTGATGAATGAGCGGTATGTAGGTGGCACCCAGGATCTGAACCAGGGAACCCTGGGCCACTGAAGCAGAGCATGTGAACTTAACCACTATGCCACCAGGCTGGCCCCTGAGGCAGTCTTATTATTAGCTGTTCAGGTTCCACATGGGTGTCAGGAAAATAATCTAAGATTATCATTTATAGAATTTGATTTGCATTTATATCCTTATTTGACTCTGGTTTTAGTCTCCCTATTCCTGGGTTCATGGATTTTTAAATTATATTTCCTCTGTGAAATGAATTACTGATTTCAAGCTTAGTTGCCCCCAATCACCAATAACTGGGACCTTTAGGACCCTGAAAGCCTTAAAAGCACTGATTAGAAGACAAAAGCAAGGGCCTCACCTTGCCGCTAAGCTGTTGTGTGACCTCAAGAAACTTATTTAACCTCTGTGGACTCCATTTTTATCCTTAGTGAAATCAACACCTCAAGATCTTTCATAGGGTTCAAAGATTTTATTTTTTCTTATTGTTTAAAGATTTTTGGTCTTATAACTTCTTTAAGTATTACAAGAAAGGTAATAATGGGAGATACTAATAATAATCCCTAACGTTTAGTCAGTGCTTACCATGTCCAAGGCCTCATTCAATGCACTTCACATTACTAAGGCATTTAATCATCACAACAATCTCTGTGTATGTACCATTAGTCCTGTTTTACAGTTGCGGAAATTGAAGCATTGGCGGGTTGAGTAACTTTAGTCACTCAACTAGTGAAAGGCAGAGTCACAATTTGAACCCACACATCTCTCTACAAAGGCCATCTCTTTATGTCTATCCTGCCCAGGGAGCAGGACTAAGGCCTTGAATGCCTGGGAGAAGAATTTCCACGGAATTTGTGAAGAAGTAGGGAGCTATTAAAGGATGTTGAAGAGCAGAATATGTTTTGACACAATGTGCACCTGAGGGAACAGTCTGGAAAGAGTGTGCCAAATGGAAACCTGCAGAAAAAAAAAAAAAAAAAAAGAGGCAGAAAATGCAGTAGGAGAGAATCACAGTGAACTGGATGAGCAAGAGCTAGGTCGTTCAACCAAAATAGAGGGAAAAAAAGTGAAAATAAGAGGTAAACTTGCCAGACATTGAAGATACAGAATATGCATGTAGTCTAAGTCATAGTTCACATTTTCCAGCCTAGAGAGCAGGGAAAATGGCGGCATCAGTAAGAGATATACGGGCTTTTTATTGAGAAATAAGTTTTGAGAGAAAAGATGTTGAGGCAGGTTAAGCAAGAAGCTGAGAGCTAGTTTGGAGAGACATTTGCAAAGAAGATGGAAGGAATAGAGAGATCCTAGTTTAGCTAATGCAGGAGTAAATCAGAATGATGGTGGTGACGTGATGCTGTCCTGCCTCTGAAGACGGCGACCTGGGTTGACGATGGGTTCACAACTTCAATGGTGTGGTGGTGAAGAGGGTAGGTGAGAATTGAGGGGACTTTGAACACAATAAGCCATTCATTTTTATTCTGCTTTCACCATAGTTTGTTCTTCTGGTCTGAAAAGGAAATGTCAGACCCCTAACAAACAACATATCAGGAGGCCCTCAGTTCACTGTCATAGCACGCAAAACCAACCACCATA
Organism: Equus asinus; assembly: GCF_041296235.1. Lineage (NCBI taxonomy): Eukaryota > Metazoa > Chordata > Mammalia > Perissodactyla > Equidae > Equus > Equus asinus. Next base: position 18,571,231 of record NC_091805.1, on the reverse strand, counting down.
GTTACTGACTTCTCCCAAGCGGGTTATAAGGAATCCAAACAGAGGCCAAGGGGGCAGAATTAAGTGCTTGGTCAGGCTTCTCTATGAAGTTCCTGACCTTGAGAACTTTACAAGTTTAAAATTGTAGCATTTCAGTAATAGAAATTTTATTATAACATTCATGCATTTAAGAAAATCCTGAATGTGTCATTCTCTTTCAAGATCCCAGTCACAATAACTTTTAAATTTTCTGCACTGAAAAAACCAAAAAGCTCCATGTAAAAATCCACAGAACAGGATTCTGCCAAGCCCTTTCATTTGAGTAAAAAAGTCTGTCAAAAACCTTTCTTTTTGTGAGGTATGCTTGTAGTTTCACACTTTTGTTTGAGTGATACCATGCCCCTGGAGAGGTCAGTTTTTATTTTCCTCTCTGTAGGGATTAGTGGGAAAACCAAATCTGTGAATAAGAACTAACATATTCATTCTACACCACCTTTTATTCCTTCAACTAATATTCATCGCTTATCAAACTTCTACTAAGTGTACACGGCTACACTGGGAAGAGAAACATCCGGAATGACATATAACATAATCCCTGCCTTTTATGAGAATTAGACAGAAACAAATAAAGCCAAAATGAGAGGAGCACAGTCAAAATGCCTTATGTACAGTATCAAAAATACTTTGGAGAGGGAAAAATTATTTCTGCCTAGAGCAAACTGCTTAATTACTCTTAGAATCCCGTGCTATCTCGTACAATTCGTGTGTTTTAACAGACTTGCTGTCTCTTTGCATGAAAAAATCTCTGACCCCCAAATGCTTTTTTTCATCTGGTAGACTTCAACTTCTCCTTCAGTACTCTGCTTAAGAGTAACCCTTCCAGAGAGCCTGCTCCAGGCTGGATTAAGATGTATGCTACTACAGTTACTGATCAGAATACATTATAATATATATTATAGTGTATAACAATATATATTACATATTATATATTACCTCATATAGTATACTTTTATTTTAGTAGGGACAATGTCATTAACTGGTTTCCTCAGTGCACTGCACACAGTCTGGAACATGGTAAGCATTAGAAGAAAGATTTGTAGAATGAATGCGAAAGCTGTTTTTAGTGGATCTGAAAGAATGGATAGCACTTCTATAACTATAGATGACATTAAGGGGACTCCAGGAAAGGGAAATATGTATAAAAATACAAGATATGTTAGAGGAATGAAAAAAGGGGATAAAATTTCTAAACAGGAGAGAGGTAAAGGGTAATAGGAGATACGATTTAAAAGTAGGTAAAGGAAGATTTTAAAAGACTTTAAATTCAAGAGTGAGATATTTGGCCTCCAAATTCTCCCTCATTACTCCTTTTCCATGTACCTCCACCCCTTCAACCCTTCACTGGACGATAGCTTGAGACAAATCACAGAAGTTGTTGAAACATCCAAAGAACGTTGATGGGTGTAGAAAAGAGCAAAGAAATACTTTTAGGAGAGGCCATATTTAGGAAGTGAGGAGAGGAAGACAAATCCATGAAGACAGAAAGGAGGAATAGTCAGGATTGACTGAGTCGTGAAGTTGCAGTGAGGTACAAGCTGAGGAGTTCTAAGAAGAAAAGGGAGCAGACGTACCAAATCGGCAAAGTGATGAGAAGAATGCGAGCTAAGGAGAGATTGCTGACTGTGGCAATGCAGAGATTTATTACTGACTGACACACGTGACAACTCAGTAGAATAGCCAAAGCATGAGACAGGTGAGAGGGCCTCAGGAAGGGGCAGGGACAGGAAATCAGACAGGGCTGTGACCCACTGGGAGATTATGTCTACGTGCCGGCAGAGGGAATTCGATCATATATGGTATACATTATGGAGGGAAATTTATGCTGTTCCAGGTCCCATGTATATGCTGATAAGTGTGTATTTTATGTGTTGTCAAGGGCTCAAAGTTTTGGAGATGGAAACATCTTATACAATTGACAATCTCATTGCTCTCTATCTTTTATAAGTAAAAATGAGAAAAGCTCTCATATTCACATTCATTCATTCTACAAATATATCATTAGTCAGGAAAAAATAAATAAAGAAGGAAAGAAGAAAGGGTGGGAGGAGGGAAGGAAGGGAGGAAGGGAGTGAGAGAGAGAGGGAATGAGAGAGAGACTGGTTTGTTTCAGTTCAGTCTACTTCTTTAAGAGCCAGGAGCCCAAATCAATTTACGGTTAACCTTTCCCTTTTCCTACTGTCTGGAAGAAGGAATTCCGTTCTGGCATGGATCTCATTCTGGATGCTTTCCAGACAGATTCTCAATACAAACCCACTGTCTGCACACATAATCAGTTTACTACTTGATTTGATATGAAAAACCCACAAAGTAAAACTACCACTTTGGGGAGCCCGATTGACTTCAGTAGACAGCTTTGAGCTATAAAATAGTACTTCTGCTTTACGCTTGGACACTCACCCTGTGTGAACTGGTTAACTCCTCCCCAAGCAACCAAATCCATCTTCACATTTTCCAGATAATTACTTCTGATACTCAACTCATTTTGCTTTTGTAGACACCACTTAGAAGTCTATAAGTTTAGAGTTAGAAGGAACCAGATAGAACATATGTCCCAACCTCCTCATTAGCAGATAAAAACCCAAGACTCCAAAAACAACCCAAGGTAAGCTACCTAGTGAGTCTCCAAGAAAGGACTGGCAGTCACGTGTTGTGACTTCAGTTCCAGGGCTCTGCCCCAATCACACTATTCAGGGTGTGTTGATGATTGCCAGCCCTTCTTACCACTCATCTGTATTTCTAGATTTGGTTTTGCCATTAATTGTTTCTTCAACTATGAGCACATGACTCTACTTTTAGGCCTCAGTTTTCTCATGTGTAAAATAAATGTGTTGAATTAGATATCCATAGTTCAGTCTGGTGGTCTATTGGTTAAGATTTGAAGCTCTCACTGCCACCACCCAGGTTCCTTTCCCCATTAGGAAACCACACCACCTGTCTGTCTGTTGTCATACTGTGGCAGCTGCATGTTGCTATGATGCTGAAAGCTACCCCACTGGTATTTCAAATACCAGCAGGGTCATCCATGGTGGACAGGTTTCAGTGGTGCTTTCAGACTAAGACATACTGGGAAGAAGGACCTGGCCACCTGCTTCCAAAAATATTAGCCATGAAAATCTTATGAAGAGCAGAGCATTGTCTGATAGAGCACTGGAAGGTGAAAGGATGGTGAAAAAAGACTGGGCAGGGCTCCACTCCGCTGTACTCAGGGTGCTGAGAGTCAGAATCAACTCAAAGGCACTAAGAAGTTCAGTCTAGCTAAGAGATAGCATGAATGCTATGACTGTTGCAGGGAAGGAAGGACTATTCCTCTCCCCTCTAGGTTCTTCCGGCTGGTCTAAGAATTAAATTGACATGATACAGAGTAACAGGAGAAAACCAAACTATTTAATAACATATATACATGGGAGAAACCCAGGAAAACTGAATAACTCTCCAACATGACAGAAGACACCACTTTAAATACCATCTTTATTTAAGACAAAGGAGGATGTTGGGGGTACTGATTTGGGACTTCAAAGGGGAAGAAGGCAATTTACATGGGGATAAAAAGGTAAACGTTTTGTAAACAAACATTTGCTGGGCCATCAATAGACAATGTGACCGGAGAAAGAATTTTAGTAAAAACCTGCCTAGCAAGTTTCCTCCCTGTCTACCACACCTGGAGTTATCTATGGTGATAGTTCCTTCCTGGGACAGGCCTTCTATCTTAACTTTGTCTAGGCAGTTAGTGGAAAGGTGGAAGTTTCTTTCCGAGTTCTTAAAAATAGTCAAGCCAAAGAGATACATTTTGAGGTGGCAAATTCTGATCCCCCACACCATCGTGAAACAAATTGTCATTCATAGATTCTTCTGTTTAATGTGACAGAAACCCAATCAAGCAAGTGTAATTAAAAAGGTAGATTTATTATAGGGATACAGGGCTATTTCACAGATCCCAAGGTAAAGAAGTCCTGTGGGCTTCACCAGGAACCAGAATATAAACTTGGACTCTAATAAGTTTATAATTGATATCATCTGTGTCTCTGAGGTGCTCGTGCATTCTCATGTCTGCTAATCTCTCAATATCAGCCTTATTTTTCTTTCCCTTCAGACCCGTTCTCACTGGTTGGCCAGGCACAGAACATGGCTGTCCAGAGGATCGGCCTTCTCACTAGTTCAAATACTACCAGAGCCTAACAAGCATGTCTGAATTCCAATTCCAAATGTCCTCTCAATCCAATCTGGTTGGTCCAGCCTGGGTCAGGGTCAAATGTCTACCCAGCTCAATAAGCTTGGGTGAGTACGGCAAGGCCAGAATCCACTCCATCTTCAGAGAAGGCCAATTTGGTCTAGGCAAGGTCCCCAAAGGAGTGTTATATATTCAAGGCTACTAGAATCCATTGCTTTTTGGTTGACGTGAGGATGACAATGATTCTGTGGCTAAATCAAGGATGCTGTAAGCAGAAAACCCAGTCTGAATGCTTTGCTCTCTCTGGGTTTGATCAACATCTACATTAATAATATAGGTAGGTATTTACCCCCCTTAGCTATTTCAGATTGTCTATATCTCAAGGATTCTGTATTCAGGTCTTGAAAAAGGCCCGCATGTAAAAGAAAAGTAAATTCAATTTAATAGCTCAGAATGAAAGTAAAACATAGAGTCAGGAAGTAAAGAAGCAACAAAAACCTCTCTAGAGAGAAGAGTAAACCCACAGCAACAACTAAAGGAATCCCACAAAAGAGAGTAGTCTCCAGATAGGAGAAGAAGTACAGCGATTCCTGTGGGAGGGCCTTGGTTTAAAGGGATTAAGGTAAATATTTAGGATAAAAAAAAGAATCAACTAGGACAAGACAGCAAGGAATTCAGTGTGATTTCTCTTTGAACAGGAGCTGGTTTGTTATTATAATGAAACAAGCCCCCTGCTGGCACCTTTTCCGTGACTTGTTTCCAATCCTATTGAGATTTCTACCCTTCAAAAGAAAGGATGTGGATTATTAGACTCTTGGCAGGGGGTACAGAAAAATCTATGTTGCTCTGGGTCCAACCCAGCAGTGGCGGATTAACGTAAGATTGAATGGCTTGGCCATGTCAGCCCCACACTCGAGGAGAACCTCCAGATCTGTCAGGAGCTTCAACAAGGCAGTTTCCCCAGTAGCATTACCCTCTGTTGCTTCCATTTCTTCTTGAAATTTTTTCATTCACCTCCTTGAATTCCACTGCTGAGTTTTACCAATCTGACACCAGGCTATGTTTCTTCAAATGTAATGTTTTTAAAAGTTGTTGAGGTGAGAAGAAGAATATCTTTTATTACTTTTGAAGAAACACAATGTTGGGACGTCTTTGTTTTCTTCATTGCACATCTTGAATTGTTTGAATCAATCAGCTTAAATCAGTTTGAATCAGGCTGTGCCAGAGAGCTGTTGATACGGCAATTTAATTCGCTATTCCCTAAAACAGGAGGATGGCACGTTTCCATGTTCTGTTGTTTTATACTGGAGACCTCCAAAATATTATTTTATGAATAAAGAGAACAAAATCTTGAATTCTTATATCTTTAATTGGAAAAAATTTAGAAACATATCTTTAGTATTATCTGTATTCATGTGGATATGAAAATATATGGATATTCATGTGGATATATCATGTGTAATATACGCTGTCTATTACTATGTCTATGTGCTATGTCAGAGACAAAGGCAAACAATCTGAATAACTATCAAATTCATGCACCATATTTAATTTAACATCCATACCCATGGATACTGGGCATAATCAGAGCAAGACTTCTCAAGTAAGATTTTAAGGACTTTTCTCCCTATATTGGAAGGTTTTATCTGCCTTTTTATACTATTACTAACAATTAGTAAATAAAAGTCAGTTTGTTTTTGAACGGGCCCTTTCAGTTGTGAATGGCACTAAAAAAAAGAAAAGACTCCTAAACACATTGCCCTTAAGAAGACAAGTAGAAATAGAGCTCTAGTTTGTCACTTTAGTGATCAGGCCTCCCTCCCATGGATTGACATTAGCCATTTTCCATGTTCACGTGTCATGGCTGTTACATAGAAATGTACCCACTGTTTTATCTATGGAAGAACTTGGAAGCACTTACCAAAACGTAAATACTCCCGAAACTCAGGATTATTTTCTCTAATTTTAGATAAGCAGGGCAGAGAACACATGCTCTAACAAAAAATAGTTTGCTGCCCTTTTCTGCTTTTCTGGTGTGTCAAGCCCATGTTTCAAACAATCATTGAGAAAGCCTAACTAATGTCTCTGAATCCCAATTCCAAATGTCTTCTCAAGCAACTCTGATTGGTCCAGCCTGGTCAGATCGCTACTGAGCTCTGTAAACTGGGGCCAGCAGGGCAAGGCAGGAATCCACTCCATCTTCAGAGAAAGATGATCTGGTCTAAGTAGATGTAGTTAGGGATTAGATCTTTAGAAACCTCCCTCATTTGGGATTAGTTTATGTCAGTCTACACTGGGAAACTTCTTTCCCTCTAATACTACAAAAAGAATAACTTTATTTCAAACTATTCCTTGCATTCCCACATTCAAATTTTGGAAGTTGAGGGATTTAGAGGGTTCTTTGTTTTAATAAAGAATCACAGAGAAACAAAATAAAAATCAAATTGATAGCAAAAAAGTAGAACGAACGAAAGTTTTAAAAGACACACCTAATAGTAATTCGACTAATATATGACTACTAAAAAAAGTAACAGCTGAAAATCATCACCAAATTAAGATGCTCTGAAGATGAATCATCCTTCTCCAATACTGTAGGAGTTTCATGTATGTGTACAGAATAGGAACTTTACAAAGTTACAAAGGATTGTATGGCAGCCACACCTCTTATGGGAACACTGAACTGGGGTGATCAGTGTTCTAGTAACACGCTACTTTTACTTAAGTACCAAATTTTGGTAAACCTTAAAAACTCAATACTTCACTACTAAATAGCCCAACTTCCTTAGGAATCAAAACGTATGGAATGATAAGTCATTTAGTACGAGAACTAAATAAATGAATTGCTGTTTTTGTTTTTCATTCGGTTGGGAAGATAACTGTGGCCTACGAGGAGCTCAAGGATGGTATGGAGGAGAACACTGCTCCAGAGATGCAGTTCTCTAACTAATTTCATACCTGGCAATTGAGAACTAAGTCAAGTCTTGCCTAGTTTCCTGGAGTGATAGTTTTTGTGGGGCCCCAACCTCTATTCATGGATTAGAAAGAAGGAAAAGCAAGAAAGTGGAATTATGAATTTTTACTGTCCCTCTTTAAAAGTCTCTCTTTCCTGCTCACATTTCTTCCCTCTCCTTAGCCAAGCATGATGAATATGGAAGAAAAAAGAAAAAGTTGTGATTGTTTATTCATTGACTTTCTGTGTATATCTACCTATCATGTCATATGAAAGTTTTAAGAATGGCTTTTATCTTTATGTGAAGCATGGTACCCGATTTGTGTAGCTTTGTTTGTTTGTTTTTGTTTTATTTTCGCTTTTAGATGCTAAATTCCATATATGTTAGGAAGTGCCTTTACCTCAGTCAACAGAATTAAACCATTTTTGAATTTTCTAGATTTCTGCTGATGACCAAAGATAAAATACGCACTTCTGACTCATCCCATAATATTAGTCTTCAGTAAAGCCTCCCGAAATTCAGCTAATTATCAAAAGTGATACTACTCCCTCAAATTAAGACACAGTCAGTAAAGGCTTATGAAATTCTACCAATACCTAAATTGATGGGAATGTTCCAGACCAGTGCTGTTTTCTTGAAGTAGTTTGATTTTTTTCTCAATCCTTAGCCAAGAGTGGGGAAAGGCACAAACTTACAAATCCCCTTGGGGGAAAAATAATTCCTAGGAATTGAAGAACAAAAATGTTAACCAATGATTAACTGCTCTGATACAAATGATTATTTGTTGCATTAAAAAGCTGGTTTTCATGGTATTCCATCCAGTGTATTTAACTTTTTTGTTTTTAGATGTTACCATGAGATTTAGGAAATGTTCATAGGAATCTCATCCAATTAATGATCCAATGGCAAATAAGATCACTCTTTAACTACACAGTTCTTAAATTAAAACTATGCCATTGAACCAGTGGTAAATCAGAATTCTATGTAGAAAAACAGTCATTTTACATATAATCTTTCAGAAAGTAATCCATTACTTCTGCTTTGAATAGACCAAATCTTTTGGATGATGCTTGGACTGTGTTTGAAAAGTTGCTGCGGAACCATGAATTAAATTATTCATCTCTCTCTCTCGTTCCTGCTCTTGCTCTTGTTTTCTCTCTGTCATTTAGCTACCACGTACTGAGAGTTTACTATTTGTAAGACATTGCATTTCACAGCGAATATACTATCAGTTTAATTCTCACAGTACCTCCTCAGGTAATTATTATCATCCTTATATTAAAAATGAGACAATCAATACTTAAACAAGTAGGATCACATTCTTCTAGCATATGGAAAAATTGGAATCAAAATCTATGCCTGTCTGGCTCTAAAACTGTGTTCTCAACTACAGAGCAGGTTTTCTCAAGAGTGACAAAAACGAATCCCTTGCCTTTGCCTGCAGAAAAATAAAAATGTCCTAAAGGCTAAAGACTTATGCTTTAAATTTATGTAGGGAGGAGAACTACATTTCTTTTCTTTCCCTTAAAGGAGGTTTGGGGGCATGACATGAAACTGACAACCAAAGAAGAAGTAAATATTGATAATATCCCGGGTGGTTGAATGGGCTTCTAATTTTTTATTACTATTCAGGAAATGTCACTCAAACTGGATTCCTTTATTGCAGCGGTGCTGTGGATCACTGTCATAAATTTTCTGTTTGTACAGTTTTCCCTCTCATATTGTCAAGTATCTCGTGGTTTTATTAGTGGCTTGCCTGTAATTAGATTCCAGGTACCGACACACACTCATCTTTCCAGTCAGGAAATCAGAAAGACTATCACTTGTCTTGTGCTATTCCAGTGAATTCAGTTTGGGATATAAGATACATGGAGGTAATTTCATTTGTGGGTTGCACAATACCCAGTGACAATGGACTCTGCTCTCCTGATGTTTCCGTAACTTCCCTTCATTTGGGATTTTGTGTCACCTGAACACTTATGTTTTCAAGTGATAATCTCTCTCATATTTTGGGAACTATACAAATTAAAATCAGAAAAAAGAAATAACATGTAAGTGCAGCTGTTTCATTTGGGTCTTCAACATTCTTAAGTATCTCAAAGTATTCCTTTTATCATTTTTGTAATTCCTGGCATCAGGAGAAGGATTTAATTTTAAATAAGGCATCCTCCCCAGGAACAAAATTCCCAGAGACTACTTCTTGTTTTTCTTTTCTGAAATCCACAGGTTAATGGCATTTATTTCTTTTTATTTGTAGTTTTGCTGGCTGAGTATACACTCTAAAGTACAGTTCTTGGTGACGCATGCTTACTTTCTTCCTTACACCCAAATGGAACTTTCAAGTGATATGACTTTGGTTTAGATAATTTTGAAAAATCTGTCAGTGAATCTGATATTGCAACACTTATGAACACCCTGTTCTCAGGGGCTGTCAAACATAAAGAGCAAAGAAGCCTGGATAAACATATTTTACCACAAGAAAGGCCAATAACACCATTGTAACCTATCAAATCATGAAGTAGCATCTTTTATCTATGTAAGAAAACATGGAGGTTCCTCTTTTTTTCTATCTGTCCAGAGACTCACAATTTATGACACATATGTACTTTGGAACAAATTAAGGTAAAAAAGCTGCTCAGATATTAATGGAAATCTCCCATTTTCTTTTGATTAATTAAAAGGGTTTTAGGAGAAAACTAATAATGGTCCATGGGGAAGAAAAGGCCATTAAAGTCATGGAATATATATTAGCAATTATCCTACTTTATTTACAACCCATTTTTCTGCTTAAAACAGAAGTGCATAAAATATATAAATTGTCACAAAATAATAAATGTATGTAAAATTCATGAAAACCTGAAAATAGATTATGAATATAACGATATTATTAAGAATTAAAATAATTTAGTATTTTTCAGCGACCAAAATATATGAGATGAGCTTTCAAATAATGTTAAATAAGTAAAGTAGGATTGTAATTGAATGCAGCCTTAATTACACTCTCCTCATTTTGATCTTCATTTAAACATCTTCTAATTCCCTTTTACAGAAAAACACAGATTAGAAATTGGTGTAAGGCTATAATCAACCAGACAAATTCTAGGTGTCTATTATTTCATAAAGGATGGAATATCGAGATGTATTCCTGCAGGTAAACATATAAACTTTGAACTTCAACAAATGTTCGTAGTATTAGTCCTGATCTAGGCTTGCTCTGGGTGCACATTGAGCCCTTTACTTAAAAATGGAATAGTCTCAAGAAATCCGGATTTTCAGAGCCTGATCTGGAATTTGGGTTACAATATATGGAAATTCCTGGTTGGAGTCCCAGGGTTCCAAACTAAAGAATCACAGTGTTGTGCATTTGAACACAAACGCTGACTTTAGTAGACACAGCAGTCAAGCCCGGGGTTAAATCTAAGTACGTTTTCCTGAAATAAAGACCTGCTCTGAAATGAACCCAGATATAGATACTAATTATCAAATATTTATTGACCAACGTTAGTGCAAAGCACACTTTCTGACTACAGAAAAAAGATAATGTTTTAAGTTAAATTAAAGGAACGTAAACTATTTATGACAGGTAAGTAGCATGAAGGTCGTGGGGAAAGCTTGATCTATGAAATTAAATTGTGAGTTGTAAATTTCTTCACCTCTTTAATTCCTCAGTTTTTTCCTCTCTAAAATGGGGGTGAAAAAACAACTACTTCATAAGGTTATTCTGATGATTAAACGAGAGTTTCTGAGGCATCTGGCACATAGTGAGTATTCAATTGATTGTAGCCATTAAATACATTTAAAATACTTTGTGGTATATTAGATGTACTTGATAGACTAGATTCCTTCCTCTTAACACCATGCATCAATTTGATAACCGCCAAAATAATGGTTCAGAAAATAAGGATCATAGGAATTCACTGAGGATTAGGACAAGAACAAACTCTTCACAGATAACACACGGCTTAAATAAGCACACAGAAAAAGATAAATGACGACAGCACATGGATAGAAGAGGGAATTATTTGAGTGCTTGAAAAATAATAAATGGAAAACTAATCAAACCGGAGGCAAAATAGTGTGAAATGGAGCAGAGAATGTTCAGACTGAAGAAGAGGCAGTTGGAGAAATTTCTAGTTTTTCATAAATATCACATAGAATGAGGATGACATTTTAATCAAGTAGAAAAAGATTAAAGAAAAGTGCTCTGAAGTGTTTATACTAAGATAGTTAGAAAAAGGAACTTTTCAGCAATGAATGTTACATGAGTTAGGTTGCACTTTCACCATCTGTCCCTGTTAAATAAATATTTGCTGCTGTGACAAACAGGACCCAAATCTCAATGGCTTAGTACAATAAAGTTTATTTTTCTTTCACATAAATAACATGTTCCTAGCCAGTGAACAGCTTTCTGTATTGTCCATCATGGAGTCAGACTCCTTCTATGCTATAGTTTTGCCCTCCTCTGGGTCCATAGGGCATTCTCTACTCAGCAAAGAACAGGGAAAGAAAGAGAGGAGGATTACCACTGGAGGTTTTAATTGGTTAGCCCTGGAAGTGGTGTCCATCATTTTTGTCTAACTCCATTGGCGAGAAATCAATCACATGGGTCTCATCTAATTGAAAGAGATGCTGGGAAGAGAAAAGAAATTTTATTTTTAAAAAACTCATAGTAATCCACCATATTACCTAAGATGCTTGTCTGTTCAGGCTGGAGTTTATAGCACTCAACTTTTGATAAATATAACATATGAACAAGAAGAGATGAAAACTGATGTCTATATTATTAATCATAGTATCATTCCTATTTAGAATTGACTTATCAGCCTCATAAGAAAACACTAAAATTTTCGTTTTTTTTTATCAAGTAGACCTAAATTAAGATGGGTGATTAGTCAGATTCTAAACTATCTAAAGTTGAAAAAAATATTCAAATTATTTAGGGTGTCTGAATGTCTTGACACCGGGAACTATTTCAGTATTCCATTGTGTTATAGGTAACCTTTCCAAATACCTATATTCTCTTTATAAATTTCACATGTTAATTACTGAAAAAATATTTGTTGCTAAATGTTAAAGAGTAAGCATCACAAAGTATTCAGATGTAAGATACTGTAAAATTTAAAAGTGCATCTGAAATAACAAGAAAATTTCTTAATTACACAAAAGTATTACATAAGAAAGGGTATCATATAAACCAATTTATGAGAAATATAACAACCAAGAAAGTGCATAATAAAATTCCTCTCTACTAATTTAAATAGCAGACATAGTATCTAATGATGCTGCTATGGGCTGAACTGTGCTCCCCCCAAAATTCATATGATGAAGCCCTAAGCCCCAGTACCTCAGAATGGGGCTGTATTTGGAGCTCGGGCCTTCAAAGATTTATTAAGTTAAAATGAGCCATGAGAATGGGTCGTAATTCAATATGACTAGTGTCCTTATAAAAAGTGGAAATTTAGGCACACAAAGGAAAATTGGGGATGCATGCACACAGGGGAAAGACCAAGTGAGGCAACAGCGAGAAGAAATCAAAAATATATATTCATAAAAGGAGATTTTAATACACCTCTCTCAATACTTGATAAGACAAGCAGACAAAAATCAGAGAAGATACAGAAATTTGCACAATATGATTCAAAAATCATATAACTGTTGTACATGGAACATTGCATCCTATAACGCAGAGCATTTCCAAAATTGATGATACACAAGGACTTAAAGCAAGTTCAACACACTTCAAAGTGTTGAAATTATACATTGCTGGTTTTTGAAATGTAATGGCATTAAGCTAGAAACCAATAACTAGAAAATCTCCAAATGTTTGGAAATTAAGCACTACACTTCTAAATAATTCATGGCTAAAGAAGAAATTTCAATGACTGTTACAAATATTTTTAAATGAAAATCAAAATTAATGTGTGCTTTAAATATACATGTTGAAAGAGAAAAAAGGCTTGATAAATTATATACGTATCCATCTCAAGAAGTTAGAGGAAAAGCAGTTAAGTAAACCCAAAAGTAATAAATGAAAAAATATAGAAAAAAGTGGAAAGTAATCAAATAAAAAAAGAACTCTCAAAAGAGAAAACAAATGAAGCAGAATTGTGTTCTTTGAAAGGACAAATAGGAGTAGCAAAACCCTAGCAAAAATGGGAGAAAATATAAATAAACAAACATAAATGAGAAATATTAGGAATGAAGAGACATCAATACAGAATTTACAGAGATCAAAAAGATAATAAGAAGCTGTTATAAACAACTATAAGGCAATATATATAAAAATTTGGATGAAAAGAGAGATAACTATGAAACATAAACTAGTAAAACTGATAAGGAAAAAGAATATTCTGAATATTCTTATATGTATTAAAGACATTAAACTTGGAATGAAAAACTCTTCTTCACTAGTCATGAGAGAAATGCAAATTAAAACCAAAAATTGTGCTATACATAGCCACCAGAACTGCTAAATTTAAAAAGATAGAAAATAATATGCGTTGCCCTGATATGAAGCTCCTGGAACTTCCATATCCTACTGGGAGTACAAATTTGTGCAACCACTTTGCTACATGAAAAAATAGGAATCAATCTTACACATAATATTGAATAAAAGAAGTATAACACAAACAGGTAACACTGTGTGATTCCATTTAAATTATGTTCAAAAATAGGCAAAACTAATCTATGTCACCTTTGGTGTAGAAAAGAGAAGATGCTGGTTGGAAGGGCATGTGGAAGGGACTTTTTGGATTCATGTAATGTTCAATTTATTGATCTGATTGGTTAAATGAGTATGTTCACTTTGATCAAGTTAGTTACTTTTGTGTGTGTGTGTTTCAAGAAAATGTCTATAAAATAATAATATTACATTTGATAGTTATCTCACATACGTTGAGTTCCATTACAAAATTCTCTGGTCTCCTGATTATAAAGCAAACAAGTTGCAATTACCTGGACAGAATAGGTCATTGTGAATTCATTACAAACAAATGAAGCTGCGAAATATCCAGAACAGTAACAAAAACAGCAGCTCAGAATTTCAGCTGAAGAAAGGTTATTCCAAGTTTATTCCAGAACACGAAAAAATATATATTTGTTTCAGAATCGGGGAAGAAAAATCAAAACTAAAGCAAGTATTGAAGAAGACATCTTGCACAACTGCAACATAAAAACTGCGCAGAGTTTGATTTTTCTAAAGTACAGGAAGAATAGAACTTGTGAGTTTAAAAGAATCAATTGAGACGTTGTTGTTCTTGCTAATTAACTAGGAAGTGTTAATGTGGCGTTTAACACTTAGATTTTAACTACTGAACAGATGAAAATAAACTGAGAAAGACTGGCCCCAAACTGTAAAAAGGCCTTAGGAAAACTGTATATACAATAATTTATGGCACTGCCACTTCCCCATCAAGACAATTTAAACTCCACCATTTTCAGCCTGAAACTCTGGTCTCATTTAGCTATTTACACTGGGGCGAGCTCCAAGAGGTTAGTCTCGATTAGTCTAGTCTAATAATAAATAAAAGGTACATCCTTCTTGTTAGTAAATAGGCACAGAAAAAATTGCTTTGCCTAATTTTTACCAATGAGAGTGCTCCAAGGAAAGGTATCTCTAAAAGAGACAGGGAGGGTTAGCTATTTATTTTCCCCCTGACTCTGACTTGCTTTGCTCCTTGATCTTTCTTGTTTAAAATCTTTTCTGTTTAAAACAAAGGAAATGGAACACCCAGGCTGGTGGGAAAACACCGTATGGTACCATGGTGTATCTGGAATTCCACAAGGAAACACACAAACATATTTGGCATGACTGGAGAGCTTGGAGACAAATTGGAGGAGAGAGATGTGGGGACTGGGAGCCTCTTGTAGCTGCTGATCTCTTTGGCTCTGGAGAAGTCATGATTAAAACAACTCTCTCACACACCCATCATGGTATCTCAGGTTTCCTTGTATACTATGATGAATTTTTCGTAGCCCATAGGACTGCCATGATCTCTTTCTCATACAAGCTTTCTGCAAAAAATCAGTCCAAGAAGAATTCATCTTATTAAAACAGTCAAACCAAACCAGTACAAGATCTTCAAAATACTAGAAAGTAATAAATGAGCTCTAGAAACAATAACCAAAAAAATCAAAAACAATTACAATGCCAAACAATTTTTAAAAACTAATAAAATAGCCAAGGAGTTCAAAGCAAATATGTAGGACTTAAGTAAAATATATGATGGGTACAGAGAAATAGGAGCACAGAGAGCTTAGAAAAGAAGTTGAGTAGAAAAACAAAAAAATTGTTGAAGCTTTAATGATCACAATGAAAATGAAAACATTCTGTTAAAAAAAACAAAACAAGTAAATGGAGGTCAAGATTGAGAAAAAGTGCATAATATACACAAAATTAATGAGTTTTAAAAGCAGCAGCAACATTTGAAATGGAAAAATATTCAAATACGTAATTCAAGAATATTTTCTTGGAATAGAAGGCTAACCTACAGAGTGCAAGGACATACACTGTCCAGGAAAAAAGAGATACAGAATGACCAACACTGAAACATAGACAGGTAGAGTTGTCAGTCTAAATCAAAACAAAACAAAAAACCTCTGTTGGACCTCAAGTCAAAAAGATAAAGTCACCAACAGAGTGAAGATCCAGCCTAGAGGTTTCTGCTCAGCATTCTTCCATGGTAAAAGAGGTTGGGGAATGTCTACATCATATTTAGGGAAAGAAAGAATAACACAAAAACTTTGAAATCAGGAAACTGTGAATGCAAACAAAGGCAGAAGATAGGCATTCTTATATGTGTCAGAATTCCAGTTTTCATGAGCCCTTCTTCAAGAAACCAAGGGAGCTAATGAAAAGGTCAATAGAGAAACTATGGGAAAAAGATAGATTAAGACATTGCATTCATTCAATTGCAAGAACAAGACCAAACATCTGCTGAAATTATGGTTATAACAGCAGAAGAAAATGTCCCAAACTACAAAAATAAGACAAAAATATATTTAAAAATTGGAGGCAAAAGGAAGAAAAACTATAAAAAGTAATATAAGTACTTTATTTCCTCATCTTTACTAGCCAGAGATTAAAATATACTTTAAAAAACTGATAAAAATGTACTAGAAGAGGCTGGCCAGGTGGTGCAGTGGCTAAGTTCTCATGCTCCACTTTGGCAGCCTGGGTTTGGTGGTTCAGATGCCGGGTGTGGACCTACACACCATTTGCCAAGCCATGCTGAGGCAGGCGTCCCACATGTAAATAGAGGAAGATGGGCATGAATGTTAGCTCAAGGCCAGTCTTCCTCAGCAAAAAGAGGAGGATTTGTGGCAGACATCAGTTCAGGGTTAATCTTCTTCCTCAAAAAAATTACTAGAACTAAAAACGTATTTAAATATGTAAAGATGCATAGTAGACAAACTAAGAAGATTATGTTCATCTGTAATTTCAAAGTGGAAATAAAGAGAAGAGATTCAGGAATTATAACAATTTTGTTATTGTACAAAATGGAGATTCAATAGTTACTGTCTAAAGATGCAGAGTAGTTAAGTGTATTATGTAAAATTATGGTATAAATGTAATCACTAAAAGAACCAACAATAAAGGTATAACTTAAAATTTACCAGAAAGAATCTACATACAAGATACAGCCAATGGGGAAAAATACCATATAGCAATATTAAAAAACCCAAAGAAGCCATAAAACATGAAAGCATAATATAAAGAACTATGAAAGAACTAAGCCCAAACAAATGTGTCGCCTCAATAAATACATATAGGCTAAGCACTCTTATTAAAATAAAAGGAGTCCCAGGTTGAACAAAGCTTATAAAAGACACAAACCCAAAACAAAGTGTCTCAAAAAGATTGAAAATAACATAATAGGGAAAGACATACGAGGGAAGATGCAAACAAAGAGAAGCCAGGATTAGCAATCTTAATACCTGATATGGTTACATTAGGAAAAAGAGAAAAAGAGTCAATGCAATCAGAAAACTGAAAACTATTAAGAATCGTAAGATGGGCCAGCCTGGTGGTGTAATGGTTAATTTCATGCACTCCCCTCAGAGGCCCAGGGTTTCTGGGTTCAGATCCACCAGGGTTTATGGGTTCAGATCCAAGGAGCACACCTAGGCACCACTCTTCAAGCCATGCTGTGGCACTGTCCCACATACAAAATAGAGGAAGTTTGGCACAGATGTTAGCTCAGAGCCAATTTCCTCACCAAAAAAAAGAATGCTAAGAATTGGAGGAAAAACCTCTTAAATTATCTTTATTTACAAATGACATGACAGTATACCTAGAAAACCAAAGAGAATTCTTAGTAAATCTAGCTCACACAAGAGAGGAATTCATAAGGTGACAGGAAAATATGTATGCTAATATATATTTATTATATATCAATATATAAAATTGTATAGAGAAATATAAAATAACCACTGAGAAGAATACCCATACACAATAACAACACAAAATTAAATATTTAGGAGTGAACTTGATAAGAAATGTGGGGAAAAAAGAGAAAAACTGTAAAAACACTTGCGAAAGACACAAAAATAGACTTGAACAAATGGAAAGCATTCCTTGTCACTGGAAAGGATTACTTCTCAAATTTATTTTCTCAAAATAATATAGATTTTAAGTAATCTCAAAGCTATATCAACAGTTATCATTTTGGAGTTAAACAAGTTTATCTAAAGTTCACTTGGGAAAAAATGCAAGAAAAACTAATAAAAATAAAACCTAACAAAGAAGAACCCTACTGCTGCAAACTTGTCACAAGATTGGCTAAAATTTAACAAACTGACAACACCAAAGTTTAAACAATTGGAATTCACATGTGTTAGATAAAAGAATGGCAGTTCCTTATACAATTAAACATTCAGCCACCCCAAGTCCCCAAAATTTTACTCCTACGAGTTTATTTACCCAAAAGAAATGAAAACGTATGTCCTTGAAATACTTATTCGACAGCTTAATGCATAATAACCAAAAACTGGAAATAGACCAAGCGTCCATCTGTAAACGATAGATAAACAAAATCTGGTATATTTATACAATGGAATGCAACTCAGTAATTGAAAGAAATGATTTACTCATACACACAATATGGATGACTATCAAAACATATTGTTGACTGAGAGAAACTTTACACGAAAGTTTACTTAGTGTTTGATTCTGTTTATGCGAAGTCCTAGAACAAGTAAAACTAATTTATGGTGGGAAAAAAATCAAAACAGTGATTTCCTTTGGGGCAGGAGTATGAGTGGGGATTTACTGGGCAAGATAATGAGAGAATTTTACTGGATCGCAAGGTGTATGGATTTTTGAGAACTTATTGGATGCTGCATTTAAGATTTGTGCATTTCCTTGGATGAAAATGTACTTCAACAAAGAAGAGAACTCCAAGAAATATTTAACTCTATTTGATGTTATGAATTCTGAAGTATTCAGAAGGATGTTGGTGATGTCTGCAATTTACTTTGGAATGCATCAAAAAATAAGATGGATTAATGGATAGATAGAGGGATGGATGGCTAAATATGTAATAAAGCAGTTTAGGAGCAAAGTAATGTTAGAATATGGCTGGTGGTGTATGGGTGTTCACTGTAAAATTCTTTAAACTTTTCTGAAGATTTAGGAGTGGAAGGGAGAAAAGAAGAACAGTGAAAGGGCAGTCACCCTACCGGAAATGAAAACATAATGCTTCTAAAACTTAATGTTTAATGTATAATTGTTGCAAGCATACATACGCCAATGGAACAGAATAGAATGTCTAGAAATTGACTCAGATACAGATGAAAGTTTTGTATATGATAAAGGTGACCTCTCAAATCACTGAGGAATGATAGACATTTCAATAAATGGTGTTGATACAACTAAATATCCATTTGGATAACAGATAAAATTGGATGCCTACCACCATATATCACCAGAAATTCCAAATGGATAAGGTACGCACATTAGTCAAGTTCTGCAGAAACACAGAACCAACAGGGTACATATATACACATAGAGAGAGATTTATTTCAAGAAATTGACTCATGCAGTCATGGCGTGGTGAGTCCGAAATTTGATGGAGTTTGTTGACGGGCTGGAGATTCAGCAAGAGTTGCAGTTTGAGCCCAAAGGCAGTCTGCTGGCAGAATTCCTTCTTGTTTGGGGTAGGCCAGTCTATTCTATTAAGGCCTTCAACCGATTGGATGAAGCCCAACCACATTATGGAAAGCAATCTGCTCTACTCAAAGGCCACTGATTAAAATGTTTATGTCGTCCAAAAAGCACCTTCACAGAAACATTCCAGGATAATGTTTGACCGAATATCTGGTCACCATGGCTCAGCCAAGTTGACACATAAAATTAACCATCACAATATGTAAATGTACCAAAAAATTGAAACCGTATAAGTAACTAAAGAAAACATGATTGAATTCCTTTATACTCAAAATCTAAATTCAATACAAGTAAATTGCTAATTTTGACTATTTAAAATATTTTTCATGGCAAAAAAATTATAAGCAAATTCAAAAGGCAAATGACCAACAAAGAATGAACATTTGCAGTACATATAGCAAATAAAGTGATAGCCTTTCTGATATATAAAGAACTCCTAAATATTAAGGAGAAAAAAAGCCAAAACCCAAAAGAAAGGGTGAAAGGAATAAATAAATAGTTCATGAAAAAAGGTACAAAAATTACTCTTGTATATGAAACGTATTCAAAGATGAGGAAAACTCAAATTTAAACTAAACTGTAAAGGTAGAGTTTCTTATCTGTCAGACTGAAAAAAATATTCAAAAGTTTGAGAATACACTATGTCTGCAAACTTTAGGGAAACAGATTCTCTTTATAATGTTAGTGAGTGTGCAAAATGAGACTTTTGATATGAAGAGGAATTTGGCAATATCCAAAAACACAATATATGCATTTACCTTTTAACTTAGTAATCTCATTTTTAGAAATTCTCCTTGAAGATATAGCTCCAAAAATTTGGGAGGAAAAAATCCTTATGTACAAGATTTTTTATAGCAGCGTTGTTTGTAGTAAAGAATATTAGAAACAACCCAAATGCCCAATTATAGGAGAACGATTGAATAACTATGGTAATTCACATGATGGAGTATTCTACAGATGTTTAAAAAAAGGATCCTTATGAGAAGACGTTGCCATTTCCTACATGTAGATTTAGATTTAATTATAAATATGGATAAACATCTTTCTTTTTTCAAAATGAAATATAGGAAGGATAAACCAAAACATAAGAAGTTGGTTGCCTACTGGTGTGCGTAGATATAAAAAGACTAGGGAATGACTAAGAATGTTTTTAGTATACTTTATACGTTAGTATCCAATCAGGAAAACAGAAAGCACATAAATTATATTGACAGGATAACTTAGGAGCTCACTTAGAGTAATGTTGGAAGAATGAAAAGGCAACCATGGAAATACTGAGCTAGCAGAGACTGTAAATGCCTGAAGTAGCTCCCACCCCAAAGGCTGGGAGAACAAAGAAGAAAACTGGAGGAGGGAATCTGCAGACTTGGAACACGTTTCTCTGAAGACAAGAGAGTCCCCAGATGACACTAGAACCTCAGGAGCTCTCAGGAGGTCACCATGGAGCTGTGACTCAGACCACCAAAACTAGGGTTCTTACAGGCTTGTCTGGAAGTACTAGACAAAGCAATAAGCTAGAAACAACTTTTTCAAGAAAGATCTCCTAGAGTCTGGGTAAAGGATTTTTGCTGGAGAAACTCAGAAAGAAACAACAAATAAAGAAAAAGAAGTCCTTTCTCTGTCCTCCTTCTTTTCTCGCATCTCCTGTGGCACCCTATGGTAGAACCTACCAGAACAATAGGTGGCAGGGGTGAAATATAGTTTAGAGAGTGCCAGCACAGTAGAGAAGAAAATGGAAGGGGTGTTGGGAGCTGAGAGACTGTAGCTGATGAACCAGCACAGCCCAACACTTTGGTTACTCGAGAGTCATACATAACTTCTACACATATGTGAAATTCTATGTAACAAAATAACAATTTTATGCTTTCAGAAATTTGTTAAAATTTTATGCACCTATCCTGCATTCATATATGCATACTCTCTCCTTCTCCCTCAAAAGGGTAAACACAAAGTCTTAATTGTGTAGAGACGTACATTTCTGGACAACGTTAATTTCTCCTCAAAGGCAATTACAGTCAAATTTGAATATTATGCAACCTAAAGAAAAAGAAATTGAAAAAAAACCCCAATAATTCTTAGATAAAATAATGACAAGAGGAGGAAATAAGAAAGAAAGAAATTTTGAAAAATTTAAACATTTTATATATTCAAAAATAAATCAGCAAGGTGCGGCTGGCCCCATGGCCAAGCGGTTAAGTTGGCGCACTCCGCTGCAGGCGGGCCAGTGTTTTGTTGGTTCGAATCCTGGGCGCGGACATGGCACTGCTCATCAAACCACACTGAGGCAGCATCCCACATGCCACAACTAGAAGGACCCACAATGAAGAATATACAACTACGTACCTGGGGGCTTTGGGGAGAAAAAGGAAAAAAATAAAATCTTTAAAAAAATAAAAATAAAAAACATAAATCAACAAGGATGTAATAAAACCAGGAAAATTAATACACACAGAAACAAATGAATATAACTATATCAAATGGACAATATAATTTACATAAGAATAAAAGAATTAATTTACATATCTTTTGACCATAGTATTTCAATCGTACGCCTGAATATATTCTAACTGCAAAGACAGCAAAATAGCTTTATCGTTACTTAGCAGAGGTGTGGTTTTGAGGATTTTCTTTAAGTCTTTCAATTAATAAGTCGATGATGATGATGATGATAGAAGAGGAGAAAGAAGGAGGAGAGGATGATAGAGAGAGAGAGAAAGAGATGGAGAGATAGCCAGTGAGTAAATAAATTGATGTTATTTGGGACCCAGAGCTCTCACTGGAAGAAGAAAGCATTAGAGAAGGATGGGAAGAAACTGGAGGTGTCTGTGAGAAGACATGATTTTTGTTTTTTATTTCCTGGCTCTGTTCACAGAAAAGGCCTAGAAATGGTTTCCCAGCAACAATGAGCAAAGTGGCACCAAATCTTGGTTTGTAAATAGCATTTAGAGGAAAAACTGATCACAAATGTGGGCAGTGAAATGGAATGCCTTTTTGTGCCTAAAAGCAAGGAAGTATCCAAAAACTATTAAAGGATATAAGAGGCTTCCACTTACTACGTTTGGGAAAATTTGAACATATAAAAGTAAAATAATTTTAATAAATTATAACATCAAATTTTTAAAATCCATGAATCTCTTCCCCGGCAAAAAAAAAAAAAAAAAAATCAGAAGAGAGAAAAGGAAAGAAGGAAGGCTCATCTTCACAGAAGAATTCCAGCTAATAAATGTAGAAGGAAAAATAAAAAACTACTATTTTGCAAATACCAACATAATAATATAGACAGGCAAGGATTTTCAGTGGATGCTAAAACCATTAGAGAAGGTTACTGAGAACATAAGATCCAAAGTCTTTTGGTGAAATGGAGCTGCATACAGATCACACATTAATTATAAAGGGTGATAGAGATTCTCATAATGCAGAAGTTGGACAGATGCTACCTTAACTAATTATCAACTTATTATCTAGAAAGGAGCAAAATATTACCTTATGTGCCTTCTGATGCAATGCACTGAGAAGGACATTTCTAGCATTATTTCCCAAAATGCTGAATATTAATTCACTCATGAGGAAACAATCAAGCAAATCAGATTGCACAACATTCTAAAACAACAATTTTTCTGAACTATTTAAAAATGTCAATATCATATCTTTAAAAAAGTAAGGGAAGTGAGGAAGCTATTGTAGATTAAAAAAGACTAAAGAGGAGAAGAAGATCCAAGATGGCGCCGTGAGTAGTCCTCTTTGTCTCTCCCCCTTCGAGTCTACAATTATTTGGACACTTATCGCTTGACAAAGGATATCCAGACAGCATCTCAGGACGTCTGAGAGACCCACGCGACTATACATCGGAAGGCGGATGGACTTTCCTCCGGGAGGATGTGGAAATAGGTGAAAACTCTCCGACCCCCACGAGCAGCCTAGTACCCGCAAGCGGCTTTCTTCCAACGGACGCCCCCAGAGGATCTACACACATTTAGGGCAGGAGCGAGCACACAACAGAGGAGCGACGGTGGAAACAGGTGACCAGAACCCTACCTAAACCCCCCGCAATTACTCCTAAGCACAGAGGGAAACTTGGAGTTGCACACCTGAGCCCGCGGGGAGAGTCTCTCCCCGCCATTGGAGGGGAGTCCCCGCCGGGTGTTTGCGGCGCCCGGAGGGTCCCAGAGAGAGTGGCTGAGGGTACGGAGGTCTCCCAGCTGCCGTTGCCCGCCCCGTGGGACTAGTGATTGCCGGAGATCTCGGAGAGGACCGGGGCTGGGGGAAGTTTCAAAGGCCGGCTCTGCGACCCGGACGGGAAGTGCCGGAGTTCCGCCTGGGCAGCAGACAAAACTCTCTGTCTGCCATTAGCAGAGGGGCCACGCCGAGCATTCACGGCTCCGGGAGAGGCCCGGAGAGAATCCCAGAGGGCGGGGCGACCCCCAGCTGCCGTTGCCCACCCCGTGGGTCTAGGGATAGCTGGAGATCTCGGAGAGGACTGGGGCTGGGGCGAGTTCCAGAGACCCAGCTTCGTAGCCTAGGGGGAAACCCTACAGGCTCACAGCAGCCTTAGGGAAAGCCTCTGCACAGCACCAGTAGAAGGCACCCAGCCACCAGCCACAAGGCTGGAAGACCCCAGGGCAAAAGTAGCATAGCTAGGTGAACTAACCACAGACTGTAGAAGATGCCAATAGCTCTCCTACGACCCATAGAGGACACGTGAGATTTTGTGGGTGCCGACAGCAACGGAGCGACAAATATAAGTGATCCCATCCCTGGCCGCTGGAAAAGCCCATAACACCATTGCAGACCCCAAGGAGAGAGCACATCTAGGTGGGCTGCAACAGTAGGCACCAGCAGCCTGAAGCCCCCCTGTGACGGCCCCCACAGCAGAGGAGGGAATCCAAAGGGCCACTGTGGCTACGAGGAGGGGCCCAGGCCCAGTTAGCAACTGCGGACAGGGTTCCTGGGTGGTGCAGTATAAACAGCTGCTCCCCCACCGCAGCAGCTGAAACAAGTGAAAGGAGCAACTAAACTCTATCTCCATGCGGAGGCACAAATCAACAACATCAAGCAATATGAAAAAATACATTAAATCTCCAGAACAGAAAGAAAGTAACAAATACACAGAAAACAATCCCAAAGAAAATGAGATATATAACCTAAATGATGATGACTTCAAAACAGCCATCATTAAAATTCTCAATGAGTTAAGAGAGAGTTCTGACCGTCAACTCAACGAGTTCAGGAGCTATGTCACAAAAGAGCTTGATACGATAAAGAAGAACCAAACAGAAATATTGGAAATGAAGAACACAATAGAGGAGATTAAGAAAAATCTAGATGCTCTGAACAGTAGGGCCGATAATATGGAGGAAAGAATTAGCAATTTGGAAGATGGCAATATAGAATTGCTGCAGGCAGAGGAGGAGAGAGAAGCAAGACTAAAAAGAAATGAAGAAACTCTCCGAGAATTATCAGACACAATTAGGAGATGTAACGTAAGGATTACAGGTATACCAGAGGGAGAAGAGAAGGAGAAAGGGGCAGAAAGCCTATTCAAAGAAATAATGGCTGAGAACTTCCCAAATCTGGTGAGGGAGATGGATCTTCAGGTGACAGAAGCCAATAGATCTCCAAACTTTATCAATGCAAGAAGACCAACTCCACGCCATATAGTAGTGAAGCTAGCAAAAGTCAATGACAAGGAGAAAATACTAAGGACAGCCAGGCAAAAGAAACTAACCTACAAAGGAACCCCCATCAGGCTATCAGCACATTTCTCATCAGAAACTTTACAGGCTAGAAGAGAGTGGAATGATATATTCAAAAATCTGAAGGACAAAAATCTACAGCCGAGAATTCTCTACCCAGCAAAAATATCCTTCAAATACGATGGAGAAATAAAAACGTTCGCAGATAGACAAAAATTAAGGGAGTTCATTGCCACAAAACCTCCTCTTCAGGAAATCCTCAGGAAAACCCTCATTCCTGAAAAATCCAAAAAAGGAAAGGGGCTACAAAACCAAGAGCAGAGGAGATAAGTAGAAGGACAACAACAGAGAGTAGCAGCTCTACATCAGAACAGATTAAACCATGGGACGAGAAACAAAGGAAACTGAAGAAAACCGGAAAACAAGACACAAAATGGGAGTGGTAGGCCCCCACATCTCAATAATCACTCTAAATGTAAATGGATTGAACTCCCCAATCAAAAGACACAGAGTGGCAGGATGGATTAAAGAACAAGATCCAACAATATGCTGCCTCCAGGAAACACACCTCAGCCCCAAAGACAAACACAGACTCAGAGTCAAGGGATGGAGAACAATACTCCAAGCTAATAATGAACAAAAGAAAGCAGGTGTCGCTATACTAATATCAGACAAGGTAGATTTCAAAGCAAAACAGATAAAGAAAGATAAAGAGGGACAGTATATAATGATAAAAGGGACTCTCCACCAAGAAGACATAACACTTATAAATATATACGCACCCAACACAGGAGCACCAAAATTTGTAAAGCAACTCTTAATAGAACTAAAAGAAGACATCAACAACAATACAATAATAGTAGGGGACCTCAACACACCATTAACACCAATGGACAGAACATCCAGACAGAAAATCAACAAGGAAATAATAGAATTAAAAATTAAATGAAAAATTAGACCAGATGGACTTAATAGATATATATAGAACACTTCATCCAAAAACAGCAGGTTACACATTCTTCTCAAGTGCACATGGAACATTCTCAAGGATTGACCATATTTTGGGAACCAAAGCAAACATCAATAAATACAAGAGAGTTGAAATAATATCAAGCATCTTTTCTGATCATAATGCTATTAAACTAGAAATCAACTACAAGAAAAAAGCAGAGAAAGGTGCAAAAATGTGGAGACTAAACAACACGCTTCTCAACAAACAATGGATCATTGAAGAAATTAAAGAAGAAATCAAATTTTATCTGGAGACTAATGAAAATGAGAACACAACATACCAAAACATTTGGGATGCAGCAAAAGCAGTCCTAAGAGGGAAATTCATCGCAATACAGGCCCACCTCACTAAACAAGAAAAAGCTCACATAAGCAACCTCAAACAACACCTAACAGAACTAGAAAAAGAAGAACAAACAAAGCCCAGAGTCAGTAGAAGGAGGGAAATAATAAAAATAAGAGCAGAAATAAACGATATTGAAACAAAAAAGACAATGGAAAGGATCAATGAAACAAAGAGTTGGTTCTTCGAAAGAATTAACAAAATTGACAAAGCCCTAGCCAGACTCACCAAGAAAAGAAGAGACAAATCGCAAATTAATAAAATTAGGAATGACAGAGGAGAAATCACAACAGATACCAATGAAATCCAAGAGATCATAAGAGAATACTATGAAAAACTATATGCCAACAAATTGAACAACCTGGAAGAAATGGACAAATTCCTAGACTCCTACAATCTCCCCAAACTGAATCAGGAAGAAATGGAGAATCTGAATAGGCCAATCACAAGTAAGGAAATAGAAACGGTAAT
The DNA here is from genome assembly GCF_041296235.1 of Equus asinus. Lineage (NCBI taxonomy): Eukaryota > Metazoa > Chordata > Mammalia > Perissodactyla > Equidae > Equus > Equus asinus. The sequence continues at coordinate 18,544,389 of NC_091805.1, read as the reverse complement.
CAAAAACCTCCCCAAAAATAAGAGTCCAGGACCAGACGGCTTCTCTGGAGAATTCTACCAAACATTCAAAGAAGACTTAATACCTATTCTCCTCAAACTGTTCCAGAAAATTGAGAAAGATGGAGAACTCCCTAACACATTCTATGAAGCCAACATCACCCTGATCCCCAAACCTGACAAGGACAACACAAAGAAGGAGAACTACAGGCCGATATCACTGATGAACATAGATGCAAAAATCCTCAACAAAATTTTGGCAAACCGATTACAGCAATACATCAAAAAGATTATACACCAGGATCAAGTGGGATTTATACCAGGGACACAGGGATGGTTCAACATCTGCAAATCAATCAACGTGATACACTACATCAACAAAATGAAAAACAAAAACCACATGATCATCTCAATAGATGCAGAGAAAGCATTCGACAAGATCCAACACCCATTTATGATAAAAACCCTCAGTAAAATGGGTATAGAAGGAAAGTACCTCAACATAATAAAGGCCATATATGATAGACCCACAGCCAACATCATACTCAATGGACAAAAACTGAAAGCCATCCCTCTGAGGACAGGAACAAGACAAGGGTGCCCACTTTCACCACTCCTATTCAACATAGTACTGGAGGTGCTGGCCAGAGCAATTCGGCAGGAAAAAGAAATAAAAGGAATCCAAATAGGTAACGAAGAAGTAAAACTCTCGTTGTTTGCAGACGACATGATCTTATATATAGAAAACCCCAAAGAATCCACAGAAAAACTATTAGAAATAATCAACAACTACAGCAAAGTAGCAGGGTATAAAATTAACGTGCATAAATCAGTAGCATTTCTATACACTAACAATGAACTAACAGAAAAAGAACTCAAGAACTCAATCCCATTCACAATCACAATGAAAAGAATAAAATACCTTGGGATAAACTTAACCAAGGAAGTGAAGGATCTATACAATGAAAACTACAAGACTTTCTTGAAAGAAATTGACGATGACATAAAGAGATGGAAAGACATTCCTTGCACATGGATTGGAAGAATAAACATAGTTAAAATGTCCATACTACCTAAAGCAATATACAGATTCAATGCTATCCCAATCAGAATCCCAAGAACATTCTTCACAGATATTGAACAAACAATCCTAAAATTCATATGGGGCAACAAAAGACCGCGAATTGCTAAAGCAATCCTGAGCAAGAAAAACAAAGCTGGCGGAATCACAATCCCCGATTTCAAAACATACTACAAAGCTACAGTGATCAAAACAGCATGGTACTGGTACAACAACAGGTCCACAGATCAATGGAACAGAATTGAAAGCCCAGAGATAAAACCACACATCTATGGACAGCTAATCTTCGACAAAGGAGCAGAGGGCCTACAATGGAGAAAAGAAAGTCTCTTCAACAAATGGTGCTGGGAAAACTGGACAGCCACATGCAAAAGATTGAAAATTGACCAGTCTTTTTCACCACACACCAAAATAAACTCAAAATGGATCAAAGACCTAAAGATTAGGCCTGAGACAATAAGTCTTTTGGAAGAGAATATAGGCAGTACACTCTTTGACATCAGTTTCAAAAGAATCTTTTCGGACACTGTAACTCCTCCGTTGAGGGAAACAATAGAAAGAATAAACAAATTGGACTTCATCAGACTAAAGAGCTTCTTCAAGGCAAGGGAAAACAGGATTGAAACAAAAAAACAGCTCACTAATTGGGAAAAAATATTCACAAGCCACTTACCCGACAAAGGGTTAATCTCCATAATATACAAAGAACTCACACGGCTTAACAACAAAAAAACAAACAACCTGATCAAAAAATGGGCAGAGGACATGAACAGACATTTCTCAAAAGAAGATATGAATATGGCCAATAGACACATGAAAAGATGTTCATCATCGCTAATCATCAGGGAAATGCAAATCAAAACTACACTAAGATATCACCTTACACCTGTTAGATTGGCAAAAACATCCAAAACCAAGAGTGACAAATGTTGGAGAGGTTGTGGAGAAAAAGGAACCCTCATACACTGTTGGTGGGAATGCAAACTGGTACAACCACTATAGAAAACAGTATGGAGATTTCTCAAAAAGTTAAAAATAGAAATACCCTATGACCCAGCCATCCCATTACTGGGTATCTACCCTAAGAACCTGATATCAGAAATCTCAAGAGTCCGTTGCACCCCTATGTTCATCGCAGCATTATTTACAATAGCCAAGACGTGGAACCAGCCTACATGCCCAGAAACTGATGATTGGATAAAGAAGATGTGGTATATATACACAATGGAATACTACTCAGCCATAAAAAAAGACAAAATTGGCCCATTCACAACAACGTGGATGGACCTCGAGGGTATTATGTTAAGCGAAATAAGCCAGTCAGAGAAAGACGAACTCTATATGACTCCACTCATAGGTGGAATTTAGTATATTGATATGGAGATCTGATCGGTGGTTACCAGGGAAAAGGGGGGGTGGTGGGAGGGCACAGAGGGGGAAGTGGTGTACCCACAACATGACTAACAAAAAAGTACAACTGAAATCTCACAAGGTTGTAATCTATCATAACATTAATAAAAAAAAAAAAAAAGACTAAAGAGACAAATGCAATGTGTGATCCTTGATGGATTCTCTGTGGAGAAAAACACCTATAAAAGATTTTATTGGGACATTGAGACAATTAGAATATGGATTGGCTATCAGACAATAGTATAGTATCAATATTACATCCCTTGAGAGTGACAATATTATTATGGCTATGCAATATAATGTACTTATTCTTGGAAAATAAATGCTGATGTATTTAGGGTGATACATCATAATACCTGAAACACGCTTCTAAAAGTTTAGCAATTTGCACGTGTATATATATACATATATATATATATATAAAGATAAAGCAAATGTAGCAACTGGGTGAACTAAAATGATAGTTATATGGCTGTTCATTGTACTTTTCTTTCACCTTTTCACAGGCAATCCTAAGACTAGAATGGCCCTTCAAAATTGCCCAAAGTTGGGCCAAAGTGACCAGCCCTTTATGTCCCTCCACCCACATGACCAGTCATCTGATGGGGCTGCCCTGAAAGACATGGGCATGGGCAGGGCTGCTCTCCAGCTGAGGCAGTTCCTGAAAGTTTTCTGTGTACAGCGTTGCATGCAGCTGGGCCAAGTACTCCTTACGGGGGCATCTGAGCAGCACATCACAGTGCCCACTATGGGCACTCCAAGATCCATAAAGAAACTTCAGAAGTTATTGCCAGAGGGAACATTATTTCCCCTGTCAAAGAAAAACAAACAGGAAGGCAGATCCTATGCACCCATGTGACTCTTGATAACACACCACATTCTCTCCCAGTATTGTCATTGCTGCCAAGGATTTATTTTTGCAGCTCTCCATTTAAACCAAGTCGTGTTTAGGTGACTCTAAAGAAAACAGCTTTTTTCACTCTGAAATGATGTGCCTGGTTTAGCTGAAAGAAATATGGTAATAGGTGATCTTAACTGAGACATAGCACAGCAATTCTCCTCGGAGAAGGTCAGAGTTAACCTTCAATGCCCTTACTCATATAAGGAAACATCTTAACTTGTATCAGCATATTTTCATTAAGTTCACATCGCCCTTTAAGGTGCAAAAGGGCTTTCATGTCTAAGAAGGCAACAACTAATTAGAAATAAAGTTGCAAGAAAGGCACAGATTACTCTGCAAGAATGGCACAGCCATTGTACGCGAGGCATTCCAAAGGATCTAGAAAACACTTAGAAGTACGAAATAGAAACCAGAAACTGGACTTTTTCACACGAGACATTTCAAAGCTGCAATGGCCTTTTTGTTACAATTCTAGCATTCATAAAAGGTTGTGTGTGTGTGTGTGTGCACGCACACACTAATTTAAAGGACATTCTTCCTGGTTGCTCATGGGGATGGGGTCTATAAATTTCAGTCTGTGTAGGACAGTCACAATTGCAAATATTCTATCCTTTTGTTCTCACAGCATAAACCATTATTTCACCCTGGAAATTCCAAGTTTGACATTCAGAATACAACTCTTAGACAGGATCTGTAAACTGAGGATTAATGAACATATCATTCATTGGGTATTGGAGGTTAGATATTGAAAGTTGTATACATGAAACTGTATATAAAGAAACCAACACTATGGGAAGTGCACAAAGATCCACTGTTAGACTGTATCTAGTTTTTATTTTTATTTAGAAAAACAGCATAATGCCTGACACATAATAGACATGCAATATGGATCCTTTGTATCAATTTTAATGTCTCCCCAACAGAGAAAACCCTGGCATTATTTAGAAAGCATAAAAATAAGGTTATTGATTGAAATGCTCTATACGTTCTGAGCAATTTTAATGGGCAGACTCTCATGAGGAGGACCTTTTATTTAACTCCTGGTGTCTCGTTCGTCATAAACTCCACCAAAGAAAAATTTGCCTAGTTTTTTGGATAATATTGCCCATCTTTGTTTAACAAAATATAATTTCTAAAAATCAAGAAACACTTTAAATGTCTACTTCATAGTTTGCTCCAGTGAGTTTGTGTGCCACTTTCTAGTCATGTGACCCATTGAGAAGATGCAGTATCTACATTTTTTCCCCCCTGAAAATCCCATAGGGGTTGAGGGAAAGCTTTCTTATTATTTTTCATCCTATCAAATGTAAATAAAATCATACTTAGGAGTTGTCAAATTGAATCAATTTGCCCAGTTTACCTTAAAGTGGCTGCTTATATAAATTGAATAAATGTGCCCACACAGGGATAGAAAAGGAAAAAAAGTCAATAGATTGGAAAATTCCTGGACATGCATATCTTAAAACAAGTTGCAAAAGCTATTGCAAGTTTAATATTTGTGAGATAGTTATAGTTTTAATCACAAATTCTAGAACTGCTGAGGTTGACGAAACAGCCCGAGGGCAATTTGAGTTATTGCTATTTACTTTCTAAATTTATTTGGTACTGCCTTGACAGGACAGAAAAGATGAGTTGTTTGAACTTGAGTACAAAAGTCTGTTTCCTATCAATTAAATCTGCTCCTTCCACCAATCCCCCGCCCCACCACCCCACTTAAAATGTTTCCCAATATGGTACTTACTCTAGTGTTCTTGATTTCATTTTGAAATGAGTTGTTTTGTAGTTTATGTTTTGTTTTTTTCTCCTTTCTGAGATATTTATTTTGAGTCTCTGTGTCAGGAAAGAGACATGTTTTCTCTAAATGAGAAGTGTATGCAAGACACTCAGCCAATGTTGAATTTCAATGAACTTGGTAGTTCTCGTGTCATAAAACTCTGTCAAATGTTAACAGAAATTATAGACAGAATTCATAAGGAAGCTTTCATATCCCAGCCTTTTCTGTCAGCGTTTGATAATAACCTAACACCTATGATCTCTCAAGATACTGAAGTGCAATACTGAGCCCCTGGGGAAAAATCGTGACAGTCTTGGCTAGTACAATAACAATATGCATTTTTAGTTTTGAGCTTTTCTAAATTTCTTAATTGTGTTTCTTGAACCTATTGCATGGTAAATATGAAAATAATGGGCAAGGAAAACATTCATTCATTTGATACTTGAGAATATTTCTTGTTAAAGTGATTGCATATTTATTTAACAGTTCTCTCTTTGCATGTAAGAAGGAAAAACTAATATGAAAATTTTATAGAACTTTTTTATCCAAATGTTCTAAATGGAGGCACAATAAATGGTATTTAATAGCTCAACCATAACATTAAATATGCATTTTAAATTTTTTTCCATTTTGTGTGTTAACACCATACATTTCCTTAAAGACAAGTATGTAATATAGATAACGTTATACAGTATTGCTTACCTTTAGTTTGTCTGATTTTTTTAAATGATGCAAAAATCTGTGGAAATCAACATTCAAGGGGTAGAGGATGCCTTGAAATTCTAATTCTAGTTTATAGGGTTCAACAGCTGTCACTTCTCATTAACTAAAATCAACCTCATATCTGCTTCCTTTTTGTTTTAACTAACACCTCTCGGATTCTTGAACGTTCAAGGCTGGAGAGGTAGAGCCATGAACGGAGATTTGGAAGCAATAATGATTCAAAGAAACACTAGGACTATCTTTATTCCCACGCCCCTGGGAACAAATGATTCCATGGCTACTGAAATTGGTCCGAGCCATTACTTACAGCATTGAGAGGTAAGATCTGGAACATGGAATAGCTGCCGTCAACAACCCTTCATGTAGATGATGGAATTAAAAAGCCAAGTTACAACGGCCTGCTCCATAGATAGCTGCAAGAAAAAGGTCTGCACCACCCCATTCTTATCCTGTATGGAAAGGGTTTGTACACCAGTATTTTCAGGCACTTTCACAAAGTGGATATGCTGTAAGCTCTGCAAGAGCAGGGTCCATGTAAGTTCTGATCACTGCTGTTTTCTGTGTTCACTGCACCTAGCACAGTGTGTGAAACATTAGATAGATGCTCAAAGAATGGATGGGCCAAGGTACAACAACCACTGTCACCAGCTGTTTGGCTCTCTTCCTTCCTCTGATAGTCTCACCGGTTCCCTGAAGCCAACAATAGAGCCACAGTAAATATCCTCATGTAGATATATCCATGTGCATGTGTGTGTGACAATTATGAATGGGACGTAGCAGTGATGAATATCCCAGACAAGAATATGAATTAGCATCTCTTGATAGTGTTTTGTGATATAGCAGTTAAAGTTGTGCAACTTGAAATCAAAAGCACAGAGCAATGTAATGTTTAGAAAGTCAAATTTTTCCAGATTTGAGTGTATTATTGGAGTTATTCAAAATTTTAAAACCTCATAACAAGTTAATAGAAATTTAGGTTTTAATCTTAGTACTAAGCACTAAGTACTTAGTACTTGGAAAATTATTGCAACCAAAATAATGATTAGATTTTAAAAGACCTTAAACTGAAAATCAAATCATAAATTGAAATTTAAATCGAAGAGAACAAAACTATTTAAGTATAACCGAAATAAGTCATTGTAATGAAATTTATTTGGTAAATCATAATACAAATATAATTTGCTATTTATTTGGAGTATTGAATCAAATTCATAATTAGGGTATTATTTGAATTATATTTACTATATCTATCAATAAGAAGGAAGAAATTCTCTTCCTCTATTCATACCTTAAAAGACAATGCTTTCCACCTTTCTAATTATAGGAGATGTTTTTGGCTCTTTTCTCATTTTACATTAATCTAGGTAATTTCATTTACTCTCACAGCTCTAACTTGCCCATATTCCTAAGTAATTTCAAAATGATGTCGTCCAAGATCTCTTTCCTGAGATGCAGGCTTATATATGTACCTAGATATCTCCATTTGGATGTACTACAAGCCTTAAATTCACTGTGTCGAAGCTAATCACACCCTCTCCTGCCTAACCCCTAAATCCCAGTTACTTTTCCTATATTTCTTATCTCATTATCTATGTAGTTACTCTGAATAGTGCAGAGTCAACATCAACTACTTTCCCTTCCTCACTGTCTATAAGCAGTTTAAATCATCCATTCCTATCAATTCTACCTCCTAAAGTTCTCGCTAATTTATCCACTTCTGATTCCAGCCATCGTTGTCTCTGGCCTAGCTGACTGCCTCACTCCATCAACCAGTCTCTCTGCATCTCTGACCCCACTTCCATTCATCCTTCAGGCTGCAGCCAGAATGATCCTTACAAAGAGCAAATCTGATCACTGTAGCCCATCAGACAGAAACCTTCAATGACTCCACAGTGCCCTGAGATGTATTAACTTAGACGCATAGTCTGACATTTAAGCATTTTATGATCTTTTCCATTCCTTTGCCTCATTGACGAAACTTAAGCAGTATTGAACTGCTAAAATAAGTCCATACTCCCTGTTATGGACTGAATGGATCCCTTTCAAATTCATATGTTGAAGCCCCAACCCCTGGTGTGACTGCAGACAGGGCCTTTAACAAGATAATTAAGGTAAAATGTGGTCATAAGGGTGAGGCCCTAATCTAAAAGGATTGATGTCCTTATAAGAAGATGAGGAGCCACCAGGAGTGCACACACACAGAGTGTAAGGTCGTATGAAGACACATCGAGAAGGTGACCATCTGCAAGCTAAAAGGAGAGGCCTCACAGAAACCAACCCTGACAGCACCTTGATATTAGACTTCGGCCTTCAGAACTGTGAAAAAGTAAATTCCTGTTGTTTAAGCCACTTACTCCATGGTAGTCTGTTATGGCTGCCCCAGCAGACTGATACACCCTCCTTCCATTCAGAGCCCAGAAATACCCCGCTCTTTTTCTGCATCACCTCTGCATTACCCACAATGGACAGGCTAATTCCTGCCGGTCTTTCAGGATTAAGTAAAACGATGAATACATCTAACAATCTTGACCCCTGCTCTAGGTAGCACTGGACTAGCTGTTCCTCATAGATGACAGACACTGTAGCCCCATATTATTATGCAGTCATGCATCACTTAATGGCTGGGGTATGTTCTGAGAAATGCGCCATTAGGCAATTGTGTCACTGTGCAAACATCATAGAGTGTACTTACAGAAACCTAGATGGTATAGCCTATTGCATGCCTAGGCTGTGTGGTATAGACTATTATTCCTAGGCTACAAACCTGTACAGAACTTTACCGTACTGAATACCACAGGGGATTATAACACAACAGTAAGTTAAGTACTTGTGTATCTAAACATAGAAAAGGTACAGTAAAAATATGGTATAAAAGATAAAAAAAGGGTACACCTATATAGGGCACTTACCATGAATGGAGCTTACAGGACTGGAAGTTGCTCTGGGTGAGTCAATGAGTGAGTGGTGTGTAAATGTGAAGGCCTAGGACATTATTGTACACTACCGTAGACTTTATCAACACCGTACACTTAGCCTACACTAAATTTATTTAAAAATGTTTTCCTTTCTTTAATAATAAATTAACTGTAGCTTACTGTAATTTTTTGTTTTATAAGCTTTTTAAATTTTTAACTTTTGAGTCTTTCATAATAACACAGCTTAAAATACAAACACATTGTACAGCTGTACAAAAATATTTGCTGTCTTTATATCCTTATTCTATAAGCTTTTTTCTATTTTCAAAATTTTTTAGTTACTTTTTAAACTTTTTTGTTAAAAACTAAGACACAAGCACACACATTAGCCTAGGCCTACACAGAGTCAGGATCATCAATATCATTGCCTTCCACCTCCACATCTTGTCCCACTGGGAGGTCTTCAGGGGCAATAACACACATAGAACTGTCATCTCCTACGATAACAACACCTTCTGGAATAGCTCCTGAAGCTCTTCTTGAGGTGGTATCACTCTTTTCAGAAATATGACCATGGTGGTTTGTTTGGTTTGTTTCTTTTTCTCTTCATAGATTTGCTTGTAAGCAGATAATGCACCTTGAACATTCCTCTCTATTAATAAAAACTTTTCAGTGTTGGAGTCTGCGTTTTCAAATTTTTTAAGGAGCTTGTTGGGGTCTACAAAAGCTTCTGCTAAACCCTTCACTGTGAATTTTGGGGGGTTCTTCTTTTTCTTCTCTTGCAGTTTCTTTTTCTCTTGCCTCTTCTTCAGCTATGCATTCCTGTCATAGTTCCAACAACTCTTCCTTAGTCAATTCTTCAGGAATCATCTCGAAGAGCTCCTCAATATCATCCTCACCCACACCCCGGCTAAAGTTGTTTGCCATCTCAACCACAGGTTTGTTGATTTTTGCAACCTCCTCATCTTTTCAAATCCTTTGAACTCATGGACTAACCTCTTCAGAGTCTTCTTCCAGATACCGTTAATAGACTCCTTGGTGACATCAACCCAAGCCAAAGCAAGGTTCTTGCTGCAGTCATAAATGTTGTAATCCATCCAGAATTGCATCAGTGTCTTCCTCAGTGGTAGCAACAGCCTAGGCCAAGGTCCTCCTCAGGTAGTAGGCCTTAAAAGCTGCTATACCTCCCTGATCCATTGGTTGGATTGAAGAGGTCATGTTTGGAGGGAGAAGCATCACTTTGATATTGGAACAAAGATCACCAGTAAAAGGAGGATGTCCGGCAGCTTTATCGACAATAAGCAAAATCTTGAAAGGTATGTTATTCTCCAAACAGTACTTCTCCATTTTGTTGGCATAACAACTCAGGAAGGTATCTTGGAAGAGAAACTGGGTCATCCATGACCTCTTATGGCTCCTGTAGTAGACTGGTAGTGTGTGCTTATTAATATGCTTGAAGGCCCAGGGGTTCTCACTATGCCAGATCACAATGGATTTCAATCTGTAGCCTGCAACATTGCCCCCAAGCAAGACAGTTATCCTGTCCTTAACAGCCTTGAAACCTGGCATTGATTTGGCCTCCTTATGGATGAAAGTTCTTTTAGGCATTGTTTCCAGAATAGGGAGGTTTCATCCATATTGGATATTTGCTGCGGCAAATAATTTTTCTCCACAATCAGCTTATCTAGAGTTTCTAAAACTTCTTCAGCTGCCTTCACATCAGCACTCACAGACTTACCTCTCAATTTCAAATTATGGAATGGATAATGGTTCGTGAATTATTTTAACCACCCAGGGTCAGTAAATTCAACATCATAGTCAGGTCCAGCCTTTCCTTTCAACATCATGAACAAACTTTTTGCTTTGGCTGTGATTGTCATGGTGCTGAGAGAGGTATGCATCTGTGCCTGGTCTTCAATGCAGGTCACTAGAAGTTTCTCCATGTCTGATATAGGCCCTTCTCAAATTTTTATTAGTCTCGTGTCTTCAATGAAGCAGATCCTTTAACAGCTTCCATCAGTTTGTTCCTGCTCTTCAAGATCATAGCTATGGTGAAATGGGATATGCCTGACTGGTGAGCAATAACCGTCACTGGTTTTCTATCTTCATAGTCCTTAATCATTTTCCAGGCCAGTCACTTGATGTGGCCTCTTACTGGCAACACTAACAGTGGATTTTGTATGCTTAGGAGCCATGAGGAACAAACCAACATTACATTGAATCAAGCTCAAAGAGAAAATAAGACAATCAAGAGACAATAGACATGAGATGTATGAGGCTCCTGCCAATATAACACAGCATACTGTTTTAGGGTAAACACTTTTTTGTAAGTAGAAAGAGTACTGATAACAAAATAATGATAACAAGTTTAATATAGTAAAAACTTAAAGCAGTAATAGAGTCATTTGTTATCATTATCAAGTATTATGTACTATATGTAATTGTATGTGCTATACTTTCATATGACTGGCAGCACAATGGGTTTGTTTACACCAGCATCGCCACAAAGACGTGAGTAATGCATTGCGCTGTGATGTTGTGATAGCTACAACATTGCTAGGTGATAGGAATTTTTCAGCTCCTTTACAATCTTATGGGACCACCATCGTACATGTGATCCGTTGTTGACCAAAACGTCATTAAGCAGTGCATAACTACTCACATGGTCTAGAGTTAAAATTCCATCTAACTGCAAATTATTCATAAGCAGGGAATGTATTTTACATTCTTTCATTCCCAGGGTCTAGGACAGGCACCAAGTCATATTTGTTGAACAAATGAATGAACAGTAGCTAGTACATAGGAGATAATCAATAACTGATAAGTGAAAGAAAAGTTATGTCAAAAGCTTTCCCCAAAATTGAGGAGAACTCAGTTAACTATAATTAAAAAGCCAGGAGCAACTGCAAAAATTCAGTAAATGAGCAAGCCAAGAGAAAACCCAGCACTTGAGTTCGATGTCCAGACATATGGGTGACACAGCCTACATAAACAACAACAAGAAACATGGCAAAGCACAGATCAGATAGTATATTTGCAATGGATTTAGACGTAAGTAATTGTTCTTCATCAAATAGCCCTGTGCATTTGTACAAGAGTGCAAATTTCATCTCCTTGGTTTCTTTTTTCTCCACATATACCTTTAGGAAAAGTGGTTATAAAATAAACCTTTTAAGATTTCATGAGATATTTCATGTTTGGTCCTTCTAATGGTTCTGTTAAGTCTCTTCAAAGGGGCACTTTTCTACCAGAGCAAACTTGAAAGAACAGAACATTTATTCCAAAAGCAATTTCCTTCCCCAGTTATTTTCTGCATTCCCTTGACAGTGTTTTTCGACAGTTTTACTTGAATAAGAGCTTATTTAGTCCCAAACCAGTTTCTCCTGCTGCTTGAACCTGCAGTCAAGTCTCAGATCTTTGTATGCGACCCCCAATCTGCTACCACAGAAATGATTACAATCACACAAGTACATATTTTATTGCAAGATGAGTTCAGATACCTATAAGGAGAAAATTAAAGCAAACTCTTACAAAATGTTTTTAAAATACGTTTTGTTTCTTTCTTTTCATCCATTCAGAGAAATTGAACAGGTTCCCAGTGGAACTTTTCATATTTCCGGGGAAATGTTAAAAACAAAGAGAGAATGGTAATGATGATGACGATGCTGATGATAATGATTTCTTATAATTATATAATATTATAAAGTTTGCAACAGGCTGATTTACAACAATCCTGGGAAGAAAGATGGATTAATTTTAATATCTCTATGTTACAGACAAGAAAACAGACTCAGAGAAATTACTTTACTTAAAATTGTTAAGGTTTTCAACCAGAAGAGGCATTATAGAAAAGTCTGGTGCCAGTTTCCTTATTTTGCAAACAAGACATCTGGTATAGGTGACTTTCCCAAGATCAAACATATAGTAAGTGGTGAGCCTCTCCTCTGACTGCTGTGTAGACAGAACTGTGTAGGCAGTGGGCTCTTCTGATGCATGAGCTCTACCTCAGGAATAAAGCCAGTCTCAAAAAAGGTGTGTCTATTATTTTTCGGCCATGATTTGTAAGATTTGAAAGTAATCAAGTGGCCCTGAGTAGCCATGGGTGTCAGGAAAAAGAGCCTTCCTAGGAAGTTCAAACAGCAATTAACAACAAGAATTTGTAGAAGATTGAGACCCTCAAGGGTCTTTTGAGGTCTATCTGGTGTTCCTGCTACCTGATTGTTAACACAGCATTCCCCACTTTCAGTCATCCGGGATGTCCCTCCGTGAGGAGAGCTCACGCCCTGCAAGTGAGTTTTTCCATTTCCTCCGGCTTTGCATCTACTCTCACTGCCTCATCACCGCTTCTACCGGAGATTTTGAGGAAAGGAAAATGAGCTCCTCATCAGAAAATAGTCATGGATTTATGGCGTCAGAAGGCCTTTGAAAGCAATTAAATTTAGGGAGCATCCATGGAATACTTTACGTATTCACAAAAGTATTTTAAACTATGCCACTAGTAGCCTGACAGAAACAGTGTGGGTTTTAAAATCTGTGTATATATTTTCCATAGGGGGAGCTACATAACACAGTCGGTTTCTGTTTTAACTGAAATCCAAATCTGTTCTTTTCTTAGCCCCTTAGTTTTCTCTCATCTCTCATTCAAACCCTGACTACAGCTTCACAACTTACCTCCCATCTTAGGAGTCTACCTCACAATTAGGCAGAGTTTTCCAACCAGGGCAGCAAAAGCAACCACTGTAGCCCCTTCCTGGTACCTCTGTAGGTATTTAGTTTACCCTATGAGGTTTACAAATCATTTCCCTTTCTAACCACCGCTTCTGCCAAACTAGCTTGGATCTCATCAAGCAAGGAATAATTACCATTTTCTTCTCTAAACACACACTTCACATATCACCCAGTAGATTCCACCTGCTCTGTAGTTGTGGCTTCTAGGAAGGAAATATTTGCCATACTTCCGGCTCCATGGTAATACTACCCTTATGAGAGGAAAACACAGGTGCTTTTCACTACAGGAGTCCGGATCCTCCACCACACTCAGTTCCCCAAAGTCTGCCTCAGCGTTTGAGTCTCATTCCTCAATCCACCCTTCCTACCTCATCTTCCCCCTCGCTTCTTCCTTTCTTCAGCCCTTTCACATACCGCTGCCAGTGTTTGCACTCTGAATGGTGTTTTAAGGTTGGAGTCCCCAGGTGTCTCAAGCTAAAATTCCTGGGGCAGAGAACATTTATAGTTCAGCACACGTTTTCCTAGTCAATGGGAAAAAATTCTTCCTCAACTCCTAATGGACTTTCTTCAGTAATATGCTTCACGGCACCCCTGGATGTGTAGGGAGACTGACGTTGCCAGAATATTTCTTTTTCATGGCTTTTGTTGCTTTGACAGCCTTGATTCTATGGCAACTTTAATCATGTGTGTCCTTATTCCTTCACCTCTGGCATTTTGCAAATATTGCATTTCTCTATCACTGCTACCATAACTGCCTTCAACAAACTGTGATTCATCAAACTGTTTCCCCACGTCCTTCTACGACATCCACAGCAGAAACCCCAAAGGGAACGGCATCAGACAAACAAGGCGATGCTAAATGCTCATGAGCGAGAAAATCTATTAATTAAAAAGGGGAGGAGAGAGGGAAGAGGAAGCAAGAAAAATTACGTGTATAAGTTAATGCAGCCCCAAGACACCATGGGCAGTAACTTATGCGCTGACACTTTAAACAGGCTTTATGAGTCTGTTTACTCTGCTCACGACTATTCACGAACAAATGTGCTATCAAGTATAACAATACTATGTACATGTGTTATCTTAAAGATACAGTGAGTCCATAAATCATACCTGAGCTTTAACACTTATAGTTCCCTCTCTCGTATATTCATAGAATAATGGAAGTGGAAATGAAAAAGAGCTAGAGATGGAAAAGACCAAATAGGTTATCCATTCAATCTTGCTCTGACAGAGGATCAGTCTAGAGCAATGCATCTTAGGTTTTGTCATCCGGAAATTAGTACATTCTCTGTGTCGTAGCTTTCAACCACTTTTCCTATCAGTTTATTTCTGAATCGCAGAATTCTTAGACTCTAGTTGTTTTCCTTTAAAACCAAAACTAAAATTTGACTTTGTGAATTTTCTCACCCCCTTTCTCATTCTACTTCCCTGGACCTGTATACAAATTTTCTCTTCTGTGGATATTTACACTGTCTAATATTCCTTGGATTATTTCCTTGGCCCTGTTATTCCTCCAAGATAAATCCAGTAGCTGGTTTCCCTTCTTTCCTGAGAGGCTGCCCCTAGGAAACACACATCGCCCCATGCCAACTGTATTGCATGTACTATGCTGTTTTCCTATGAGGGTGAGACCAGGACAATGACCGGAAGATCTTTGCAAAACGAAATGCCTATCCTCAGCCATCCTGCTTCTAGCACTCTCTAAACTAAAGAGATTTGCCCATGAGCCCCTGCAGGTTTCTCTCTTCACCTAGCAGCCATTTCTGCCTATGAAACATTTATGTTTCTGATTAATTTGTCCTACTTTGCACTTAAATCTTACTTAGCTGTAAGCCCTGTTCCTGTTGCTAGGCAGGTCCATTTTTATGACTCTTCTTTTCTTGCAAATATTGGCACTGTTTTCAAATTTCATTAGAGTGCTATTTACTCCCTTTTATAGATCTTTACAGATTTTCTTCATTGTGAGTGAAGTTAGTGTTACAGTTCCCTAACTACCTTTCCAAATTGATCAATTCATGGCCATTTTAAAGCATTGTGATTCTGTTTACAAAAGCTAAGCCAGTTTTCAAGTTGTTGGCATTGAGGCCACCCAAAAACGGAAAAAAAAAAAAACCATGTGATGCTACAAAATATTTTGGAGAAATTATTATCATTATCAGAAGTATATAAATGTCTTAAAAATATTTTAGAGTTTATGACATTGATATAGACATTGCAAAAAGATACAGATTGTAAGTGTCAATAATTTATTCACTTTTTACCTCCAGATCTGGCATAAAGTAGACATTCAATAAATATACACAGAATTAAATGTATATTTTTAGAGAATACATTATTTGTTCAGAGCCAAGTAAGTGTATTCATTTTTCTATACAAAACAGTTAGTTTTAACTTCACAGACATGAAATTGAGGGTTAAAAAACACCTGCGGTAGATATCCAGAAATTGTCCTGTGCGATTAACACGTGTTAAGTCTAAACTTTACAAGATCCCTGCAAGGCAAAGGGGCAGACGTCAGAGATGTATACCTGTATTCTAATTCTGTCTCTGTCCTTTAAGCTTGCCTTGCAGGGATCTTGTAAAGTTTAGACTTAACACATGTTAATCGCACAGGACAGGGAGGTAACCTGCCTAAGATCACAAAAAAAGCTTACAGGTATACATCTCTGACGTCTGGGAGGGTGTGCTGAATATAGATTGAGAGAAGAAAAGTCCAGAGCTGGGAGTCAAATAAGGGGCTCTGTCAATAGCCCAGCTATGCACAATGGTACAGAAGCATGAAACAGCATGGTAATATTGGGCACATGATAGATTGAAGATAGGCATGAAAGGGAGCTGCAGTGATTACAGGGGGAGAAGTAAATAGAAGCCTGGTCATAAAGACCTTGTCGTTTGTTTGTTGTGAAAAAGGAGTTTTGAGTTTACCCTACTGGGAAGCAGAGCCATTGAAGAGCTTTAAGCAAAGAGTCTGGGGATCCCTCCGGCTTGTAGCATCAAGAACTGATTCGAAGAGAAGAAGGACAGATAAGAAAACCCACTAAGAGGGATTCTGCAATAGTCCACGTAAAGAATGGGGATGCCTTGAACTAAAGGAGGGGCAGTGAGAGCAGAACTAATAATTAATGCTAATTAATTCATCTGTGGAGGAGAGATGAATAAAAGGGAGACTAGCTCACTGGTAACTGAGTATATGGTAATGCCCTCCACCAAGGTATAAATGGAGAACCCAGAAACTGTCACAGGAGAAAAAAATGTATATATAAGAAGAAAATATATAAGAAAAAAAGTATAGATCGAGTAGAGACACTGAAGAGAAAGGGAGAGATGGGCTGAGATTGTTCAGAGATTGTAAATTCAATTTGGTACATGTTGAGTTCGATGGCTACATCCTGTCTAGTAGAACACTGGTGGTTGTAAGACCATGGGATTGGATGAGATTGCTCATGAAAAATATACAGAATTGTGTTCTCAACTGTCAGGATTTTCCAAAGTATGTATACCCAGGACGGACCTTAGATATTATAATTCAGTAGTTCTAAGGTGAAGCTTAGGCTAATGAAAACCAACCAACAAAAACACTGATCAGGCCTAACAAAACACATCTGTAGGACCTCTGCTGGATGGAGAGAGTCCCAATGTCTCTAAGTTACCACTGATTGTTTTTGTATATAGTGTGTTACAAACTATGGGTCACAACCTATTGGCTGCTCAGGAAATCAGTTTAGAAGGTTGCAGCAAATGCTTTAGTGAAGTCTAACGAAATAGAAAATGTCAGAGCTAATTACACATAGGAGAATAAGTATTGCATTTTAATGTTTTATATCTGCTTTATATGTATGTGTTTGTGGAGATACACGTGTTGTGTGTGTTTGTGTGTGCATGTACTGGTTTATAATATAAATTTTTTCTTTCAAATTCAAAAAGCTTAAAGTCACAGTTGTATACAACAAAATAAATTAAGAAAAAATATTAAAATTTGTTTTAAATGTCAAATTGGTCAAATCCTCTGAAGAAAACTCAGCCAGATATTAAGAAACACGTTTCTATTTCTAGCTTTATTACCTATATATTGTTGGTTCCAGTGAAAGTTAAGATCTCTAAATGGCTTTATTTCTAAACAGGGAATATAATAGCCCTTGAAAACTACCTCACTGACAGCAATTTAGTAAGACCATTTATGTCAAGTGCTTTGAAATCTGAGAGAAATAGACTATAAACAAAAATATCACACGAATTTATTCAACTTTTGGAAAACTATGTTGGGGTTATTTGGAACAACTCTTCTTTGACTCCTGAATTTCATTGCATAGCTTCCTCTTTCCTGTTAAGTAACAACTTTCTAATTATATTTTATCATTTATAAAGAACATTCACATATATGATAATGTCAGCTCCCAAGTAAAGTCTCTGAGGCAGGCAGGGCAAGTTGCTTTACCCACATTTTACAGATAATGAAATAAGTCTCAGAGAGGTGAAATGATTTACCCCAGGTAACCACAACATCATACTTCTCAAATATTAACAGATATTTCTGATAAAACCATGATTGCTTCAATTTGTATCAATAAGCATATTAAGCAACTCCTAAGAAGCTAATGATCCCATGATATGTTTCCTCCAGCCATCACTCACTGAAGCCAATGTCATAGATACATACACTAAGTAACCCTGTTTTGCTGAGAAAATATTTTTCTTTCATATTTTTCTCAACTCTTGTGAGAGAGATGAACGGTTGCCTACCCACAATTTCCCCATTCTCCCTTGCTAAGGGAACGCCAATTTTATTCATTTACCTATACCTCAGGGAATCTAATTCTGTTCTTAACTCAAGGAGAAAATCCTGAACAATTTAACTCTATCAAGTTTATACCAGTCTAGTTAACAATGATTGGTTTACAGATGGGCATATGACCCATTCTGGCCAATGAGCTCTAAGAAGGGGTCTCCTGAGTCTAAGGGGATGGATTTATTTAAAAAAAAAAAATGAAGAAGAGACTGCCATTTTATTCCTCTGGATGCTGACAGATATGGATGTGATTACTGGAACTGCAGCAAACATACTGCAACCATACGACAGCTGGCTTGAGGACCAAGACAATTCCCTGAAGCTGTGGCAGTGGAAAGATGGAAAGAACCTTGATCTCTGATGACATTGTTGAGCTGCTGAACTTGGAGTCATCCTATATCAGAATTATTTATATGTGAAACAATAAACTTTCTCTAGAGCTAAGCATTTTGAGATGCGTTTTTTGATACTTGAGGTCAAACATATCCTAACCAATAAAAATCTGCATCACCTTTGATCTATAGGTCAAACTTTTGAGACTAAATATCTTAAGTTTCCACTTAACTGCTTTTTGTTTTACCATTTTGTCAATAATTCAGAAATATTCTCCTTTACCTATGTTTTTTGTATTCAGTTAATACTATTTTTATGCTGGTTGCATTTTTTTCATTGAGGGACTATTTTCCAAATATGTTATATCTTTAGAGAATCCAAGGTTTTTATAAACCATTCAGAAACACACTGGATAAATAATGACATTAAATATACTAAAAATATTCACATGTTAATAATCTCTCCCAAGTGTTTAAAAATATAGTCAACTCATTTGATACCTTTTTGATGCACTAGGCACCAAATGTGTAACACAATAAATGTGTTAGAAAGGGGTATACTGACCTAGACAATGGACATGAGGGAGACCTGAATGGCCTTAGCATGGCATCTAACACCTTCTGAAATTTTGTTCAAAATTGTCTCTGTATGTTTGTGCATATTTTTCTGGGTAGACTATCCATAGCTTTTATAACTTTCAAAGGATTAAAAATGACTGCATGTGATAAAAAGAATCCTCTTCCTTTGCTATTCTTGAATCAGATCGACACAAGCCAACACTGTTCCTTCAAATAAAGAAAGATTTGATCTCTCATTTGTTATTTCATATAAACATAGCTCACGGATATAGTTTACATACGAGGCTATACCACTTTGTGGAGGCTGTAAAATACAAGAAGCATTAGATGCTTTTCCAGAAAAGAAGACATAAATTAGGCAATCGGATTTTTAGTTCTGCACCATTTCATCCACAGCAATATAGAGTGGTTTAATTTCCTTTCCAATACTTGATAAAATAAGCATATGAAAAATGTAGAAAAAAATCTTTGGATCTTTGGAATGGTACAATATTTATAAAGTTATACCACTAAACTTTGGAAGACTAAGCCTAACATATTTATCATATTGTCTACCATTCCGGCTTTATCTCTGAAATCTCCACCCCACCCCCTACTCCATCCATGCGTAGGCTCTAGCTGTGAAGGAAGTACTTTTCTCTCTAGGATTAAAACTTCCATTTCTCTGTGCCACTGAACATTCTATTCCCTCTTCCACAATATTCTCTCCTCTCTCTTTCACTTATTGCCTGGCATATGTCCCATTATTCAATACTTGTTCCAGTCACCTCCTCTGAGAACAACCCCTTAAGAAGAATATGACACTTCCTGCTCTTTCCTCTCATTGGATCCCAAGCACTTGGTTAACAAGTATTTATTCAATACCTATAAATATTTATTCAATACCTACAAATATTTATTCAATGGCTCTAAGCACTGGGGATACAGCAGTGATCAAAACAACATTCTTGGTCTCATGAAGATAATATTCTAGTGGGAGTAGACAGATAATACACAAATAAGCACGTAATATATGGCAGAGGTAAGAAGCGCTCTGAAGAAAAAGAAATCAGGGTACGAAAAGAGCCATGGGTGGAGGATTGCTGGTGTAGACAGGGTGGGGAGAAAAATCCTCCACGATGGTGTAACGTTGGAGCAAAACTGAGACTTGCGAGAGGGAGACAGCGACTACTTAGGGGAAGAGTGTTCAAGGAAGAAAGGACAGCAGAGGCGCAAGCTTGGAGGTGCATGCAGACTCGGAATTTTTAAAGAAAAAAAGGAGAAACAGAGGGCGTGGGGGGAGGGTGAAAGAAATGGAAGATGAAGTCAGAAAAGTAGTGTGGTGCCAACTCAGGCTCTGGTAAGCTCTGGCAAGGACCTGCGGCTTTTTATTTTAGTAAGATGAAAGCACGGGGAAATTTCAAGCAAGATGCGGCTCGACCTTAGTTCTGTTTCTAAAAGCTCACTCTTGCTGCTCTGAGGAGAGCATAGGTTTGTCAGTGAGGAAGCAGGCACACAGAGAAGCGGCTACTGCCGTGGTCCAGGTGAAAACTGGTAGCCGCAGTTCATCCTGGGGTGACTGCCGATGCAGGGAAATGAAAATTATGAACACGGGAAACTCTTTGGAGGAAGTTTGCTATAGATGAGAAAAGAGAAATTGTTAATTCAGTGGAGGGAGTAGTGTGGTCAATAGATAATTACTACTAGGATATATTACAGCATATGTTACACTGATGGGAAAGATTCAGTTAAGAGGAAAATATTGATGATATAGGATTGAGAGGGGCTAATTGCCATCTCCTTTAGTAAACGAGAGAGGGTGCTATCCAGGATGCAAAAAGATGGAGTGTCCTTTGTGGACAGACAATTTAACTATTGTGGTGGTCAAGGATGGGTACTTGGGTGCAGATGCAAGTGGGCAGTAGATTATGTGGTCCAATCATATAGACAGTCTCTTTGGCATCCCATAATTGGGGAGAAGAGAGGAGAGTGATGTGGTTAGAAATCATCTCAAGTGTGTAAGAGCTACTTTACTGAACGGAGACAGCAGGCTAGCTAGGCAGCACTAATGGGCCTTTTGATATTCTGGGTGTTGAGTATAAAGTGAGATCAATCAGCATTAATATGTGTGAGTGTGAATGCAAACAATTCTTATAATAATGGACCATAGAATAAACCAACTAAGGAAGGAAGAGAGGACATAAGTGGTTAGCAATGGACAGTGAAAAGGGTAGGACCAAGGGTTCAAAGAATTATCAAAGCAGGAAAACTTGAAGAAGTGACCTGGAGAAAAAGATGGTGATTAAGGAATGAGATACCCGAAACTGGGGTTTTGATGGTGGCACAGTGTTTGGTGTGACCATGGGAAGGCATGGCTGTGCTGAGCTAGAAGATACAATCATAGGAAGTATTCTATTCCTCTTAGAAGGGGAAAATGACTGTGAGACATTAGGCAATTCACAGGATCTTTGGAAAGGCCAAAGAATCGTTGGAGGCTGTCCATCCAGAGCAATACCCAAATTACAATGAAAGCATTGCTAACAGGACACAGTTTTCCACTGTTGCTGGGAACCCCAGACTTTCCTATGTCAATCCAAAGGTGCGACTACTGAGACCCACATAATACTGGCTATCTCCCAGTCACCCCGCCAGAAAGATGGATTCTGCGCTGTGCCTCCTTCTTCTTGCAATATGTTTCCTAATGAAAATCTTGCTTGAGAATGTCTGATGGGAAAAATCTAGATCAAATCCTTGAGCCCTAGTTGTAAAGGAAGTTTGAAAATTAAGTCTCTGACATTCACCTTGGAGACTGAGGTCTCATAAGGGGAGATATTCCCCAAACACAGAAGCGTATTCAGGAGATGCTGGGCAACCAACACTACAACAAATGCAAACTACAGGGATTGACCTGTTTGCTGTTTAATTCCAGCACTTGTCACAATTTTCAATGACTAAATGGATACATAAATGACTAATTACTTTTTGTACATTCAGCCATTTGTATCTCCTTGTTTTGATCCCTGGCCCCCACCTTAAGCTCTGCAAAGAATATAAACTAAACCGAGAGTATTTTAGAACATTAAAATACTACCTTAATTCTCAGGGATTGTTCTGTACATTAAGATCTTCTGGGGACCTGGGTCATCTGAGCTCCTGTTCATTTCAACACAACTGTCCTAAGAAGGTGCTAGATCTCTAGTAATGTTTGAGAATATAGAACAGAGTTAACATTCATTAAACAGATATTTATCGAGTTGCTACTACAGTTAGATATTCTACTAGGTGTTGGGCATACAGCAATAAACAAAAAAGATAAAAATTCTCCTGATGGCATTTACAATTCTAGAAAAAGCCATGCCTCAATATGGAATTACTTTTAAGAGATTACAAAATTAAAATTTGTTTGTGGTATGACAGAAATGCATAAGAAGAAAATAAAGTCACCTGTAATAGCACTAATGCAACTCTTGTGCTTTTTGATACATATTCTTGTAGTTTTTCCTAAGCGTAGAAACATAAATATTTTATTACAAAAACAGAATGTTACTTAAGTATACAGTTTTCTATCTCACTTTTATTCACTTGGTATTAGTTTATGAATATTTTCCTATATCATTATGCAGTTTTTATAACATTTTTAAATGTGTACATATTATTCTGACATGAAAAACTACCATAACCAGGCCCCTTTGGTTGATCATTGACATCGTTTCCAATTTTTCATTACTATAAACAATGCTGCAGTGAACATCCGTGTGTGTACCTATCTGCACATTTATCTGATTATTTCTTCAGAATAATTTCATAAATGTGAAATTACTAGGTCAAAGAGTAACCATATTTTAAGATTGTTAATCTATATGCCAAACTCCCCTCCAGAAAAAAATTGTACCAATTTCTTTCTCAGCTGCAGTGTGTATGAGCGTCTATTTCCTACACTGTAACAGATTCTAATTTTTGATTGTTAGTCAACTACTGATGATTCAGCCGGTGACTCTCACAGGAGGGAGAAAGGTAGTTGGGCTGCTGTCACCAGATGATAAGTCAACAGATTTTTCGATATGCACCGTTTATCTACAAGGATTACCCTCTACCCAGTGGGATCCTTACATGTTTCATGCTGATAGGAATGCCTAAGAAACTTGGGAAGGATGAAAGGAAAAGAGGAGACCAAATGTGTCAGGAAAACTCACTCTTATCATTATTACCAATCCATCTTTTCATTAACAAACAATATTAATTACAGTGAAAAATATATTTAAATCATGTTGGTACCGACACGAACGATGTAGCTCCACAGATGTGTTTGTACCTGGTACACAGTGCTATCGAAGGTATAGAGAAACATAGTTGAAATTACATATTATGCATAATTAAATAACAAACGCTGACCAATTGAGAAAGTATGTTCCGTCTCTTGGAATGTCCACATCCTATCTAGACACAA
Organism: Equus asinus; assembly: GCF_041296235.1. Taxonomy (NCBI): domain Eukaryota; kingdom Metazoa; phylum Chordata; class Mammalia; order Perissodactyla; family Equidae; genus Equus; species Equus asinus. The sequence continues at coordinate 18,520,737 of NC_091805.1, read as the reverse complement.
TCTGCAGAAACCAAAGAAGAAGTAATATTTCAGCAGATAGCCATTTTTCCTACGTTTGTTCAACTTCCCAAACTGTATTAGTTAATACTTACTGGCGTACACCAAGTATCAGAAACCTCACAGGCATGAGCTTACTCATTCCAAATAATGATGTCGGGATTAAGCTCCCCATTTTACTGTTAAGATCCAAATAGGCTGATGAAAGTTATGGCGAAGAAGTGATAGATTCTGGACTTGAAATCAGCTTTATCTGACTCCAAAGCCCACATGTAAGGTTAAGCTTTATGTCAAACTGTCTCCTGAGATGTGGCCAATCACCACTCAACACCAGAAACGAGAGGAAGTTCCAGTGAGACAACCCCAGAGGTCACTTACCACTAATTCAGGATTAGTCTCTCCTGATTCAGAAATCTGTGCTACAGAAGATCCTAAGGAATTTCAAGAGCCAAACTGAGCCTGTGCAAACTGGGAAAACCTCGCAGAGTACACAGCCCTTTATTGTTGTCATCAGTGCTGGCAGGACTCCATCTCTCTTCCTGCATGGCCTAAACCCATACCATGGCCTTTTACCTCCCCATACCAGGAGAGCCGTTCACAACCAGCACAAAGGTTAGAAAGCCCCCATCCCCAATCACAAGCGATACCTCTGCATCTTTATAGATGCACCGAATAGGTGCCAGTTGTGATCTGTACCCAGGCTCCTAGTCATAATCCTCTAGTTTCCTGCCCTACCGCCTGGCTTGAACTTGTACTCATTGAACAAAGCCTAGTTAGACTCCAAACTCCAAACTCCGCTTCTGGCCTCCACTATGGCCTCTGCCTTTCCCAGAAACCACACTTTCTCCAGCTCTGTATATCGTTCCCTTGCTAGCATGCCAATTGTGCCTTTGTCTCAGCAGAGCCAGATCTTTATATATATTCTTTAGAAGATGGAAGTTTACTCTGGAGTTCCTCAGGATTCAGACTGAGCATCTTCTGGATGAGAGTATGGAGCTAAATAAATTTCTATAAATTTCCTCCTTTAACCTTCATAACAATTCTAAGGAATAGATCCTTATTTCACCAGTGAGAATACTAAGGCACATGCGGATTAAGTGATTTCTCTAGCTTTTACATAATGGAGCCAAGAACTGAATCCAGGTCTTCTAAATCCAAACCAATGTTTTTCTACTTTACAATATTGAGATGGAACCACTCACACAGGCCTAAACACCTTTCGAAACAGAGGTGGTTCCTTTCCATGGTTCCATTTAGTAATTTTCAGCTGAACAAATAATCCCCACATCCTGCCCCTGTGGGTCCCTCTCCCACAGCACCACGACAAAAGATGGACCCATGAATCAGATAGGCAGCCATCACCCTGTACCTGATCTATATTGTCACATATGAAGCACAATTAATGAATAGAAGCAGATCTAGCCAATGCTTAACAATAGATGGAGGAGTTAATTGACCTATGCAAAACTTAAAGTGCACAGAGAAAGTATAAAAGTGTAAAAAGCATCTTACTGCCTATCTTATACCCTACATGGTCCCCTCAGCAAGATATGTCATCCCAACATGAGTCCCATGCAAAGGAATCCCAATTAGTAAGAGACCTTAGGCATCTCAACATGTAAAATCGCATTCAAAAGGATTGTGATTATATAACATGCCATATTTTTCCCCTAAAAAAAAAGAGACGAAGAAAAATTCTGCTTTATAGCTCTTGCTTAATTGCCCTTATAGACTAATCAGGAAAGAGAATGATGCTATCTCCTCTCTCTAACCTTTTGATCTGCTCTGTACTAGGGTTTATTTCATTTTCTCAAAACCACACAAAGAATAAAACAACGTGATCAAGGCCGAAGTCACCCCCTTTGCAGTTTTCTCTGCCTTGACGCAGTTCTTACTGCTAAGTCGGATCATCTAAGATTTCTAGTTAATAAGTCACAGAGTTACTACTGCTGACTTTTACAGAATTTCTTAACAAAATGCCCCTTTATTTAGGTAAACAATGTTTTTCTTAAACGCGTTGCGGCAGTGGTGTTAACTGATTACAGTGAGAATTCTAGTTTGCACTAAGATAGTGTGACCACTCTATCAACACACACAGGTCTTGCAGTTGACATAGCTAGTTTAGAGCAAAAGACGAGTCAGTTTCTGGGACAGTCATTATGCCAAGCAGAATCTTACTGGAAATTTACTAGGCTTTGAGTAGACAGTGTGCTGTACTATGGATACGAATACTATTAGTTCTTAAGTTTACTCTTAAATTGTATAATCACTGAAGAATCTGCAGGAGTTACTTAAAAAACAAATGTGACAGCATTTATCATATTGATCCTTGTCTATAAACAAAGAACTTGTATCTTTCCTTTCTGCTGCATTTTCTTAAATGTCATTCAGCATTAACCAGAGAAATAAAATAACATTTTCAGAAAAGGGATTAGCATTTAGGTTGTCACTAGGCATTTTAAGACATGGAGGAAATAGCCTTCAGTCCCTGTCTGGGGGAATAGAGAAGGGACTTTACCAAAGTTCGTGCTTCCCTTAGTCGAGAAAATATTCTATATTACGAGTCTTTCCTCTAACAACAGAGAATGGTCACTTGCTTACCTGTTTTCCTCTGATAGAATAATCTTTTCTACAAGTTTCAATCAATGAAAAGCGCTATCCTTCTAGAATTACAGAATTTTTTTTATAATGAATGGACGTTGGTGATTAGTGAATCTCCATGTGATGGACTAAGGCCCAAAGAGACAAATACGCTTATTCTACTTTTCTTTTACTAAATAGGTGATTTTCCTAATCTTACCAGCAGCCTATTGAAGATGTCTTCCAAGAAGAAAAAGGGAACAATAAATCACAAACGTGGTCAATTATTGTTCACTAACGTATTGTGCTTGAATAAGAGAACATTAGATTAAAAATTGCTTTTCTTATCACTATCTTTTGTTGGACATTTCACTTGATAAAAGAGAAAATGTCTTTTGTGCTATTTGTCCACAATTCTTCACATCAATATAGCTAAGCAAGTCAAATTAGTTGCCTAATTAGAATTGGAAGAGATGGATGTATTTTAAATGGCTCGAAAATATATTATGGGACATGTAAATTTTTCTTCTTCCTTGATTCCAAATTTCTGTTTGTAATTGGAAACTGCCAGAGGTTACGTCAAGAAGATTTTAGAATTCTCTCATGATCCTTTCACAGCACAGACAACCAAGGTAAGTACTTTCTCCCATTCGCAAATTTGGTCAGAACATTGCTTCTTTATTATCCTGGAGAAATGAAATAAAAACATGTTTTAGGTCAGGATGGTTCTCTGTTCTCTCATCTTTCCTTTCAAAGAAAGTTTTCTCTTCCTTTCTTAATTTACTCCATTTATCTGTACTATAAAAACTATTCCTTCTTACTTTTTATGACAGTTTAATCCCTCAGGCCTCTCCCTAGTTTCTTCAATTAACCTCTCCATATTGGTCTTATGCTTCTAACTTCAAAAAGGCTCAGGTTACTCTTACCTTAAATAAACTTTTACCAATTATGTTCCATAATTTAGCAACAACCTCTTTCTAGTAATTCTAAGTGGCATTTTCTAACTGATCTTGATCTATTCCTTTCTAGAGATTCTTTTGTGCTTTGATCTCAGTGATGATGAATAATCTTAAATTTTTTCCTACTCTTCTCTCTTTGATTGGCTTTGCTATCTCTTACATTCCTCAGTTGCGTTTCTCAGAACTCTGCTCTTAGTTCTTTAATCTTCAATCTTTCTTCTGAGTCATTCAATGATTTAAATCACTATCTTCAACTATCCCTTCTATATAGAAGATTCCTATGTTATTCATATAAGACCAACCTCTAAGTTTTTGGATTGCTCATGCAATGATCCCACCTAGGTGTTCCTGGTCAGTTGCCTCTCTGGGTCAGCTCTCCTATAATTGGCTCATTCTATCCATGAAGACCTGGGAATCCTTCACCAGATCCTCTGTGTTCTGTCTAATAGATGAAAAAGAGAGATGGGGCATAAATTATGCAAGAATTTTGTATTTCCTTTTGGTTTGTTTCTTTGTTTTGGGCCCAGTTTGGAAGTTACACCCATCACTTTGAGCCTACATTATATTGGTCAAAACTCAGTGATATTGTTACACCTAACGTGAAGGAAGGCTCAAGTGTGGAGTCAAGATATACCAACAAGGAAATGGAAAAGAATCCTAGAAAATGCATAGCAGTCTCTGCCATGGCTCCCAAATCTCCGTCTCCAGCTCTGTCTTACACCTGAGCAAGCTCTCTATTCAATGATGCTACAGGACATCCAGGCGTGGTTTTCTTATATTCTCCCCCAGCCCAATAAGTTCAAAATTGACTTCATCACAGATTTATAGCTTCATACAATCCAAGTTTCGTTGTATAGGTGAGGAAAATAAGCATCAGAGGGATTAAATGAAGTGCTAAAGGCCATCCAGATAGTTAGGGCCAGGTGCTAAAGCAGAAACCAAGTCTCATGATTTCCGCTTCCATCCTGTGTCCAGCACAATATGTGAGTTCACTGCCCTGCATTTATTTCATTCCCTTTCTCATTCTTCCCCTCTCACACACACTTTTTCCACACTCTCTCCCTCCTTTTCATTCTTTCTTTCTAGTTCTCTCAATCTCTTTCTATTATTGTCTGTATTTCTCACTCTTTTTTCCAAATGGCTTCCCATTCCTGAAAATCTGTTTATCCTTCAGTTTCCATTAGTTTTCTAGTATCTCAAGCTAAAAGCTTCAAGTAATATTGAACATTTCCTTCTCTTTCATCCCTGATTACAATTCCTATCCCTTCATTTTTTAATTTTTATGGCATTTTAATTTTTCTTATCTTTCATCACCCCTCATCATTCCACAACTATATTATTGTAACATTTTTTACATAGACACTTACTTTTGACCCTCTCAATTTCATCATGCCCTTTACTGCCATACTCATCTTCAAAACATCATCATGTCAACCTAAAATGGATACCTATTGTCAACAAATTATTTGATTTCATCATATATGTATATATATGTATATATATATGTATATATGTATATATATATAAAATAATTTCTTTATTCATCCTTTGATCAATAGACATTTAGGTTCTTTCCATGTCTTGGCTATTGTGAATAGTGCTTCAATGAATGTAAGAGTGTAGATATCTCTTTGAGGTACTGACTTCATTTCTTTTGGATATAAATCTAGAACAAGGATTGCCAGAACACATGGCAGCTCTACTTTTAATTTTTTGAGGGATCTCCATACTCTCTTCCATAATGGCTGTACTAATTTACCTTCCCACCAAGAGTGTGCAAGGGTTCCCTTTTCTCTACATCCTCAAAGCTTCTCTTTTTTCTTTTTAATAATAGCCATCCTAACTGTGTGAGGTGATATTTCTTTGTGGTTTTGATTTGCATTTCCCTGATGATTAGTGACATTGAGCATCTTTTCGTGTACCTTTGGCCATTTGTATACCTTCTTGGGAAAAATGTATATTCAGGTCCTTTGCCCATTTTTTAATTGGATTATTTGCTTTTTTTGCTATTGAGTTGTATGAGTTCCTTATAATTTCTGCACATTAGTCTCTTTTAAGATGTATGGTTCGCAAATATTTTCTCATGATCCACAGGTCACTTTTTCATTTTGTTGATTGTTTCCTTTGCTATGCAGTAGCATTTTAGTTTGAGCTAATCTTATGGACATTTTTGCCTTTGTTTCCTGTGCTTTTGGTGCCATATCCAAAAAATCATTGCCAAAGCCAGTGTTGAGGAGCTTTTTCTATTTTTTCCTGGGAGTTTTATGGTTTCTGGTCTTATGTTTAAGTTTTTAATCGATTTCAAGTTAATTCTGGTGTATGGTGTAAGATAAAGGTTCCAATTTCATTCTTTTGCTTGTGGATATCCAGTTTTCCCAACACTATTTATTGAAGGGACTCTCCTTTTCCCCTTATGTATTCTTGGCACCCCTGTTGAAAATTAGTTGACCATTTATGCTTGGGTTTATTTCTTGGCTTCCAGTTCTGTTCCATTGATCTATGTGTCTGTTTTATGTTAGTACCACACTATTTTGATTACAGTAGCTTTGTAATATATTTGGAAATTGGAAATTGTGACACCTCAAACTCTTTTCTCAAGATTGCTTTGGCTATTTGGGGTCTTTAGTAGTTCCATATGAATTTTTGAAATTTGTTTCTATTTATGTGAAAAATGACATTGGAATTTTAATAGGGATTGTGTTCAATCTGTATATCACTTTAGGTAGTATGGACAATTTAATAATATTAATTCCTCCAATTCATGAACATATGATATCTTTTGATTTCTTTGTGTCTTCAATTATTTTCATCAAAAACTTATAGTTTTCAAGGTACAGATATTTTACCTCCTTGATTAAATTTTTTCCTAAGTATTTTATTCTTTTTGATGGTATTGTAAATAGGATTGTCTTCTTGATTTCCTTTTTTTGATAGATTGTTGTCGGTGTAAAGAAACCCAACCGATTTTTATATGTTGATTTTGTATCCTGCAACTTTACTGAATTTGCTGATTAGTTCTAACAGCTTTCTATGGAGTCTTTAAAGTTTTCTACATATTTGGATCATGTCATCTGCTAAGAAGATCATTTTAATTTTTCCTTTCTGATTTGGATGCCTTTTATTTCTTTTTCTTATCTGATTGCTTGTGCTAGTACTTCCAGTGCTATGCTGTATAGAAGTGGTGAGAGTAGACATCCTTGCTTTATAACAGATCTTAGAGGAAAAGCTTCCAGTATTTGCCATTGATTATGATGATAGTCGTGGGCTTTTCATAAATGGCATTATCATGTTTAGGTAAGTTCCTTCTATACCTATTTTGTTGATAGTTTTTATCATGAATGAATGTTGAATTTTGTGAAGTACTTTTTCTGTATCTGTTGAGATGATCACGTGGTCTTTATCTTTCATTCTGTTAAAGTGGTGTATCACATTGATTGATTTGTGTGTATTAAACCAACCTTGCATCCCATGGAAAAATTCTGCTTGGTCATGTTGTATAATCCTTCTTATGTGTTGTTAAATCTGGCTTGCTAGTATTTCACTGAGGATTTTTGCAGCTATGTTCATCAGAGATATTGGCCTGTATTTTTCTTTTCTTGTAGTGCTTTTTTCTAGTTTTGGTATCAGGATGATGCTCACCTCATAAGATGAGTTTGAAAGTATTCCCTCTACTTCTATTTCTTGGAAGAGTTTAAGAAGGATTGGTATTAATTCTTCTCTTAATGTTTGGTAGCATTCAGTCATGAAGACATCTTGTCCTGGGATTTTTTTATTGGGAGGTGTTTTATTAGTACTTCAATCTCCTTATTTTTTATTACTCTGGTAAGCCTTTCTAGTTCTTCTTTTGGTCTTGGTAGGTTGTATGTTTCAAGGAATTTATCTATTTCTTCTAGGTTGAGGTTACTTCCTAAGACTCTCCAAATACAGACATCTACTCTTTTTGCTAATAAAATATATGCATAGTCCAAGGCATTCATTCATTCAACATAGTATTCAAGCACTGTGTGGTACATAGGCTTTGTCTTCTAGTAACTTAAATTTTGATGAGGATGCCTATATTAAAACCAACCAATATTAAAGAAAATGACTACTTTTCTAGAAGAAGTTTGTATAAGATACACAAGGCATAAAGGAAAGTCTCAAAACAATTGCCTGGAGAAATTAAGAAACCTATGTTTGATGTGATTTGTTTGTGGCGAAAAATGCAGACAATTTTACAAGCATAGATTAAAGATAGAGATATATGAAAAAAATACTCTATTCAAGAAAGTGTTAGTGGTTCTATACAATTAAATATTGGGTACAAGGAAGAAAGTGATGTTAAATGAGACTGGAGTGGTACATAAGAGGCTAGATCACGAACCACCTTTTATGCCATGTATCAAAATTAACTCTTTGAACCTAAAGGCAATGAGGAGTCAATGATTGCTATAAGGAATAGAGTAATACAATCTAACTAGAGGCTAGAAAATTAAAGCTGGTGGTGACAAGGAAGTTGAACTGGACAGACTACAGTGGAAGAAGGGAGATAAAGTAGGAGCCTACTGTAAAAGTCTAGACAAAAGATTCAAAACCTGTACTATGGAATAGAGATGTATCCTATCATCTACAAAGATGGACAATGCAAGAGATAATTAAGATAAGGAACCAATAAATCCTAATGGCTGACCATATATAGCTATAGGAGAGAGAGAGAGGATTCTAAAGCAACACCATGTGTCTAGTTTGGAGGGTGTTCCAGGGCCCAAAACTTGAGCACACGAGGAGAAGGAATTTTGAGGCAAAGATAAAAGAGGTTAATTCTGGATGCTTTGAGTGCAAATGTCAAAATCATATAAATGGTGATGAAGGAACTGGGAGAAGAAATTACCTAGAGTGAACAAGCAAAATTTGAAGAATATCTAGATATAAAAAAAAGAGCTCACAAAAGACTCAAATAAGTGGCCAATGAGTTACTAGGAAATCAAATGAGTTTCAAAATGAAGAACCGATATGGTCAAATACCATAGGAAGGTTAATTAAAATGAGACATTCAGAATCCCTGCTGCATTTGACACTTTAAAATCCCATTGGCCTTTATTGTTGTCATTTCCATTGAATGGTAAGGACAGAAGCCCTGTGGCAAACACTGAATAGAGAGGGGAAGATGAAAAAGTAGATACAGCATAGAGAAAAAAGGAGCTAACTTTGAAAGGAAAAAAGGAGCTAACTTTGAAAGGAAGAAAGGAGCAATTCAGTGCCAACTCTTAGGAAATGAATGAAGCCTTCTCCACCTTCTCCTGCCCACGAAAATCTTTTCCTTCCTTCTCAGAACTTATATCACAGTCAGAAACTCGCCCCTTCTTTCCTACACCTATTTGTAACATGTCACAGTCACAGAGTAGCTGCACGTAAGGTGGCCCCTTTGCACACAGTTCCCTGCAATTTAGCACTTCACTGTGATCTAATTATTTCATGGCATTTATGTCTCCCAGCTCAGTCTCTTTCACACAGAAACTGTTGATTGATTGATTGATTCATTCATTCATTCATTTATGAAACTGATATTTATTGAGTGCTTACTATGTACCAGACATTATTCCAGGTGCTAGGACTATAGAACTGAACAAAATTGGTAGAAATACTGCCTTCATGGAGTTTAAAGTCTAGTCAGGGAGACAGAGAATCTAAAAAAGATAAATAACTAGCATGTATAAAATGTTTGCACGGTGAGAACCTGCCTAGTATGGTAGCTAAGAGAACAACCTACAGAACCAAGAGACCAGAGTTTGAATCCATCTTGACAATGGGCAAGTCACTTAACCAATCTTGGTTCCAGTTTTCTCATATGTAAAATGGGACTAATGATGTTGTCAAGATCAAAGGGGTGTTATGATCACTAAATATGTTAATATTTCTTCAGTGTCTAGAACAGTGCTTTGTTGTTAGAAAGTCCCATCTAAGTGCTTATTAAATAGGTAAGTGTTAAGGGAAACAATAAAGTAGGGAAGAAGGAGAGATAGGAGGTTTTAGAATTATAGATCAGGTAGCCAGACCATTCCCCACTGGAAAGGTAATAATTAAGCAGAGTTGAAGGAAGTCAGACAGCAAATTATTTTGGTATCTTAAGAAGAACATTCTATCAGAGGAAACAGTAAATACAAAGATCTTGAGGCAGGAGTTTGCCCAGTGTGTCTGAAGAACTCTAGGGAGGTCAATGTGACTAGGCTAAAGCGTAGTGCGAGACGGTGAGAGTCAGACAAAACCAGAGGAGGAATAGGAGAGATCGATAAGGTGTTATTGGAGAGTTTGGAGTGCAGGAATATTAGGCTTTTTGATTGTCATTGACGTAGGTCCATTCTAGTTTGAAATGAGGCAAGAAACCATTTATGAGGCCTTTGCAGCATATCAGATGAAAGATGTTGGTGGCTTTGACCAGAAATGGAGTGGTGGGATGGTGAAAGGTGGTCAGATTTGAGATATATTTTAAAATTAGAGTCAATAGACTTTGTTATTGTCAGATTATATGTGTAGTATGAGAAAGAGATGACTCCAAGATTATTCAACAATGTTAGCTTAAGCAACTGGAAAATAGAATTACAATTAAAAGAGATGAGAACTATTATAGGAAGAGTAGTATGAGGAGGAAGATGAGGAATGTAACTTTGGATACGTTAAGTGTGATACAGTTGTTTCTCCAGGCTGAGATGTAAAACACACAGTTGAGTCTAGAGTTGAAAGAGAAAGCCAGACTGAAAATGTACACTTGGGAGTTATCAGTGATAGAAAGCAACGAGAGCCATAAGAGTAGATAAAATAATCTAGACAGTGAATGTAGTTTAATGAAAGAGAGAGAGAGAGAACATATCCAAGGACTGATCCCTGGAGTGCTTAAAGGTCTAAACAGAAACCAGCAACGAATAGGAGACAGAGAAGGAGCAGTTAGTGAAGTGGAAAGAAAACCAAGGGAATCTGGTGTCCTGGAAGTCAAGTGAAAAAAACATTTCAAGGAAGAGGGCGTGATCAACTTTTTCAAATGATGACAATAGGTCAGCTAAGAAGGGAACCAAGAATTATGAGTTATCTTTAGAAACTTAAAGGTCTTTGGTGAACTTGAAAAGATGAATTTCAATGGGGTCATGGGAGCAAAATCTTGGAATCAAGAGACAATGGAAAAGAAGAATTAGAGAGAGTGAATGTAATTTTTTTCAAGAAGTTTTATTATAAAAACAAGTAAAGCAGTAGGTTGGTAGATGGAAAATTCAGCAGATAAAGAGAAGTTAGATTTTTTATGGGAAAAATATTTTTATGCTAATTGGAAAGTTCCAGTAGAGAAAAAATAAGGCAAGAGAGCCATACATTTACTTCCCATTGGATCCTGGAGCCCATCCTTTCCCTTCAAATTATACTTTTCCTACTGCTCCTGTCCACCTACTAATTTACTCAGTCCAATCATCAAAAATCCAAATCCAAAGCATGTTTTCCTCTGCTTTTCTGCCATTAATTTTACTATCACCCTCTCATTTGTTTGTCAAGAAATTTTGAAATCATGTGAATCTTTTCCTAGAACATTACCTCTACCCCTCTCCTTACATGAAGACTGGATTTTCCATGATAGTGCCACTTCCCCAGAAACTCATGCAAGTGGAGGATGCTCATGGTCTCAGGCTCACTTTGATCAACTGGTCAACCTTGAATCCTTTATCTGACTACTCTCTAGGACCCCTTGGACAATCACTTTGACTATATCATTGTTACCATAAGCTTAAATTCTCTTTTTTCCCTTGTTGTTCTGCCACTTACCTCCAGCACTGCAACTGCTAGTTAGACCCAGGATAAAGGTTTGCAATCTCAGCTGAACTTCCATATCACTCAGAAATCATTTTACTTATTCTCATTCAACACTTTTTTCCATAGTCTGCAGTGGCTGTTCAAATCTCTCAGGTTCCTATTTTCATGTCTCCCTCTCATTCTACGATTATTGGGTTCACTCATTAAACTTTTACTGAGGCCCTGACACATGTTTAAGTCTCTACTTGGCAGTCGTTATAGAAAGGTCCTTGACTTCAAAGACCTCATTGTCTTACAAAAGGGAAAGAATGAATCTAAGAGAAATAATGGAGCAGAGAAGGATATGAACAGAATCAAACAAACAAAAACAACCTCTAATACAATTTGGTTCATCTTTTAATAGAGATATTAAATTAAGTGAGCACAGAAGAATGAATAACTCTGCAAGAGAAAGTCAGGGAAAGTCTGACAAAAGAGGTGGTATTAGGTCTGGGAGTTAAAGGATAACCAGAAGTTTTACAGGTTCCATGAGAAGAGATTGGATAGAAGGGAATTTCTATCTATCTAAGGGAAGAAAATGAGGCATAAAATCATGGCTTTCTCATGAAATAATCATTGAATTTAATGTTCCTGGAGTGCATAGTACAAGCCAAGGAGTTTGGACCTCTTTAGGAATTTGAGAACCATGAAAGATCTTTGCCAAGAATGTGTAGAGACACGAATGTGTCTAAGAAATACTACTGGGAGTTACATGGAACACAGACAGAAGAAGAGAAGAAACTCTATGTAGTTAGGTGGAAACTATGGCAATCATCTAGAAAACAAATGATAAAGGTCTCTAGAGCAGTGTTGTCAGAGAAAAAGAAAAGGAGTGTGCTTGGTAAATTTTGATGAATATACAATTGAAAAGATTTGCTGATGGATTGGATTTAGGGAGCTATGACGGGAGAGGAGTTAAGCTTGACTTTGATACTTTTAGCTTGGGTAATTGGGTGTATAGCGGAGTATCAATTAAGATAATGAACATAGGAAGCTTTGAAATAGAAGGAATGGGAAAACAACAAACAGGTTGGGTTTGAGATGCCTGTAAAACATCCAGGTACATATGTTCAGTAAACATTGGGAAATTCAGATCTAGAGCTTCTGGAAGATATTGGGGCTGGAGATATTTATTTAGACACCATCAGGATGTAGGTGCAAATTAAAGTTGGAACAGTGGACTAAATCCTCTGAGAGAGTGTCAAGTAAGAAAAAAGAGGATACCATGAAAAAGATATACACTTTGAAGGCAGGTAGTGTTGTATCCAGAATATAGTCTCTTAACCATCTATACTTGCCACCTATTTCCTCAATCTTATTAACCAATAAAAACTGACAAGGCTTAGCTCCTAAGCTTAAATCTTTAGAAGTACTAGCCCCCAGCTTTTTTTCTCCTAGCTTTCTTCTCCTTTTTAACTTTTTGAAAAAAATTATTTATATTTTCAAAGCATGTTAGATGATTTCTTCAAGTTTCTCTTCTACGATAGCTGGCAGAAATGTCCAAGTTGTTGCATAGTCAAGAATTTTTTAATCGTTTGCTCATAGTAACACAGTTAAATTTGAAGATTCCACGATTTTAGTCCCTTATCATCCATTTTGTTTTTCTAAGGGGCACAAGCACTTTATTCTCAGAAGTTAGCTCTGGCGTGTGGTAGATACTGCAGGGCTAACATTCGCCAAGTGATTCTTCAATATTCCAGCACATTTAACACTCCATGTTGCCTCGTGTCTACTCTAGATGCCCGGGACTTTGTGCAGCTTTTTTGCTATCAATTTTCTGGATAAATTCACCCGTGTCACAAGGTATATAACCACAAAACGACTCCTCTTTTTATTTTCAAGAAGACATACAAAGTTTACACCCTTGAATAAAGTGCACAGAGGTTACTCATAGAAACAGTATGGCTGATTCAGCAATAAATTGTGAGTTGAAGCAAAAAGCCAAAATAAGAACCACTGCAGTCTTGAATTCGGATATTTTTAGGTTTTCATTTGAGCACATTCAGGTGAGATACCATTCTTATTAATGGATAAGAAAGTTAATTGATCTGTATTATGCCTGAAAGTGGCCAGAGAAAATGGAAAATAAGGGTACTCATTCTATGCCCCACTCATATATTTAAGCTCTCTCTATGTACTTTTGACTTACGCCATCAGCACTTCATATACAGATAACTCATTTTAAAATTGAAAGGGTTATAGAGTTATAATTTTCATAATTTCTCCTCACTAATGCTTTATATATTACGTTTAAAACACCCAGTAAAATACATCCCAAGGATTTCTGTACCTTAAAAACTTTATAGAAATTTCTTAGCCAGTGACTAAAATGCTGGCCTATTTGTGATTGAATACAACAACTGCTGAATGAGGTAAACAATAAAATTATTCTTATGTGAATGCACTCAAGGATTTCTCAACCCTTTACGTATTTTAAGAATTTCAAAAATATTTTTAAATCTGAAATTGAGGTCTGGGTTCTCACTGATTCTTAATCTAAATAATCTGGTATCACTGGCAGATTTTGCACTTCAGCTCTCTCTCTCCCTGCTTCTCCCTCCACCCTTCCCAGATGGTAAATATCCTGGAGCACTCTACTCACAGCACAGTCTTCATGGTGTCCACTTACCTTTCACCGTACAGAGAGTGACCATAGATTCTTAGTCTTTGTTTTCTTGTCTATAAGCACTTTTGTGGTTCTTTTTTTTTATTTGATGAAGATTAGCCCTGACCTAACATCTGCTGCCGATTCTCTTCTTTTTGCTGAGGAAGACTAGCCCTGAGCTAACATCCGTGCCCATCTTCCTCTACTTTATACGTGGGACACCTGCCACAGCATAGCTTGCAAAATGGTGCCATGTCCGCTCCCGGGATCCAAACTGGCAAACCCCGGGCCACCGAAGCAGAACATGTGAACTTAACCACGTGCCACTGAGTTGGCCCCCTATAAGCAGTTTTTAATCCCTAATAGTACCTTCAATCTCTCATTTTATTTTATGATTTAATCTTTTAAAGCCTTTAGGAAAATTCTGTTAAAGTTTTCATCAACTGTGTCTTGGTAACTTTTTTTTTTTGCATTTAAAGTTTTTCAAAACAGTCTTGCAGGTTAGAGAAGCGAAATTATTTTAGATAAGATCTGTTATCTCTTACTTGTGAATAGTTACCTAGCTGTGTTTGGTAACCAAATTCTACTTGTGGCACTGTGATTTTGCAAACATATCCATGAGGGATGGGGAGAAGCAATGGTGGGTTGATTATTGAAGAGCACAGACTCTATGAAGACTCAAGGCTCCTTCTGCACTATTTTCAGGATCAGTGATTTCAATGTTATGTGATCAGAAATTCCTTCCTGCCAGGATTTTGCCTTCCTTTCCAGAAGATACTGTTTCTCCACCCACACTGAACAACAACATTCCCTTCCTTCACCGACAGCTGTACATCTTTCAGTCCTTGTGTTGGATGTCACAAGCCTCTTTCACGTGACTCCCTCTCTTCCTGCCGTTGCCTGGAGAATGTGGAGGAGAACAGAATTCTCTTAGTCACTCACAAGGGCTCAAATGACAAATGAATTTTTCTACCCCTGCTGCTCTCTAAACTTTGGGAAGTATCTAGTGAACCATTAGCCATTTCATGATATTCAACTTGGGTAACCATGCTGGGAACACTTGCAATTTAAAGCCTTTTAAAATATATGGTTATGGGTTATATTGTGTCTAGTTCTATTACATTTTTCTACCATATTTCCATTTTATTGTGCTATTAATAATTTATTTTCTTTATTTTTATCATCACATTATAATAATTGTTATATTTCCATTATTGTTTTCTTATTTCTTTTTATAATGATTGCAAAATTAATAAAATCTTTGACACTGTTTGGGAGGTCAACAGGGTTCCCAAAATGCCCTCTGCAATCTTGTCATTATGCATACCTTGCTTAAGTTCCATTTGGGCATCTCCTGAACATATAATAGTGGACAATGGGTTGCTCAGTCAATTCATTATTTTTTTAATCTGTAAATTGTTCATAATATATAAATCTAGCTATCAGATAGTGGTGTTTAGAAAAGGAAACCTTTTTTCCTGGCAACATAAAAAGGCCATCATTGCTAAGAAAAATAAAGATATATGTGGAAACTAAACACCTCAAAGATATTATTTAATGACGTCTAAATACAGTCACACCATATAATATTGTAGGTGATAATAACATTAAGATTACAGCTGAAATCTGTTTTAAAAATTACAAATTAAGGGTGAGAGGAAGTGAGAAGTTTAACTTCTGTTAACAGGAGAGAACAACATTGATTCAAAATAGGAACAAGAAAAAGATATCTTGAGACGTGGTATTTAAATTTCTTTGAGATTATTTTCTTTCTCAACTTAAGAGGCAATCCACTGTTTTAAAAAGGCCTTGATTAACAATACCTATTTTATTTTCCTAATTCTGCCTTTAATATGTCCTAAATGGTTGTGTTCTTTATGGAGAAAATTGCTCATATCTACAGCAAATGCTTAGTCGTATGTTATGTTCATGAGGGCAGATCACACTGAGATCACTGTTGCAGCTCTGGTTTTCAGAGCATCAGAGATTCAAGATAAATATTTGCCGAATAAATCAATAAATAAGATATACTATATGTGTGTGTATAACAGAACCTGTATTACATAGGTTATGTTAATTTAATACATAACTGTTAAGACAAATATCATACTGGCATACCCAGTTTTACTATTTCCCTTTATTGCACTTTAGAGGTATTATGTTTTTTACAAGACCCTCCACCAGCAAAAAGATTACAACTCATTATAGTTTCACACGATAGTTAGCATTTTTAGTCATAAAGTGTGTTTTACTCCAGGTGTGTACATTTTTTAGACTTAATAGACTACAGTATAGTGCAAACATCACTTTCATACGCACTGGGAAATCAAAAAATTTGTGTAATTCACTTGATTGCCATATTTGCTTAACTGTGGTAGTCTGCACCTGACCCTGCAGTGTCCCCGGGCCCTGCCTATAGCACACGTGCAGCACCACGCTTGGAAAAAAGACAGCATTTGGACAACCTTTGTGGAATTTTACTTGAGTTTGTTATACTGACGTTATTTGATATCATACAAGCAAAGATAAACACTTCTTTGTACACAAGAACGTCAAATTCTGTTTTAACATTTATCTTTCCCAGAGAATACGTATGAATCAAAGAAAATCTTTCTTTAACTCTCTATAAAGACAGAAAATACAATAAATTCAGTTTTTGCTTTTCAATAATACATGTCAATGCATGGCAATTTGTGACCCAATGCCTGGCGCCCTATTGACTACAAATTGAGAAACTACCAACACTAATTAGCAAATCGAATACGCATCTAATAGGGCCCCTAAAAGATATGCTGTAGTATAACGCAGCACTTTGAATTTTAGCAGAGCAGCCAAAGATAAAAGAAAATGGTGTGTCAGTCTCATAATTGATCATTATGTCACCTATCTTTCCTTATACAAAAACCATGCTTGTAAAGTATTTGCTAAAGGCCATTTGATTTTCCTCAGATGTGAACACCAGATCTAATTAAAGAGGACATTTAATTCCTAATAAACTTCCTTTCTTTGTATGTTTTATGTTCTTGAATACATTTCTACTCAGGTGTTGATTTCAGACCTTTGGAATTTTAAGGGACAAAAAAATTAAAACAGTAGCAAATTCCACTTAGAATTTACTAAAATAATAACCTATCACTTTATGTAATGTTTGGGTTGGTAATATAAACGTATAGTTAAATGGATACAGACAGAGCATGAAGCCTCACTATAATTCTATCCTGGAGGTCCAAATCTGAGAGCATCTTATTTATAAAGTCCATTGACAATCAGCCACTACTTTCTAAATAAGAGAACTTTAAAGGAAATCATTTTATATCAAGTTCCAAAATACATATTATATCATTAACCAAGTTCCAGTTTATATATTAAGGCATGAAAAATGTATTTACAGACTAGAAACTCACCCATTCAGGCACTGAATAATTAGACCAGTGAACCCTGGAAACCAGAGTGATCCATACTGAGATATGCATTATTTAAATGTGCTTTGATTTTCTTATAAATTCAAAACTTTCTAGATGTAAGATAGGCACTCATATTAATATAGAGAAATAACATCAAGAGTGGTAGCACTGAAGTGTGGAGGCAGTCTATCCTCCCATGCTTCCTAGCTGGGAAAAGATAGCACATTCAAATGGGTTAATTAGAGACGAGTTTAAAAGGGAGATATTTATGAAGATCTTGGGCTGGTAACAGCCGGGAGCTACTCCTAGGTCTGACGGAAAGTGGAGAGAAGGAATTCACTTGAATGAGGAGACGGAGCCATGTGGAGAGGACCACCTAACCTGATGCAGCCAGTTCTAGTGACCCCAAAGGAAGGGAAATGAGGAAATAAATTCCTCATACACACTGTTTTCCCTTTCTCCATTGGTCAGACCCATCCAGAAGCCAGAAAGCATAGGGACTGTTGGTGCAATCCATTATTAAAGCAGAGTAGAATAAAGAGGGGGACAAATAAATCTAGAGGAGCCAACAGAAGATACTGAGCACAGAAGGGAACTGAACACAACATCCTTCAGGGAACCAAGAAAGCAGATGAAGGCAATGTACAATGTCAAAGGAGAAGCAATACGTTACCAAGAAAGTAAGCAACAAATATGACTGAGAAATCATCATGCTCTCAAGTGGATGTCAAAATAGGATATAAGCAAGAAAGCATCTAAAGGAATAGTGGAAGAAATTCTAATCAAATAGGTGAAGGAAAGGGAACTAATCATTACAGCACAATTTCTATATACCAAACATTGTGCTAGATAGTTTTTTAAATAAGTGATAGCCTTTAATTCTTATAACCTGCCAGTGAGAAAGTTATGATTATAACAGTTTTAAAGATATGGAAACTGAAACCCATAAGAAAACCTGCCAATCTATCTCCATTGTAAGTGCACCTGTATATTACCACTTGGTCTCCACAAAGCAGTCTAACCACCAAAGCAAAGGGATCTAAAGTTCCCTTTAGATTAAGCCTAGTCTGGTGATGAATCATGGCCTCAAGATTTTTCTGGCCTAAGAGGAATGGATAGAAACTTGTTTCCCCTTTCCAGCAACTTCTGCAGCTCCGTCTTCACCAGGATCTCCGGAGACAATGAGTACAAGATTGTGCTGCTCTGTATGCCAAGTCACCTTCTACCAGATCTCTCATTCTCCCTCTTCAAATGGAGCCAGGGAAAGTAAGTCAGGCGTATAGTCTCACATTACGTATGGAATCCATTAGGCAATCCTACTTGGACCTAAAAAATAATAACTCTACTTTTCTTCCAACTTAAGGTTGGCTGTCACACTCCCACACTCTTTCAAAGCTATTTCCAGCAAGTTTACATTGTAGCCACGGTAGCATTTATTTGTCTTATCAAATCCCTTTTATCAACAAAACTAATTTCATGTTCTTTTGCTCTGGCTTTTCAGTTTTCTGTAGAGCTCCCCCATACACAACCACAACACACTCTTGAGATTTAATAATAACAACTGCTCACATCTAGAGTGGGTCATGCCCTGGTCTAAGGATCAAGACATGATTTATCTTGTGGAATCTTCCCGATGGCTCTATGAGATAGGTATTATTAGCCTCATTTCAGAGCTCAGTTACTGAGGCTTAGACGAAACAGTTTGCCATTGTTCCCACGGCAGGAAGTGTTAAAGACAAGCTTTAAACTCAGGAATTCTGGTTCCACAATTTGCATATTTAACCAAATACCCTGTTACTGCTCTGTGTTTTAAATAAAACTCTGTTCCCCACTTCGCCTCCCTTTGTCTCCTCAGCAACTGACAAAGAGACATGAAGGTTGGCTTTCACTCCCTTTCTCAGGTAGTTTTCTTGTTCCTCCTCATTTATTTATTTATTATTTTCCCCTTATTGCCTTTTCTGGTTACAAACAGCCTTATTTTCCCCTCTAGTTAAGACAATATTAAAGCATCATCCAATACAACCAAATTGTCTACAGCTTTCCCGGCAATGCCAACTGGACATTATCGGACCGTCTAGTTGTGTTCCTATTTGTCAATGTAGCAAAACAACACTCAGCAAAATTGTACTTGCAGGCAAACAGCTGATAGTTTATGAAGTGCTTCACCACTTCTGGCCAGGTAGGTTATCAATTGAGGAAATAATGAAGGGCAAAATGTACCAACTCTGATGACTACATTAGTGACATGAAATTAAAACCAAAACTACGTGAGTCCTAGAAGCACTAAGGAGACTGGTTGCAATATGGAAAAAATCAAACCTTCTTTACTAATAATTAAAGAATCCTGTGTGGAATCTGAGACCTAAAGGCATAATCATTTTATTTGAGTTTTCAGTATAATAACGTTTTCAGTATAATAGTGTTTGAAATAGTGAGTAACCAAACTCAGATGTGAGAAAAGATGGCTTCAGAAATATCAGACAAAAGAAAATGAAAGATTTTCAGCTTTCTCCAGGGAAGACACGAAAATTTAATAGTTTCGCTTTGGTATGTATAGCAACATAAAGCTTCTATATGTATATATTTTCTTTTCATCCATCATAATATACCCAGGAGGGTTTTTTTCTCTGCGGCCCTGATTAGGGTTATTGTTTTTGATTCTGCATTTGCATCTCTTTTCTCAAACATGGCATAAAGTCATTGTTTTTGCTCATTTCTTGTTTTATCGTATGTAATTAGCATAGGTACTCACAGGACTGTGGGACAGCTGGAGTTACTATGAAGTTGGCAACATAAATTTTGCAGCCAGCTTGACATTGATTTAAAATGCATTTCAGACTGATGAAAGCTGGTGGATTCACAGTTCCCGAGACTGAAGTTCTCTGGTTCTCCACTGAACAAAGAACGCCCGGGGAACTGCTGTGCCCCATAAACTCGCTTCAGCTGTGAGGTGACATTCACCATAAAGAGGCATGTTGGGGAGGCCCAGCTGAAAGAACTGGATTATCGGAAAGCTGCACATCACTTTGGTCTGAAAAGAGGAGCTGGATTGTTCCTGTTGTTAGACGAGTCAAATTAGAGCATCCGCGTTGCTGCTCATTCAACAGTAATTTTAGAATTCTTTATAATTTTTTTTTCCCCTCAAAAGGCCTAGACTTTTCTAATACATGAGATTTCCCTGAAACTTAAATTTGCCCTCATTCACAACTTTTCGCTAACTTGCTGTGCAAAATTACACAAGTTATATGTCTCTATATGATTCAGTTAGCATATCTGTTAAATGGGGGTTAAACTGGATGGTGTATAAGACAAGTTCCAGCTCTAAAATCCACATTTTCGTCACGGTTTATCATGAAAGGAAAATTGTCCCTACAATCCCATTGAGATATCTTGAAAAAGTAGTTTATTCTGCTCTGTCAGACTCTTTGGATTCTAAAACATAATAGACATC
Organism: Equus asinus; assembly: GCF_041296235.1. Classification (NCBI taxonomy): domain Eukaryota; kingdom Metazoa; phylum Chordata; class Mammalia; order Perissodactyla; family Equidae; genus Equus; species Equus asinus. Next base: position 18,499,932 of record NC_091805.1, on the reverse strand, counting down.
TAGAATTAGGAATAAAGACAATCCCTCATGTGGTTTTCACAACAATTTTCCGGGGTATATGTCGAAAGATTTTGTTTATTTGTTTCCAGTTACACGGTGAATGTGTATTCTAGCTGTTTCCTTGTTGGTATTTAATAAGTGGATACATTCTCATTGATTTTACACAGGATGTCACCTAAAGTCCTTGGCACAATGAAAATGTTTCTGGTCTACGCAATTTCAATTAAAAAAAGAGAGGAGAAGAAGACAACTAGCCCTTGTCCCCTTTGCAAGAGAGATGTTTTAAGACTAAGCTATAAGGAGCCAACTCAGAAAAGCTGGCTGTTGGAATTTGCTATAACAAATCTGGTTCTCTATCATTCAGAAATATTCTCACGCTGTGGGTCATGCTATTTGCCTCCAAACAGATTTTTCCAGTTACATAGACCTCATATTAAAATAAAACTAGAGGAAAAAATATAGCTCACTAGAGTTGTCTTGTTACCCAGCAGATTTAAACCAGATCTAATGGAATGGAAGGGGAATGACAAGCCAGGGGAAAAAAACACAGCAAGAGACATATAAACTGTGTGCTCCTTTGGATTCTGACCAAACTCAGGGTTTAGGGTTTGGGAGCATTTGGATTCTTTGTGTGAGCCATTTTATCTTGCTTTTATTCTCTCTCCCACTCTTCATTCCCTTCTGTTATAATTCATCTAATTCACACACTCACACACATCAAATACCCAAACACACAAATATTTAATTCAATCTACCTGCTTATTACCTGTATCCTTATGTTGTTGAAACTAATCATCATCTGTCAGCATGTTATGTGATCCAAGACAAAATACTCAGGTTGCAAGGAACTTCAGCCATCTCCTTGTGTCACTCAAAAGATAATGCTAGCTCTTTTGAAGTGTTGTAAAAACCATAGGAAAAACTTTATAAGAAAATCATCCACAATCCTTTTAATTTAATCCATCATTCTTTTTAAATAATCTGTTTCTTTCAACCACCGGTAGTTAATTTCTGTATTAAGGAAGAAAAATTCAAATGTTTTGTTGACATTGTAACTCAATACACAATGATGGCTAATTTTAATAGTGAGATGGAAAAAAAATCATCTTTCCTTCTACTCTCAAGGCTCATCACAGGACTTTTTTAGAGACACTAAAACAAACACGTAGAGGAAATAATGCATTTATCTACTTGAGAGGTCAGGCTTCACTGCTTATCTTCCAATAAAAGTCTATTTAATGAGAAAAAAAAGAACATGGAAAAATAATGAGCGATGAGAGGTAATTATTTTGTCCTAAAGATCAAACAGAAGAGGAAGCCAGCCTTGGCAGCAAGTCCTTAGTAAGTAAAAGAACGTATGTTAACGGCAGCGTTATATTTAGTGACCTCAACCCCATGATTATGCTTTTGAGTCAACTCTCTGAGCCAGGAAGGATCAGGAACCAAGTAGAACAGACCTCATGTCTACTGAACAGAGAGCAGTGACGCTTTTCTGTTTCCTCCAGCATCCTTAGCAGCGTGCTGTGCACGTGATAGGTGACTGCGCATCTTCAAATCAAGAAGGTACTCTAAATTATGTCTCCTTTATGTCTCCATGAGCATGGCTGAGAAGCAGCACTGCATCGGAGGAAATCATCCTGGACATTCCATCATGCACAAGAAAGCTTCCGCCTAATTCCTAGTTTCTTCAACTGTGAAACTACAATAATAATGCCACCCTTGCCTATCTCATAGGTTTGTTATGAGCATCAAGTAAAATAAATAATATGATAGTAATAATAGCATCTTCGTTTATTGAGCACTTAGCTATTAAACATATGCAAAGATTTCACAAGCCTTATCTCATTTAGCCATTGAAACAAACCTATGAAATGAGTAATATTGATCTAATTGTGCCGTTGAGGATAGTTAGGCTCAGAGAATTAAAATTCCACAGATTATAAATAAGAAAGCAGAGAGCTTCAATCCCAAGGATTTTAGGTGACATCTTGTGTAAGTGATCTCAATGAGACTTTACCTATTCATTAAATATCAACAAGGAGAGTGTTCTGTTCTTCCAGCCTCTTTGTTTCCAAATGATAATGACATTAGGAGATAATAATTGCACTTCTGCTGATAACAAAAAATTTCCAGGGGGCTGGCCCAGTGGTGTAGTGGTTAAGTTCGAGTGCTCTGCTTCAGTGGCCCGGGATTCATGGGTTCAGATCCTGGGCATGGACCTAGCACTGCTCATCAAACCACGCTGTGGCAGCATCCCACATAAAATAGAGGAAGATGGGCACAGATGTTAGCTCAGCAACACTCTCCTCAAGCAAAAAAGAGGAAGATTGGCAACAGATGTTAGCTCAGGGCCAATCTTCCTCACAAAAAAAAAGAAAGAAAAAGAAAAGATTTCCACAGTCAAGTTCTAAATTAATAGGATACCAAACCACCAAACCTAAGTTTAAGTAGAAAACTCAGGAAAAATTTAGAGAAAAGAAGTTTCTACTTTCATAGGTAAAGCTCTTTTTTTTTTTTTTTTTTTTTCATTTTCTTTTACCTTCCATTAAAAGGCTGGGGGGGAGGTCTTGTTACTTTTCTTTCTTCTTTGCCCTTGAATGCTGCTAGTAATTGCCTTCTGCTCATGATATGGTCCCCTCATTTACCTAAAGATGGAACTTTTTTAAAATTAAAATCTGCAGTGGAAAAGGTGATATTAGGCCATCTGAGGTCCCCTTCTGCCATTCAAAATCCAGTTAAGGGCATTTAATATCTCTCATTCAGGAAAGGATGCAAATAACCCCTTTGACCAAACTGCTGTCTAATTAGACCAAGAGCACTAAAAAGTCACTCGCTCTCCACTTACTCAATCCCTCGATCCAGCTCTGAAAGACACAAAGGTCTGCCTGCTTTGGAGGGTTTTTCCCTCAGGTAGATAATTGAAATGATTCTTGTTTGGCAGTTCAAGCGCTAAAATGTCATAGCAATGAGTGTCATAAGATAAATATGGGGATAGTTTCTTAAAAATATTTTTTTTGCAATCTGGTGTTGCATATGGATGCCTGGAATAAGTAATGTAAATTGGTCTCTTCTAATTTACATTTAAACAGGGGCTTAAGAAGGATCAGGGAACACCACTCTGCCTGGAAAAGCTACAGCCTAAAAAGAGTGACAGGGATTGTCATCTGTATTATAATCATTACCAAGTTCCTAAAAGGAGACCCTTGTTAGGAATGAATCCGTCTCGGCAGGGGACATCCAAGACTGTGGCGGTTGGATAAAATATGAATCAAGGACTAATGCCAAAAATCCAAATTACGTTTTTTAAAAGAGGATGTTACATTAAAATAATCATAAGCTGGGTAATTATGGAGAATTTATGTATCTTTTAACATAATTAACAACATAAAACACTGAAGTTTGAAATTTAAAGTCCATCTATTTTAAATTAGGCTTCTGAATTTACATATATCATTAGAATAAAAATAAATGGAGAATGGTTAGATTAATAAGTATAAACTAAACATGGATTAGATATTTGTCCATTGTGAATATTACAAAAGAAAGCAAAAATTGCTTCTCATATTAAGCAGATTCTAGTTAACTGCAGGGCATTTACTAAAACTAATATTAAAATTAGCTTAGTTAACTTTTCATATATAACAAGTACTGGGTAAATAAACCCTGTATGAAATCTGGAATGTAATTTATAATGAATTTGTGCTAATGATATTTAATGTTCCTAGTTAAAACGGAAGCTTTATTGAGAATAAATGTTGCTCATTTCCTTCAAAGGGAGTTACCAAACATGTGTAATTTGATAGTAATTTAAGAAATAAAACAATGTTCGCTAGTATAAGTATGATTTACAAGTTTCCTTATGAAAATGCAGTACACACGTTGCATATTTTTCTTACTTGTTTACTGGAAAAACTTCTAAGACTCTATGGACACTGCAAAAATTCAAACAAATGACTATTTGAGAATACGTATTTGTGGTAGGCAGAATAATGGCCCCCCCAAAGATTTCTTTATCCTAATTCCTAGGACCTACGAATATGTAACATTGTTACATAGCAAAAGTGACTTTGCAGATATAATTAAGATTATGAACCTTAAAGTAGGGTGATTATCGTTATCCAAATTATCCAGGAATGCTCAATCTATGAGCCTTTAAAAGCCAAGAACTTTCTCCAGATAAAGTCTGCAGAAGAAAAGAATGTAGCAGCAGCAGCAGGAGAGACGAGGCCTCAGAGGAGGTCAGAGAAAAGGATGAGAACAGCTCTACCTACCTTGGCTGGCTTTGAAGATGGAGGCAGTTTCTGTAGCCTCCAGAAACTGAGAATGACTCCTTGCCAAAAGCCAGGAAGGAAATGGCAACCTCAGGCCTCAACTGCAGGGAACTGAATTCTACCAAGAACCGGAAGGAGGCAGGAAGCAAATTATCCTGTATAGAGTGCAGCTCTAACGACAGCTTGATTTTAGCTCACGGAGACTGTGTACCTTCTAACCTACACAACTATGACATAAGAAATGTGTGTTGTTCTAAGACACAAAGCATGTGATAATTTCTTAAGGCATCAATAGAAAACTAATACTATCCTACATTTATATATACAATATAAACTCTTATTAGTAAGTGAACGGTAAGAAGATCAAAATTCACTTTCACACTAGAACGTCATTGTATCAATATCAACAAGAATTTTGAAATTCTCATTTTAAAAAATAAATTCTTTAAGAATTCACGTCTTAACTCATGACACAAAGCAAAAAAAAACCTTTTTTTAAGACATAGCTTTTAAAAATTGAAGGCGGGTGTTTGCATATTCAACACTGGCAATGGAGCTCACAGTTTAGGAATTTTTTTTTTGTTTTCCTAAGTAAAAATTGTGTGCTCTTGCTCGTTTCTTTTTTGTTTCTTCCAAATAATTTTATCATTTTAATAAAACTATAGTTTATTACTATATCTAGTCTTTATTCATCAATGATATATATATTTTGAATCAACTTTAAGAAACAAATTTGCATTATTGTGTTTTGCTTTTTGTTTGCATATACTCTAAATTATTAAAGAAGAAGTATTCTTAACCAAATGTCTTTGTTGTTTTATTAAAAATAAAATATGGCACCCACAATCAGAAGTTCAATTTCCAGAAACTTCTATCAATTCCTTAGTTTCAACTTGCAATATCATTCTGTTGTGGGAGGGTTGGCTTACCCTGTTCCTCAAGTTTCCATAGACAGGGAGGGAAATTATTCTCTCTCAGAAGAGAACAAAGAGCGTGGAGTGAGCACACACCTCCCTCTGCCCCTTCAGCTTACTTTCCCCACAGAAGACAGGAGGCTTCTCTTGCTTGGTGACATCCCAGGGCCCAATGTCTATTGTCTGCTCTGTCTATTAGAAATGTTCACTTTTCCTAATTATGCTTTTGTATTTGGAAATCGGCATTGAATAATATATGTCAAAGTAAAAGAGAGTTTTGATAAAATAATGACACATAAAGATAAACCACTCAAACAGCTATTTAAGTGTTGTGCTTTGGGTACATTATCACCTAGTCTTTCAGAGGGAAGCATAGGAAAATAATCCCAACATTTTTCACTCTCTTTATTTTGACCATAAGCCAAAAAAAAAAAAAAGGCAGCAAATTCCCCAACTCTATAATAGAAATTCCCAGAGATCCTCAGATTGTTTACAAACATATTCCGTCCTCTGTGCTTGCTTAGCAATTGTTCCTATAATGGCGAAAAGATGACTTATCCTGCATTATAACTTTTTGTACTTACGTGTATTCCCTGTCCCTCCACTTCCTCATCTCTTGTAACTCCCTTACTACTCCTGATCCCTTTACATTCATTTGCAATTTATCTCCAACTCCTAAAGATTCCATTTCCCAAACACTCTAAAATCCGTCCCCTCCACGCCACCACCTGCATCAAAGCTCTATCACCCAGCCCTGTAGCAAAGCAGTTGCCTCCCGACATCTAATCCTGTCTCCATCAAATTTCTTTTCTATTCTATAGACTTGGAGATCTTTCCAAAATGGAAATCAGATAAACCCTCATGCTCTTGGCTACCTCTCAGCCTCTTATTGCATAACTCTTCCCCTCTAAGACGGCAAATAAACACTGAACTCTTAGAGTATACAGGACACATTGTGCTAAGTGCCTTATATATATGATTTCATTTAGTCCTCACAGACCACTCTGAGGTTGCTATGTAACCTGTGTCATCCCCTTAAGCATTTGATGGAGTTGATGTAAAATGTGGTTAAATAATTTGCCCAAAAAGCCACAGCCCATTACTGGTAGCTCTCTGAAACCAAGTAGTTTGAGTCCATAGTCCACATCCTTAACCACCATTCCATCTTTTAGCTTTTAGTTAGTTTCTTCAATGCTGCCTGTCCCTGGTTACATTCTTTACATATGTTTTTCCCTACCTGAGCCACCCTCTTCTCCATCTTTGCCTACATAGCCACTTCTGATACTTTATATCAGCTCAAGCGTGACCTACTCACAGAAGACTTTTTTAACTCTCTGGTCAACACTGTTAGTGGACCCTTATCCCTTTCTTCACAGCACTTACTGCATAATCAGTCACTCAGGGTTGTGTTTATTCCATCAGTCCTATTTCCAACACTAGACATTTCATTAGCTGATGCACTCCGAGAAACAGGAGCCTTGTCTGGCTCTGCTCACTATTGTCCTTACTGCTTATAACCATCTAGAAAGTAGATGCTCAAGAAAACATAGGATAAAAGACTGACGTCATGCTTCTTTCTTCTTTTAAGCACATTCTCTCTAATTAACAACTCAATCCTTTCATGTGATGCTATACAAGCTTCCAGTCATTTTTGAACATCACATCTTTCAGCTGCACCCTCAGAGATAAATCCAATAAGGTTCTTCCTCCTGCTGTAGTTTGAAAACTTCTAGGGAGGCACTTTAACTGGCATGGCTTAAATCAGGTCTTATCCCTAGTCTGTTTGACTCTGATCAAAGAGGCCATATCATGATGCACTTCTGAATATCTGGGCCATTCTCAGAAAGGAGGATACCACAAGGAACTAAGAAGACATTCCAGTCAGTGTTCACTATAACACCCAAATGGATATATATGACTACATCTCAGAAACTAGTCCAACTGACTTTAATCAAAATAATGGTAATAAAATAATCAATTACTGTAAGCAAAGCATGCTGCTAAATGTTTTGCCTATGTTATTTAATTTCATATGTATGATAATCCTGCGAGGTAAGGATCCTTATATGTATTATTATCCCACTTCACACATGAGAAATTGAGGCTTACAGAGCTTAAGTGATTTACTCAGAATCACATGGCTAGAAAATGACAGAGTGAACTCACAATTGTCTAACTCCAAAGTCTGTGCTCAGAACTGTTATACATTCTGCCTTCTTAATAGCAAAGCTATTTGAGTATATAGAGTAACCCAAAATTTACTAGATGACTGGCTCTATCCGTATACAGACGCAAAGGAAAGAACCCACCCAGGAATTATGCACAGAGCCTATAATACAAAGGTGAGTGTTGGGAGGGGGAAGAAGAAGATGTATGCAAAATACTACAAAATACGGCAAGAGTTATCTCTAATGATAGTGAAGGAGTAAATGTAAATAAGTAAGATTATGTGAAGTCCTACTAACCTTGGCTGTGCACACACAAGCAAACACATAGCAAATAAGCAAGGAATTTCAGGCCGTTTCAATACTGTGCATCACCTATCCTGGAGGCTGCACAAAGCCCTTCACCCAAGAGGACACAAAAGGATAAATGCATGTATTGATCAGAAAACCACGATTAAGTGTACACATTTTAATTTTCAAAGTTCAAATTTTTATTTCATCCCCAAAAGTATTCTATATCTACTGAAAAGAAATATTTATAAGAGAAAATACAAATTGAATTTCATATGCTGACTCTCTTTATTTTAGGGTTTCAGGAATAAAAGATAAAAGAAACTAATTTTCTATAAATCCTGGTACATTATCAAAATGGCACATTAAATTTTTCTTATTAAATTGTTTAACTATTTAGCACATTATAAAATTTAAAATGACATTTCTGTTTTAAATGATTAAAAAGCATTGAATTTGAATATAATTTAATAAAAGTATGCAAAATGCATTACCATATGAAGTCAATCTGATCAATTTCGTATTACTCCGTATTATGATGTAGAATACTATTAAAAATGTATTAATATACTTTCCTTTAAAGCACTTTTTCTCTGCTATTGGGCATATGACCAAATGCTTTAATTTATTCTCTAAACATTATCTTGACACTATCGATTTCTGTAATTGTTTTTTGGATTATTTAACTATGAAATATTTCAAGATTTTAGTTTTATGAAAGATGTGAGGCACAATTAAGTTGTCGTATTCTGTTAGATATCTTAGAATGTTCCTGTAATTAAACCAGAAAACTACTTATGAACAGAATCCTGTTCTAATCGTCATTTATTCTAATTCTGATCTGTTTGTAAAGTGAGCTGAAGGATTTAAAACTTAAGGGAAACCATATATTTATGAATCAGGTTTTAAGTATCTGTAATGGAACATTCAAAAGAGCCATTTCTTCTAAAATAAAATACTAAAGTCATAGATTTTTAATATAACAGATCTGGTAAAGATATTAGAGACACCTCTGTGCTTTTAATCATTCAATCAATTAGCACAAATATATTAAGTACCTTCTATGTAACAGAAATATTTCCAAATACATTGAAAGCTGGAAGAATATTCAGTTACGGATTCATTCAATTGACATCTGACTCCAATAATTTCTTTTGTAAAGAATTCTTTTGTATAAGGTTTTGTTAAATAAAACATAATAAGCACTGAGGACATGAAAGCAGCACAAGTACAGAGTAGCTGTGGAATCAGGGGACCCCCTCAATACCACAGCACCCCCAGTCCAACATTTGGGTCCAGCTCATCAGCCCCAGCAGTTCACAAACCTTTGTGTTTGCAACTCCCACGGTAAAGATCTCTTTGCCTCCCCATTTCTGAATATCTCTCAAGTCCTCCTCTTTAACACTCAGCCCCTAGAGACATCTTACAACCAACAAACATCATAATGAGGTTCATTCTAAACTCTATACCTGGCTAACTGCTTTCAGTTCATGTTTATATGTCTTGGTGATGTAAATTGATATCATCAAGCCTGACATTTTCCTTTGCTTTCCAGAACTTACTTATCTAAATTCTGGTTGGATACCAGTCCACTTGGATATCCTACAGGCACTTTTTAGTTAATATCTTAAAAACTGAAGTTACACCATCTTTACTCCCTAATTCACACCTGTGTCTCTCCTTGCATCCCCTGATTCAATGGCGCCAGTATTTACCCATCGCTCAAGGCAAGAACTGGGGAGCTATTCTAGGTGCCTTCCTTTCCTCACTCCAGATTGAGTCAATCACCACATAATGACTTGCTTCACCTTAGATTTATGATCACTCGACTCTAGCATGCTCTTAGCAATCCTACAGCCCCTCGCTGTCAGCTCATTCTCTCTCCTAAATGATTGTTAACAGTTTCTCCTTCTCCTCAGACTACCAACACCCATCCTTGACCTTCATTATCAGCTGATGACTTTGCGTATTATTTCACTGAGAAATAGAAGCAATCCAAAAGACCTTCTACAAGCTCCTGCCTCCACAACTGCATCCTATGAATATGCACACTTGCTGTTAAAAAAAAGTTGACTTCTCCCTACACACCTCTCCAGTTACCCCTGTTTCTCAATTCTTTTATAACACTCCCCCAAAGGAGAGTCTACTTACTGTCTTCAATTTCTCTATTCTGATTCTCTTACTCTCTGCCTTTTTTATTTACTTTTTATCAAAGTTGTATTATCATGTAAAAATTTAAGAAAATAACAGTATCCCATATTCTCCTCCTCAGTGGAAAGAAATTTTAAATCATTTAAGTGAGTGGTTTCACATGTTTTATGGGCTGAATTGTGTCCCCCAAAAATTCACATGCTGAAGTCCTGATGCCCAGTACCTCAGCACAATTGCATTTGGAGATGGGGTCTTTGAAAAGGTAATTAAGCTAAAAGGAGGTCATTAGAGTGGGCCCTAATCCAGTACATACATCTACTTCACTACCTCACTTAATTCCCACGCCATTGGTTCCTTACTAATGGAAATACCCACACAGCTACTACCAAATCAGTTACAGAACAGAACACCTCCAGTCCACCAGCATGCTGGCACGTGTTGATGTGCATGCGTGCATAGGTAACGACAATCTTTTTATGAATTGCTGCCTGGCCAACAACATTTATAAGACATCATTTATTGTAAAGTGAATTTGCTGTGAAGTTAATGAAGGGCCCTGCGCTGGGAAGGACGCGTTCAAAGTCCCTGGGAGGGGACCTTGCAACATGTTTGCATGATAGTATTTTTTATAAAAATTGCAAAAGTGAGGTATTTTAATTGCAACCAGTTAAGTTCAATCACTCTTTCCACTCTGATGTCATTTATATCATCTGTCATGTTACTCTTCGTGATTAGTTAGCAGTAACCAATCATGACCAACCTACTATGCTAACTCACCGGGCATCATGAACTGAAGTGAAATCTTATTGCAATACGAACAGTCACAAGGGCTCCAGCACTGGGAACATGGAGAGGAAAGAGAGTTTGAAATGAATGGAGCCTGAAGCTAGTCTACGTAAAATCATACATGGACGATTCAGTTCTCATCAAAGCCTATTCAAAACACTGCTCTTCTTTTAGAAATATACTCTATAATGCAGCATAGTCCTGACATTGACAAGTACAACATAAAATTTATGATACACCACTATATTGAGGACATTATTGACAAACTACTTGAGAATTGTTGATTCAAAAAGTGCTGAAGATCAGTCTCTGCCTCAGAAAAATCGGAAATGTCCTGAAATCTTACTGCTAATATATGAAGAAAGCTTGATAGAGATTTTTCCCAAATTTGACAAAAATCTGAAACTTCACTTAACATCAGCATTAATTGTTTAACTGAAAGAAAATTTTCTCAATTATAAATAATAAAGCGCAAATTTTGATCAACCATGAATTATCTTTCTTTCCTCTCTCTGCAGAAATTGACTTTACAATATTATTTTCGTAAGAAGAGAAGATCATAATATATACCGCAAAAATGTAGGGAAAATATATTACAGAGGCATGTGTCAGGAAGTTAATTAATAAAAGTAATGTTTTATTTCCCTGGATTTTGTGATGTTTGCAGTATTTTATTTTTTTTAATGTTGTAATTTTCTGTGAATTATTTTATCATTCTAAATAAATATTTACTCATACTTAATTTTTGTAGTTTTATGTTCTTTTTTTTTTTTTTAAGAGAATCCCCATAATTGTATTCAGTTCAGTCGCCAGTAAACCTCGACTTTTCCCCAACTACAATTACTTTTCCTTTCCTGCACACTGGCCTCCTGTGGTCTCTGGAGCCCATCATGCCCCTGGTTCAGGCCTTTGCCCTGCTGTTCTCTGGTTGGCATGCTCTTTCCAGACACAGCAACATGGCTTGCTCTGTGCTTCCTTCTGGGCAACACTCAAAGATCAGTTATTAGGGAAACTTCACTTACCACCATCTGTAAATAGTGCCTCCACCCGCACATATGGTAGCTAGATAAAATACAGGACACCTGGTTACATCTAAATTTCAGATAAACATAATTTTTTAGTGTAATTATGTCCCCTCAAATGTATAGAATATACTCATAGTAAAAAATTATACATTGTTCATCTGAAATTCAAATTAAACCCAGTGTCCTGTAATTTTTTTTGTGGGGGCACTGAATCTGGTAACCCTACCCCACACTTTCTGTCCCCCTACCCCACTTCAGAGCGCGCATTACTGTGTAGTACTACACGTCTACCTTTCTCTTACCACCCAGCTTCCCCTCTAGGATGTAAGCTCCATGATGGTCTGGAGGTTTGCCTGTGTTGTTTGCTCTCTCCAAGCACCTACACTGGTGCCTGGCACATAGCAGTCACTCATGGAATATTAGTTTTAAGAATCAATGAACAAGCAGTCTAAACCTTACAACTTTACATCTTAAATATTTCTCAAATTCTCTCTTTTTCTATCCTAATAAGTCCTGCTCTGTTTAAAGTCCCAGACTATGGCTACTGTGTTCTAACTGGTCTCCCCACTTCCACACAGCTGCTCTGAAGTCCATTCACTATAAATAGCCGTATTGATCCATCTAACCGAACCCCTCCGCTGCACAGACTCCTCAACAGGACCCCATCAACTAGGAGGAAAAAGTCCACGCACTTTGACATGGCACTCGTGGCTTTCATCATGGTACCCCACCTACCTCTCCATCCCACCTGCCACAGCCCTCTGATAGATCTCATCCATTACCCACTTCTTCACACCTGCACACCGATATTGATGAGGTTACTTCTGCCCAGAGCACATGTCCCACCCTTTTTTTTCATGTAATTCTTTCATATCCTTAAGGACTCATTTCACTTATCATTCTCCTCCAGAAATCCCTCCTTTGCATCCACAGGCTGGACTAACTGTGTTTTCTTTCTGGGCTTCCATAGCACTACACACATAATTCTGTCTTAGTATAGTTTATATTGCATTAAAACCAACTTATGTTTTTGCAACTAGAATTTAAGTACTCAAATATAAAGACAGTGTGGCGTTTATCTTTCGTTCATGGCACCTAGCACAATGCATTGCACAAGTATCCTTCTATAGGTGTTCGTTGAACTAAATGAATTCAACTAAAGTTATCCAGATTAAATAGATACTCAAGTATGTCAAATGGAGACTGCTAATCTGGGGTTATTGAAAGATTTATAATGCCCAGTGGCCTTAAGTTTTTTAAAAAAGATATCAATAGATTTTTCAAAATAAAGGGAAACAATTTGTGAATACGTCATGTCCAGAGGTGGCAGAAGGTTCCAGATCAGTACAATGATGAATTCGAGAATGTGGTCATAATGGTAGACACTAAATAGAAGAGAGTAGAATCTCTGAAGTAGCCGAGTCTTAAGAATAATGTCAGGTGGACCAGTGATGGTAAAATTGCTGAGATTGACAGCAGGGGATGGTATAGAGAGGGAAGTGTGAGGCCGGTGCTAAAATCAACAAGCTCAGTGTCGGTGGATCCATGAAAGCAGTAGACATTAGCCTGTAGGATTTGGAAGGTCTGGAAGTGTTGGGCTTCAAGTGAAGAGAAGCAGAGTGACAGGAGCTGGCTAGTGGAATACAATCTGTCAATTGGAGACAGGCTCACCCTACCCCCAGGCTCAAGATACGAGCAGACTAGGCATTTGTGGGGATAAATTCAGGAAGGGAATATAGGAATCATCTCACAAGAACACGTTTTGATTTTTAAAAGTAAGTCTCATGGTGGTCTACATAATACACTTTCTACCCAAATTTCACAGTATATCTGTAATTCTCATAGAACAAATTTCTTTTTACCTTCTTAAAAAATAACTAGGATGAGTGGCATAGGAGTAGAGTTTGAGTGCTCCACTTTGGAGGCCCGCGGTTCTCTGGTTCTTATCCCAGGCACAGACCTATGCACAACTTATTGAGCCACTCTGTGACAGGCATCCAACATATAAAGTGGAGGAAGATGGGCACAGATGTTAGCTCAGGGCCAGTTTTCCTCAGCAAAAAGAGGAGGATTGGCAGAGGATGTTAGCTCAGGTCTAATCTTCCTCAACCAAAAAAAATAAATATCTAAGATGGAGTCAGGGAGGCAAAAAGGAGGAAAATTAATAAGGAGAAGAGGACAGGAAATCAACAAAGAAATCCTGGTAAGAAAGTGGAGTTACCCCTCTTCAGCCTGGAGAAGCTCTCATCTACAAGGTGGCCCATGGCCTATCTCCTCCCCTGCAGAGGGGAGCAGAGTGAGGAAAGAGAGGATTTCTCTTTTTTTTTCTTTTTTTGTGGAAGAATAGCCTTGAGCTAACATCTGCAGCCAATCCTCCTGGTTTTTTGCTGAGGAAGATTGGCCCTGAGCTAACATCCATACCCATCTTCCTCTATTATATATGTGGGACGCCTGCCACAGCATGGCTTGATAAGCAGTGCATTGGTCCACATCTGGGATCCAAACCCGCAAACCATGGGCCACCAAAGCGGAGCATGGAAACTTAACTGCTGCGCCACCGGGCCGGCCCCAAGAGAGGATTTCTTAATGACAAAATGACAGTTCAGTCCTCTACTCAGTGATTCATAAGCTTGCTTTGCATCCGAATTTGCAGGTAACCTTTAAAAAATCGCGTGGGTCTGTATACACTCCCCCTACCTTGCATTCTTATAGAAATCTCCCAAATCACTGTTATTAGGTGTGGTCCTGGTTTGGAGCTACTACTCTAGTTTATGCCAATACTGGGCAACTGGATAGTTCTGACCACAGCCTTGCCCTAAGTCCTAAACCCTGGTGGGTCTCCCTGAGACTGTTGAAGAGAAAGATGTTCTTTTGCCAATGTCCCAGGAAATTAGTTGCCTGCAGACGTTTTTCCATCCACAACTCCACAAAAGCTTGTTTAAAAAAATTGGAAATATACCACTATGACACACAATTTTCCTCTCTCCCTTTTTCTGCTCCTCTCTTTTCTTCCATTAGGGTCCATCAGTCAACAAGAATCAATAAAATAAATGCACATAGTATTTCATCAGCCAGGAACTTGGTTTGTGAGAAAAGGGCCCACGGCACATCTTACTTGTCTCCTCTACACAACTTTGTCATCCTGTTAGACTGCCCCAAAAGTGGGGAATCTATTTCCATTTAAAAAGCTCCTAAATTAAAATAGCATCATGGAAAAATATAACCCAAAAGACATGTATCAAATGAAGGATGTTAAGTAGTAAAAGAAAACTATAGTGTCCCCAAGGAGTCTGAGAATAAGGTCTGAGCACTGCAAGATGGAACCTTCCATCAGATGGCTGTTCAACTTAATTATGTTTTAAGATGTGCACATGTGAAATTAATACTCAGGATCCTGGTGATTCAAAAAGCAGCAATCTACCACCATTTGAATTCATAGTCTTATAATCCATTTTTTCCCATGGAACAGCTAAGTACAATATGATATCGGTGCTCACATTTCTGGAGAGAAAAAACAGTAAGCCTATTTTTTGAAAAAAGAATAATGCATATGTAACTTGAATACAAAAGAGGAGAATTAAGTTAATACCAGGGGGATCCACAAAGCTTCCATCTTTTTAGTCCCAGACCATGTAGAAATCTCCACTTAGCTCCTTAGGTCTATTAGGAATATCATTACACAGAGACCAATGTTACATTGTTAAAACATTCTCTGAGACTCAGGTTATGCTCAGGTCTGTCATAGCTTTGCATGGTCAGAAGTAGAGATACCAAATAAAGGATGAGAGCTAGACTAGTTTGATTGAAGCTACACTGATAATACCCCATTTCTACCTGCCATTCCTCCCCATGTTGCTAATTAACCCTGTCCAGGGACATATGCCACCCTCCACTCTGGTCCAAAGAAGCTCTGATTTCTGTTTTCTGTGTCCCAGCATTTGCTTTCCACAGATGTCTAATATAGGCCATGCCTCCCCAGTGTCTTACAAATCTCTGTTTGGGTGACACCACATCCTCCTGGAACTTCCCGGTTCCTCTGTCTTGGACACTTTTGTGTGAGATCACTCAATTTCATCCTCTCCATCCTGCCTTGTCACTATCACAAGAAAGCAGATTGGCACAGTAGAAAGACTTCAAACTTTGGGATTGAGTCCAGACTTCATTACTCACTCATGGCCATGTGACGTTGGGTAAGTTACTTAACTATTTTGCACACTTTTGTGTGTTTTATTTGTTTGTTTAGGTTAATATAGATGCATTTCACTTATAAGATTATGAGTATCAAATGAGAAAAAGAATGTAAAATATCCAGTACTGGGACCACCATATAAGACGTTTTTGTTAAACCTTGGTTTCTGTCCCTGCCATGGTGCCTACTCCACCAAGAAAGTCAACATCATTGATACTGTGTTGTGCTGATGGACCCCACTAGGGCAGTTGACAAAACACTGAGTCAAACTGCTTTGCTACCATGGCAAGATCTGGCTGATTCACCCTCTTGAACCAAATCTCAGAAGTACAGTCGTTGCTCACTGTCATGCTCCAACCACACTGGCCTTCCCTAAATTGGAACATTCTAGGCTCTTGCTTTCACCAGATTCTTGCTGATATCTTTCTTTTGCCTCTTCACAGGACTACTCCTTCTCCTTAGGTCTCATTGGAAATGTTCTCTCTTTAGAGAAGCTCTTTCTGACTATCCATTTCTAAAGGAAGCCCCTCTTTTTATTTTTTATTCCAGCATCTGCTTTTTTTTCTGAACATGTACCTCAATCTATAATGACGTTTTTATTTGGTTGTGTAGTATAATATAATCTCCCTAGAGATGTTTGTATTCTTTGTATCCCTCATGCCCAGGAAAATGCCTGGCACATAGCATATGTACAATAAATACAGTAGTTGTTGGATGAATGAATGAACAAATTATTTTCATTTCACTACTGCGTCAGTTTTAAAGAAGCTGTTTTGGCTGCATTTCCATTTAAATAAAGCTCTAGGGAGCCTTGATTCTCTTCTTAGCTTTGAAGAAAGACGTGAAAAAGCAAATGAAATATTGGTACTGTGACAGTCTCTTAATGAATGCTCCATATATATTAATTATTTGTGATGATATTTTTGTTAATTAAAAAACAGTTGCCTTAATGCTGGAAAAGCTTACAGTACCTTCCCCTTTTTGCCTTGGATGACTCAACTGTAAAATGAGGAAACTAATCAAATGTCCATCATGGATATTATGAAGATTGAATGAGTTTATACACGTAAAGTGCTCGAAGTGGTACCTGGAACATAGTCAGTGATAAAAATGACATTTCCAGAATTGATACTTACTTCAGTCTGTGGCAAAGACAATTTCAGTTTAACTGATTAATTCATCTCACATCCCTCAGACATGGGCAAAAGGCAGAATCCATGCCGTGTTGATCAACAGAGCCCTGTTGTCATACACAGGGTTAAAGAAAAGTCTGGAATTCCTACTCAGTGAGAATTAGTATAATTTGATACTGATATTACCCGACAAAATGAAAATGTTGTTCCTCTAAACTCCCTGGAGAGATTATATCCTCAAAAAGCTTTGGAGGAAACTGTATCTCCACCAGGAACATGTGACTATCAAAAAGTATTTTAAATCCGTGCTGACCAAACTGATCAGAGATAACAAAACATTTAAGGATCTTCTGGTCAAATGGACACCAAAGCTTGTTGGATAAAATCCATGCCAGTCGGATTTGTGGTAATACATAAGTCAGCAAGTCCCTGGATTTGTCTGTTATATTTTCTGCTGTGTATTATCACGACCCTTGAGTAAAGATTCATTTCAGTACAACAACTAGTGAGATTTTTTTATAGGATTCTACTACAAATTCAGAGTTTTGAACTGACAATAAACTCAATGTGTCTGTTTATAAAGATAAAAAGTTAAAAAAAAAATCTATGTTAATAGAAAACTAAAAATAGCAAATGGTCCCATATTTATATCTCAGTAGTCAGAACACAAATAAACATCCTTGGTGAAAACACATCAGTGCTTCCAATTAAGGCAATATAATTGCATGCTTTGAAGTGGAACAATGGAAAAATCTGACAATCCATTGTATTAATATGAGACACAGACTTTAGAGACATATAAAAAATAACATTTAATCTTTGTAAGGCATCTGCTTCTATATACTTTTTGCATAACATTTATGTATTGTGTGTAAACACACACATTAGATAGATAAATAGATAGCTGGATAGATAAACATATGTTAAAGAGCTAGACGAAATCTGGTGCAACCCACTAATTCACTTTAGAGAGCCATTCGCTGTTACTGCTGCAAGTTCTATTGTCTTCTACAGTTTCATTGTCTTCACGCGATCGTAGAAAAGCTTTACATAGTTAGCCTCAATTAATTAATTTGCTTGCCTGGCACAGATCTCAAATGACCAATGTAAGGGTAAAGGGCAAAGTCTCAAACTAGAAAGTGGCGTGACAGCATAGAGCTATGCTTTTTATCCTATGTGTGTCTTCAAGTGTTTTATTTCATTTATAAAGTGGAGTGCAATATATAACCTTCATAGAGAAAATAACAGGTTAATTAATTATCTTTTGTAAACATCTATTTGGAGCACACAGTTGTTTTCTTAACTTTTCATGAGATTGCACAAGACTATTATTTAGTCATCAGTTTTCAAGTATCACTGATCCCTTTCTTTGCTCTCTAAAACACCAAAACAAAACTAAGCATTATTTGCAAATTTCTTTGTTAAGGATCTTGGTTTCTGGGCCACTGGCTGTGCCTATAACAGTATTTGATTGTACAAGATTTAAGTAAAAGTACCACTTGAATTTCCTTATTAAGAAAGACCTTGACATGGAGTTAAAGAAAACTAGAGGGGTGGGGCATTTAAGGTAATCAATTTGGTGAATGAATAATTAATATTCCTATACTGATGGCTGTAATTTATAGACCCTTAGAAACTCTTTTGCAAGATGGATTGTAGGCCAATGTTGTATAACATAAAAGGAAGCTTCATTAAGACATTTTGGTCTGGATCTGGAAATCAAGTGGGGAGGAAGACAGTCAGTTCTAGAAGAAGGCAAAGAATTAATCACGGTTGCCTTGCACCATCCCAAATATCAGTTACAATTAGAGCAGTTTTGTTTTAATTCCAGTCTCTCAACCTCTGCCATAATCACGGCAAATTCTCTTCCTCCTTTTTTGATTTTTTTTAACATTAAAAAAATCTTTAGCCATTTTCTACTACGTAAAATTAGTTATCCGCCATATCTGAGCCACCTTCCTTTAGAATTGAAAGCCTTATAATGCAACCGTGCTACAGTATTCAAGTAAAGTTGGAGTAACTTTCTGTAATGTTAAATGTTATGACATTAAATTGATTTATTCATAATCCACACTGCTTATGTTGTGAAACATTCAATGCTGTAGACGTAGATTCTTTAGTAAAATGTACTAAATGGAACCCAGAGATGTACTTTATCTAATAGTTCCTAAAGATTCTACAAATGTACCTCTGAAACTCCTTCTGGTACTCATGATCAAAGTTCCAGTCTGACAGTCCTGAAAAGGAAATCAAAATATCCATCAGTGCAGCTGGTATGCAAAAGCCACGCTCTCAGTCATGGCCACATGCACAGTTCCTGCCTTCCCAGGACCATTGTGGTAACTGAACACTCCGGGTCTCATTGTCCCTTTTGTCAATCTGTAACATCATGGGATAAATCCATCAACAGAATTTGGGGTGCAGGCTTTAAAAGTTGAGTCAAAGATGTAATTGATCAGTAATAAGTCTGCACCATCTAAGAAACTGAGTCGAGATGTAGAACTAGTGAGGGCATTAACTGAACTTCTAAATAAAATTTTTAAAAATCAATGAATAATTTAGGGTTGAGCTATACTGTTTCTGCTCTGACTGTATCTGGTACACCGTACTGAGTTTAGATGTCTCTTCAACAGGAATTTTGATTGTAGGTATACATGGCCTGGAGGGGAAATAACAATCATTGTTTTTTATAAATTTTTTTAAATTGGTCATTCGTTAGTGTCACCCATAGCAAGAGATAAATATTAAAGAAGGAATATTTATTCTTTCTTAACAAAGAAAGATGAGGAAGTTAAAGTTTACTAAAAAAAAAAGAAAATGAAGTGGATATACAAGAAATCGAGGAGCAGCCGTCCTTTGTCAAATGGATTATTGCACCAGGAAAGTTCAATATTTGTCATTCTTCTATGATTCCCCTGTACAGGGGTTAAAAGCTTTGTGTTTCAGACTCTGTAACATTGGAGAAATCATTCTGCCGGTTCATTTAGGTGTCTTTGTACATTCTGAGAGACATTTGAAGTGTGGTGGCAGGTTTGGACTCGGGTATTTGAAAGCTTTCGCACTCCTGGCTGAAGCCATCTCAAAGACTAAGATGGAATTGCAGCAAGGACAAAATAATAACACATTAACTTTTAATTCATTGCTATGTTAGAGCCTGAGGGCTTCTGAGAGGCTTAACAAAAGACCACTAAGAATAACATGCTTGAAATAACACTCCAAAGAGGAAAAAAGTAAACAATGAACCTCAAATAATTCAAGGCAAGGGACACTAACAATATATAAGACCAAAAGTAAAAGTCTAAAGAGAAACCAAAAAGCTTTGAGACTGGCCTTTAGGATGGTGCATATGAGAAGGGGAAGAATTTTTAGTTAAAGGCTTTCAAGATCCAACAGATTATACTTTTTGATGGCCAATAGTCTCATTCTGACCTTGACTGCTGCTGTAGGAAATAGCGGGGCATTCAAATATGGCCATGCATTTGCTCCACGTCAGTCAGACACTGAGGATAATGATGGCCAATAATAGAGGTCCTTTTGCTATATTCTTTGCTCTCTGTGGGAGGAAAATCTGAGAAAGATTTTCTATTATACCCCAAATAGCATTCTTTCTGCCAGTCCATAATAGTGGGGAAAGGGAAGAGGATGATTAAATGAGGAAAATAGTTTACCTAGGGAAATATATACATAAAGAAACTTCAGTTTACTTCGCGCCAGTATAGGCTAGGATTCTACTAGGTCCTTTGTGTAAATTTCCTTAATTTTAACAACATTCAGAGGTAGGAATTACTATTTCTCTTCTGTAGACATAAAAATAGAGATGGAGAGTAGTAAGCCATTTGCCCAACACTATTTATTGACTAAGCAGTGGGCAAGATTTTCACCCAAATTTGTGGAGTCCAAAGTCCCAGTCATTAACCATTATGTTTCTCTATCCATTGTTAAATTTCAAGAGCTGTGGGATCATCTCCAGTAAGTCCCGTTTCGTGCTACTTCAGGCAAATATTATCCAGAACATCCTGAGGTCCACTGTATGCTGTTGGGAACTAGCTGACCTCTTGGTGTTTATTAAGAATCCATCTATGAAGGGTACTTACCACCAAAGCTGCACATAGCCCTTCTGCCAGTTAGCTTCCAAAGGACCTGAGGGACGAACTCATTTCACTCAAATGACGACGACTGTAACTCCGTCAACCTGGTGAAGAGAACCAGACCACAGCAACTCATCCAGTATCTGAAACGTTTCATGCTCATTAAACCACAGCCATGACAGAAAAAGTCCACAACCCTATGTGACAAATATCCCACTGATGAAATTTCAAATGAGGACCAGCTTGCTGAAAGATCAAACCCTGCAGAGATTATTTTAATGCCAATCAATAATCAAAACAATTAAGGAAGCCTATACCTATAGTGATCAAGTAAAGTGAAATATTAAATTTCCACTTATTTGGGGCATTATTTCAAGTGTTGATAATAAAACAATTCTGTTCTCAAAATGGATTCGTTGAAGTGGTATAGAGAGGCCTCATCTAAAATCACGTTAATAATTTCTTTACTTTTCTGTAAGATGAGAAAATACCGTCTTATACAAACACCTTCTTCCATAATAGTATAAAAAGTACGGTTTTAAAAATTGAGTCCTAAACATCTCAGCTATAGTTGGAATAGCTTTCAAAACTGAAATGATATGTGAATTCTGAGGAAGTCTCAATTTGAACTCGGTAAGAGTCACCATTCACAATAGAAAGCCATTTCAAATGCAGCGTTTGGGAAGGATCATCCATCACAAGGACTAGCACATTCTCCATGCTAGACTGAAGCTTGGAACTTAATGGGAAGTTACTGACAGCTTTCATCTTCACAGCTGGCCCTGGCATTTGTTAACAAGTCAGTTCTCCTGACAGGCAGATACCATAAGAAGTTCACAATATTCCAATCAACACAATACAAGAAACGCAATCTCCTGAAAAACTATTCCTTCA
This sequence comes from Equus asinus, assembly GCF_041296235.1. Lineage (NCBI taxonomy): Eukaryota > Metazoa > Chordata > Mammalia > Perissodactyla > Equidae > Equus > Equus asinus. The sequence goes on along the minus strand of NC_091805.1, from coordinate 18,478,025 downwards.
ATCTTTTGAACTCATTAAATACATCTTTTAGAGGGCATCAACCAATTATATTTAACAAATCTAGCCTTATGGTTTTCATCACCTTTGATATAACTATTTCTAGCAAACAAATAGTGGAAAAAGTTCAATGTATTAGAATTTCCAAATTCTTTTTCTTTTTTAAATTTCAATTCTCACATTCCAGTTCTACCATTAATTATGTGATCTGCAGCCTATTAAAATGTACATATAGAGTATAATTACAAGTACTATCTTGATTAATTCTCAAAACAATCCTCTATGACAGATACTATTGATTGTTTTTTTGCAAATAAGTAAACTGAGGCTTTAAGAAGTTAAGGGACATGCCTATATTATACTGCTGGGTTTTGGCAAAATGACCAACTTTTTTCCACTGCAATAAAAATCTACTGTACTTTTCCGTAAAGATAGAGAACTGGTCTTAGAATTAAAGTGAGAATAAATAATTTTTTCTATTTTAATATGAGTTAACAACAGTAACTTTTAAAAATTGTATGTACTGGAGTATAAGAGAGTTAGAACTAAGTTTTCTTACAGCCATTTTTTATCCTAAGTCTTACATCAATTTTGTATGTGTGTGTGTATATATACACATACACATAAATATTTGTATATGTATGTATACAGTATACATTATATGTAATATATTACATATTTATATAGAGAGAAAAATTCTGAAAAAGTCTAAATATATAAATTTGTATATATTAAGCAAATTATTGCTCCATAGATGAAATAGGCAGCCTCCTTTGTAGAAAATTTAAAAGACTGAAATAAACCCTTTGTCAAGATTCCGACCACACTACTGCCATCACTACCCTCAGCGCCAGCATTTCACAGTTCCTTAAATCTCCACCAGGAGTCATATTCTTGAGTTGAGGCATCAAAGACTCTCGTTGAAACTCCTATGTTACTGGGTGAGGATGGGGGAGTGTCACTTAAGTCATTGTAAGCTGTTAATATCATTCTACAATACTGTTTAATTAACTATAATCATCTAGCAGGTCCTTGAAGAACTAGATCACCCCGAGCAAGAACAGGTAAGTTCGATATCAGAGGATGGAGAAGGGAGAAGTCAAGGTTTGGTATTCCTAAAATTTGTGTTCGAATTTATTCTATTCCAAGTTCTTCTCATGGCTGATGGAAATGGCCATTGAGTGCAATAATGCACACAAGTTTGTAATCAGACAGCTATTTTTGCATTCTGCAGCATATGGAACTGCTTGTCCTCGGCAAAGCCTCACCTCTCCACAATGACACTAGACTTTTCAGGCCTACAGGGCTATTTCTCATGGTACCAACCATACATAGCTTTTCAGAGCACATTTTCTGTCACCTTGCCTTCTTTCAACTTCTAGTCTCTGCTACTCTTCTTTCTAACTGTCAGGGGACAAATGAAGTGGAAGTGGTAGCTAAAGGCACACTTTTCATTTATAAACCATAATTACATATTTGTGGGTAAACAATCACCTAAATATCAAAGGCAGGTCCAGGACTGGTGCCAGGCATAACAGCATAGCTCATACCTAAACAGCTTCTGGAATCACAAACCACCTATCACAGACTCTTTTCTGAAAACTCCTGCTCTACTCTATACTTAAATAGAGTATGAAAAAATAGAGGATAGTTATTTGGGATATGTATTATCTTAAAATGCGTTTTAATAACAATTCCAAGATAGGAGGGTTGAATTTCTCAGTATGGTTTTCTCTAAGTTTGTCCACATAGTCTCATATATCTGCATTCCAGTGTCAACAAATAAAAGATTTATCAATGATCCTAGGGACTGTTTCCTCTAAGAACACTGCTGAGGCCATGAAATCATCCACTGTGTTCACCCAGGTCTGCTCAAACCATGACAAGTCAAGTCTCTACAGATTTAAAATGTCTTAACATTAGCTTTTCACGTAAAAATTTGTATAGCTTTGTCTGTTAAAAATTTCTCCTCTAAAATGGTTAATATCTTTATTATCATGAGATCAAATATGAAAACTCAAAAAATACCAAGAACCCAATAAACAGACGAGCAAAGGCAAGGACAGCTCACAAATGAGGAGGCACAACTGGAATGAAAACTAAGGAAAACTGTTCAAAACTGTTCAGGGTTTCCATGAATAAAAGAAAACCAAGTAAACCAAAGAGAAATCTTTAACTATAACTTTTTAATTATCTAAAATAAAATTGTGGTTGAGAGCATAAATTGCTCAAGGCTTTTGGAAAGTAATTTAGTAATATGTGTTAAGAGTGTGAAAAGTAACCTTTGAACTCCAGGAAATCAGCCTAAATGTGAGGGAGCAAAGCATGTGAAAAATTGTTTTATCATAGCATTTGTCCTAATATTGCAAAACTAGAAATAATCTAATATCCAACAATAGGAGAAGAGTTACAGAAGTGGTGTTGTAGCCATTACGTTATAATACAAGGCTTAAAAATGATTACATGAAAAAAGATTGGTCAAATGGAGATAACCTGAAGTGGAGTGATCGGTACATGAGTTTATTATGCTATCCTCCAAAAAGAACCTCTCCAGGGAAATTCTTAAACTGCAGTGTTAAAGGAAAGTAAACACGTCTATGTTGGGAGAAAAAAAAATATGGAAAGAAATACAATGAAATGTTAGTAGTGAATAATGTTTTATTAAAGATTTTACTTTTTTGGAGTAGTTTTAGGTTTCCAAGAAAATTGAGAGGGAAGTACAGAGATTTCCCATATGCCCCCACTCGTGTATAGCCTCCCCCACTATCGACATCACTCACCAGAATGGCACATTTCTTACCAAGGATGAACCTACACTGACACATCATAATCCCAAGAGTCCATAGTTTATCTTAGGGTTCATTCTTGGTGTTGTATATTCAGTGGGTTTGGACAAATGTATAATGACATATATCCATCATCATAGTATCATAGAGTGTTTTCACTGTCCTAAAAATCCTCTGTGCTCTGTCTAGTCGTCTCTCCTCCCCTCGACCCTTGGCAACCACTCATCTGTTTATTGTCTCCACAGTTTTGCCTTTTCCAGAATGTCATATAGTTGGAATCATGTAGTATGGAAAAGTTTTTGAAAAATTTTTAGAATCTACCTTTATAATAAAAAGCTAATCATTTGCAAATAAACATACTCTCTTCACGAAACCCGTGGAAACCGTGAGGATTTCTCCATGAAAGTAAAGAAAGTATTGATAAAATAAAGTCTCCAGGAAGATAAAGAAGGTTGACATATTGTTTCTAATAGCTCGACTACGGAACCCTAGAAGAGAAAAATTATGTTTAAAGAAATATTAGAAGTGAAGAAATGGTTTCTTTTCACAAACAAAACACTTGGGAAACAAATATCTGCCCTTGGCAATGAAACACCTTGGCAGACTGACAGCATCAAGACTGGATTGCAGACAAGGAAGAGATAGAACAAAGAGGGAGAACCAGGTAGCTATTGAATAACTGAATCTTTGAGAAAAAAAAGAAGAATGCTTTCCACACAAAGTTAAAAAAAAGAATAGACAATAAACAATAGTCTAAATAGTCTTAATCTCTAAAATAGAGATTTTACTGAGGTAACTATTCTTTTTCCAATCTGCAGAAATATTTGGGTTGCTGCTGATCTGAAAGGACCTCTATTGTTTTCCAGACTTTCAGTATGCTTTGGAAAGGACCCATGACCGGAGGTATTGTTGTCCTTGGAGATTAAGAGAAATGCAGCTCTCTGCTATCGTTCTTCTGATCCTCTCCAATTATAACCAGTTGCAGGCAGTTATGTGTGGCCTTTGCAGCTTAGTGACTACTAAATAATTGGAGTTGAGATGTCAAATATTTCCCTAATGAGCTCAAGGTCCTAAGTAAACCGGAGCTGCAATCACAATAGTGGGGTTGAAATATACTGAAATGTGTGTCTGCTTCTGGATGAGTTAGAGCTGTTATGGCTCCAAAAACATGTGCACGATTGCTTGGGTTGGGGGATGGGAGAAGAAAGAAAGAAAATGAGGATAAAGAAGAAAGGAATCTCTTTCTGTAATAAATTAAGAGGATTATCCTTTTTAAACTGTTATTTCTATCGCTTTGGTTTAGAAACTCAGCCTCAGAATGATTGATTCTGAACACTTCTAATTCTACTCAAATCTAACTAAACGCAGAAAGCTAGAGGAGGAAGGCTCCTTTGGAAAACAAAACGATACCGTAAGCCCTCCTCAGAAAAGACTAGCATATTGGTGGAAGCTTTGCTATTTTTGACAAAGGGGTATCTGGCACCTGTAAGTGCAGATAAACACAGGTGTTACTTATAAACACAGCCAAGCCTCATCCCCCAGTGAATGCTCCGGGTTGCTGCCTGTTCTGTCATGCTGAGGTGAAGGTGAACCAGGGAATGCCGTACCTCCCAGCCTGGATGACTCTGACCGCAGTAAACTTCTTTTCTAAATAAACAGTTAGACATGAACAAGGGTATTGATGGTGCTTGCTACCCTAAAATTTAAGAAAGAATATGCTGATTAAGGTCTATCATTATCATAAAGGAGCGAGAGTCTCCCAGCTTTGGCTCAAGGTCTCTTCTGAGACTCTGCTGGAGTGGGGAAATCAGCGTCCTGCTCGTTGAGATGGTCTTCAAATCCTGTTGCCATTATAGCAAGAATGTGGACATTTTACATTAGCAGATCGCATTAGAAAATAATTTTATGTAGTCCCTCCTCCTGATTGAAACAATTGTTGTGAGCAACCCATGATATGTGAACACAGCTATTTGAATTACATTTTACTAAATGCAAGCTTTCCAATCCTTTGAATCAGCATGTTGGCTGGGGAGCGGGCTTTGCCTCACTATTTGGAGTGTGGACACGTTTGTGCTTGTCTCTTTTTATTGCTTTGGGGATTTTCCCAATGTAAATCCTCTTGGAACTCAACTCTCCAGCTTTGTACAGATGTACTGTAACTGACTCTTTGTTTATGATCCTGTATCCAGGTTTTTTTTCAAATGGGAGTAGACAGATTAGACACACTTCTAAGGGACCTATTGTGCATTGTGAGCACTGTGTGCTTAATTGCAAAAAGGAAAAAAAAAGTAACAACAACAACAACCCAGCTGCTTAATTTATGGATATCGGCAACAGGGCCAGCAATTTCGACATGGAAAGTGGAACTCTCATCATTCACAAAGTTGGCAGGAATTTCTTCTGAATTTCAGACTGAACAAGAATCTCTTTGTTTTTCTCCAATTACTTTTTCAAACAACTAAATTGAGTGCTCATGGAAGGTGCTCGCTTTCCTAAGTAAAGTCCCCTATTTTACCAGTGAACAGGTGCGGCAGAGGGAGTGGCACTTAAGGTATTTCACACTTCCCCAACTTCCATTAGTGTGCCTTGAGCTTAATCTAAATGCTCTGTTTCCAAAGTTGAGCCTCTGTGGCCTGTCTTGGATCTATTCTTTGACATTATCTATAAAACCACCAATTGCAATGGTAATTTTTCAGAATCAGCTAGGCCTGGAAATAAACACATTACTTCTCTAATGTATTACCTCATACAATTTTGAGTCATTTCCTTCTGTACCTGGCTCAGAGCCATCAATATCATAGGGACTCCTCAATGCCCTCCAACTAAAACAGGCATTGTGCGTTGAGGATGGTGAGGGCAAGGCCAATGCCAAAAGCTCTCTTTTGGCCTTGCGTTATTTTTTTCCCAGCTCTCTTCCTGACTTTTCTTTTGTCAGAATTCACCATTTTCCCACCTAACAGTAGATGTTTTGAGGGATAGTCCAGTGATATGAAAGGGTCCCAAATGACCTCTATCTTGATGTGCAACACAGTCTTTCCAGAACATTATGAGAACTCAGTGGCACTTCTTATGAACCTGTCTTTGGAGTCCCAAGACTTTGGAAACTTTTTGAGATAAGGGAACAATAAGTAATTGCTATCTTAGAAATTAAATTCTCTTGGACGACATCCAGAAGGAATTTGCTTTAATTATGAAAGTATTTTCAGAGGAAAATAGTCTTAGAGTTTTAATGTTTTGCAAACAAATGATCTTTAGCATGAAACAATGTCAGAAGAGTAAGTCATGAGAAATACCTGTTCAGCAATAAGTGAAAGGAGTCAGAAAAGAAAACACATGCACATGGAAAATGTTGTTTTTAGAAATAAAAGTGTCAATGCACAATGATCCATTAAACAAAGGCATTCCATCCTAAAGTATTCCACCAGCACTTCTAAAATTCCCAAGTGCAATAGATTTTTGGTTACTAATAATTGAGTCTGGATTCATGCCCAAAAATTGAAGATAAAATGCTCCCATATCCAATTACTAATTCCTTTAACAAGGGTTTGTCTAAATATTTTTCACGTTTTAACCCTTTTGGTTACTGAAATTCCATTTAAGAGAGCAGTTCCATAGGAGACAATTCAATCTTATTTCTGTCCAAGTATTTGGGATGCAGCTGTTTAATGAGATGTAATGAGATTCCCAATTGTTACTGTTATGTGTTTTAGCAAAGAGCTAGTTTTGCATGGCCACATTTGGATTTGTGACCAGAGAACAGTATACTTCCATACACGTAAAGATGTATATAAAATGACAACGTGACCACATATCCAGAAACTTTCTGGAGGAGTAGGCATTTGTTCACTCAGTCAGATAGGCCAGAACCTGAAGTGAAAACATGAATCAATGGTACTGGCTTTAATTTAAATACCTTTTGTATTCAATTTCCTGAACTGCTCATAGAATAAACTTCAAGTTGGGATACTCCTACATGTGCAATTTTTTTTAAAAAATTACCACTGGGTTAGGAATTGGGGGTCTTATTCTAGTCCTGTCGCTAGTTACCTTTAGAAGCTAAGGCAACACACAGCTTCTCAGATGATTTATTTTCTTCCTCATGTACAAGATCATAATGACAACTGTCTTACATTCTTCTCAGGGTGGATACGAAGAGTAAGTGCTAACATACAAGTAAAAGCATGTTAATAAAAGCACCATTCAAATACATGACTTCATTTTATACACCAAAAAAAATCTGATTGTTGGACCATCAAGCCAATGTTCATGAAATTTAAACTGGAGACATATCCTAGCATATCAGAAATGCAACTTTTTTATCTGCCCTTAAAGAGGAGCTAATGGGAAGCCTCATCTGGTTATGACATTTATTCATTCAACAAATCCTTACTGAACTCTCATCATTTTTCAGCCATTTTGCTAGATGCAAGCTACAAAGTGATGAATAAGTCACATATAAACTTTCCTGCATGAAGCTTAGAGTCTACTAAGGATATGAAGCAGATAATCACACGAACAATTATGTACTTGAAATCATGACAGTATTATGAAGGAAGAGTACATTTTGAGAGTATAAAACAAGGCTTAAACTATGCTTCAGTTTTTGGTGAAATTCTCTAAGGAAATAAGCTTGGCTGAGTCCTAAAGGCCAAGTAGGAGTTCCCCAGATAAACGCAGAGGGTAAGATTGCAGGCAGAGAACGCAGCACAGATGAGATCTTGACAGGTGGAAAATCAGGGGCCGAACGGTGCTGGGAGACGTTAGAAGCAGAGGGAGAGACAAGATCACACAGCAATTTAGACACCACTCATCTGGAATAGATGGAAAAAAACTTCAACACAAACAGAAACAAATCCAGAACTGTAAATATAAACTCATGGTTTCTTTTTAACTGAGTCCAAAACTAATAATGTATTATTGCAGCCCTCTCATACTAGATTCTTGTGCCTTGGATCAGCAATTTTTGCACCGTGCTCTCTGGAATCTAGACTTTCCAGAGCTGCCTTGGCACGGGCCTGAGGTGGGCTAGAAACAGGAGAAGAACAGAGAGGGCCTCACTGCTTCGCCCACAAAACACAGCAGGTACACTGTTACTGTATATATTGGGCTTCTGCAAGGACATCATTGGGAGAAAAGATTCCCAAGTCAAGGAAGGCAGGAAGGCGAGAAGAGTTGGGGAGAGAGAGAGAGAGAGAGAAAGTCACTATCTTCAATGAGCAGCAATAAGGTTATTTATAAATGGCCTTCATCCACATTTCTTCTTTTCTGCCTACAGGAGTTTGTGTTTTGTTTTCCGAGAGCTTATCATTGCTTTCTTTGCTGACTGCCTGCCCACAGATCATCATATTGTATCAGATCATTTGCTGGGCCTCGGGGAATCTGTGACGCCTGAAGGGCAGGCTTGCAAGCATCCCTTCACAGAAGGGAGAGCCTTCTCTTTCCACAGGGTGATAGTAATTTGCCTTGACTGTGGCAGTACTTCCTCGGGCTGTCCTTGCTCAGGTTTTAAAACCTTTTTATTGTTGCTTCCAGGACATTGTTCAGGATGGTGGATGGTATTCTGAGACCTGAGGAGAGAGGGATAGCACTCATTGTACCTGCTGTACACTAGAGAAATCTGGACGCCAAGCTCTGTCCCCAGACTGAAACCCACTGTGAGTGACCACCCGCCAGCTCACGGGAAGTGAGAGGACACAGTTTTGCCCTCCCCCGGTCCACATACACCATCCAGCAGGCTAGCTGAATGAAGGCTGACACTGACACAAAATGGATGCAGGCTCAACAACCCTGTAAAAGGTAATATAGGAAGTTAAAGCATAAAGCTGCATCCCAGAATCTCCAGAAGGAGGTAGGGCTGCCAATCCATTCATTATTTTCTAACTATCTTTCTCGTCCCTGGGGGAATGCTACCTCTCTCTCCTCAGGGGCCAGCAAGCTGACAATCCCATGCCAAATCATACATCTGCAAAGCTGCCACGTGTTACCATTTTGGTAAAATTACCTTTGGCAAAATTACTTTTCTTAGTTTTAACTTATTACTGGGGGCAGGGCATGACAGCGAGCAGGGAAAGAAGGTCCTATCAACACCTAACTTGGAGAAACTGCCTCATAGAACTTGCCAGTCATTCCAGGATTACCCAGTTCAAACCAAAACTGTCCAAGACTAGTTGTAAAGGCCAACGTCCATGCTGTAGTTCTAAGACCTCAATAGGCAATATGGCCTCATTCACTCACGTGGCAGAGAGGGGTGTGCTCACCCAGTATTGCACATGTTCCCTGGCATTTTCCAGCCTTCTTTGAAGGTAGGTTAGGGCCACCGACTCTTCTGGCCAATGGGCTGGGAGCTGGAGAGATACTCTGGTCTGACACACTTAAGAGTAGGTGTGAGCTCCGCACAAACTCTCATCTGCTTCCTGAGTGATCAGAAAGCTGGTTGGCAGGCTAAGAGGCTGCATGGATGAAGGCTCCCCTGGTGTCATCATCCTGCGGGACTGCTTGAAAGATCACTTTCCTGTGGTACCCACTGGGATTGCACCAGGACCGCCTACCCTGTATCAACTAATACAAACCACAAAACTAATTTAAGCCAAATCTCCCCCTAAACCTCCTGACTCTTCAAGCTTGCCATCCACTCACTACCATATTTCTCCAAGTTGTGTTTCTTTTGTGTCATGTGATTGCTTCGAGTCTTCACTCTCCGGAGGCTGCATTCTCAAGGATTACCAGTGAGTGAGCTGGAAATATCAAACTATTTCCTCTTATCTTCTTTGACCTCCCTGGAACATTTGGCATTCAGCATTGAAAACCACCTTTTCTGTAAATTCTCTTTTCTCTGTGTTTTTGTGACTCAATCAACTGACAAGTGTTTTTTGAGCAACTATATACACTAAAACCATCTATGTCCCTTGGTCTCTGTTCCCTCTATAGTCTCCCATTGAGATATCTTGTAGCTCTAGTAATAGAGCCTCTAAGCTTCAGTTTCCTAATCTGTAAAATGGGCATAATATCCTCCCTTTCAGATGTCATGAAGATTAAATGAGTTAGTGTTTATAAAGGAACCTATGACAAAGCACAAAATACGGGAGTTTCAGAGTCAATCTCCCTTACTGCTGTTTTTGTGAAGTGACAACTGTTCACAGAAACTTGCAGATCAGTATTTGCAGTCATCACCTTTCCAGCAATTTCCAGTCTTACATTTTTAATTCCTAAAGGACGTTTCAAATGGAACATTCATATTCACCTCAAATCGAATAACTGAGTCAACAATTCCTCACCCTACTCTACCATAACCTTCCACCCCCTAAAAAAGGCTCTATTTCTGCCAGTGGTACCGTTAATAACCCAGTCATCAAGGTTTGATGCTTAATCTCAAGTTTCATTCATTAAAGTCTCCTGCCGATATCATCTTTCCATTTCAGCTTAGTGAAACAGTAACTGAGCAAGAGCATTGTGATTGGAAGCATTTGCTGTCAATTCGAAATTGAATCAGATAAAACCCCTGCGTTCAGGTTGGAGAAGTGTAGACTGGGTTTGTCAGAAGAACAAGATGAGCGAAATTTGAGTGTTTAGCAAAGGGGTCTGTACATCACTGCAACATGAAGCTGCATCCAGGGAGGTAATGGTGGACTCTCCAAGAACTGAAGATACTGATGAGATGGAAGAGAAATTTTAGTGGGATTAAGGGCCAAAGGAACTGGGGGCCTAATACATTTCTGTGTTGGTGCCAATAAGTGAAATAAGGAAGTAGAGGAGTCCTGGGTACTGACAAGGACAGTTGTGGCCATGGGAGAGGGTTGTTAAAAGAGAAAAAAATTTTTAAAAACATTGAAATTAGTTGTCAGGTGCATTATCCACATGTAGGTTGAAGTTGTCCATAGTGGCGGCAGGAGTGGTGATAGAAAGGAGGACGGTGAGGCCATGCCAACCTCCTCAATAACGAGATGTGGTGACTGGAACATAGCAGATGATAATTGGAGGCTCATCCAGATGGCATGAGCCTCAGGGTATTTGGTGTAAAGGTGGCATAGTATGAAAGAGGCAATAGGACAGTTAAGAGAATGCCCTTTGTTGAAGAACTCCGTGCCTTTGCCTTTTTGTAATGGTCATCCACTGCACTCAAGTGGAGCAGTTAAAAATTGGATGGGTCCTTTCAAGGGGATTAGTTGTTGAAATAACTGACACACCTCATTTTAAGAGTTTCTCATATAAAAAGAGGATTTCAACATGGATATCAAAGGCACATTAGAGAGATTTCTAGTAAATTTGTGAGCTATTAAAATTATTTACCTTAAATAAATCTCTAGAGTCTTCTCCATTGCTTCTAACTTACACAGGTCACTAACCAAGACTAACAGAGACCACCCACAAAGAAAGTTAAAAATTTTATTGGCTCCAATTTAGTCGTGTGGATAGCATCCAAAGATTTCCGGTCCCCCAGATTTCATAGGATTGTGAATTTATGTAAACCACCAACATTCTGAGGTTAGTGGTGCAAGGAATAAACAGAGAAAGCTCAACAGATAATTCAAGCTGTGTAGCAATTTGGAAAAAAGTAGTTCTATCTCAGATTAATAAAATGGAAATTGTCCTTCCAGAACTATGTTGCTTCCTGTTACTGCCAAATCTCTTTTGCATTTGTATGATCAAAAACTCATAATCCTATTGAATGCACACAAAATTGGATAATAAAGTTCTCCAAGTGTTACTGTTAGTATCTGCTCACCAGAACCAACACAGAGGGAAAGCTGGGTGCATATAAGATGTTACAATATTATAAACTTCTGAACCTTTTTGATATTTTCTTTTCAGTGTTCAAAATATGTGTCCAAACCAAGAATTGAAAAGTCACTTCTATCCAATAGAATTGGTGTGTCTATCCCATAGAATAGTAATGTGATTACTATTGACTGTATGGGAAAAATAGAATTGTTACGATTTGTATTTTTTGCATCAAGAACTGAAGAAAAGTTTGGCTACACAACCAATTGTTGTTTTGAAATGTTTTTTTCTTGCTTCCACAATATTCTGTCTGGCTGTGAAGTAAAGTGTTATCATATACCAATGCCATAAAATGAGAATATTGTGCATGTGGATAAGAATGCATTAGAGGGAGGGGCAGGAGGCTAGTAGTGATTAACAGAAATTGATAATCCAATATTGATTCTCATTTCCTTTCTTATCCTCAAATTGCCATAAAACAGACCACAAAGAAAATCCCATAAGACAGCAAAAGTTATGCACATAAACTCTTTCATTGACTCCAACTGCAGCATATTAGAAGAATCTCAAGGGCAAATGTTTCCTTTGGAATATTAAATTGGTACAGTACCAAGTGGTTTTTCTATGAACCCTTAAAACAGTATGACTCATAGAAATTCTATGAAGTAGGATGTAAGTAGAGAGAGAGAAATCTTCTCCAAATTCAGCTTTATCCGAATTTTAAAGTAATTCGACTACAAGAGGGGGTAAACTTGCCTCTTATATAGGGAATAAGGGATTTTAAAAATGAAATAGCAAGTTTTGTTTCATTTTGTCTACTTTCTGGAGTTAGAACTTGAGAAGTTCCCTAAGTTTCAAATTGAACATACCTACTCAATGGATGTCATGCTGGTATTGAAGGCTGCGGATGGAAATGGGGAGGGGAGAGGTGGGACGTAGGGAAGACAGTCTGTAATGTGTTCCCTGTTTAACGTTGCTGAATTATTTATGTGCCAGTTGCTTGCCGCATGTTTATCATATAGATTATGCATATACCTGTTAGACAATGAAGAAAAACAGATATAATTTCTTTTTCATCTCACTCTGGAGATGAAAGAAGATGTGTAATCATTAAGGACATGTAGCTGTGCCCTGAAATAGCTTAGGTGATGTTAAACCAAGGAAGTGTGCATGCTGATGCTGGTATTGACATTATTTTAGTGTCTCTAACTATTCATTTTCCCTTATTGTAGACACAATATTCAGCATCCAGGTTAATCCTTTCATATAGAAAGAAAAGTTCCACGTTTGAGATAATTTAGCCCATAGAAATAATCAGTTTACACAGGAAGAGGCTGAAAATTTCCTTTAAAAAACTTTTTTTAAGGATTTTCGTCACAGATAGAGCAGAAAGGAGAAAACAACTAAACAGTGTGAGAGAGAAAGTGGAAAGGAAGAGAAAGAGGCCTAGAATAATACAATATTCTACAGTATTAAATTTTTAATCTCTTACCAGAGCAAGCAATTCCTCTCTGTTGGACAGTGTCATCCTGATGCAACCTCCCAATATCCTGATGACTTAGTGTGACCCACAGAGTTTCTCTTGGTTATGTATAGTTTTCTAGAAATTTGGGTCCATGGTAAGAAATCACTACACTAAGTTTTTCTTGTGGTACAGCAAAGGCTAGGTAATTAATTTCTTGGTATTTGTTGCTTTCTCCACAGGTTTACGATCTGTCCTTTTTCTCTCCCTTAAAAATTATGGCTTCTAACACATGTGCTTGAGAAATTCATCAATAAAATGTGTTTTATGAGGAGACACAATAATATCTATCAGTTTTATGTTAGTTAAGGTAAAAGGAAAACCTCAAATATGAAATTATTTTGTCATTTATTCTAAAAGTTTCAAAAATTTCCCATGTTTTTAATATAGGAAGTTTAGGGGTGGTGAAGAAGAGAATGCTAAAGATTAGCAAGAGATACACTTCAAATAATATTTGAAAGACTAGAGCTATGAAAACTCTTCGTGAGTATTCAGATACCCCACTGGTTTTACGTGAGGTTCCTTATACAACTGAGGCTGTGGAGCTAAGACACGAGGGCCCAGAAGAAAGTGATTAAATGATGTTGCACATGCTCTAATGCACATGTAAACATTTGGCTAAGGATATGTACGCTTTTGTGACATCAGAGTGTGACAGTCCAAAGACATACCATACGGCTCCCTTATGCAGAAGGATCCACTAGAGAACTCCTGTTATGTAGCGAAGCTGAAATATCTGCCTCTTTTATGCAGGCAATATTCCATTTTAAAATGTTTTCCAATCTGGCTCCGAATAACCCCCTCTGTGAACCAAATGTGTTCGTTACCAAATATTCTCCATGGTTTTCCTCCAAGGACCGAAACAGGCTCCAGGTGTTAGTAATGACCTAATCATACGAAAGCCAGCATATTTATGTACTCTTTCCCCCAAGAAAATGTGGATGTGCTTCCTTCTAAGTCTACTTTGCCTCAACAGCCTTCATACATCTGCTGATTATATATTTGTAAATCTCTCCTTTTATCTCCCCAACAGATGCGTGCTGTGATGAGAAATGCCGAAGCACACATTAGAAGCAATGATGGTTATCAGCCTAGCAGAGGCTGATGGGCTTCCTCAGATCTCGCCATGGAACCAATGGAATGCCAGAAAACGATTGGCTGGGGAGCTCTTCCACATTGTCAGGAGTATTGGGAAAAGGCTGCAAGAGAATGATGAGAAAAAACCTGGAGAATGGCAAATGCTTCACTGAAGCAATCTGTTATATTCCTCCTCGCAGAGTGGGATGCCTGGCCTGAGATGAGAGAAGTAAGAGGACTGAGAGGGAGCGAAGGAAATAGAAGCCGAGGAGAGCGGGACAGAAAGCAGAGATTTATAGCATGTATCGTAACCACTCTAACACATTGGGCTTCTCCTGAACTTAATCCAACTTCCACGTTACTGAAAATTTATTATTTCCCTTATGCGTTTGTAGAAAAGACAGAAAATGAGTAAGAAAAATGGAAAGAGACAGAAAAAAGAGACAAAAATGAAGGGGACCAGGAGCCCAATTCCTGTTTCTTTTGCTTTTGTCAGACCAAGTAAAACATTTAAAATCATCAGCAGATATTGGCTGATCCCCATCATTTTGAAAGGGGCTATTCAAACCTTTCAGAGAAGGACCTGGTCCTTGCACCAGTTATTGGCCAAGGTTTGACATGTACTAATAGCACTTCAGGGACAATGGCCTTTTGATGACCATCAGGTACCAGTGCTTCTAAATTGGCCAATTTCATGTGTCAGGAGGCCAGAAGACATACAATCACATAAGAAAAACACTTTAATCCAGTCATTATAAGGTAGGAGCAGAACAAAGTGGCTGAGGTATTTATAGGTATGGCTGTAATTTCAGCCTGGGTTCATTCAGTCAAGAAGATTGTTTCCAGTCTACTAGAAAACACTTCCAATAAGCTTGAATTACAACCTCAATATCTTTCTCTTTTTTTTTTCAGGTTAACATGTGAAGTAAAGAGATTCCCTCAATGTCATAGTTCCTTTTACTGCCTAAAAATTAATGAGTATCTTCCCCTCTAGAAACAAACAGATTATTTCATTTTAATCTCTTAGTAGACTAGTAGTAACAAAATTGGTTTTGCATTTTCCCTTTTGATTAACTTTTCTGCAATTGATCACTGGCCTTAAAAAGATGAGAAGACAGATTTCAGCTGCCATCTTCTATGGAGGTTTTCATTCATTAGTTTTCTTTCTCTTCATTCTCTCACCCTTCAATCTCCTCCTCTCCTATTACATCAGTTACATCTCTTGCCACACCTCACATAATTCCTCTTGTGTGTCTTTGCAACGTCTGATTTGTTATGATGTATTATGCATGCAAATATAATTGAAGAGGAGGAGTTAAGGAGAATGACAGCCTAAAGAGGCACACTTTTTTGACTCTGTCACTCCCAGAACAGAGCATAAAGAGATCCAGGACAACTGGATGTTGTGATAAAAACATTAGAATATCAAATTAAACCATAACAGTGTCCTACTCAACCCACGTCATCTGTTGTAGGAAATGACAGTCCCAAACCAAAGAAAGCTACATGAAGTCAAGGCCATTATTTGTCGTAAAATCTGCCTTTAATTTTTACCTTATGAAAAATAAAATCAAAATTCTCCTTTCAGTGCAATACTTTTGGGTAAGAAATGTATAAACCTCCTTTGTCACACTATATAATTAGTCATTTTCAGACCGCTTAGTTTGTGAAAGTCATATTAACAAAAATTGTTACCTGGAAGATAACTGAATAAATCCTAATGGCACTAACAACAGTCTTAAAAAGTAAGGCATTTTACTTTGATTCTATGTCTAAAAAAAGTAAACTACAATGAGGTGAGAAATAACTTACCCTTTACAAATGAAGTATTATAGAACAAACATGTCCATTAAAAGACGGCTAATAATAAACACATGAAAAGATGTTCAACATCACTAATCATCAGGGAAATGCAAATCGAAACTACACTAAGATACCACCCTAAGCCTGTTAAAAGGGCTATAATCACAAGACTCAAAATAACAAATGTTGGAAAGGGTGTGGAGAGAAGGGAACCCTCATACACTGCTGGTGAGAGTGCAAACTGGTGCAGCCACTATGGAAAACAGTACAGAGATTCCTCAAAAAACTAAGAATAAAACTACCTTATGACATTCCTCAACAAACGGAAAATAGAACTACCTTATGACCCAGCTATCCCACTACTGGGTATCTACCCAAACAACTTGAAATCAACAATCCAAAGTAACATATGTGCCCCTATGTTCATTGCAGCACTATTCACAATAGCCAAGACGTGGAAACTATCCAAGTGCCCATTGACTGATGACTGGATAAAGAAGATGTGGGATATATATATATTTATATATATATAATGGAATACTACTCAGCCAGAAAACAGACAAATTCATCCCATTTGCGACAACATGGATGGACCTGGAGGGTATTATGGTAAGCGAAATAAGCCAGACTGAGAAAGACAAACACGAGATGATTTCACTCATATGTGGAATATAAACAAGCACATGCACAAAGAAAACAGTTCAGTGGTTACCAGGGGAAAGGGGGGTGGGGGGTGGGCACAGGGGGTGAAGGGGAGCACTTATGTGGTGACAGACAAGAAATAATGTACAACTGAAATTTCACAATGATGTAAACTATTATGAATTCAAATAAACAATTTTAAAAAAAGATGGCTAACAGGATGTTTCTTAAAGTATAGTGCTAGAGAAATCATCTCCAAATTATTAAATTTCTAATGGGAACTCTAAGATATGATCTCAAATGGAATCATTTAGTATGGAATAGAGTTCAGACAATAAATTTTAACTTCAAAAAAATAATTCATTGAGCTACTATTTACGTGGTAAAAAGTGACATGGCGCCTTATCTAACTGGGTCTTGACCTGGAGCACCTTCCCTTCCAAACCAGGCCTTTCCCCTTTTCAGACCCACCATTACATGTGCTCATTATCTCTGGAGACCCAGAGAGGTTTGGAAGAGATTCACAGAAAGGAGTCCACATAGATGGGGGAGAGTCTCCAGCTGAAAACTAGCCTCTCTACCTGAGCAAAACGAGAACTAGAAAATAGGCCTAATTGGCAACACATGTTTAGCTTCACCAGCCAAGTCCATTGTCCTGAAAGTTCATTCCTGTCCACTCATGATTTGGACATCTATGGACAGTACAAAAGGAAGAAAATGTGCTCCTTCAACACGTAGAAGAAGGTGGCAATGAGAACAGTCCCTTGGGATGGGGGCTAAAGCAGAAACCCAGGCCCAGAAATGGAATTCTAAGGAGCTGAGATCCAGGCTGGAGACTTTGTTCCTTCTTTTCTGTCTTTCTCTCTTTTCAAAATTTGTTGATTAACTTATTTACATCTTAGGACAAGGAGTCAGTCCTATTTTCATTATCAGCCTTCAAGCCAGACTGGCACAACAACTTTGCATTTAGAAAAGTGCAAACCTCGAGGAAGACCCAGACAAGACTTGACACTGCACTTGCACTACTTCTTCTGAGAGAGAGCCTCCTGCTCACACCCTCCGGGGACACACATGAATACAAGATGGAAACCAACTGACGTAGGGACCGGAACTTTCAACATTTCTGCAGCTATGATAACAGTGAAGGGGTCCACCTGGGCTTACACCTTGCTACATGAACTCTCAGAAACTCATTTTCAGTTTTTTAATTCTTATTCTTATTTATGGAATAAATGCTGTCCTAACAAACCGTCATTAAGGGAGATTGACTTTGCAACTTGAGACAAGTTCCAATGATGTTGGAACTTACTGTGTAGCTCAGATTAGCTTCGAAGAAAGGGCAGCTTCGATGCTACATCAGTGATCTGTGAAGCTTGTCAGCATATTAAGGAAAGGACACAATACTAAACTGCACTGGATTGGGAGGGCGTAGAAGGAGACATAGTCTCTTGAATGACTTGGGAGCTAAGGTATTGGACATTGCCATGTGTGATAATAGAATTCTGCCAGCTAGCCTTCTGGATGTCTAACAACCTTGTATTCTTATACTAAACTCATGTCAACCTTTGACCTGAATTAAAGTGGGGCCTGCCACCAAAATCTAAACTACAGACAGAGCTGTTTAAATGTAGAGCAGCTTACTGTCCTGGCAGCAGGGTGGTTCATCAGAAGGCACCACTGACAGGACGACCAGCTGGGTCAGGTTATCAAATGTCCTTATTTCCCTCGTGGGTTTCTTTCTCAGTAGATCTACCACTCTGACTCCAGCTATGTCCATAGCAGCCCTTCTGGCCTTTGTGGGCCTCCTGCTAGCTAATTCCTGCATTACTCTCATGGAAAGAAAGAGCATCCAGAAAGATTAAGATTTAACAACATGCCAACAGTAGTATCCAAAAGCCTGTCTTTAATGATATGAGTCCCTCCGTGTCCTGACCTGTGCCTCAACCTCCAGGCTCATCCTCCAGTTCTCCACGCTCCCTACTCTAAACTTCAACAATGGCGACCTGATTGCTAAACACTGAATGGACCATGGTAGTCAACAGCTTTACACCTTTGCTTATGTTGTTTCCTCTGGAACATCACCAACCCTTTACCCACCCCATCTCCTTCTTCTTCGACAAATCACTTCCACATTACTTTCCCTGACTCTCCAGTAAGAGTCAACCAGCCCACCAGTGATTTGTTGCACACAACTCCATCAGGGCCTCTACCACATGACCTTGAAACTGCTTACTCTCTCCTCCGTTACTCTGACAACTCTCAGGAGTCCAGGCTTTGCTCCATTATACCAAATTTTTCTAGTTCCAAATCATGACCCCAGGATTAAGAAAGAGGGAGAGGAAAGGAAGCTAGGAAAAAATTTAAAAACAGCCCAGCTTCAACTACTGTGGACAGGGAGAAAAGTAAAGGCAAAAAGTGGTTTAAAAAAATCCATCCCATAAGTGCACAGATAAGTGATTTAAAAGTCGCAATTTTAAATCACACTGCCTAATGTTACTCTGAAGTGCGAGAAATATAAACCTCTGTAAGAGCATTGATGGCTTCTGATATTTAACACATATTTTAGTTCGAATGATTCTGCCACTGGTATCAGTAGGGGAAAAAAGCTCTTTCTTTTAATAAAAGGTAGTTGGACATCCATTTGAACAGTGTGAACCGCCAGCCACCTTTAAGAATATTCATTACCTGCCTTGTTAGACTCAGATGCCATCTTATGCTGGAAGGCAAACTGGTGAACTCTGTGACTTCTCTAAGTCCTTCTCAGCCCTCTGATTTTAGATCTTTGATTTTCTGTTTATGATCTTCCAAAGCAGGGGAATGGACTTGATTTATTCACATTAAGTCCATTGATATATTTTGAATAAGGTATAGAGGAGGGTTTTGAGTGACTACTCACTCATCTGAAGGCCTGTGACCTGTGAACTGCCTCAAGGCTCTCTCTTCAACCTCTCTTTTGGGTATTCCCAACCTATGCAAGCTCTTTCTTAAGCTTTCCACTCTTTGGACGAAGATTTCATTTTCACTATTTATGGAATGAGTCTATTTGTTACCAAACATAGGTCTACTTCTCTAATTAACAGGTATCTCTAAAAAATAAGCAAAGTAGTCAGAACAGAGCTTCATCAAGAATATCTGAATGCTCAGTGAACATCTCTGATCTCAGTGTGTAAAGGACATAGCCCCAGGTAACAGTACCCTCTGAACTAAGTTAGCTCACATTTTTTTCTGAATCTGTCCGTACTTGTCAAGTAAGGGCTTGATTCAACAGCGTGCTGCAGAAGAAGGGCTTTTCTACATCTTGGAGTGGCCATTTCACATCTCCCACTGTAAACTCCGTAGACTACAACTAGCCACATAGATTTCTTCTTTATTCCTTAAAGAAATAGCAATTCTACTATGATTGTAGTAATTTCTCTGGAAAGGCTATTTCTTGCAATTTGAGAAGAGAGTTCTTTTTTCCTCCTCTGGGTGTCTGTTGACTTGAAAGCCTGTGGTTATGCCACGTGCCAGGTGGAGTGAGCACCTTGTGGAGGTGGTACTGCAGCGACCAGATCTACCCAGAAAAGGAACACCATGAGGCTGCCTTTTTAGCAATTACCAGGCACTTGGACTGTAGCACCACATGGCTGTATCCCTCTGTACTCAGGGAGTCGTGCTTGTTTTCGTAAATCCTGTAGAGAAACAGAGCCACTTAATAGTTTCTTTAGAAAGAACACCTACAAATTGAAATGAAATATTGCTATTCATGAAAATAATCCTTTTACAAGATGATTTTGCACTAAAGAAGAGTATTGTGTTTTGTAATTTGTTTTTGAAAACATAATTTGCAATTGTATAGTAGAATTTTGATCAAAAGGGTGAATAAGTTTTCTGCAAGTGACTACAAATACTGATACACACTTTATTTCAATAGTAATTATTTCTCTCAATAGTGTTATATGATTCTTATTCTTACAGATAATAGAGAAAGCATCTGTGAGACAACTGTATTGACAAAACCTCTAAAATTTACTTTTTAATTTTGTCGTAAGAAATGCTAATTGAAACAAATAAATGTGTATTCTCTTTTTTGTTATTACTGTATTCCAAAAAGAAAAGGAAAAAAATAAGTCAAGAAAGTTAAAAAGCATTTATTAAATATCTATTGTGAATCTGGCACCAGAGTAACATGTATGAAAACAGCTAAAAAAACAATTGTCCAGGGGAAGACTCTGCCATCTTAAGCACCATCTTTATTACCTCTAGTAATGCTGGCAAATATTTGCAATGTATGTATGATAACGTGGATGCCATAGAAAACCAACCACCAAATTTCATGGCTTAACCCAATAAAATTTAATTCATGACTCCATAACAGTCTAATTCCACTGTCCCTGGTTAACACGCAGCTTCCACATTTTAATTTACAGACAGAGGCATTTTTAGCTTGCAGCTCTGCCTTCTTCTGGGGTTTTGTAAGGGTCCTTTCAGCCAGACAATGGGGAATGAGAAGAAAGGTCATGTACAGAGATGTCTAAAAGTCAGGTCTGAAAGTCATGCCTATCACTTCTGCTTACATGCCATTGGCTAGAACTCAGTCACGTGGCCACATCTAACTGCAAAGGAAGATAGGAAATGTAGTCTAACTGTGTGCCCCAGAAGAAGAGAAAAAGGATTTGGTGAGCAGCTAGCCACAGAATGAGTTATTGAGAAGAAAACTAGATGGAAATCAAAAGTCAGAATTTTAGCTTTTGTATATCATTAAGAAGTGTACGCTGTGGGATAAATTTTTAATAATTTTGGGCCATTATTTTTGCATTTGTGAAGTTAGGCATGACATAAATGATCCTGCATCAGAAAAGTAGGGGAACAAATTTATGAAAGCAGAATAAAATTGGAAAGAAATTAAAAATACAGTAGTTACAAACCAGAAGGTGTTATCATGTCTGCCTAAAATATGTTTTCTCAACAGTTTTATTGAGGTATAATTGACATACAAAAAATTGTTCATATTTAATGGATGCAGTTTAACTTTTGATATATACATGCACTCATAAACCATCAGATCAAGATAAACATAGCCTATACCCCCAAAAGTCTTCTCCTGCTGCATTTTAATCTCCCGCACACTACCCATCCATTTCTAGGCAACCACCAATCTACTTTTGGTGATTATAAATTAGTTTGCCTTTTCTAGAATTTTATACAAAGAAAAACATACTTCATTTTTTATTGACTTTTTTCATTCATTATAATTATTTTGGGATTCATCCATGTTGTATATATAATTAAAATGTTCATTCAATTGCTGAGTATTATTCCATTGTATGGATACAACACAATTTTCTTATTCATTCATCTGTTGGTGGATATTTGGATTGTTTCCAGGTTTTTGCTCTTACAAATAAAGACCTATGAACATTTGTATACAAGTATTTCTACAGACATAGGGTTTTCATTTTGCTTTGATAAATACCTAGAGGTAGACTGGCGGGATCCATTTGTCCTTTTTTTTTTTTCTTGCCTGCTTTTTCTTCCATCTCTTGGGTCAATTGATCAATTTTTACGATTTCAGTATATCTCTTCTGTTGAATTATTGTTTATATCTTTTAAAAATTTTTTGGTGTTTTCATAGGGTTTTTCAATATACATTTTTAAAGTATCTGAATCTACATTCAAAAAATATTACCACTTCAGTTGTAGTGTTAGAATTTTGTGAGGATATGTTCCTGATTCCTCTCACATATCTTCTGTACCATTGTCATATTTTTTTAAACATATACACTAAACTCACGTTATATTCACACATTACAATATTACTATTTTGATTTAATCAGTATCTTTTAGAGATAACAAGCTATATGAAAAATATAAATTTCATTTTACCTTGATTTATTCATTTTCAACACTTCTCATTTCTTTTAATTGATATCATAATACTTATGCCTGAAAAACCTCCTTTAAAATGCTCTGTAGAGTAGAGCTACTAGGAATGAATTCCCTCCATTTTTGTGTATCTCTGAAAGTACTTATTTCTCCTTCACTTTTAGAGGATACTTTGTCTGGGCATAGAATTCTGGGTTGACAGGTTTTGCTCTGCTTTTGTTTTCTTTCAGCATTCTAAAGATGTCACTTGCCTTCTTGTTCCCACAGTTTCTATGAGAAATCTGCTGTAATTATTATCTTATTTCTCCAAATGTATCTTTTTTCTTCTGGCTTCCATCAAGATTATCTCTTTGTATTTCATTTTTGGTTTAAATATGAAATCCCTAGGTGTGGCTTTTGAGTATTTATCCTACTTCATGTTCTCTTATATTCTTGGACTAGTTTACATAATATCTGTCAATAATTTTAGAAAACTCTGAGGCTATTTCTTCAAATATTTCACCTATTCCATTCTCTCTCCTCTCCTAGAATTCCCGTTATGCCTGCATTAAACCATTTAATATTTTCCCACAGCTCTTGGATGCTCTGTTCTGTTTTCTTTTTTCTCTCTCACTCTTTGTACTTTGTGTTTTAGTTTGTGTAATCTGTTGGCCTCTCTTCAACTTCACTGTTCTTTCCTTGGTATGTCAAGTCTACTGATGAGCCCAAGAAAGACATTCTTCATCAATGTTAGCATGTTTTTTAATTCTTTCATTTCCGTTTGGTTCTTTCTAGTTTCTTCCTCTCTGTTGAAATTACCTGTCTAATCTTGTCTGCAATCTAACTCTTCCCTTAGAGCTTTAAACATATTAGTCACAGTTATTTTAAATTTTCTGTCAAATAATTGCAACCTCCATGTTATAACTGAGATAACCAGTTCTGGGGATTGCTTTGTCTCTCTAGAATGTTTTCCCCTGCCTTTTTGGCTACCTTATAATTTTTTTTCAAAATCCAGGTATCTTGTGTAGAACAGTAGATATTGACATAAATATTTTTATGCTTGAGAATGAGCACACCTTTTTTCTGATAGACCATTAGTGAGGGGTTTATGTTAATCTAGTCAGGAGTTGGACTGTGTTTGAGATTTGTTGTTGCTATGACTGGCCTCAATTCACCATAGGCTTTGAATTCCCCCAGTGATATCTTGGATTTAGGGTGTAGGATGGTTGTCAGAGAAGATTGGGTGTTTTGTGTGTGTGTGTGTGAGGAAGATTGGCCTGGAGCTAACATCTGTTACCAATCTCCCTCTTTTTGCTTGAGGAAGATTGTTGCTGAGCTAACATCTGTGTCAGTCTTCCTCTACTTTATGTGAGATGCCGCCACAGCATGACTTGATGAGCGTTGCTAGGTCCACACTCAGGATCCAAACCTGTCAACCCCAGGCCACTGAAGCAAAGGACACAAACTTAACCACTTATG
This sequence comes from Equus asinus, assembly GCF_041296235.1. Lineage (NCBI taxonomy): Eukaryota > Metazoa > Chordata > Mammalia > Perissodactyla > Equidae > Equus > Equus asinus. The sequence goes on along the minus strand of NC_091805.1, from coordinate 18,454,157 downwards.
CCACTGGGCCAGCTCCTGTCAGAGATGACTTTTAGAGTATTTATTCTCCCTTCCGTATTGTATTTTCCCACTGCACTTCTCTCCAGAGAGAATCTGTTCTTTGTGGCTCTCTCAGCTGTATTCCACTGCTATTTTTACTCAATACTTCTTAGCCTGTGGGGGAAAGGGGTCATTCTCCAATGTTTTGATTAAGACAATCTTAGGCTGATACAATCTCTGTGAGTCCAACTGGGGTGTGTTTTTCACAACTCTCCTGCCTTTCTTCCTGCTGTAGTGTTGAGCCTGGAACTTATTCTGCTCCTCCTCATGGATAGTACTTTAAAAAAAGAAAAATGCCCTTTCCCAAATGGGTTTCTACCAGCGCCCTAAAGCAACACTTCTTTGTTGCTCTTTGCTATCACCACCTACCCTCAAAAATTAAGGCTTTCAATCTGAAAGGGAGAGAGGAAAAATGTTCTGGGTGGAGTTTTGGCAGTGACTGCTCTTCCCTTCCTCCAAAGAGCATCATGAGATAACCTATCTCAGGACTCTCCCCATCATCCCTGTTAGTGCCTTGTGGGGTTAAAGCAAGAGTGTGAGAATGTTATAATATCTGAAGCCCCTAGGGGCTTTCCACTCTCATGCCAGCCACGTTCCAAGTTTAGTAATTTGTTAACAATTTTTAGTTGTATCTTCTTACCAGCTTACTGTACAACAGCCAAAGTTGTCTGCCCCAAGTTAGCAAATGCTTGAATCCTATTGCTCTCTGTAAATGCCTCACTACCAAGATTTCCTATTGCAATTCTCCTGTAAATTCATGAAAAGGCATTAATTTACAGTTTTTCTGGTATTTTCCTTGTTGCAATGTTCTTTCCATCTCCAAACTGAAATAGAAGCCAACCTAGTTATGGAATTCTTCATTGACAGTTTTTCTTCTTTCAAAATGTTTCTCCACTGTCTTGTCACTTGCCAGCATTTTTTGTTACACTGTAAATCACATGTCTTGTTATCCAGCTGCTCTTAAGATTTTCATTTTGGGGGCCGGCCCTGTGGCCGAGTGGTTAAGTTCGTGCGCTCCACTTCGGGGCCCAGGGTTTCACCAGTTTGGATCCTGGGTGCGGAATGGCACCATTCATCAAGCCATGCCGAGGTGGCATCCCACATGCCACAACTAGAAGGACTCACAACTAAAAATACACCGGGGGGCTTTGGGGAGAAAAAGGAAAAATAAAATCTTTAAAAAAGAAAAAAAAAGATTTTCGTTTTATCACTCATTTTGAGTAAATAGATTATTTTGTGCCTTAGTATAGTTTTCTTCTTGGGGTTCATCGAGCATCTTGGATCTGTGGGCTTATAGTTTTCATCAAATTTAGAAATTTTTGCCATTATTTCTTCAAATATCTTCTGTCCCCCCCTCCTCTCTCCTCTCCTTTGGGATTCCGATTATACACACATTGGGTCGCCTGAAGTAGTCCCTCAGCTCCCTGGTGGTCTGGTTTTGTTGGTGGTGATGTTTTCTTTGAATCTTTTTTCCCTGTTTTTCTTTTTGGATAGTTTCTATTGTTTGATCTTAAAGTTCACTAGTCTTTTTTCCTGTAATACCTAATCTCTCATTAATCCTATCCAATGTGTTTTTCATCTCAGATATTAGAGTTTTCCTCTGCAGAAGTTTGATTTTGATTTTTTATCTTGCATGTCTTTGTATAACATTTCAATCTTCTCCCTAGCTTTTTGAATATATGGATCATAACTGTTTTAATGTCCTTTTCTACTAATTCCAACATCTGTTTCAGAGGTGGGTTCGTTTCAGTTAATTAATTTTTCTCCTCATTACGGACTTCATTTTCCTGCTTCTTTTCATGCCTGGTAATTTGTTGATTGCATGCCAGAAATTGTGAATCATACCTTGTTGGGTGATGGATATTTTTATATTCTTCTAAAATTCTTGAGCTTTATTCTGGGATTCAGTTAAGTAACTTGGAAACAGTTTGATCCTTTTAGGTCTTGCTTTTAAAGATTTGTTAAGCTGAAGTAAAATAGTAGTCTATGTCTAACTTTTCCCCTCTACTGAGGCAAAATCCTTCTCAGTATTTACCCGATTCTCTGTGAATTACATGATTGTCCAGTCTGGCTAGAGAATAAGCAATATTCTTGACCCAGTGTCAGTCTGAGTACTGTTGCTTCTAATGCTATCAGATAGTTCTTTTCTGGGTCTCTCGTAGTTTCCTCACACATATTTGCTGAGCAGCACTGTGTTGATTACTCAAGGAAGACTCCCTATAGCTACCTGGAGGTAGTTTTTGCTTATTTATTTGTTTGATTTTTGTGTTCCTCAGTGCCCCTAGACTCTCAGCTCCTTCTCTCCAGCTCAGGAAGTCTAGAGGGCACTGCCTGGGTTCCCTCTCCATGCACTGCAGCCTGGAAATCTTCTTAAGGCAATAAACCAAGGCAATCACAGGACTTTCCTCATTTGTTTCCTGACTCTTGGGAATCACTGTCCTTCATTCTTTAATGTTCAATGTCTTGAAAACTCTAGCATCATATATTTTGTCCAAGTTTTCAGTTATTTCAAGTAGGAGGATAAATCTGATGTCGTATTTTTCCATCTTGGTTGGGAGCAACAATCTTAAAACATATTTGAGTACACAAAATATGTTGAACCTTTCCAGAACACACAACCTCTTCATTACAAATACTCATAGCATAATGCACTCATGATGAAATGATGGCATGGTATGGTTTTAGCATTTATACTAGATAGTTCATCTTTTTTTCCTTGCTCTCCAGCATCCATTCCTCTTTTTTCTCTGACATTACACCAAAATTCCTCTGGAGAATCTGCCTTCCTGACTAGTCCATCTGGTTTATTTGGGGCTCTATTCTTGGTTTAGATAATCGAAAATAATTGTTCAATGTATTTTACATTTTTTCTTGTCCTAAATGAGGTTAGGCAAATCTTCATATGCTTAAGAACCATTTGTATTTCCTTTTCAATGAACTATCGGTTCATATTCTGGGTCCATTTTTTCTTTTGGGTTGTTTGTCCCTCTCTCAACAATTTCTATGAGCTCTCTGTGTAGCTGAGAGATTGACACATTAGTCTCAACTGGTTGCATTGATCGTTTGTTTGCCCATTGATTTTTCCTCTTTCCGAAAGCACTTTTTTGCTCAACTGATGATCTTTATTTTTAATGTAGTAAATATTTTCTGTTTTGACTTCTAGATTTTTAATCATGGTTAGGCCTTTTCTATTCCTATAAAGGATTTCTCCAATGTCTCCTTTTAGTACTTTTACTGTTTCATTTATGTGGCCTCTTACAAATTAGTTCCTAACATTTATTAAGAATCTTCCCCTAATGTTCCAGCCACAGTGACTTGTTTCTGAATTATTGCAGCACCGATTGACTCATATCATTTAATATAATTATCTGCTTTCTCAATATTTTTATATTACAGTCACGTGTTGCTTAATGATGGGGACACATTCTGAGAAATGTGTGTTTATGTGATTTTTTCACTGTGCAAGCATCATAGAGTGTACTTACACAAACCTAAATAGTATAGCCTACTACACACCTAAGCTATTTGGTACTAACCTTATGGGACCATCGCCGTATATGTGGCCTGTTGTTGACCAAAATGTCATTATGTGGCGCATGACTATATATTGTTTTATCTACTGCACGGACCCTAGCTAAACTATGAATTCAGTGACAACATAGATCACATATTTTCTTCTTTTGTTTCCACAAAGTCCTAGTATAATGCTGAACACAGCACACAACTTACTAAAAGCTAGATGTTGACACCAAAGTATAAAGGAAGATATTGTATTCTCCGCCTTGTTAATTCCTCAGGGTGTTTTATTAAGTGGTGTTTTTCTAATGATTGCTCAATTAACGTTTTAAAAATTCTGACTATATTCATAATTAAAGTAAAGGTATGTGTTCTTTGTGCTATAATAATTTGAAAAATCTCATAACGTATACACAATATACATGATACATATGTAATGATAAATATATGATATTTTATAATAACAGTACTCTTGCCACAATTCAATGGACTTTACATAGTTTAATTTCAACTTTACCACAACCTTCACAGTGACTTTTCTTTTGATTATGTTCCGGTTTCTTCAAGTCCTATAACATGATCTCATTTTGACGCCTATAGCTTAAAATCATTTTCCTCAAATCTCTTAAATTCCTGATTTCCTAAATACTGTGCATCTTGGACAAGTTATGTAACTTTCATGAACTTATTTTCCTACTTATGAATGGAAATAAGAAGATCTTTGTTCAAAACGCAAGAATTAAAAAAAAGAAACCCTAATCTAAAACTAAAATGCCTAGTACAGAGCCTGGTACACAGTCAGCATTCAGAAAGTGGTATTATCATCATTATGATCATCTCCATGGTCTTTGTTCTGAGTTGTTTCTTTTAGTTCTTTTTATAACCTCTTTCGTGTATGATTTCTTTCTTTTTTTTCTCTTTCCCTCCTTCTTTCTATTGTTTCTGCTATTTTTTCTTTAGTCTGCTCACTAGCTCCAATCTTGCTTTTACTTTACTTTTCTACTCTGAGTACACTCTGCCCTTCATCAGCCATCTTGAAATATTGGGAAACATGATGTGCTTTACTCAAATGCTCAGATTAACTTATTTTTTTTCTGTATGAGCTAGGCATTAGCTAAAAGAGGCACAACAAATTTAGTCATCCAGCATAAGCACTGAGCCACCACTCCCCAGACGTAAGAAGTGTAACCCTCCTCCTCTTCCCTCACCATGTACCTCTTCTTTTCCACATTCCCCTCTCTTCCTTTGGATCCATCACAGATCCAAGCAGAAAACATTTTTCCCAGTGTAGAAAAGTACCATAAAAAGCCCACAGGTCTGCCAGGTGACAACCTTCACATGGAGTTCCATGCCATCTTGCACAGGGCCTTGATCGTCACCTCTGAAACTACCATCTCGAATGAGGAATCATCAAAGTAACTACAAGTTATTGAATGTTCGTTACTTACCAAGCAATATTCTGGAAGTTTTATGAGTGTTATCTCATGGAATCTTCGTCAAAACATTGAAGTAGATATTAGGACCTATTTACAATGAGTAAACCAAGGCTTAGAGATGTTAAGTAAGTTACCCAAGGTCACACAGCTAATGAGTGGCAGGTACAAGATCTGAACCCAAATGGGTATGACTCCAAAATCCATGCATTCTGCCTATAAAACCAATCCTATACTTTAAGAAAAGAAATTACAGTCACCATGTCACTTGACGCTTTTCCTCTCAAAACAAACACCTAGTGAGAATGACAGAATACACAGGGATTAGCTTTGAACCTGGAAAATGCCTCAGAAATAACCAATCAAATAACCTCTGAACCAACAGCAGATATCACAGAGCAAGTTAAAAAACAACGCTTCAGTGAAACAAAACTTCCAGGGAGAATTAAAAATGCTCTTTGGACCCAACACAATATTTTACTAAGGGTACAGTACATTTTCCCTTCAATTTTGAAGTGGAGAAAATGTCAGCTTTGCTTTCATATTTTTTAAGTTCAGGATGGTCAAATATTGAACTTCAGACCCTCTCAATTGATAAGTCTTCACCATCCCTTGAACTCCTTGTATAATAAGAACGAAATGCATTTCCATTGTCTGTTGTTTGTTCTAAACGCCTGCCTGTTGTTGTTTTTTTAACTCTGTTTTTAAATTGGTAATTTTCACTACCTCATGCAATCTTCTAAATTACTTTTTAGAGTGCTGGCTATTAATATTTTAGGTAGCTTTGATGTTTTACTTTATAGTCTTCAATTTTATTTTACATTTCACAGGTTCCTAGTAGCAAATAATCCTACAGGCAATTTTCTCACACTGCAACTATTCCTTGAAAGATATGCTAATGCAGCACGACACTTGCAATACTGGGGGTTAAGTTAATCACCCAAAATGAGTTGTATTACTGTCAGCGGTGTATAAAGACGTCCCATAGCGAATTACAAGGAAGGCTAGCTTTAAAGCTGCATTTCAAAAAATACCCAAAGCTGGAGATGAACAAAAATAAGCATTTATTTCAAAGTCCATTGAGCTAAAGAATCAAACATTTGTTATTTCTGGTCTCAAAGTTACACAGTATAAATAAAGGGATTCACATCCTTTTCAAAATTTAATTACCAGGAAAACCCTTGCAGATCACACCCTGTCTCTGGGCAAGACAAACACTGCCTAGCAGTTTCTACTTCCATATTTGTTTTCAGAGGAAGTAATCACTATTTTGCTGTCTAGCTGAACCACATGCCAGTTCTAAATTCCTAGGGACCAAATTGCCATCCTCTGCTCCTTCAGAGAAAGTGACACTTACGGCAACATCACAATCTAAACACAACTTTGCCAGAAAACAGGAGGCAGTACAGTGCGCATGTGTTCATCTATTTCTTTCCACTGGTCAGCTTTTATATGTGCTTTATGTATGGATGAAATTGGAGATTTAAGGACCTGTCGATGATGTGACCTTTCCAAATCTTTGAAATCCAAGTCACTTGTAATACTGTTTGGTATCAATTTCGTGACAGTGAAGGCACACCCAATCACCCTAATTTCTGGCCTCCAGTGTGCCTTACTTTGTTCTTGGGAGAGACCGACAAAACCTTGCTCCCACGCCCAGATGCGCAGCGGCGCACTCTCCATCTTCTAGGTGCTCTCATACATGCAAAGCTAAAGCAGCCATCACTGCCAGCCCTGATTCTGATTGGCAGCATCATATATGCGTTGCAACAGTGCTTTTCCATATAGGCAGCAGATTAAGGACTTTTGGAAAGCCTTAATCCTTTCTGTCAGAAGGGTACTTCTCAGTAGACTGGCTGATGCAAACTGAGGTAGAGTTCCGAGCTGCATTTTAAACCAGCAGCAAGTCTGCACTTAACAGTGATCTAGAGTTCTCTTTCCTGTCTTGCAAAAATATTGAAATAAGATTTAGTTACAATGTTGTGATATGCATTTTTATGAGAGAAGAAATATATTGTGAAACGCACATCACTTCACTTGAAAAGATCAAGAGAGCGGGGAAGGAATAAAGGTTTACCAGGAACATAGTATTTATTTGCCATGCATATTTGATATGAGTTCATTAAATACGCAATAGAAATGTCAACAGAAAGTGCTGTTTAGATGCTATGAAAACAAACTGCCCTGGTATTAACATTGGAATATACTAAGCTGTGGTTAAATATAAGCCTTATTTACTATACAGTAAAGAAATATTTTATTGACTATTGTTAAATAACCATCTACTCAGCCTAATTGAATGTACCCTTTATTTATAAAGACTGATGGATTGAATACTGTGACAGTGTGGTTGGCACTTTTATATAGCGTCCCTTTGCCATGACATGGATTTTTCTTTTCTCACCCCTTGACATTCAATAATTAGCAATTATCGCCAGTCCGTGCCTAATTTGAGAGTATTTTCTCAGTCTCCCTGGCCCATTGCCAAAGCTCTATCCAGTGAGGAAGCAAAGCACAGAAGCCTCTCTTTAAGGAACCCTCGCTGTGGAACCAGAGTGCGTGCGACTGCGCCACAGCATGAAAATCCACTCGGTGGCACAAGGAAGGGTTTCCTAAGACAGAGTAGACTCATTTGAGCGTCTTCTGGGATTTGAATTTAATCATAGATATTTTGGATTCAAATGCAGATACCTCGGGCAGAAATAGAAGGCTGGGTAGTCTTCCTGGCACATTGCCTTCCTGACGATCATTAACATAACGCAAAAGTAGGAAGAGAGGAGACTATTATTATCCTTCTGTCTCATGCAATATGCAGGAAAGCTATACCTGCTGTAATTAATACTGACCCTTTCTTTACTGGTAGCTCACAGAGCAATTTTTAGGCAAGAATAGCAGGAGAACAAATGCATAGTTGAAATTTTTAAAACCCCGGCTTTTGCCTTCAAATGACTTCTGCCACTATTCTGACCTTAATCCTTTAGGGTGGTAGAAATAAAGACCATGAGTACACGAGTACATGAACACATTGCTGTCAGGGTCTATAAACACTTTACAAACATAAGGAAAACACTGGGACTTCTTCAAACTCACTTGTAAGATGTTTGAACCATGTACTCAAATGCCATTTCTCTGATTAAAGTTAATAACGCAAGAATGTATTTATCAAATATTCTTAATTTTAATGCTGCATATTTTAGTTGTTTGTCATTTTGTGATTTCTGAAGCACCTATTAGTAGAGCTGTTGACATGAAGTCAGAGATATTAATTTTTTTAATGATTTTTTAATTTAATGGCAGTGTGTGGCCTTCTTTTGTCTCCCTCTACTCAGCTTTTTAGATGAAAAGGTTTGAATGAATAGCTATTTTTCAAGGTTCAGGATTCAAAAGCAAAGGGTATAAACTCTAAAATTAACTTCCAGTCATATTGATGGAATAATGGATTCAAGTTATATGGTTTCAGTCACCCGTCATTCGTCATTCTTCTCTAATTATTTTCCGCAAATTTCCCACTGCCACCTAGACTAATTCCAGATCAGGAATTTCATGTTCTAGTTGGACTCTGATAAACATGAAGATTAACATAAAGTTCTGGGGTTGGCCTGGTGCCGTAGTGGTTAAGCTCACATGTTCCGCTTTGGTGGCCTGGGGTTCACCCGTTCAGATCCCAGGCGCAGACATAGACATCACTCGTCAGCCCACGCTGTGGCAGGCGTCCCCCATACAAAATAGACGAAGACTGGCGTGGATGTTAGCTCAACGACAATCTTCCTCAAGTAAAAAGAGGAGGATTGGCAACGATGTTAGCTCAGGGCCAATCTTCCTCACACACACAAAAAAAATCAAAGTTCTCTCTCTAGAGGAAAATATAGAATTTTCACATAAAAAACTAGGTAACATACAAGTATCCCCAGTAGTTTTGACCAAGCCACTCGTTATTTTGCACAAATTTCTCTTTCAATAAATGTCTATGAAAAACACCTTATTTGCAATTTTTTTCTCTTCATGACCATCCATCACTCAACATCTTAGCTAACACACAATACCAATAACCAGCTAAGTTGGTCCCAAATTAGCCAGTTTCTGGTAAAATTTAGTTTTTCCTTCACATTTGAGTTGATGCAATACTGAATATAGAAATTCATTTTGCTAATGAAAAATTGGTCAAGCTGTACAGAATTCTCAAATGCGTTATTGTGTATGTTAAAAATATCAAGACCGGCAGATGCCAAGGAACTGTCAAAATTCATTACCACAGTCTTTGCCATCTCATCCCTCTCCTTCTTTCTTTCCCAACATGTAGCTCCTTTTCTGGGGTTGCCTTTTCCTTGTAATAGCATCGCCATTAATTCAGTCAACCAAGCTACAAACCCAGGAGTCGTCTTTGACAGCTCTTCCTCCCTTGCCTCCTTTTCGCTGCCTACAGTGCTTCTCCTTGTCAATACACCCTCTCCCTTGTTGCCATAATTGTTGTTCTAACATGAACTTCAACTACAGCTGGTACAGTGGGAAAAGGAGAGGATATGAGGGTGATGATATTATTGATCACCTTATTCATGTCATTGATGCTGTGCCATCTATTCTGTTTAAAACAAGAATAGGTTTTGGAATGAAAATTATGACTTTGAGTGTAACACTTACAATCAGGTGTTCTTGGACACACTACTCAACCTTACTACTAAACATTGGTTTCCTCATCCACAGGATGCTGATAAATTGGAATTCCTCTTATCCAATACTCAATTTCATACAATTTCTTGTCAATGAAGACTCTTAAGTAATTAGTCTGTATTCATTTTTCTATACTGTTTCATGCAATCAATCCTTTATAATCTAGCTTCCATTTCACCACAACTAAATCTACTCTTGCCCAAATCATCCATGAATTCTAATCCCAGACTCTATAGACATGTTTCAGCCTATATCTTAGCGAACCTACTCTTGGGATTTAGCTCATTTATTCTCAATGAGTAATCAAGTGTTCCGGTCCCATTTCTGATTCTCCATACCTATTTGACAGTTCCTTCCTTCTATCCTTCATAGGGCTTCTATTTTATTCAAGTTCTGATTTTCCCTCGGGGTTTCATTCTTGACAATTTCTCTCTACCACTAAATTTCAGGTTTGCCGGGCTGACCACGTGGCCTACTGGCTAAGTTTGACACACTCTGCTTCGGCATCCAGGGTTCAGTTCTGTGGTGGGGACCTACACCACTCATCAGTGGCCATGCTGCGGTGGAAGCCCACATACAAAAACTAGAGGAAGATTGACACAGATGCTAGCTCAGGGCAAATCTTCCCCAGCTAAAATAAATAAACAGATAAATAAATAAATTTCAGGTTTGCATATTAATTTGACTGCTATATATATGATGTTGGCTGTCTCATGGCCATTTTTATTTTATTTTATTTTTTTAAACATAATGCTTATTTTTTCTTTTTAAAGATTGACACCTGAGCTAACAACTGTTGCCAATCTTCATGTTTTTTCCTTCTTCTTTGCCCCAAAGCCCCCCCAGTACCTAGTTGTATGTTCTTGTTGTGAATGCCTCTGGTTGTGCTATGTGGGATGCCGCCTCAGCATGGCCTGATGAATGGTGCCATGTCTGCACCCAGAATCCAAATTGGTGAAACCCTGGGCTGCCAAAGGGGAGCATGCAAACTTAACCACTCAGCCACAGGGCCGGCCCCTCATGGCCATTTTTAAATCAGCATGTCTTAACCAGAACTCATATTATCTCTGAAAAGGCTCATTCTCCTCTTTGATATTAACATAAAATTTCTTCAATATGCAAGGCAGAAACCAGCCTTTCTAACTTCTTCCTCTTCATCACTCATCCTGTGGTTAATCACCTGATACTTAGAAGTCTTTCCTGATTATTTCTTGGATATATTACCTGCTTTCTATTTTTATTTTCACTGATCCAGGTCAGTCCCTCCTACTTTCCTGGACTGAAGCAGTAGCCTTCTATTTCATCTCCCTCCAGTCTTTCTGACTTTGTGCTGCATCCTTCCCAAAACAAATACATTGGTGGATCTAAAATCAAGTCTGGCTATCTATTCCTCTACTTAAGGTTTTTCAATGGTTTCCCCATTGCCCATGATTTCTTAGTATGGTATTCAAGGCCCTCTATGGGCTTGTCCATATCTACCCACACAACTTCATTGTCCACCTTATTGCCATAAACATTGTATTTATTGTGTTAAACAATGTTGTTATACGAATGACTCATACCATACTTATATCTTTTTTTTCTTGAGGAATATTAGCCCTGAGCTGACTTCCACTGCCAATCCTCCTCTTTTTGCTGAGAAAGATTGGCCCTGAGATAACATCCATGCCCATCTCCCTCCACTTTATATGTGGGATGCCTGCCACAGCATGGCTTGCTAAGTGATACGAAGGTCCACTCCCAGGATCCAAACGAGTGAAACTTAGGCTGCCACAGCGGAATGTGGGAACTTAACTGCTGCACCACTGGGCCGGCCCCATACTTCTATCTTTAAGCTTTGTGATTCATCTGTGTCCTTTGCTTTGATTGCCCTCTCTGCTTGATATATTCTTCCTACTTTTCAATTTCAAGATTCCTTCTTCAATACCTAGCAAAGGCAATTTTTCAATAAATTTATAATAGAATCTTTTTTTTTCTGAAGAAGATTCACCCTGGGCTAACATTTGCTGCCAATCTTCCTCTTTTTGTATGTGAGCCACCCCCACAGCATGGCCACTGAGAGACGTGTGGTGTAGGCCTGCACCCAGGAACCAAACCCGGGTCTCCAAAGCAGAGTGCAGCAAACTGGTCCTAGAATCCAATCTAAAAAGTGTATTTCTATACCCTTCTTGTCAATCACCACAATAAAGTGAAATCATAATTTTGTGTCATCAATTTCCCTTACTAGATATAACCTACTCAAGAACAGGATCTGTGTCTTAATCAACTTTGCACTCTCACTGTCTAACATAGTGCTATACACATGGAGATGACTCTTTGAAGACACTCAATTTCTGTCTTGGGCAACTGAGCAGATGATGATGCCATTCACTAAAACAAGAAATAAAGGGAGCTATAGCGTATGGAGCTAAATTATCTATTTGAGATGCTAAGGGACAATCAGATGGAAACATCTAGTAGGTAGAGGAGTATATGAGCCTGAGTCAGGCATTTAGGAGGGATCTGGGCTGGAGATAAAGGCTGAGAAGTCGTAATTGTATGAATGGTAATAGCGTAATAAGGAAATTCGTGAATTGTTTCTGTTTAAACTTTCATGCTGAAAGCTAATTATTTAGACCTTCTGCTTTAATCAGAGTTACTACTACAGAAAATCATTTTAATTAACTCAAATACTCAAGAATCTGGATGCCTGCAACATCTTTTGGTCTAGAAAGACACACAGTTTTGATTTCAACTAGACTATTATGTTGTTGTTTTGGAAATGAGAATTACCTATGTGAAGCTATTAGATAATCATGAAAAAACGTACAAACTGAAAGGTTGAATTAAACATTACTGAGTTCTAAAAGACATGACACTGAAGAATGAGTGCTGCTTCATGGTATAAAACGTGGAATTATGTCTGTAATTCTAACACACTCATGACTTCCAAACCCATGTTGTAGGTGCTATAATAAAATATGAATTCACTTATATATGCAAGGGCAGTGTAAAATTGTCCAGCTAAGTGATAAAAAGATCAAGAGCATAAACTAGATATGCATTTCTTTTCTATTCCCTAGAACCACGAACAGCATGCTGAGAACCTATAGCAGACATATAATTCATTTACTCTTTAATATTCATCAAATGTTTCTGAGTCACTACTATATGTCATCACTGTTCTGTGCACTGGAAATAGAGCAGTAAAAAATAGGCAAAAATTCTTATCCTCATTGAGCTAATAGTCTAGTGAGGAAGACAAGTAATAAAATAAATAAATAAACTAGAGGATGCTAGGTGGTGCTGAATCCTATGAAGTAAAATGCATCAAGAAAGGAGAATATGAAACGTCAGGGAGTGGGCAATTAATTTGAAATAAGGTGAAGAGCAAGATTACACATTTTAACAACAACGATCTGAAGGAAGTTCAAGAGTGAGCATTGTGAATATCTGAGGGAGGAAAATTCTAGGCAGAGGCGAAGACTATGAAGTGGAAAAATTACAGAGGCACTTAAAGAACAGCAAAAAGACTCTGTGTGAGACTAAAGAAAGCAAGGGAAAGTAGTCAGATAGGTAACAGGGGCCCCTATCATGCCAAACCCTTAGACCTTTATAGGGACGTTGGCTTTTATGAGCTTGTATTCTGAGTGGGAGCCATTGAAGGGGGTTGAGCAGAAGCGTGTCATGATCAAACTTATTTTTTTACACCTCTGGAGCATCACTATGGCTTCTGTGCCAAAAGCAGACTGAAAGACACAAGGACTGGAGCAAGGAGACCAGTTAGGAGACACCTGTAACAATCCAAGAAAGAAGTGATGGTGGCTTGGACTAAGGTGGCCTCAGATGACATGGTGAGAAGTGTGCAGATTCAGGGTATCTTTTGAAGCTAAAACCATAGCATTTGCTCATAGCTTGAATGAGAATTATAAGAAAAAGTGAAGCATTGAGGATGACCATGTTTTTGGCTTAATCAATTGGAATAATGAAGTTGCCATTAACTGAGTTGGGCATACTAAAGAAGCAGCAGGTTCGGAGCAGGATGGCAGGAGAAATTAGTTCTATCTGGGGCCTATTTGAGGTGCCTGTTAAAACATTCCAGTGGGGATGGCGGGTGAACTGTTAGATAAAGGGGTCTGCAGTTTAGGAATAGTCTGAGCTAGAGATATAAATTGAGAGTTACCAATACGTAGATGGTTGGAGAAAAATAGAGGATATCAAATGATGATCTAGCAGAGTCAAATAGTAAATGGACTAAGAAAGTTGAGTATGACTGCCTAGCAGCACAAAGGGCTCCCTTATATACTTGATCATAAATTTAAAGTGAGACCAACAACAATGTCCAGGTGTAACTATGAAATCAGCGGAGAGATTGACTTAACCAGGGTTGTACATTTGCCAGCTCTGCCGGGTGTTAAAATGGAATTTGGAGTGCAAAAGGTTTATTGGGGAACAATGCCTCTGAAATGAAAGAGGAGGAAGCAAGATCAGAACGAGGGAGCTGGCAGTCCATGATGCAAACTTACAAATTCCACCAATGGAACAGGAAGCCCATTAGAGAAGTCTTGCATTGAGCAGAAATGGCTTGACCTTGGTACCACTGCCTTACTCAGTCCTTGGCTGAGTCATTGGACCACTCCAAGGAGTTGATATCTGACACAAAGATGTTAAAAGCTGGAGGCTGTTAGCCAACCATACTCCTCTCTTTTGGGCCATTTCTTTCTCAAAGGAGGATCTGAGCAGCACATCTCCCAAAGTCTACCAGACGAACTCTTTCATAACGAAGTGAGAAAGTTGAGGATGAATAAAAGGAGATGATTTTATTAATTAAACATGAAATTTAAGCTGTCTGGAGAGGGAAGTGAAAATATGCCATGTGTAAAATATAGTAAAAACAGGAGAAGCCATAGATGTAGATGCCACCAGGACTTAAAGACTGTTGGAGTCAAGACACTGGAAGAATTGAGCTGAAAAATAGGAGATGCTGGTCATTTTATGGGACACATAAGTTTGGGATTATGAAAAGTCTTTTGGTAATAAGAAGGCTTAGGATTCCCCTCGGGAGGGAATATGTGGCTACAGTCAGGTGGGAGACAAAATCATTGGAGGAAGAGGTCAAGGAACTGAGAGGCTGCTGTATAGGAAGGATCACCTGTAAGAATAATAAAATCACCAAGAGTTATGATGGCACTGGATTGAGAAGCAACGGGTCAGGAGTAAAATTCTTTAAGTAATGAAGGAAAGTCTTTAAGTACCAGGGATTGGTAGATGATTGTAACAAGGTGGGTGGTAGTAAAAAAATAAATGACATGACATTCAAAGCTGGGAAAATCTACAGAGAAAGATGAGAAAATGGAGTAGAAATACTAATGAGGAACAAGGTGGTCACCGACCATACCTTCAGCATAGATACATAAGCGGGGTCGGAGAAAAATCAACACCCACTAGAGAGGGTGGCAGAAGTAGTCATGTGAAGAGCAGGTTTCCAGTGAGAGCAAGAGGGTGAGATAATTGTTCAGAGAAGGTACTGAAGGTACAGAGGATTTTGTGGATAATTACCCATGACTTCCAGAAGGTCCTGTGGCAGGATTTCTTGAACTGATATAGAGTGTTAGAGTGCAAGCGATAGAGGGTGACCTAGGATTCTGAGGATTTTTCGGGGGACATATGTAACAGAAACAAAGGGCATAACATGATTCAATCCATGGGTCTCAGAGTAGGTAATGATGGCAAGGCTGGAGTGATGGAGAGTGGAAGAATAGGCATATGGGGTTTCCTCTTAACTCCTGCCAATGGAGACATGAAACACAGAGGGGGCGCTGAAGGCCCATATTAAGTACATAGGATTACTGTTTGATAGTCTTGATTAGAGAACCATATTATATGCATCTGCATTTTTCTACGTATGTAGATGCTTTGACACAATAATCAATGCACAATATTGATTTTGAGAGAGAATAAAGCAAAAGTAATTTTTTGAGTACTTAGTCTGAGACATGAAGTTAATTGTTTTCACATGCTTTACCTCAACCAACTTCTCAACACATCTGTAAGGAGGGTATTTACCAGTTTTTTATGCATGAGAAAACTGAGATTCAAAAAGATCAAGTGACTTGTCCAAGATTATAGGTAATTCACAACAGAGCTAGCATGGTTCACTAAGCCATCTCTGAGGTGAAGCCTGGACGAAGTCCACTATGCTACACCTTAACACCCATCTTACAGGATGCCACTAGATCAGGGTGCTTTTGACGTTTAATACTTTATTTTTCTGAAAATCGTTGTTAAATTTTTGAGGTATAATGTTACATATATTTCTGCTATGTGCCTGCACACATGCACACATATGTCACATATGGTTATATATTATCCCTTATAATCATTTTCAATAAATTAGTTTATAATTATTCAAAAAAAAAAGTCTAATCCCCTACGCATTTGTTGTCCAGACTGAAGCCAATTTGTCAGGTTCATCAGTCACCTTGAATTTACAGATGTAGGCAATAGATTAGATCAGATTGAATAGATAAATATGAGGGCCAAAACATTCACAGCTCAGATTTCCATCAAGAATTGAAAGGGAACTCCACATAACAAGAATTGCAGGTCTGGAACCAATAAGCAATGCTAAAACCAAAGGCCCAGATTCCTTACAAGCTCTGCATTTTTTTCTCCATATCAAACAACTCTGTTAAAAATATATGTACTTTCATACATTTAAGAGATTGGCTAAGAGATACCATATATGTGAAATTCATTATATGTTTTATTAAAGTTAAGATAAATAATAGATTTTAATAGCAATATAACAAGTAAGATAACACTGCAAATAAATATACAAATAGCTCATTATACTGTAATGATTTTTGTATATAAACAATGTTTATTTTTAACAAACGTATTGTTATTAAATGTATTATCATTATAAGCCATATTCTGTCCTCTGACACAATAACATGACTCCATTCAGTTCTATTTAGTAGAAGGAATTATTATACTGTCCTCTTTTAAAGAATAAAATTGTCTTAATGTAGTGTTAAAATAGCTGCCTTAGAAATGATGTGAATTTTTTTGACTCTGCCAACAAAGGCATCCAAAAATATTTGTCAAAGCTTGTTTCCTAGGATCTCTCATCCTTGTAAGTGCCAATCAGTCCATTAGGCTGGTGATGAGGAGGGAAGAGAGAACTGAATCAGAAAGTGTAGTCAGTTCCCAAAGAGAATAAATCCTTGAAGATTGATATTTACCATATTTCATAGAGGCTACAATGCATATTTTCTGAAATCTGGATGTCTTTTTATAATCAAAGGCATCATAGATTTGATGAAATTTGCTAAATTGTGTTAAATGTATTTTAATCTACCCAGCATGGCAGAGCAATTCATACCGGGTAAAATTCCTTCTCCACAGCTTCCAGACAGCTCTGCAGGCTCTGACAATAGCAGACTGAGCAGCAGAGAATCCCGACACAAAAACTCTGAGCAGCTACCCAAACACGAATATCTTTGATCCAAAGCAGGTCCACGTCCACTGGAATGACACAAGTCAAGTCTGAGCGCCAAAAAGATGAGTTCCAAAATATTTGTACACAACTGAGCACCACAAGGTTCGCTTATCACTAGTAAAATCTTAGACAAGGCAATTCACCAACAGACCCAGTAAAGTGGACAATTTTTTTAGATTTAACTAATATTAATTAAGTTCTTATTGATGCCAAATACGATTCTGACCAATTTTACCTGTTATCTCATTTAATTCTGAAAACTACACCATGAGGTAAGTATTATTACCTGTTCTACACATATAGGAACTGAAGCTCTGAGAGGTTAAATAACTTGTCCAAAATTCCCCAAATATAGAATAAGCGACTAGTTGGAATTTGAATCTAAGCTCAGTACATCTTCCACGGCCTCAGATCTCTCTCCCATTGCCTGAAGGATGGTTCATTGCAGACTCATGAGCCAAGACAGTCTCAGATGGCCCTGCTCACCAAGTTCAGGGCATGAACTTGCACAGCTAACTGTGGAAGTTGAATTTAGAATCTACGAATAGAAAACAAAAGCACACACAACACGTCCATCTATATTCGCTCAGAGACTACACACGTCCCTTTTAATTCAATTAGCTTTGTGCACACGCTGTAGTAAATTGTGATTTCCACATTACAATTGGAAAACACCAAAATCAGAAATGAAGACTAACGTGGAATAACTTGGAATGGCAGTTAAAAAATGATAAATTATATGAGAAAAGTAAAATACTGTGCCCAACAAAGAGATTTCTAGTTTTGGACAGAATCTCCAGCACCTTTTCAGTAATAAACCAATATCTTATTAATATCTTACATTTTGTGAGTGCCGATTATGTATGATACACATAATATCTCACTTAATCCTCATAGCAATGAGAACGATACTATCATTATCTTCATTTTTATAGATGATAAAACAGAGGAGAGATATTAAATAATTTGCCTAAGATGAACTGACCAGCATTTCTAAATTGTTCTTTCAAACCTCAAAATCCATTTTCTTAACCATTATGCTATACTCCCCCTTGGCCCTCCTGAATTGCCATAATGTAATTTGAAGATGGAAAGGCAGTGACATTGTGAAGCCACGAACTGAAGGTGAAGGATGTAGGAATCCCTACAATCAGCCATTTCTGATTGCTCACTATTTTTCAAATGGCATGTTACATACACTGAAGGCGAATTGTGTGTTGGCAGAAATTAGTCCACAAAAGGCAAGAGTATTATGGAAAGGAAGAGGTATTCATGTAGGGAAATGAGTTTTAAAAACTAGCTTAGGCAACTTAATTTTTCAATTCCTTGAGTTTTACAGTGATGATTAAATATAGTTATAACATTCAACATTCTGAGGTTTTGAAGAACAAAATTACTTTTTAAATTCCTTTGGAAGACATGAAAGATTGTAGTGGATTAATATTTTTAATGATACCGAACAGACCTCACTAGGAAATTTAAAGACTCTACAAAAGAAATTTCTTAATACCAAATACTTGGGAAAATCTCAAACTCTCCTTTCTTTGATGTGAATGATGAATTTTGGCATCAAAATATTTTGCAGCCAGGTGGACAAGGAGGAAAACATTTTCAAATTTATAGGCCAAGATTAGCAAAACATTGCAATCACTGTAGGCAATATGTTCTTGTATGTGGGTGTGGGTGAAATGATAGAGAACAAGAAACCAGAAAGATGTGTGAGAAGAATGGAATCTCTGTGCAAACATCACTTGGGGACACTCAAATGGTGCTAAGATAGCTGTGAATTTCCAACAGTCACATATACTTCAGTATAAAAATAACACCTTATAAATAAGTGAATCTGTAATTTTTTAAATATAGTCTTGATAGATAATTCAAAAATATCCTGAGGACCAGCCCTGGTGGCCTACTGGTTCAGTTCAGTGCTCTCTACTTTGGCAGCCTGAATTCAATTCCTAGGTGTGGACTTACACCACTCATCAGTGGCCATGTTGTGGTGGCAGCTCACATACAAAAACAGGAATGGCAACAGATATTAGCTCAGGGCGAATCTACCTCAGCAAAAAAAAATCTTGAAATATTGGAGATCAAATTCTGTTGATATAGTAGTCTTGTACTTAGATTAACAACCTAGGCTAGTAATCTTGACAGTCAAAAGAAAATACCATTAGTGGGAAATCAGATAGTGCCTAACTAAGATCAAGTCCTCACCAAGAACTAGTCACAAGCCAATGTTAGTTGCTTTTTTTTGGTCCCCAGTCTCATTCCATACAATAAAAATGAATGCTTACCTTCAAATCTGTTTATCCGAGTTTTCAATAATCGAAAATTTTCAGAAGCAACCACTAGGTAATGACATAAATGTGGTTCCTGAAAAATCTACATTCACCAAAATGAAAGAATCTGCTAAAGAAAAGCTACAGACTTTTCCCATCACTCTGCCCCCCATCCTTGCTCCAGGGCTCACTTCTCCAAGCAGCTCTTCTCTATTTTTTTCATCCCAGCCTGAAGGAATCATTTCAAATAATTTGGGGTGATGTTTACAGCAGCACCCATATCACACTGTTGCTGCAAGTTTGAAAGAATTATTTTGACTACTTTTGCCAAATAGACACTGACTTATACACAGGATATGAGAAAGTTTATTGCAATTCCAGGTACGATCTTAAATTATTGAAAAAAATGAAGTTGAAAATAATCTGGTTTTATCCTGAACATATTTTCCCAATTTGAATTAAAAACAACAGCGAAATATCAAAAACAGTTTCCAACTTGTGGAGAATCTATTACTTTCTTGTGACAACCCACTACCTGCCTCTACAAAATTGCAGCTTGTAAGTGTGGAGATGGTGAAAACAAGGGGCAGGCTCTGAACTGCCTTAATTTATCTCAACTTGCTTTGTGCTGACATGCAGAATGGGAGGTGGGCAGAAGGCCGAGAAGGAGGGAGCTGAATCTCTCAGAAGAGCTGAAGGGGGAATCAGCTAAAGAATGGAACCCACTTTACTCCTCCCAGCCCACGCCACTGGGCTTGCTAACCACAATGTGTTCTTAATTTTTCTTTTCCCAGAGCAGAACTGCATGGGGGGAAGGGGGAAAAGAGAGGAAAGTTGGACATTTCATCGCCAGTAGTTCTTCTGTCCAGGAGTTTAGGAATGATGCTAAAAGGAAATGCAATCCAGAACATCTTCACCTACTGCAAAAAAACTCTCATCTCCACAGCCTCCCGCATGCTAGACAATATCAGTGTCATCATTTTATGAAGACATCACTCCACCGCTCGTAAGAATGCTGGAGGTGACTGATAATAATTAATATATCTCTTCAATTACAGCCTCTGACAACATTGCTGATAGGCATGTCATGGGTAACATTGCATAACAAAAGATGCGTTGAAAGTATTTTGTTATGTGACTATTCCATCACTTATAGTGCCTGCATCTGCTCGTCGCCTTTCTTCTACTAGGATAGATGTCACTGCCTCCAGTGGCATTTGCAAAGGTCCATGCTGTACCTCTAGGACCAAATTTTCATGGAGCGTGCTAGATTCACCTGTAGAAATCCATATTTAGACTTTAAATAGAAGATAGATTTGACTCAAGCAAAAATATCACCCAACCAGGCACATTTGTTCAGTCTGGATTAAAATTAGACTTTGAAAATAAAATTTAAATAGTTTTCTTTCCTCAAAAAAGAAAGCAACAAGGCATGTAGATGTTATATTTTCTTCAGTGAGGCCGGGGATTAAGGGAGTCTGAATTATGAATCCACATCTTTTTATGAGAGAAAGTCAACTCTGAACTTTTTGAAAATTTAGCTCTTAATGCACATTTGGTTCTCAGGGGGAAACTCAGGCATCATTGTGTATTTCCTAAATTAATCCAATTATAATGATTTCTATATTTAACGATGCACCATGAATGTTTTTAATCATGCCTTGTTCTCTATGGTACAGGTTACACAGTACCATTGCATGCGTGCTAGAGAATAGCACAGCAATATCCCTACACACTAATGGAATCCCTGGCAATGCAAGGAATTCATCCTGAAAGCTTAAATCACTCTCTAAGAGGGCAGAAGCCACAGATTTGGAACCAAACTAAAGTCTGTCACACTCATGTTTTCCTTGGCTTTCTCTACTCAGCCAAACTGGATAATTCCAATAAAAAGCATTCACCCTGGGGGCTAAAATTATACACTTAAAATTAACGGGATAATTACCCACTTGGTATTTCTCCTTTACTCTGAAGACACAACCTTTGTCTTAAGGCTTTCAGGAAGAAATGCTAAGAATTTGATAGGAAAAAAAGTATCAGCGTTGGGAGCTCCTGCATTATCTTGGGCACCAGCACTGAAAAGCCAGATCTGAGGACCAGAGGTCCTGCCCTGAAAAGAGCAGAGGGCAATGATGAGTCCTTTCATTTGTGATTCTTTTACAGTTGTATAAGAGTGCCTTTAGAAGTGAATTTTTATCCAGAGGTGGGTGGAAATCTGTGGAATTAGTTCAGTGCAGTCAGTAAGATTTCTGGCAAGGGCCAGCAGGGAATTACAGGTTGAGTCAGGGTAAAATCTTAGTCATGTGTGCTCATTGGAAGCTTTAGCTCTTAAACTTTTGAATATTCTTCAGAGAGAAACGTTGAAGGAGATTGCATTAGTTTCCTGGGGCTGCCGTAACGAAGCACCACAAATTGCATGGTTTAAACAACAGAAATGTACTGTCTCACAGTTGTAGAATCTAGAAGTCTAAAATCAAGTTCTCAGCAGTTTTGGTTCCTTTCCAGGGCTGCAAGGAAGAATCTGTTCCATGCCTCGCTCCTAGCTTCTGATGGTCTCATGCATTCCTTGGCTTGTAGATGATGTATTCCTGCTGTCTTCACAGTCTTCTCTCCGTACCTATCTATCTCTACATTGAAATTTTCCCCTTTTGTATACCAGCTCTATTAGATTAGGACCCACCCTAACGATCTCATCTTAATTTGATCGTCTACAAAGACCCTATTTCCACATGAGGTCACATTCAGAGGTACTAGGGGTTAGGACTTCAACATCTTTTAGGAGGCTATAATTCAGCCCATAACAGGGATTAAACTATTTCCAAAAACATTAATGATCAGTTGACTGTAGAAATATGTTTCCTACAAAAATTCTTTTTCCGCTATGCAACATCACCTGCCCTTGATTGAGTGGAGAATAGATAGATCAGTGATTCTCACCTTGTTGAGGTTTGGGGAGAGTGGGTGAGCAGATTAGGGAAGGGCTGGTGGGGGAGGAATGACCAAGTATCATGGAGGAATGATTGATACCTGGAGGTGAGTATCAGAATCAAAATCAAGTGTGTTTTAAAAAATTGTGTTCAACATTAGAATTTTATATTTGAAATATGAATAAAACTATTTCTGATATAAAAGGTAGAAAGTAAAGCTCATCAAAGTATTCTTAGCTGGTGGGAATAAGTGAAAGCTATTTCTAGTCCTTGTTCTCCATCCATGCCTTTCCTCCAAGGGTATCAAAGTGTGGTTTGGGCGTGGAAGTAGGGTGAGAATCAGCATGAACATGTCTATCAAAGGGAACATGTCTTTCATCCTGCTTCTCGCCAGGATGATGTCTGGATATATTTGGGGGCCAAGGAGGTGACCAAGTTTACAAAGTTCAAGATCCTCTAGGTGGAGAAGACCTCTTTTGCTCTTTTGCTATGACTAGCTGCCTACTATGGTCTTTTGACTACTGATGACTGAGACACACTCTGGCATTTTAGAGGGTTGTGTGCTGGTCCCAGCCATTAGTTTTCAGTCACCATTCCCTAAAAACAGTAGCCTCTCTGTCTTGATCTCTGTTCTCTAGTGCTCCACCAGTTCTCATAGGACCCCTACACACCCTCACAGAAGCCCTGCGACATGTTGGAAATAGCCTCATCTAAAGTGTCTCCTAGAGTAGCATTGGAGATCTATGGCCTGAAAGCCAAATCCAGCCTGCCATTTGATTTTTATAAATAAAGTTTTATTGAAACACAGTCACACCCATCCATTTATATATTGCCCATGGCTGCTTTTGTACCACAAAGACAGAGTTGAGTAATTGTAACAGAAACCACATGGCCAAAAAAAACAAAAATATTTGCTAGCTGAGTTTTAACAAGAAAAGTTTTCCAATTCCTGGCCTAAAGGTTGGCAATCTTTAGTTGCGCCAGAGGAAGTTATGTTAGTACACACACACATGAACACACACAAGCACACACTCTCAGCCATGTTCCTGGACTTCTTAATAATATGTAGATATTTATTTGATACTCCTTTCTTGGATTTCCACTCCAAAAAAAGGACAAGAAAATACAAAGTACAATTTTTTGCCTTACCTTAGTCTCACTCAGTTTTCCCACAATTCGTGAGCACAGGAAGAGACCTTCTACATCTTTGTTGTATCTTGTTCTTTTATCTACTTCTTATATCTACTCCAGACACACACATACACACACACACACACACACACACACACACACAACCCTCTACTCTCTAATATTCCATGTCTGGATCTTATAATTAAGAACCAAAAGAATTTGGAAAATGCTTTGCTCTTTCATGATTATCAGGATTTCGCTATTACTGCCTTGTAGTCAAAACAGTCAGCTTTGAGATTCAAAGCACACCAAGGATCTATGGGTTTCAGGAAGGAACCACTCTCTCTCATTCTCTAGGGCAACACACTTCACCTCTCAGCCTTGGAAACAGAATGCTAAAAGGAAACATGATTTCAGGCTGGCAAATACATTGGTTTAATACCACAAAAGTCTTATCACTATTACATGGATGTGCATGATGATGCTTTACTGCTCCATTGACGCTTTCAGAGCGATCCTAGATTTACAGTGTGCACACCATCAAAGTATAAGCAGGTACATAAATCTGACTATATAGGAAAATAGGAACTACAGCCCTCTCTGATATCAGCAGAGTCTTCACTCTGGGTATTATCTGACTTTGGCCCAACTCCAAACCCAAACATGCAGGAACTATTTCAAAAATTGTCCTATAAACCCCTTTACATTTTTTGTCAGGCAGATGTAGCCAACCTTCCCCTCTACATATATCTCAACTCTAATGGGAATGGTCCTGCTGCTCTAAACCTCTATGGCGATAAATAGAGCATTGTCTCATATTTATAACATAAAAGGAATTTTAAGCGAAATAACAAAGTAGCATAAACCCTTCCTTAAAAGTCAGGGAGCTAGCCAACCTACTGAATGGAAGAAAATATTTGCAAATCATTTATCTGACAAGAGGTTAATATCCAAAATATATAAAGAACTCACACAACCCAATAGCAAAAAAAAAATAAACAATTCAATTAAAAAAATGGGAAGAAGATCTGAATAGATATTTTTCCAAGGAAAAGATGCATATGGCCAACAGGTACAGGAAAAAATGCTCAACATCACTAATCACCAGAGAAATACAAATCAAAACAACAATGAGATATCACCTCACACCTGTTAGAATGGCTATTATCAAAAAGACAAGAAATAAGTGTTGGTGAGGATGTGGAGAAAACAAACCCTTGTGCACTGTTGGCAGGAATGTAAATTGGTGCAGCAACTATGCAAAAAAGTTTGGAGGTTTCTCAAAAGATTAAAAATAGAGCTCTCATATGATCCAGCAATTTCACTTCTGGATATTTATTTGAAGGAAATGAAAACACTAATTTGAAAAGGTGTACGCACCTCCATGTTCATTGCAGCATTATTTACAATAGCCCACATGGAAGCAACCTAAGTGTCCATCAATGGGTGAATGGACAAAGAAAATGCAAGTAAAGAAATTACTTAACTTTGCCTTTGGACCCCAATGCAGCCGCAGACAATACATAAATGGATAGGTGTGGCTGTGTTTCAATAAAACTTTATTTATAAAAATCTCTCTCTCTCTCTCTCTCTCTCACACACACACACACACACACACAGAGTAAGATATTATTTAGCCATTAAAAGAAGAAAATCCTGCCATTTGCAACAACATGGATGGACCTTGAGGGCATTATTCTAAATGAAATAAATTAGACTGAAAAAGATAAATATTATACTGTCTAACTTATATGTGGAATATAAAACAAACAAACAAAAAACCAAATTCATAGATACACAGAACAGATTGGTGGTTACCAGAGGCAGGAAGTAGAGGGTGAAGAAATGGGTAAAGGGGGTTAAAAAGTACAAAGTTCTGGTTATAAAATAAATAAGTCCTGGGGATGTCATGTAAAGCATGGTGACTGTAACTAACACCACTATATTGTAGATTTGAAAGTTGCTAAGAGGATAAATCTTAAAAGTTCTCAGCACAAGAAAAAACGTTGTAACTATGTGTGGTGATGGATGTTAACTAGACTTATTGTGGTGATTATTTCACAATATATACAAATACTGAACCATGTTATACACATGAAACTAATATAAAGTTTCATGTCAATTATATCTCAATTAAAAAAAAAGTTGGGGAGCCAGAAAAGTTAGAAATATGTGTTTATGTGTGTATATTTATATATAATACTACACAAAATAATGATAGCTTCTACTTGCCAGTTGCCAGTAATGTCATTAGATTCTCTACTCCCATTATTATTCATTTATGCCTCACTGTCTTATAAAGTAGATATTATTAACTCCATTTAACAAATAAGAAAACTGAGACCAAGTCCCCTTAGCAGTTGCCCATCAACATAGAGTAAATGAGAAACAGAGCCATGATGGGGCCCAAATCTATTTGACTCTAAATTGTAATCCAAGGGAATGTTTATCACATTGAACCCTTACAAGCTACTGACACTTAGAGAAGACATCATGAAACCGATGATTCAGGGGAAGGGACTCAGGAAGGGTCAATTGATGCGGGAGAGGGAAGGGAAGGCACCTCTGAGTGGAGCATGAATCAGGGGCAGATGGCTCTGGACATTCTTGGGGGAACATAAAGGCACTACATATCTCAGGACAAAAGAACACCTGCATGGCAAATGAACACCCTAGTGTGGATCTGAACTCAAGATTTTCTTCTCCTGTTACTTTTCTAAGTCGACATTTATTTCATTCCCAAAAATTTGCTATGCTTATTGTATAATAGTGACTAACATAGATCCATGATTATATGCAGCAGAAGGAAATAGTCACTCCATAACCACTACCTATCCTTATACTATGCATCCGAATAGACCAGTGACATACTAGTAAATGTTTATCAGACAACGTTGCAGACAAAGAAGATAAACAAACAAACAAACAATAAACCCTGAATTGTACTTTTTGCCATTTTCCATGTTATAAATACTTTCCATCATGACAAATTTTCGGCTACAAACATGACAACATTCAATGCAGCATTGGAAAGAAACATGCGTGGTTGGCCCTCTGGAGGTGGTAGGAGCCAGCACACCGCTTACCCAGTGTCCTTCTGCCCTCACCGAATTTTCTTCCTACCACTTTGGTTTCTTCTTTTTCTAATTGTCTGTGGCGCTTAAAGTCAATGGCACACTTCTTGAAAGTCTTTCACTGTTTCATGGCTCTATCATATTCAATGCTGTATTACAGGAATCTCTGACTACATCTATCCCTAGTATAGGGAACATCTGACTCATCTTGAGATTCTAAATGGTACTTGACAGATAGTTTATATCTGGTATGATGAATGGCTAGTTTTCTTTTACAGTTAGTTGTGAAACTTTTTAAGGATAAAGCAAATATCTCATATTTCTCACAGAATACCTAGGAATGTGTTGGCATTAGTAAGTGTCTGTTCATTGATCTTTCTGAGTCATGCTCAGAACTTTTAAACTACTACAAACAACAAACTGTGGCTACTATATATGGGCTCTACGAGAATCTGGAAAGCTTGCCTATAATATAGAGCTCTGGTTTTTTTCCTCTGGCCCCAAACAGAAAACTTCAGACCTTTATGCTTAGAGTCTAAGCAACTCCTTCGGAACCAAATCTATCCAGTGCTCTCTCTGCCTTTATTCTAAGGTCTGCTCCCTGCTCAGCTCCAAACTTCTACAGGAAGTCTGCTCCATGGCCACACAGCTCTAGGAGAAGATTTTGCAGATCCAGGTTGGATCCTTCTTATTATAGGAATGAAAGTCTAGGGCGATAGTTTTCAAACATTCAGTAGCAGTTTTATTTTTTTCCCTAAAGGAATGTAATCGGGGATTGTTTTTATTTGCTCATCTTTAAATCTCCAGAAACTGGAACATTGACTGGCACGTAATAGATGATCAATGAATATAAAGGAAAGACAGTATAGTTGTGAAAATGAGAAGAAAGAAAAAAATGAAGTGAAATAAAACAAAATGAAATCCTGGGCAGACACTCCAATATAAAAAATATTCTAATGTATGCTCCAGTATGGATATATTTTATAAGTTCAAATTCATCATATTTACTCAGAAAGTAAATCAATAAGAAAATAAGATTGTTGGACTGTACATGAAACTTTGAATCCAGATGCTACAACTGATGGTGGTAATCTGATTTCAGCATGAATATCCAATTGATTTTTGCATTTGTTTTGGTTGCATAGGCTAGAGAAAATCCTGATTTACACAGATGACTCGTGAACTTTTTTAACCTCTCAGTTTATAATCTCAGAAGTCTTCAATTAAACACATCCAGAATCTTGAAAGAGGAATAGTACGAAAATTTTGTTTGTAATTTGAACTAGCAGTATCTCAGAATTATATTTGATGAGTGGTTTTTCAAAGAAATTTAAATCTTCATTTATATGTATAAAAAGATATATTCATAAATGCAAGATATACATCTTGAAATATTATGAAACATTCAATAATGTTATTAAAGAATCTCATATATCTTAATGCCCATCTCTACTGCATATTCACTCAGAGTTTTATGAGAATCAAATTTATTTTTCACCTTGAATCTAAATTTTGTTTCCATTTTATTGCTATATTCGTAGGTAGTTATAAATGAGATTAATATGGCATGCCAGCATTGTCATATTGAGCTTCTTCAGCTTATTAACAATGTCAGCAGGGCTGGCCCAGTGGCGTATTGGCTAAGTTCACGCACTCCACTTGGGCTGGCCAGGGTTCATGGGTTGGGATCCCAGGCACAGACCTAGCACCACTCATCAAGCCATGCTCTGGGGGCCAGCCCAGTGGCACAGCAGTTAAGTGCGCACGTTCCACTTCTAGGCAGCCTGGAGTTCGTCGGTTCGGATCCCAGGTGGGGACATGGCACAGCTTGGCACGCCATGCTGTGGTAGGCGTCCCACATATAAAGTAGAGGAAGATGGGCATGGATGTTAGCTCAGGGCCAGGCTTCCTCAGCACAAAGGGGAGGACTGGCAGTAGTTAGCTCAGGGCTAATCTTCTTCGGAAAAAAATAAAAAAGTAAATAAATTAAATAAATTAAAAAAAAAAAGCCATGCTGTGGTGGTAGCCACATACAAAATAGAGGAATATTGACACAGATTTTAGTTCAGGGACAAACTTCCTCAAGCAAAAAGAGGAAGATTGGCACAGATGTTAGCTCAGGGCCCATCTTCCTCACCAAAAAAAAAAAAAAAAAAAAAATGTCAGCAAGAGATGCAAGTAAGTACAACCATGGTTCAAGGGAAGTTTTTTTAAAGGCATTATTACCAGGAAGAAAAAAAACAAGATGTCTTGTCTCATTTGAAAGATTTATATCAGGACTAGGCCTTGGTAGAACCAACTAACTTCACTTGAAAAAGGAATTTTGGAACTTATAATCTAAATACCACAAATAACACTAAAAGTTCTGCATTATAAAGAGTACACCTTAAAATTTGGGCAATTTATATCACAAAACCACTGTTTCACAAGATGCTCATTAATCTGCTTAATACCAAGCGATTGTCTACACAACATACCACAATTATTTGCACTCACTTTGGCAACTGTTCTCATATGAATTACAAATCTTATAGTTTTCCCAGTGATTAATTTCTCAATGCTAACTGCAACACCAATACATTTTTGACAACTGACTTGATAGCATATTTTTAAAATTAGAATAAAACTTAAACACTTTTTCCTGGTGTATCTGCCTAAAGGATTTTACCCAGTGCTATGTATCTTTTGTATTTACTTGTATGGTCCTATCTCACAAACAAATTGGTATAATGCACAGTATTTATACCTTGAAACAGTTGAATTGTAATGATTTCATGTAATTCACTTGCTGAAATAAACAATTCTTCATGAGCAGCTTCCTGGTGTCCTTTTCACACAGTATTTTAAAGTAATGGCACTAAGTGTGTTCATTGCTTGCTCATCTACCATGACCGTTGCAAAATCAATAGCGTAGGGTTGAATAAGTGTTTTCCTGATAT
Organism: Equus asinus; assembly: GCF_041296235.1. Lineage (NCBI taxonomy): Eukaryota > Metazoa > Chordata > Mammalia > Perissodactyla > Equidae > Equus > Equus asinus. The sequence continues at coordinate 18,424,668 of NC_091805.1, read as the reverse complement.
CTTGCGCTTCCCCTTACTTACAACGTGATAACTTCAAATTGTGCTATAAATACTTCTTTATTGACAGATTTACATTTTTAAGTATACTTTTTCAAGAACACTAAGTGGCGGTTCAAATTGCACTAAAAGACGTTGGGACAGTAATTTTTATAGCCACTCTTTTATTTCAGAACCTCAGAACCTGTCAGAATTCACAGAACAAAGAACTTTGCAAATCTTAATTTCACAAACCCAGTGAGAACTTTGTGCAGAGAGCTCTATGTTTGGGGCTGGTATAACTTATCTTGTGTCATCTCATCCTGATAATTTTCATGGTATTAAGCATGAAATTTTATTTTCCTTTTAAAACCTCCTGTTTTTAGTTAATGATCGATTTCTAATTCAGACAGCAACTATTTCACTTCAATTATAACAATTACACTTACTTGTATATTTCATTTAGGCAAGTAACATCTGACATTAGCATTAGTACAACATGGTCATGATGCAGCGTGTAGATTTCACCTGTTATTGCACAATTGTCTAATAAGCCATGATAAGAGCATGAGCTAAGCTGATATGCCTGAGCTTTGCTTGGCATTTAATGGAACACAGTACACATGTGCTGAACCAGTGAACTCACTTCGACGATTTTACATCAGCACACATATACAGGCTTGAATTCAAAGAAAGACCGGAGAAAACTCCCTCTTTCCTAATCAATTACACATTTGTAGAAAGGTCAAATACATGCATAAGTAAGCAAAAGGAGCCACAGCCTGAAATCTGCTTGAAAACAAGTTAAACTCAAAGCACATAGTATGTTGGATAATCTCTAAAGTGCTAAAAATTGACAAATATCACATTTCAGCGTCTGTTGCTGGTGCTGTTTTGGGTTTTTACTTTGGTTTTGGTTACAGCTTTAAAAAAAATGAAATATATTTTCCATTTGAATTAAACGTGAAACTCTGTAGAAGCATTTTGCAGAAACCTGAGGTTTCGCGGAAAGCAGTTTGAAGGTGCACATAGATCTCAGAATGCCTAGCCCAACAGAAGACAAAGCAGAACTGCTTGGCTTGTCACTTCCCAACTGAAATCATCTGCTGAGAACAGGAGGAAAAGGAATGGAAGGGGACAGAAAGGAAAAGGCCGGGAGACAAGGGAAAGGGGAGGAGGGGAAGGGAGCAGAGGAAATGAGGGAGAGGAGTGGGAGGGAGGGAGGAAGGGAAAAACGGAAGGTGGGAGGAAGAGAAAAAAAGAGGAAGGAGGGAAGGAAGAAAGAAGTGAGTCTTGAGCTGGCGCCTTGTGATCACTCATGTTTACATGTATTCCTAAACCTCTCCTTCACTGCCTCTTGTCTCCCTCTCTTACCATCCCCCTTCCACCCAGGCCTGCTCCTTGTCAAAGCCTCCACACTGTGACCTCTCCTTGCACTTCCCCTTCCCATAACTCTTAGCCACTTCATGAGGTACAGTGCGTCCTTACCCCCAGATGACCCAACAGAAGAAAGCATGATGCTGTGATCTTTGGTCAGCTAGTGAGGAACCAATAATTTTTATGAAATTGCAGTTCATCATGCCAATAAGAAGCATGACATTTTTGGTTTCCAGAATCTATGACTTCAGGAAACATTAAGAAAATGCTTCTTGAGCACCTACTACGTGGGAGTGAGTGTTAAAAAGATTGTAATGACCATTATCAGGCACCAGCTATGTGCCAGGCACCGTCTTAAAGGCGTTCCATACATAATCTCTTTCATCTTTCACAACACTAGGAGATAGGAAATATAAGCCTCTTTTTTTCATATGGGAAAATTTTGGCTTAAAACATTAATAGCCTAAGTCTGTCAATTGGTAAAGGAATAGGGAGAGATTTCAGACTGTATCTGCAAGATTCCAAAATCTATGTTAATAACTCTTAAACTCTGCATCTCTTCCTTCTAACTCACTCACATAATCTCAAGTTCATTGTATCTCTGATCAGTTAATTGCCCAGGAGGTGCATTTTCTGCCTGATTTGGTCTATTGTTACAGGATATAATTCTTTTTAGAAAAATATGTTTTTCTGGATCATTATTTTTAATTTCACACTTCACCTGCCCAGTGTAGTAGAAAGGACGTAGAGACATAACTTTTTTAAAGAGTTGACAGATTTCGAACTTTATTCTTAAAACCCAAGATTTTAAAGATGTGCAATTGTAACAATGGCCTGAAGTCAAGGGAAACATATCTGCATCTACGGTTCACAAAAAACCCCTGAACTCTTCAATTTTGAGTCTTCAAGTGAAACTACTGCCTAGCAATATTGGGGAAGCAAAGAAAGCACAGACTAGTTAAATCTCCTTATCTCTCAATGAGAACATGGAAATGCACACAAGTCCACAGGAACATGGCTGCCCGCATGTACACACACATGCGCGCACGCTAACACAGTTTGCACTCTGCTTCTCGTTCCCTCACTCAGCTTTCTTTACCACAAGATCCTCTCCCTCCTGCTTCTTTAATCCAGAAAGAGCTTTCTAAATGACCTCCTCACAGTAGCACACTGCCAAGGTTAGCCAATTGATTCAAATACTCCCCATTATCTCCACGTAGCCAGCAGTGAGAGACACTGTGAATCTCTTTTTCCTTCTCAAACATCCTTTACACAATCATTTGTAAGCATTTTCCACAGTATTTCCTGTCAGGTAGAGATTGACCTCTTGAAACTGATCAGCAGACAGTCAATCCTTAGAGCTGCGGTTATTAACTGTGCCTCTTCTTTGGTTCAAATCATAGTATGATGATATTTTGAGAATTGGGAGAAGATTTTGTCCAACCCCTGTCATTTTACAGATGAAGAAACTATGGCTCATTATAGCCTAGAGAGGTAAAATGCTAGGAATGATCAAAATTTCACAATGAATATGGAATTAGAATCCAGCACTACAAGCTGAGCTAATATATTCAAAAGTGCGCTTCTCCACACACGCTGCAGCGCCGGTGGCATACTGCCCACAAGGCTGAAAGGCCATCTTTACCATTCACACACGTGTCTATAACCTGCCTCTTATGTATTAGCTCTTTTATCAGACAACCAACTGGCAGCTACTTGAGCAAATGAATTCTGTGTCTCATTTTGTAAAATGATTTTATTATTCTATGATGGGTATTCTTTCACATTCATATTACTTTGGCACGATACATTCATGCTGTTTTATGAAAAAAAAAATCCATGCTTTAGAATAGACTATTACACAATCTTGATATAACCAGTGTCACCTCATATAATGAATGAGTTAATAAAATGCATAAATGATTGCTTCTCTTCCCCACTTTCTGTATATCACAGTTGAGGCTGCTACAAATATGTACAATACAATAATTACTATTACATTCTATTGTCAAAATATATTGAAGGCTTAACAACGACTGATAAGCAAATCTCAATGGGGTTTGAGTTGGAAGCTCTTTAAACAAAACAACAAAAACAACTTCACTAAAGTAGACTTCTCATAAAATCCTTAGGGTTCCTTAGTCTCCCTTGAGAGAAAAAAATCTATAACATTTTTCTTTCTATTTCTGGCATATATTATTAGGATCATTGCCTAGGCTATGAGTTAGTAGCTTAAATTCTATTCTCTCCAAAGCTTCATTGTTAAAATTTGTGCTTCAATCAACAGTCCTAATACTGCCTTGTGGTATTTAATCTTTCAGAAAAATGCTATTTTTTGATGCTCAGGCCAATAATTTTCTGGCTTACGTCCTAGCTTTTTATGACCTATTTTTCATACCTGGAATAAAATTTTTTCTTCCATCTTTTAATATTGTCTTACTTAAATCTAATGAAAGATAATTTACGTGCTTTTCATGAACCACTAATCCACATTCAAGGAAAAACATTTTCTCAACTAATTAGTGTATATGCAGCAAGAATGGGAAATCGCCTTCTAAAAAGGTGAACCCAGGAAGGCCTGGATTTAATTTTATACAGTTCCTGGGTCAAATACCAAGTAGTAATATTGCTCTTTCTGCCTAATGTTGTAAAAATGCAACATCATACTATTTCTTTAATAGTAAAATCATAAAATATCATAAACTGAACATGTTGCCCAACCAAAGTCTATTTTCTCTCATCCTAAGCACTCTCTTGGTCTTTCTCCTTAGCATCTCTTCTGGGCCCCTGCCTATTAGCTAACAAATATTTATGGTCCAGACACTATGACAGGCATTAGGAGTACAAGGATAAGAGCATCTCTCTACTTTTTTCATTTCTCAATCTCAATCTCTCTCTTTCTCTCTCTCTCTCATACACACACACATACACATAAATTCTCTCAGACTCAGCTTGAAGTCTGATCTCTCTACAAAGGCAAGTGCCATGATTGCTCCCAGGGAACTCAACCACATGCTCTGGGAACTTAGCACATTTCCCTGCTGGCTAAATCTCAAGAGATTTTTTGTGGTCTGGCTGTCATTCCTGTTTAAGATCCTGCCTGAGAAGACTCCCTGAAACACAGAGGACTTCAATTATTCCCTTTGCCAAGGCATCTAAATGAATTCACCTTCCAGCACTACTTTTGGAATCCCCCAAAGGGATTGCATGGAAAATTATGTCCTGTTGCACTCTATTCTCCACTTGACGCAAATTTTGACATAGCCAAGCCCTATCTTTGCCTAAACAAACAAAATTCTGACTCTTCTACTGCTCTCACACGTCTGTATCTTTCTGGAACTCCAACAAGTCCCCTCTGCTTTAGATTTTTCATTCATCCTTGCTGTGGTTTCCAGCCTCTTGCTGTCCTCCCATCCCCCTCCTGTGAAGTCTTGGATCCCTGAAGGACATGCGCATGTTCTAACTCCAGTCTCATTCCCACCAATCCTTTTCCTTGCTTAAGGCTCTAACTCTCAGCCTTAAGAACTCTCCATTCTCATAAGCACTGGAAACTCATTTTACATCATAGCTTGAGTTTTATCCACCTAAGCCTTAAAAGAAAATCCTGTGCTCAGACCTGCTCCAATCTGGACTCATTACTCCCTGGCCCTCCTGTTCAGCAGGGATTTCACTTCGTAATTCTGTGTTGGATTCCCCTGCTTTCTAAATCTCATGACTTCTTCTTTTTAAATGTTATTGTATCTCCATGCTGAAACAGACTTTAGTATATTTCTTAGAAAGACAATTTGTGTCTGAGAATTTGCAGGTTTGAAAATGTCTTTATTTCAACTCACACTTGATTGTTAGTTTGTTTCCCTTATAAAGGATGGAAATTCTTTTCCTTCTCTACACTGAAAGAATTGTTCTGTTGTCTTCTAGCTTAAAGTGTTGCTGATGAGGAATCAAATATCATTTTTCCCTAAGCTTTTACATGTTATTAATTGTTATTGGTTTATTTTGTCTGTTGTTTCTCTGTGAGGGCTTCTAGGTTCTTTTCTTTATCTCTGGGTGTGGCAGAGGCTGCTAGTTGCTCCCCAATACTGGTCTTCCCCTCTTTAGTTAAAGGAACTCTAAGATTTAACTAGGTTCATGGCTACCCACGCTAAAGACTACAGTTCCCAACTTCCCTTATAGCTGGGGTGACCATGTTGGACCAATTTGGGCCAACTGGATGTAAGTAGAAATTATATATAGTTTCTGGAGTGGGCCCTGCAAAAAGCGGAGATGGCTTCACTTTCCCTGTCTCCTCTTCCTGACGGCTATAACACAGATGTTATGGCGACACCTAAAGCAGCCATCTTAACAAAGGGAAGACACACTTTAAGGAGGGCAGGGCAACAAGACAAAGGGAGCTTGGGTTCTCAATGCCATGAAGCAGTCATGCTGCTTGTGTTTGGACTAATATATGAGAGAGAAATAAATGTCCATCTTGCTTCAGCCACCATTATTTTGGCCTTTGTAACAACAGGCAACACTGTATTCTAAGTAATATTCTTGTCCTCATAAATTTATTTATGGTCATTGTTGTGGGCACTTGATATACCTTTCAACATGGAGACATGTCTTTAAAAAGAGTGAAATCTTTGTATAATTTCTTTGATAATTTTCTCCCCTCTATTTTCTGTTTCTGTCTCTCTGGAACTAGTTGTTGGATCTCCATAACTGGTCTTTTAATTTTCTTAGTCTCCCCCTACCACTCCATCTATTTTCTATCTCTATCCCTTTGTTCTAATCCCAAAGGGATGTTCTCAACTTTGTCTTTACAGCATATTGAATTTTCATTTTAATTGTTATATATCTAAAGCCTCTTTCCTTTTCTTTTATTGCTTCTTTATTTTTAGATTCCTGTTTTCTTCATAGAAACAATATCTTTGGTTATTTCTCTGTCTTTTTCAAAGTGTTCTTCTGCTTCCTTTTTGTTTTGTTTCCTAACAGTTCTGTTTTACAGATTATTTTGGTTTTTTCTCTTTCAAGTCAGAGACTTCCTCTTTTATCCCTTGACCTCTCCTGTCCGTTTTTATATGTTTAAGAGTAAAATATTTAAAACACTCATGAGAAGTTCTGTATGTTAGGGTGGGACTTGTTAATCGTTGAACCTTATTGTAAAGTGACAAGCTAAATTTTTTGTGGGAAATACTATCAACGTCAAGGTTTAAAGATTATTTTCTTCCTCTAATGTCATTCTGCTTTTTCAAAGAAAAGCTCTCCAGCCTCCTACCTGGGAATAGGAGGTGAGAGGGGGCGTCCTCTGACTCTGCATTCTAGAAGAGGAGCTAAAGAGCTGGCTACCTCATCTTTCCATGTGCAGATGTCAACCAGTCATCCTATTTTCAGCACTTAACTTGATCCTACCCCTATCTGGGTCTAGAGTACCTGAAATCAGAGACTTTCTAGTTTAATTTTTAAAGAAGGTGAAAGTCTAGTCATGATTAGAAGTTGTGGATTGGCCTGGAGGTGGGGAGAGGATGGAGAGTAAGAATCAGAGTCACCGAGCTGAGCCACAACGGGGAGGTGACCCAGGGAGGCTCACTGTTCCACGTGGAGACCCTTTGTGTTCACTGCCACGTCTTTGTTCCTCCCAAGGAGGCTGGATCCTCCTTTCTGGAGTTCTGCAGAACAAATTTAATGCCCTTTCGGCAGTATCGTCTTCTGCAGGTGTTACTTGATACCTTTCTCAGCTTGCGTGAATCAGATGTGGTCCCCAATCCTCTGTCTCTCCAAAATTCATTGTCTACTATTGCCTTCTCTCCTACTTCTTTTCTCATATGTTTTTCTTTTTAATTCCTTTACTTTTTCTGGGCTTTTGAGTGGAAACTTGGAGAAATGTGTGTTTAATCATCCAGATGATCTTGTGCACATTTATCTTTGTGAAAATATGTTGCATTTAGGTTATCCTGGTCCGTTTCAAATGGCAAATCCCTCAACTTATTGTAATAATTCCTTCCCAACATCAGATACAAGTGTTAATGAGAAGTAAAATAAATATAAATAGATGAGTCAGTTTTCTTCTTTTCAGTAAATATTTCTAGAATGTACAAATTCTATTTATAGTACAAACTACAGATATTTATTCAAAAAGAAAACAGACTTTTTTTTTCTCCATGAATAACCAATTTCACATGCATGACTTCGTTTGCAAATTCACATACAAGTGAAGATGTTGGCTAGAGAATCACACTAAGATTGATCCAGAGCAACAAATTTCCCTAGAAAACTTCCTGTTCAGTTAGCCCTGTTTCTCCAGGTCAAGTCCCTTGAGGAGTGGGAGAAAGTCATCAGTAGCTACTGTTTTAAAGGATCTCTAAGATACAAATAACTCTGCTGGGGCCTCTAGAAAAGGCATTCCTGGCCTTTTGGAAGACTGTGGTCCTGAACCTCAAGTTACTACTAAATCAGGGAAGTTGGCAGAAACGTGTCTGTCTCTCTGGAATTCCGGCTACAACGTGAAGTCTCACACGATCTTCCAATGGACAGACTTCGTCTTTGCTGAGTATCAGTGCAGGGAGTTTGCTTTCTCTGGTGAACAGAAATTAGTCCTAAAACATGACATCTTGGGTTTAATAGCTGCATCGTGTTGGAAGGTCACCAACATTTAATTTCTGTTAATGTTCAAATCCTACAATTCTTTGTATCATAGACCACTAAAAGCTTATACCATATTTTATCCATTTGCATAAAACAGAAAAATCTGTCCTTAGGTCTTTTCTTGAAGTTGCTTTTTTTGTTTTGTTTTGTTTGATCCCGTTACAAGCCACATGCTCTATGCTTCCATTTGCTCATTCATTGAACGTTAGCGTCCCTATCATTCTTCTCTTAATTACGCAATCATGTCCACTTTAATTGTATCTTAAACCCCCTTCCAGCAGATACAATCAGTCGGTTTGCATCAGAGTACAGAGTTTAAGTTTGCCCATCCTGACCCTTTTCATTTCAGAAATCAAGGCTTCCTCTGCTCCTCTTCTCCAACCTTCTTCTCTCAAATTGGCTTCTGACTCCCTTGGAGTTCAGTCAGTTTTTCATTCCAGTTGGAAAAATGTCAGGATTATTACTCAGATACTTGGTTTAAAACTTCACTCCTGAGAAAGAGATTTTTTTTTTTCTTCTCAATTTTGTGACAGGAAATAGAACACTGACTCTGTCCAAGGCAGGAACTAGGCCCAGAGCCACAATCATTATGTCACTTCTGATAAAGCTCAGCCTTCCACAATTCAGGAAGTTTTTTAGAATATACAGATTCCAGAGTATACCCCAAAACTAAGAAACATTTATGGTCTACTCAGCTCTCCCTGATGAATGTCAACGCCTTAGTCTTCAATTCTTCCTTAACATAGTTCTAGATGAGTAAAACTCACCACTGTGCGTCTGCACCTCCAGGCATGTTAGACACCGAACATGCAAGTCCAACATGACAAGTGCTCTAGGTTGGCCAATGAGACTAATGAGGTGAAAATAGCAGACAAAGGGATTAAGCACAAGGAGAGAGAGATTTTTTACTTTAGCTCATTAAAGTCTCACCCACTACCCCATCACCAAATTATGAACAGGTTATCAGAGATGGCAAGATGCTTTTTAAAGTGCCCACACTCTGGACATAGATGCCTGAATTCACTCCCCAGGCCTGCCTCTGACTAACTGTGTGACATTGAGTGACTTATTTAAACTCTCTAAATAGCCATCTCTTCATCTGCAAATGCTAGTAATAATACCTACTTGGAAACTGATTTTAAAGAGTCACTAAAAAATATGCATAAAGGACATAATATGCAAAGCAGAAAGCCTGGTGCAACATAAGCACTCAATACTTAATGACATTAGCCTCGTAAGCATAGCATCGTTGTTGCCTCTTTTGATTTTTGGAGGTTGTCAAAAGTTTTTCTAAGTGTCAGTGAAAAAAAATAATAATCATCATCAAAGACAGGTCTTTTAAGAAAGAATACTGCATTCTGACGCTGACCCATGACCTTATTTGTAGCACTTCAACCACTTTTATTCTTTAAAATGCTGTGTAATAATCGTGAAGATACTGAGCAGAAGCCAAATATGTTTGATTTTAAAGAAAGGAATCTAGCAACTTTTATAAGACTAGTCATCTTAGCACTTGCCAGAATTCAGCTTCTCATCCCTCACTCTCTCACCTTTACCTGGGCAACAGTAAAAAAAAAAATGACAATATTTCTAATTTCAGAGATAAATGTTAACCATTACATCCTCAATCCAATTAGGTTATTCAATCTTTACTGAATATCCCATATTTTATTTAATGTGTCAACTTTTTAATTAGGAAGGATTTCTGGTGCTCTGGATAGTTACTTTTGTATAGTAAAGATTTCATATTAGTAAATACGTAATTCAAATATCAGTTTCAGAAAATTTAATGAGTTTGGCTAATCTACTTTTCAGGATTCTTTAGGACTGAAGAATGGGTTCTTACTCTTAACGTGTGTAAAAGTATCTTACGATTGTTAAACATAGATATTTTCTGGCCTGACCCCGCTTATCTTGATTCGCTATGTCTGGGATGGGCCAGGAAGCTGCATTTTAATAAATAGCTCAGGTGGTCCCCACACAAGTGGGTTCTCACTGCTCACTGGGAGAAACTGAAAGAACAGTTAAGAATTTTTTCTTTTTTTGGTGAGGAAGATTAGCCTTGAGCTAACATCTGTTGCCAATCTTCCTCTTTTTGCTTGAGGAAGGTTGTCCCTGAGCTAACATCTGTGCCAATCTTCCTCTATTTTGTATGTGGGACACCTCCACAGCAAGGCTTCATGATCGGTGTGTAGGTCTGCACCTGGGATCCAAACCTGCAAACCCCAGATCGCCAAAGCAGAAGGCACCAACCTGACCATTATGCCACCAGACCGGCCCCAAGAATATCTGGCTTTTATTTCATACCAAATCCCCCCAAAATTACAAAAATGATCATATATCCCTTAAAATCTCATATCTTCTCCCCACACACATCTTTTACAGCTGAGAAAACTTGTGCCTCTACACACACATGTACAGATATGCCTATTTTTCCCCATTTTATTAGCAGGCTTGCTGAATCTTCTCTCTAATATTCTAAAAGAAACATTTTAAGAAAATAACCCACATAAAAACGCTGAAGCTACAGAAGAAATAAATCAATGTGTTTTTTGTTTTCGTTTCTTTTTTACAAGAGTATTTTCAAAAGGATCTATTTTGGACTTATTTGAATAGTGAGTTCTCAGACACCTAAGTAAATATTCACTTAGTACTGCTTGCTCTAGAGTCTGCTGGGACAGACATAATTAAAGTTCGAGTGGCAAGGCCACGCCAATTAAATATCAATCAGAAATGAAAATAAAGCAGCTCTGAAATTACAATGTAAATTCAATGTAAATATATTCATTTTTTCTTTTTATTAGCTAGTATTTATTAAGCACCCACTATATGCCAAGAGATCATATTTCAATTTATCTAAAAAATACATCTATTATATAAAGCAAAGTACAACCACATGGGATGACAGAGTGACATTTACAGGCTCTTTGGGGTATATTTAAATGTATGTCTGATCTTCAAGAGCAGGTCTTTGAACACAAAAAAAGCAATGGTGCTGAATTAAAATAATCACGAAAAATCATCACTGAAACCTTCACAAAGTCTGCCCATCAGTTGTTTCCAACCTTCCATGCTCTTATTTTTAACTTCGGAAGCATGCAGCCCATAGCATTAGTTCATATCACTTATCTTGAACCTGACTACATTCAGTTTTAAAATAAGCTTGTGTAAAGGGACAGATTACAGATCGTTGACGTTTTCCAATACTCCTCACCCATACTCAAACAAAGAGGAGTCATCTTTAAAACAAAATGAACAGTATTTTTTAAAACTGCTGTGATATCTGGGGAGGAAGAATTTTCGAAATCTTATTTTTTAATGGCTGTATACACAGACTGTCACTCTATGTATGACCTTGAGAAAGTCATAGAACTCTCATCTACGATGTCTTCATGCATTAAAGAAGAAGAATAACATCTCATCGCAGGATTGGCGTGTAGGAACTCACAAAGGTAATGTGTGTAAAACAGCACATATAGAATCTGGTAAGAGTAAGTGATCAATAAATAGAAACTGGATGATGAGATAATGAGGAGGATGCTACTGCTGAATTGGTCTCTGGTTGTTTCCTGTGTGTATACTTTATCTCTTCTACTAGACTGGAAATTATTTGAGAGGAGGGATGCTGTCACATTTTTTTTTTGTTGCCAGCAAACCGGCACAATATTACGTAAATAATATCTGCTGTATGGATATTCGTTTAATTGAATTAGAAATAACCATATCAATCGACAGGAGTGCAATTTTTTTTCTCTTACTAAAAATGTGAGCATATATGACCTAATAACACAACTTCAAGTGTCTCAAGTATTGCAACAAACGTTTCCTGAAGAAAACTAAACTCTCCAATGATAGTAATCATAGCAAATTGCATTTTGGTGCTTTCTACATGCCAAATACTGTTAAAAGCACTTTACATGTATTAATTCATGTAATCCTTTCAACAACCATACTATTACTGGAAGGTACCATTATTGTTTCTGTTTAATGAATGAGAGGACTGGAGATGAGAGAGGTTAAGTGGCTTCCCAAAGTCACACAGCTAGTAAATGACAGAAGCAGGATATGAATCCCCGAGTGTTGATCACAAAGTCTGTACACTTAACTGCTAGGGTAAATTAAGGAGAAAAAAAAGGGAGGGAGAAAGATTTTTTGTCTGAAGTACAGAAAAAGAACAAATTTAAATCTAATGAAATGGGTTGTTGACCCTTAAGTTCATCTGTTTCTTTTTTAAACCTCAGGATAGTGACATGATCGTGGGAGTGTTCACTTCCTCCCCGAGGAACAAGTTTGAGCAGAAAAGTATCTTAATTAATACTCATCCTGCAGTTCAGGCAAAGAGACGCATATATATCATTATGGAAGAAAGCGCTTTGTTGCGTTTGGAACCAGTTGTAAATTAGTGATGCCAAATTTAACAGCAAGCTCCAAATTTAGTGGGCTTTGAGTTCCCTTAGCTCTAGCAATGTACATATTCTGTACTGCCATGGAGTTTGGGGGCAGAGGCTCTTAGTTCATTATTGGTTGTTATTGTTTTATCTTTCTTTCCTTGCAGATTTTATAGAAACAACACTGGAACTTCTTCTCAAATTTCAACCTCTGTTTCCAACTTTGTAAAATCTTCCAACAATTTGGAAAAGTAATGCTATTTACTTAATGGTGGTCTCTATATTGGTCTCAGCAGGAGTCGGCAAACTTCCTGTAAAGGATCAGATAGTAAATATTTTAGCCTTTGCAGGCCAGACAATCTCTGTCACAACTACTTGACTCTGCCTTCGTAACATGAAAGCTGCCATAGACAATATGTAAGTGAAAAACTGTAGCTGTGTTCCAATAAAACTTTATTTAGAAACTTAGATAGGGGGTCAGATTTGAATCCCAGGCTACAGTTTGCCAATCCTAGGTTTATAGTCATCCACAATTTGACAACCAAATTATTCTTTTTTATTTCTTTTTTGAGGAAGATTAGCCCTGAGCTAACGACTACCAATCCTCCTCTTTTTTGCTGAGGAAGCCTGGCCCTGAGCTAACACCCGTGCCCATCTTCCTCTACTTTATATGTGGGACGCCTACCACAGCATGGCATGCCAAGCGGTCCCATGTCCGCACTCGGGATCCGAACCAGCAAATCCCAGGCCACCGAGAAGTGGAACGTGCATACTTCATCACTGTGCCACCGGGCCGGCCCCCAAATTATTCTTGAGTGATTACCTTTTGACTGCCACTTTATTCCAACATAAATTATCTTATTTAATTCTCCCAGCAGCCCTTAGATGTCAAGGGAAGAAAAAGGGGCTCAGGCAGCTCAAGTGGACAAAGATTAAACACGCAGTAAGTTATGGAGAAGTTAGGAAGCAAAGAATCAAACCCAAGTGGTTTTTTTACAAGCTCTTGCTCTCTGCTCTGCATCTTACTCTGCGTGATACACAAAGCCAGAGCTCTTGTGGTAATTAAAATAGAATAAAATAGATTTTATTCTAAATATTTTACACTTAAATGAGTTGAAACTAGAGATACTTGGTTTCCATAACAGTAACTCTGAAAGAGTGGAAGCCTGAATTATTGACTGAAATACTTTGAGACATGGAGCACGGAGCTGGCCTTTGACATCTCATCATAAAAACAGGAATGGAGGCTAGAGAACACATGCCAGTCTGAGACTTCAAAACAGTAAGGATAGAATTTATAGCTAGGCTGGGTTCAAAGTCATCAGTTTTATACTTAATCTGTGTCTTATCATTATGAAATTAAATTCTAACTAGTATGTTTATATGATAATTCTCTTGTGACATTCTGACTTCTTAAACTACAATGATATATATTATTAATCTCAAGACTATGACACATTTTACTTATTTGTTGTAGTAAATTATATTTATTCATTATATATCTGATAGAAGATATTTTTAATTTATTCACAGACTTTTTACTATTTAATTGACTGACTATGACTTAACTGACTTTTTTAAACAAACTAAACTGGAATTAAGAAAATTGCCTTCTTTCTCCTTGCATACTTAAGCAAGTAAAAATCGTAATTATAATGGAATCTTTTATAAAACAGTACAAAACTTTACCATTTTCTCCTACTCTTTCTACTAATTCCTCTTATTCCAATAGTCACTGATCTCTACTGAGAACATCCAGGGTTGGTCACCTTTGAAAGACATCCGCTTTGAAAATCTGAACCAGCAACTTTTTTTAACAGTGAGCAGGATGCAACAATATCCTGGAAATTCCACGTAGGATGCCTGTCTCTGGAAAGGATAATGTCTCTCGAGGGGTAAGGATTTTGTTTTATTTTGTTTTTTTTCTAAACAATTTGTAGAGAGAAAATTTTCAGTTTGTATCCAATAGTCATTAGAAACCCTGGCTTGAGTTTTCTTATTGGAGCATTATACAACACTGTCAGAACAGGGAATTAACCACACTTCGATTATTCTTCAAAATAACTATTGTAAAGTGTTCTATCAACTTGATGGAAAAGGGAACCCATGATAGATCATTAAGCAGAAAAAGGGAATGAAAGGAAATGGCTGCCTTTCGTTAACGCAGTGGTGATTTGCAAAGTGGTCACCATGAGAAAGGATGGAAACAGTGTAACACTCAGTGTGAAAGCTTGATCATTTGGACCCAAATTAGCATAGGGACAATAGTGATGGAGAGGGGCAGATACTGTTCTTACGTGGGCAGAAACCCTATATCCCAGCATGTCCCTGATGCAATGCCTTTAGATTTCAATAGTTGTAAACTGAACTTCTGATGATGACTCCACTCAGAAAGCAAGTCTTACCCAATCAAAATAAAAAAAATAATTCCAAGTGTATTAGTCACAGTTCTCCAGAGAAACAGAAGCAATAGGATGTCTATCTATATACATATATATATGTCAGCCTCTGTAATCGCCTGAGCCAATTCCTTATCTGTTTATGTATTGGCTCAGGTGATTATGGATGCTGACAAGCCCAAAATCTACAATGTGGGCCAGTAAACTGGAAAGCCCGTGTGCAATTCCAGTCCAAAGGGCAGCAGGCATAGACCTAGGAGAGCCAATGTTCTAGTTCCAGTCCAAAGACAGTCCGCTGGAAAATGCCCTGCTGCTCGGGGAGGCCAGGCCCTGTCTTCTACTCAGGCCTTTAACTGATTGAGCGAAGCCCATATACATTATGGAGGGAAATCTGCATTACCCAAAGTTCACTGATTTAAAATTTAATCTCACCCCAAAACACCCTCCAAGTTGATGCATAAAATAACCTATCACCCCAAGGATACCAAACCTGAGGGCAGGAATGTCATAGATATAGAATAGGGTGCAGATCCTGGAGCTGAAACTCACTAGCCAATGACCTTAGATTAAGTACCTAATCTATCTAAAACCTGGTTTCCTCATTAGTGCCGACTTCAGAGAATGGCTGTGAAGACTGAATGAGAAAATAAGTGTAATACACTCCAAACAGTCCCTTGCTGCCAGTAAGGCTTTCTAAGTATAATTTAAAATTACTATGATTAGAATTACTGAAGGAATCCTGACTGATGAAAGCGGCCACGCTCTCCATTAAGTAAATAAGCATATTTAGTACCAACAAAAGTGTTCATGAGTTCCTAGATGATTCATCCCGAGCGGGTTTTACTTCCACGTCATCTCAAGGTTCAGATCATGTAAAGCCACCATGGCCTCCCAGGAAATACTTCTCTGTGCCATTCTGAAGATACAAAATACAAAGCCCAATAGGCCGCTTCATGAACTCCATACAGCAAGTGCTAAGTTCTACACTGACATCTAATATTACCAGCATTATTCATCAATACTGCTTCTTGCCCCACTTTCATCTACATTGTGAAAGGTAGCATTTGAAATGATAGGTCCCTTTATATCTTTTCTCCTCCCTCTCCAAAAAGTAATCAAGGGAATGCACTCAATGGTATGAAAACAAGCTCCATGGTAAATGTTCAAATGACAAGGGGGAATGCCGGGAGGTTTCAGATTTCCTGCATCACGCCTATTTTTTGCAAAGGAAAGAAAAGCTTTCCAAATCCGAATCCATTCCTTTTCGAACGCCTGCTGCCGTGTAAATACTGCTGAGATAAATGACTCCTTGTCCAACGTATCTGTTCCCCCACAGTTGTTAGTTCTCAGAGCAGTTGCTGCCTCAGTCACTACCACAGGCTCTCTCTCCACTTAGCGGAGTCCTCGCTCTCTACTTTTGTCTCCGATCCAGATGTCCTTCATTACAGAGAGAAATTTCACCAACAGGTGCTTCTTGTGCCTGGAAATGCCATCCTGAAATTCAAGGAAGAGATAATCTTGTGTGTGTGTTAGCCGTGTGGGGGCCTTTAACTGCACGCATGGTTTGAGCAGCCTAAACTCCTGGCATATTTCTTGACACTCAAGTTTGCTCCTCACTCTTAGAAAAATGTTCCCAAATCACAGGAAATTGCAATCTCATCGTTTTAATTTCACTCCTGTAGAGCTAGATGTCATTTGAAGAAAGAGCGAGAAACTCCTTCATACAGCCACACAAATCAGGTACTCCCACAATAGACTCGAAATGGAAAGAATATGTTACTATTAGAAGCTCCTGAATATTCATTAGCATTTTTAACCAAGTACATTCCTTCACTGACATCTTCTAAATCGGCAAGCAAAACCTTTCCCTTTCAAAATTAAAATCTCCCACCTCTGTCTCTTTTTGTCATTTCCACAGGCTGGTGTTGGTTGGTCACACTCTGAAGATGACGCCTAATTCTGGAGCTGAAGGACACTGCCTCTCCATGTACAAAACAACTGTTTTGCTGTGGAAAAAAGCAAACTGACACTCAGTTCATTGATCTTGGGAGAAATTACCGAGGATGGTGGGGGAATTTGCTCCTAACAAGAAGAATGATCTAAAGGCCTCAAATGATGCAAAATTCTTTCCGTGGCACACATTAACGATAATCAGGGCGCGTTGCTATGGTTCAGTAGAAGTCGGTGCTGAACTTCACAGAACTCTTTCAACCTTGCCTCTCTCGCTGTGTAAATGTGAGCGTAACAATAAATCTTGTTGACAATTACTTCCACGTCTATTGGCAGGAAGTCAGCGGCAGTTTGAAGAGCATTGTGAGCAATATGTGCAGTGCAGCCAACACCCATTAACTATCTCCCTACTTTCTCCCGCGACTTAGAGAACATGTTATTTTTCCCCAGTGAGCAACCCTTCCAAATGTTGAATTAGTAATATTAGCACCAAATACCACTAATTTGTCAGCTAAGCTGTGTTTTTCCATAGCGCTTGCCGTGGGGTCCGATTACCCCTTTGCAACACAGCGGAGCAATGATGAAAATCTGAAGACGTTTTATTTATATAATTTTGCCAGGCTTTACGAAAACACATTAAAACAGTCACAGAGGTGAGTTAGTTACGGTTCAAAATACCCGCCCAGACTACAAACCGAATCCTGACATTTCAGCCGAAGCCTCCAATGAAGGCGGCGTTTTGGCAGCACCATGACTACTTTTGAATTTTGCAAACTAAATTGTTTTAATTCCTTCCGTCACTTTTAAATGCAAAACTCCTATGTTCATTCTGCATTGAGAAATAAGTCGTTCATTCTTTCAATGTCTCCCAGAGTTTTATGAAGAACGAGGGGCGAAGGTCCGAGCAAGATGGGCAGGAGAAAGGGGTCCCGAAAACCCCACAACTGTTTCCGTCCGACCCGCTGCCCAGCGCGGGAGGCCGAGTGGCCGCGCGCTCCCAGCTGCGGCGTCAGCTGCTCGGCCGCCGGGGTGGAATGTCCACTAGCTGGCTTGTTTCTAAGAGCGCAGATGCTGCCAGAGTTTCAAATTCAAAACAGGATTCCGTGTCGATCTTGAGGTCTGCGTAGTCATCAGAAATTGTACTTTGAACTTCATTTAATCAAAAGATCCCAACTTAGTAAAGCAATAACTTTCCCCCGCAGATCTTTGAAAGCTTAAAGGTATGCAATTCCCTACGGCCATCACGCATAGCGGCCAAGGGAGCGCGTCCCACGAGATGACATAGCCAGTGGCTGGAAGAGGACCCAGCGAGGCAGACTGACCGGGACCCATGTGTTGTCAAATACCTATAGATTCTTTCCCATTCTTCTCATCTTTTTTTTTCCATATGATTTTCCAAGGACAAGACGTGTGGGGAAAACTCATTATTTTAAAGTAAACATTGCTTGGCTGATTTAAGTTTCTCGTTTCCCTATACTGGTGAAAAACATCTAAACTTTAGGCTTATTGGCCAAACCAGGATACTTTTGAGAGTGCTAGTGGGTGCTATTAACAATATACCAGAAGGATGAGTGTCACCCAGTGCTACCCAGGACAACCTGGAACGTGTGGTCCTCTACCCAAATGAATGCTAAGGCCTTGGAGGATGGGAAATATATTCGCGAGTGGGTGGGGATGGGAGGGGAGCTGAACTCTTTGCTCTTTGGCTGAAGACTGAAAATAGGAATAGGTGATCCAAATTCCTCCACCCCTATGGCGTTTATTCTCATCTAGAGTTTAGCACATCTCTGGCCTTGTGACCAGCATTCAATCCATATTCGTTCAGTTCAAATGTTTGCTGACTTTAACCTCTACCATCTTGTGAGTACAGTCACGTGAGAGTACCTGCCGCTTTGGGCTCCCCAAGTCTGTTTCCTGATCACGGAGCACATCTACTCAGTAGCTTAGGGAACAAATTTGTAATCTGTAGATTTGAGAAGTAGGAAGAGAGAATCTAGTCTGTAGATTTAGGAAGTAGAACGAGAGAAAGCTGCGGCAAATACAGGGTTCGGGTCAATATCACAGTTCCTTACTCTCTGCGTGACTTTAGCAAGTGACAACCTCTGTGAGTTTTGGGTTCCACTCTGTAAAATGATAAGGCAAATTTGCAAGGCTCTTTGAAGGAATAAATGAAATAACTATGTGCGTTTAATTTTTTAGCACAAGAGCTGGAACTTAGAAATCAGTGGGTAAACAATAGTGGTTGCTAATAATAATATTATTCTCTTTATGAGTATACAGATGAGTGGCCTGAAGCCTGTGCTATGTAGCCAAGGATTTCTGTTATCCGATGTCGGCAGTCTTGGTCTTTCTGTCATCCTGTAGTTCATTGTGCAGAAACCACAGTTTCAAGGCAGAAGATGGTAGTTTACAGGTAACAAAGGACTGCCTTGATAGAGAGCTACTTGTTCTCTGCTGCCTTTACTGTTACACAACAGGTTAACTGATCAACCATAAGGACAAGTCGGTTTCTTAAAACTTACTTGTAGACTCAAGTCTTGGCAGCGGCTTTCCCTAGCTTTTTATGTTCCGACACGCACGCAGATTTTTGCATGGTTCCCTACTAGCATTTTTACTCGTACAATATTTCTTTGTGTTATGCCTTAGGAAGTGCCCTCAGAGAGTTTCAGATGATCCATCAGGCTGGCTGTGGAGGGGGATGGGAAGAGGCCCTGTAGAGGTTCTCCGTTCAGAAGGGTAAGGGGAGCGAGGTAGCTATGAAGCATCTAATACAATTTTGCATGGTATGAGGTTTCAACTGGCTGCTCAGTTCTTTCCCAGATGCTGGAAAGCCAGAGAACCAATAGATCTTCTTTCAGCTGACAGTTCTTCGCACCTTGTAATGCCCTCAGCAAAACTGTTGATAAGTGGTGACAACATCTACAGACGGTTGTTCATTGTTCTCCCACCTTCTCTTAAAAAAGTGATATGTTCAAACATAAACTTGAAATAGTAGTTCTTTCTTACACAACTCAAGCCCCAAGTGATGAAAAGTCAAAGTAGCAAGGGAAAGCATGTTAAGGCTCTGGAAAACTATCCCCAGACCTGTGGATGGCTTACAAGGCTACCATGAGGGCAAACAGCCTACTCCTCTTTGTTCATGTTTTATCAGTAATGCACACAATAACATCCATGTATCTGACTTCTATTAATTAACCTTAAAGAGGTAAAGACAAACATTGACAAGACAAAGACATCAAAAAGAATAGCCGCAGGATATTTCTTTCCCAACCAAACTCAAACCAAACCCTTAGTCTACTAGCATCTTGTGATTCTGGATGACTCTGAAGGAGGAGAGAGTTTCCAAAGGAAAGAGCACCGCAGAACCCCCAAAGGAAAGATAGAAGGATGCCTCTCACATGGAAGTCTGAAGCTGAGTTTATACAGGGAAGCAACTCATGCCTTTGGGTGTCAAATCTGTTGCAGAATAAACCATAGGAACAGCTGAACTCCTTAAGGCATCTCACTCAGCACATACAGGCCTAAGACTGTGCTGGTCTGACAGGGCCTTTTGTTATAGAGTAGAGTCTTAATCCTAGCCTCTGGGCTGACCACAAGCTACGCATTCAGTTGATAATACCCATTCAACTATCCGACTAATTAGATACAATTTTCATATATGTGGATGTTGAGCAGGATTCAAATTCTACTATGGTCTTTGTTCTCAAGTAATTCTCCATAAAAAGGAAATTTTTATTTGAGAATAATTTTAGCTATACATGTAGACATAGGAGAATTATTATATTACACTGAAATATTAACTCCCTCTTTTATTCACACAACTAGCATATATTTTTTGCCAGTCACTAGAACAGAGCATCCAGATGCAAATTTAAATAAGACATATGAAGTGTTATCAAGGAAGAGACACTTTAGCTGGGGAGCTAGACATATGAGAAACAACTGTAATGCAGTGTAATAACTACTACAAAAGACCAGCACGGGGTGCCACTGCAGTGCAGAAGAAGACTTGACAACTTCACCAGAAAGAAAAATTATGTCCTGGCCTTTAAAGATAAGTATGAGCTTCTAGAAGCAGAAAAAGGGACTCCTTGGCCCAAAACATTCAATGTAGTAATAATACTTGCAATATTTTTTGACCTCCAACTATGTGTCAAGTAGTAAAACTGAAGACTTTATCAATATTATTTCAATTCATGCTCACAACAATCCGATGATATAGGTATAACATATTTATCTTATAGATGAGGAAGTTGCGTCCAACTTGCCCAAGATCATACAGCTCTAAGGTGGTGGAGCTTCAGGAAAGCCTGAAAGAGAAAAGCATGTTTATGATCTGGCCAAGAGTCTGATATGGTTTAATACATTATATATGAGATTAAACAGGAGAGGAGAAAGTGTGAATTGCACAGGAGAGTGGTCAGTGAGTGCACTAGAAATATATTATACCATTATGATATACTGGTATTATTTGCCAGCAGTAGTAAAAGCCCACTTGATGTTCTTGGTTATGATTTCAAAGTGAAATTCTTCTGTGTGATGTTGTATGGGTCTCTAATCTTATTCAGCTATACGGGTACAGACATTAAGTAGGTAAAGGGTGGGAGAGAATTAAGGTTGTGATTTTCTCAAGTGAGTACAACAAAGCAAGAGTGAGGCAGAGGGTTGAGGCTCTGCAAGGCGTGATTATAATAGTTGATTGACAGAGGAATTCAAGCAGGTGAGGAAACCAATGAGGACATTGGGTTCGTGAGGATAGTGCAAAGTAATAGATTAGAAGTCACCATGGCACCAAAAGATCACTGAGAGTGGGGAGAGAGAGAGAGACCTGGAAAGGTAGGAGGTAGTATTCAGGGAAGGTAGGCAGGAAGTTTGGATTATGGGGAGATGCTGTGACTGATAATGATCAGGTCTAGCCTGTAAGAGGCGGACCTTATAAGGGAAGGGCAAAAGCAGGTGGAGGTAAAGCTTCTTGGAGAAGTGGTCCAAGAACTGAGGAGCCCGGTGTTAGAAAGACCAACTCTATGCATATTTAAATCACCACGAATGAAGTCATGGGGGTTGGAGGAAACACTGGAGAGACTGGCATTGTGCAATGAGTAAAAATCATCACAGTAAGGGGGGATCTCCCAGTCAGTAGGTGTCAGCAGCAAAGGGGAGCTGTGACAAACTGAGGTCACATATGGGATTTTTAGACTCATCCAGAGGGAGCAAAGAGGAGCAGGAGCACCTATTCCATCTCCAGACCAGTGGGGAAACCAAGAGGGATGTAAGGAAAGTAGTCCTCAGAGCAGAACCAGATTTCCATTCAAATGAAACCGAGAAGGAAACATTTGGAGATGAAGTCGGGAGCATGGGATATGTTGCTAATATTGGGATAGAATCACATTGGAAGAATGCCAAGAGTTTGGAGGAAGGATGTGGGATATGAGTGAGCCTTGTGAGGATTAGACTGCGGTAGAAAGGGGTGACCTGGACCACGGGGGCTCTTGAGGTGACTGACATAAACAGGAAAGAGTATGGTGGGCTCAAGGCAGACAGTGGTGAAGAGGCTGTGGAGAGAAACGTGGGTTTCTGGGGCTTCCTTTCTAACCGTGGAGATGGAAGTAGAAGGCTGTGGGAAAAGGGCTCTTAGACTCAAAAACATTCAAATTTATTGCAGTATTCCAATTTGTTTTCACTGATCTTATAATAAAAGAGAAAGCTCGTCAGAATTGAAAAGTAGAAGAATCCTTTAAATTCTCTAAGCCTAGAGAGAGCAGTGAAGAACAACATGAAAGAGGTGCCTGTAACTCGAAGTAAGCAGGAGCCAAAATTACCACATGAAGAGCTTGCATCCTACATCTGACATCCTGTATCCTTCAACCCTTTATGTCATTTTTAAAATAGGAACCCCTCCTTGCTGCACATTCTTTGACCATTTCCTTTTGCCTAAAAAAACCCACAAGATTTTTACAAAATTATTCAGTTTGCTTTTGTTTTAAATCATCCAAGAGTCAGAGGTTACTCCTACAATAAACTCAGAAATGGAAGAGGAAAGATTAATGACGCTTTCTCTAAAGAACAACAGATCGGATTCTTATCAGAAAGACAATGACCTTGGATATTGTTAGGCAAGGAGAGAAATTTTAACATGAAGAAAATAAAAAGAAATAATTCAGAAGAAAATGAAAGGTCAAAGAATTGTCTTATCCTTTTTAATGCTCAGGGCCTCTGTTGAGCAGGGAAAAATGGAAATAGACGTTCTTGTCGTCTCTAGCTTCTGCTTGTCCCATTTTGGTTGCTTTATCTCCACCTATAACTTAGAAAGAACAATTATAAAGAAATGGGGCCCAGCATGAGCATCTCCCTGGCAGCCTCTCAGGGTCAGTTGTCTCCTCCCAGCTCCTGCACCAGCAGAGTGATGCACGGCTCCTTGGAAGTCAGCATGAGAAGGAGCCGAGGAGGCACACAGTCCATGATTTAAGCCCATGCCTGCCTTTGTCTGCTCCACATGGAATTGCATCAGGAAGGGAGTTTGGACAAAGCTTTGCTACTTTCAAATACAGGATAGATACAGGATATACGATGGGCATACAGAGTGATTCAAGGGGAAAAAAGTGATGGAAATCATTTCCCATTATAATCCCCGCCAATTGCCTTACATCTCTAATATAGATCGCCTGGGAAATAATTTAAAAGCATTTAAAAATATCTTCCATTTTCTATTATGAGCCTTTGGATTTCCACGGTTTGAAAGAGTGAAGCGACGGTAGCTTAGAAAACTAATTACAAAACATAAAAATACTCAAGTCTAATGGAACATATCAGATCGGAGGAAGATTCCAGCAATGGCAGGCAGTATTACAAATGAAGTCTGAATGAAAGAGCCAGGTCTGAAACGAAAGCAGCAGTTCCTACCTAAATGTCTTATTCTCAACATCTTTGTTTTACGTTTTCTTTGTTCCTGTTGGCTTACTAATTAGCTGTGATTTTTTTAATGCCCCTTACAGTAGGTTAATTTTGTCTAACTCACCAGCAGGGGTTTTTGTAATACATAATTCACAGAGCAATGTCAATGATTAAAATTCTTTCATTAACACAGCACCTTAAAGATAATAAATATGAAGCATTTAGCTCCCAATCTATGGGTGCAGAAAGCCTAATTTTGCATGGAAAGAAAACACATGCTCAGATAACTTGGCACCGGAGAACAAAATGGAATCTGTTTTAGGGTATTGCAAACACAAAGTCAAAAAAATCAAAGAGCACTTATTTTGAGAACAATAATGTAGCAGGGGGGTTTCAGAGAAGGAATTCTAATGATGCACTTGAAGAATGCAAAACATGCAGCCAGAAGTGCTCTCTTCTGGCATTTTTGTGGGCAGCGCTGTGCCATTGCAGATGAGCAGCTGAGGAGAGGGTCAGCATGTCTCGGGCTGAAAGGCATCAGTGGTATGGTGGAAGTTGCCTTGGCCTCTACATGCCATTTCTCTTCCCTCTCCTCAAGAATTTTAACAGGTCTGACTTGTCAGGATACAAGAAGAGCAATGCAATAATTAGAGACAGGGTATGAAATTTCATGTTGAAAAGTTTTAATAACTCTTAGAACATCTGTTCTCTGAACTCCATCATTTCCTTTCCACCTACCCCCAACAATTCTTATATTTCATTCGCTAAATGCAAGCTCTGTTTGCTTCCATGTGTTCATCCTCATACAAAAAGGATAATAATTGCAGATGCCTTGGCAACAGCAGCGAAGAAAAAGAGAATCTGATCACTAAATGCTATTTTGCTCAGATCCTTTTCCTCAATATATTATTTTTTTCTCTTTCTCTTTTCCAAAGATGAATCAGATTCTTTTTTGTTGGCTATCTTTTGGGGGGAATAGATACATGTATTTTTTAGTAGTAATGACAAATAGCACTTCTCCAATTCAAAACTTTTTCCCACATTAAATACTCTATATATCAATTGAGAGAAACTTTGCACGGAAGGGGCTTAAAGTTCAAAGACATGAAAGTAAAATTAAAAACCACAAAATTGTCACCCAGTCCAAAGGTTATGGCTCAAATTTAACAGGTGGCCCTGACATAATGCATTTTCTACTCTCAGCTATGGTTCTAACAGGTTTGTCCCCGGAACCAAAGTGCAGCATCAAACTAAGCCCTCAATTAGCATTTTGAGCTAAAGAGCCATGGAACCAGGTGAGAGGAGGTCCTCCAACTTGTCATCCATTCAAGTAAATAGCCTGTCCACTTCAAGAAGGAGGTCAGCAGCAGGCCAGTCGGAGGAAATGTGCATGGGCTTGTCCCTGCTCTGTAATTTGCCTATGGCTAATTCCATAATTTCTATTTTTAGTGTTTGGTTGCTCCCTTCGCTCTCATAAGCACAAATAATTGCTCCCATTTTTTAAAAGAAAGAAAGTGCAAATAGCCCCTTAGTAAGACGAGCGACTGAGCTAGCTACTAAAATTAATATTGAATACCACTAAGTGAAATTTGCTACTGATCAACACATTAACAGGAAAGTTGTAACAAATGAGTCTTTTAAAAAATGATAGTGACACAAACTTAGTTCTTTTAGCCCAGGCAGTTTTTGAACTAGAAGTGTTTTAATTTCACACATATAAACCAAAAAGAATTGATTTTTTTTTTCCTTGTTTCCACTTATGGATTAAAGTCTGGGTAGCTTGCCAAGCTTGGTCAACCGATTACTGTTAACGATAACAGACGAGGTGGGTGTGGAGCGACTGATATCCGTAACTATTGGGCGATAGATACATATGATTCAAATAAATCAAGGATTTTATATGGATAGATTGAATCATAACTTGAGCATCTGAATTCATAGCTCTTCAATGCCACATAAAAGAGGATGGTAAAAGGCCAAGAGTAAAGCCTTTATGTCAAATCAATCTCCTTCCTCCTACTGAAAAGATTCAGGTTGGGATTTTTCTTCTTCCCAGAGCAGCCATGGCCGTGTCTAACCAGACTGGTCTTAATGTCAAAAGCTAGATTGATTATTTGTCAATCAAATACTCAGACTTCTGTGTCAGTGAAGTCCACCTTCTCCACCATACACAACCATAACAACCAGCTTGATCTTGGCTTTGAAATTGTTATGTTGGGAGGGCACTGTGTATATAGGGCCTGTAAGTCATATCCTTTCACTCTTTCATCCAGCCTTTCATCCTTGATATTTGTTGAGTTCCTACTATGGGTCTAGAAGTTCATGGTAAGGACTTTGGATTTTATTTTGAAATGGGAAGGATTTTAAATTGAAGAGTGACATGATCTGACTTGAGTTTTTCAAAAATCTCTTTGGATATTGTATTGGCAAGAATCTTTATTGGTGTAAAAACAGAAGTAAAAGAGACCAGTTAGAAGGCTAATGCAACAGACCAGGAGAAAGTTGATGACAGCTTGGACTAGGCAGAAAGGAATATAGATTATGGAAAGTGGTCAGATTTAGATATATTGTAAAAGTATAATCAACAAAATTTGATAATGGAATTATGGGGGCTAAGAAAGACAGAAATTAAAGTTCACTAGACTGCAAACTCCATTTTGAGAGGGTGTGTGTGTGTCCAACAGATTAATCCCCAGCATTTACAATAGAGCCTGAAATATGATGCTCACTCGATAATTATTTGTTGAATAAATGATATGGTGGCTCCAAGGTTTTGAACAGAGGAATTAGATGAATGGAGTTGCCATTTATTTAAAGAGAACAGGGAACAACTGCGGGGGCATGTTGTTTATTTGTTAGTGGGAGAGGGTGAAATCAATCGTTTGATTCTGGACATGTTAAGTTTGAAACATCTACTAGATATTCAAGTGGAGAGATCAAGTTGGCAGTATATGTCTGGAATGTAGGGGAAAGTCAGAAACAGAAAACAGATTTAGCTCTTGTAGGAGAATAGATGGTATTAAAAGCTATGAGGCAGATGAGATCACCTAGGTTGTGAATATCACAGAAAAGAGAATTTTGAGGAGTGAACCTTGCATCACTTGAATACGTATAGGTCAAGAAAATGAAGATAAAGAAGCAAAGAAAGCTCAGTCAATGAAATGGAAGGGGAACAAGAATGAGTAATGTCTCAGATACAAAGAAAATGTGTTCTGAGAAGAGTGGTTAAGTAATCACATCAAATGCCGTTGATGAGTCCATGAAAAAAACATGAAAATTGACCACTGGATTTTAAAACATACAGGTTAACAGTGACCCTGACAAAAGCAGTTGCAACAGCATCAGTATAAACTGGTACAGAAAGAAAGGATGGATCTCTAGCATCCAAGAACAGTGCTGTCATAGCAGGTACTCAACGGAAATCTGAATGAAGGAAGGAGCATTATCATTCTACTTAAAGTACATTTAAAAATGATGTACACATATCCCATGTTGGTCATGCCTCAGTTAAAGAGATTAATTTACACCCTAAGAATGTATTTAAACAAATTTATATATACATAAAAAATTTGACACAGCAATATACAAAGATTTAGGTGAAACGTATTTATCAGAATATTATTTCTAACAGCAAAACTTTAAAAACAAACCTAGGGGCTGGCCGTGTGGCCAAGTGGTTAAGTTCGCGCGCTCTGCTGCAGGCAGCCCAGTGTTTCGTTGGTTCGAGTCTTGGGCGCGGACATGGCACTGCTCATCAAACTACGCTGAGGCGGCGTCCCACATGCCACAACTAGAAGGACCCACAATGAAGAATATACAACTATGTACTGGGGGGCTTTGGGGAGAAAAAGGAAAAAAATAAAATCTTAAAAAAATAAAAAATAAAAAAAAAAAAATAAAAAAAAAATAAAAACAAACCTAAATATCAAACTATAATAAATAGTTAAACTATAATTTGTCCATACAATGGACTATTATGCAGCCATTGAAAATGTCTAGTGGAAAAGACATATTTATATGGATAAAAAGTAGGAATTACAATTTTATACAGAATAATCTGAATTATTTAAAATTCTTTAGAGTTTGATGAGTACGTGTGTGCATGTAGGGGGGTGTGTGTGTGCACATTTATCTATTTGTTTATTTATTTCTGTGTGGAGAGAGAGAGAGATTTATTGATTGAGGGAACATGCCAAAATGTTAACAGAGATTACCTCTATATGATTATTCTCTTCCCTTTAATATATTTTTCTTCTTTATACTACTACGTTGCATTTCTTCATTTTCCTCAAATGTGAATATTTTGCTTACAAAAGTCAAAGAAGTAAACTTTAAATTTTAATAAACATTATAGCCTACTGTAAATGTATATGCATTATACAGTATATATAAAATTCAATAATTTTTTAAATGTTTTTAATGGTCCACTAAACACCTGATATAAGCAGAAGATATCTATGATCATTGATATCAACTGCAGTCATAGTTACATCGCACACGAAGTCCATTTTTGTATCCACTGTCAAAGGCTGGTGGGATGGGATATTAATCAGGGACCATGTCCACATTCTTTGCTGTGCATCTTAGCCGCTATCTTGACTCTTAAGGACTACGCCACTGTACCACATTTCAAAATATCTGTTTTTAGTCTTCCAAATGGACAAATCAGATCCAATTCATAGATAATAAAAGTGATTTTGCAGAAATAACCCATCAGACTGCCCAGAAAAAAAAAAAAAAAACTATACATAGTCTACTCAGTAGCTTGTGAAGACAATATTTGCAGCAAAGTATGTACCCTAATGACCCAGGGACACCAACAAATAATGTTTTATATCAGCTAACTCCAGACTCAAATTAAAGAGAGATCCTATAACTTAAGTATCATAATGTAATCTGGTTCCCTGAATTCTCCAAATTACTAACTACCTAAGAGGAGTAATGGAATATTTTTCTTACAACAAAGCCCACTATTATAGGATATTAATGGAATCCATTTTAAGCAAATGCATAGGTAGGTTTTTTCTTCCAGTTGTGTGATTTAATCAGATGCTGAAGAATAGTAAGAATATTGTTATTCTTAGGTTATTTTATTTCATTTAGAACTGTATTTTAAATGTTCTATTATATGTTTTTATTTTAAATTTCAATTACATTTGAATAGAAGAAAGGTATAACGAGCAAGAGAATAAATGAATGAGAAGGTAAATTAATGTGTTTTTTAAAACCACTATTATTTTCTACTGAATTCAAGCTCAGTAGCATATATTAATCACTTAGCCTCTGTGTTAGATTTCACATGTCTTTAATTTTCTAAATAAAAGCGATATATATTTTCTTAACATTCTCAGCCAAAAAACAAAACATCTCTCTATATAAATGACCAAATGAAAACCAAGTATTCTACCTAAACTTTTTATGCTGATCCACTTAGAAGAGTTAATTATAATATAAATGAAAGTGTTTTTGGTTATTGAAAGGTACAATATAAAAATATCTGTATAAACCATAGATAAGCCAGACATCCTTATAATATGCACCAGCAACTCTACAAATTCAGCTAGTTTTTCTTGAGACCTATGCAGAAATATAATCTACCAAATGATTATTTGACTATTATCTTTTGACTTTTACAATTTAGGCAACTGCGCCACTAGTTAACTGTATTATTTAAGGTATAAGCCAGAGACTAGTTATTTTAAAACATACTTTTATTATTACAAAATTAAGTTTTTACTATTGTTGAAAAATCAGAAAACAACAAAAAGGACAAAAACAAATAAATAAAATCACACCATATCACCACAAAGACACAACAGCTTTCACAGGCAGGTGTACTACTTTCTGTTTTCTTAACGCACATATCAAAACTGGAATCCTCTCATAATGAAATTGGGCTTTTTTTTCAATGAAACACTGTCAATATTCCCAGAACTTCAAGTATACAGCTATGAGATATTTTTAACGGCTGCATAGTATTGCATCAAATGGATTTGCCATAATCTATTTAAGCAATCTCATGTTGAACATGTAGATCATTTCTAATTTTCTCCATCACGAACAGAACTACAACTGACATTCTTTCAGATAAATACTTGTACAATATCGTGATTACATACTTTGGCTACATTTTCAGATTTGGTTTATTGTGGAGCTTCACTTTGTTACTGAAACTATAAAAATGCACAGAAACTTTAAATAATCAGTTCTCTCTCAAAAACGGATCCTTCTTACTCCTCACTGTCTTCGTTGGAAGGAAACCTCACATTTTGCAGATTCTGGAGCTAGGTGACTTTATAACATCAAATCCTCACCATATTCCTGTTTGGTGGATCCTATTGTCTCCATTTTACAGAGAAGGAAAGCGAGACTTCAAAAGGGGAAGTAACTTGCCCCAAGTCGCATAGCTGGCAGTGAACAAAGCTAGAATTTAAACTTGGATCTGATTTCAAAGATCATGCTCTCTTCATTAGAGCAGATCACACACTTCTGTGGGTGGGGAAAGGGCTGTCATTTATTGTGCTTCAATTCCTTTCAGAATGCTAAAAACCTAACCTAATCTGCAACAGAAAGTGAAAAATCAGATTATAA
This sequence comes from Equus asinus, assembly GCF_041296235.1. NCBI lineage: Eukaryota > Metazoa > Chordata > Mammalia > Perissodactyla > Equidae > Equus > Equus asinus. The sequence continues at coordinate 18,394,472 of NC_091805.1, read as the reverse complement.
AAATGTGTGATTTTCAAAACGACCACTTTGAGAAGTGGGATTTTGTTTGTCTCTTTGAAATCAGAATGCCTCATCATTGGCTTGTTTTGTGATTTCCTTCTTTTCTTTGAAGGGGTTATGCTGGTTTCCTCCACTTCTTTTATGATTATGCCCCTTTGGGGACTTTGAAAGGAGCCTAGCCCAAACTGTGCAGAGCTCTCACTGTCCTTATTGTCGGGCCGGGTTGAATATCTCAACATCACACCCATGACAACCCTGGCATTACGATTAGCCACACTCCCTTTTGAGCACAATCCTACTGGAATTCAAACTCCCCCCACCTGACAGTGCACGATCCCACTGGTGTGGAACAAAGCTCTTACACATCACGACAAAGGTAAAATCTGACAAGAGAAAATTCATGGTTCTTGCTCTCTATGGCTCCTTCCAATAGGTCTTTCTATAAGCATGACATCAGATAGGGACAGCCAAAGGTTTTGGGATCACTCTTAGATCATCGTGAGACAATAGGTCCCTCTTTTCCAAACCAGCGAGAATAAACGCTGGGAAAAATTTAACTTTAAAAAGAAGACAAGCAGCTCTATCGTTATTTTCCATCTGATACAGTAAATCAATGAATCATTATTACATTTGTTAAATACAAGTTTTTAAACAATCAAACTGCAAAGTAGGTTATCAAAGTATGAGAAGCTTTTAACTAAAATTGAATTTTATTTTCCCCATTCCATCTCTCATCTCTCTAAGCTTCTGCATATTTGCATGCGTTTTTGTTTTTGCTTTTGTTTTTGTTTTGCTGAGGAAGATTTGCCCTGAGCTAATATCTGTTGCCAATCTTCCTAAATTTTGTATGTGGGCCACTGCTACAGCACGGCCACTAATGAGTCATGTAGATCTGTGCCCAGGAACCAAACCCAAGCCACCAAAGCAGAGGGCACTAAACTTAACTACCAGGCCACCAGGGCTGGCCTATTTGCATGTTTCTTTGTTTGTTTTGTTTAACAAAGATGTTTTCTCAGGACCTTCAATTCAATTGTCCATTTTTCCAAGGTTCTAAATCTTCTCACCTCACATACCTGAAACTTTCTTTCCAAATTTACCTTTCTTTTGTTCCTTCTACAAAAATTTTACTGAGCATCTACAGTGGTCCAGGTGCCATTTTAGCCCCTCAAAATATGAAGATCTATCTGCTGGAGAGGGAGAGCAAAACTATTGCCTTAGAAAGTTCTCTAGGAGTAACTAGAATTAATGAGATTATTTTTCCCTCAATAGCAGATATTCTGATAGGTACATTTCATGCCTCGAACTTCACTTTCCAAGCTTTGTGCAAGCAATTGTACATCATGTAAATATTTGGTTAGATTTACTTTTTTGGTTGGTGTTGGCATTTGTCTATGTATCTTTCAATCTGTCTATGCGTATGCCATTCATATTAAGCTTTTAGAGGTTGAGGGATCTGTTTATATTTAATTTAGATGTGCACAAACCAGCAAGCATTAATGCCAACCAGATGGATGTTTATTGAGTTATTTCAATAATTATAGTATTCCCTTAAGTTCTTAATATATAAATGACTGTATTTTAGTGTACTACCAGCCGAACATTATTCTCAACACCAGCCGCATTATCAGGACAAGTTTAAGAGAGGTACTGTGTGGGGACCAAAATTATGCTGATGATAGCTGCCCCTTTTTGATAAGGACAGTAGATTTATTCATATGTTCATCCATATAGCTTTCACACTGGTCCCCAGCCAGGCTGTAACAAAATGAGGAGATCCTTGCCAGTTCCTGTCTGGCAGATGCATGTGACTTGAAGGAATCTTTGTCCCAGAGTTTGATGAATGGATGCCAGAATCACCTAAAGAATTGACAACACACAGACAATCTCCTGGGCTTCCAAATATTGATTAACTGTATTTGTTGATAGAATATACTTAATTTCTAAGCATATTTAAAAATTGTCCCAATGTGGTAATTTTCTTTACTGGCAGGTAAAATTTTGGCATATATAGTTTTCTTTATTGGCATGTATCATTGTTAATAACACAAATCTTGGGTACCTTATGGACAGACATTGGGCAATTTGAACCTTTTTAAGTTCCCAGAGATCCCTAAAGAATAAATTATTTTATTAACATTCAAGCCAATATGATCACCACTTTCAGAGAACTGAGGTATCTATGCTTTTCATTGTTGAGTTCTTTCTTTTTCTGGGCAGCAGGGGCCTGGACCTCTCAACTTTTCTTTTGGAAAAGTTGTGGTTGGTTAAACACCAGGTAATCCAGATAGGAAAATTATCATATATAGGATGGTTTATAAAACAATAGGACAACCCTGTCAAGTCTGTTTTTAATTGAGTGGTTATCAGTCCAAGAAAGAAATATATAGATTAGAGAGAGACCATTACTTTAGGTTAAAAAAAAGTGATGGCAATTTATCTTCTGACCAAATGGTGATTCTTACTGGTTCCATCTGGAGTGCATTTTTCCTACCAACTCTCTGTGGATAAGGAATTGTATTAGCCTGTCATTCACATAATACACATCACAACACTGAAAGAGGGACCATCCTTCAAAGGCAGCACCATCTCTCAATTTCGTGGCCCAGTCCCCCTGGGTGATTACCTTGGTGGCACTTAAATGGTTGTTGTAACCTCTGTGCTCCAGGATTCCTAATACAATTGGCCAAGATTTTGAGTGATGACACTGAGTACCTCATAGCAAAGGCAGTGCTTAATGGTGGGGTTATCAAAGTCAAACATTCCTGAGCCCCACAGTTCCTCTGAGACGAAAATGCTTTCTCCATTTCAGACTGTCAAAAGATGAACACGGGTAGGGGAAAAGCCTGAAGAAATCAACTGGGAGATGTAGCATGGATTATCTACGTCTTCCCTTGTAGGAACTCATTGGGATGTATAGATAAAAGAACAAAATGAAATGTCATCAAAATAGTTGTGGGTGTCTTTTTACGCGCATATATTTTATCACTGCTGTTAACTGTATACCTGTTTTAAACAAGCATTTTTAATAGTTCCTTCTAACCTTTGTGGATTTTCTTCAAAGTCATTCATCACCAAAAGTTATATATGTCAAAAAGCTCACAAATAAAGTTGACAAGAAGAAGACAAATTGGAAAATATTTGCAATATACGTAGCAAAGGGCCAATATTCATGACATAATAGTTAACAATCATGAGCGCTCCTAGGCAATGGGCACTGCTCTCCCTGGTCTAAGGTACCATTTCATAACCAACCCAAGGGTGGTTCTATTATAATTGTCATTTAAGGGAAAGGTGGTTAAGCAACTTGCCAGCAGTCACAGTTAACAAGTGACAGAACATGAACAAGAGCAGTGCATGAACGTCCCAGTACACAAACCCTAGACGTTTGAATCCAGAGTCTGTCATCTTACCATCTCCATACCCTAAATCAGTTTTATGAATCAATAGGGAAATGATGAATTTCGCTTTAGGAGATAAAAAGGCCAAGCATATGAACTGGTGATTCCAGAAAAAGGGAATACAAATAGTCCAAAAAAAGAGAAAGAATAATCCCACCAAAAGTGGTGGCGTGCCAATTCCCATTACATGCATAGTGCTGTGCCCAGAGTAGGATACAGGTTTGCCCAGACACTGGGCTGCCTGAAATCTTTGGTGGATTGCCTCTGATAGCATCTTCATCCACTTTCCTTAGTGTGTGACAGAGATATAATATTCTAGGTATTCTATGACATGAAAAAGTTGGGAAGCTCTGATTAACATCTTTGATTTTCAACTTCCTCTTGTACAAATGCAGATAATATAGGAACTACCTCACAGCATTGTTGTGAAATATACTGAAATGATGTCTCTAGGGCACTTAGCTAGGTGCTGGACACATCATAACTACTCAAAATTACCATTATCTTCTTTAAGCTGAATGGTGTATGCTGCCCAGTAGCCCATTAGCTGCTGTGAGAAACACTTTATCCTCCTTTTCCCACCTACCAAATACAGCTGGTATATGCTAACCCACTATTCACTAGAGGATTTTTAATAAAATTGGCACAAGGCAGGCGTTATAAAATATGTGGAAGATCTAGTCTAACTATGGGTCCATACCAGCAAAACTATCAGTTGGACACTTGCTCCTGTTATGTCTTCTGGGTCGTGGTCAAGTCAATACTGTCTCATCTCATACTCTACAAAGTAAAAATGTATATATTACATAACAGAAGTACAAAAGCTATTTACCATATCCTGTAGTTCGTAATGCACCAAGAAGCAGATCCTGCGGGAAAAGCTTTATCAGAATATCTCCATGTTGCATACTATGCCGTTTTAGGAACAGACACATCTATGTGATCTACTGGATAGCTTGCCTTCAGCCTTGATCATTGATCATTCCCCGGCGCCCTGGAAGGAAGAAGTAACATGATGGACAGTAACAAGAGGAGAGAGAAGGAGACGCTAAATTATATCAAAAAGAAACAAATATAAAATGATTTGACAGCAACAATCTGTGAGTCAACAGGGAAGCTTGGTACAGTGAAGTGTAGTGAATCAAAATGATCAAATGATTTTATTAGTTTCGCTTTATTAGTCAGATCTATTACCTTTTTTTTTTTTATGACCAGGGAAAAACAAAATAATCATCATCAGTCTATCAAGGCAGATCCCGGTGAAAAGTACACCCGGATTCCCAGATTCCACTCCAGCCGTGCTGTGCCCACTCCCCTCCGACTACGCATCCTTAGCCTCCCAATCCGTTTGCTCCTCCTCGGGAGGACACAGCATGCAGCCAACAAGGTTTCTCACAAAACAACTTTGCAACATCGAGAGAAAAACAGAGTGTGAGCTATTGTATTTAAAAAGCAGCGGAGATGGACACTGCTCAAAGCTGAAGGAAAAAAAATCTTAATTTATCTTCAAGCCCCAGACTGTAAATAGACCACCCGCACTCACAGCAGAAGCCTTCCTCACACCACTGCCCTCTTTCGCAAGCCCGTGAACCTCACCTGGAGTAATCACATTCTCGGTGGGAGACGGGGATTCAGTTACCACGATAGCTAATTCCTGGGCCTCCCCTAAGCAAAGACGAGCAGTCATTAGAAGCCATTCCAAATTATAGATGGGCGCTCTGTGATGCAGACTGTTGTAGACAAGGCTGAGAAAATTACCAAATGAAAGAAATATTATTATTTTAAGAAACCTAACATTTTAATACAATGTGAAAAATGAGGAGGGAATAATAAATGGAGTACATAAAAAGAGCTAATAATAAAAAAGAGCTTGGTGAGAAATCCCGCTGTCATATTTGCATTTACCCTGAAACTAATGCCATGCACATTTCTGAATGCAAATAATTCACGAGAGGAAGCAAAATGAGGATGTTAATAATCATTTTTCCCTTAATGAGAAGCTGTTCTTTGACTGAAAGCTGCTTCAAGATGGACTAAGTGAGGCTTAACAAAAGAATTCCTTTTTTGGGGAATGCATAAATGAAGGCAGTCGAGTTTCATTCTGGGATTTAAAGGCAGCAGCGTTGACATTATCATCGCAAATATTATTTCTACATTTTTAAATAATAAAAATTCACCTCTCATTTTAAAATTCCTCCTTGTACTGATTTCAACTCAAAGTGATATTTCTTGTGGGATTTCCAGGTATTAAAAGCACCTTTCAGTGTTACTTTTAGCCATGCCAGACTTCTACTACTTTTAATAATAATAATGAATGTTAACTGATTGCTTGTTACTGGGCTGGTACTGTACTATGAGTTAGACAAGGGTCACTCTCACCTTAGAGCCAGCTAAACTCCCAGAGATGGGGGTGAATTTATCCAAGGACACCAGCGAGTAAGCAGAATTTATTTAAACTCAGGAGACCAAACTGCCCTTTCCACCTTGGTAGCTACCATCCGTTTCGGCATTATGAACAGACCCAGGCAGCATCAGCAATAACCTGTGAAGACTTCACACAATGACACCTGCACACAGTGTAGAGCCTAGAGGTGCTGTGCTCTTCAAACTGAGCCTACAGTCCCTTCCGTCTTCTCTCTCTTTCTTGCTTCAAGTCAGCTGCTAAGTAAGAGAGAAAAATGCCTAGACACAGAAGTTTTAGAAAACCAGCCCCAATTATATTTTTGTGGCTCAATGTGCACCTCACTCAGTGTGATTCATCCCAAGTTTGAATGTCCTGATTACCAATGGCATTTCAATGGCAGAAATTTATAGTATTGAAAGGTTTGCATTGCAACAGCAAACTATTTCAACATCATGTTTTCCTGCCGGCTGCATTGGTGCAGAGTTAGTGTGGTATAGTGGCTGATTATATGGGTTTTACAGTCAAAGTATGTTGGGAGACAATTCTCCATGCGTCTTTCACATTTCTGCATGTCTTTCAAGCATTGGCATTGACTGACTTTGTTACGAACTATCTTTGCAAGCACAATTAAATAGCAAACAGCCTTGGAAGATCACGATAGCATTTCCCTCCAGAGCAAAAGGCAGCCATACTTCCTGCCCATTAGAACAGATTTATTTCCTCAGCTCAAGATTCCTTTCCTATAATGCAGCTCACTGCATGTGCAGGTAACACCTGGCCCCCTTCTCACCACTTTGTAGGAACTAAGGCTCAGGAAAATGCTCATATGCTGGCTACTATTACTAATACAAGTAAAAAAAAATCCTTTGTCTCTGAACCAGGAGTCTCAAGTCTTCTGCCAGCATCCATAAAACTACAGTAGGCTAATTTGTTAGCTTACAAGGAAGTTAAAGTTTCAGACGCTTCATAGTTTTGGCAAGGCCCCTAGTGGAATTCTAGGTCTCTTGTTTAATAATTATGTGATGTGAGAAAGTTACTTAAGCTCTCCAAGCCTCAGTTTACTTAGCTGTCAATGGGGCCAGGCTTAAGACTTTAAGCAGTATATGATATAATGTATGTTATATTATATAACATACAATACATGCATTAGCACCATGCCAGGCACAAAGTATGTGCTCAATATATTTACCTACTATGGCTCTTGAATGATGAAGGAATGACTTGGAATGAGGCACCAAATTCCAGCCCCGTTTCTGTATAGCCTCCAAAGTCGCTCAACTCATCCAATACTGGACTTTATGCTCTATAAAATGAGACAGGTAGATAAGGTGATCCCTAAGATTCTTCTTAGCTTTAAATTGAAACCTTATTCCAGTTTCTCCTCATCACCTTCCTTCTTTCCCCTTAAAAGCAGTTTTTCTAATCAAATTTTTCCAGATGTAACAGATCAAGCACAGGGCCTGGTTGGACCTAGAACCAAGCCCAGCTCTGATCCACAAGAAGAAAGTCTGGCTGCTCCAGGAGAGGGAGTTTCTTTGCTAAGGCCAGCTGATGATGAAGCTAGTACAGGTGTTGCTGATAAACCAAAAGGGTCTTACTAATTTTAGCCTTTTCTCTCTAACCCACATCCGTCTGGCTTTCCTATTACAGCTAAAACAACAGCAGAAACAAATGATGAAAATGTAGAGAAGGGCTTGGCTATCAGAAATAATGAAGTAGAATCCATCATTGGATTTGTTGACTAATTCAATATGGTATGTGAGCAAGATGATGAGAAGATCTAGCTTTTAAATCCAGCTCTGCACACAGCAGACTGTGTGGCTCAGATTAACCCATTGTCTCTCCCTTGGTCTCAGATCCCTCATTGGTACTATAAGGACACTGGATTAGATGATTCTTGAGGTTCCTTCTGATTTTATAATTCCTCAATTAATTAATGTCATTAACACTTCTCACCTCCCTAAATAATTGACCTGAATAAATGACTAAATTTACCTTAACTGCAAGCAGAGAAATCAAATTAAGTGACAGCAAGTTTTAGATTGTATGTAGCCAGCAGGGTGCAAGCAGAGAACTACAATTGTCACCTTGATCTACAATCTACCTTAGTCCCAATGTATAGTTCGGCCAAAAATGTCAGGTCTGGGAGATAATGGGCAAGCCTATGTGCAACTGAGTGTTCCACTTTTGACCTATTCAGCCATATTGAGTGATTTTTCCAATAGCAATTGCTCATTTCTTCCCACGGATGCCTATATTTTCTTCTTGGACCCAAAACACGTGCTTGTGAGACAACTGGCAGGATGAGGACAAGCACATGGCATGGCTTCAAGGAACAGAAAGTAGACCAGTCAATGATTAAGCCCCAACAATTATCTCATTAGCAACAATCTCTAACCAACCAATGTCAGGAAAATACACAACTTTGTGATAAATGCAGTGGAAAAAGCATACCAGATTTCTTCCCACAGCACATCACTGACATTTTTATTTTAACACTTAGCAAGATACATACTTTTAATGTCTGTGCCGTGGTTATACTGATTTCTCCTGGACTATATCATTTCTATCTTTGCACCTACCCCTCTTATTCCACGTACAATGCTTTGGAGCTTAGTACACTGGGTTTTAGATTCTGGCTTTGCCATTTGCTAACCGTATGACTCTGGACAAGTTACTTAACCTCTCAGAGTCTTAGGTACTTCATCTGTGCAATTAACATAACAATATCTACCTCATAGAGGGTTGGTTAGAATTTAATGAGAACTTTTAAAGTGTCAAGTACATCGTCTGACATGTAAAGAGATTTAATATATTGTAGTTTTTAGTATAACAGACCACCAATAAATATTTATTAAATAAGAGTTATGATCTTGATTGTTTACTGTACACCAGGCCCTAAGTTATTATTCCACACAAAACTATATAATGTAGGTACCATTATAGGCCCTGTTTTGAAAGATGAACGACCCGAGAACAGAAAAGGTGAAGTGAGATGCTGCCGCGGGTGCAGCAGTCAGTAAATAGCAGAGCCAGAATTTAAACTTAGGTATTCTAACTCTGGAGCCCAAGCTCGTAAGTACACATAGTATTACCTCCAAATCATAGTATGAATGATTTGGTTTCAGATAGAGCTAGGGAGCCAGAAGAGACTAAGAGATAATTTATTATGTCCTTTGCTCTTAAGACGAGTCTCCATATCTTTATCTAGAACTAGATGCAGACCCACATGTATTAAATTCCTGTCACCAGTTTTCAAAATCCTCAAGAGTAGGACATGGAAGACACATTCTGAGTAATCTAGTCCACTAATTAGCATAGAAGTATTTCTATATATTTGTGATTTCCAATGTCCATAGACAGGAAGAATGAATAGAAAGTTCATTAAATCTCCTCTGGTTTATATTTCAATTTCACAGAAACATAGTTAAATATCATGCAAACAGGTTTTTCTTTGTAAAAGTATTAGTTGTACTGGTCCCTGGTACAAAAGAATGAAATGTAAAATTCTAACTTACAGGTGAAACTTACATATAGCTGTCTTATGAATAACCACTATTAAGCATACTGAAGAAAATCTTTTCAGTAAAAAAGATACCATGTTTTTAGCAGAGTTGGTTTGAAGAATTCATTTGCAAAACCATTCTTTATGATAAATCTTTGGGCTTCTTCCTATATTTTAAAGCTTTTCCTTTTGTTTTTCTTTGAAGGTAGAGCAAAATGGGTTATAAATCTCCATATTATAACAAATACATTCTAATATAATTATTCAACTGCTAGAAAAATCCTTTCATGCTTTAGGTTAAATAATAAAACTATAATTCAAGATGCAACGTCATTCATCATTCCAACACAGAAAAAGAAAAACAAAATAAGTGAGTTCATTGTTCTCACTGTTTTATGGAAGAGAAACCGAAACAAGGAGAAGAAAAGTATTTGAACAAGATCTGAGAAGAAATAAATACACTAAGATGCTCCTGGTTATTCCATGTCTCATCTAAGTCTGCAGAAGAAACAAATCTTAAAAAATGTACAGTGATTCAAATAAAATAGAAGTTTCTTTCTCACTGGCATAACGGGCCAGGACAGATGTTCCCAGTTGGCAGGTAGCCTTCCACATGATAACTCAGAGACCCAGGCCCCTTCCAACTTGTTGCTCAGCCATCCCCTAGTACATCATCATAGTCAGCTTGCAGCAGGCAGAAAGGGAAACAGAGTGAAGGTGGGCATACCCTTTTCTTAAAAGGCCCAGAAATGGCACATAAGACATCAACTACATTCACATTCTATTGGCTGGAACTCAGATATATTGCTATGCATCCATACAAAGGAACCTGGGAAATATAGTCCCACACAGGAAAAATAAGAAACAAGTATTTGATGAACAGCTAAGTCTTTCCCACACTTTGTATATCCTACTCCATGTCACTCCAGAGTTGAAAGAATTCAAATGTAGAGAATTTCTACACTTGAGAATTTCTAACTTGTAGGTCATTAGGTGTTTTTAAACATACTCCATATTCTAGAATATGCAAAGCAATAATTTAGTTATTGTATAATCATACAATATAGGATAACTGGAATCAAACTGCATTTTCTCTTTGCTCCATACAAATAAAGAACTTCTTCGTTTTGGACAATTTTTGCCAGAGTTCTCTTCTATTTTACCAGAGTAACAATACTTAAGAATGAGGAAATTAGAAATGTTACTTAAAAGTTATCTGATCCATTGTCCTATACTCAGGAAGGTCAACACCTACACCATTCTATTTTAATGAAAACACTTTTTCAAAGACATGTAAAGGAGATTCCAACAAGTCCTTGTATGCCCAACAACCCTCACTGTCAGGAAATTCTTTCTTGTTGCTAATTTAAATTTGTTATCCTATAGCTTAAGCTCAGTTCCTTTCGAATTTTTCTTGGACATAGAAAACAGATGTTCTTTTATCCTGAGTATATTACACATTCTACATTTAGCCTTGTCCTCAGCAAACTGAATAATCCCAGAACCTTTTCCCCACAGGTCCCATGCCCAAACCCTTTAATTGTATTTATGACTCTCCTTAGAAATCCCTCCAACTTTCCCATGTTCCTTTTAAGTTGCCATGGTTTAGAATGAGATCCTCGTAATTTAGCCAATTTTTTGTAAGTACCTGCTCTATGAGAATACAACATACATAGAGTAGAGAGAAAATGAATCTAATTCCCAAGAAAATATATTCTATCAACAATAAAATAAAATCTCATCACTGTACTGTGTCTTTTTCTTGCCAGTTGCTGCTTTCACATTTGTCATTCCCTTAGGCAGAAGTCTTGGCTCACAATCCAAGTTTCCAGTTACAGAACTGGCAAAGCCACATACTCCCTTCTCAACACATCCTTATCTCAGAAAAGTCAACACTCTTCCCCATAAATGTTGGGAATCTTTCACAAGTTCACAACCAAAACACTTAAAACATTCCACATTCAAATAGCCCCTTACAGTTTGCAAAATGCTTTTACATGAGCATGTGTGTTCTCATTGACTCTTGACAACAATGCTGTGGGGTAAAGTACACATCTCCATCTTACAGACAAGGAACCCCAGAATTAGAGGTTAGGAAGCTTGCCTAACATCACACAGGAAGGAGTAAGTTGTAGTTGTGGGTCACTAACTCAGATCACCTAATTCCAAATCTAATGCTTTTGCAGAATACCATACAGGGGAACAACTTCTTTCTTTGTTTTTAGATTTACTGCCTATGAATCCTAACAGAAATAAATAATAAAATTCTTTTCTTTTTTTTTGAGGAAGATTAGCCCTGAGCTAACTACTGCCAGTCCTCCTCTTTTTGCTGAGGAAGACTGGCCCTGAGCTAACATTGTGCCCATCTTCCTCTACTTTATATGTGGGACACCTACCACAGCATGGCATGCCAAGCGGTGCCATGTCTGCACCCAGGATCCAAACCAGTGAACCCTGGGCAGCTGAGAAGCGGAAGGTGCAATCTTAACCGCTGCACCACCGGGCCGGCCCCTAAAATTTTTGAAAATCAAAGGATGTCATGCAAGTTACATCAATAAAAATATCTGATTTGAAAATTATCTCCTATCATTGAGAGTGTAGAAATATAACTTCCATGTCTTTAGAGTGATTTTCATAAAATGATTTCATAAAATAATGGCCTTGACCGTGGTTCGTTCAATAAGAGTATGACTGTGCGTATTCTTGGCAGGAGGTACAATGTGTTTGGTGACTAGTTGATGATCAATAAACGTACATCTGAGCAAAGCATCGTTATTCATTATTCTTAAGTAGTTTTTGTGGAGTTTACCGGAGCTCTTCAAACCTTGGTCACACTGCTCACTTGTTCATGAGAAGAAAATACCATGCATGCAAATATCTATCAGCCTTAATAAAGACAACAAACTTTTCTAACTGTATGAATCTTTTTCTTTTAATTAAGTTATTTAAGGGGTTTTTTTTGCATCTTTTCAGAAAAGTCTGTTAAGCAGAAGTTAACATGCATTTATGGGACTTTGAAAGCATTTAAAATTTAACCTAAACTTCCAGGGCAAACAAATTAATTTCATATATATGTATCTGGCTTATTTTTTTATAGAAAATTGAGTTTATTAATTTGGAACTTTTCAGGCATTTTTTGCCAACCCTCCAATATTTCCCAGTAATACCATTATTATCCATTAATCTCCTATCCAAGTGAGAGTAATGGTAATTAAAGTAGCCCGAATCTCACTTATCCCATGTTTGTATAAGTGTTATTGGCTGCTTGTCTGAGTCAGGAGGCACACATGATTTTCAAAGACTCTCTCCTTATTATCCCATTTGATTAAATAAAATTCTTCTTTTTGGAAAGATTCTGATATCAAGTAACTATTATCAATACATATTTCCTTTTTATCATTGTGTTAACAGATTTACAACTACAGAATTAGCTCTCCAGGGCTATATTGGACTTTAAATCTTTAACAACTAATAGATTTTAATTTTCTCCAGTGTACTGTGGGCAATGCATATTTTAATTATGTTTATATGATTTATCTTGGGATTCTTGCTTAGAAATAAGTCTAAAAATAGATATTGTGTATGTGGGATTCATTATTTTTTTCTAAACTTTGTGTGTGTGTGTGTGTGTGTGTGTGTGTGTGTGAGAGAGAGAGAGAGGAAGATTCGCCCTGAGCTAACATCTGCCCCAGTGTTCCTCTATTTCGTATGTGGGATGCCTCCGCGGCATGGTCACTGAGTGGAGTCGGTCTGCACCTGGATCCGAACCCACGAACCCAGGCCGCCAAAACAGAGTACACGGAACTTTAACCATTCAGCCACGGGGCCGGCTTGCTGGAATTCATTTTGTAATATATTCATATGGCAAACTTTTAGCCTACAAGAGAGACATTTAATTTTGTGGCATAATTTCACAGTCTTATTCTGAATTGTTTTGTATGTTTAGCTTTTGTCTTGATTAAAAGTAAGTTGGAAGTAATTCCATGAGAAAATGAATGTAAATTCAGAATCTTTTTTATTACTTCACACAAAGAAACTTACAAACCATACTTTTGCCAATATGCCTTTATCACATTACTGCTTCATCTGTCTCTTTTTATTTAATTAAAATACTATAATTTTAACAATAGTTTAAAATTTTTAAATAGGTGTTTATGTCTTTTGAATGTTAATGTTATTTATTTTGTGCTAAAAAAGTGTGTTTCAAAGCAAGTTTAAAAAACTTGAATGCAATATTTTATGTTAAAATACTACAGGTTTTTCAACCAGAAAAAGAAAGTACTTTCAGATTCACAAGTATTCATTTCAGGCCCTAACATCCTTAACTGGACTTTGCAGGCCAGATTATTATTTGCAACCAAAAGTCTGTCATTGAGTGAGGAGCCTGGCTTTGATGGGAATAACTTGGGCGACAGGAATCTCTAGCTGCATGTTTAACGTAACCCCACACATACAGAGTTTGCTCCATGGAAATCACATTTCTCTTTCATTTTGGTCGCTCTGTCCTTGGGCACTTGCCATTTAACTTTGTGTCATTCACCCCTTGAAAGTTAGAGAAGACAATATGGAAGAATGATGCTGAAACCAAACTTGTGCAGCCAGGAAGTGATAGATCACAAAGATATCATGCCAAATGCCAATGATGCTCTTTGCTTGTGGTACTGCCGCAATAAGCTTATATCAAGAGTGGTTAGGGATATTCACTGACGTCTGTGCATTTTATCTGGTAGAAGTCTAGGTATCTGAAAACTAAGTCAATTTGTACCGTATACACTAATTAAGCAATGTTCTTTCAATTTCTGCCATTTTATAATTGACTTTTATGGAAGCTATAATTTCCGAGCCAAAATCATGGTGAAAAACAGTTACAGATGCAGTTACAGTTGCTTTTCTGTAAATCAATGTTTAGCATGACCCGCTGTGGAAGGGAGAAAAACACTGGGAGAAATGCCTATAAATTAATAGATATCTTCAAAGAACTTTATCTTTTCATTTTTATCTCAATTAGAAATTGGAGAAAGATGCAGATGGAAATATAGGAAGTGGGAAGACAAATACCAGAGTATTGGTGCCCTCCTCTCCAGAGAAAAAAACAGCATGGGCTTATGCACAGAAATTTATAGCATGAATGTGAATAAATATCTATTAATGATAGACAGAGCAACACCACAGGTGACGTGGCAATTGTAATTAGCTTTACTGTCATATAAGTGACAGATACCAGAGACCCTTCACCACCTTGGAGATTTATAGGACAAAACTCCTGTGTATAATTTAGTAAATACATATTTTTATAGAGGAGACTTACCATGTGTTAATTAGGAGGTAGTTGCAAGGATTGATTGCGGCAGGGGAAAAAAGATGCATCCAGAGTAGGTAAACAGAGTAAAAAGAGAAGAGGTCAGGAATGGGAATTTGGCTAATTAAAAGGAGAAAGCAAGCACGTGGGTGGAAGACACCAGAAGTGGGAAAGTATTTTTCACAGAAGATATTCAGGTATGTCATGTGTAAAGCATGCACCTTTGCTAGTAAACAGGTTAAATACATATTCCTCCTCCAGTTTTTGTTTTAGATTCATAACCTTCTGATTCTGATCAAGTAATGAGTCACTCCATATGCTACATTATGACTCTAAGACCAATAGTGTCTAGCAAAGCCCAAAATTTCCCAAGGAGAGTGCCAGCTCACTAGCAGGCAGTATGCAGGGTTTGGATAATGGTTTGATCACCTTATAGAATTACTTATGTTCCTGGGATTTGAGGCCTGATTCCTAGAGGAAAATCTACTCTGGATTCACAGGCTGATAAATTGACAAAGCAGCAGAGAAGCTCCATATAAAAATGAGAGCTCGGTTTCTTGACAAAAAAGGAAGGCGGGGAGAGAGAAAATCAGTATCAAATCTTCAATCCTGAAATTTAAATTCCTGCTTTGGATCTTTTCTCCTTTTTATGCCTTTCTTTTTCTTTTGATGAAAAGCTGAAAACTCAGAGGACAAAAGTTTCATCAGCCCAGAAGAGGATTCACAGTCTAAGTAAGTCCCTGAAAATTTTCCAGGTCCCGTTCTTCTTTAACACTAGAAGAGGCCAGACTTGGGGCAGTCGTTGCGTGGAAGTCTCAGATCTTTGCCACATTACTTACATTGTGTGGGAAAAGAGCCTTGGCCAGATAAAGGATTCTCACTAATTTATATTGGTGATAATGTTTTCCATTCAACATGCAAGATGTACACAGATGGGCCCTGTGTTTCTTGATTTCCACTCTACAAGACATCGAGTGCAACATTTTGCACCGGCTTCCTGGTGGGAGAGGTAGAAAGGAAATTTTTCATGCTCCTTATAGAAGCTGAAGGATAATGACTCAGGAAGAGTCACTTACAGAGTTTAGGGAACATTGGTGGCTGCTTCATTGTTCTTTTCACAGCAGGCTAGAGGGCAAAAGTTTATCAGAAGGAGAGAAAAAAACCCTGAGGGTTAAGTAGAACTGAATAGAAATTCAAACATGCTTAAATAAAATTTTCTCTTGGGCTTTAATTCTAGTCTTTGATTTGTATTCTTCTAAAAATTAAATGATGTTTTAAATATGGCAGTTCTTTTGTATCCTTCATTTAATCACAAACCTTTGACTTTGGGCATTGTTAATAACATTAAATATTGGGCTTACATTGTTAGCTTAATAGTAAGCGGAAAGGATGGCTTTGTATGATTTTTCTCACTCAAGCCTTTTCTTTTAATAAGTCAGCTTAAAAATTCAAGAGACAGTCTAATATTAGGGTGCTCACCAGAGGAACTACTCATCCAAGAGAGAGGCACAGCCAGTACAAATCATTTAAAATTTAGAAATTAATGAGTTCTACTGACTGAGTTTATCCTTGAAAATTACTCAAATGCCATCTAAAATGTCTGTTAATTAGCATACATTATCTTAAGTTTCCTAAATATTGCAAGCCAGTTTTTAAACAACATTTGAAAATAAACCAAATAGAATTAACAGTCACTAACCTCTGTAGAACCTTTCCACCTCCATCAAATAAATTTTAAACTAGTTGTTTATAATATAAAATTGACTGTTGAATGGTTACATTAACTTAGCAGTATATTATTAAGAAGAGTTATTTAATATCTAGATTTTTTTAGATTTTTCTTTTTACTTTTAGAATTTCTAACTCTTTTGGTCCCTAATAAACTGGAATCTATAGGTTTCCTCTTGCATTTCTGTGGGCCCACAGGCATCTGGCCTAAAGTCATGGATCCTTTTCTAGTCTGAGTTGCTCTCTGTTCAAATCAGTTTCATAAGAAATGGTCACATAATAGCTTATAGAAAGAATGTTTAGGAATATTCAGTGTTTTGTGTACAATATTGTTGAAATATTGGTATCAGAAAACAGTCAGTCTGAGCAAATTTATATCTGTACAGCTTTTCTCTTTGTAAAAAGAAGAAATGTCTGTATTTTTATCCATATATACTGACCAATCAATATGTCAGATAAAGCAGGTAGCACCATTTCTGTAACAAAGATTATTAGTTATCTATCAATATCCACTCTCCTTTTTTGACAATAAGACTGAGTTAAGCTTGGCAAACGCCCTCTCAGCTATAGATGACATTCTCCACAACTAATATGGCCATGTGCCTAGATTCTAGGTAACAGGAAGAGAGCAGAAGTGATAGATGTGCCAAATTGAGGCCTTTTCCCCAAAAGCGATTGTGCATGTGCTCCAGGCCCCTTGTTCTCTCTAGTGGGGAAACGATAACAACTGGAGCAACCAATTGTGGACCCAGAGAAGACAGGGTATTAGGATGGCAGCATCTTACCAGATTTAGATCACAGAACTCTGGATTGTTGTAAGAGAAATAGTCAATTCTATCATTTTAAACCGGTGTTGGTGGTCTAGTGGTTAAGATTCGGTTAAGATGGCTCACCTCCATGACCCAGATTTGTTTCTCAGTCAGACAACCACACCACCTGTCTGTCATGGTCATACTGTGGCAGCTGCGTGTTACTGTGATGCTGAAAGCTATGCCACCAATATTTCAAATACCAGCAGGGTCACTCATGGTGGACAGGTTTCAGTGGAGCTTCCAGACTAAGACAGGCTAGGAAGAAGGACCTGGCAACCCACTTCCAAAAAACTGGCCATGAAAACCCTATGAGTAGGAACAGAGCATTGTCTGATATAGCACCAGAAGGTGAGAATGTGGCGCAAAAAGAGCAGGCAGAGTTCCGCTGTACACAGGGTCACTAGGAGTCAGGATCGACTAAGAACAAAAATCATTTAAGCCTCTATTTTAGATTCCCTTTGTTTTAGCATTTTAACATGTACCCAGTTTGACACAGTTCCTATTTGGGAAAACAAAAATTGTGGGAGTGGTTATGAAAGATACTCAGCAAATTAAAAATTACATATAGCTGAAACTACCAAAAAATTTTTATGAGAAATTGAACCATAGGTAATATGTGTCTACTTACTTCACAAAAAAACATGAAAAAAATGACCATATGTTATCTGAATTCCTTTACAACGGTTTTTAAAACTCTAATTCCAATTACCTATGGTGTTGTTTTCAACTACAAAAATTCAAAGACAGTCCTTCATATTCTATTTGTCTATTCATATAAAAAGTTCTGGGTATCAGTACAAGAATTAATGGACTAGAAAAAAAATGCAGGGTAAAAACTTCTTCACCTCGATTATAGTTGCCATCATACCAGTTCCAAGAGTGAAACATACCATGCCTTAACTTATAAACTTTTAGAGTAAGTTCAGTAGGTTTTCGTGATGTATGTGAAAGTTTTTGAAAAATAAAAAGAATACAGTATACTATCAAAATATAGAGTTATTATTATTATCATTATTATTATCCGGAGTTTTTTTCTTTTTTGTAGCAGCTACTAACCTAAACCTTGATAGCTGAGATTGAGAGGAGAAAAGAGCTATATAAAAAAGAAAGAAAAGAAAGTTTTTGAAGTTAGTAGAATAATTATACCTCCAAAAAGTCTTAATTTAAAATTTAGGTTTTAAATACTTTACCCTCAAAAAAATCCATAGTTATACCCACATCTGAATCATTGGGGCATATAAATGAAAGCAAGTGAGAACACAAAACTCTGAAATAAGAATTATTTTGATTTGACATTAAGTAATGCATATATTTTATTAAAACTGGTCCGTTTTTGTAGAGAGATTTGGTTTAAAAAACTAT
Organism: Equus asinus; assembly: GCF_041296235.1. Classification (NCBI taxonomy): domain Eukaryota; kingdom Metazoa; phylum Chordata; class Mammalia; order Perissodactyla; family Equidae; genus Equus; species Equus asinus. The sequence continues at coordinate 18,375,964 of NC_091805.1, read as the reverse complement.
ATAGCTTATAATTCTAGAACTGTGATTGATAATAAATTATATAGTTATAATTTATAGTTAAATAGAGAACTATAATATGCACGCAGTCATTTATCTCGATTCTTTCAAAATCAAAAGCAAGTTAAACTACATAGTGTCTCTTTTTATTTGTTTTATTTAGAGCAGATGTTGGCAAATTTTTTCTATAAAGGGACAGATAATCAAAATTTTAGGCTTTGTGGGCCATACAAAGTCTTTGTTGCCACTACATAACTCTGTCATTTAGGGAAAAACCAGCCATAGATGACATGGAAATGAATGAACATGTCTGTGTTCCAATTATGGACACTGAAATTTTAATTTTCTACAATTTTCACATATCATGAAATAATACTCCTCTTTTGATTTTTTTCAAACATTTAAAAACATAATAAAGCCAACTTTTAACTCACAGTCTTTACAAAAACAGGCAACAGGCCGAATTTTGCCCGCAGGCCATAGTTTGCCAACCTCTGATACAGAATGGTCACAAAATCAGATTAATATATACAGGTACATTCACTCATGTAAGACGAATTTTAAATTTCTACCTTATTTAGGTCAATTAAAAGGGTTACAAGAGGTAACTGAAATTCATTCGTTCAACAAATGTTAGTGAGAGCCTACTGGGTGCCAAGAACCCAATAGGGTTCTACAAATAGAGAAAGTTTCTGCCTCGTGGAAATTATAGTCCAGTTTGTGAAACAGACATCAATAAATCAATCATGCAAATAAATTGATAATGCCCATCAACTACAATGTCTAGTTTAATTCAAAAATTAAATAAAACCACAGTTTTCAACATAGTTTTATTTAATTACAAATTGAAAATTTTTAATTTTCAATCAAAATGTTCTAATGATATGGGGAAGTTGAGCAAATTGATTAATAGAATTTTACACTAGTAATTCAAAGGTAGAGACTGAACTAGACTCAGCAGTTGGAAAAATGTACATGATTACTCTGTATTTTAACATCTTGACCTCATTTTAATTGACTGAATTTCATAATAGTCTCATATTGGATCCAATAGATGCTGCAGATTACTACTGTTAAGACACAAAGACAGAAGCCCTCTAAGTCTTCTCAAACTGGACTAGTTTTCTCCAATTTAGGACCTGGCAAATTACTTAGCAGTAATTAAAACTTTCTATGTTCAAAGCACCATTGATACAAAAATAATAGTAGGTGCCATTTGGGGGTATTCACTATATTCATTAAATATTGTAATAATTGCTTGGCACGTATTATGACTGCTCATTCTCCCAGAGCTCTAAGAATGAAATAATATTCTGCCTATTTCAAACATGAAGTCAGAGTAAAGATGTGAATCCAGATCTTCCTAATGCCCAGACATGTGCTCTGTACCACTATCCTACACTGTCCTCCAGGTGCTTATCACATGTGAAAACAGGATAAATAAGAAAATACATAAAATTTAATGAGAGCATAAAGCTAATACCAATCAATATTTATTAATTAATGATATTAATAGTGTATAACATTTGCTGAGCAGTTATCCTGTGCCAACTACTTTTTAAAGAGCTTTCCACACATTACAAGATTTTGTATTTACTAAATCTCCATAAGGCAAGTGTTATTATTATCCCCATTTTATAGACAAGGAAAGTAAGAAAGGTGAAAATGAAGCAGTCTATCAAAAGTCAAACAGCTAATAAATAATGGAGCCACAGATTTGAACCCATGCAGTCTCTTTCCAGGGCTTGTACGTTTAAGTCAGGACCATTGTCCAAGTTACACAGGTTATGCTCTGCAAACTCTTGGAAATGTCGTTCACTGATCACAAAAGACTTTCCATAATGTGGCAAAGATTAGACTTTACAGTTCCTATAGGTACTGGAGAGCCATTGAAGGGCTCTGTGTTTTGGAAAGAATGAATATGTGTTTTGGAATGGTTACTCTGAAGACAGGGAGAGGACAGACTCTAAGAGTTTAAGTTACCAATTTCATAGTCCTACCCAAAATAAAAGCTAAAAATCTGAACTATGGTAGCAGTTATATATCTGAAACAAACATGAGCCCAAATTTTTATTGCTTCATTGAAACATATAAACACAGTCTTCAATCACTACTTTTTATTGATCTAAGTAAACCTTACACTTAAGGGGGAAAAGGATCACACTACTTTACTGAGTATATTGTCCATATGCATTTCCTTTTTTGTAAACAATTACTTCTACATAAAGAAAGATAAGTTGTTAACTCAGACTGTCCACTGTGAAGGAGATGCTAGACGCAAGTTTAATTTTTCCAGGGCAGCTAATTTATACAGCTGACTTTCGAATATTTTCTAAGGGCAGTGGTAGGGAAAGAAATCATGTGGTTATATAACTGTTCAATATATACTGTGTTCAAGTTAAGTTTAACATTGTTCAAAAGAATGAAAAAAATGCTTCTTTAAAAAGGAGGTCAGACATCAAAATAATTCATACTGGGATCATGTTGAAATAGTGGGAGCAAGGCGCACATTACGTTAAGTTAAATAACTTATAATATCTAAACTACCGGGAAAAGAAGGAACTGACAGTTCTCTCAAGTGGTAAAGAGAAGTGAGAAATAGAAAATCATGAAGAAAACATGTATTTTAGCATTTCTCAAAGTGCATTTCACAGATCACTAATCCCATACATAGTCCACAAGAAAAAGATATAATAATCAGGTAATTTTGGGAAATACTAATATAACAGTTCCTTCTAAAAGGATCTAAACACGCATTAGTATATTAATTGTTCTGAGAAATTCTGCAGTAAGGAAAAAATTAAATTTGTTTAACTGTTTTCCCAACTATTTGACTTTTGACTAATCCCAACCATTAAAATCCTCTTTAATAATCATCATATGGAAATATTTAGAGAAACCTTGCACTAGAGCAAGGGTCAGCAAACTTTTTTGTAAAGGCTGAAATAGAAATTACTTTAGGCTTCACAGTCCACATGGTCTCTGCAGCAGCTAGGTACTCAACTCCACCTTTGCAGCATGCAAATAACCATAACCGATATGTAAATGAAGGGCTGTGGCCATGATCCTATAAAACTTTACTTACAAAAACACAGCAGACCAAATTTAGTCAACGGGCCATAGTTTACCAATCCTTAAAATGGAGGCATGATCATTCTCCTGGGAATGGAAGCTGAAAATTCACCATCTTTAATGCATTGGTGTTCGTCTGTAAGTGTCCTTTTTGGGAGCAAGGGCCGTGAGGAGTCTCCTTAAACTTTACTGTGATATGAGAAGACACATGCAGGCAGTGATGGTCTAAAGTTACCAGCTAGTCTAGTGTTAACTGTGCTGAATAAAGAAAAACACCCCAAGCGCTAAGGTATCTACAGCCTCAGTTCAAAACTAGTAGATGCCTACAGTTTAGTAGACGATCTGGGATAATCGTACCAATTTTAAACAGTTATATGCTTCCAAGCAAAAGCAAAGAATTAAGCTGGACATATACCTCAAAAACAGAATTTAGGTAAATACGTTTATCAAATATGCTGGAAAACTGAAAAGATACTACTTGTGCTCTTAATTTTATTTTGGTTAGTAATTACACAAGTTGCAAAGTTATATTGTCATGAAGTGATGTATTATATTCCAGGCAGGTGACTGAACTGAAGGGATAATTTGAAATTGTCTCTTTACATATACCTAGTGATATCTATCCTACCAAAGTTCCCATCAGGACAATATTATCATCGCATGAAAATAATCTCAGGTAACGAAAGGAAAAAACAGGGATGTAAAATAGACAGTCCCTTTCTTGTTCTCAGTCTGTTCTCTAGAAGCTGGTTATAGGGGCCAGCTCCCTGGCCGAGTGGTTAAGTTCGCGCGCTCTGCTGCGGCGGCCCAGGGTTCGGATCCTGGGCACGGACATGGCACCACTCATCAGGCCAGGTTGAGGCGGCGTCCCACATCCCACAGCTAGAAGGACCTGCAACTAAGATATACAATTATGTACGGGGGGGCTTGGGGAGATAAAGCAGAAAAGAAAAAAAAAGATTGGCAACAGTTGTTAGCCCAGGTGTCAATCCTTAATAAAGAAAAAAAATAAAGAAGATTGGCAACCGTTGTTAGCCTAGGTGCCAATCCTCAAAAAAAAGAAGCTGGTATAACATCAAATTAGCAAAAATGTTAGCAAGTATTACAGTCCTAGCTCCCAACATTAGTTTTGATCATTTAGCTCATTTTTTCAATTCTCTGGAGGTTTAAAAGACCTTTGGCAATTTCATTAAATGATCTGTTATTTTCCTCAGTAAATGTCATTTCTCTAATCTAGTAATTAATAAAAAACAAAGATCAGTTTCCTCAGTGACTGTTGCTTGCTTTCTTTTTGTGCTGTATTGCTACCATTTGCCATTTCTTACCCAAAAAAAGAAAAAAATGAAGTTATTATTATTAATGACTAACATTTAATTAGGTTGTTTGATCTTTGGTTAAACAAGTTTGCAGATTTCCATTATCATACCTACAAAGACCAACCCAACTGTTTTAATGAATATTGATGTCTTCATATAATGACAAAGCCTTTTATTCTCTGGCTACTGAATTACTAGGCAGTGATCACAAGAAAACATGTGATACACACTAAACAGAAATCCTCGATTTTTCACAGAAATCTAATTTCCGATGAAGGATTTAAGTCAATGGTTTGTATTGTGTGATGATAATTACATCAAGACAGAACTTAATAAACAGAAGACTTTTTAATTACTCACAATTTAGGTATAAATGTTAATAGCTAAATTCACTCAGAATTGATTTTTAAGATCTGATTTGCATAGTATTCAGTTTTTTCAATGCACCATCTATGTCAATAGAATCTTTGACTTGGCTTACAAGTCCTTTCCTTAGATGGCCAAGATGTACCATTCCGTGGCCAAGCCCTCCCTTATCTTCTCCACCCTCACCACCACTGCCACTAAGCCATTTCATCGGACGGTGTGAATATACCGAGTCACTGATTGCTACTTACATATGCCAACCTGGCTCATGCTTCTGTCATATTGCACATGCTTTCCCACTAGTCTAAAATCACCTAAATGACCTAGTCCACCTCATCAACACAGTTAATGGCTACCCTTAAAGACTCTGCCCAAACATTACTCCTTCTATTCATTCGCCTATTCAAAAGCATACTGTCCATCTCCCATGTGCCAGGTGCAGTTTAGGCACTGGAGAGACCACGGAGAACATTAAGGGAGATCATATCCAGGAGAAGCAACACAATAAACAAATGTCTAAATAAGCAAGTGATTAGAAGTTGTGAAAATGGCCATGAAGGACGCAAATGGGTGATGTGAGAGAGAATGAAGTGTGGGAAGTGCAACTCCAGATAGGCAGCGAGCGATGGACTCTCTGCAGAAGTGACGTTCCAACTGAGACTTAAAGATGAGAAGGGACCAGGTATGTGGATCCTGGGACTGGAAGGACCTTGGCCTGTTAAGGAATTAAAGGGAGGCCAGTGTGACTGGAGCATAAACCATAAGCTAAGGAGATAGGAGAAGAGCTTTCACTCCCAAACTTCTCAATCCCATTTTCTCAAAGTCGGTCTATTAGCCACCCCTTTCTAAACACCACATGTTATAAGACAACAACATAACTGTCTGCCTCCAGCTCAACTTTGAGCTCTTTGAGGGCAATTACCATATATTATACATCTTTATATGCCCAACCTATTAAAATCAAGTTCACAGTATGTGTTCAACAAATATCTGTCCACCATTAATGTCTGTACCTATATTCTGGATCCTAACCCCTTCTGATGCCTGAAAGGACTCATTTCATCATTTCCCACATTTATCCATGACTTCACCCTCTCCGTTAACTCAATGCATAAACAACCTCAAATCTTTCCAATTAAAAAAAAACAATCTCCCTTCAGCCCCACCTCCCCTCCAGCCAGGACCTCTCCAGATTACTTTATGAAAATTCCTTGAGAGACGTATTCACTCATTGTTTCGACTTTCTCATCTTCCTCGGCCTTGCTCAGCTTGCTGCATTTTAGCTTTACTTTTTAGCTTTTTGGTTCTTCGGCACTGACAGAGCTGCTGGTTATGGATCTGAACTCAGGAGTCAAAATATGTGGATTCCAATATTTGTTTTGTTTTATGATGTGGGGCAGATGACCTACCCTCTCTGTGCCCCAGAAGCCCCATAATAATAGCATCCAACCCATAGGCTTGTTATGAGCATTAAACGAGCTACTACATGTAAAGTGTCTGGCAAAGTCAGGGCACTTGTTGTCTTAGCCTTTACGTTCACAGTGATTTAATCATCACACTGACCCTTCTGCAGCTCTTCTTGGTCTTGAAATTATTTCCTCCCATGGCCTCCCTATCACCTGTCTCTTCATTTCCCTTCTCCCTTTCTGGCCATTATTTCTCAGTTTCATGAATCCTTCTCCTCCAGTCTCTCCTAAATGTCAATGTCTACCAGAGCTCTCTGCTCTTTTCACTCAGTATACTTCATCCAAATCCACCAGTTTCAGCTACCATCTAAATAGTCATGAACCCTGGATCTTTCTCCCTAACCCAGATCTTTTTCTGAGTTTTAGACCTCTATGCACCACTCATTTTAGATTGTCCCCATCTAGCTTTTCAGCAGAACCCTCAAACTCAACACCTCTACCTTTGAAATCAGTTTCTCTCCTCCTCTGCACCCCATCTAGGGCTGCAGGAAATGGCACGACTGTTTATCCAAGGGACCCAATTCAGAAACATCAGCTGATTCCTAGGCTCTGCTCTTCCTCTTAACCAATCTTCTTTCCACCTTCCAGGTCTCCCCAGAATGTCTCCTTGTAGTCCATTTCCACTGAGGCACCTTAGACCAGGCTCCCATCATCTCTCATCTGTGGAAACCCCCCTCGCTGATCTCCAAGGCTTCAGGCTCACAAACTTCCAATCCATCCGCACACAGCAGCCAACAAGATCTTTTTAAAACGCAAATCCGATCATGCCATTGCCCTGCTTACACCCCCTGCAATGACTCCCCAAAGCTTTCAGGATACAGTTCAAACTCCTCAGTTTAGTTCGCGGCCCTCTGCCTGAGCCAGATCAGTGCCCTTAACAGCTCCCTCCCCACCAATTCAGGAGGCTGCAAGTGCCCTATAAAAATCTGCTGCAGCTATGTTCCGGCTGCTCAGGAAATGCCTCCAAGCTCCACATCATACCCAGGTTGCAGCTTTGAGCCTCTGCTCTCGCCGCCGAGTCCCTGGTTTGCTTCGGTCTCTGCCTCCATCCTGAATGCTGCCTGGTTGCCTCCTTTAGACGTCAGATCTGCTGCTCTCAATGTCTCCTTCTCTCCAGAGCTCTGCTGCACACACTGGTCCATGGGTAAGGGACACTGCAGCCCCTACTCCTGATCCAGGCTCTCCTAACACTGCCCCCCAGCCTCATCCAGCACCCAGTTTCTTCCTGCCTGGGAGGAGGAACTGAACTGCCTCTGTAAATTCATGGACCCCTGTGCTCCATCCGTGTGGAACACTGCGATTCCCCAAACAGTTCATGCTGCTTCACACCTTCCTTCCTGCACAGGAGCTGTTCCCTTTGCCTGCAATACACCCCAGTCCGCTCCCATCACTTACCCATACCACACGGCCCAACATATGCACCCACTAGCTTACTCAGGCCAGCACTTAAAGAGTTGGCTCTCGAGAGCCTGTGGTAACACCCAGCCTAGTTTTAATTAGAAACCTCTCTCTTGTCCTCTAAATCCCTCTATACAAATCTAACATAGTGCCTATTACTAAAAAGCTAATTTCCTTTTCTCCCCTGTTAGATGGTCAGCCCCTTGAGGTCAGGGAAATGTCATCAATCTTTGTATCTCAGCGCCAACACAGAGCTTAATATATTACGGTACCTAATACATGATTTTTCAATGAACAAATTAATTTCATCATCCTGGAATAAACTGACTAAACGTCATTTTGAAACATTCTTTGGATGTAATTGAAATTTCATTTCGCAATGATTTGTAAACAGCTCCAAGTATGTGTTAATGTTAGTACTTTTAAACTAGACATATTACAAAACATCTCTAAGAGTCACGTGATATGCTTCTACTTTTAACTTAGACTTGTAATGTATTGACTCCCTTAAAAATGAAATCAATGCCTATCCATCTCTTTCTCTCGAGGGCCTGCATGATGAGGCAGGCGGCCTCAGCAGAGACTGCCCATGTGCAGAATTATGTAGTGTATTTGATGTGGATAGATTCCCACCGGGGAATAAAATAAGATACCCTCATTCTTTCTCGCTGTGCATTTGCAAGGCTTTTAGGCAAGAACATTTGCATTGCAACTTTCTGAGCAACTTAGCTCCTGTAGTGTTTTTAATTGTGCCATTTATACCTGACACTATTATCCCTATGACTAAACGTAATATTACTGAACATAGATAGTTATTGGATATATTATTAAAGCTGGTAAAGACAAATTGTGGGATATAGAATGCTGATATTATTTTGCCTGATAGAGCACTTCAAAATTGTAAGCCCTAAGACATACAAACACACATACACACACACACCAAAAAAGTAGTCTTTAGCTATATTTAAATAGGGTGTGACATATAATGTTAATAATAGCCACCATTTACTGAATGCTCACTAGGAGCCAGGACCTGCCCTGAGAACTTTATGTCCATTTTAACATTTAAACCTGAAAACAATCCTAAGGAACAAGTAACATTATTATCCCCTCTTTTCAGTTGGGGAAACGGAGACAGAGAAGGATAAACAGCCTGAGGTCATACAGCTCGTGAGCGATAAAGCCAGAGCAGAAATCCAGGCAGCCTAATTTCAGAGTTCTGTTTTTCATCTCTTTGCTGTCTTCTCTTTGTACACATCATAGTGTAAAACAAAGATTTGCATGGCTTTACCAAGAAAAGTGTTTAAAAAAAAAGTAAAGTTCTCCTTCCCATAAATGGAATCATATGCATACCATGAAAGAGTATGATTCACATATATGTACTTTCAATCATAACTACCAGTCTATCTCTTCTCTCCCCCTCCAAAAGGTGCCTACCCTTATACCTCTAACACATGGTAGAGACGATGGTGTATAAAAAGTGCCAGAAAAAGATGTAACAATTACGCTCCTGAATACACACCAGTGAAGATAGATTTTGGTCAATAAATTTTAAAACCACAGATTAGGCACTGCGGTAAAACTTTGTTTTCAGTATCCCATTTAATCCTCAATAATTGTAGGAGGTAGAAATTATCATATTCATTTTACCAGTATTTTCTTTGGTTTACAGAAGTTAGGTAACTGCCAAAGGTCACGTAGCGGGTAAGCGATAAAACCAGGATTCAAACCCAAGTCTGTGATACTACAAATCTCAGTGCAGTCGTGGTTTTCAGCCACTTTAACTGTACAATTTCCCTACTAAAAGAGACCAAATATTGGGTTGGATTTGCTGCAGTCTTGCCCAGCCTGGGAATTCTGTGTTTTCATTAGTCCTCAATTTCCAGCTGCATGATTATAAAACACCAACACTGCCAATTATACAAGGATTACCTATATGAGGCAAATAAATTCATGAACATTGTTTTGCTTCAAGTATGTTTTTGCTCCCATTTTATTTCTTTCTCAGTTGGTAATGGATATACTTACAAAGGACAAGATATTGAACTCCACCGTTATAATGGAAGCAGGAATTAGGGGTTAATGAAGGTTCTGGGTGAGTCTTGCAGAGCCTCACATTTCTATCTCCATATGAGCAAGGCTGCATATAAAGTCAGGGGAACAGGTGAGTCTAACAGAATTCTAAAGACACCCAAACAAAACCGATGATCCAATACATTGTTCAAAGTGCAGGTTAAAAAATGAAAACGCATCTTGAAAAAGATCTGAAGTATTCTAGCCAGCCCTCATGGCCTAGTGGTTAAAGTTCAGCATGCTCCACCTCGGCGGGTTCAGTTCCCAGGCACGGAACCGCACCACGCCTCTGTCAGTGGCCATGATGCAGCCACAGCTCACAGAGAAGAACTAGAAGGACTTACAACCAAGTACTGGGGCTTTGGGGAGGGAAACAAAAAAGAGGAGGATTGGCAACAGATGTTAGCTCAGGGCAACTCTTTCCCAGGGGAAAAAAAAACCTAAAGTATTCGTTTTTGATGTTAGCACAAAACAAAAACAGAATTAATAAAGAGTAATGATGAGTAAAACATAAGTTTCAGACTTAGCAAAGCTAAAACTAGAAAGAGTAGAAAAATATTCATCCAGCAAAGCTCCTCACCCTGCAGGCACTCAGTAAATGTTTACTGAATGAACGAATGAGGTGTACATTTAGTTCTATAAAATAGGCTGCATTCCACTAAAGATAACTGTTTTGTGAAATATGTTATCAAAATTATTATAAACAGCTATAAATAAAATGTAGCTAGAACCTTAAAATGTTAAAGAAATGTTTAAAAAGTGATGATTCTAATATCTTAAAGTAATTCTCATCCACTTCAATTTATCTGATTAATGTTTCTCCAGCTAAGTGAACAGTAGACAGATTTGAAAATAGTTCCATTACTTTTCAGTAACCCTAGAATTCAAATCATATTGTGCTAGTCATTGGTGCTAGAGTTCCTATAGAACACCCCAACATGCTAAGCATTAAAATCAGAGACGTTCTGGGGTTGGCCCAGTGGCATAGTGGTTAAGTTCGTGCACTCTGCTTTGGCAGCCTGGGGTTTGCTGGTTCAGATCCCGGGCGCAGACATACATCCTGCTTATCAAGCCATGCTGTGGTGAGTGTCCCACATATAAAATAGAGGATGATGGGCACGGATGTTAGCTCCGGCCCAATCTTCCTCAGCAAAAAGAGGATTGGTGGCTGATATTAGCTCAAGGCTAATCTTCCTCAAAAAAGAAAAAAACAATCAGAGATCCTCTCTGTTGTTGTTTAGTGTCTTGCTTTTCAACGATTTTCTATCATTTTTCTAAAAATCAAGAGAAAAACATTTTTAAATTCTTATTATATCAGATTACATATCAACTGAGATGTCGTTCAAGTATATTATTTTACCCATCTGCAGTTCTCTCTTGGGATTACTAGGCAATTAACCAGGCTTTACAAGGTAGAGAACATGTTGTTCTGAACATGAAATGACTTTAAACAAATCTGACCAGAATCAACTAATAATGTCAATCTGAATAATTCGGATCACTTTTCACTGTAAGAATAAAGGATGGCTCTTTCAGAATCCTGCCATGGCACGGCCAATCTCATCCATCTATTTTTTTTCTGTTGTGCTAATTAAATATCAGACATCAAGACCTAATTTAATAATATTTTGACCCCATTGAGCATTATTTCCTTTTACTTATTTTAAGTGCCTTTGCTATAACTTATGATATTTTCTAAACATGTTAAAAAATAGAATTATTTCTATGTCATTTATTTTCAAGGACAAAACCCAAACAACCATGATTTTTTAAAATACAAACTTTATGTTACTATATTAACAATTACGCGGAGTTAATTTGACTTTTTTTCCACTTAATGCACCACAGGTATTGAAACTGTAGGGGGGAAAAAAGTGTCATTAGTCAAAGTGCCTTTCTGTATATCCTTAGTAGTCTCTCATACAGACTAATGTTGATACAAATTAATTTCCTAATTCTGAAATTTTTAATTAAAACAACTTTGCCTGGTTTCCAGATCTAAATATATCTCCTTGAATCATTTTTTGGACCCCTTTGCAATATCCGTCCTAAACAGAAATCCTAGTTTATTCTGGCTCTGATCCAGTCTTCCAAAATTTCCTCTCTGTTTACTTGGGTCTTTTGGAAGAGTTCCAAGTTTGTCTCCAGTCTCTGAAAGGAGTTGAGTGAAATTGAAATTGCCTTTTCTGTTCTTTTGACTCTCATGTTTGTGCGCCAAGACAGATCTAATTTCTCTGACAATTTTCATAAAGAAAAATTACCAAATTAATTTATTTTAGCACTCACTAAAACAGGGTTTATTCAGTGCTAATATAACATTATTCCCATTCTTTTATTAAACAATAAAATCCTTATGAAAGGATAGATTACTGTTTTCCCAGGTATAGCTATAAAAAGCTCTCTACAGTCTCGAGCATTTTGGAGGAACCTAAAAGTTAAACTCCTTGCAGAGTTGAAGAAATTGAGGTGTGGAACAGTTCAAGGCTCCACCAAGGTCACAGGGCTAATTAGCGCCCACCTAGGACGGGAAGCCCAGTCTAGCACCAGTTCTGATCTCTTCTCACTCCTGTGATCGCCTGTAGGACTTCTCAGATTATTCAACTGCTGATTTGATCTTGCAAGTTTTTCTGGAATGTTGAAAAGCCGACTGTTTCTCTCGTTCTTTCCATTGCTGTGCATTGATATTATCTTTATCTTTCTCAAAAGAGAAATAGGAACAAATAAACATCAAAAATCATTATACGCCATAAATATGGAGACAAGTACAAACCATATATCTTGAGAAAACATGTAGCAAATAGATGATAGGGTGATAAGCACTATAGAAGTAGATGACAGCCCCAAAGATTGATAGAAAATTCGCCCACTATTACATTTTCAATACATAACACTTAACTCCTCAAAGGTTTTTGTGCACACAAGCAAAAGAACCCTCAGCTTAAGGGCATCTATGAATTTTTAGTAGTCTGGGCAAATATTTCAATTCAGAAATACAACATGTCAAGTATTATCCTACAAAGATGTAAAATATTTTAAATTGCTTGATAGACAATGTTTCACACAAGACAAAATAAAGTTATTATAATGATTTGCTCATGTCCCATATTCTTTCTGATTATTAGTTTATAAAGGCATACAAGCTTCTGCAAAGACTGAGAAATAAATATGTACCTGGCCTAATGCAATAGCTGTGTTTTGGAAAATTCATGAATGAATCAATTTTTTGTAAATCATAATCTCATTTTAAAACGCATTGCAAGCTTTCTATTTAAGGCGACTCTGCAGTAACTCTCACAAAGAATAATTCACAATAATAACCCCATTTTGTCTACAGAACTGTGAAAGAGAGAAGCTGGCTAGATAGCTGAAGCACACCCTCAGAGGTAGTCAGCACTGTGTTGGAGTAAGCACGCTACGGGATCTGATCCTTACTTGGAAGTCCTGGGCCAGTTCTTGGTCCCAGCCACACTTTATAATCAATTGGACAGCTTACAAAAAATAACATGCCCCACGCTCCATCCTAGACTAATCAAGTCAACACCTAGAGGCATGAATATGGATAATACTAACAAGAGGAGTTCCACTGCATGCAGCTACCAAGGCCTGAAAGAAGTGGGTTTAAAAGAACGTGAAGAGGAGAATTAGACATGGCAAATAAAAGCAACTCTTGAGAGAGTTTTGGTCCAAAGGGAATAGCATGAGGCAATCACTCAAAGTAGATTCACAGACAAGAGAAGGCTTTATTTGGTTGACTTTTGGTTTCATTTGTTTTTTAAGAAGGGAAATATATAACAGATCTGTCTGTTGGGGCATGTGATCCAATGGAAAAGAAGTTTATATCGTCTGAGAAAGAAGGGTCAGCTGCTGATGTGCTGGCCTTGAACAAGCAAGAGGGAAGTGGTTGCAGAGTATGAGGAGAAGAGCTAGACTCAGTGGGAGCAGGACAGGTCATCCCCAGGGTGGGGGAAGGGAGACTGTGTGGGCAAAGATGCAGGAAGAGGGGGAGTTTGTGTGAGGCAAGCAGGCAGACGTTTCCTCTGATAGCTCTTATTTCCTCAGCGAAAAGAGAAATAAGGTCATCAAGTGAGAGCGAGGAATGGGGATAAGGTATCGCAGCTCTGTAGACAGGGCAGATGTAAAATAATCTCGCACTAGACGGGTGAAATGCCCAGAGAAATGTCACCACACTGGTCTGTTGCACCAGAAAATCAATGCCATTCAAAAATGAAATGCATTATTCGCACACGCTTTGATCTGATTGAGTGCACCCTGGGTCCTAATGACCATCACTTCCTCTCACAGAAGTGCGCAACCGCCCCCCTCGAGTTCATTCTCGTCTTGCCAGAGATCAGTAAAGCTTGCCGCTCTGTAGTTTGCAAAATATTTCTTCCCGTTTTCAAAACTGGGAATAATATTTGCTTATCTTCAGTTTGCAGATTCCTAGTCTTCAGAATTTTTTAACAATAAAATCACTGGAAATTTCTCCACAATCTCATTTTTTACCACTCTCAAGACCTCTCAGCATAATGCCATTGAGTCACTACATGTGAATTCATTTAAAAATTCTAGAAGGTCCATTTCTCCACCTGGAACAAATTCAGCATGGTAAGAAATCCCTAACCTAATCTCGCTGAGTTCTAGTCTATTTTGTGAGCTTGTCCTGTTACACATCCGGTAAATTCTGTATGCCCACTTTGTTTACTTCTAAACTCTTAAATTATCTGACAGCTCACAAGCACTTGTAAGTACTTTCAAAGATTAATTTAGACAAACGTACTCATCAAATGAATGAAAGATCTGAGGTGACTTTTGAACTTCTGGAGAACTATAAGCATTTCAGAGACTATGAACCACGTATGCCTACAAGAAGTAAAATCATATTTGCTCTTTTCCTCTAAGCATAATGTCACAACCTTAATCCAGACCTCTTCTTTTCAGCTCTGGATTTACTTTATTAAACTCTCAAAAATTCCCCTCATTCTCAGTCTCTTTCTCTCTCCAATTCATCTGAATATTGCTTTCAGAGACCAACTCTCATATAGTATTGTGGTGTCGATCTTGTGATGATATGAAAAGCACATAGCATTTGATCCCCACAGACCTTGTTTCAAGTCCTGCTCTGGGCTGTGGGTTAGTTACTTCATCTCTTTGGAGTCTAATTGTCCTTATCTGTAAAGTGGGGATAATAGGAAGATTACAAGCAATAATAAAAATCGACTGTCTCTCTCAGTGCTGAGAACACACTAAGTGCTCAATAAATACACGTTCTCTTGCATTCTTTCTCTCTCCTGTTTGCAAATGGCCCCAGTTTTCCAATAAGACCAAGTCAAAAGTAGTATCTTTTTTTCTGGTAAATGCAACCAATGGTCTCTATCATTTCCCTTCTTGACTACTTTTCACATTCTACTCAGTTCAGACTGTACTTTACCTGCTCATATCATACTCTAATTGTTTTTAGTTATTTCATATGTTAATATAGAATTAATTCCCAGGTAAAGAGATAAAGATAGGTAAAAATATAGATACAGAGAGAGAGAAATTGATAAAGCTAGATATAGATGTGTATATGTTTAGATACAAATATGGATATGGTTTTATATATGTGATTTCTATATATGCATATGATTTGTTATGTATACTTACAATTTTATTTTAGGTGTAGCAGCTTGGTATAGAAAACAAGGAAGTAAAGTCTGTTCAGCCAGACAGGTAAGACCTCAAGCCCTCACTCGGGAGCTTACTAGGTATATTGTAAAAAAGTGGCTAAAATTCTCTATGCCTCCATTTCTTAGCCTGTAAAATAACTTCTTCATTGCAAAGTTGTTGTATTGAAAAAGGACAATATTTGTAAAATTCCAGCACATAGTAGGTTCCCAGTGAGTTGTTGTTATTTCTAGTATTTTGACAAGTCTTATTTTTTCTGCGGGGCCAGACATTTTTAATAACAACAATACATAAGTGCCTGCTGAGCTGGATATTGCTATGATTTGATCTTGTTAATAGTAATGAGTAAATTGGCAGGGTTGATGTTTTCAAATTTTAAAAGATGCCATCGTTTGACTGAGTCTTATGATGTCTGTGGTATGGCTGCAAAAAGATTACTCCAATGAATCAGACTATATTCTAACTCACACATCAAATGAAATAGCTACTTGATATTATATTGCTGATGCAGTCCATTTGCAAGCACGTGCAGAGTTTTGTGCTGTGCTGCCCCAACATATAAATCGGTAATAAAGGTGGGGACACCTCTACAAATAAAGTTCAGCTTCCAGGACATAGTTCTCATTTTGTATTTCTTCTCACTCTTCCCATATATATCTCTTTACTATTTGTCTTCGGCTGATCAGGCTTGCCTTGAAAGACTTTATATTGACTGTTCTATATTTTCTCCATTTTTCTGCTATGTAGAGCAGAGTCTGATGAAAATTGAGCGATTTCTTGTCATTATACCTTCAAATTTTCCTTTTTGTCAATAATATTTTTGCTAAAAAACAAACAAATAAGAGAAATATATCTAGCTCATGTCACTGAAGCCGACTGTGAAAAAATTTCAAGGCCAGGAAAATAAAACGGATATTATTGGCTTGACAGTGAAAGAGACTAGAAGGATCAAAAGTTGCGCTAGATTGAGAAGAATTACCCCTAAATTGATTCCCGAAAGTAAATCAATCTCCTAGTCTTTTACATGTTGGCAAGTTAATGGACAGAAATAGGCTTATTTATTTATTTGAGTGATATTCAACCTAGTAACATTTCAGTGGGTGAACAAAAAACTAAAGAAGAAAAATCCAGTGCGATTAAAGGAAGTAGTTAAATTTTGGAAAAGGTGTTTCTTTCCCTCTTCAGAGGAATGTTTATATTCTTTAAATTGACAAAGGATTGCTTTCACACACACCTCATTTGACTTGCATTTTAGAATATTTTGCACCGCTAAGTATGCTTAACGTAGAGTTGTTCCAGAAACTGGGAGTGCAAAGTTGTCATTCTTGATTTTTTTTAAATTAAAAAATTGTTGGATTTTTTTCTTTAATGTGACTAAAAATGCAACTTCATGTAATATGAAAAAAATCCAGACTTTGTACAACTGGACATATCCCAGAATGCACAATTTTTAGGTCTCTGACGTTGGGAAAGATTTTGACCTCAATAAGTCTTAATTTTCTCATCAATAAAATGGGAACAATAATATCCACTTTGCAGATTATTGTAAGATTTAAAATATGTATTTCATGAAAAGCAGCTGATAAATATTCTTATGGGAATGGACCATTGGTGTTAGCAAGTAGACTTCCCTATAGTGTGTATTACTGTTTTTCCTTTTTGTTTGTGTGAAAATGAGTATGTTCAAAACAAATGTATCTAAGAGTTTTTGAAAGTTTTTAAGTCTTTCCCAATAAGAGCTATGAAAAGGGACTCATAATAGGTTTGCCTTTGAATAAAAAGGTACCATTTGGCTGAGCCATGTAAATTCTGATGAAGCACTGACATGCATAGAAAGAAATGATAACTCTAAAAGTAAAGATAATATCAAACATTTGCTTACTATGTCCGCATGTGTCGGACGCATTATACGATAACTGTTAGACACCCATGAGGGGATGGCTGTTTTAAAAAAATTTTTAATTAAAAATCTGAAGCTTACACAGATTATGAAATATACTCCATGTCTCCTAGCTAGTCATTAGCATATCTGGTATTCAAACCCAGAGTCCTAAGTCCAGGACTGAGCTCTTGACTGCCGTCCTGTCAATATCTATGTGCGGTAGATAGATATAACTCCATGAAACACTACAGGTGAGCACAGCAAAGGGAAAAGAAGAGGAAACTCTGTTTGTATAAGTCTCTAAAGAGAACACTATAATTTACGCCTATTTCCAGATTTTTTTCTTTGTCCATACAACTAATCACAAGTCCATTCCAGCATACATCTCTTCAACTAAAATTTTCTGCCAAGAACCATGCACTCAGGCTTGTGTCACCTCAGAATCAAAGAAGATACAAGCTACCAAAATAAGTATTTGATGATGAAAATTGGAAAAGGGGTAAAAATTTTCAAATCTAATCTTTGACATAAAACTATTCCTCAAAGTTTCAAATACCCCGCCTCAGAGATGCAATTCTATAAATTAAGACATCAAAAAGTAGAATATACTATGAAAGTATAGTTGAGTTCAAAGGCCACTCCAAACTGTATATTTTTTACTGTGAAGCAAGTACAGATACAATGATTTAATATGTATCTTCATACCCGTTATCAGCAAAATAAGATAAAATAAATTTTCTTTTTACCAGATCAAAATAGTAACAAATTTAACTCTATATAATTAAAGGCAAAAAGAGTCTTGAAAGAAATAAGCTGTGGGTACTTTGTTGCACTAAAATGTAAGCAGGGTAAAGTGAAGTGGTGTGCCTGCTCGGGAAGTGGAACTTTTTATTTTGAACAACTCGAAACTTACAAACCATGGACATTTAAGCAACATCCAGATAATATTTGAGCCTGTCTAGTTGAGCGTGCAAATCAGTAAATTGCGTATATAATGGACGATTAGGTGAGCACAATTGGAGTCTGTGCTTGCAAGCAAAATTTACATGCTTAATCATCATAGTTGTACTTCATGGAGAATGGTTCACACACACATATAAATTGTAAGGATTTCATGCATATTTATTTTTACACCTATGGGTTCTATTTCTGGTACAGACAAATAATCCCCTTGCATATTTTTCCTTTGAAGTTAATCTTTCTATATTATTATATATGTCACATAAAACCCTTAGGCTCTTGGACCATGCATTTATTGTTTGTTGATTTCTTTAGTTATATCTTTGTGCCCTGCCTCAGATCTGGAAGCACAGTAAAATAGAGTGAGAAAGGAGATAAGTTTTCTGCCTTTTGAACATGCTGTCTGCTTTTTCCAATAGTATCTTAAACATTCCAAACATCTAAAACAAAAATTAAGTAT
Organism: Equus asinus; assembly: GCF_041296235.1. NCBI lineage: Eukaryota > Metazoa > Chordata > Mammalia > Perissodactyla > Equidae > Equus > Equus asinus. The sequence continues at coordinate 18,357,310 of NC_091805.1, read as the reverse complement.
TTAAAAATAAATTGAATAAAGAATAATACAATATATATTTTCATGCTTTAACTCTCATTTCAACACAGCTAATCCTTAAGCTCATATTTTGCATATCCATTTCCACTTGGGAGGTGGCCCACAGGAACGATTCAACATCAGCTTTGCAGAGGAGGAAACTGATGTTTCATAAGCCTACGTGTTTTTCAAAAGCCACTGCTTTCCCAAAACTTCCTATGTATCCCATGGAAAAGAAAAAGATGATATGCTCTGTTTATTAGTACAAAAGACCTACTAAGGATTTCAGCACAGCCCATCACAAGCTTCAATCTGACTTCCTCTCCTCTTGACTGGGCATTTCTGTTTAGATACCCCCTGCACTCAACAAAATGTTTCCTTTTCCTTCCTAAATCGATTCCCCTTCCTGACTTTCCCGTACCTTTACTGAGTCAATCAGTCAGGAATGACTCTTCCCTTGGATACCCTCATCTGATGATCAACAAATCTTTTCCTTTAACTCTTCACTTTACTTATCCCTCTTTTCACATCGTTACTTTCCACCCACTGTATCTGGCCTTTTGAACATCACATCACATCTACTGCAAAAGTAACCCACTAGCCTTGCCACCTCACATCCTCTCCTCTGCAATGCGCCACACACTGCACCGTCTGATTCATTCAAAACTCTGCCTTCACCATGTGTTTGCATCTGTCCATTGCTTAACATAAAAAAAATTAACCATAACAAATAACAAGCATCAAGGGGCTAATATGGTGCCAGGTGATATCTAAGTGTGTTACATCAATTACCCCATATGAACTTCACAACAATCATGTGGGAATGTGTTCTGGTTAACTCTATTTTATAGATGGAAAAATTTAAGTTTCAAGATATTGATTAATTTGCCCAAGGTCACAACATTAGTGGATCTAGTATAGACACAAAAGAAATGTGATTTTAGAGCTCAAATTATTAACTGCTACCCTAAACATATGCAGGAATGGTTCCTGTAAACCTCAGGTGGCAGAAAAGAAAGCCATTTGGAAATGGCAGGATAAGTGGTGAGGACAACACCTGAGTTCATATTTCCAAGAGAAGTAACTCGGAGAGTCATGAGTTGCCTTCTTTAAGTGTTTTTTGTCTTTTGCCTCTGTATTTCTTTTCATTTAAATAGCCAATAGTTTCTAATATCTGGAATAGCAGAAGCAGGGTAATGGGTTTCCAAAGGAATAGGAGTTGGGCTTGTGAAAAATTTAACAAAATGTTATAACTAATAAATGGAACTATCACAGCACAAAAGAAAAAATAAACCAATTTGTTTTCTCTTTTTCTGTGAAGAGAAATTTAAATAGAATACAACAGTGTTTTAATGGCTTTCCTTCTTGAATTCTTTTTATATACCACATTTGGTGACCAGTCAAGGAAGGGACACAATTACTTTTAATTATAAACAGAAGGATAGATGTAAAAATTGCATTTCAAAATTCTATTTGGAGATGTAATTTGTGTCAAAACCAAAGCCCATCACACAGACTGAAAGGTTTTGGGCAATCAAAGGAAAAGTAAAAACAGTATGCAGAGATGTTTTAGTTTTATGTTATATGGACCCGACACCAGTCAAGAATTTTGAACCCTTTTCATGTGGTGTGTGGCGAGACATCAGAATCCTGCAAGTGTCCCTCTGCCCTCTCCACAGTTCATTCATCAAGACACTGAGAGGCTGAGTGAATTAGGTTTGATACTGGAGTCCTGGAGCTCCCCACACAAATTCTGTCCTTGTACTTGCTAGGTTTCCTTCATTGCAAGCCTCAGAAACCCATTTTGGTTCACTTCGAAAGAGAATTCATTAAAGCAATCTCGGGGAGCTCACATGGCAAAGCCTGAGTGAGGCACATAGAAAGGACTCAATAATATTGGTGAAGTAGAATGGATGATTGGGCCGAGAGTGTCTCCTCCAGCTCTCGGCCTCTCTACCTCTTCATTGTTCCACTACTTGAAGATTCAGTCACCTTGGTAAAGATTTGTGCCCTTCACCCCTCACTCCTTCCTTACCTCTGATGATTGAAACTCTGCTAGGAACTAGCAGTCAGACTGCCTCAGAGCCCAATAGCTACTTATGCCAGCTGTGGCAATAAATTGGTTACAGCAACCCGAGGTTGAGGGAATACATGCACTTCGAGCCTAACTCAGGCTTTGAATCAGGTTGGCGTTAGCTCAGCATCTGGCTGGGAACCAGCTGGCTTGGGACATCAAGGCTGGAGGACCACTTTGACCACCTCTTCAGGACACTGAACAGTAGCGAGCGAATTCCAACTGTCTTTTACGTTCTTGTAACACTTGGATCTAGATTCAGAGTCCCCTCCCCCAGCAAAAAAAAAGAAGAAATGGGTTCAGTCTGGGAACAATGCCCACCTTTTGGCTAAGGAAGTGCAGAGATGCATATTCACAGCCCCAGCAAGACTGCAGACTAGAGAGAGGTCGCTCTTCAGAAAGAAATGTGGGCACTGTTCAGAAAGGGGAATGGCTGGTGCGCAGCCAAAAAACCAAATGGTGAGCTGATACAACAGAAGTTGTTACTGAATCACAAGTTTATTCCTTTTGGAAACAAGAATTTAAGATTATTTTCTCTGGAAAGGAGAAAACCATGGAATTTATTCATTATAGTTTTTCAAGTATCCATAGAATTGTTAGGAAGAGCCTAACCAGTTCTCCATACGTGAATAGGAGCTGAAAAGATTTCAGCTAAATGAACCCTGGTTCAAATTAAACTAAAATGTAAGTAAAATCCGTTGCTCATTAGTCAACATTCCATTGTGATAAAGGGGATAAAACAATAGATAATGGGTGAGCTTGATCTTTTACCCACTGCATTTTTTTTAATATACAGAATCCAAGGTCTTACAGGGATGTTGGAGATTACCTAAGACAAGCTCTTCACTTTACAAGTTAGGAATCTGAGATCCAGAGAATTAAAGTGACTTGCCAAAGGTTGCACATCTGCTCAGTATGAAAACCAAATCTACTCCCTAGATTTTCTATTTGGTAGGAACATTCACTATTCTCCATTCTTTTTTGGGTCCTCATGTGTCCTGCTTGATTTAGACACTCACTAACTGAAGATAATTCCTTGAATTTACCTTTGATTCCATTATCTACAATTTTATGATTTGGGATAACTTTATTTCCCCCAAAATACAATTTTTAAACTGAAATATTTCATCAAATCAACTATACATTCATTGCAAGATGCACCACTAGGAAAGCAAACAAAATGCTGGCAAAGTAGGAGACGATGCTTTCTTACTACCTGGGATTTTTGTTTTATTCTTAGCGAAAGAATTCTTCCAGATTCATTTGCACAGGGATTTTTATCATGTATTATTCTTTTTCATAAGTTAAAAGGAAAAGCCAAATATATTTTCATAGTAGCTTAAAAACGTCTGCACATGTGGAATCTAACTTTCTTAAACTGAATTTCATCTCAGAGCCACAGAGACCGTGTTACATGACATCAAACTCTACGCTGTCAAGAGCATTGGGAACGTAGCATTTCTTAAAATTATCCCTAGGCTTTTCTTTCAAGGTAGTGAGACCCATTCTGTATTCATATCCCTTCCTCAAATAGTCCTGACGATTTTTGACTGAAACATCAAGAGGTTGCCATTATCCAGCCATGCCACCAAAAATAACAATTAAGCTCACATATGCTCACAAAACAAGCCCTTCCTTACAAGTGCCACCTGGTCAACAGCAATTGTAAACTTCATTGAGTATTCTAATTTCAACTATGTTAAAAAGTGAAAGAAGGGGCTGGCCCTGTGGCCGAGTGGTTAAGTTCATGTGCTCCGCTGCAGGCGGCCCAGTGTTTCGTTGGTTCGAGTCCTGAGTGCTGACATGGCACTGCTCATCAAACCACGCTGAGGCGGCATCCCACATGCCACAACTAGAAGGACCCACATGAAGAGTATACAACTATGTACTGGGGGGCTTTGGGGAGAAAAAGGAAAAGAATAAAATCTTTAAAAAAAAAGTGAAAGAAATATTTGTGTTAGAACCAATGAAATATAACAATTACTTGTATTTTAGCCCCTAAAATGAGTATGAGGAAAAGGAAATAGCTGCCACTTTATTATAAAATTTGCTAAGCCTTTATACATAACTATGTGCAAAAAAATCATGTATGTTTATGCAAGTAGAGGAAGCTTCCTCCGGTTATTTCTTTCTGACATTCACAGGGCAGGTGGACAGGTATCCGTACTATTCTTATTCCCCAGGCTGTGCCACAGGAGGTGTTGTTATACGTAGACCAGCCTCCATTTCATTAGATCAAAGGGTAGATTTCCAATTTTCGGAAAAATTTAGATTTTTCAAAAATGAAATAATTCTCTACTTCCTTTTTGGCTCAAAATCTTTTTTTATGCGGTCATATTGAGAAATGAGCATTTTTCTGGGAAAGTAAATTTAGATTATTTGACACACACACACAGAAGTTTAACCCTCAATGATGGGGATCATTCTACTGGCTTCCTAAGAAAACCACGGCATTGTTGTCATAGTGTTGTCGATGGAGCAGCGACAGCAGTAGCATCACCTGGGAGCTTGCTAGAAACCCAGACCCCAACTCACCCGAGTCCTACAGAAGCAGAATCTTCATCTTACCAAGATCCCCCAGGAGATGCATGCACATTAAATTTCGAGAAGCACTGGCCTAAAGGATGGGCTTTTCCATTAAAGCCGAGTACATGTTTCCCAGAAATTTGGGTTGCTGTAACCATTTTATTGCCACAGCTGGCATAAGTAGCTATGGGGCTCCAAAGCAGTCTGACTGCTAGTTCCTAGCAGAGTTTTGATCTTCAGAGGTGAAGAAGGACAGAAAAGAAAGGAGTGAGGGGTGAAGGGCACGAATCTTTAAGTAGTGGAACAATAAAGAGGTAGAGAGGCCGAGAGCTGGAGGAGACACTCTCGGCCCAATCATCCATTCTATTTCACCAATATTATCGAGTCCTTTCGCATTTAATCTTTCTACTTATCTAAAACTTCTTCATCTTCTCGTGCTTTCTCTGCTCTCCTTATGAAGGCTAGTTTGACTGTCTAAACCAAGGGTTCTTTAACAGGAGTTCAGGGATCGCCTTCAGGAGCCTGTGAATCTAAGATGACATGTTAAAAAAAGTTGAGGTATGGACATTTTCATTTTCATAAAGAAAAACTCCATGTTCTTATCAGAACTTCAAAAAGGATTCCAATCAGTCAATAGCTAAGAACCACCAGCACTCTAAGTAAGTAATTCCTATCCACCATCTGTTTTACAATCATTGATAGAAACTTTTTAGTGGCAAAAATCATCCTATTCCATTTGGGAATAGGCTCATTATGAAGCAACTAATACCCTCAAATCAGTTTTGTGCTGTCACATCCCTTTTTCCAGAAAAAAACAAAAACAAAAGAACATGGAGATAGGAAAAGATCATCTCACAACTCTGAGAGGACTTCACTTAACTACAGAATCACCTCGGCATCTCTTCCCATTTGTACTTCCTCCTTTCCTTCATTCTCTACATTAGTCACCTTTCATTCTTAAAGGATCATTGTTGCTATTTCTCCCTCAGCGTTAGCTCCCCTGTGATCTTCCTGAAGCGTGTCATAGATGTTAAAAGCTTTATTGTTCCACAGCCTGTCCTTCCCACTTTGTCTCTGTCTATTTCAAAATCTCATTCAAGAAACAGCAAAGAAAGGTCAGGATTGGCCTTGCCTGGCTATCATAACGTGCACCGTCCCCTCACCCTTAGCCCAGGGCCCACAAAAGGGGTGATATCCTTTAATGCCTTTGAAATCATCAAGAGAAATCAAAGAAACCACTTCCAATCCTATCTTTATAACCAGAAGCCCATTGATCAGTGTAGGTAAAGGGACAGAACATCAAGGGGAAATGGCATTTAGAAAGTATGATTTGATCCATACAGCTGAGTGATCCTGGCAAGCTCAAATCCCATCTGAGCTGGAGAATAAATCTATAACACTGTCAGCTCTGAAATATCTCATTCATAAAGCACAGGTAAGAAATCACCCCTAGTTGCCATTAATTATCAGACACATTTGTGTTAAGTAACTACTTCACCTATGCAGTGATCCATGTATAGAGCTGTACAATTGAGAGAATAATGTAGCCACAGAAATTCATTACCATCAGATATCTAACATCAACACCTGAACTCTAGTTTTTCTACTCATCGGCTGGGAAATTTTGTCTCAAACACTTTGCTCCTCTGGGACTCAGTTTCTTTATCTAAAAAATGAAAGAGTTACATACCTATTAGAATAGCCAAAATCCAGAACACTGACAGCACCAAATACTGACAAGGATGTGGAGAAATAGGAACTCATTTGTTGCTGGTGGGAATGCCAAATGGTACAGCCACTTTAGAAGACAGTTTGGCAGTTTCTTACAAAACCAAGTGCATTCTTACAATCTAGCAATCATGCTCCTCTCCTTGGTATCTACTCAAAGGAATCGAAAACATGTCCACACAAAAAATCTGCACATGTATGTTTATAGCAGCTTTATTCATAATTGCCAAAACTTAGATACAACCAAGATGTCCTTCAGTAGGTGAATGAATACATAAACTTTGATCCATCCAGACAATGGAATATTATTCCGCACTGAAAAGAAATGAGTTCTCAAGCCATGAAAACATATAGAAAAAACTTAAATGCCTATTACTAAGTGAAAGAAGCTAATCTGAGAAGGCTATATACTATATGATTTCAACTATGTGACATTCCAGAAAAGGCAAAACTGTGAAGACAATAAAAAGATCAGTGGTTGCCAGAGGTGGGGGGCAAGGGATGACTAGGCAGAGAACAGAGGATTTTTTAGGGAAGTGAAAATAGTCTGTACGATGTTATAATGATAGATATACGTCATTGTACTTTTTCCCAAACCCATAGAATGTACAACACCAGGAGTGAACCCTAACGTAAATCACGGACTTGGGGTGATTATGGTCTGTCATAATATGTAAGATGAATGTAAGTTCACCCTTGATAAAAAATTCTGGTGAGCAATGATGATAATGGGGGAGGCTCTGCATGTGCGGGTAGGGGGTATATGGGAAATCACTGTACTCTCCTTCAATTTTACTGTAAACCTAAAATTGCTCTAAAAAAATAAGGTCAAAAACATCAGAGAGGTGTGTGAGCTGCTCTCAAAAGAGACAGCTGCAGTAGAGGTTGAAATCTTGAATTCTCGGATCAGAGACACTTGGGCTCAAATTCAAACTCTGATACTTACCTCTCCTGACCTTGATCAAATTACCCAACTGCTCCAAGCCTCAGTTTTTTCACCTGCAAAATGGGGATAATAATTTCTCTGACCTTAGGAGATATATAAAATATAGAATATAATTCAATAATATGGTCAGAATTCCAAGGGTATATTTCAGTTTCTAATTACTGAAAAATACTTTTTCTTACTCTGAGAACTGGGATCTCTACTTGTTATTGTGAATATCAACTGAGTTAATAGGCCAAAGTATTTCAAAAACTATACATTACAGGGGCTGGCCCCGTGGCTGAGTGGTTAAGTCCGCGTGCTCCGCTGGAGGCGGCCCAGTGTTTCGTTGGTTCGAATCCTGGGTGCGGACATGGCACTGCTCATCAAACCACGCTGAGGCAGCATCCCACATACCACAACTAGAAGGACCCACAACGAAGAATATACAACTATGTACCAGGGGGCTTTGGGGAGAAAAAGGAAAAAATAAAATCTTTAAAAAAAAAAAAACTATACATTACAGTATCAATATGAGGAAATATTATTCATATTATTTCATCTTTCCTGCTTTTAGAGGTACTACATAAAAACAAACCCTCATAATGCTTTGATTCTACATATCAAGCTGAATGATGTAAATTTGAAATTAAGAAAAAAATACCCTGGGGCCGGCTCAGTGGCCGAGTGGTTAAGTTTGCGTGCTCTGTTGCATCGGCCCAGGGTTCGGATCCTGGGCACCGGACATGGCACCGCTCATCAGGCCACGTTGAGGCAGCGTCCCACATCCCACAACTAGAAGGACCTGCAACTAAGATATACAACTGTGTACGGGGGTGGGGAGTTGGTAAGATAAAGCAGGAAAAAAAAAAAAAAGATTGGCAACAGATGTTAGCCCAGGTGCCAATCTTTAAAAAAAAAAAAAAAACCTTTAATAAAAAAAAAAAGGAAACAATACCCTAGTTCTTGCAAAAATTGATTGGATGGAGGAGATTTAAGAGAAAATGTCTCTAAAAACCAATTTCTAAAAATAAGTACAAACGTCAGAAATAACCATTAAAAAATTACAATGACTAGTAAAGTTAAATTACGTTGACCCAAAACACTATTTACTGAGATGGAGCTTATTTTCTATGTTCAATAGTATTAAGATGAATCAGATTATTTTTATTAGGCATAAATTGTAATCAGAGCTGCTAAGTCACAGGTAAAATAGTGCCCAACCAAATGGACTTCATCTCAATTCTGGGAAACCTGAAATGACTAACAATGAGGGAAAATAGAGCTGAAGAAATGTCACATATCATTTTTATTCCCTTTTTCCTAATAATTGAGTTTCTTTCTCCCATACTTCTTACACTTATCATTCCTCTTTTTCTTCTTCAAGCATTTAGGTAGTACATGCACAAAAAAGGTCTGGCTGTTAGAAAACAACAAATCAAACCAAATTCTTGTATGAAGATGCCGATTTCAATAAATCTCTATGCCGCTTGATTTGAAAATGCTTTAGAGCTGCTTAAACTACATCTTCCACAATGGAAATTTTAAAAAGTAATTCATTAAAAGTAGAATTTTATCAAGAGGGTTAAAAATAATTTCTTTGTTTCATGTAATTTCATATTCTCGAAAGTCCTGTTGATAAAGCATAAGAAAAGGAGAATTGGTAAAAGTCATCCTTAAGTATTTCTTTAAACCACCAAGGTACCACTTCACAAAAATGATGTTGACCTGTCAGTTACACCTTCTTTCCTCTGTGGGCATGCCTCCATTTTGCAGGGTAGATATACATATTGGCATGTATTGAAATAGTCTGAATCAAATTATCATCTAGTTGAGATGGGGATGTAGCAAGAGGATGTCTCCATGACTCAAAATTCCACAGAGAGGAACCGCAGTGTCAAACTTGTGATATGGTGTCAAGATGAAATATGCTTTGAATTTTATTAATAGTAGGGAGCATATTTCACTGCTCATTCAAGTGTCATGCCAGAACTAGGTGAGCGCTGCCAATATAAGTGGATGGAGATCAACACTTTTTTGACACTCCTGCTACCAAGTGCCTATAAAATGTTTATGCCTATAATTGTGTCAAATTATGCTAATTGAGTACTGAAAAGACACTGTAAATTGAAGTATTCAAAAAGTATATTTCGCAGAATCTCATGGGGCTCTTCAAGTCAGGCACTCGAGGGACCTTTTTTCCCTCTACCAAGTGCCGTCAAAGCACAATGTCTTAAAGTGTCATCTTGGTCTTAATTTATTAAAAATAAGTACCAGCAAAGCAAATGCACTGAAATTCTTGATCGTACATGTATAAGCTATTAAAGGTTTTACATTCAGTAGGTTTTTTTGGTGCTTTTTTTCAGCCCAGTTGAACGAGTATCAGTTAGGACTATTTATTTTATAGAAAGTTTGTGTTTATTATAAAAGAGACTTCAAGTGCAGCTCAGAGTCTTTAACAACCTCAGCCACTGATAGATGTTAACAATAAATCAGGTGTGATTGTGAGTCAGGAAGAAAATGAAATAAAATATTGGTTCCTGGGAGAAGTTTTTTTTTCCTAACTCCTCTCAGGTCAAAATAAATAGGGATTTTTCTGAATGTCATTATAGATGAATACAACTTCAATGACTTCTCAATTTTACGTGAGAATATTCTACTTTCAGGAATATAGATAACAATCCTTGAGTTCCCAAACTCTGGCCACATTCTATTAAAATCATTTTTCCACTTTCCTGTTAAACTGTGTTTAATCCTTTGTGTCAATGTGCTGAAGAAGATAGTAAAGATATATCTGAACTTTGCCTTAAACTTCTTTAATCTTTTTTTAAGCTCTCATTCATGTAACACAGCTTTAGCAATCTGATTCCAACACCCCATCTCCTGGGGGAAAAATGCTAAGATTTCCAAGTTCAGAGACCGGTGTGAAACTGGTTCTCCTCAACTAAAAGATATTTAATTCTGACTGCAGCTTCTCTACAGTGCCTCCTGGAGGCCTTTCAAGTCTTTTGAATTCCGATGGTAGTAAAGAGGTCTTTTGTACTGGCTTAAGGGGACTTAGAGCTGAGGGGATTGGTAATGGCATATGGCACAGGTGGTCACAGAGAACTTTTATCTGGTGGGGAAAACATCAACCCTCTAACATGGCAGGATATAACACCAAGAGCACATTTGCCCAAAACCTTTCTTCCCCGTACTGGCTACAAGCACAACTTAGCAACCAATTTAAAATGCTGTTGTATTTCCAAGGCCCTTAATGATGTGGGATTCAGCTATGGAAGAAACCAACTAATAGAGCACCTTCTGTCACATTCCCTTCACTTTTCTATAGCACAAATAGAAGAGTAAATCTCTCCGGAAATGTTTGCTCGCAGGCCTAAGAATCTATTCCCAGCTCTTGTTTCTTCTCATGCAGTTCCAAGAGCTCTCTACAGTGTAATGTAGTTTTGAACTATGCTGCCTGTAAACAAGAAACCCCACCGTTTTCCACCACTCCTCACTGTTCCCATTCGATGTCCCTTATCTCAGTTAAAATAGGAGTCACTTTATCTCATGCCCCTTTGGTATACTTCTAATATTTTTGCATGAAAAATTCTGTGTTCCAATAGCAGTAATATTCCCGCGCCTAAGGAGACCTGCTGGCAGACAGAGAGCAAGTCAGAGCTCTCTAGGCCTGAACTGACAATTAAAACATGTAGCCCAGATTGGTGGTGATTGCTGTCTACTGGTTATCCAAAGGCTTTATGACCCAAGCTGAGCACGGCAGTCCATGCTATGGCAATACATCCAAATCACAATTGAAGTGCGTACTTGATAAAGAGCCCTTCACTTATATGAACAGATTTAGAAATTAGTTTCTTTGCACTGGAGAGAGCAAGAGATTGCACTCTACTAGTATCATATGCCAAAAGTGGTGAAACAATTTTCCAAAAACCTTGGCCCTCTAAAGCAAATATAAAAACTATTATCATTATTATGCATAATATATTGAATTGCAGTACTGATGCACCCTCCACAGAAGCTGTAATTTAGCTTTAGAATACCATACTATACTAGAAAAAAAGTAATCAATGCATCCAGTATCCTAATATTAGTTAGGTTCCCTTTTCCTGGAAACATTCTAGCCAGTGGAAGAGAACATTTGATTGTTATTCCTGCAAATAATATTGCAAGAAGATAGTTTCCATAAGGCAGAAATGACAGTCTTGGCCAACCTCGTTCTTTCTGCACCGCTCATCTTTTCCCTTTCGGAGGCTGTAGTCTCTAGACAAAGGATTGTTATTCACTGCACTTCAAGTCAATGCAGTTTTAAATTATCAACCCACCTAACAGCCACATTGATACCTTCCTGTCTTTCTTAGAAACTAAAGACCAGGCAGCAAGACATGATAATTTAAATAATTGACGTTATTTTAGCAGACGGAAAATTTGGACTACTAACTCAACTTTCTACAAGTTAATCTGTACAACTGTGCCAGAAAATAAGGAAATGCTTTTAAAAAAAAAATGATGAAAGGAGTATCTTAAGGGAACACAGGAGCTCCCAATTGCCAAAAGTGGAACAATTGAGTAACAAAATTCTTTTTTAAAGTAGGAAAAAAAAGGGATCCAGGTCTTACTATCCTCCTGCTTTGCCATCGTCAGCGACCGGACCTCACCCTCCAACTCAGCAAATCCCTTCATTGTTGCAAGGAGGCTGCAGCAACTCTAAGCTTCACGTCCCAAATGACATGGTTCAACAGAGCAAGGAAAGAGGCCGCAACAAAACAAAGAATACAAATAATTTTTTAATTAGAAAAAGTAGCATTGTATTATAACACAAAGCATAAAATAAATATCCTTGAGTCCATGCTAATATAAATAAAATATTGAATAAATAAATAAGTCAACAAATAAATATGGGAGAAGACACAAAGTTCCCATGCAGAATTCCAAACAATTTATATAGCTACATCACCCTCAACAAAATGGAGCATAACTCCCCACTCTGTAAGTGTGGGCTGCTCATAGTGACCTCCTTCCAAAGGTACAGTGTGGAAAGGAGATAAAAAGAGTAGATTTACAGTGTAAAAGCTTGCAAATGCTACCTCAGCCAGGTGATCAAGGTCAACATCAACAGTGATAAATCATGTTGATCATATGTACCCTTGACACCATGTGATGAAGATGGCACTTTACCTCCGTGTTCTTCCTCCCAAAAACCTATACCACCAGTGTAATCATGAGAAAAACATCTGACAAATCTCTATTGAGGGGCATTCTACAAAATACTTGATCAGGACTCCTCAAGACTGTCCAGGTCATCAAAAACAAGAAAAATGAGAGAAAGTGTCACAGCCCAGAGGAGCCTAAGGAGACATCATGACTAAATGTAATGTGGCCTCCTGGATGGAATCCCAGAACAGAAAAAGGACATTAGGCAAAGCTAAAGAAATACGAATAAAGTATGGACTTTAGTTAATAATAATGTAACACTATTCAATCAATAATTGGCATATTAATGTAAGATATAATAATAGGGGAAACTGGGTGCAGGGCATATGCGAACTCTCTGTAATAGCTTCACATTTTTTCTGTAAATCTAAAACTGTTCTAAAATATTTAATCTGTGCAACCCAGGGAATTCTCTGTAGCTTACTTCCAGCATAACTCTGGCTCCATCTTCCCTAAACCAGCTTGCTTTCTATTACAGATTCATGCTTGTACATACACATAGATAGATATTACGCTATCAGAGTCATTAGTCCTGTTCACCGTATGTCTTGTTCTCCTGGGCATTGTCCTATTACTTGCGCTGTCCAAGGAAATGTGAGAGGAAGTGAAATACATCGCTTTCAGGCACAGGATGTAATAGCTAATGCTAGTTCACCACATTCCCTTCCCCCTACCACACTAGCAGCAGAAACATAGTCAAGACAGAACCGTCATAATCTGGGTTGCTGAGTGACGACAAGGAACAGAGGTCCCTGCTGCCTTCATTGGGAGAGAGAAACTGGGATGTAGTTGGCCAACGAGAATTTGAGATTGTTTGTTACTACAGCATAACTTACTACGGCAACTCTCAAAGAGTCACAGCAGAAAGTTAATGCTTTAGGGCATGAGTATTTATCACAATGTGCTTATATCATGGGAGTAAAACAAGCATTTTAGGCAGAATTAGAATAGCAACAGGAATAAGTCTTCTGCCTTATAGGCTTCCTGCCAATTTAGAACTTCTAAACGTTTTTAGTAATTCTCCTCCATTTTAACTATGGAGATTTGTCTTCAGCTATGAATAGGAAAAGCATTCCTGTTGTGGGGGATACTGGATTTTACAAGTAGATTTAGGGTTAAATTCACTGTCTGGAGATCATTTGGAAGCTTCCTCTCTTTTTGAACCACTCTGAACATTGGTTCTTTTTTCCTTAACGAGAAAGGACAAGTAAAGTGGCCAATATTGTTTAAGAGAAAATAAATGTTTCACAAAAAGAAAAAAGTAAAAATCTTGAAAATGCATCCAGCAATAAAGCAGTGGGAACGTTCACTTTTTATAACATAATTTTAAGAGGGAAAGCAATCTTTTACGATCCTTACAAATAGGTTAGATATTCCTTCCATACTGATGTACATTAAAAAACATGAAAATTGTTGTAGAGAAATAGACTAATGATCCTCTTGAGGAAGAATGAAATCACTGTAATGCACTCGATAGCGTAGCACCCTGGGGTACCAAGAAAGGATAATCCCTTCATTTCCCCTCTCAGAGCTCAGTTTATGCAGGAAGCATTAGGATTTTACAATTCGGGGGCCCTTCACCAGACACCAGTCATGGCCATATGTTTTCACCTTCAATGATGTCCTTTGGCACCAAGTTCCAGAACCAAAACTTGTTTTATTTGAAATACATTTGCCAATTTAAAGGCATTAACACCCTTCTCTTTTCTCACTAAGCACACAAACATCACTGGGCCTGGGGAGTTCAATCATTGTCACGTGAACTGCACTGTCTTAAAAATAGAATATGGGGTCTGCCATATTCCTTTCTAAAAGATTATTTTAAAAGACTTAATTTTTTATTAAAATAGCCCATCCCAAATTCCAAATCAAAGTTATTACAACACACGACAGATTTTTCATGAAAGTATATTTTTAAAAATGCATATATATAATATTCTATAAGAATATCGCTCTGCGTAGCTCCGTAAACTTATTTGAATAAGTCCTGAAAAGTTTTTTGGTTGCCTGTATAACAGTAGGTTCATCAGCTAATATTTACTTGAAATAGTGTAAGAAACTGAGAAACTGCTTGCTTATCATACATGCCAGTTTCACCATGTTATCATGGCTGAGGATGGATAAAGATTGGAGGTGGAATAGAAAATTTTCCCAAAGGAAGAAGAAGGAAGATTCTAAATGGGGCCAGATAAAAACTGATTCCTTAAAAAGATATGACTTTTTACCACAGCTATACAGAAGCATATATAATACAAACAAATTTTTGATAGGATCATAAAAAGAAGTTAATCGTGTTTGGGTGGTAGAATTCTGGGAATATGGTTTTTAATGCTCTAAAATTATCATTAATAAAGTCCTTTAAGGAAGAAGACAAGTTGACCAGCAAAGGTGATAGAAGTAAAATGCTGAAAATGTAGACAGACTATTCATAACTTTAAGCATTTACAAGTAAAATTTATTTTCCTTAGCACTTTAAACGCTTTAAAGTAACCAAATGCTATTTTTTTCCCCACAAAAATCCATTTAAAATTGAATGAATAAGACCCAAGAATCCCACTGAGCTCATCTCTTCTTTTGAAAATCTTCAAGTGTCCTTTAAATAGTCAGGGTCTTGATGCTATGGTTGGGTTTATAATCTGCAAAAACACCCTTCTCCTTACAGGAAAATTATTTTCCACAATGACTCACTGACACTTCTCCCTCTAATCATCATTTCTGCAGCATTTGTGTACAGGATCCATGGTGCCTTCTCCTCAGAGGCCAATAGAATGACAATGAGCTGGCAAGGTGAGCTGATGAAGTCACGAGCAGAGGCTCTGGGCCTGCTCCAGTGACTGCAGAGAATATGCTGAAGGAGTCCTTCACCAGTGGGCACGAGAGGACTTCAAAGGGGCAGAGCGCTGCCATGCAAACGTGGCTCTTCAAGAGTACAGGCCACCCTGAGAAGGAATTATAAACTGGGAAATGTCACTGACTGTAGACACCAGACACCCTGCCTCTGAGGTTTCAATAAAGCAGAGCAAGGGCTATATGAGTTTTCGAGATTCATGTAGAATGAAGAAGCAAATATCTTGCCATTCATCGTCCCTTCAAATACTGATGTTCCCTGAACCCTGCCACACGTTCTAATGGTTTAAAGAAAAAAAGGAATACCCTGGACAGTCTACTGAGATTGAGTTCATAACTGGCAAAATGTAATATGTTTAAACACTTTAAAATACTGTACTCTTCGGACACTGTAATAGTTAATTTTATGTGTCAATTTGGCCATGAGATGCCCAGATATTTGATCAAATATAATTCTGAGTGTGTGTCTGTGAGGGCGTTTCTGGATGAGGTTAACATTTGAATTGGCAGACTGAGTAAAGCGGATTGCCCTCCATAATGTGGGTGGACCTCATCCAATCAGTTGAAGCCCTGAATAGGCTGACCTTTCCCTGAGTAACAAAATTCTTTCTACCTAAAGCCTTTGAACTAGAACATTGGCTTTTTTCTTACCTTTGTACTCAAACTGAAACATCAACATTTCCTGGGTCTTAAGCCTGCCACCCTTTGGACAGGAGCTACACCATCAGCTCTCCTGGTTCTTAGACCTTCAGACTCAGACTGAAACTATACTATGGGCCCTCCTGGGTCTCCAGCTTGCCAAGTCACTCTGCAGATATTGGAACTTGCCAGTCTCCGTAATCACGGCAGCCAATTCCCCAGAGTAAATCTTTATAAATAAATATATACATGGAGAGAGAGAGATCTATATATACAGAGATATATATATATATACCTTATTGGTTCCGATTATTTGGAGAAACCTGAATAATACAGACAGCTTTGCCTAGGAGATAGGTTTGGCTCTCCTAAATTTATAGATTTTTTTGGGTAGTGTCTGCATGTATGGTGTACATAATTTTGTTTGATCGAGTTAGCCAGTCAATTTATAAAAACATAATCACCAGGCACTCGGTTTTGTTGAATGGAGCGGCCAGTTTAAAGATCAAACAAGCTGTGCTCAGAGACAAGTCTAGAAGATATGTTCTTATTTGTAAATTCTTGCAGAGATTATAATACGAATTGAAAAATCCCCAATTTCTCAATTTTCCTTAGCCAGTAATATTCATTTCAAGCTTCTTATTCTCTTAGATTGTCTATAAATCCACAGAGAGTAACTTAGAGGGTAGCATTTCTGAGAAAAGTCGATGACCATCAAGAAGAGGAATTAAACCACTCAAGAAGGACTGGAAGGAGTAATTCTGTTGGGATTAATCTGTTATTCCCAATATACATATATCTTTTCAAAATAATCACAGGTCATGCATTCTGAATAAGACCTGGAGTCTTTGACCAGGCTCAAGGAATCCTGAGTTAGGCTCCACTTTACAAAGTCCATAAGCAATAATATCCTTCTATACCAGACATGTACTCCTGAAAAGAGAAGAAGGGATTAATCTAAAGTATGCATAAACAGTGTTTAAACTTCAATACAAAAAGAGCATACTTATCAAAAATTTCACTTAAGAAGATCCAAAGATTTAAAAAAAGAAAAAGAAACATTGAAGAATAAGACGCAGTTAGAAAAGCTTCAGTAGAACTTTGTAGGCCTAGAATTTGGAAACAGAGAAAATTTCCAATAGCTGAAGCACATGTCAGAAATATTATGCCCTAAATAAAGGGACAGCGAATGAAAGGCAGCCTTTAGATATCTGAAGTTCCCCATGCAGTGGATCTGGCAGAATATCAGAGGCAGGAATGATCTGACACATGATCTGTTAGCTGCTCTCAGAAGGATCTTTGTTCCGTGGTTGGATGGCCTTCACCAGTTGCTGGCCCCTGAGGCTGTCAATAGTGCCACGTAGACAAAGAAAACGGAGCCCAGCAAAAACAGGAACGACTAAGGGGCGAAGTCTTGATGTCTCAGTGCTCTAGTCTGAAAGGAAGAAAATCTTTGCTCATCCTGATAAATATAACCTTAGCTGTAATAATTACATGATCCTATGATTGTAACCTCCTTTGGGAGCATTTCTATGAGTTTCCATAACAACCTGAAGCAAGTTTTTACTGTGGTTATAACACTCTCTGAATTTATGATCTCTCAGAAGTTTTTTCTACTCTTGACCTAGCAATAATCAACTGCAAAAATGTTAATTTAATAATTAGGCTCCTTTACTAACTCAGTTCCAGATCTATTTCAGTTCCAAGGCGATTCGTTTAACTTGAAGAGGCAAACATGACTGTTGAAAACTTTTCAACCCGTAAAAAGAAAAGTCACCCCATTGTTCTCATGTTTATTTCCATTGTTCTCATATTTATTTTTTCATTTCAAAATATTAATAAAATTATTTGATTTATTTTTACTTTCTCAACATAGTCCATTTACTCTATTCATGGTCATCTTTACTTTTTGATTCTGATTTGCCATTCAAAGCCTATCATTTAATAGAAAAGCAGATAATAGAAGTAGAGGATAGATAACAGAAAAGGGATCGAGCTAGAGGGAAACTTTACCATCTTATTTGTTTTCTTTGCCATAAGTATTAGATCAAACTTTCAAAACTGGGGAGAAGGGGTTAAATTTGAAAATCAAGGAATAAAATTCCAGCTCTGCCATCTATTAGCTCTGTAAATTACTTAAGCCCTCTGTCCTTAGATTCTTAGTTTCCACTTCCGAAAAATAGAGAAAATGAAACCAATCTTACATTTAATATGTAAAATACCAAGCACAAGCACCTAGCATGTAACAAGCCCTCAGAAAACAGTAGAAAGAGATCACTTCCTCCTGCTTCCGTTTCTATTACTCATATTGTTAGTCTCCTACTAATGGTGTTAGTCTCACTCAGTCCCTCAGGAAACATGGTAGGCCTCCAAGATGTCTACACTCTCTTCTCTGGAACCTGTGAATATGTTCTGTTACATGATTAAAGGAACCTTGCAGATGGAATTAAGGTTATGGACCATATTGGTTTACAATCCCCAACTTCCTGGGGCTCACAGTACAGTGGGATAGACGGACACATACAAAATAATAATAATTACTCAATTAATGAAATAAAAAATAATTTCAGGAATATAGCTCAAATCATACTCCAAATTTCACTCATCTGCCTGGCTCAGCCATAAATGCAACATCAGCCAATGATCAAGTTCACAGACTCCTTGCCTCCAAGTGCAGGCCACAAGCTGGCATTGTTCTCATGCTCCTCTATTACAGCTCTTAGTCTAGGGTCATAGCACCGAGGAAAATTTTATATCAACTATTTGAGCTTCTTCAACACTAACAGGATTGCAAAGTGCAGATTGTGAAAAAATGTTAGACTTATTTAAATACAAAACTTAGAAGGGTGGCTCTTCCTTTCTCTACCTTGAAATACCCAAACACATACCTCTTTGCAAAGACCTCAAAATTTTGAATGTTAAAATTACTATATCGGGGAGCCAGCCTGGTGGTGTAGTGGTTAAGTTTGCACGCTCCACTTCAGCAGCCAGGGCTTTGCGGGTTCAGATCCCAGGCGCAGACTTACACATCACTCATCAAGCCGTACTATGGTGGCATCCCACATATGAAAAATAGAGGAAAATTGGCAACAGATGTTAGCTCAGGGCCAATATTCCTCACCAAAACAAATAAATTTCTTTAAGAAAATTACTATCTCAGGAAAAATAGCAACTTTACACTGGAGAAACCCAGCAGACAGTACCTTAACCAAGTAATTGCAGTCAATATCACCAGCAATAAGGCTTAGCTACATCAGGTTCTGTGTGTATCACACACAGATTGTTTTTCTGGTATTCCTGCCAAAAATGCATAACCTGAACCTAACAATGAAAGACTGGAAACAAACCAAACTCAAGAGATATTCTACAAAATAACTGACCAGTACTCTGGAAAAATATCCAGGTCATGAAAGACAAGACTGAGGCTCTGTCACAGATTGCAGGAGACCAAGAAGAAATAACAACTAAATGCAATGTATAATCCAGGCTTGGATCCTGGAACAGAAAAAAGGTATCAAGGGAAAAACTGATGAAGTTTGAATAATCTTGAATTTAAAGAAATTTAAATAAACCATAGTTTATTTAATAGTATTATAGCAGTTTTAACTTTCTGGTTTTGATGATTGTGCTATGGTTATGTAAGTCTTAATATCCGGGGAAGCTGGGTGAAGGATACACATGAAGTTCCTGTACAGTTTTTGCAAATTTGTGTAAGTCTATAATTGTTTCAATATAAAAAGTGAAAAATGAAAAGTAATGCATCTTTTCAGGAGTCGGATGCTCCCAGGTAGACTTCACCGCGGGGCAGTTCTCTATTAGATTGCCATGTTCATGTTTGAGCATCTCAAAAGCTTCTCTCCAAAGTGGCCAATTAGAGAGAAGTGCGAAGCTCAGCCAGGATACTGGCGAAATGTTTTGATCGAGTGGACGAGAGAAAGCTGGGAACTGAATTGAGACAGGCCTGCTAATTTCACTCAGACCACCTGCCTAGTTCGGATACAAGCCAGTGACCTAAATATGATGGGCCATTACCAGCCCTCTGCTGGCATTCTGAAATGACTGCATAGGAGACAAATTTGGGAGTGACAAGATTTGCAAATGGCATGAGAACAGCAGAGGAGTAACGACTTTTCATGAGCATTCTGAGACACCTCACGCACACATATACATTAAGTCACCAGGAGCCATGCTGCGTGAATTACCAGGGAGTGTTCACCCAAAATAAAACTTTCCCCAATAAGTTGTGACATGCAATGCAGTGCATTATCCAAAAAGAAATCTCTAAATAGAACTTTTCATCACATTTCTTGAGCAACAGAATGAATTTTTTTAATACAATTATTTCTTCGTTTGCTCTTTTTCTGTCAAGCGTGCAACTGCTTTGCTTTTCTTCTGAAGCAGTTCATATTATGAGTGAGAGGAGAGAAATGAAAAGAGCTATGATCGTGTCAACCACAACCGAACAAATACATTTATTAAAAAGAACTCCCACCAGAAATCTTAGAAGCCTCACAAAGTCTCATTCTTTTTCACATACTCACTCCATTATGAACTGAAATGTCCCTTTCCTTTATTTTAAATTATTGTCATCGTCCCCTGTGCATGTACCAACCAGTGATTTACACTATGTCAGATGATAGTAAATTTGGTGTTTAATGGTATAATAGCTCTAATAAAGAAATTAAATCAGATGTCACATGCAGAATGTACATTTTTTGCCGCTAACAATAAACTGATTTATAATACGGTAAATATTATAAAGCAAAACATGTATCCATTTGCAATTGAAAGCACATGTTGAAACCACTCTAAGACAAGCAGAAGAGGCCGTGGACACAGCAGGAGGAGGCCAGGTGCCGGTTTTGGAACATGGTCCTTTTCCCCAATTCTTTCAACTGGTCCTTTATGATGATTCACTCTAAATTTCATTCTGAAGAGCATCATGCTGTACCCTTCCCCTCCCCTGGTCCAACCAAAATCCTAGAACCCAGGCCCGTATTTTAATATGCATATAATTTCACACAGTCGATGAATATAACACACCATGGGTAAACAGCAGGGAGGGGCTAAATGGAAAACTCATTTGTTAGTTTTCCCACTTGGAGGTTGTTATTTTTTAAATTACTGATATTGGACACTGTAGGAGTGCCCTTTTTCATACATACTGAAGCAATCCACTGGCCCCAGGAGTCACTAAGACTAGTGGATTTTAATAGTTATAGATCTTAAATGGAGGGTTAGAAATTGTTTCTTTTCATTACAATTACAACAAGGAATTAACCCCAAGGGTATCCACTTAATTTCATAATATATAGACTGGAACGCTAATGTGACTCTTCTACAGTGTAATAAAGAGGCAACTGGCCCTTCTCTCCCCGGGGTGGGTTTCTGTAAAATATATCACCAAAAAAATGTAAAGTGAAGAAGATTTGAAGTTAACAAGCTCCATAATGTCACCAGCTCCAGTGCCCAGCGTGAGCCCGCCCTCACAGGGACTGAGCACTGCTTTAGTTTTTCCAGTGGGAGCTCAGCCCCAGCACTTTTCTTTGAATTGCTTCACTAACACAAGGAAAATGGAAAATGAGAGAAGGAAGGTTAATTTACAATTAAGCACAGAAAGTCACAAGGATGGAGGAGAGACTTGGAGGGGGACTCGTTAATTACCTAGTTTCTGTGATGAGACCAGCAGGGCACGCTGACCAATTCCTGTCATGTTATTTTAACCCTTTCACTCTGCCATGACCTCAGCTCCATTTTATGGGAACTCCTTCCTTACTTGCTGGAATCCAAAGCAACTCCAAGGGTTAGGATTTTCCATCTTCAGGCTCCAAGAGTCTGAAGCCACTTCCTGGCAGAGATTTGAACTCTTGGATCCCTGATAAGTAGCCCTCTCACTTGAAGGTATTTTCATTTCCCAATGGTTTTTCATGATATTTGGCTATGGTTCTCTGGGACAAATGAGAGAAAGGGCACTTTATCAGAAATAGAGCTTTACACAGAAGCAAGACAGGTCAATGGGAGAAGCAAATGGCAATTCAATGAAAGTGCAACCCAGAGAGGAGAATGGTATTCTCTTATATGACGCATTTCCAATGCGTATTGTCACATTGGCCCACTCCAAGCTTCCAGCCAGCCATAACCTGGGACTCAGCTTTCCTTTTCCACTGAAAGTGTCAGCTCTGTAGACATCTTTAAATTTCCCAGTCAACTAGAGAAAAACTGATGATCCAGAGAGAAGACACCACAAACCACTCAACTCGTTCGTTCACATCTATCGTGTAGATCACATTTCCAGAGACAGATAAGATCATACAGAAAAGCCACAAAGGAAGTCTAGCTTCAGTCAAAAGCACCCCTTTACAAATCAAAATTCCCAGCTTCCCTCCTGAGACAGGAGGCAGCGGCTTAAAGTAGATATCAAGAGGGCTACCAGGAGCGCAGCAGAGGATAGAAGTCGCTAAAGAAGACCGAGGGAGACATGTATTGCATGAGAAAGTTGAGAGTCCTCATTGCTGGCTCAGAGCTACAGTAACCATTTCTAGGAGAGTTTGGTACTGTTCACAAACCTACAAGGAGCAGAAAAAGGGGAGAAGAAAGCATATTACCTCCAGAAAACAAACACAATGAGGATTCAACCAACAGCCCAAAGAGAAAGTATACCTGGTTTAGCAGGTGATTCTTGGTTTAGCCAAGTGATCAAAACTTTGTAAATCTAAACCATGACCTCGGTATCAAGGTTGATGGGAGTAATGTATATGCTGGTCAATGGTCACAAACTTTTCTGTCCCCACATTTGCTCATCCCCCATTTCGGCTGCTTAAAATCATGTCTCAATAAGCTAAGTTTCCTGAATATGTCAAACGTTGACTTATAACAAGTTGTGTGTATCTCAAAATAGCTCCTTAAACCTTTTCCCCAATGACTTTAATTGTGTTTGTTCTGGGCTCATAAACTTGGGGAACTTGAAGCATTTCAAAAACACACACAAGTGTGGTATCCAAATGTTTTGGTTTTTCTAAGCTCAGTACTCTCTGACTCTTTCCTTCAAAAATTATCATTAAAAAAATTAAGTTCACATATGTAGAAATTTCTCATTTCTTTATTCACCTTAAATCTTTTCATGCAGGAAACTGTTAATTTTCTTTGTTTTGTTTTGTAGTAAATAGAGATAAGATACAAAACAATTCCTAATTAGAATTACATGGGATGGGTGCCTCACAAGTCTGATTTTCTGAATTTCCCCCTGACATTTTCAAATTGAATATTATATTCAATATCAATCTAACCAATAAAAAGCAATGTCATCTTTATAATGAACCAAGAGAATATCTAAATTTGGCATATCAGACAGTTTTTGTCTCTGTTGAATTATTTTAGGAGATATTTTAGTTAAACTGACTTACGATAGCAAATTTCACATCCTTCAAGTAATACAAGACTGTAGCCCCCTGATGCATTATAATTATTTAGGGCCAAAATTGGTTCACATCAAATTGCACTTGGGAAAGTGTCTGAAATACCTACCACTATTTGTTCTGTTTATAACACTATTTTCTTTATAGGTCTTATCTTCTCAAGTAAGCTTTACAATATCAGACACAGCATCATAGTATTTGGGTTTTCAATATCTATAACAATGTTAGTGATTATTTGGATTCAACAAATGCTTCTTAAGTAATATAATACTTCTTAAGTGATATAAATGCTTACTATAACATAAATAGGAAAGGCAAATCTATTTATCATAGATTGCCTCCCTCAAATGACATAGGCTATTTCAAAAATGGAATATAAACATGCCAAAAAAATAACCCACTTTTGTTCTCTTCTAGTTTCCAGAGATCACACTGGTAGATGGCCAGTGGAAGAACAAAAATCATATCTCTGACAGCTGTACTGCTGTGAAAATCAGAAACATTCCTCCAACTCTTTAACTCTGGCCCTGACCGTGTCTTGAACTTTTGCCCAACATGAGCAATGACTCCAGAGACAGTGGTCTAAAACTGAATGCTTTGTTTTCTATCACAAAACTGTTTCTTCTCCCATGTTTTCCCTTTTGGTGGAAGGGGCAAATCATTTTCTAAGGCCACAGGGGATTTTTGGACATGTGAAGTTGGAATACTATTAGGTTTGCATTTGGATGTATCAGGCTACCATTTGGATATAAGAGTTTGGGCCTCCAGGCTGGAGAGATAAATTAGGGAGTCACCAATATAGAGACTGAATTTAAATCCTTGAAATTACCTAAATGGTGAATATTGCTGGAAAAGAGGAAAAGTGTAAGAGCTGAGCTACAGAGAACTCAAAAACCTGGAGAAGATGATAGGAAGCTATCAAAGGCCGGGAGCAGGAGCAGGCAATGAGGTGGGCAGGAATCCCGGCGAGTGTGGGGTCCTGTATTTCAAGGGAAGCAGGTGTTTGAAGAAGCAGAGCGATCAACTCTGTCAACTGCTACTGATAGGTCAAGTTTAGATAGGTAACCACTGACGTTACCAACATTGTGGTTATCTGTGAACTTGATAAGAGCTGCTTCAATGAGCGCTGAGGGTGAAAACATGATTGGAGTGGCTCCAAAAGTGGAGTGGCAAAGACAAAGAGGAAAAATTTTAAGAAATCTCCCATAAAAAGGAGCAGATAATTGAGGTGGTAGCTGGAGAGAGACATAGAGTCGCGGTATTCTTTAAAGTAGAAAAAACATACAATATGCTAAAGTATCAATGGCAATGAACCATTAGAAAATGAAAATTCGGTTTTGCAGCGAAGCAAAGAAA
This sequence comes from Equus asinus, assembly GCF_041296235.1. Lineage (NCBI taxonomy): Eukaryota > Metazoa > Chordata > Mammalia > Perissodactyla > Equidae > Equus > Equus asinus. The sequence goes on along the minus strand of NC_091805.1, from coordinate 18,332,589 downwards.
TAATTGCCGTGTGATTCCCGCAAGTGGGAAAGAGCGGATGGACCCAGTTGACAAGTGAGGAAGAAAGAAGGGGGAGTTCATCAATAGCACCGGGGAGGAGGGCAGAGTTCATGAGGTGGATAGATGTGGTGGTGGCAGCAGATGGAAATTTCTCATCTGATGGTTTATGTTTTCTTATCATTCAGGTCTCAGAGCAGCTGCCACCACTCAGAGCCTTCCTTGACCACTCAATCTGAGTAACTCTCCCTTTCATAGGGTCCCATACAACCTACTTTACTGTCTATATAGCACTTCTGGCTTTTTTGACTGTAATATAATTTGTTTGTTTACTTGATTATGTATACATTTCCCACCTAAGAGCATAGATTGTACTTCTCCTTACTGGTATATCCTAATTCCCATAACTGAAAAGCAGAGAATACAAATAGAAGCTTAATATATAATTTTTGAAGGAATGAATCAATGAAGCTTCAGAAACAAGAATTTCCTGGAATCCAAATGATTTCCAATGTGATATTACCAGTCTCAACTACTTTTTCTAGATTTACTCATACAGTAGCAAAGTCTGAGGAAAGTTGTTCCTGTACTATTTGCTCTATGGGAAATGGACTCTCCGGAGAATGAACTAGATGGATGGTGAACCAGCCCTTTCCTGGTCATGTGAGAGGCTGCGTCACGGACTGAGAGCATTAGCGAAGAGGAGCACTTATCTCCAGCACAAGAGTTCCAGCCAATCTTGTTGAGGCCCTGCCCTTGGTGAACAAAGGAGGGTGCTGAGAAGGAAAAGATCAGTCAGAAAATAGAGAAAAGCCCAGGAATTCAAAACCATTAAATAGGAGAATCATCCTTAAATGTTTGTCTAGCACTTGATATTTGCGTTCCATAACTTTTATTAGTACTCTACCAAATCACTCCAGAGATCACTTAGCACTGTTGGACTCATTTTTTTTCTTTGCTGAGGAAGATGAGCCCTGAGCTAACATCTTTTGCCAATCTTCCTCTTTTTCTGCTTGAGGAAGACTAGCCCTGAGCTAACATCTGTGCCAGTCTTCCTCTTTTTTTGCTTGAGGAAGACTAGCCCTGAGCTAACATCTTTGCCAATCCTCCTCTACTTTAAATGTGGGTCACTGCCACAGTGTGGCTGACAAGTGGTGTAGGTCTGCAACCGAGATATTAACCCATGAACGTGGGTTGCTGAAGTGGAGCTCTCCAAACTTAACCACTACACCACAGGCCTGGCCCCTCGGACTCATTTTTTACGGAGCCATAATGGGAAACAGAGATTAAGTACTCTGTGCAAAGGAAATTATCTGCAGCTGCTGGAAAAGAACTCACAGCTGTGCTGCCTGCTTTTCCTCTTAGCCCACCTACCCCTACTGTCCCTCTGAGGACCACAGAGTGATGGGGGCAATGGCTGGCTGATCACTAGCAGCAATGGCAGACCACTATATATTTTTTTTTCTGATACTGATTTTCTTCTCTGGGCTGACTTGCATTGACCTGAAGCAAGAATATTTATAAAGAAGAAATAGTGCATCCGGGAACCCCAAGTCCAAGTCCGCTAGGACTGTTTATGCCTTGGTTGAGCTACACCAAAAAGCACTAGACGTTACCCAGCAGCTCTGAGTTTAACCTGTTCTTTCTACCAGTTAGCCAGAGGAAATCCATGAAATTATCTATGGCCAGGCAACTTGGAAATTTTCCCAGGCTATTTTTCAAATGTTACCCAGTATTGCTGGTCACCCCTGCCAAATAGAAATAAAAGAGGGAGAGAAATTAGGGAACTGAGAAATGGGGACATAGATATCCTGAAAACATAAAGTTTAGCAGGACACGAGGCAGTTTCAATAAAAGAAAAATACAAGATGAAATCTAAGAGTTTGCTTTTTTCCTTTAGGTTTTTAATTTTAAGTAGCAGAAGAGGCTTTGTTTTGAAAAGTCGATTGCTCTTCTTCAAAAATGGTGTTCCCAAATGAGAAATAACATTCCATTCTCCTCTAAGACTCCAGTGAAGGAGAATTTCACACCCCAGTTCCAAACCACATATCAGAATAATAACATTATGCCTGGGGTATAGAATGACTTCCGTAATCCGCCTCCTTGTTCACCACACAAAGACTTTTGCAAAAGTAGAATACAAAGTGGTATTGTTTGATCATGTTCCCCCCAAATAAGGTGAGCATCATTTAGTTAAGGGGGAAAATGGAAGATCGATTTACAAAACCAATAAATGTGTAAGGATAATACGGGTTTGTTTGCTCTTCTGTACTTTCTTCCTCCCTTCCTTCCCTCTTTTCTTTTCTTCTCTGTTAATTTTTTATGGTGTTTACTGCCAATCTTGGACCTTGTGAAATAATCAGATTGTGGCCTGGTCATTAATAAAAGTCATCCTTAAACTGACATGGAGAAGGAAGTGGTCCCTGTTGGAGAAACAACACCTACCTGTTGCTCTGAGCATCTTAACTGCTCTCCCTTGACCTTGAAGTTTGCTTCATTTTCTACTTCTGGGATTCTATTTTAAGCCATCATCTAAATTTTAGGAAAAAGGTGTGGACAAAGCTATATCCATTAACCAAAAATTTTAAAAAAGAATAAGAGAAATCTCCCAAATTAGAAGCATTAAGTAAATTCTAATTTATTTTGTTTGAAATAATATAAAGATATTTAAATTTAACTACACAGAACATTCAATACACATGGGAATGTTTTGGATATCTACATTAAAGGAAAAGAATAGGATGCAAAATTACATAACAATATAATCGTAATTATATAGAAAGTGGAAAGTGTAAATACAACTAAATGTTAACAGATTAATTAAGATAAACTGGGGATCTTTTTCTCTATATTCCAAATCTCTATAGAGTTAAAATAGATTTTAATTTAACTTTTTACTTTAAAAGTGATTCATGTGTAAAAGGACCAATATTTATTCCAACTGTTCCTTTTTATTTTTAGGTATTTCTTGCTTCTTGGAATAGATGTTTGTGGGCAAAAGGCATTTTTGGATTAGACCAAGTTTCTGTTCTCTGAGCCAGTTGATAAGGGCAGGGATTTAGAAGAAGACAGAGTTGTATAATCAGAATTTTATTAAAACTGTCTGGGATTTTATAGATCATCTGTTTGGAACTCCACATTTTATAATGGAGAAGCCGAGAAGGAAAAAGCTAGAAAAATATAAGGAGTAGATACGTAGATGGATCCAATAGCCATGTTGTAAGTTTTGCGAAATTTTTGTAGTCATAATTATTTCAGACAGCTCTGAATACGGCCAACCGTCGATCTAGGTAGGATACTGCTGTCTTTCTAACTCACTCTCCTGACCCCACTCTCTTCTAGTGACTTCCAGCTCTTTGCAGCAAAAAGACCTGTTTCTCTGGAGAATGTGCAGAAACCCAGAGATAGTTTTGAAGATATCTTAGAAGTACTTTAGTTCTAGAAACATTTGTAATCGATACTAGGGAACTCCCCCAAGCTAAGGCTCCATTTCCCCAGCTTCTGGGCATGAGGGCTGCTGGCTGCCCACTCTGACTCCTTCTCTGTGAATCCCCCTTGGTTGAAGCGGCCTCACTCAAGTTATACTCCTCCTGGGGGTAGAAGTCTTCACCCAATGACTGGTCAGTAGGGCTATATTGACCCAGCCCTCTCACCTTGATTTGGGACAGCTCGGAAGACCACTTCAGGTCCTCTCAGAGATCCCAGTTGGACCAGCTGGGGCTCTGCCACAAAGGCGTTGCTGGTCAACTCCTCTCTGTACTCACCTTGCCTCCCTCCCTCCCCAGTAAACCTCCTACAGGCAGATCTCTGTCTCGAAGTCTGTTACCCAGGGAACCATCCTAAGACCGTGCAACTGTACCATCACCTAAGAAGTCCATTACAAACCTTTTAGTTCTTTTTGACTGAAATTGTGTTGTTTTCGGCTTCTTGTTGATGACAAAACAATAATAAGGGCTTGGTTTCAAAGTTATAGACTCTCTGTTTCCTGCAGCAAAATTAGAGAATTGAACAATTGTCTATTGAATTTGATCAATTTAAACCACTTACCTTGCTTGAATATTCCTTCCCTGAATAACAAGTAGTCTTTACACTAATTAAGTTTCTTCTCCATTTCTACTTTATTTCTCTGGAGAAGTTATAAGCATATAGGACAGGAAAATTCATCTGTGGGCCACCTTTATCTTTGCTACTCCAAGTGTGGCTGCCATACTAACAACATGGGTGTTATCTGGGAGCTTGTTAGAAATGCAGAATCTCAGGTCCCATTCCAGAAGTGCAGACATAGAATCTGATTCTGTTCAAGACTCTCAGATGCCTTGTATGCACGTTTAAGTTTGAGAAGCACTGGACTGACCACTGCTGTCAACTCAGCCTGCTCGTCAAGCCTGGGCATCGTCAGAGGGAAACAAGCGCTGGAGGCAGAAGAATTCAGTATGAGTCTCAGTTCTGCTTCCATCTTGCTGAGCATCTTGGCCAAGTAAGTCTTTATTTCCTGAGCATCTTTCTGCTCACTCTTAAAAGTCCTTGGAACAATATGTACTTTAGAAGATTTTTATGAGGGTCTGTAAGGGTCAGGCACTGTTTTAAAGGCTCAAGTGTTATGAAGAACTGGACAGATTCAAGTCCTGCCTGTCAGACATTCCACAAACACGCACTGAGAGTGGACTATGCAGAGGGGTGCTATATTTATAGAAATAAAAAAGGTAGACCCTTTGGAGTCAACAGTTGAACACAGGACAGACACTGAATAAATTATTTTTAAAAACCTGTCAGTGTTACAAAGAGGTGTAGGTGCAGTGAGCGCTTACAATGGGCACTTAATCCAGGTTAAAGGAGGGAACTCTCGACATCTCTCCACCTTCAGGTTGCTTCCTGGCTAATGAAGGTGTACAGATAAATAAATAAGAAATTCTAACACCGTGTGAATGATGTCTACAGTGACGTGTGGGTGTCTAGAAGGGCCTCAACACAGACCTGTGGGGAAGGGGGCACAGGATGAGGACGAAATGGATGGGACTGACAGGATGTCTCCCAGAAGAAATGGCATTTGCTGAGACTTGCAAAATGAGTACGATTGATTCTGATAGGTGTGGAGGTTAGAGTGACACAAACAGGGAGAAGAGCATGAACTAATTTAGATTTCTGGTTTTTTTCTTTTTATTTATTTATTTATTTTTTTTGGTGAGGAAGATTGGCCCTGAGCTAAAATCTGTTGCCAATCATCCACTTTTTGCTTGAGAAACATTGTCCCTGAGCTAATATCTGTGCCAGTCTTCCTCTACTTTGTATATGGGATGCCACCATAGAGTGGCTTGATGAGCGGTATGTAAGTCCATGCCCAGGATCTCAACCCGTGAACCCCCAGCTTCCAAAGCAAAGCATGCCAGCTTTACCACTAAACCAGCAGGCCAACCCAAATTTAGGGTTTTTAGAAAAGAGAAGTGACATAATCAGCAACATATTTTTGAAGAATCTCTTTGTTATAGAGAGAGATTAGATTGATAGAGCACCCTGTCAACACTTCCTGCCTGTTCTTGCTTTCCAACTTGCTTCCCTTCAACCTGCTTCTGAACTCACCTCAGGGACTACTCTGGGCCAGACACTCACTTAGGTGCTTTTCCTGTATGTTATTGTATTAAGCGTGACTTTTTATTCTGATGCTTTGACATCTGGGGCTTTGCTGGCCCTCAAGAGACTGCCCATCCCAGGGCTAGCCAATTCCCAGAGACCTTAAACAACTCGCCTTTCATATGCAAACCAACCAATCCAGAGCCCATGCCCCAACCACTTCCTCTGTCAGGCTCTCTCACACTCCAGGCTACTGTCCCACTGCCCTAATCACCCCAGGACCAGTACAACTACAGACAGTTCCTATGCATCAGAGCACAGTGAAATTATTCACACTAGCCAACCCCAAGCCTGCTTACCCTGCCTTGCCCATTCCTTCTCACCAAAACAACAATAAAGGCTCTTGCTCGCATTTTCCCTTCACTCCCTCTGCCTCCTGACCAATCCTGGTGCTTCCTCATAAGGCCCTACATGGTATGGCACACCTGCTCCTCTCAGGAACTGTGAGTAATGAATTATCTTTTCAATGGCAGTCATCTCCTGATCTGTTGGCACCACCATGCATGAATAAAAATAAAACCTACATTTTAAAACAGTTACCTCATTTAGCTTTTATAATACTCCTAGGGTGAGGTTCATTTTCCCCATTTTCTGAGATGACAAAGCTGAGACACATCTATCTCAGAGCCTGCCACTTTGTTTAAGCCAATATAACGTGGTGGGAAGAGTGTAATATTTCTAGTAAAATAGATTGGCCAGGATTCAAATCCCACCCGGTATGAGTCTGGCAGCAATAAGCAACCTCAAGAATCGCAGTTGCTCTCTACATAAAAGTTTATTATCCATTCTCACAAACTCTCTGCAAGTCTAGATACTCTCCAGGGCCGCTCACTTCCCAGCAATGAATTATGGATCCTTCCAGGTTTTATTTTGTGGTTCTACCATCCCAACACATGGCTTCCAGGGTTTCCAAGACAGGCAAAGAGAGAACAGAAAGAATTCACAGCTGATCATGAGTAACATAGTCTGGAGGCGACACATGTCAATCCATCCACAGGCTGTGACCAGAACTCATCATATAACCTAACTACAAAGAAGGTTGTAAAATGTAGTGGAGTACACGGATATACGGTGAGTATTACTGCCTGTGACACACATTTCCACCACGTTTGAGCTTTCTTTACCTTGGGCAATATCTTTACCTTCCATCAGCATATTGTAGTGTCCCAAATGTAGAGTTAAATAGCTATTGTATTGGAAAAATCAGCTGTGAATCATTCCTTCCATTTTCAACACATGGATACAATCAGAGCTTAATATGTCATTCCCTTTATAGCTACTCAGAGCTCCAATGTATTTCCACTGGTTCACTAACTTCTTTACTTACTTATCCTTAAAATATAAATTACTAAAATTAGAATCTGCTTCACTCTCATTGCCACCTTCAGCTTTGTTTTTTGGCTTCTTATCTGCTTTTATTTAGGATTATTTTGGTTTCTAAAAAACACTTATATTCTAGGAAAAGAATTATGCACAGAAAACTGTCTTAATATTCAAATAAGCCTAAGGGAAACTGGAATCTTTTTTTAGGATACCACTGAAATCAACCTACTATTCTTTTTTTAACGACTTTAGTTCTCTTTCTATCAGCGACTTCTTCCTATTCCGTTACGAGGATCTCCCTGTATGCTTCAAGAGCCCCAAAACCGGTGATCTAATTGGTTCAGTTCATCATTTTCCAGTTGCAGCACCATTTGGGGACCACGTTCTTATACGGGGCCCCTTCATGGATCAACACTCAGTCTACATATCATTGCCTTGGTCAGCTACATAGTTCTAATAGAATCTGCCACTGCTGAGTTACTGGGTCAGAAAACACCGTGTGCTCCATAACTTACCTCTGGCAGCTTAGCTCAGAAGATGGCTTTGCATGAGGCAAAGTCTCACAGTTTCATGGATTCCTCTCCATCCAAAACAGCGTTGTGAAGAATTTTTTTCATGAATAGAGCTCCATTCATTATTTTCCGTTTACTGTTGGCTTAGTATTCTAGAGAGTAGGAAAATATTGAACCGTAGGGTTTGCCAGCCCTGGCATAACTAACAGATGGGCTCTTCAAGACAAAGAAAAATATGTGAAAAATACATCATCTAGCCATTCAATCTCTGTCACCCCTAGGGTTTTTTTTTTTTAATGGTACCTACAACCTTCTACAGATTTTCACTGACTGTTTATAGTATTGGATTTTGCTAATTTACATTTTGAATTATTATGAAAACAGTACTGTTACCATGACACAAAGACAAACTGTTATTCTCTCAAATATATAGGTCACCCAGTGAGCACAACAGAATACTATGATAATTGTAAATTTAAGCAAGAAGAGAAAACAGATCAATTTTGAGCAAAGGGCATGACTAATTTATAAGTAACCTTTAAACTATGGAGCATTATGTAAAATATTAAAGGATTTTTTTCAAGGGTAAAAAAGAATTGAAATGAAAACTGAAATTTGTCTCATAAATTCAGTTTTCCACAAACATAAGAAAGACACATTAAAGAAGAAAATTCATCTGTTAATTGGTAAACAAATTACCTAGGACACTTCACTGCAGCATTAGTTGGGATTAGGGGAGGGGATATTGGAAGCAACCCGTGTCCATCACTGGGGAAGCGGATAAACCAAATGTGCAGGATGTACAATCTGGAGCATCATGTAGCCATTAGAAACAGCAGATGCGGTTTGGTCATAGCAACAGGGATGGATCCTAAAAAAAAAAAAAAGGAAATAAAAGAAACAGAATGAGATATACATCATCTGATCTCATTTACACAAATTTGAAATATGTATATCCAAAACAATAAAACATGATATGAAACAAAAAGATGCACGTCAAAATAGTTGCCTATGGTAATAAAACTAACACCTTTCAATAAAACATCCAAATGGTCCCAGAATTTGCTGAGTTCCATTCAGACTATACATGAGAGATAAGGTGCCCAAACTAAGGCCCTGGAACCCCTTCCATTCTGGCTGCTTCTTCCCTGAGAGGAATGGGTGGAGTAGAGATTAAAGGGAATAAAGTTGAAATAAACAAATAATAAAGAGTCTCCACACTGGACAGATACTAGTTTGTCTGCTAGGAAATAAGGAAATTGATTAAACAGCATCTGAGATCCCAAAGAGGGAGAGACAGAGACAGAAAGAGAAAAAGAGAGAGGGCACTCTCTGGTCATAACAACATGTTTAACTACACTGTATTTTCTCAGTTTATGTGGAGGTTTTGGGGGTGGGGGGGAAGTTTGTCTATAATAATAGCCTATCTGACCATCAGCAGGTTCAAGCAGGTGTTACTAGACCCAAACTTCTAGGAAAAGTATTACAGTTAAGAATCAAGCCTTAGTAGCCATCTAATTAATTGCTTAACTCAGCACAAATCAATCAAAAAGCAGTAGACTCAAAACTACACAGAGGGGCCGGCCCCGTGGCCAAGTGGTTAAGTTCGCATGCTCTGCTTCCAAGGCCCAGGGTTTCGCTGGTTCGGATCCTAGGTGTGGACATAGCACCGCTCATCAGGCCATGTTGAGGTGGTGTACCACATGCCACAACTAGAAGGACCCACAGCTAAAATATACAACTATGTACCAGGGGGATTTGGGGAGAAAAAGCAGAAAAAAAAGAAGATTGGCAACAGTTGCTAGCTCAGTTGCCAGTCTTTAAAAAAAAAAACTACATAGAGCTGTGGATTAATCGTCAACAATACATCCATCACTTGGTTAGGTTTGGGATTCTGCAAGCCACAAATTTTATGCTCCAACAAGTAGGATGTGACAAGTAGGCAGGAAAATAAAAGGTAGTCATGGTACTGAGTATTACAGATGATCAGAAGTCAGGTCCCAAGCCTTCACACAATTGGAAATGATTAGAGAGTATTCCCTCTGATAAAGTTTCAGAGCACAGTTGCTGGTGTCCCTAGCAAATGCATCTTTTCTTCAATAGCTAAGGGGAAGTTAGAAGGACCTGAGTAATAGGAAATAGCCAAGACTGATTTGGAAGCTTCCAATCACATGTAACAAAGCACACTCTTTTTTCTGGGGATGGTGGCCAGGTGGAGGATTGGCTTATGAAGGCAATCTCTACGTGACATGATTTATCGAGAGGCCCACAAACTCGCTGACACAGTTCCATGCAATGGCATGCTGGACAAGTTATATGGCTTTCCAAAGGAGATGCATACAGAACGAGAAATGGAAACAAGATTTTATGATTTAAGAAACAAATCATAGCCCTCCTGCAGTCACATGTCCAACATTTAATCTCTAAATTATTACAGCCAGAGAAACCAACGTTTCCATTCCTGCAGAATGAGTGACACATGGTTTAATGTTCCTCTCCCATCCTGGGAATGTGCTTTCCCCAAGAGCCCAGTGAAAGGAGACTTGTCTGGTCATATCTCTGGAAAGGGATCATTGGCTACGCCAGCTTTGATGTTTATTACCTTCCTACAGTGAAGCTGGAAAAATTACGAACAAAAATTTTAGAAATGAAACAAAGACTATGTCTCAATATATTCTCATAGAACTATGTCTGTTTTGGCAACATTCTCTCTTCTCCTAAGGCCAGGGGTGACATTCAGCATATGAAACAGCCAATGCGGGATAGGCACAGACCCATCAAACTGCATAAAAATCAACTGCAGTCATGCTTGTGTCTACTGGCACAGCAGGGCCTAAAGCGCTGCTGAGCTGACCCTCATATCCTAGAGACCATTTTTCTGTGTTGTATTGGGGTAAGTCCAAAGAGCTAGTTTCGTTTTCCAGAATCATCTCAAAAATTTGCTGAAGTCCCTGTAGGCCCTGCTGTAGTTTCATATTCCAAGGATTCCCAAGCCTCTGCCAGTCAGACCCAACACACACAAAGGCAGAACAGTCCCTCAAAATGTCACCCTGGCTCTGGATTTATCCCAAGAGAGAGATAGTCTCTTCACTCTGCACCCTGCTAAGAAGCAAAGAAGTCATGTGATCCACGGGCTAACCTCCACCAGGAGCCCCTCTCCACTGCTGCATGCATTCTGGAAGTGGATCAGGGCCCAATGCTGCAGTGCCACCTTCACGGGTTCCCTGCTCCTTCCTTCTCCCCAAAGGCCCTACTCAACGAACAGAAAGCTAAGACTCTTCCAGGATCGCAGTGGTATAGGAACCCAGGGTCACTTTCCTGGCATGAGGAAGCTCACAAAAGGGACTACGGAACCCCACAACCCTGTCTGACCTCACTAGGACTTTCCACACCTGAGAGAACAAACAAGCCAACATTGACAGGTTCCTAGCAGTACTTTTTATTGCAAAGAATCATAGATATTCTTTCCATACTGCTGGGGAGAACTCTTTTCATTTGTTGAAACACCAAAACAATACTTTGAGTATACTCATACATGAAATCGTATGGGCCATACAGCGGAATGCTATCTATCATTGCTCACTAATAACAAATTTCCCGACCACTTCCACATGAGGATACTCTTCTATGCATTTAGAGACATACGTGGTATAGTAACTGAGAACACAGGCTAGAGCCACACTCACATCCTGGCTGGTCCCACCTAGTGGCTATGGAATCTTAGGTCAGTGTTTTAACTTCTTCAGGTTTCAGTCTTCATCAACAAAATGAGAGCAACAAGACTAACATCAGAGGATCCTTGGGAATATTAGACGATTTCTACACGAAAAGCGTTTAGAGTGATGCACATAGTAGGCATTCCACACATTAATAAATGGGAAATGTCTCCACAACACAGAGAAAATGGTCAGTTGATTCTGACAACTCAATTCAAGAATCATCAGATTTTCTAGAATTCTACAGAAAGTTTTTTGTAAAAATTTTCACAATTTGCCCTATTGGTTTGCCATCATGGATTCATTTAGAGATTTCTTGAGAGACATGTATGTGCCAGACTCTGTACCATCAGCTGAGAATATAAAAAGGAATGAGATGTGGTCCCTACCATCATACGGTTACAATCAAGTGGGGAGACAGAGATGCGCACACATGCTGCAATGCAGAAAGTGGTTTTAGATGGGGCTCAAAGAAGGAAGGGAGCCAAATTGATATATGCCCCTCACACCCCTCTGAAGAGTGGTATTGCGGCGTCAAAGCTTGAATATGGTACAGAACCAGACTCATCATACTTAGGAGCCTTCATTTCCATTGATGGCAGAAGTAAAGACTAGATCTTCCTATTTTGAGGTAACTCTAGATCCTTCTCTTTTAAGCTTAATCTCCTTCGGATAGTCAAATTCCAGGTTTTCCCTGACATCCTTCTCCTACCGCTAAGGGACTAATGAATTGTTCTGTCATTAGAGAAAGGATATCTGGCTCTTGCTTGGTCTCTGAGCACAAACTGGCTTCCGTCACCACACTAAACTGTGTGGTGCTGACATCTGTGCTCTGATTCCTGACCACGGACATGGCGCTCTCAGGTAGCTCAGTCTTCTCTGTCTATAGTCTCAAGCTTTCGCCTCAGCACTAACAGGTACAGCTGACATTCTGAGATTTAGCCACATCCACATACAGCCCCTGCTTTGGGCTAGCCAGTCTGTGTTTCAAATTTAAGCTGTGGCAGCCTCCTGGCAGACACGCTATTTTCTAATTCTTAAATATGATCCCATGCTCCAAATTTTAAGAATTTTAAGAACTTTCCTGGATCTCCTCTCTGAATCCAAAGGAGACTAGACGGTGAGCTAACTCACCCTGGTCATCTTATACACACAACACCATAATTTCTGCTCCACTGAGGATGCCCCTTTTGAGGCGGTCATCTCCATCCAGAGTTCTAGGCAAGATGTGAGAACCCATCTCCCTCTAATCAATGATTTCTAAAATCATCTGGGGTTTCGATCCCACCCAGGCCAGGAACCAGCCCCAATTCCAGGCTCAATAATCCTGCTTTCCTCTCCCTCTTCCTCTCCAGGCTCCTCCCCATCAGTTTTCTTCTTTCCAATGTATTGGAAAATCATCTTTGTGTTTCACTCTGCATATTCTGTATTCTGTGGCTTCTCGTAAGTCTTTCTTCCTTCAGTCCTCTAACTTCTTAATATTTTAAAGGAATAGTTAATATTTAAAGCAAAGCTTCTGATTTCTCTTTCAACAAACCTATGTATTGCAAGTGAATGCCTTGGCTTTTCACAACAGTTGTCTCTGAAATTACCTTCAAGAGCATGTTTTGGAATTCAAAAACTGAACATTGTCTCCTTTGTTCTTGGCTGGGTTCTGCCCTCCCCCTGAAGCAATGCATATCATGACTCAACGGCAGAACTCTGGAGCCAATGAACTAATGGGAATTAAAAAGACGGAAGAGAAAGTTTCAAAATCGTGCCTTCTTTGCCCCAAATTTTAAAAAAAGAAACTAATCCCAAAAGATCAAGTCACAAAATAGCATTGGACACATCTGTTCTCTAACATACCTTTGCTATTACCCAGTGTCCTGGAGCACATCACAGGACTATAAAAGCAGAGATATTCACAAACAGGTGAAGCCATATCACCACCCTGATTTATAGGGTGAGTGAACATTTCAACCTCAGCAAAAAGAAGCCTTCGCCACTGTCTGCAATGAGCAAGGCTGTTCCGGAGAGAGGTGAAGGAAAGGACAATGGGTGAGGCTGACATAAATGACAGAAGCCAAGGATTAAAAAAAAAAGATCTCCCTTAAGACTGTCCATGAGCTGATCATCCAAAATTACCTAGTTTTAATTTCCGATATCAACCTTAAGTATTAAGAACCATTGCTCTAACTCCCTGCAATTGACTATGTGCTTTCCTGTTTGCTATCTTCTTTGATTCTTTCTGTGAAATAGAGTTATAGTAACCCAGATTCCACTTGAGGAGCCCAAGCCTCACTGACTTTCTTAAAGCCAAATAGTGGTAGTGAAAGAAAGCAAATTCAGACCTCCACACTCCACATTGGAAGAGCTATTTACATTCTTCACTCTAGTAAGGATTGCTCCTTAATTCTCTTCTTTTCTTAAAATCACTCATAATTTTTATCCCATCCTTTATAATTATTTCCTTATGATGTTTGTTCTTCCCATATATTGGCAGACTGCAATTACCATTAATTCCTGCAGGCTCCTTCCAGCATTGTGTACGGCACAGCTTACTTACCCGGAATATCAAGTCATCAATTTGTCTCACCTTTATTTTTGATCGGTTCTCTGCAATCACCTCTAATCTTGAGTAAGCTTGCACTCTCTATGAGATGCCCCGTGGGTCTGCCTATTTATTAGCCACTGTTTATTCCCAAATGAGGATATTCTCCTTTGTCACTTTCCAACTCCCACTCAAGGTATCTAATGTCTCAAGTCTCCCACTGCTCAGCTCATTCCCTCTAGGACTCTCCTTTCCAGGGAATGCCCTATGCATGAGTCAGATCTTACCACCCATCTTCTTAGCAAAATACGGTATCAGCTATTTTAACTTAGCACGTTAAAAGTAACATATCTATAATAATTAACTTCAGCTACATAATAACCCCAAAATGTAATGATTTAAGACAACAACCATTTATTTAGCTCACAATTCTGCAGGTCAGCAATTTGGGCCGTGCATAGCTGGGCAGTTCTGGTCTTGGCTGGGTTCAATCAATGCATCTGCGGTCAGCTGCCAGGTCAGCTGGGAACCAGTTGATCCAGGATGACCTCAGCTGGAATGGCTGTCTAGACTTGTTCACAAAGCAATTGAGCAGAGTTTCAAGAAAGCCGAGGGAAGATGTAGGCTTGAAACTGGCACACCATCATTTCTGTCACATTCTATTGGCCAAATCAAATTCTAAGACCAGATAAGATTCAAGGATTAAGTAAAGAGACTCCATCTCTTCCAGGGAGATCCTGCAAAATCACATGGCAGTGACAAGATGATTTTTATATTAATCTACCAAAGTATCTATGGCTAAAATTGGTCAAACAACAAACTTTATTAAGTTTGTCTACACGACCTACTCTGCTGGGTATCCTTATATACATTTAACTGTTTCCCAACCAAGGCATTTACTTGGAAAAAGAAATCAATTATTTAATTAAAATGAGTTAAATTCTATTAAGTTTTCAAACATTACTCAAGTGTCTATTGCTAGGCACTGAGCTAGTCATGGAAATATACAGACAAATGAGAAAATCATTACCATTAGGAAGCTCGCAGTCTAGTAGAGAAAACAAATCGGTAAATATATGCAATGATAGATATAGAGGGCACTATGGGTTACAAAGGAAGGGTACATGACTTACAGAAACTTTTCTGGAGAAGGTTATGGAATGTCAGGTATCAGAGAAATCCAGATGGATGAGAAATATTGCATTCTATGTGTGTGAACAGATAACACTGAATCTATAGCTCCCAGTCTTGTCAGAATGTCAAGAAATTTGTTCACTGACAAACCTGGGTTACTATGAATAACATGTTCTATACCAGGGACTTTCAATAAGGTAGCATTAAACTGGTTCAGCCCAGCAGTCCCCTTTCATTACCTGCCATGTAATGATCCTGGGTAAACTTTGGTCTTTGTTCTCTGCCTAAACGTCAGATCATCAGCATTGCTTGTTTTCTGTCTCCCCAGTACTCCTCACCACTCAATATATGTTCAACACTCACGTTCCTCTATTTTTAGCATTTAGAATTTTAAGACTTGTTCATCCTCAATACTGAGATTGGCTTCCACTTCAATTGCCTCGAGTAGTTAAGTATTCGTCCTATTTTTGAATACCAATACCAGTCATAGAGTCATTCACACAATAATGACTTATCAAGGACTGGTATGGCCTAGAACTACTATATGATGTAAACAAGATAATTATAGCCTCTGTCCTCATGACCCTTATAATCTGTAAAAAGAGACTGATATTAAAGCAGGAATTACACAAGTGATTCTCAATTATGTTTATCCGTCCTATAAAGAAAACTATAAGGTGGTTTGAGAACAAAATAAGAAATATTTTAATTAGTCACCTGACAGATGAGCAGCAAATCGACCCCAAAAGGGAATAGGAGGGATCCAGGGGAGACGTCCTAGGCTGAGGACATAGTGTGTGCCAGGGCTAGGCGTGAAGGAGCCTGGCATGTTGGAGGAGCAGAAAGATGGTCAGTGTGGCTGGAGCTGAGCAAAGAGGAAAATCACAGGCAAGGGGCTGGAGGGGCAGAAAAGAGTCAGTCTGCAGGAATGGATCCACCGCTCTGGAGAAAGATACATCTTTTCTCCAAAGCTATGCCAAACTTAGGATGCATGTGACTTCAACCAAACTTACAATTTTCCATTTCATTTGCAGTTTATCATTCAGAGAATATCTTAACTTCTCAATGCACAAGTTTACCATCAGTTCTGACTATTCCCAGTTTCTTGAATATTTCCTCAAAATACAGTTGGGTTAACTTTGATCCAACCAGTCAGGAACTAAGTCGAGTTCCTAGGATGTAAAATGTTTTACAGAATTTTAGGAATTGAAAACATCTCCCAGGACACACAATAAAGGGTGTGGAGGAACAGAGAGAGAATTCAGTTCACTCTACTTTCTCTCTCTGAGGATACTCAAGCTAAAATTTATGCCCTCTCTCCTCATCTGCAGAAATCTAAGGAGGTTAGGCTAACCCCAGGACATTCTGGGGATTTCGCCAATCCTCTTTTCTGTGTTACTCTCCAAAGCCTTTCTTTATCTCTAATATTCTGTTTCAAATTCTTTTGAAATTAGGATTTGGAGCAAATGTGCTTCATATGCAAATATTTGGCTGTTTCTGTGTATAAAATGTAGTAAAAAATCAAAGCTATAAAAACAAAAATAGAAAATCTTAAAACCTCAAACTGCGCACACACTGGTTGGGAGTGTGTGTGGTTGTGTGTTTGGGGATCACAGGGAGTTGCTGATGGAAAACAAGTCTGGAAGAGGGATTAAACTACTTCCTACTTCTCTGAGGCTCACATACTTGATTAAATTGAGATTTTTTTCCCTTTTTTCCTATATTCTATCTCGCTGAAGAATTAGTATGCAACCACTGTTCTTCACCCCTCTCTCTCCTGCGCTGCCCCTTCCCCAAACCAGCAGTACGACCACCCTACCTAGACTCATGGCCATTGTGGGTTTCCCTCTCCTAACACACAACTTAATCCTTTACTTAATTCAACATCATTTTTCCTGCACTTTCTCAGCATGTGACACTTTGGTCTACACTGCTCAATTTACCTGAGTTTAAAGAAAAACTGTTCAAATTCTGAGGTCGAAAGTTTGTGGATCACTCTTCTTCCCAGGAGGTCACTTTTTCTGGGAGTGTAATGCCATTTACTAGCAATTTTCAGAGTTGGAAACATAATGCCGAATTAAAACCCTTTGCATTTTAGGGGCTCAGTTCCTACCCCGGGTTCTGTTATTTTAAAACGTTAGCTAAAAGTTTCCTGAAGGTGACTGAGTTTTCTGTCTCCGAGGGAGCTGCTGTGAGTGACTTTTCACAATCCCTTTTCTGAGAGTCACCAAGTTCACTTTTTGCAACCGAAGTGTTATATACTTAAATGCATGCCAGGGGCATTCAAATTGAAGGAACGAATGAGAATTCTAAACGGAAAGTTTTAAAATGAATATAGAAACAGAGAAAGCTTAACCTAAAGTGATAATAAAATAAAAACAAAGCTTAGAGTTCCAATCTCACCCTAAACAGTGAGACCCTAAGCAAGCCATTCTTCCGATTCTATAGCGGGAACTTCATGGCATTCATCCTTTTGGAAAGGAAAGGAATTAAGACCTGTAATTCATTTCCTGCCTTTAGCTTTCCTAGTGTCTAACCAGCTAGCATGATGAGACAGGGAGTAACTCGTGTTCTGTTTCGTTTTTTGTTTTTTGGGTTTTTAAAGAGAGGAAGATTGGCCCTGAGCTAACATCTGTGCCAATCTTCCTCTATTTTATATGTGGCACACCGTCACAGCATGGCTTGATGAGCAGTGTGTAGGTTAGGTCCACTCCTGGGATTGGAACCTGCAAACTCCAGGCCACCAAAGTGGAGCACACAAACTTAACCACCATGCCACAGGGCTGGCCCCAATCATGTTCTGTTTTTTAAATGAACTAATGGAGATTCGTTGATTTATGCGGTCAATTATAAGTGTGGGCAACAGCCAAATAGGCAAGTTACTTGAAGGACAAAAAAGTTCCTTAGGTCACTGAAGTGGCAGTTAACAAGTACTGTGGGGAGAAGGAGGGAAAGAGGAAAAAAGAGGAGGAAAAAGGCCTGATGAGGCAAATTGCTTTTAATTATCCTTAAATGTTTTCTTGTCTTCTTTTGATGCCATAAGACCCCCTGCAGTTGCAAAATAAAACAAGCCTGAGTTTTGGTTTGCTCTTTCAAATGGGAACATAATAGCCACTGTGGAAACATGTTCTTAATCAAAGGTATTAAACTCCTTCTTTTGAAATTGCCTGGGTTCATTATTATCAAGGGGAAGAGATGTCTAGTCACCAATTCACTCCCTTTGTAGTAAATTAAAATATTAATTACAAAATACGTTATTTTTATCTTATATCTTAAGCTATTAGTTACTGTGGCTGGAAAAAAAACGAGGATTCATTTGGTGCTGAAGTAATTTTCTAACAAAGCATTCAGAGTTACTTTCTAGTTCCTGGAAATCAAATCAGTACATGAAATGCTGCATTTTGAGAGCCATCTGAATAAATTAGATAGCAACTTCATTTATTTTTTGTCTCAGAGATAAGTATGCAATTACAGCTGCCGTGTCCACGCCCTCAGGGCATGTGACCACTCAGACGAGGCCACCGGCTGCAGCCAACGCCAGGCAGAGCTCGGGAGGCAAGAAAGAATGTTTCCTTTTCATTTCCGTTGCACAATGCAGTCATCGAGCTCACGCCCATAGACACTAATGCTCAATCTCTGGGAAAGAGACAAACGAAGCCACAGAACAGGCATGAGAGCCAACTAAAACCCTCATTGTCTGCCCCTTCAAAGACTCAAATTACCAACAAGGTATTGAGGTGACAGTAAAAAGTCTTAAGAAAACAGAGGCCAATGGCCAGCAAATCCACTGAGCATACGCAAGTCACCTGGTCCTGCAGTACCTGAAGTCATCAGCAAATGAAGCAAATGGGGGCTCTTTCAAGGGTGAGCATTGTACATAGCAATCATGCATATGGTAGGGTACTTAGAGAGGGTGTAAATGCTACCAACCCCTTGCAAAATCTTTCCTCTTTTCTCTATTACTTGCATGGTGCCTGAAATTAGATTTGTTCCCCCTTACGTTTGGAAGGATATTCAGTTTAAAGGGTCACTATTTAATTTCAGAAACAGCTAGAGAGATAAGACTTTACAGCCAACACCATTTATTAAGCGCCCATGATGTCCAAAGTATTTTATGTATATTGTTTTCTTGAATCATTACAGTAATGTTAAGACGTAGACATTTTTTATACCACCTTGTTACTTACGTGAAAACTGAGGCTTAGAAAGATGAAGAAACTGGAACAATTGGCAAGTGATACAGGGAAGAGCTGAATCCAGGTGTCTGATTGGAAAGCCCTTGCTTTTACTATATTTGATGGGGGGTGGGTGGCATAAGGGATGGAGCACTGGGCACTGGAGAACAGAAGAGAGGACGACATCTGGAGGTCAAGGGGCACCAGAGAGAAGAGAGATGCCCTCAGAAGGGAGAACCCATCCCTGCAAGACTGCCAAATGGGAGCATTAATGCTTGGCCTGCTCATCCCTCCCACTAAACATCATCCAAACCAACCTTCTTTCCAGGCCTTTGTGCATATGTCTCACTGAACTGCACCAAACCCACAGTCCCTGTGGAGGAGCAAAGCAGTTTTCATTCTCTCACACGCACTTTCCTGTGTCCTTGGTGAATTTCAGCCACGTGTTCCCCATCTCTGAAAGGTGCAGGCTCATTGGTCTGAACACATCCAAGACACTGGCCCACAGGAGAGCACAGGAGAGTGCAGGGAGCGGGGCAGGGCACGTCTCCAGCGCCACATCTGTGTTGCTTGGGGCAGGTTACTTAACTCTCTGGGCCTCAGATTCCTCATCCAAAAAGTGGGGTCAATAATAGTTCCCCCTTCACAGGACTACAGTGACAAGCAGATAGAAAACGTTAAATGGACGTCAGCTATGGCTTGGAGTAAGTCATATACCATCAAAGGATTTAACTGGATAGGACAGCATTCCTCAGAGGTGTACTGTACCACAATTCCTGAGACAATGAGTTGGGAAAACATTGACTACTTGACCTGTTCTTGCAAAGGCACAGTGTACCTTAGCTTATAAAATACTCCCCCAAACTGCAGTCAAGAAACCTATTTGACTATATTTAACATGTCCATTCCACGAAGCACACCTTCGGGTTTAGTATTCCAAAGAATTTCCTGCGGGCATACTGAACTAGAACAAAGTAATGTACCCACTAGTGCATTTAACTGCACCAGGTCTACTGTACCTGTTACAGATTCGTACTCTGCAACCAAAATCCCTCTTTGGATTAGAAACTCAGCTGACTACTTAGGAGAACAGTCTTGAACAAATTGTTCATCTCTTAAGTCTCAGTTTCTAATACATGAGTCCGTCTTGTCGAAGATAGGGATCAGCCTTAGCCGTCTTTGAATTTCCGATCTCTATCTCAGAGCCCAAAACTTTGTGGATGCCTGGGGTGTTTGTAGAATGAGTGAAGGCTTAACTGGGACCTAGACAACACAAAATGGTTTATCCAGAATCACCAACCCGTGTCAATCCCATAATCTTTTACTGAGTTAACGCAGATGCTTCTTCCAATAGGCATTGAAACTGCATTAGGAGTGTAAGAGGTTAACCTGGAGGTATTGCTTGTGAAAGATAAGAGGTGGGGAAGCAGGGCTGGGCAGGGAGAGTCAAACTGCAACACAGATCTGACACTCAGCCAACCTGGAGCCTCAGAGCAAAGACTGCCTTTAGAGGTGTCTTACAGATGGCGGAAATGGTCAAGACCTAGTCCCCCCCATGCTCAGTCATTGGCTGGGGGCTGCCTAGAAGAGCTTGGCCTTGGCTCAAATGCTGTAATGGAGGCAGATCCCTAAACACTGAAACTGGAGATTATCAGCTAACTACATTTCTCACAGCTGAATGGGAAGTTCTGTCTTGAAGTGAGATCCAGTAGCACACCTCTAAGTTGCCACAGTGACCTTTTCCCACGTGCCTAACTCAGTAGGTTTGGAGATAAACAAGGCTTAACCTTTACACTAGACTGTAGTGTGATAGGAAAATAAACTGATTATTTAAATTAATCTAAGAAAGCAATATGTGGATGGTTCTCTAAGGAGAGAAAAATCTGCTATGGCGTGATCGATTGACAATGTCTGCCATGGACACAGGAAGAGACAGTCAGTGTGCAGACACATGTATTTGTCATCTCTAGCCTACCCCTTCCCTCTGCCAATTCAAATCTCCCTCAAGGTCCAGGTGAAGTCTCATATTTTCCGTAATTTCATGGAATACTTCTATCCATCAAGGTCTCTCCTTTCACAACCAACTACACCATTTATTACCTTCTCAAAATTTATCACAGAGCTTACATTTCCTGCACTGTGCTACAATTGTTTCCTTCTATTACGGCTGGTCTCAATAACCAAACTATAAACAATTTGGCAGTGGGTATTATGGCCCATATTTTCTCACCCTTCCCTTTTTGAATAGCCCCACACCACTTAACACACTGTAGAGAAGATAGGAGTTGATCAATGCCGACATTTGGATATATGGATTGATGGACTAGACTCAGAGTTTCAGAGGAAATCAGGAACCTTGCTGCAGGAATCCATGTGTATTACTTATTTCCTCCAGCATTAATGCTCCGAAGGAAAGGAGTGAGCATCAATCTCAATTGGGACATAGCTGTCTATAGTTGTGTGTTTCTGTTGCATATACTCCTTTCACTGGCCCTAGTGCCCACTGCAGCTTATACGGTGCCTAAGAGTAAAAATGAAGGCTTTATGAACATTTCTGTAATCTCTTTCAGTTCCATCCCACCATCCTCTAAAATTTCAAACTTCAATTTTATAATTTAATATAAATTTCTCTGTAAGGACAGCTTCCAGCATCCTGGTCATGAGCACCCCTTCCAGCAAGACTGCCACCACTGAGCCTGACAAACAGAAATTCTGGAGCTGCTTCTGTTGCTCTCCTCTGAAATTCATGCATATAATAGAGTGTCATCTCTAGATCTATTTTCTCTGTCAAAATCCTCCAGGGACTGGTGAAGTCAACTCTACTTCCCTTAAACTCTCCACTTCTGCTATTTTGGTTTCCAGCCAGCCTCTCTTCAAAGATCAACTTTCCAGTTCTCTCACTACAGAAAGAAACAAAACAGATCAACGAGAAAAAAGGTTGAGATGGATCCTATTTTTTTTTCCTTAAATCAGCTTGCCTTCTATACATCTGGCTTTATTTACCAGAGCAAAAAAGATATATATTTGTTTCTAAACTTACTGAAGTTGAATCTACTCACTCAAATTAGTTTACCCTTTTTCATTTTAGCTAACATCGCCAGTTTGCCAGTTCATAACATTCACAACATTTAGAGTAAATAACGGTTTTCAGGAAAATGTCTTTAAACCTTATCCTAAAAATTAGTCCTCATCTCATTCCATATGTTTACATGGTCACGATCGCCATCTTTATTTTAGAGCTCACTTAAAAGAACGTCAGAAGGTAAGCGATTTGCAGGAGGTCACAGTGAATCCAGGGTGAGTCAGGAATAGAAGCCAGCTGTTTGCACTAGCTGCCCATGCTCTGCCACCTCAGCAGCACTCATTCCTACATAGCCCGTTATTACAGAGACACTTGTCCCGGATCCCTGGCCAATTCATCTTCTATAAAGGGGCTGTGGAAATGCTCAATCCACTTCCCAAATTTGATTCTGACTCATTGTAAAGCCTCCCTACCAATGCAAAGTCTAGTTATTTGGTCCTTTTCAGATCAAATAATCTATTTAGCAATCAGTAGGCTGTTTTCTTATTTAATATAAAGTATCACTGTAAATGCTAAAATCACAGGTGTGGGAATTTTGCTTTTCCTCACTTCCTATCTTGCTGGTGTGAGCTCAGTGAGTGCTTCCTACGTGCGGCGCTGTGCTAACCGTCATGGATACAAAATACGGTCCTCAGCTTCAGGAGGTTGTCCTTTTATTGTGGAAGACAAACAATTAGGCAGGCAACACCGTAGATTAAGTCCTATCATAGGAGAAAATACCAAATGCTAAAGAAGTTCACAGAAAGGGTATCTAACCTCAGCTTGGAGGATTGCAAAGACTGCTTAGAAGCTGAGGTCTCAGAGGAGATACTAGCCAGGTGCTGTAGTCTGAACTGTGTTCCTCTAAAAAAGATATGTTGAAGTCTGAACCCCCAATACCTCAGAATTTGAGTTTATTTGGTAATAGAGTCTTTATAGAGATAATTAAGTTAAAATGAGGTCATTAGATGGACCCTTATCCAATGTGACTGATGTTTTTATAAAAAGGGGAAATTTGGACACAGAGACAGACAGGCTCAGGGGAAGATGATGTAAAGACATGCAGAGAGAGCACCGTGTGAAGACGGAGGATTGGAGTGATGCATCTGTAAACCAAGGAATGCCAAAGACTGCCAATGAACCACCAGAAGCTAGGAAGAGGCAAAGAATTGCCCTCCAGGTTTCTCAGGGAGCACAGCCCTGCCAACAGCTTGATCTCAGCCTTCTAGCCTCCCGAACTGGGGGACCATACGGTTCTGTTGTTTTAAGCTGCCCAGTTTGCACTACTTTGTTATAGCAGCCCAGTGAAACTAATACACCAGGACAAAAAGAAAACAAAGGAGCATTCTAAGTAAGGAAAATCAAAGGGGCTAATGCCTAGAAAGCAAACATCCCCCCATGGTTGGTTTGAGTTCAGTATGCTAAAAACCTGAGAGTGGGGGCAGGGAACACTGGGAACTGGGGCACCTCAGGGAGTCAGGGACCAGCTCTTCAGTGCTCTGGGTAACATATTTAGTCTGCTCTTTGCTGTCATGGAACCTATGGAATTCCCAGTGTTTCTACTATGGAGGGAAACGTTTCTGGATATGTTCTGTATATCTGCTGATAAGCTTTAAACCTTGTATTTCCTCTGCAGTCAGCAGCTTGAAGCATCAAAGCTTCTGTTTCAGTGCACATCAAAACTCAGGAAGCTTTAAAGTTCATCCAAACATCCAGCTCATGCTGAAAGACGACACCAGGACTCTGGAGACAAGCAATGAACTTCTCAAGGATCCCTCTGAAAATAAATATCCGATAAGTGGACCTTTATTTACATCCTGGAAAGTCCTTTCCTGTTCCAGATCTACTTCAGCCAGAGATACAAGAGGCTATGTCAATTTCACCTACATGCAGGCAGCACCCCAGTGCGGGCCACAACGCAAGTGGAACAAAACCCTATACTCAGACCACAAACAGCCCCATGGCCTTCTGCTTTATAGAGACATCTAAGGCCACCACCCTGGACCATGCAAACATGTTGCCTTGGAAATGGGCTAAAATTAGCAACTTCAATTCCTCTTTGAAATTTCCCCATACTAAAGAAGGTATTTTTAACAGACTTCCCATAAAGTCCGGCTTAATGCATTTCCTGCCAGACACTTGAGTGGAGAAAAGCTCGTGCGCTCCACCAAATTGGGAAGTCTGTTCAATGAGGCAAGGTTTCAAAGTGCCACAGCTCAACAGATTCGAGAAAAGGAATGGAAGGGAGGAGACGCCCTTCAGGAAGGTGTGTGAACAGTCACCAGCTTCCTTTTTTCCTTGGATGTAGGTGGATGTCATCTTAATGAGAGGAGCTGCCTTGGGAAAACACAACAGAGAAAGCCTGTCAATAAAGGATCAAATGCCTACGATACTTCGTTTTACAGTTTGGTGACTGAGTCTGTGTTTGGAGCAATCGTGTGCCGTTTCAACTTCTTCATGCAGATTAAACTCCCATTTAAGAGGCTGAGGGCTGGAGGACAAAAGGGTGGGGGCAGAAAGCTAATGCTCCTCCTCACTCCACACAAACATGGGGTTTGAATTTGACAGGTTGTAGTTGTAGTTGCTTTGAATTTTGACGATTTTTGGTTTTGCTTGCTTTGTTTTCTCTGCATTGAAGCTAAAGAATTTTAAATGTGGATTTACTGCTAGGTGCAGCACCCAATTGTAGACCATCCAAAAAGCAGTGGATTTTGTTTTAGTATTACAGTAAATTTTTTACTCATAATAGTCTGCATTCGCCTTCCCTGAAACCCATGGATGGAATTTTCCCATGAGTCTTTGTCCACAGTCTAGTGAAGGGCTTACCCCACTTTATTGTAACTTACTGTCGTATCTCTCCCAAGGCAACAACTGCATCTCAGCTGGGTACTCTCCAGCTCCCAGCACAGAACAGATATACCATTAATCCTCCCCAAATGAATGACTAGCGTACATCTTGGACAACCACAACCCTTGCAGAACCAAATTTGCCCTTTCGGCTAGTCTTTGCTTGTCCTGAGAATTGTACCAATTCCCCTGCATGTGATTGCTGAGAACACAAAGGGGCCCAGGTATAGCCACCCAGAGAATGCTCCCCTGTCACCCACTTCCAGGCTGCCCCAGCTTCGCTCTTCTATGAGTCTTTCTCTCATGGAACTTTTCCTTAGAACACAGAAAATAGTTAATTACACAAGCAGCTTAGAAGATGTTGTTTTAAATCGTGGGAGCTGCAACCATATAGTATTTTTTATTATACAGATGTTTATATACACATAGTTTAATAACGCATTTATATCAACTACGCATGCTAAACATAATTTCTACTTTTTATTTGAGTTTGTTTTTTCAAAATGCAATAAACTCCTTTATAATTATGGTAGCTTGACTTATAATAGTTTGTCTTAGGAATTCAAAGCATTTAATTGGCTTCCCCATCTACCACTTAACACCCTCATCATCTTGGGAGATGAGAGGCAAGACATTGTCCCATTTGCCTGGGGAAAATGACTCATTGTCATTGACTCATGCTCTTAGTTTAAAAAATAGTGTTCTGGAACCATTCTGGAGTGAATATAGCAGATTTCAGCACAAGGCTGGTCCATCTTGGCTTTCACCCAAAAAGGGTTTTGTTAGGGAAGTAGAGTAATACCTCTATTAATGAAGAAGCTATGCTCAGACAGCATACTTTATTGTCAGAAACTTTATTACCAGAGCTCGAAATATATGAGGCATTAGGGATATATTCTAGTAGGTCAGTAAAAGAGCTAATTATCGTCTGATTATATCATCAGCACTAACTGAAATGATATCACATGTTCTAGAAAATAAAATCATGATTCAGAGAGTCTTATGGCCAAAGGAGGAGTAAAATTTGATTTTGAGGAAGTCTGAAAACAGAAAACTTATCAGATAGGCTTCCAGGTGTTGGGAGAAACATGTATAGGAAGGAAAAATATACATGGCCCCATCTCAAGACCTCCAGCCTCTACCCAGAATCTAAAACTAAGTCACCCAGAAACACAACTAGAAGTAAGCCTTCTCATTCTTTCCCATAAGAGTCAGCAGTCATTCCAGGGGAAAGACCATGAGGCAGTTTTTGTTAGCCTAGTTACTCAAGAGAGATAGAATGAGACAGTGGAAAAAGATGACAGGTTTGGGGACCAGACAGGCAGAGTGAGAATCTCACTAACCGTATAAACTTGGCTAGATTACCTCACTCACTGGAGCCTTAGTCTTTCTCTTCAATAAAACAGAGGCAATAGTATCTACCTTGCTGGGTGGTTTGAAGATTTGAGAATATGCAGGTAAAGCACTTAGCACGGCGCCTGGCAAATACCAAGAGTTTAATAGAAGAGAGCTATTATTACAGCTAAAATATTAAATTACATTTGCCATCAAGACAGATTTGTGGAAAATGAGATTCAGTAGCATTTGTGCCCCAAAGCAATTTGTCCCCTATTAAAAGAATTGCAAATGTCAGCAAACAAGAGGGGAGAAAGTCTCCTTTTATATAACAGAAAAAGATATGTAAAAGGTAAGTGACTGAAATATTAAAACCACATTAAAATGTAATAAATCAATCTATCAGCAAGTGTAAATCATGGACACCAGATTCTTTCCAATTTTTATTTTACCAGGGAAGTGAAAAAGCAGGGAAATAGAAGGAGAAGAAAGGAATAACAAACTGAACCAGAAGGAAGAGAATAAGGGCACTTAAATTGAGTTTAAGTGACTAAAAGATACATTTAGAGGGAAAAAATGGGAGGCAAAAATTGTTTACAACATTATGGAGACTATATTCCTATTTCCTAAATTTTCCTGATTGAAGCAACTAAGATGCTGGATAAAATATGAAAGAATTATTTTTAATGTATTACTAAGCAGGCATGATATTAAGGAATCCAGAGAACTGAAAACAAAGTAACAGGACCCCAGAGTGAAGTGGATTCCAAATTTCACTTTTGCCCCAAGAGTTTCTGCCAAGGCTTGGAAATCTTGGGCTTCATCTTTGACAGATGAAGTATAAGAAGCAGACAGGAGACAAAATCAGAGGTGGTTCAAGGTGGAGGATCTAGTAGAAGATGCCTGCATTGAATGACATTCCAAAAGTCTCTATCCTCAATGTAAAAGTAAACTTGAAATAAAGTATCCTGTACAGTAGTGGTTAGCAAAGAGACTTTCTTGCCATGATCGTCCTGTGTGGAGGAAATTAAAAATTTCTTCTGACAGTTTGCAAATGCAATGGGCCCACAAATTTAGTGATGCAAATTTGTGTTACCTATATGATCATAAAATAAAGAAATGGATAATTTATGTAATGTAAAGTGAACCAGAGTTGGTAGTGTCAATAGGTAATTGCCAGAATCAAATATAAATCCTCTCTAAAAGAATTAAATTTCAACCTGGTCCTTGGAAAATAGCACTGAATCTATAAGGTATAAGTAAAATAGACCACCCACAGTAAAAAAAAAAAAAAAAAAAAAAAATTACAAAACATATCTGAAGAGAAAGCACCATGAATGAGAATCAGGAGAAATAACAGAAATTAGAATAGCCCCATCAGGACTTCAGAAATTGACAGTCACATAGATAATATAAAATGAATAACATTAACCTATTTAAATTTTTTTAAAAAGCAAAGCATGAAAGTTGATCAATGAATAAGAAATTTAAAAGAATGACTAGGCGCTGGCCCAGTAGGATAGTGGTTAAGTTCGTGTGCTCCACTTCAGCAGCCCAGGGTTCACAGGTTCAGATCCCAGATGTGCACCTACACACTGCTCATCAAGCTGTACTGTGGTGGTGTCTCACATACAGAATAGAGGAAGATTGGCACAGATGTTAGCTCAGGGACAATCTTACTCACCAAAAACAAAAACAAAAAAAAAATGAATGAGCAAAGATATTTAAAAGAGAATCAAAATAGAATTTCTATAATTTATATAAATAAATAAAAAAATACAATTATGTGAGTTAAAGGAACCAATGGATGCATTAAACCAAAGAATAGAAAGCACTGAAGGGAGAATTAGTGAACTGGAAGATGAAAAACTATCCAGAACACACTCTAGAGGAACAAAGAAATAGAAAATCTGGACACAGTTTGACAGAAATAAACATGAGACAATGTAATCAAAGTTCCAGATGGAATTAATAGCAAAAATAGGAAAGAGGCAATATTCAAAGAGATAATGGCTGAGAAATTTCTAGAACTGATGAAACAACATGAATGATCAGATACAGGAAGCTCAAAAAATCCCAACAGGAAATTATAAGGATGTCACACCTAGACTAATCAGAATGAAACCATAGGGTACAAAATGAAAAAGAACCTAAGTGCAGCCAGAGGAAAATGGCAGCTCCTCTGCAAAGAAATAAGACAATTAAACTCATGGCTGACTTCTCCATGTCACCAATAGAAGCCAGAGATGGTGAAATAATATCTTCAGTGTTTTGAGAGAAAATAATGTTCAGCATAGAGCTTTATCTATGTTGAAATGTGGAAGCAATCTTTCAAGAACTGGGGAGGAGAGGAGAAACAGACATTCCTCAAAAACAAAAACTGATATTTTTACCACAAAAAAGACCTTCACTTAGGGAAATTGCAAAGGATCTTCTTCAAGCAGAAGGAAATGATCCAAGAAGCAAGAAGAAATGTTGAATTGGACATTTCTTGTGTGCCTCATCAAATTCTCTTGGCCACCTCTTAGATTTCAGCCGCAGCTGTGCTAGCTGAGTCTGCATGCAGACGGCCTCACCTTCACACAGCTGCAGCCTGACTGCACTGCATCTCTCACTTCCTAAGCTGGGAATTCCCACACATGATCAACCCAGGACTAGCAAGCAGTTAATGCCTCCAGGGATGACCAGAGCTTTTGACCAATGGGGACTGGGAGCCAATGAATAATGCCCCCTACTTCTTCTGCAAAGTGGACAGCCTGACACTCTTTCAGTAAGGCTAATCCCGTGGTCCTAAAAGATGCATATCCCGTCACCTCTAACAGTGCTTAATTCAACAATTTAGCTTTTACTGGTTCTCCATCCTTGCCATTTTCATGCCACCATCCCTTAATTAACATACTGCCAGATAAACAACTTGCTTGTAAAACCTTGTCTCAGGCTCTGCTGTCTGGGGAACCCAGGCTAATACAATACTACATAAAACAATGATAATGACTTATTTGCCGAAGGTGGGGACATCAACAAACAGCATAAGTTGAAAATATTTCAAAATAAAGGTACATAAATTGGGCAGGAGTTGGTAAGAAGTAATGCCTTCTAAAACTCTTTCATTGCTTGAACAATGAGCAAAATATTAAATAACTTTAGACTTAAAGTATTCATTTTAAAAGAGCTATGAAACCACTAAAGGAATAGGCATAAACCATACAATTTCCAATTTCCAAAGAAGGAAGAGAGAAGAAAGGTTGCGGGGGATTGAGGAGGTAAGTGGTGCTTGGAAACTCATACAACACCAAAAAAAAAAAAAAATTAAGGCAAAAAAGGATCCAAAAAAAGTAATAGATGGATAGATGTCGTTATGGATTTGTCCAAACTCATAGAATGTACAACAGCAAGAGCAAACTATGATATAAACTTGGGACTTTGGGTGATTATGATGTGTCAGTGTAGGTTGATCAATTGTAACAAATGTACCACTCTGGAGGGGGATGTTGATAATGGGGGAGGCTATGCATGTGTGGGGAAAAGGGGTATATGAGAAATCTCTGTATCTTTCCCAGAATTTTGCTGTGAACCTAAAATTGCTCTAAAAAATAAAATCTTAATTTAAAAAAGTAACAGAAAAAGAGAGAAAAATAAAAGGCACAAAATAAGAAAGTAGAAACAATTCAACTATATGGATATAAATTGCCTAAACTTTCCAATTAAAAGAAATATTTTATCATACAGATTACAAGAAGATCCAGAGATTTGCAACATATAAGAGACACCCCTAAAGCATAAGGATAGAAAGCAAGCAGTTAATAAGAAAAATAAGGAAACCAAGTCCGGAATAAGCTAGATAATATGCCCAAGGTCACAGCTTTCCAGTGTTTTCTTTCTGATCCCAGCAACCAATTGTTTTCTATTATGTCATGCCAGTTACTGAGGATAGGGCAACTATCTTATTCATCGTTATGTATCTACCAACCAGCTCAGCAACAAAGCAATATCTGCTGAATTCATGAAATCAAAATTGTACAATTATGCAATCCATCAGAAACATGTTGAGCATTTTCAAAAAGAGCAACAATGTTTCATATAATTTATGAAGATTGATTTGGTCTGATATTTCTAACATAATAAATGAGCTTTATTTCTCCCAGAGGATAAAACCACGGCACAGCTCAACCTAGAAAACGTCTACATGTGTCGTCATTTATAAGGTGACAGGCATGACCATAAAAGATGGCTTTCATTCATACACTTACTCTGCATATATCTAATCACCTAATCTATGCCAGACACTGCATAGGTGTGTGGATACAACGATAAATAAGACAGACACAATCCTTGCCATTTGGGAGATTGTAGACTAGTTGTTGTCTAGCAAAGCTCTAATCTAAAGTATTTTAAATTTAGATTAGTTTAAACAGTTTCAATTTCATTTCTCTTAGATTATATTACTTTTAGGAAATTCCTTGATCACAAAGAAAAATTTCAACTAGTCAATTTATTAACTGAATAATCTTGGGTACATCATTCAGTCAGTTAGATCATTTGCTGCTCTGGGACTCAAGATTCTTATCTCGAAGTTTGAAAATAATCCCAACCTTTCATTGTGACAATTATCTGAGATGATATGCCAGGCATGGTGTTCCATAAATGTCAGTTCTCTTTAGAAGCAATTTATTACTACCATGCCCAGATTTAATATGTACCATATCCTATTTGTAAATATTAAGCACCATGCAGTCCAAGAATCATGTTTCAGAAAAAGGGAGCCATCTACGTGCAGCAAGACTGTTATTTATTAGAAACAGATTTCCTGAAGTCCAAACAGGAATGTAATGTATGTATATTTATTCATACTTTGTATCTATTACATAGATGGTGGACTCACCACCATGATTTGAATAATCTACTGGCATTTACTTGTAATAATGATCCTATTATATTCTGTATACTTAACACATATAATTTAGGGTATTGCCTTCCACCCCTAAAAAAGCATATGATCTAATGAAAACTTAAAAAGCACTGTTTTGACCATTATTTCCAAGCTCACTCTTTACCTAAGCAGATGGAGAAATGTATTATTGGACATACTGCATAAAACTAAAGACTTTGAAATTGATAGAGACCTGGTTGCCATAGGATACAACGACGCCTAATGGGCTATTAAAAAATGATTAATATATATCCCAGTAGACCAGCAAAGAGAAGGGCCATGATTGTGCATAAAAATGAAGAATTAATTTGACCTATCTTGGCAATGAAAAGGACTAGTCCAAGTGGCAGAGCTCTGACTGTGGGTGGAGGGTAAAAGCTTTGGCTGGCTTTATTAACGTCTAAAAAACAATATTTTCTAAAGAAAAAAAGCAGAGTTTACCAGAATGAGGTTTGAGTTTGGTCTTGCTGCAGTGGCTCAATCTTTCAATGTTAAGTGCTATTTTGCCTTTGATTTGCCATGTCAGTGTGCTGTAAGTCAAATGCATGAGAGGAGCATTAAACAGCGCTTTTGGGAAAAATACTAAACTCCCGGGGATGTTGGGATGAAAGATGCATTGTAACTGCAAGAATTTAGTATTAATTATTGTTATTCAGACTCTCGTTTTCCAATATTTCCCATTTTAAATGAACAATATAAAGCCCCATCTCTGTTTTCCGGAACACAAACTAAAGATGCTTGAAAAATTACAAAGCTTTGCGTCTTTACTATTCTGCATTCAGGGCCACATATGAATAGATTATTTCTTTCTTCTCAGCAGCTATAAGATGAGCCATTAAATCTCTCAGATAGTTTGGATGCCTTAGTTGATGAATGAAGCATCTTTAAGATTCAGATTCTTTTTTTATTCTTTCTTTTAAAACACTCCCTTTCTAGCTTCATCTCGAGTATTAAGGATTATTTCTTAGTAGTAGTAGTAGCAGTATCTTCTAAATACTGTCAGTCAAATAATGAACATTTCCAGAAGCCACACATGATGGAATATGTTGTGGAGGTGACAAGAAAATTGATCATGACATTTGTAAAATTAAAAACGTACTAGTTAAATATCATCTTCGAAAAAAATGACTGAAGATGGTCAAACACATTAACTTTTTTTTTTTTTAAAGGTTTTATTTTTTCCTTTTTCTCCCCATAGCCCCCAGGTACATAGTTGTGTATTCTTCGTTGTGGGTTCTTCTAGTTGTGGCATGTGGGACGCTGCCTCAGCGTGGTCTGATGAGCAGTGCCATGTCCGCGCCCAGGATTCGAACTAACGAAACACTTGGCTGCCTGCTGCGGAGTGTGCGAACCCAACCACTCGGCCACGGGGCCAGCCCCCAAACACATTAACTTTTAACTAACCATCTTAGGAAATAGGAAAGCCAATCAGAGCTCTTTCAAACATTAACAAGTCACTAAATCCAAAAGTTTATTCAGTGGTACAAACACTGCACATAATCATGAGGAAAGAACCCCCACAGTGAGTGGGAAGATGGGGAGCAGGGAAGATTTCTTTTTTTTGAACATTGGCCCTGAGCTAACATCTGTTGCCAATCTTGTCTTTTTTTTCTTTCTTCTTCTCCCCAAAGCCCCCCCAGGACATAGTT
This sequence comes from Equus asinus, assembly GCF_041296235.1. NCBI lineage: Eukaryota > Metazoa > Chordata > Mammalia > Perissodactyla > Equidae > Equus > Equus asinus. Next base: position 18,299,749 of record NC_091805.1, on the reverse strand, counting down.
CTATATTCTAGTTGTAGGTCCTTCTGGTTGTGCTGGGAAGATTTCTTGAAAAGACCCAAAGGCCAGGTTTGTAGATACTCCCTTCTAGTAACCTTGGTTATTTCAATTTCTGTCCCACAAACACAAATTCACACATTTATATACATAAATATGTATGAAGAAGGAAATACAGACAAAGGAGGACTATAGATTATTTAGTGCTTATTATGTGCTGTAAACACTTGATATCAAGTGTCTATATATTTGCCTTATTTAATTTTTACAAGAACCTTAGCATAGTAGCTATTATTAGCCCCATTTCACAAATACCCATAATGAAACAAAGAAACATTCAGTAATTTGCCGAAAGTCACATGGCTAATAAGTGATAAAGTTAGATTTTTCACACACAGATCTGATTGAGACCAAGCCTAAACTCTTTCCACTATTGTCATTCATTCTTTTGTTTTCTTGAACACCTATTTTCTTGGTCATTCACTGGGAATGCAAATACTTCTGCGATAATAGTGCCTTAGGGAGTGAAGAGCTCCATCTGGGCAAGTCTATAGGCGGTAGAATGTCTATGCTACCAAGCAAGGAGTAGAGAGGGAGGCTGGTGAGAATAAATGTTGGGAGAAGGTGAAACCAAAAGGAAGTCTTCAAACATGAGGAGGTGTGGCCAGACAACCAAGAGGAAAAGGCTTTGCAGACCAACAGAGCAACAGTGAAAAAAGGTGGATTAGCTTGAAATTTTGAATTTAGGAGAAATGCCTAGAATATAAGGTTCAAAGAGGGATGTGGAGAGTTAGGAGAGAGTTCACAGGTTGGATCAGGTTGGCAGCCAAAACGGTTTTTTTTTTTTAGTTGGAAACTTGAGAAAGTTCTCAAATGTCTTTCCCACATAAAGATGTAGAATATTCATAAAGCAGTGAAATCTGCATGAGAAAAAGCAAACAAAAGCAATCCCCCAGTGAAATTGTCAAAGAATGAAGTTAAAAAGCATTGTCTATATGCGAAGCTTGGAGCAGATTGACCATCTCATAGTGAAATTAGATCTACTGACTCTGGGTACACAATCTACTCTTAGCACCAGTGTACCCTGAGATTTTAGCAAGGGCTGAGTTGGCTTTGGGAATCTATGAACACATTACTGGAACCAGGGAATACTCTTAAAGATAGTATATAGCGCGGCATTCCTATTCCAGCTCTAAATTACCTCCCCTAAAGTGTGCAAAGAGCAATTCCATTTCAGCGTAACACCAGCTACTCTGTGACATGCTCTAGAGCCAATGCCACATAGGTTGTCCAGAGTAGCCTGTGGGACTTCTTCTTGGTCTTTTGGCTTAATTTATGCATTGGCCGGTGATAGGAAGAAAGAATGAAGTGAAGTATCCTGATTAGGATGCTCTGAATGTAACCCTAGGTTGGAAGAAACCACCAACAGATTGACTCAAGTTGGCACCACGCTCCATGGGACCCTTACCAGAAGCAGCTGCAGCCCTCTCTTCAAACAGCATGACTGCCAACCTCTGATGAGATTCCCAGAGGCCTCACAGAGTGAGCCAGGCATTAGATAGATTTCACATTAATGAGCTGCAGCCTCTGGGTTTTTAGGTAAACTATTGAGTAATGTGCTTCACTCTGGGACTGGGAGGCAGGGGGATGCAGAACGAGCTGCTTTGTCACTTCGCATTTTCCTTTAAAATCCGCTGATGCGCAGATGAATCCAAAGATGAAGAACGGTGAGCAACAGACTGTTATAACAAATTGTCCCCCCAAAATATATTCATATACATGTGATAACCAAAAGTGGGAATCAGGCTACCAGTCACATTAAATTCATGCTACCTTGGCTAAGATTGTTAAATTAACCTTGAAAGCAACAATTAGAGCCTTGGTAGCTCACCAGGCAGATTTTTCCATTTCCTGTCTCTCTGCCTTCATCCCTCTGCCTCCGTTGCCCCTCTCGGCCTACTCTCTTTCTCCTTCTCTGCCTCTCTGTCCTTGTCTTCTCTCTGTCACTCTTCCTTTCTTTGCCTCTCTTTCTCTCACTCTATGTCCAATTCTCCAGAATTCTGCCACATACAAATGTAGCCAGGTTTCCATCATTGGAATAGTGGCTTCATTTGATAGAAAGGTGCCAATAGTTTCTTGACCAAAGGAGGACACGCTCTCAGAATTAAACTATTTCTAGCAATAAAATTGAGCTTCAAACATAATTTCCTTTTATGGCTGTCTAAAAATCAAGGGAAATAATCTACTACAATGAATTTTTGTGTCAAAAGACAAAGAAGTTGATCAACCAATCCAAAAACAGAGCCTTTCCATTTCTTTCAAGAATATTTCTTCAGGCCAAATTTTCTTTTGCTTTCTTTGGAAAGGCGGAAGCTAGCAAACCGCCAAGTACAGATATTGTTTCCCACACATGAGAAAGAACTTCCTTGAGCTGCACACGCGCCGTATTAAAAAAAAAATCATAAAAAATTTTCTTAAACTTGTTTCCTAAACTTTATGAATGAACCTATTATACATTTAATTCTATACTTTCTTAAAAACAGACTTGTAGTGAACTATTTTATGCTCCTTAAATAATTTAAAACCCCAAAGATGCAGTTTTCAGCACAGCCTTAGCATGCATGTCGGGATGTGCTACGTATATTAGATAGCACTTATCTCACATGTTCAGGGACAAGTACGCTTCAGTATTTTGATATTTTTTGTATTGGTTTGAAAGAGCTATTATTATCATAGAGTCGTCCCACCAGTAAATATTTATAGGCAGTTTTATTTCTAGTTTAGAGTTTGAGTATTTTATCTTACAATACCTTAAAAAGTCATTGTTGACTTGCTATTTTAGCTTTTGATAGAGAGCGTGTTTATGGCATGGCTGTGGGAGATTTTTTTCCTTAATAATTTACAAAATTACCTGCAGTAAAATCTTCACCTGTTCTTTGTTTTCTTAGCACCACAAAATTGGAATTACATATAAAATCTTTCCTCCAGGAGATTTATGTCTACCACGGAAAGAAAATCTCCACTTAAATTTTACGAAACATCAAAATTACGGTCTGCTTTAGCAAAACAATACAAAGAAGGCTTTTGGTGGGTGTGGGGTATTTCCGATATTGGAGGCCATCATTCTTTATCTCCCATTTAATCTTTATTTTCCTGTGGCAGCTTCTTTTGGGTTTCATTGATTTCCCTGCTTGTATGCGCAGTGTGCTAATTTGTCTTTCATTACAGAAAGTTCCAAGTGCCAACTACAGAGGCTAACCCCAGCCAGAGGACAGGCCTCCGGGATGAATGTGCTTTTCACAGTTTAATTTGAAGTTGTTACATAAAGGGACTGATGGCTGGTTGTTTCTTTCTTTTCCCCAGGACTGACCACCCCAACCTTGAAGAGGGTAATGGTCCCCACTTGGCGGCCCCAGTTTAGCTGCACATGCAGGTAAAGAAGCCCAAATGCTGTCCTTCACTGTAATTTGGACTTAAATCTCTCTTTATTGAATTGAATATGTGTTTTAATAAAGGGCTTATATAATATCCACAGAATAGTTATCAATTAATTAGGGATGTTACGCAGTGGTAGTTATTATACCCAGGGTATTGGACATATGTTACATGAAACATGCAATCACCTTGAAATTATATTGGCAAGGCTGCCTTTTTCCTACAGAATATTATACATTCTAATGTGAAAATTGAGTTAAAAACCTATTAGGAGATGGGAGTGGCATGTTCCAAATGGTTTAAGGCAGGCTTATCCACATTTTCTGTAAGCTCAGTAGAATTTTAGGAAATTGTGCCCACTGTTTGAGAAGTTTCTTAGGTTCTTTGGGCACGCCTGCCTTCCGTGGGTTGAGGCTTTGTATTTCAGAGAGCAAATAGCAGCTCATTTGGAACCCTGGCTCCATCCGATTCAATCCATGGATTCATCCAGAGGCACCTGCAGATACTGCTGAGGCAGGGGGAGACGACACATGTCCCTGCGGTGGGGTCCGAAGGCTGGAGGCTTTGTGCCTGTGCACTAGCACCTGGATGCAGGGCCCAGAAAGTGAATAAGGGGGGAATATAGATGGATAGCAGCAGGGACCCAGGATATGGCTGACAGAGAAGGGAAGGAAAGAGATCTTCCAGGTCCCAGGACAGTGGTGGCAACCACAGGGCATGGCAGGGCAACTGGGAAGAGAGACAGAGAGAAAACTCAGCTGAATCTCAAGTCAATAAGCAGGCTACCGAGAGGTTTTATAAGATTACCCCACTCTGCACCTGCCCTGAGGACCGTCGAAACAACCTCCAAACAATTTCCCCATGTATGGAGTGAAAGTTCATCCTGATTTTGGGGAGTATAAGGTGGTGGTATTTGTGTTTTTTTAAAAAATTTATCAGGGATAAAAATTGCCTTCCTTCTTAGCTGAAGAAATTAAGGAGTTGCATTAGCTATTTTTGAAGCTATAATCTAGCATATCAGAAAGTCAAAGTCATTACTTTGAGGCATTGTACTACATTGATTTTTAGAAAAATTACCTCCATAGTTATAGTTTGATTAAAAAATATGAGAAACCAGCAAAATGTTTTCATTTAGCTATTCATTAAATGAATTTGAACAAAACCTAAGTCAAAAATTTACCCTAATGCAATGCTACTCTAAAAATAGAAGTAATCTATTACTTACAGAAGTAAACCATGGAGCCTTGACAACCTGACAATTCAAAAGGGGGAAGAGTAGGAAAAGGATACCCCATGGAGAGGACATACAAGTCACTCGGGAAATGCCCCAGGGTCCAAACTCCCTTCCTAAAACTGTGATTGTCAAAGGCATGTGCAGTGACGTGGGTTGGGCTGGTCTCCTCTTGCTCAAGTATCCAAGGATAGCTAGGACACTCACGAGGCCTAGATTTCTTTTCTGGGAGCCACAATTTTCCCCCAAAAATCCACTGACTCTAACTCAAGAGTGAATATTAAAGGTACTGGGGAACTAAAAGTTCCAAAGATTTTGCACAAAAAGATTTCATCCAAGGCCGAATTTGCCCTATTGGGATTTTGGTTGCCCACTGATGTCAAAAATAGCTTAAATGAAAATTCAACTAGGTACTTACAATTAGTTTTTAAATAAACCACAATTGACTTATTAAATACAAAAGATCATCACACTTGAGAATGAAATAAGTCTGCTGAGTGGAGGGTGTTCTGAAGGTTGTCTGCAGTTTGGTTATACAATCAGATCAGCTGTCAAATGACTGTAGTCCCTCACATTTGGTAGTGCTGTCACATTCATTCTGCTTGTAAGAGCCTTATAAAGAAAAAAACTGGAAGCTAGGAAGACAGTGCTATCATTGTCATTTTATAACACAGAAAGATTTGGTGACTTACACAGAGCAACCTGGATTATCACTGGCAAATTTACAGAAGTGTCCATATTCCTAAACCTATAATTTAAACCTGTATTCTGAGGTCCGTCCATTATCCAAAAAATTATGCCAAGCTTTTCCAAATGCAAAATTTAAAATATAATATTGATCTTAAAAATGTTTTCTTTTCATACTAAATGAAAATGAAGATTATCAACTAACTTAATCTTCTTCTCCTCTTCTGCTACAGGGTTTGACAGGAGTTTTCCAGTTGCGTAACACAGAAAGACCTGATATTGACCATTTAACTCGGAGCATGGCAATGTTTTGAGGCTGCCCCAGAAAGAAGCTGGTAAACTCTTATCTATGACATTTCACAAAGATCTGGAAGATGGAAGGAAATAACTGCTTACATTAAAATGGAAAAAATAATTTACGTATAAAATTAGACGAAAACAGAAAAGAAGTATAGTTCAAGTAGATAATGAATTTGAATAATGTGGGCTACCAAAATAAGCCATACATTCCTGGCAGCATTAGTTTTTCAGATTCATGTTTCACTTTGAGTTTATTGAATAATTGTCAAAATTATACTTATTTTTCGTTCATATATTTATGGTTGATACTAATTCTGAAATTTAACGCTTTATTTTTAACAGGCTTTAAACATTACTTTTTGTTCCAAGATTGAAAAGGAAATACGTTACCAATATGTAAATAATCCCCTGGTCCTTTATTCCACATACTTTAAAAACACGTTAATTTGAGAAGTAAATTCAAAGCCACTAAAGATTTTCTTTTAGCTCTTTTCAGATATTATAGAGGTAACACCTTGTTCAGTACTAACTAAACAATAGATTTATTATTCTTGTCTTATTGTTATGGCTTTTCTTTCTTGATAGCATGTTGTGTTCTTTGCACTATTTGTAATGACTGTCACCTGAACAGTTAGTTGGTAGGGCTGAAGGGGTAACTGTCACCAGAAATCTGTAAGAGCAAATTCACTACCACATTTTATAAAAATATATATATATAATATATATAATATGAGCGGGATATGTAAAACCTCCCTTGCATTCGTGCATTCATATAGTCACTGCTTTAGTTCCAGTGCTGCCATAACAAATTCCCACAAACTTAGTGGCTTAAAACAACAGAAATTTATTCTCCCACAGTTCTGGAGGGCTGAAGTCTGAAATCAAGGTGTCAGCAGGGCCAAGCTCCCTTCAAAGTCTCTGGAGGAGACATCTTCCTTGACTCTTCCAGGTTCTGGTGGCTCCAGACATTCCTTGACTTCTGGCCACATCACTCCAGGCTTTCCCCTGTCTTCACATGACCTTCACCTCTCTGTGCAGCCTTCCTTTGTGTGTCTTTTAGAAGGACACTTGTCATAGGACTTAGGGCCCATCCAGGTAATCCCAGATGGTCTCATCTTGAGATCTTTAATTTAATTACATCTGCAAAGATCCTTTTTCCAAATAAGGTCACATTCACAGTTTCCCGGATTTAGAACGGAGACACATCTTTTGGGAGGCCACCATTCAACCTGTTACAGTCATCTTCCAAAGCTTTCTATTCACACACTCATGGCCATTAAAAGGCTATTCTCTACCGTCACTGCAGGAATAGGGGCTAGAATATACTGAGTCACAGATCCAATTGTAAAGTCCCAATCACAGCAACTGTGTGATTGGGAAGAAAGAGCTCTGGGAAGAGCAACGCTTAATTTATGTTTTATCACAGTCTTGTTGCCTAAAATCCAGTGTCAGACCGCTGATGTCCTAGGGCATCAAGTACGGCTGGTTTCTTCTTTTGGCACAAATGCTACCTAGGAGCTTTACCAGCTACATGTATCTTTTGTTACAGCATCCTTCTGCAGCAACTATTAAAGTCATGTCCTCCCTCCCTTGTTCCTCCCATCTGCCTTGAAAACAACCTTTCTCCTATTAGGTTGGTTTGAGAGGAGTTTTTTGGGTTTTGGATTTTGGGTTGTTTTGTGTTTCTTTTTTTAAATAAATCTACATTTCAGTCAGATATCAGGAAGCCTCCACTATTCTTGGACATTTTCCCATGTTGACAAGTCCTTTAAAGGTACTGTCACCTCTCTTCAAATAAAGAACTCTCATTGGAAAAAACTTACACCATTTGTTCAAACTTATGGACTTTTCGAGCTTAAAACAAGCAAAATAAAAGAGAGTTCAACATTTTTCACTTTCCACTTACCACTGGAAGATTTTATTTTATATCTCAGGACACTTGTGAGGAAGACATTCATTTTTCAGGACTGATACGTAAGATGGAGAGCAAGTAAGGGTGGTCCTATCTGCCTATGTCTTTGTTATTCATGGTGGGCCTGACAACACCTGAGTTTATGTTAATGCAATGACTCATGGTGGGCTGCTAGACAGGTTGATTCAGGATAGGATGACTCAGGATGGGGGTTGGGCATGCCAGAAAGACCAACCATAGGATGAGAGGACTGGGGCTTTGAGCCACATGATATTAGCCCAGCTTCTTGAGAGAAGAAGGATAGTGGAGACTGAGTTCAACCACACAGCTAGTGATCAATCAATTGTGTCTGGGTAATGAGGCCCCAACAGAAACTCTGGACTGAAGCTTGGGTGAGCTTCCCTGGTCGGCAATGCTCTTCATACTGTCACACATCAATGTTCCAGTAGGGTGACACGCTCTGACTACACGAGGAGAAAACGGAACCTTTACCCTTCCAGACCTCACCCTGTGCTTCTCTCCCTTTAACTGGTTCTAATTTGTATCATTTTGCTATAATACAACTGTAATCATAAGTATGATGCTTTCCTGAGTTCTATGAGTTGTTCTAGCAAATTATCAAAACTAAGGGGTCAGTGAGAATCCCTGAATTTGCAGTCAGTTGGTCAGAAGTGAAAGTGGCCTGTGGACCTCAAACTTGCAGCTGAAGTGACGGCAGACCTGTGGAGGACCATGCCCTTAACCTGTGAAGTTTGGCCCAACCCCAGGTGGTTGATGTCAGAAATCACTGCAACTCCAAATTACTTATAGCAGGCATTTGATATAGTGAGTTACCTACCTATGGCTGCTGTCACAAATTACCACAAACTAAATGGCTAAAAACAACACAAATTTATCTCACAGATTTGGAATGTAAAAGTCTAAAATGGGTTGGCAAGGGCTGCATTCCTCCTGGAGGCTCCAGGGAGAATCCATGTCCCCATCTTTTCCAACTTCTTGAGGGGGCCTGCATGCCTTGGCTTGTGGCACCACATCATCCTAATATCTCCTTCTCTCCCTCTGCTTCTGTTGTCACAGCGCCTCTGACTTTGACCCTTCTCTCTCCCTCTTATAAGGACCCTTGTGATTGCGTGGGGCCTACCCGGATAATCCAAGAAAATCTCCCCATCTCAAGATCCTTATCTTAATCACCTCACAAAGGCTCCTTTGCCATGTGAATTAACATAGTCACAGGTTTTGGGGATCAGAACATAGGCCTATTTTGGGGGCCATTACTCCGTCTCCCAAGTATGGCTTTTGGCAAAAGCAGTAGTCTCCGCTAGGTTTTTGCTCATAGCTAAAGCCATACTTTGAAATCGTTTCAAAAGGCACAAGTGTATTTTGCTAAATGTAATTGCTTTCTGTCTACGTAGGCCTTTCTTGTTAAAATTTCATTATTACTACCCTTAGGGTTGTCTTTCTTTAATTTTTCTTTTTATTTCCTTTTACATACCTATTATTATTAACCCAGCTCCCTTGCACCAGAAGTTTATATCCTTGAATGGAGAATAGGATTCTAAATTCTATTGCTAAATTCATTATATTCCTTCTTGAGATGGCTTCTGATCCTCACACCCTCGTTTTTCTCAATAGCAATATAGCAGAATAGCAATAATGGGTAAGACAATGAGCAGAGGAGTAATTGTATCTGCGTTACAGGTGTGGCTCCCCCATTTAACATATTCTTGGAGAAGCTGCTAAATCTCTCTAAGATTCAGTTTCTTCATCTATATAACAGCAATAAGAGTTTTGTTGTAATCATACTATTAATTAGATTGCTGTGAAGATGGGAGATCCAGCACAGGGCCTTGCACATAGTAGGTTTAATAAAATCCCCTTCTTTCCTTTCATTTTCACCAACCGTCACACACCTGAAGTTTGGCCTACCTGCTCTTAAGAGAGTTAGTCCACATAAGGTCAGGACAATATACATTCTACCCTATGTCGTACGTTCCGTATACATATATCACTGAACCTGGGCAAGGAAGGTCTGCTCCCAGTGTCAGCGCTGACTTGCTTTTATAAACCACTTGGGCATGCATTACTTGGCTGTAGATGGAAGGACCAAACATAATATGAGAAGACAGTATTTTTCCTGACCTTCACTGGGTTCTTCCAACTTCATCTCATTCTACTCTGCAGCCAGCGTGACTTCCTCAAGGTTGTCTGGAATCTCCACAAGAAGAGAAACAATGCCTGTCCTGTTAGCCTGTCTCTCCAGCACCTGGCAGAATGTGGGGCACATAAACCTCACTCCATAAATATTTGCTAAATTAATTGAGTAAACTAACGAGTGCCTTATTGCCTCTCATTTTTCCATCTGACCTTTTGCTCTGCCCTCCACTCTCCACTGTTATTTCTCTTCTCCGATTGTAGTCGTAATTTAAGGACCAGCCAACTGCTACTCAGATCTCATTCTTTCGGTAAGGTTTTTCTGACCACTCCACAATACCTGTTCTCACTTGCTTCTAAATGTCTCCAACATTCCCACTTATCTGAGACTTATATCTTGCACTGTGTTCTTCATACCTTTTCACCTCCGTTAAGCATTAAATGAAAGCCGCTCGAGAGCAGACAACATGTCTCATACTTCGACCATGAGTGCGTAGCCTGAACACATAGTGGGCATTTGATAAATGCTTCTGGAATTGGCCTTCCCTTGCTCCAAGTAACACACACTGCACAAGAACCTTAAGAAATATGCCCATGATTGTGATTATAATTAGTTTGATCATTTTGTGTGAATTGACAAAACTGTTTAACTAAATTGATTTCTTTTGGAACAATGAGGCTGATTGATATGCTGAATCAACTATACAAAATGTAATTGCAATTCATATTTGCAGTTTGCACCAGTTAAGCGATATACAGTAGGGGCCACCAAAAATGTTGCTGGGCTACTAATGGCACTCCCAAGTTGCATTTTATAGAATTTTTGCCTCAAGTTTTGGGGTTTCTCGTTGTTTCTTTCATAAAGTAATCACTTCAAGGTGTGTGTAGGGGCTGGATGGTTGTAGCAAATGGCAAACTGTGTTAATGGGAGTCAGGGAGGAACTTAATTATTCTCCCAATTTCCAAAGGCAATGATGTATCACATTAATACTTTTCCTTTGTTTTTCCTGCACGCTAGTAGCTGAAGGTGAAATGATGTCCCAGTCCCTAGTGTGTTTGCAAAGGTGTCATAAATTGCACCTCTTGCACCTTTTCAATTGAAGAGCTGTTTTTTCCTGATGCTACTTGTCTGCACAGACCATGGACAGAATGGTACAGCCTACGAAAATAGTGTAGACAATGTGTTATTCCAAATTTATTTTAGGAGTCATTTTTTTTAATTTGGGGATTTTCCTTGAATGACTTCCATTCTGCAGGGCTGGTGGTTCTTACTAAAGAATCTTCTAAGGGTGTGATATTTTTTATTAGCATAGTCAATCAACTTTAGTAGTAGTCTGGAAATCTCTGAAATTCTGAAAATAATACACCTGCAATTGTACAGTACTGTGACTGGGCAAATCAACATATCATCATGAGGAGTGTAAATCACTGGGGCGGTTCCTAATGGTGTGTGACTTGGGTTGATGCCTCTGTGTCACTCACTGCACAGTGCAGATGTGGGAATTCCACTGACCTGATGCTTCTCACTGGGTGAGCCAATGCAGCAAATTCTTAGGATATCAGACTACACGACCTTTGACAAAAGAAGTTCTGAGGGTAGGTTGTACCACTGGCAAGTGGAATCCTCTAATCAAAAATGTCCTGAGAATGACTAGATAAAATTGTCAAAGCAGTGGAAATTTGTAGAAATAAAATTTTCCCTTAAATTCAAAATATTATTGATGTCTATATGTTGAGTATAAAGGCCAGTTAGAAACAGAATAGTTTTGTATGAGAAAGAGAAAAAAGGGAAAGAAGGAAGGAAGGAGGGAGAAATGGAGGGGAGGAATGGGGGGGAAAGGAGAGAAGGGGAGGGAGAGAGGGAGAATAGATTTCGAGATGTTTAAATAAAGTTAATTCTGGCTACGGAGATTGTGTATCAATTTCTTTTCTTTTTGTTTATCTCTGCTTATTTTCTTATATAATAATATGTCTTATAATAAAAAAATTCTATTTTATGAACAAATTTATTTAGAAATGTCCACAGTGCCAGAATTCCCATCACCCTTTTCTGCCAGATACCCACGATTTCCATTTGTTTACTTGCTCAAAACAATAGTTATTGATCTCTTTAGATTTTTTATTTAATGAAAAATTGATTGGAAAATAATTCTGAATTTTACTTTTCCACAATCCAGTAGCCCTCCCATTATCCACAGTTTCACGTTTTGTGGGTTCAGTTACCTGCGGTCAACTGCAATCTGAAAATATTAAATGGAAAATTCCGGAAATAAACAATTCATAAGTTTTAAGTTGTGTACAGTTCTAAGTAGCGTGATGAAAGCTCACTCTGTCCCAGCCAGGACGTGAATCATCTCTTTGTACGGTGGATCCACACTGTATATACTACCCGCCTGTCAGTCACTTGGTAGCTGTCTCAGTTATCAGATCCACTGTCGCTGTATCACAGTGCTCATGTTCAAATAACCCTCATTTTACTTAATAATGTCCCCAAAGCACAAGAGTAGTGATGTTGGTCATTTGCATATGCCAAAGAGAAGCTGCAAAGGGCTTCCTTTAAGTGAAAATGTGAAAGTTCTAGACTTAATAAGAAAAGGAAAAAAATCATAAGCTGAGGTTGCTAAGATCTATGGTAACTTTTATTACGGTATATTGTTATAATTGTTCTATTTTATTATTAGTTCTTGTTGTTAATCTCTTACTGTGGTTAATTTATGAATTAAGCTTTATCACCGATATGGGTGTATAAGAAAAAACATAATATTTATAAGGTTCAGTACTATCCTTGGTTTGGGGCATCCACTGGGGGTCTTGGAACGTATTCCCTGCAGATGAGGAGGAACTATTTTATTTAGTTTATTAATCTCTTCAGATACTTCAGCCTTATATATCAGATATGAGCTGATGGTTCAACTGTTCTTAAGTTGTAAAAGGAATAGAAAAATTCTTTCTTTTCAGGAACATTCAGTTCTTTGCATCTACCAAAAGTCCAGGTACCAAGTGAAAGATAAAATGCTAGCATAAACCAGATGGTGACTTCAGAACTCAGGCAGTCTAAAAGAAAGAGAAGCGGACATATCGGCAATGGGTAGATGGGCTGGGAGTGGCCGTTCTTCCAGCCTCACCACCCGGGCCTGACTGCCCTGGGAAAGCAATTCAACTCCTCTGTTTCCTGTTCCCCACCAGTACAATAGGAATGAGAGCTGCCCTTCCTACTGCTCAGGGATCTAGTAAAAGAACAATGGATAACAAATATGCATAAGTTCTCTGTATATTTAACAAGCTTTATTATTACCAGATTGGTTTTTTGGCCTCTAATTACTAGTTAGTTTGAGCCAAGCCCTGTGCTAAGTACGTTATGCACATTGTACCCTTTAATCCTTAAATAAGCTACAGTATTGTTGTCTTTTTAGAGTTATAAAACTCTAACCAGTTCAGTTTATGCAACCCCCAGAGTCAGCTCATTTGCCGTGCTCTCTAGCTGGAGGGACTAAAGCAAAGACTTAGCACCACTCTGCCGTCAGGGAGCCCTCTCGGCTGTGACCGATGCTCCCAGCCACACATGTTGCTCACAAGCACAGCTCAGCAACCTCATCTCATGGCCAAGGACTTCCCTGTCACCACTGAGGCATGAGGTGCTGCCATATTCATGCATATGCCAATCAGAAACGTCAGGGGGCTCAAACCCCATGGGGCAAACGTTGACCACAGTGAGATGGGAAGGAGAAGAGATGTTTTTCTCTCATCCTGTCTGCCCTCCATACTGTTTGGAGGCACAATAGCTTTTTTCAGCTTCTCTGAAGACATCCTGAGAAACCAAGTGGTCAGTTTATCCCAAAACTATGGCTAGCTCTGTAATCTACTGCCTTCATATTTGGTCCCCTTTCCTGGTCCGGCGTTCCTTCTACCTCACTCCTGCTTCCCTGGGTTTCCACTTCCATAAACTATTAGCACTTAAGCATTTGCTTCAGGTCTTGTCTTCTGGAAAACTGGTGCTAAGAGAGAAAGGCGCCACCAGCAGAACTGTCAGGGAATCACAGGCAAAGTGTCTGTTCGGGTAGCGCACCACGAAAGATAAACCGCCTGTCAAGGAAACTTTCTTTCAGACCACTATGTATCTGGCATAAATAACATATACCCTGTGTAAACAACACAATGTTAAAGAGTGAGGATAATATCAACCAAACCCATGAAAATACCAATATCTTTCTATTAATTAGAATGAGCTATACTTACTCTACAATAACAAACCATCCTAAAATCTGTGACTTAAAACATAATTTTTTTTCTCCTTCCGACAATTTTCCAGCACAGCCAATCGTCCACATGATGATGAAGTGATCCAGGCTGCCTCGGTCCTGAGGCTCCGCCATCCCAACCCTTTGCCTCTACTGCAGACAATGAACAGAGAGACAGCTGGAAAAATCGTGCAAATGTTCATGGCCTCGCCGCAGAAGGGATGCCCCTGACTTTTAGTCATATGGCTTCACTCAGCTGCTCAGAGTAGCTTCCAGTGACCCTAGGAAGAGACTTTATATTGAAAAGTACTGCTAATGTCTGCCATAATCTACCATAACCTATGTATAATTTACATATATGAGGCAGCTACTGCTTGCCAATGTTTTATGTTAAAAAATGTGTTCACCAGGGATATAATAAAATCAAAATATTTTGTATTTTGAAATAGCGATCAGAGTTCACTGACGCTACTTAATCTAGTGATCTGTCACAGGAGTCAGATCGCTCAATTCCCATTATTACCCCATTCCCAAACGCACTTGGGAAAGTTACTCCAACCTCCTGGGCTTTGGTTTCATAATCTACAAATAGGACACTGGAGCAGATGACATCCATAAGTATCCCTTCCAGATCTCCATTTCCTAATGTTTGCCTCAACTGCAATGGGAACTATGGAAGTCCTACGAGAGAGAGAGAGATGGCCCCCGGTTTTTGCTCGATCTTCTACTGCCATCTCGCAGGCGGTACTGCAGGCACCATCAGCCCAGGATTTGAACAGGAGGGTTCTGCTTACTCCTGTTTCAAGACGGAGGATGCTGAGGTCGCACCTGGTTGAGTTTCTTGCTGTTCTGCAGTAAGGAATTGAATGTCAAAGAAAGAGTGAGTGCATGACTCCTAACACAGAAAATGGTGCACTAAATTTTGTCATTTTTCCCACTGTTTTATTATCCTTACCTGTTGAGAGAAAAGTGATTAAGCAGTGAGTGTTAGCTTTACTCGCAGAGTTAGAAGAAACAGTGCATGCTGGTGGAACGGCTCCTGCTCTATGATTAGCTAATGAAGCGGAGGGGAGAGTGTGTGAGAAGAAATCATGACAGCAGCCTAAACCAGGCTGTAGGAAGAACTAAGGCATTCCCAGTGGGATAAGAGGGCAGACTTACTAGGTGGGGTTTCATAAGACACGTATAACTTTCATCTTCTTTTTCCTTTTTCTTGCCCCCAATCTCTGGCCTCGAGGTTCAAACCTTGCACCATGAAACACAAATATACACAGCCAGAATATGGCCATTCTGCACACAGCCTTAGTCTGATTCCTAGTATCAGTGTTACAAAATGGTACTCACAGCAGTACTTATTAATAGTGAATTTAGTCCCATTGTGCTATGCTGATGCTTTTGTAAGTGAGTTAAATAAAATCAATTCCTGTTGTCGACATGCCTACATTTCAGACCACACTATATTAATGTGGCCAAAATAGAATTATCCAACCAGGGTGATATTAGAGCAAAAGCTAGCCTATTCTAAACAAGTATTACATTCTGTTTTGAGTTCAGCAGTTGTGGATTTTACGGAATGAACAAGTAGCATGTTAGAATAAAGGAGAGATTCAATGTCACCCACACTTAGCCATGATGGGCTACAGGGAGGAAGGGAAAATGAAAGAGACCTTTGAAGCTTGTAAGGGAAGGTACTTGGCAAATCCAGCCAGGGGAAACACTCTAAACACAGGGAGGGGAAGGCATATAGGTTTGCAATTAGAAGAAAATTGAGGTGTCTCCAGAATGCAGGAGAGCAGGAACTGAATGAAGGGTGGAAAATTGAATTGAGTGGTAAGAAGATTAGTGTGGGAGGAGAGAGAAGAATGGGTGGAGGGATCAGGATGCCAAGAATAACCAGAATGACTAGAAGAAGGCACGGGAGAGTCTTACTGCTTTGCTCACACTACCAATTTGTGCAGTGCTATTTCCTTGCTTGTACAACTGGAACTATTGATTCTCAAATTTCTTCTCGTTCTCTATTCTCCTGGGAGTTGTGAGCATCCAAATCCTATGACTAGTGTTTTTGTCATTTGAACTTTTGGTTACACTCAAAAAAGTTGCCAAGAAATCCTCAACTGTAGAAGAATTTACCATAATGATTTGGGAGGGACGGTCAGTTTACCTGCTTGACCCGTTCATTCGAGAAACATTTATTGAGTTCATCTGTTTTAACTGCCTGAGTTGATTTGAATCTCTTTGTTAATCACAAATTCAAAAATATGCTTGCCTTTGTTTTTCATGTATTGAGAGACCTGGGTTTTTAGCAGGATATTTAAAATCTGAATAAACAAATTAAAAACTTATGACCGTTAATGATCTGGATAATCAATGAATTTCAGAAATTATGGTCAACTGTGTGCAGATACTGTTCATGAAATGCAATCCTACTTTTTTTTAATTAAGTTAATAAAGCGAAAATATCTTCAACTTCCCTTTCCCTCTCCCGGACGTACAGTTAGCAATGAAGTCGTGTAAATCCTTCCTCCATAATCTCTCACTAAGCCCTCCTCCCCATTCCCCCTCATCTCTCTCTCACCTGGTATCCAATCTAGTATCTCAATACTGCCATTCTCATATCCAGCCATAGTCACCGCCGGAACGAGAACCATGCACCACAATGCTGTAAGCACACCTGTGGTTAGTCATGCCTCTTCTCAGAGACCCGCAAAGACTCACCTCGAATAAAATAGAAACTTTTATCACAGTGTCCTAAATCTCCCCCAATCTGTCCTCAGACTCTTTTCCAGCCTGATTGTGCCCCACATCCCTTCACATCACATTTCTTCTAACCATTCTGTGCCTTAGTTTCTTCATCGTCAAAAGCAGTA
Organism: Equus asinus; assembly: GCF_041296235.1. Lineage (NCBI taxonomy): Eukaryota > Metazoa > Chordata > Mammalia > Perissodactyla > Equidae > Equus > Equus asinus. The sequence goes on along the minus strand of NC_091805.1, from coordinate 18,282,934 downwards.
CTAACAGGCCCTTTTCCACGGATTTATGTAAGGATTAAATAAGTGTCTGGCATTATAGGAAGCATTATCTATATTAATATTATAATTATTATTATTTGTAGCACTAATGTAAGCCCCACTTTGAATATATGAATATACATATTTCCTAATTCTCAACTATATTTTCTGCTAGCGCGCCTAGTCTTTGCTGAGGCACGTCCTATGGTCAGGCTCTGGGTTAGGCATTTTCACATTGCTTTCTCATTTAATCCACTTGACAGAGCCCCTGAGAGCATACCTAATTTTCACAGACCCCAAAGAGAATAACTTGCTCCATTCACTGGATCTCGTAACAAATCAAGCACCATGGGTAAGTGGAGTCCGTATCCTTAGAGGATGATTTCAGCCTGGAGCCTGAAAGCTGGTTTTATCAAGTCGCCAGATCTATTTAAAACATTCTCTTTTAAAGCTGTGTTGCATAAAGTCTGGATCCGGACTCACAACTCCAAAGGGGTCCTTGAAAAGGTTTTTAGCAGAGCTTCTAACCTAAAACAGAAGCACCTGAGCTAGAAGAAAATCTCTTCTGTTTTCAAATATCATCCAAAAAGATTTTCAAACCGTCTTTCATAACCTACTGCCAAATCGCTGCCTCAGAATATCCAAAATGCCTTCACCGTAATACGTTATTCTGCAAGATCTCCTTCTTGTTTTTCTTTCTTCTGTCGAAATGAAACCAATTAGTACTCTTTAATATACTAATAATTCAACTTTTATTGTTTTAAGCACTTTTTCCCTTAGATTAGATGAATACCAGCTTCTTTGGGTTTGCTGCAATCTAATTATCTCTGTGCCCCTTCACTGAATCTACCCAGAAACTTCCCACCTAAATTCATGAGGCCAAAACAGTACAAAGAACTCTGGTTTCACAACTGATAAATTTAGTAAGAGTCACTCAGGTTCTTTAGTGAGACATTTTGCTGTGATGTTGAAAATGTCAATTTTACTAATTGACCAGCTCTCCCTGGTAATAATTTATATCTGTTTGATACTAGTAAACTTGAATATATCTTAATATTATTATTAAACATTGATTGTTTCATACTTTTTTGTTACTTCTGTGGATAGTTTTATGGTTTTATGTGATCTAATCATATATATCCTGTTTTCTTCATTGCTCTTTTGATTATAAAACCTTTCTACATCCAAACTTCTTTATCTACATTTTTTTAACTTTAAAAATTCCGATTTTTATATTTAACTCTTTGCTGTTCATGATTTTGTTTTGCTTTGTTTGTTTGTTTGTTTGTTTTGCATGTCACCTCAGGTGAGACTCTATCCATTTTTTGCCCCAAAGATTTCTCAAAACATTTCTGACGGTTTTATGATATTCCTTTTTATACATTAAAGTTTCATATACACCAAGGGACTGCTTGATGAAAAACTATTTTCAATAGGTCTCTGGGTCTATTTTACACCAGTTGTAGACAGGCTAAATAAATGTTTAATCAAATAATTGATAGTTTATAATAAATGGGATTAAACATAGGAAAGTACTCCAGATAACTTTTTTAAATTGTGATAAAAGATACATGATATAAAATTTGCCGTTTTAACCATTTTTAAGTGCACAGTTCAGCAGCATTAGGTAGATTCACATTGTTGTACAACCATTGTCATCATTCATCTCCAGAAGTTTTTTATCTTCCGAAACTGAGATCACTTTTTAGTAAGAGAGAAGGCTAATATTTTCTTTCCCTTTTGCTATAACCTTTTATCGTGGAGGCATGTTATTTTTCTCAATAGAATTTATGATTGACATTGGCCCCAGTCATTTACCTTCCTAGCGGCAATCCTGGTGTGCAGGTTGATGTAAATAATTCCCAGCCCAAATCCCGATGACTAATATGTATTCTTGGCAAACAGCCCTCCTGGACTGAGGCAAGACCAGACGATGCCAGGATCTTTGTTGTTTCAGTTTGATGGAGTTCTTGAAAAGCAACAGTCTCCAGGACATACTGATGGCCTGGCTCTTCCTGACTCTGGCCATAAAAAGTAGGTGGACATTGTCTCTCCGAGAATACAATGTGCTGTAGTCATTTCAATTTTTTCTTTGCTATTTTCTTTAATGGATTTAGAAAGAGAAAGAAACATTATGGCAGGTTTAGTTCTCAAGACGCATCCAACAGCAAGGCCTGATCATTATTTGATAAGCCCCTTGGGATTCTGGGTGATTTAGGGACACATATTTAGGGACTGTCAACTTTTTACTATTCTTTCATGTAAACAGGCTCTGCCTAAAACCCTTATAAACCTGGGATTCCCTAATATGAATTTGAGGTGCGAATGCACATGGAATGAGAGCCATGAGAGCCAACTTGAAGTCATAAATTCTCAGAAGAGGTCCCTGGAAATCATCTTCTGATTCCTGTGTCTCAGTACACCGTGAAAACCAAAGATCAGCTTTCCCAGGTTCAGTCTAAGTCCTGAGGGAAGAGGCAAAATTTGGTTTCAGTGTTCAGCTTAGATTAGTTTATCTTTATCCGTTCCATCCTTCTCTTAATTTTTGGCTTTACTGTCTGGCCAGCTCATCAATGCATTTTAAAAGACATTTAAAAATATTTTGTTTCGTGTTTTTAAGTGTATTCAGCGGGAGGACTGTCAAGATATCTAGACCTTCACTGCCAGACGTAGAAGTTCATTTGTTTCTATGCTCAACAAATAGAGATATTGAATGTGTGCTACTCTGAATCAAACGCTGCTAGAAAATGGGGAGCCCAGGGAGAAATGGCATGCAAGCTACTTGCCCTAATGGAAATCGTATTCTATTGGAGGTGAAAATGCACATAAGAAATACAGATAGGAAAGTGTGTGATTTTCACTTACACTGGGACAAAATGCCTGGCACAGATAATAATTACTTAAAGGGTCCATCAACTCGTAGATCATGGTGTCTGAAAGTCAGAGGATCTTCAGGACGGTGGGTAGGATTTAGATAATGGATGCACAGGAAGAGCAACTCTTGGAATGAGACCTTGAGTAAGCCAGCAACACTAGGGAGCTGGTGGTGGGCTGGAGGGAGAGAGAGTGCACGTCAATGGTTCGGTGAGGTTGGATGGAGTCAGATCACAGAGAATTTTGAATGTCAAGAATGAAAATTTTATTTTGCTCACTGGGAAGCAAGGGAGTGGAAAGAGGGGAACAAAGGCTTGGAAAAAATACATCTGGTGTTATTATAGGAACTGCATTGGGTGGAGAGCGGTGACTGGAGCAGGACATTCCAGGAGAATGCCTGAATGATGGCACCTACACGAAGGCAGTGGTAACAGAAACGGAGAAGACAGGGCGGATATAAGACTTGAATTGACATTTAACGCATTTAAGGACTTAGCACCATGCCTTGTAAATAATAGGCACTTAATAAGCAGTAGGTTTTTTATTATTATTTTTCTTCATGGAAAAGGAATTAAACTGAGACTTGGTGAATTATTTCACATAGGTGACAAAGAACAGGAAGAGCAGTGGGACTTTTATTTCAACCGAGTTAATTTTATTGTGAGTAGTTTTCTCCTATCCATATCCCCCAAATTATCAGTTTATTAACATTTTCCTAGTCCTAAAATCCTAGTCCATTACACAGCAATTATTACTGATTCCAGTAGGAAGCGTCCTAAGATTTAAAATATTTAAAAAATGTAAAACCAAAAAGGGCCAATAGAATAATATTTTGAAAATGCCTCAAAGTTGAATGTAGAAATAAGAGACCATAAAACCTCCTTATTCTACGTGTCAACTTGGCTGGCCCAGATATGTGATCAAATATTATTCCGGATGTTTCTGTGGGAGTCTTTTGGGGTGAGATTAGCATTTAAATCAGTGGATTTTGAATAAAACATGTTGCCTTTCACAACACGGGTGGGCCTCATCCTATCAGCTGAAGGCCTGACTAGAACAAAAGACTGACTTCCCCAGAGCAAGAGAGAATTCTTCAGCCTGATGACCTTCCAACTTAAACTGTAGCATCAACTCGCCCCTCTCCCAGTTGCCTGCCCATCCTGTGGATATTGGACTCGCCAGCCTTCAGAATCCTGTGAACCAATTCTTTAAAATAAATCTCTTTATATATGTATGTATATATATACATATATAAAGAGATATGTATATATATACATACATATATATATGTATACATCCTATTGGTTCCATTTTCCTGGAGAACCTTGACTAATACAACAAATATCAAAGCACCAATTTTCCTAAGGAAAAAATTCTTTCCTTACCTGGACTGTTCGTTTAGGGCAAAGTTTATACTGGTTTTCCAATGATCACATTCAACTCTATGATAAAATAGCCTTTAAGCTTTAGTGGGTGATAAAAATCCTCAAGGATATTCTACTTCATTTCAAACACTGCCTTTCACTTCAGGAAAGTAAGTCCCTCACAATATTCTGTTACACCTGGGCCCGGGAACACTTCAACTGCTCAACTTGTTGCTGTTAAATATCCGTATTTGCACTGCCAAGCAACGTTGTATTTTAATACCAACTGCATTTTTAGGGAAAAAAGAGCTTGAACTTGCCAAAACAAATTGCATTCTTGAAAATTCCAATCTTCTGTCAAACTCTTCTCAGCTCTTTATTTTCTTTAGCACATTCTCACTTTTCTGCTCTCCCTGGCACTGTTTGTATATTAGTCAATGTATGTCAAGGCGGTGATAATTAAATTTCACTTGAAGTTCAGAGACGAAGTGGTTAAATTTGAACTTAAATCTTTCTAAAATAGGTAGTTCTCTTGTATTTCACAGAGGGAAAATTCTCCTTAAGCATCAGGAGAAATATAATTATCTTGTTCAAGATACGAGATCTTTCAAGAAACAGCACAATATTATCTAGGGTAGGAAGAGGGTAATCAGAAATTCAAAGCAGGTTGCTCTTACAGTTACTTTAGATTTTCGGGAAGAAATTGTCTTTCCCTCATCCACACACATTTGCCCCAGTCGGGAGACAGAGGACTGCCCAGGAAGCTCCTGTTTACCTCCCTCAGTGTAAAAGAAAAAAGGGAGAAGATTAGATATCTCTATATGCAGGGGGAAAGATGATGAGCCAGCCTAAGCCGCTAAAGCTACTACAATAAACAGCACAGCAATGAGAGCCACAATTCATTTTCTCCAGGAGCTGTGAGCCGCAGAGAAGACTGACATCAGAGTCTCCAGGGTTGGCCTGGGCCCTCTGCACCTGGGGGTCTGGTCACTTGCAGTTCGGGTGGGGTGCAGGAGGAGGGTCATTTCTCCCCAGCATTGGGCATGGTAGATAAGGAGACCTGACCTGTCAAATCCAGCTTCACCGATCAGTAACCTAATTCAAATTCATCTCCTCAATTGAAGGGCGATTCAATTTCCCATTGCACTGTAACTTTAATTCTGCAGTTTCCCTTATCCTACATCCAGTGTTGATTAAGGAATCTGAATGCAAAAGTCAAAGTTGCATTACAAGCTAAGGCTGCGCCTCAGCGCAGAAGTGACAATCATCCCTAGTCTCAGTGTGAACTGGGAGCAAGCACTAATTAAAATTATAAGCTAGAGAGAACACGCATTGAAGAAAAGAAGCCGTCCCTAACCAGTAATTCCAGGGATAAATCATACTTGATTTGCTAACATATAGAAGTGTCCAGGAACTATGATCTACAAATGTCTTGAATATGGTTCTAATCAATCTGCAGAACAATAATCAAGGAGGCATATAATTAAAACAGGCTCATCCGACGAGCCGCACATAACATTGTCTCACCTTGAGACACTGCAGAGCCTCCCATCTCAAGGAATGAACGAGTCCCACGCAGGCGCAGGTTTCTCATTCGCAATGCACCTGACAGCCTTCTAGCCTTCCGGGCAGCGCGGTGCCGGACTTCAGAGGCGTCCTGGACAAGTTTCACTGAGACCCCTGCTCTTTCTGTCCTCTTCTCCTTTCTCTCTGCCCCTTGCCACATGTGCCACATGAATGTGGAAAAGATTCTGACCTGAGCTGCCCTTCATGACAGCTCCAAACCCCAGCTGGCGATTTGCAATCAGTAATGAAAAAGAGCAGACAGGAAACTGGGAGAAAATACGAGTCACTCACATTCTTTCACAAGCTCCTGACGACCCCCAGCAGTCCCTGGCTGCACTGCCGCCACCAGGGTAGGAATGACATGGGAGAGCACGAAAATGAAGAAACGAAGTTTTGAACACTTCCTACTTGCCTTGTCAGTGTTCTCCACCTTCCTTCGGGTCACTACATTTATTCCACAGGGGAGACCAATGCAGCCGATTAGGAAACAGCAACGCAGAGAGAAAAATAGCATCTGGTGTGTGTTGAAGGTGATAGTGCAATCCCCATCTCTACAGCTCCAAACTGTACTTGGCTAAGGCCTCATATCCCTCCACTCTCCTCCTTCTTTCTGACCTTACCAGCCATGCTCCTCCCTGACTCAGAGCCTTTGTACTTTCTGCTCCTTATGGTTGGGAAGTTCTCCCTCCGGATCTTCCAACAACTCTCTCCTCTTCACTACACAGGCCTCCAGCTCAGGCATCCTTCCTCAGAGAGGCCTCTCCCAGCATCCTGGCTAGACTGGCCTTCTTGCTGAGGGATGCTTCCTCATTTCACCCTTCCTGAATCTGTGGTTATGTGCACAGGCTCTGGAGCCAGACTCTCTGGATCTGAATCCAGTTCCTCTGTCTCCTAACTGCGGGACAGAAGGCGGGTTCCTTGGGCTCTCCACTCCTTGGCATCCTCATCTGTAAAGCGCGGATCATGAGAGAAGCTATCACACCTGCCTCATGGGTTTGTTTGGAGAATTACATGAAGCAATATAGGCAAAGTACTTAGAACAGGGCCTGCCACAAACTCAGTACTCTATGCGTGTTTACTACTCTCTTCCTCATCACTTACTGGCAGCTGACGTCATCTTCTTGTTTAAACGTTTATTAGCAGGGAATCTGCTTTGTTCCTTACGGTACCCTCAGCAGCTAGAAAGGTACCTGGCACACAATAGACTGTTGTGTAATTAATGTACTCAACACATTATTGTTGGCTAGCGATTGGCTGTCCCAAAGCCCATATTCTACAGCTCTTTTGGCTTTAGAATAAGATGATACTGGACCAGTCTTAGTTCTGCTACTCTCTAGCTCTGTGATTTAAAACTAGTTATTTAACCTATTCAAGGCTTATCATTTGTGAAACAGAGATAATAATAACTACTCCAAGGCTGGATAAATAATTTATGATGTAGTCACAGTGGAACATTATGTGGCAATGAAAAGGATGAACTACAACTGCATATGCCTGCATGAATGCATTTCACAAGCATGATGTTGAAGAAAAGAAACCGTATACAAAATATTATATACTGCAGTATTCCACTTTACACAATTCAAAAACAGGCAAGGCTAAACTATGGTATTAGAAGTCAGGTAGTGTTATCCTCGGGGTGTAATGGCTGGAAGGGGACACAGGCAGAATCCCATATTCTGTTTCCCATTCTGGGTGCTAGTTAGATTGGTATGTTCATACTGTGACAATTCAGCAAGTACTACTCTTATAATTTGTATACTTTAAGCAATAATAATAACAATAAATAAAGCTACTTCTTCATAGCTCTGAAACTTAAATGAAATAATGTAAATAAGGCACATAAGAGAACTCACCAAACACTAAGACCAGTTCCCTTCCCCTCGTCCAATACGGGCAAAAAGCAGCAGCCATCAGTTCCAGTACCGAAGAGGTGTTCAAGGCCCCCCCCTCAATCTGGCCCCAATCTATCTCCTCAGACTTTTGGTCCACCACACTCCATCAGTCAGAGAAGATTATTCCAGTCACAGTGAACGTCTCACTCAAATCGTCTCATGTCTTTTCACAGCTTTTTTGCTTTTTAGATAATTTTCCATCCACCTAGAATATTCCATCTCTGCTTTGTTCACCTAACAAACTCCTACTTATCCTTCAAAATCTAGCTCTAACACTTGTTTCCTCAAAAAAAGTCTTTCTCAGTATTCCCTTCAGTCAATCACTCCCTCCTTTCTGCTCTCGCAATGGTTAAACCTTTATTTTACTGTGTCGTAATTATCCTTTTAAATATCTGTTTTGGTTTCAAGCCACGTCAGTTGTATCATAACAAGGTCCTTAGGCACTCAGGCTCTCAGGTTCCCCACTGACCAGACTTTGAATCTTCAGCAAGTTACTTCACTTTGCTAAGCCTCAGTTCCCTTACCCATAAATGCAGATAGTAATAGTTTTTATGTCATAGGAGTGTTACAAAAATTAGAAAATTTTACATGAAATCACGTTCACTAAGGTCTTAAATCCAGAGCTTAGCAGACAGTAGGTGATCAAGAGATGTTAGTCATTACCATTGTTAATTCAAGGGCAGAGACATCCTTCATTTCTATATCTCACCACCTACTTTTATACGTCAAACACATAGTAGATACTAGACCAATATTGATTAAAGAAAGACGAAATCAAGTAAAAGGCTTGTCTACTGCTTTGTAGGAAAGAATGAGAAGACAAAGGGGGGAAGAGAAAAGCAGAGAAGTGGAAAAGCTGAGTGACTCACTTCTCTGCGTAAAATATTTTTTTTAATTAGCTAAATGAATATTCCAGAAGAGGACTCAGAGGCCTGCTCCCCTTTGCTCTCATCCACCTAGATCTCTGCAGAAAGCTGGCCATCCCCTGGAGTCACCCACCCCTGCAGGTACGAACCTGGTGGCTGTAGGTGCACGGTTCATAGAAGTGTTCCTGATAAATCCTGGCCACATGGCTAGAGGCAGATAATGAGAACCCAGTTGAAGTCCTGATGATTGATTATTTTTATAAAACTTAAAGTCACGAGATGTTTCTGCTACTCACAATATCTTCCTAAAGAAAAGCAGCTACTCTCTATTGAGGGCCCATCACGAGCCTGGCGCTGCGCTAAGGCACTTTACATACATTACTTCTAATCCGCACAGCAACCCTTGGCAAGGTAGGCTGATTCCAATTTTCCGGAGGAGGAAACAATTTGAGAGAGGTTAAGTAATTTGCCCAAGAGAGAGCAAAGGCTTAAACCTCTGTCTGTGTGAATCCAAAGTTTCCGTAACCCTTAACACCTCTACTTCATTAAATTACTTATGTGAATATCTTATACAAAATGAACACTAAAATCGGGAGAAATACAGAAGAATTACAAGTAGGATTGAAATGCTGAAGACTTTTTTTCAACACCACCATCTTTGTGGCCATAACTCTTGCTGACTATCGAAAAAGAAAGCTAAGAGAAAAAAAAATTAAAAAAAAAAAACCAGAGGGACTTTTTTATTTTTTAAAGACTGTGAAGGACAAAAAGAAAATTAGAAGGAAATTAAAAAATGAAATTAGAGAGAAATTTAAATATAAGCAAGCTTATATTCCAATAAAGATTAAAGGTTAATACTAAAAAATAATATACAATATATGAAACTTTTAAAAAAGCATTTGAAATGAAAGAGGAAATCCACAGACCAAAATATATACTCTACAAAGAAAAAAGGCTAAAATCCGTGAAATGAAAAGATGGCATGTAAAAGTAGATATACTTAAAAACTAAAATAGTTTTTTAAGTCAAATAACAAGGACAATGAAAAAAAGGAGAAAATTAAAAAGAAAAACAAAAAGCTTGAAGAGGAAAGAAATAGGGAGTAGGGAATGAAGAATGGCAGGCAGGAGCCAGTGACAGAAGTGAGTGGCATCAAGGTGAACATGATGTAGGCTACGTAGAAATAGAAATATAACGATACAGACCTGAAATTCGTATTATCTTATAAACCAATGTTAGCTAATAAAGAGAAAAAAAGAAAGCGTTCAAGCTCAGTAACATACTTATCTTAATTCCAACAATGAAAACCAGCTCCTAATTAAAAAAAAAACAAATTTAGAATTTCCCAAGAGATAAAGATGTCTTTTGTTATGTCAATAATAATAATAAAAAGAAGTGAATGGCACCAACAAGGCCGTTGAGACAGTCCTCAGGGGCAGTGGCCAGGGGAAAAGACAGTGTCAAACTGGACAGGAGCCCACAGTACAAAGTCTCACATCCCTTATGAATTCTTCCCTTCCCTCTGTCACCCCAGGACCCACTACGTAATGAGTGGCTCCCTCGAAAGTCAGTGCATGTGGCTTTATCGTCCTGACTGACTGCTGTACGGCTCCTGCAGGGCTCTGGGAGGCCAGACTGTCCCCAGAGGCTGAATTAAACAGAGCTTAAGTGCTTGGGCTCAGGCGTGAAGCTTAGATCCAATTCCCACCCACGCTTGCAGAGGGCTACCCTGAAGTACTTAGGTAGTCAGTTTCCTAACTTGTAAGAACACTTACCTTCGGCAAGTGTGAGAATTAATGCAATGAATCACAAAGCTCAGTACAAAACCTGCTTTAGTGGATCACGTTCCCAACAACCTACTCACAGGGAACCCCTGACTGGCTGGCCCTTCTGAGCTCCCCACTCTAACTCCGGGGCTCTGCAGGACACTTCTTGGAAAAAAGAAAATACAGCAATACCACTTTAGTTCAAACTCTTCATTTTTCAGAGAGAAAGACTAGGTCTCTGGACAAATGTTAAAGATAAAGCTAGATTATGAACTGGAAAAACCCTAAATAGTAAAATATACGAGCACACACACGCAATCATTTAAATTGAAAACAATGTTAACTTTCAAAAAAGTTTAAGGGAACTCAAATATTTTCATTTTTCACATGACTTTTTCGTTGTCGTTATGGCTTGGTCATGAAGGGAAATAAGAAGTGTATACCTGAATAAATCGTTTCTCTTCTTTGTTTCTCTTGTTCATCACCCCACGGACTGGGTACACCAGTATTACTTTATTGCTCAGGTGAGGAATAAAAATTCCATGTCCTGGATCAAAATCCTTTGATTTTTTTTCCCTACTGCAACTTCCTCATGACCTTTTGTTTAAGTTATTTCCAAAGGAGGCAAATCAGTAACCAATAAACTTTACATTCAAGGACCACTCAGCGAATGGGTTCACTTTCGCTAAGATTTGAGATTTCACTCTTACCGGGGGGATCTTCCTCTTCTGAGGCACTTCGACTCATTTAAACTGACTCCTTCACTTCATTTTCCTTTACATTCTCTAGACTCCAAACAACAAACAAATGCGCTCTACCAGCAGAGGAAAAGCCTATGAAGTGTAAGGAATATTCTTGGGACTCTGAGTAAAACCAGAAGTGACACATGTTGGTTAAACGCTCAAATTCTGGAGCCAAACAAACGTCATGCTAGTGCAGGCTCGGCCACTCACCAGCTGTGAGACCTTGAGCAAATTATTTTTCATCTTTCACAAAAGTGGATAATAAGTACCCTTCTCACAGGATTCTTGGGAGGATTAAGTGCAATAAGGCACATAACATTAGCACAGAGCCGGGCATCTGTGAAGCATCTATTAAATGGTAGGTGCTGGTACTTATTTCTTGTTGCAATATGTAAAATTAACAAATGGGACAAAATCATTTAGTCTGAGATAGCTTTGAAAAATGAGACAGCACTTGTTGTTTTGGAGCTCTTTTATTATAGTGTTTAAAGAATTCACTGTGTGCTAGCGCTATGCTTTGGTTTAAAAGCCATCTATTTATGAAGATTGATATTTCAGCAGAAAAACATGAATGAATCTTTCATCTAATCAATATCTCTGATATCCATCATTATTGTTCCTGGGTATTCTATATAGAAGCTGTCAGCCTTTCCCAGAGAACATCAAAAGATCAGTCATTTTTTGCCTAATAAGATCAAACAGGAAAGCCACGTTGCTGTGACTGCTAAAATGCCTTTTTAAAGAGCTTATTCCTGACATATGATTGAAAAATGCTTATGAAAACCATATTCAGAAAACTACTCAAAAATTGATCATTCATCACTAGTCTCTTATGTTCACATAGCATTGGTTTGCTTAAGATTGACTATGCCTTTTAAACATTTCTGAGATTTTGATCCTATAGCTTCAATAAGCACAGACTAGAGAATGTATGAAAGATTCTTGGGGCAGTGTTTTTTTTTCCCTTATCAGGTAATGATTTCGGTGAGCTCAATTGGATTGGATTACCTCTTCTGTTGTTTATTTCATGCAGTGATCTATAATGGTAAATGCCAGGATACCTAACAGCATTTCACAATGCATTAATTCAGAAAAATTTTACCAGTTAAAACAATAGGCTTTAAAAATCAAAGTGACCTCTGAGGACGTCTGAGAAACTGCACACTCAGTAAACAGTAATGCCATCGAGAAAAGGATGAAGACTCCAGAGAAGCCTTATTAAGAGATGAGGGGCGGTCTATTGCCAATATTTGAAAAAAGCTAATAGTACATTTAATTAGCCTAATTACATGGTGCTCTTACTGCTTATTATTAATGCCCTCTGACAAATGTATGTTACCCTGGCCTTGAAAGCTCGCTGGCCATAGTGCCTTGAAATGAACTTGGACAACATCCAGGAGTTTCCCTTAGTCCCATATGTTTTGCAACAAAGCATCAGTAATATGCACAGAGTACATGTTGGTTAAAAATGTGATATCCTTAAACATTCAAGTTTTTCTGCTTGGTGCATTTAGCTAACAGAATGTGTTTCTATGATCACTTGGAGAAAGACTCAGAGCGACATAACAGCAAATTCTCATCGCATACCATTCAAACGATAATTAAGGCTGTCACGAATTAATATCCAACCCACTACTATTCACTCTACTACTATTCCTTTAGCACTAATGCTTCCAGTCTGCCCATACATGCTCAAAATCCACTCAAATCCGGCATTTTAACCAAAAAGCATACTAATTTTATTACCCTGTGCAGCAATCCTCATCCATGTTCAACATGCCAGTAACTTTTCATACTGACGTTTGGGATTTAATGCAACTATTCATGGGAAGTGAAATATCTGGAACACAGGATCCTGTGAACTCTCGGTACCAAGTTTTATTTGTAAAACACTGTAGGGATTACTGTCTTTAAATTCCATATCGATAAAATATGAAGAGCTGTTTTCATTTCAGATATTCAACTTGTATGCATTCTTTCAAGTTTTTCTACTTAGAAGGTTATAACTGCAATAAAAATTGTACTGAGTTAAAACATTTTACAAAACACTCTATCCCATGAGAACCTCTTAAAGGTTGGTTTTAAGCCTGAGGTTCAAGGTTGAATTGATAGAAAAGTACATTTTATCCTTTCTCATTTAAATAAATAAAGCAGCATCCTGAATACACACTACAAGTGCACATGAATTTTTCTTTTGAAATTTGGCAATGAATTTCTGCATGATGCTTCTTTGCTTTTTGGGGAGAGGATAGTGATGGTGATTTTCTGTCAAATAACCGTCGCTGTTGTTTTATTGGTTAAAATATCATACGTAACTACCCTCAAATGAATGTGGATGAGTTGCAGGTGACAACATATTTAAGTAATTTATAGATGTGTATGGATGCTCTTCCACATATGCAATTTTAAAAGCCTGTAAGATGAATATAAACAGATATCTGTTCTTATTTTTTTTGATAAACCGAACTAACAGCCTATATTGTAAGATAAAATAAAAGGTCAGTCTGGTATCAAGCCACATCTAAAATAAAGGAAACAATCATTCTTTATTATTAATAGACCAGTTGAGTAATGATTCCAGGGAGGAGGTACAATAACATGACTTTATAAAAGCTCACAGTCGTGACTATCACAAAGAATAACCACCAAGGAGGCGGACATTGTACACCTAGGTGAAGTCTACACAGATCCAAAGAAACGAGTGGGCTACTAAATAGAGTGCTGCATCCATCAGTAGATTAACAATGTAAACCTAAGAAATTAACTTGTACCAGGGGAAATCCTGGATGGAATTTAAGGCAAACATATATTTTAAAAATGATTCTTCTCTTGGTGGAAAAGATGAATGATAGCTTCCAAATTGTATTCCCTAATCTAAACACTCATAATAAATTAATTTTTCTAAAGAGACCATTAACCACTTAGGGACTATGTATTTATGTACTTGTTTGCATCATACTAGTTTTAAGAACTGCCTCAAGAGAATGGAGGAGCACTAACTGAATAATCAACGCTGCTTCTTTTTTTGGGTAATTCGTTACTGAACCCGCCTGACCCTAGTTAACTTGTATACTGGGAAGTACATATCACACAACACCATAGTTTCAGGCTTTGAAAGGAAAGAAGTATAACACAGTAGAAAATTAAAGTTTTGATTACAGAATGTTCCCTGCTAGCAAATAAAATTTTGTAAATTCCTGAAGAATTTTAGCCAAAGAAATACAAATACCCTTCCTCATAGGATTGTTAAATCTGTTTGAAATTAATTTCTTTTGCTGAGGAAGATTCGCCCTGAGCTAACATCTGTTGCCAATCTTCCTCTTTTTTTGTATGTGAGCTGCCACCACAGCATGGCCACCGACAGGCAAGTGGTGTAGGTCTGCACCTAGGAACCAAACTCGTGCAGTCCAACGGAATGTACCAAACTTAACCACCAGGCCACCGCAGCTGGCCCTTGATATAATTTCTTATAGTCAATCTATCTCCAACTTGTTAGGTATTAACTATATGTGAACACACCCTGCCATTGTTATCCTATTATTAAATATTGCTATTTTTATCAATAGTGTCTACCTTACAATATCCACATTTAGATATATAAATACATACTTAAAATTTTTTTTCTCGTTACTCTTGTTAAATTCAATAAGCATGACTAAGTGCATCCACATGAAGTGATTTCTAACTGGGTGGACACGCTTGAGAGAACCACTAAGCTTTAGAAGAAATCTGGTATAAATGCTTATGATGCCGACAGGAAAAATCTATTTGTTGTGATTCAATCATATGATTTTTGAACCTTTCCATGCTAACAAATATTGTCATTCATCGTTGCCTACAGGAATACTTATAGTCCTCAAACAGTAAAAGTATGTTTTAAGAATTTCTTTCAAATACTGCTGAAAAATCAGTTTTTTTTATGATGCCCAAATTTGATGATAGAATTTCCAACCCTTCTTCTTCCTTTCTTTTTATTTGTTTTAGTTCTGGTGAAATAGAACAAACAAAAATACTTCACTATATTTCCCTGTTAAAACTTATCTGCTAGATTTTGGGCCCCGGTAAAGGGCAAATAGAATACAAATACAATATATTCTTTTCCGCACACACAACCATCGGGCAACTTCATTGTGTTCTTTCACATATCCATGGGTTATATCATGAAGAGACCTGAATACACCCAAGGGGGGAGGGTGGGCAAGGACCAGTGTGTTAAAGCCAATTATGTATCATACATTGAAGTGCACGTTAACTACTTGAAAAAATTCACATTTATTTATTGTCAAACCGTGTTAAACTTTACACTGGATATTAGTGATGGGCTCATTATTAACAGGTTTACACAAAGGGATGAAAAGAAAAGCAGAATTTTGCTGAAACAATTTACATTTCATTAGAACTTTATCATAAAATAAATTAATTACTAAATATAGGCAGAAGGAATATGGAAGAGTAATATTTATGTTTTATTTTATTTTTTAAAAAAGAATAGGCACCTTTTGTTCACTAGAAAGTTTGTGAGAAGTGCCCGGTGAGTGCCCTCTCTGCCCTCTGTTCAAGAATCAACAGGGGGAGACACAATCTTTTCTAGATTTCACCACATTTGTGCAAGGCATGGCATAACTGGCTTCAAAGAGTTTTTTCCCCATAAAACACGCTCTTTTGGCAATAAGAAATTTAAATGTAAGAATGAAGACTAACTTGTCAAAGCAGAACGCTGTATACAGTGGAAAGTAAGTGAAAATGGGAGAAGTTACCATGACAAAGTGTAAGAAAAAACATTTCATAACGTATGTGCAACCAAGAGCTTTTCACAATATTTTCTTCAAACTCTTTAAAATTATTTTAATGACAATTATATTTCAGTTGGACACAAATGTATTTATTTTACCCTAGCAATAGAACAAAATATAATTTCTTTAGCCATTTTTCATGAGAATAGTTCATTGTACAGTTGAGGAAACATATGAAATAAGGCCTGTGGCTTGATTGCTAGTGGTTTAAACATGTTTTCAATCTTTGCCTTAATGGAAAAGATTTGCAGTGAACTGCAAACTGATGCAGAATAGCTCTCCTGCTTTTCCAAGTCTTGTCAGGAACAGTAAGGTACAGTAAGTTTGTCCCACAGGATTTTAAAGCCTACGTCTTGTATATAATACAATGCAGGCCTACAAAAATGGTGCAGCCATATTTACAAATTTAGTTCACAAACTGCTGCAGTAAATGGCTGGAAAGTTTTGTTTCGCTTGTTTCACAATTTGTCTAAACAGCAGCAGAATCTTAAAATACCTGGTTGGCATCTCTTTTCTCTGTAACAAATAATTCATTTTAGTATACTCTGTGTATATACAAAGTTTCTGTATGTTTTATAAAAATTCACAGAACGGCAAGGTTCAGTCATCTTTTTTACACTGGAGAACCACAGGTCAACGGAGCCAGGTCTTCAAGCAGAGGCTGAGGGAGCTGCATGAGGCCGGTGGAGTCTCTATTTATTAATACTTGCATGTGGCCCTTGGAACCCCTTAGCTGCAATATTAAAGACTTGTGACCAGCTGCATCTGTCCTTCTCTAACATCTCCTTCTGGAATACACCCTTCTTTGTTAATGGGGATTATGTAACCATCGCTATTGCCCCTGCTGATCTGGTAGCACATCTGAAGCTGATGGCCAGCGCCAAGGTTTGGCATGCTCTTATAGTAAATGTCCTCGTTCTCACTCCTCCTGGAGGGAGAGAGGTCTTCTTCCATGTCGGGGCTGCTCTCCGGATAGGGAGAGTCTCTGAGATTGGGCATGCTTGTATAAAGAGAGTCTCTGTTGGGGGACTGCAGGTGGTCCTCAGCCTCAGCCGTCAGCTGGGAGACATAGCTGTCAGTGCCCTCGGGCTTCACTTTCTTCTGGGGTTGGTACAGAAGGGAGTGAGTCCGCTGAGGGATGAGCGGTGCCTCGAGTTCTTTGTGATGGAGCTCCAGCCCTGGGTTGTCGCCGTGCATTAAAGATGAGGCGTCGGCCACGATTGCATCATCTTCACTGCTGCTACCTCCAATCACAGGTTTGACTGGTAGTGTGAGCTCGAGGTTGTGGCTCTTGCTGCTGCCCCGTAGGTTGTTGTGCACTAACTCTGAAATGATCATTTTCTCGAAAGCAGTATCATTCAGACTTAGTCCACAGTCCACGACTTGCACGCTGTCATTATAGTCCCCCTTGCGCAGTGAGTAGCTGTTGTTAAAATTACCATTTAGCGGTAGAGTATCCATGGCACTTGTATCCCTGGCATTGTTCAGTGAATGTCCTGAAACAGAAAAGAGGGGTTTCCATTACTGCCTCTGTTCCTCCCTACAGGATGTCTACTTCTTTTGTACAAGACTTTTAATGTCGTTCAGGACAAAGTTGTATTTGAAAGCTAACACTTGAAAAGTGCCAGGCTTTCCCGCATTCCCAACTGTAAACAGTTGCAACCCCTTATATAATAGGAAAAAGTGTGAAAGAATAATACTGTTTTTCAGGGAGGGAAGATGGCATAACAGAATATTACTTGATCAATTTTGGGGAGATGGTAGTTATTAATTGATTTTTGGTCAAATCTCTGACACTCTTACAAAGTAGCCTTCACTCCATGTCCTTGCATAGTTAATGCAAAGCAATTCATTAGTGACATTTACATTTTAAAGTACGAGACTATGGTCTATAAAAATAAAATTAACAGAATTTGTCCTAAACAACACTAAATTAAAAAGGAATAAGTCACATACAAAAACTGAAGGCAAATGTACCACATAAACCCACAGAACTGGCAAGCAACTTGTTAAATGACATTCTAACATTTCCTTTTTCTGGAGATGAAGTAAAAAAAAGAATGAAAAAAATGGACAGATACAAAGAATTCATGTTCAACAAAGACAGCCATCTCTCACACTGACTGGACCAGGGGCCCACAAGCACCATCCAACAACACGATAGACAGCAGGTGGGGTGACTCACTTTGGACAACTCACATCATGTCTGTCTGCTCAGGCTATCTGGCCTAAGAGTAGCTGATATATAAAAGAAAGTAAAATGATTTATTGTAACATGATGAAGAAGTTCTAAGCTTCTCAGCAACTTAGTCAGAGCAAGGGTTCAACAAATTAGATTACCAGCAATAGCAGCCTTTTACTTTTGCATTGAATATTTCTTATTATTTTGATTATTATGATTATTTTTGGGGACTAATACTCTAATAGCAATGGCCCCAGGCTCCTAACGGTCAGAGTTGGCCTGCAGCCCTGCAGTCTGCATCAGTCACAGTGACAGCACCGAATGAACCAGCAGAGTCTACTATCCGAGACTGGCCCACAGACACCATGGGCATGGAAGTTCAACGCAGAAATGTTAGAGATCTCTTAAGTATGGGTCACAGAAATTAAACCAAGAATAAATATTTAACTATGGAATGGGAAAAGGGTGTCAGCCTCAGCTAATATATTTTTATCTCTAGAGGAATGAAAGATCAGATAAGTCTGCTGAAGATATGAAAAGAGGTTTAGGAGGAAAAAAAATGTGGTAACATGCTCTCTTTGAATCAGAGTTGTATTTTCTACAGACACATAAACATGTAAACTAAGACATCACAGTGCTTCTCAGGCAAATGAAAAAAAAGTCTGAGAGAAAATGAAATGGTCTGCACCATGGAAGTTACGTTAGTCACTTTCAAAATCCTAGAGAAAAAAAAAATCACGTCTACAGATAGGTCTGGAAAAAAAAAAGAATGAAATGATGTTATTGAAATGAAACTGACCACTGTGAGGCTGCTGCATTGTATGCAAGGCTTGGAGGAGTTTAGGAAAAAATTTAGTTCTTGGAAAAAATACGAAATTTCCCTTTTTGGTGCTTACTCCGCTCTTAAAGCTGCAGATTATCCTAGAAAACTCAATTTCACGACCAATAAATATCTGATAATCGTTCAACAAATTATCATTAGCAGAAAATGAGAAAATGGGAGGATTCTATTTGTTGGCGACTCATGTTATTTTAAAAACTCTGATCCAACTTCCAAATTTGAAAGACGGACAACTCAATTTGGTTCATGCTCCACATAGAACAAAATGAACTTATAATAGTTATTTGCATTGTAAGGCCTCCTTGAGCTTGGTTGACACAATTCTCCAGCTTTATAAATTTATCTATGTGCCACAATCTTTATTCTAAGATTTACCACCAGAAAACATTTGGTGTTTTAAGTTATAGGTGACACATGGATCCCTTGCTGGCACTTGTTTCCTCTGTGAGGTTCGATCTTGTCATTTTTCTTTCCTTTGATTGTTGCTTAATAAATATAAAAATATATACTGGATAATCCAAAAGCTGTTTTCTATGATATACTGCAGATTTAAGCACATCTTTGGTTTTGAAGAGGCAACTTTTTCTGCTCAAGTTCAGGTAATTCACTTGAAGACTTTGCCCAGCCTGTAGCAAGATTACTGTGGGAATGCAGAAAAGGTAAGTCAATTATTCAGTGTCCTGGTTGACAGTACTTCAAGTTTGAAAGAGCAAATTATTTCAGCATTGCGTATACTTAAGTACGGACAGCGTTTGCTACAGACCTCTATTACTGACAAGACAGTACAGAGAGATGTACTGTTTGAATTCGGTAACATTTTAGTTGCAAATTGTGAACCACTTGCCCGCTGAGTCTACTTCATGACTGCTAGTTATGTTTTTAATTGTGCCGCTTAAAAATCATGCTGAAAAAATTTACATTTGATAGGCAAAGTTAAGTTTTACTCCCATACTTGTCTCTCTGTAGGTTGCTAGAGGAAAGCATAAGGAAAGTAAGAAAAACAAGAGAATGAAAAGAGAAGCTGCAGTTATGTTAAAAAAGAATTTTAAGAAAAAAAACGGAAACAAAGTTCTGTGTTTAATTTAGTGGCAAACATCAATCACAAATAAAGATTATACGCTAGCAGTAATTACGTGATAACTTTTATCAAAATCTTGAAAATTCTATTAATATTAAATATATATGCTTTTTTAAAAAACAATAAGCTTTTAGAAAACATAGTAATACAGGACGGGTTAGTGACAATCTCTCCCCCTCCCCCCAATAAAAAACTATAGGGATAAACTGACTAATACTAACTTTATTCTCAAAGTTTTTTCAGAAAAAAGAAAAACTACCATAAAGCTGCACTATACTATAGTTTGGTTACATTGATAAGGCTGGGTGTAGTTTTCTAAACCTAGGCATCCAAATTATCTTTATTAGCTAATTCATTCCAGAAGCAAATTCTGTCAGCAAGCTTTAGAGTCAACTGAACAGTACATTACATAGATAGGATACCTCTAAATGATATAAATCTTGAAGATGGGCTCTCGGACCATGTGATGTCAGTCCTGTAATAATATATTAAGATTTATGCCACCTGTGTCAAAAACATGGATAATTATTGGTAAATACTATCATGACTGAATTTTTACTATAATATAGTGCAGTTTTAGAAGCCTGGCATGGGCAACACCATTAACTCTTTTTAATTGAGAAATTAAGGACGTAATAATAAATATATGGCAACTTGAGTATTCTAGGAAAAGGGTAAAGATCACAGCTCTGTTTAGCAGCAAAGAAAGGCAGTCTTATTTGTAAGTATAAGCACACCTGGTGAATTAAATACAGGAGCTGAAGGGGCATTACATACAACTGTTTCAGCGAGCAATGTGTTATAGGGGTTGTTAGTGCCGTGGGGTCGAAGAAGAGGGTTTGTTAGTAGGTAATTGCCAGTCATTCCTAAAGCAAAGAAACAGAAAAAAATACATCAGTTCTCTTATTTTAATGTTACAGTTGCAGTAAAGTACTTTTTGTATTCATCAAGGGTAGTGGACAAGTTGGGAACGGAAACTGCTGAAATTTTCTGACTCTATTTGAACTACTAATTTGAAGGAGAAAGGGGAGAGGGAAGTTAAATTTCAGTGATTCACAGGTGCTTTCTAAGTCCCCCAAGTAAACACCTGCTGAGGATGACATTTGCTAATTTATACAAAATCACTGTTAAACAAAAATGGCAATTAAATGCACGGAGATCAACATTATGTTTCAAGATGTTACTGCTTAATATTAAAAACCTAACCACTGAGGCCCAGAAGAGGGAATCTCGAACTTTCAGAATTTACAGGTGTGGGATTATCCCTCCTGAAAACATCTGCGTTAATACCAACTCTGATACAAGCAGGAGGAAAAACAACTTTCACAAACAGGTAAAAAGTATGACACATGGCACAAAGCTTCTCTTAGTAAATGCGGGAGCACACATGCCGGGGGGGAAAAAGAGACAGCGTATAATGAATATTAGACCATTCACAAATTCTGTGTAACGAGAATTTTCATTCTGTAATCTCATTTGCCAGGTTTCAAAAATGAATCATTGAATAATTCATTTCCTTTTTGATAGTCATCTTAACAGAATTAGGTAAAACATCAGAGCAATGGAATAAACACACATTTCACTCATTCTAATTGACAAATTACAAACCTTTCAATACTTATCAAACATATGTTTTGCATAGCTAATGCAATTTGACTAAAATATTTTAAAATTCAAGTTGGTTTTGATGCCATACGTACTCCTTTTTTCATTTTAAACCAGAATCTCATCAGAACAATGTCAACAATGAAAAATGTCTTTAATATTTCATTGTGATAAAATATATATTACAAATTGGTACATCAAAACTGAAATCACCTGGATAAATTACCTTTCCAGGGATATAAACAATAAAACATGTTCGACTTTTTTACACCAAATTGAAATTTACTAAGCTTGCATTTAGGAAAACGTGTGTACGTGCCCTCATGTCCTTATCTTGCTAAATTATCTTATTTGCCAGCTTACTTAAAGTATGAATTACACTGATTATATGATAAATCTAAAGCTGTAATTGTAGACATTAAAAATAGCAATTCAAATTTAAAAATTACTTTGTAAATTCTCATGTATTTTAATTATTTATGCAGATTTACTATAAATGTTTTGACTTATATTTTACTCTGAAAGAAATATAAAAGAATTTTTCAAATAATTTTCACGGCAAGATCGGCACTATTTAATGTGAATAGTAGTTATTCTAATTATATTAATGTTTTAAGAAGAAAACTTTCATAAATGTCCTGGTGAGAAAGGATAAATTTGTACTCACTAGGAAAACATTTTAATCTGTGGCAAAGTATTTACTTTTTCTGGCCTTAGTTTGTTAAATGTGGAATTTAAAATTATACTTTTTGCATTACATTATTGAATAATATACATTAATAAAGGATAAATAAAGGGCAAAACTTGATTCAACAGGTTTAAGAGCTTGTGATATAAACCCATTTGCGAGAAAAATTCAGCATTTTCTCTAGAATTATTGTAAATTGGCAAAAGGTACAAAATTTATATTGTAAATTCAAATTTTCCTAGTAACTGACCTTGATTAAGTGTTGAAGTGCTATTGATGTCACCTGAGATAAAAGAAGATTCAGATTGCTTTCTCACAGTGTCATTCCACATCCTTCTTATACGACTCTATTAATATAAAATAGCAAGACATATGTTATGTTAGTTTCCCCAATAAAGACACACAAAGATTTACTCTAAACAATCTGTGTAGGATTATCTGTTGGCCTTTAAAAAAAAAAAATGTGTGTTGATTCTGGTCTAAAACTAAGGAAGTCCATACTGCTCTGTTGCTTCTCTACAAAGAAGTATTTGACCTTCCACTCTGAAACATTTTCTTTTATTGCCTTTTTTTAAGTGGAGATGACTGATTATTCATCAAATGTTTATTGAGTGTGCCTTATGAGAGAGCTGTGCTATACGAGCTTAGGAGATCCAAAGGCTTATGATACACTTCTTAAAGAAGTATACCTCTCACAAAAACGATGTTCACACCTAAAGAAAGACCTTGAAGAGATACTTAAGAAGAAATTAAAACCAAAATACTAAAAAAGCAAGTATTTGCTACCTAGATCATCACAATGAGGAGACACTTAGCGCAAGTGAATAGAACACGTCTCAGTAGGGTTTCTCTAAAGAAGGTTAATTAAGGATGCTGTCAAGTTCCTTGTTACCTGGGTGCCAGAGGAGTACCGGGCGCTGGTTCTGGTGGTTGACGCCTTCACTGAGCTGTGGGGGCTCTCAGTTGGGAGGCTGCCGCAGCAATAGGAGTGTCGGAAGCACTTGCCATATTCTTTCCGTACCTGCATTGAATACCCACGAGACCCAGGGATTAATAGAAACAGATTTGCCTCCCTCTCGCTCTCTAATGAAATGAGCACTGGAGACAACTGAGAAGAATTTAAGTTCCACTAATACTGTTCCATGGAGAAAATAAACTGAACTTACAAAATCAAGTTGAATTGAAACTGCTGAAACAGAAATCAGAAAAATATGTGTCCACTAGACTGGCTGGTGGGGTCTTTAAAATGTGATGTAACATGTAGAAATGCTCTACACCTGTTATTGTTATGCAAATATTATTAACACACTAGTATTTTAAAAGCCTTATTTTATCTACATACTTAGCAACCCGAATTTTACATTTTGTGCTAAGAAAATAGGACCAAAAATTACTCTCTTTCTTGCTTAATTACATTTAACCACTCATAATTCAGTCATTTAAGTTTTATACGCTTCCTGTCCTCTTAGGTAGGTCAACACATAAACTTCTTTTACTGTATTGCATAGTTTTGCGGGTAACCTCTTTATAATGACAAGAGTGCTTTGGCGCAAGAATAAAGGGAAAAAAGTACTTTGACACATATGCCATTAATGAGGATGGGATGTTTTCTTCATTTTCTGATGTGTCTAGCTTTAACATTTAGTGCAGAGAGTCTAAGATGCCTATTCACTTCATCAGCACACAAGGGAACTATTTATGCAATTTCCATTCACATTAATGAGTTACCCATGTAATTTCCCTTTTCCCCTGAAGCTTGAATATATGAATAGACAGAAAAGTTGTTAGGCCTAAAGAAAGTTTAGAGTAAACTTTAAAAAGTGAAGTCCAAACAATTGCTAAATACTAGGGTTCCGCCTGCAGAGGTGGTACAGAGTTGGGAGGACAAGGGGAGAGAGCTGGACTCTGTGCAGCTAAATTGGCATATAAACTTGTTTTCTTGTGGCTTCCATCGAGATTTTGAAATTACAAGACTGACATGAAGGAGAAGTCATATACGAAATGATTTTTTCCACTAGGTTACAAAAAACACTCAAAAATTTTTTCTCCCCTCACACTTTTATGTTCAGTTATCTGCCTGCAAAGACCATAACTCTGACACGCATTCCTTGCAAAATCAGAGAATTAAAGTCACTAGATGACCTTTTAAATCTACGTGCACGTGCATTTTCATCCTCAACTTTATTTAATTACATCTATTAGAACAAATAACAATGGGTTGAACTTTTAAAGTATTTTCTTTGCCTACATAAGCTCACTCAAGCAGTAAGAATCATGATTTTAACTAGACCATTTTATATCATGTTCTTAATAATTCATCCTAGCAATACCCCATAGGACATTCCAAGATTAAGCAGAACATGTCCAAAAAACGTGCAACGTGATGCTTTTAAAATGTAACTGTTAATTTAAAAAAGCATATAAAACAGCAAATCTCTTTGTTCAATGAATCCACGTAACTCTACAAGGAAATAATGACGGCCTCACCTTTTCTCTGCTAAGTTTACGCTTTATGTCAAAAACATTTGGCAGAAATTATGACTACATGATCATATGCATGTATACAAAATGTTCATTTACATAGAAAAGAACAAAGTAATTACAAGATTATACCTGTATAAGGTTTAAAAAATTAAAGTTCAGTGTTATTATTAAATAACACATGATACCTCACAAAAACTTTCTGTACATTGAATGGCTATTAACTACTCTGAAATGCTGTATAACCAAGACAACGGCAATCAAAATGATATTTTATCCAAATAACACCCTCCAGTGTGGGTTTTGCCTAATGCCTATATTGCTGTGAATGTACATTATCTGTCAGTATTGCACATTCCTCTGTCATTATCTCAAAATTATAGCTTATTCAAAACTGATGGAAGTAACAACACTATCATCTCGTCAGGACTGAAAACATAATAGTTTTCACTTTCACAATTCTATTTCTCTGTTCAATTTAGTGACCAACTAGTAATAACAGAATAAAAAGACTACATTAGATATGCAGACAGGGAGAGGTTGATACCTAGTGAAAGCCATGGAAATTTTAAACTTAAATGGCAGCTAAGCTTTATATCTCCTTGCAACAGACTAAAGTTTTTCATCTTCAACTTTAATTTTTGAATCATTTTTGCTGACTGCACTTAACATAAAATCAGAACAAAATAATAAGATGTGACACATGAAATTATTGGGATTTAGATCTTTCAAAATTACTCAAAAGACAACATTAATATTAATTTTTTGTATGTCTGGTGCTTTTAAAATTAAGGTCATTTATCTTTATACTCAATATTTTCAATCACTGCATTCCCTTTATAGAGCAAAGAATGAGGTTGTTTAACCTATTCTTTATCTTGGATACCCTTTGCACAAAGGGTTTTTGTAGACCCCCCTAGCAAAGAAGAAATCTTAAGTATGGAGTTTATAACATTCCCAAATTGAGATCCAAAAGATGATTGGTAATGACATATTTTACATGCGAAGCCTTAATTTCCAGTCATGCATTACAATTAATTTACGACTAAAAATATGATGCTATTTAATAATACGCCAGTTGTAAAATCTTCTGTATCCTATCTCTTATTTTCAAACCAAAGGACAAGCAAGCAGAGCCCCTAGGTGTTTCCATTTCCACTTACTTTCTTTTGGAGAGCACAATGAAAGATGAAAATGAACACTCCCTGGAAAGCATTAAAGATGGTGAAGAGATATGCCATCACAATAGTCTCCTCATTAATAAAAAGCAACCCAAATGACCAGGTTAGGCCAAGAAGACACAGGAGAGCGAAAGCACCAAGCACCCAAGACCTGAAAAGATAAAGTGAATGTTATGAACAGGTTCAATGGGAGAACACCACGAATCACACTTAAACAGTAACATGGCAGTAGGAGCAGTGGACTTTCCCTATGTTCACATTCAAATTCAACAGCATTTTGGCTTTAACCTTTCACTGATTAAAGAGAGAACAATAGCATTTAGTACTGCAGCCTCCAGTGAAAACAGCAACAGCAGGTATGACCTTTTCTTACTCCAGAATAAACGAGGTATCAAAACTATATTAAAATACAAGGTGTAAAACATCCCCCATGACTTTATTGTCTTTTATGTGCATTTTGGTAGAGGAAATTAAGGAGCCCTTAATTAGCTTACTTCTATATTTTTATTCCTGTGGTGCACTCATGACACTGAATAATGTGACACATACAGAAAGGTTAAATGGCAGATAATCACTTAACACCTAAACTTCAGATTCTAATAAACTAATCTTAGGTGAACCTAAGGTTTTACAACTGAAGCATGAAGAAGCCTGGCTGAAATGGGACAAAAACATGAGAACGATTTCAAAATAAAATAATTTTGGAGAGATTTCATCATGAATAGCTTAAGGAGAAAAGAACTATAGAAAATAGGGCGGAATGAGAAGGATTCAAAGTCAGTGCATTCCATGTCTAACTAATGATCTTACTTGATAAATGGCTTATTATCTTCATAGCTAGAAAGCATTATAAGCAGAAAAGAGAAACAAAATTATTAGACAGAATTAAAATAGAAAGTAATAAGAAAGCATTTATATATTTATAAATTAGTCAAAATTAAGAAAGTCAAAATGCAGACGCAAGCAATTAAAAAATAAAGGCATATTATTGTTTAAAAATACTATAGCAAATTAGATATTCCAAAATAATTATAAAAATTAAGGGCAATTCAGGATATTGACGGATTTGTAAAAAATATAAATCATGCCATAAATTTGTTAATGTAGGGTTCTACCTTACCCAGGTAAGTCCGTATTATAGTAGCCATCACAAACACGGTAATTACTGGTGTAGATGAGAAGACAGAAAGAGGAAAAGGAAGAAAAGAGAGAGATGCTAAAGATTAGCCCTCTCTCTTACCATGCAACATGCAATGAAGCTGGCACTAACCTATCTAAAACACCTAATTTTTAAAAAAATTACCCTTACTACAGATCTGCCATTTTTTACATTAAAAAAAAAATATTCTTCACAGTCCCCTTATAACCAACTTGAATAATACCTCCCCAAATTTTAAATTAACTCATATTTAAAAGATAACTGAAAATGCTTCCGTAAGATGACTTAATGACTCCAGAGCTATCAGTTTTTTGTTAATTAGATAGCATTTCTCCGTTGATGAGATAGTGCAGTTTTTATTCAACATTGAAATAAAGTAAACAACTATTTAATTATCATGAAAACAACAGATAATCTCCAAGTTAACCATAGCAATAGACTAAATTCTCTGAGGAAAACAGGAGTAGAAGTAGAAACTGCTCAGAATCCTTAAATCAAAAAAGTCATTTAACAAAACAAACTTAATATAATCATATCAGCCATGCAAACAGAAACATCATTTTGCACTGCATTTTAAATTCAAATGAAATTGCTACAGTGATATGGAATTTCCACCAAGCCACGGAAATAATTTCTTGGCTCTAGATCAAGACAGCAATTATCTCATTTTTGACCAATATCTGTGACATGGTAACAGCGAGACTCAACCTGGATCATTCTGAATAATTTCTACAGTTGACAGAAGGTATTCACGTATTCCCTGTGGAGAATATCTTTCACTTAGTTTGTCAAGCACTAAAATTAAAATTCAAAATACTCACTTAATGTTTTCCAACCTGCTAGAATCTGGTTTCAAAGTGTTTGAGTGCTTCACCATTTTGCACAATGTGATCACCAGGAAGATAACATTTAGCTGTTATAACAAATAAAGAAACAATTAGACCATTATGACCAAAGAGTGAACAATTAGTCAGTTTTTTCAAATATATTTAATGAGTGAATGCAGTTAACTATCCATGAGATGAGTATGTGGTAGCCACTGATTCGATTTGAGTTCCCATACACAATGATCAAGTTGAGTTTAAACAAAAAATACTCGGGCTATGTATGATTGATATTTTAAGGGATCATTTGACATGAAATTGCAACTCATTAAATCAGTACCATGTGGTGATGATTAAATAAATTAGAAAACCTAAATCAGTTTCTTTAGCTAGAGGTACTCCAGGGCCTAAAAGCCATCTATTGGAAACACGGAAGTGAACTGCTTAGATGGGGCATTTACATTACGTAGCTTATAACAGAAGGGTTCCTGGATTTGGGACCCTAAGACTTGGCTCAGACTCCAGCTCTTGATTTTGATTGATTAAATGAGGATAATAACATTTGCACAATCTATGTGCAAGGTAATTGTGAGAATCAAATGAAATAAAACAAAAAATGTTCGTTAGTTATATGAAGTAAGATAAACTCTAAATATATATATATATATTTGCAATTTAACTGTTAAAAGCCATCAGCTCTTTTCCCCTTATGTCTCCATATTGTATGGAAGTAGGTATATTCTGAAGAAAGGCTGTTTTGAGTCCCTCCAAACATTCAGTGGTGCAAAGAATCTAGGTGCAAACAAAAGTAAACTGGGAAAAAGATGGAGCCCGATGCAGAGGGAAGCTTTGGGAGGTGGACATGAGTGAACTTAGAAGGAAAGAGCTGTTTTGACTCAGGAGAGAGAAGGGCTTGTAATTTGCATTTGCTTCTACAGAAACCTGCAGAATGCTGGATGGAGGGAAGGCAGTTCCATTTTTATGTTCTAAAAACAGAACTAACCTAGACGGCTCTTGGATGTTTTTGACATTTTATTTAGTTTGGATTATTACTTTGAAAAAGACAAAACAAAGTTCTTTTGTGAGCTTTATGTGATTCAGAAAGTGCAAGCCCAAATAGTATATTCAGAAAAGGACCCACTATAAGTGGGGACAAAAGCAATTCCTTGGTGGTAAGTAAAGCAAAGCTTTGTTACGGGAATATGATCATTTTTATTGAGTCACAATACCATCTGATAAAATGATAACATTATTTTACTCATTCATCACTACTTCTGATTTTATAATTAGGAAGAAGGATATAGGACAATAAATAAAATTTCCAGGTCCTTCCTAACGATGAGTTTAGGAAGAGAGTCAAGGCTTTACTTTAAGCTGTGTATCACTCATTTTGTCTACTGTGCCTTACTATTGTTCTTAGATGTAAAATTTTCCCTTAAGAGGTTAATGGGCATAATTTGCAAGTGTTGGCAGACAGCATTCTATTGTTTGATGTTAATTACTTGAGGACAAAAGAAGTTCTTTGTTTAAAAAAGTACTTAAAATTAATTTCTTAAAATACATGTCTAGAGAAAAAGTAAATAAATTTGTAGAAACATTTTCTAGCTTTACATCCTGAAGATTATCCCAACTTTTCACAATATAAACAAATAATTACATTCGCAAGGATATTACAATATTATGCATTTCATTCAACAAATATTTATTGATCTTATTGCTCCAGACAAGAATGTGCTTATTGTGTTGTGGGTAAGACACAATTTCTGCGTTTGAGAAATTAGGGAGATCCTTCTGGTGGTATGGTAAATATTTGACCTGGTTTTTAAACAATCATCTCTAATTTTCTTTAAAAGGCAAAATCAATAGCGTTCTTATTTTTATTTTATGCTCCAGAAAGCCTTAACTTGTAAAATTAAGGAATGGTTAAAACAAGAACTCTAAATATCCTAAGAACAAACAAACAAACAACGCAAAACCCATGTAAACAGACAAACTGACTACAACCCTTAGGAAAGAAAAGCAGCTTTACAGATTCAGAGTTAAAAATCCTTTAAACCTCTCAACTCCTCTTTTTGAACATACCTAATAAACCACTAATTTCCTTTATTCCAAACTTTAGACCCAGAGTTGTTTCCTGTCCCACTACCCCCACCCACTGCTCCTTTTTTAAAAAAGCTTTCCTCAAGCATACAGGGCCACAATTTGGTGTTCATTATTTTCTAAGCATATTAGTTATCCCCTCAGGAATAAAATAACAGTAGTAGTAGTAAATTCCAGAAAGGAGAAAAGTTATTATCCATGAATGTACAAGTTACAAGAAAATAAGGAATGTGAAAAAATGTTGGATGTATTAAGTATTATGCTATGAAAAGAAAACAAGTAGAAAATGTGACATCTTAGAGGTGAACTCATCCCAAAGTATTTTTCAATGAAGAAAATTAGATAAAAAAACATTATTTAAGAACTAACAAAAATTAGTTTTCCAATAAAACTGAAATGAAAATAAAATCTACCTATATAAAAATAGAATTAAAGCTTAAATATGACACAAAGACATTTCTTTCTTGCTAAGACAGAGGACTAACCAAGATGAATGTGCTACAGAAAACTTATCTCATTTAATTCTGAAAACACAGACTGTTAGATGCATCTCCTCTTCTTTTCCCCTCACCCTACTGAGGTTTTTAACATTATGTATGTGTTTAGTGTTTCTTTCTAGTTACAAATATAATACATTGACAAGCCGTACAAGTTCAGAAAAATACAGGAAAAAAAATCCAACAACAACCTATAATCTCATCTCCAGAGGTAGCAGGAAGCACTTGGATAATGATATTACAAATCTGAGATGCTGAGTATCTTGCCAAAGATTACATAGCTATATAATGTCAGTCCTGAGATTCACTAAACTGTGGTCTGGCTCCATAGCTCAGTCTTTCCAAATAAAATTAATCAATTTATTCTCATTTCAGTGAGAAAATTAGGAGTCTTCTAACAAAGCAAAGATACACTAGTATTATTTTTTTTAAAAAGGTTCCACATCTATAAAAAGTAATTCAATTTAGAAATCACTCAGAGATGACAAATGAAGTTAAAGATAAATAATAAATTAATAGGGGGCTGGCCCCGTGGCTGAGTGGTTAAGTTCGTGCGCTCCGCTGCAGGCGGCCCAGTGTTTCGTTAGTTCGAATCCTGGGCGCGGACATGGCACTGCTCATCAAACCACGCTGAGGCAGCGTCCCACATGCCACAACTAGAAGAACCCACAACGAAGATTACACAACTATGTACCTGGGGGCTTTGGGGAGAAAAAGGAAAAAATAAAATCTTTAAAAAAAAATAATAATAATAAATTAATAGATAAACTACAGCCTCAAGAAATTCTGGACAACTTAAGAGATGTGCTCTTCAGGCGGCTTCCCCCTGATGGACTTGCCAGAATAGCTGATTCTCCATTTTCTTTGTAAAACACTACCATCCCATAATCAGCAAATGGTTAAAATAACCACACACTTCTACTCCCGCTAGCCAAATGGTATGTTTAACAACAGTTGGTTGCGTTTTCTCAAACCTGTTTGTGTTAATTATACTCACATGGCTAAATACCACACAAACCTATAAAACCTGAGAGCAAAAAAAAAAAAAAAAAAGCTGTTGTTTCCAACATACTTAGATTAAATTCTTCAAAAACACCTTTAAAAGCAACTAAAAATACTAGAAAAATAATGGCAAAACCACTGGATTTTTGCATTTGGATTGTTTCACAAGTATCTGTGAATTTTCCAATTTAAACAAAATGAAAATAAAACTCATAGCCAATGCACTAATATTTAGGTTGCCAACAAATTTATAGTGAAATCCAACACTAATTTAGCCTTTGAAATATGACTTGAAGATACACAAATAATGAGGCAATGGTATCTTAAATAAGACAAAATACCATCATTTTAAGACAAAGCAATTATGAAAAAAGGCATGAAAGACATACTGTGAATCATAATATAAAGGGGCAAAAAATGCTAAACATAAGAAATTTTTCTTTTCCTCAATTCCACATTAAAAAAAATAAAAATTTCACTAATGCATATTATTTACTAGTCTTATTAGAGAAATGAAAAAAAATACATCATTTAGACTGAATATTTTAATATGTTATCATTAACATGGATAACAGTGAAACATTTTTGGAATTAAATAGAACATATACTGAACTATAACAAGGTTTTTTTTTGGTGAGGAAGATTGTTCCTGAGCTAACATCTGTGCCAACCTTCCTCTATATTTTGTATGTGGGAGGCTGCCTCAGCATGGCTTGATGAGCGGTGTGTAGGTCTGCTCCTGGGATCTGACCCCACAAACCCCAGGCCGCTGAAGCAGAGTGCACAAACCTAACCAAGACGCCAACAGGCCAGCCCTATAAACAAATTGTTCTAAATGTGGTTTTAGAGCTTATTTTCTCCAATGCTTAAAAAATGTAAATGCTAATTTTTAGTTTCATAGAATAAATATTGCTGCTATGCTCTTTTTGAGAGGTAATACACTATAAGAGTCATGATTTTGTAGAGTAATATATTTCAATAGATTTCTTTCCCTCTCTTCTACTCCTTTCTTGTTCTTTTAAAATATAACTACAGGAATCAGAACAAGAAAGAGGTGGGCAAATGGAAACATCTTTGATTAAATCTATCATCCAAAATAGTTCCTTGAAGATGGAGTAGTACTGGTTGCAAACCTGAGTTCTTTGTTCTTTGCATTTTCCCCATGACATAAATGGTTCCTTCCAGCCATATATTTCTGTGCTTCTTTTTTCATCTGGTTAGAGTAAGTGATTTCTTTCTCCTCACTTTTATTTCTACCCAATTTATTTTCCTGCCTTTGATATGCATTTTAAAAATAAAAGAAATTATAACCATTGAACACGGAATTTTCCCTATTTCTCACCAGAAGGCAGGCAAAAAGACAAGGAGAGAAGAATCTCTCCACCATCCTTCTCCCTTCAATTCCAGTGCAGCCACTTTTTGTCAATTTGTTCTTTATTTTTTCTTTCGAACATCAACACTACTAAGTTTAAACACAGTATTTTAGGATAGTTTGAAAGGTGCTATGCATCAGTAGGAAAGAAAAAAGACAGAGTTACAGCCATGTACACAAAGATTTGTCTAAACCTGGTTAAGTACATGTCCTTACTCAATCATTCGCATAGAAGCCCCTAGTAAGGACAAGTTAACAGGACCGTCTTACATATCGTATGTCAACTCAGCAGGCTAAATGCCCATACTGATGATTAATATTGGAGATAAGGCAACTTATCCAGAAATTAATCAGAGTTTACCTCTGCTCTGTGTGTGTACACATAGGTAAATAGGTAGATGGATATCTATGTGAAAGCGTGAGAGCAAATTCAGAAGAAAAAAATTTTCTTACTCAGCTAAAAAGAGTAAATCGCCAAACGGGGCATTTTTTCTCTTCCAATGACAAATAATACTCTTTCACCTATCCCAAAATAATAATTTCTTAAATTATTGTTTAAATAATCTGCCAATATAATTTGCTGATAAAATTCGCTACTTAATGATACAGGGTAACTCATTACCACCCATAATGACGATGCGAAAATACAAAGTTTAAAAAAAGGAAGAAATACCACAGATTATAAAAGTGCCCAGTTTGTTTCACAGTCATCAACCTGCTCAATTGAATCACATCCGTCTGAGTTTAGCAGCCTAAAATTCATTCCACAGCTTGCAGTGCTGACATGGATATGATAAGACAGAAGAACAGAAACACCACTCTGAAGTAACCTAACTGAACTGCACATGTTCTGACCCTTTTTGTCCTCCCTGGAGCTTTTGCTACCTGGCAAAAGCAACTCTAAAACTGCGCTTGTATCTCCCGATCTTTGCTGTTAGCCAAGCAGAAACCTATTTCTCCCTGGGACTCGCAGCCAGAGAGGTGTTCTCTGAAGAAGACTTCTAAATGAGTGTGTGAGCTGAACTCTTACTGAACTGAATTAATTATTAACGATGCAGATGGAGCTGTCCAAATGATAAGAACAGCTCCTGACGTGTCATGATCCAAGCTTTCATTAAACCATTTCAAGCATACTAATGGTTTCCCACTGCTCATTACTTACAAGCACTTTTCTCATAGATATAATAACTCCAGTGCCTGTAGGCAAGACATTCTATAGAAAGACACAAGTAGGAAGTTTTATCTTTCATAGCATGTTATTTTTCTTCATAGGATATTAAAAATGTACACATTTAATACTACTAAGTTAAATGATTTCAATTCAGGAAAGTTGGAAATGCAAAACTACACTTTCTAGAAATATCAATAGGTAATTTTTGTTATGAGAGTACTTCTTCAAAGGGTAGTATACAATATGATTTATATTAAGATTTGTGTTTGAATTGACTTTTAAACATTCTCTATCACCAGAAGAATCTATGTAGGTAAATGAATTAATATTCAAGAAACACGTGCTGCACAATCAGATCACATCTCAATTGAGGTTACAGGCGAGATAACGTTTTACACTCCTATATCACTCTTTGTCTCAGTGTTGGGATGATTAGAGGGCAAAGCAATTGCAGGAGAAGAATTACTCCCAGGATCTGCACTGTGATTGCTACCTGCTGTTTTGTTTTGTTTTGTTTTAAGCTGGGAACACTGTTTCCAAAAGTCCTTCACATCTCAGCCTAGATGATTTGGTAGAGGGTAATGATGACAAGACTAATGTCTAACAGTAGGCTCTCACTGTAAGTAGGCAATATAAGAAAACGTCCTTTACCTCTTGTCTTAGAGGAAGCTGAGTAACTGAACACTATCTCCTTTTGCCAAGTGAAACGTTTTTTTAATACTCTAAAGTGAGTATTTATCTTCAGAGAATATAAATAGAAAATAAAACTCCAGTACAGCAGAAGTAAACACATCACACTTTTATAGACCAAATATCCCTAAAATAGCCTTTGCAATTTTCAAAGTATCAATATGTTTGGCCAAGGGCTCAGGAGAAAATCAAGGAGCCTGTGTCTCTAAGGATCCCACCTCTTCAGGTTAGCTGGTTGCCATTTTAACTCAGATAGGCTCGGGCTGTGTTAACACAAGGAAACCAAGAACAAAAACTAGGGCAACCATCTGGATTGAATACTTCTGATGAGAAATCAGCTTTCCTAGGAACACTTGAGAATGCTTTACTGGTTTGATTCATATAGGCATTCATCTCAAATTTTCATTTTGCTTTGTATAAACAGGTGGATAACAATTCATTTTAATAACAAGTACATAGACTTGAAGTAGCTTTGTTTCCTTAAACTACTAAATTTTTTTCTCAATTTTATGAAACACTAGTTAACTACAGAAATAGTAAGCTCATTTGTGTCAATTTTCTAAAGAAAAAAAAATCCTTAACAGAAATAGAAAGATATAGGCAATGTTTAAATTTATGTTTCCTTTCAATCTTACAATGGTCAATAACACCTATTTGTAACAACACAGTGCTGAAACTGAGTGAAAAGTTTTAAACAAAATACTGAAATTCAAATATTTTAGCTATATTCTTTTATTTCAACCATATTTCAAATATTTGGCTAATGGTAATGTAAGAAGCTAAAAAATACCTTAATGTCACTATACTTAACTTGTATCAAATTTATTTTAAGCTAAAATTTCTTTTTTATTAACGACTGGCACCTGAGCTAACAACTGTTGCCAATCTTCTTTTTTCTTGTTTTTTTTTTTCTTTCTTTCTGCTTTTTCTCCCCATAATCCCACCAGTACATAGTTGTATATTTTAGTTGTGGGTCCTTCTAGTTGTGGCACGTGGGACACCGCCTCAACATGGCCTGATGAGTGGTGCCACGTCCGCGCCCAGGATCCGAACCAGCAAAACCCTGGGCTGCCGTAGCGGAGCATGCAAACTTAACCACTCGGCCATGGGGCCAGCCCCTAAGCTAAAATTTCTTAAAAACTACTATTTTTATTTGGTATTTTGTCTTAAAGCAATTTTATTACTAATGAGTTTAAAATTGATTTAATATTCATTTATTAATCTAAGCTTAAAAAAATCTTTTTGAGCCCGA
Source organism: Equus asinus (assembly GCF_041296235.1). Lineage (NCBI taxonomy): Eukaryota > Metazoa > Chordata > Mammalia > Perissodactyla > Equidae > Equus > Equus asinus. The sequence continues at coordinate 18,246,947 of NC_091805.1, read as the reverse complement.
AAGAGAATTTAGGGTGTGGACATTTATTTTAAAGTACTAAACTACTATGTGGAAATTAAGATGATAAATATTCAGCTAATCTTCTTTCACTTCTGTAAAACATTCATTTAATTCATGAATGCTATACGGGCTTGGCGCAGGGCTAACATTATAGATTTTGGAGACACAACTTCCTGAACTAAAACTGTTAGCAAAAAACTCCCGCCACTCAAAAACAAAATATGCTATACATACCAGTTATTCCTTTCGAGTTATCAAAATAGTTTCAAATCATGCAATCTTAACATGGCTTTTATATAAGTATATATTTTTTTATTATGCCATGATATTTTAGCAAACTAAATTAGAAATGAGAAAAAGTATCTTTTACAGGAAAAAAGATTTTTGGAAATAGTACTAATTAGCAAGTATATAAACTCTCAATAATGGTATAATATTTCAAATGTATTATATAATTTTATCCTGTAAGCCAGACACGTTTAAAAATCTTTGAAGGCATGGATAAATTAACAATAAAGCAAACTATCCTTGTTTCAATGTATTAAATTATCCGTGTTTCATTTTAGCTGGCTAGCTAAAAATGAAGCAAGCTAAAACTGAAGCAAAAATAGAGTCAGCTTACCAGAATAATGAAGGTAACAGGTCCAATGAAACTCCATATAAAATAGTTATCAACATGAAGCCAGCAACTATTACGAAAAGAAAAGAATACATATTAAGTAGCTTCAATGGATCTTCAACATCACAAAGAAAACAGAATTCTAAGAGTCTAACCAACAAAATTATCTTTACATTTGCCTTTTAAAACTCATTTCTTAGGAGCAAGAACAATTTTAAGAATTCTGAGTTGGCTTTGATTTAACGAGTAGTAATTTATTCAACCTACTATTTTTCATTTCAGGTTTTAAATTTGATAAAGGCATATATAATTACGCTTGTATTGGGAAAACAACAAACCCACCACACTGCAATCTCTAACTTTTAAGACCTCTGACTTTACTAAAATCTTGAAACTCACTATTCCAAATTGTCTCACCATCACAAAGTTCTTATCTCAAAAGTTGCCTTTCAGATCCATAACTGAGCTAAAGTGTTTAACCCTATGGAACGAGTACAACAGACAACAAAAATGTTCAGATGTTATGTTCGCTGCAAAACAGGATAGCATAAATATAGTATCTCAAGGGAATGGATGAATACTAGAAAAAAAAATCAAACCACAGAACTCATACAGTATTAGAGTAAATGATGCATAAACTTATTAAGACAGATTTTACTTAGTGGTTCATTTTTCATATAACATTGAATCCCCACTGAATTTCTTTTATTTGTCTTTCATCATCTGTATAGTCAAAAAGCTTTCTTTAGTCCAAAGAATCTTTATGTAACTAATTTTATCAAAGGAAAAAATAAACAGAATTGGAAAGCAAATTCATGCCTCTAGCAAATAAAATCCTTAGAAACATGGCTATGTCTACCTTCTGTCACTTTCCATAAACATCTATATTTTTATAAATGAAAGACAGCGACTTATTTTAATCCTTTCAAACTGCCTGATAAAATATTATCAAAGTAAAACATATGGGATGGAATGTGCTACTGTCACAATTCAGAATGAGAGTCAGCTAGAGGGTCGGCTGCACAAAGAAAGCTAATGAAGCATTAGCTTAAAACTGAGTAGTTAAGGCTGTCAGATGCTTTAAGTTCAGAAGAATTTTTACTTAATATCTTTCTAAGGCCAGAAAGTTATTTACTTTTTCAAATTGTTTCAGGTCAATCTTTTGTGTTAAAAAGAAAGTCCATAATTTAGAATCTGCCTCGCCGGAGTACAAATCCTCTGAACCTAGAAAATTACAAAAGACTTGATTATAATTTGTGCACGGCATGCCCATTCTCTTACCAATAAAGCTTTCAGATGCTATTTTAGTCTGTCAGGGACCCTCACTGACAGCTAACAGGCTTTAAAAAATTATTCACTTGAAAAACACTCAGGTCGCTTGCAATTACTTACGCTTTTTCTGTTCCATAGCTCTTATAGTCAATAGCAGCTGAAACTCCAACCACTGTGGCAGGAAACAAGTAACCAGCAACATAGTAATATTTCTTCCTGGAATATTCACTTTCAAAAACTTCAACTAACATTAGATAGAGCTGCACACCTTCTAGGCACATCCAAGCAAAAGCGGCCAAAAAGAAAAAGTGGAGAAGTCCTGCAAATATTGGGCATGCAATCTACAAAGGAAAAGAACAAAAAGACAAAAGAGAACACATGAAAAAAACAGCCCACTCCAAAATTGTAAAATATTGCTCACTATTGTCTTTAAAGTCCATCATTAGAGTAAACAACTGCTTCTTTAAAAAACTTTTTTTTTCATAAATGGACACCCAAATTTGAAGAGGTTAATGCTTACAGAGTATAATGCTATGTGTGCTAGAAATTTCACCGCTAAAATACATTATTATTTTTAGTGAAATTAAGTGCAAATAAGAAAACATAATTTCTTTTCTAGAATTCTCCATTATTAAATCTTAGTTTCCATTTGTAGATGATTTCTTCATAAGTCTTTTAGAACAGTTGTTTCCAAATATATTATTTCTGGTTTTTCTATAACCAAATTTTAAAAATTGTCTTTAATGACAAATACCCTGGCTCTAATTATCTAACATTATTTTCTTGACATATGTGGAAAATACTAAATTCATCATTCATAGTGCAGAAATTCTTAAATTCATCCCAGTGCAGATGAATTTAGGGTGAAGCATTAACTAATTGTTAAGCTCTGTTTCTGACACCGAGACCTCAAGATGATGAATAAATTGCTTGGAATATGAAGAAATGATCACTGGGCAGAATGACTATGTAAGCAAAATGAAAATTATAAAAATAGAATCTTTTCATTTCAGTATCCCCAGCATCCTTCTATTCAAATTACATCTTAATAACAACCCCCAAAAATGCAACTGCACTTTAATACAAGAAATGACTGGGCTTTTAATTCATTACTGATTATCCTTTAATATTGCCATGTCCTATTGCCACATGGTCAAATATCAGTATCAGCATCCTGTGCACATTCACACCTGTTATAATAATTTTCAGAGATCCAAGGTCAATACCCTGAAGGAGTGCTTACCATGTATTTTGTCTTATCAATGCCTATTAGGAAAATAAATTCAGCAATGAAAAGGTTGATACAAAGGTTCTTGTGGATAGTATTACGGTCACTCTGTAGACCACGGAAAAAGCAGAAGGTGAAGATGCAAATAGCCAGGCAAACAAGGGAAATGACAATTCCCACCCAGGTGATGACCGTAAGCAGTAATTCATGAACTCCGTCTTTGTACTGAAAATAAAAAAAATGAGGATCATTAATATTCCTGCATTCCATCACCTAAAATAAGACAGCTTTCACATATGATAGCTCATCTTTTAATACTAAGCTCCCTGAATATTATTAACGTGTGTTCAAACAGGGCTCAGTACTAAAAAGAAATTTTGATCATATAACACAGGTCAGTATTATCTTGTTAACTTTTTTATATTCAAACAGTGACCTAAGAAAGTGGAAGTCTACCTAGAAAATGATGCAAGAGCCCAATCATTTCAAAAGGATGGAAATAACTACCCATAGAAACATACAGAAAATATTTATATAATAGAATAAAAGATACTTAGTTATGATTTAAAGAAATTACATTTTAATGACTTTCCAGGCTAACCCATAAGTCAAGTTTTAATTTTCTCCTTGGGTTTTTTATATTATATAGCTATGCATTGCTTAATGGCAGGGATTCGTTCTGAGAAATAAGTCGTTAAGCGATTTCGTCATTGTGTGAACATCAAGGAGTGTACTGAAGGGGAACAGAATCTGCCACTCCCAAATGTGTCTCTCTAACAGGCAGATTATTTAAGGCTGAATAATTTTAAGAAACAAAAGACTCCGAAAGTTTTTCTTGTCACCTCCCCCTTATCTGCCTAAAAGAATTCAGATAAAAAAACCTGTCTCAGGAAGCTAGCTATCACCTTAGCGTAACATGAACTAGGTGCTGGACACGGAGGAACCTAGAAAAGCCTGTTTGTTGGGCTCCCCTCTGTGTTCTTCTGTTTCTCTGTGGCCAAACACTTGTTTTCCAAACCTTTACTCCTTTTCACCTACCTGTGAATAGCCTTCCCTCCCTTTGAACTCCCTGACTCTCCCCACCCCCGACATTTTCTTTTGTCTTTAGCTGAGGATAACATTTAAGGTGAGGGCTTTGGCCATTTTGGCAAGTTATTCAGTTTCCCTGGGTTTCTCCCATGCATACATGCTTTTAAACTTTTGTTTTTCTCCTATTAACCCATCTTATGTCAATTTAATTCTTAGACTAGAAGAACCTAGAAGGGTAGAGGAAAATTTCTTCCTCCCCTACAGTACTTATACAGACGTAGACGGTATAACCTATTACACACCTAGGCTATATGGTACTAATCTTAAGGGTCTATTGTCATCTATGCGGTCCATCACGGACTGAAATGTCATTATATGGAACAAGACTGTATTTATATGCTGAGAATCCAGTACACAATAGATCTGTGAGTTTTCATGTTTTATTTCTTAAAATATTTTTATCTTCTGGCTATCATTCTCTTAATCACAAGAAGGAATACTAAGAAATATTCCAGAAGCCATTCTGACCTTTTGAAATTTGCAGTTTTGCATAGTATGCAAAGTGGTCAGAAAACTTAAAGTGCAAGTTGTAAAATCAGAGCCAAACATGCAAGATAGGGAGGGCCTGCTGAATTTCACGGCCCTCTGTCTCTTTTCTACGACCTACTGTTGTTCATTTTTAAAATCCAAAGCGCCTCTGCCCAACACCTGTCCAAAGGAGAAAAACTTAGCACAAGCTTGTAAAGCACATGATTTTGAGAAGTGACAATAAGTACAGTGCCAAGACTTCCTAAGATACATGGACAGTGTAGAAACAATTAGAAATCCACATTAGTTTGTTTGTTTTTTAGTTATGATAAGCACCCAAAGAAAGGACTATTATACAAGCTGTTTTGAATCTCCAAGGCTTCTCTCTGCTACTAATTAGAAGTGCAAATACTTACTGCAATTTCCCTGTGGGCCATGAGGATTGCAAAATTGGTTAGGTGGCTGCATGCACACGTTGTACGCGTTTTATTAGTGTCAACCAGCTTGCAGCCCTGGGTAGACCAATATCCCATCATAGTTCTCTCTGAGTAGTTCCAGAAGGAGCAGTTTGCATTGAAATAATTGTCAGGCTGGGAAATAAAATGACAAGATAAAATTAGGATTTTACAGTCTAAGATGGCAATAGCAATTGTTTAATATGTGTAAAAGGTAATTTAGATTAAACTTTGCATGTTTCGGACTATAAAGTTTTTCATCAGCAAAATTGTGGACTATGTTATCCAAGGCAGATATCTAACTTAAAAGGGGCTTTATAGTCCGAAACACTCTAAAGTGTACTCTAAATTACCAAAGACTCATTTTACACAATTACAATTTCCATCTTATGATTTTACATACTGATGGCACATTAGAATCTTTTTTTTTTTCCTTTCTGACAAAATTAGAGCCATGAATTTGTTCTGAGAAAATGCTATACAGACCAAATGTTTTAAAATCCATTTTTCCATTCTGGACCCATTTTTGTTCTAAGTGACACATTAGTGACGTCAAAGTTCAGAAAAGAGCGAATGAACTGCAGCAGACTCAAGAAGAGAATAGCTGCACAAATTTATTTTCCTTTGCCAATTCTGGAGATCCACTTGGCTATCTGTGGGCACTTATTCACTCTACTTATAACAGCAGCCAAAATTCTGCAGACAATCTTCCAACACTGTAATTATTTAAATACCAACTTGCATTCCAAGACACAGCAGAGGACTCACATCTCTTCAATCTCAGATTTTTAAAAACCCAATGCTTGATAACAATTGTGTCAAATGTCATCAGTAAAATGAAACAAGACAAAAAATTGGCCACCCTAAAAAGGCAGAGTCCTAACAGTTAAAACTAGGCTATCCTGCTGCTAAGGTAAGAGTTAATCTTCATTCTAAAACAAATTACCGTCATTTACATTTTCCTGTTGATTACTGAATCAGCTTTCATTAAGAATACACTTAAGTTCTAATAATCACTGAACCAGGCTCATTTAATTTTATGTTCACAGACTTAAATAAACTTGTGTCTCTGACCTAGTCCAACATTTGAAATTCAAATGGAAAGGTCTTTTCTTTCCTCTCTGCCATCTCCCCATTCCCCTTCTCCCATCCCCAGCTCATCAGTTTTGCTTTCCTTTCTTCCTGGTTTTATAACCTTCTACTTTCATTAGCATACGTAACTTACATCAATGTGCGGTAGGGTAAAAAGCACAGGATCTGTCAAGTATACTCGGCTGGATTCCTTATTGATTGAAACTGAAATGACGTGGGAATTCACTGCGATGGTGCTATTACGACCAATAAAGTCAGCACCCAGCTTGATGGTTGCATTTTCTGTACTAAGGAACTGTCCCAGACTCCGGTAAATGATGAACACCAACTTTGCAAGCCCTGGCAAGGTAAAAGTAATATGACTTTACAGGAAATGAGCTTATGAATAAAATAGGATACATTCAGATAAGAATAAAATGAAAAACATCCTTAAAGAATTTTAATTTAGATTAAGTTTACCGGGAAAGAGTAAAGCAATATTTTAAGTCTGCTTTTAAATGTTAAGCTGTGTTTGTTATATTAGGAGTCAAAGAAACAGCATTTTAGAATAGGGTTAACTGAACAAAAAAGCCGGCAACTTTTAAGACTCTGTTCCCTCTTACCGTTCCTGCTGTTCTGTTTGACGGTATTTGCCGAGAGCTGGATTGAGCTGCCTGCTCCTTTGATGCCCAGAGGAAACTTAAAGTCTTGGACCTGTCCTTCTGTACTGAGTACAGCAACTTCCAGAACTGGACAAGGCAAAGGATAAGGGAGGAGGCAAAAGAGGACATTCGTTAAACTACAAAGAGGCAAATGATGATTGCTTGGGAACCACTGTTTATTTTTCTCTATTTACAAAACTTACCTGTTAGATTTCAACGAAATCATGAACAAACAACTAAATTACTCCAAGAGGACTTAAACCTTGATTACTCTAAAAATTTCTGTATAATCAGTTTAACATTTTCTTCATAGTTTTATATCTTTTGTCATAAACTAATTCCAGACTTTTGGCCTCTGAATATGAATAGCATATGAATTCACAGGACACAACTTTCAAAATTTCATTTAAATCGTTAAACACAAATATTTCAAAATGATTTTTTCCTACATTAAATAACTTTTCAATGACCACTACTTGGCAGTGATAAAACTTAAATACAAAGTGTAAGTTTGAATGCGTTTATTGCACGTATACACCTATTTCTATATATACATTTTAATACACAGGATTACATAGGTCAATTTTGCACTAATAGATTTTCTCTAATTTCTAAAAGTACCGAGATCAGCACAGCATATTTATGAGAAAACGTCTGGCACTACGTTAAAATTTCCCATTAATTCTCACTAGTAACCATCAATCTTTACCTATTTAAGTTGGGCAAAAAAGGCCCCGTGTGCCAAACCTGGCCTGTCACCTGTTTTTGTAAATAATGTTTTATTGGCACACAGCTGTGCTTAGTAATTTCCACACTGTCTAAGGCTGCGTTGGTGCTACAATGCCAGTTAAATATTTGCAACTTAGACTACCTGACCTGCAAAACCTAAAATATATCTGTTTGGGACTTTATAGTCAAAATTTGCCAACCACTGCAGTGTAATTCGACATTCAAACATTCAAATCACGTAGCAAAACTAGAAAATATGTACGAAAAACAAGTCAGTATATAACATTGAGACTATCTGCCTGATCAAGAGACCAATGTTGTTTAACTTTGTTTCAAAAACATAATAGTAACACTGTCAACATAAACGTTGTCTACTGTAATTCCAATAAAGATTGCAACACTTTATATCAATATTCATTTAATTTTTAAAAAGAATGGAAATTATTGTCTCTACTAAAGTCAACTACTAATATTAGTAATTAGAATATGTCATTTTCTTGAAGAAATGAGAAATTTGTACGCCAACACACAAATGTGATGAATTCACCCACTCCCTTTCCTTTTACAAAAATGACCTTATATCATTATAGAATATAACTCTTGGATACTAATTTTTTTTTAATCTTTCACAACTTTGTTTTGTAAAAATACGTATACATTTAGCTGTAAATATGAAATAACATTGGGAGATTTTTAAACCCATCAGATGACAAATCAAGCTCCTGAGATAATGTGACTCCTAGAATTCTGTCCGAAGCAGAAGCTGGTTGAGACCCTCAGTTTACTGATCCCTGCTCAGAAAGACAGGTGGGGAAGAGCATGATCTCCTCTCCTCATACCAATTCCATGTGTGCGGGCAGGGGGTGGGGGTGGGGAGAAGAGTGACAAAATCATACATCTAATATATATCTCTCTCTTCCTTACACTGAAAGGGACTCTCAATTATTAATTATTCTTAAAACAAGACAAAGACAGGGTGAGAGAAGGAAACCCTTTGAGTTTTCATGAAATGTCCCAAATATAGATGTACATGCACAGAATTTTAACTTCATTCAACAGATATTTACTTACCAAGCTTTAATTTCATTCAACATATCTACTTATTAGAGTTTAAAAATCATGTCCATAGTAAAAAAATTGATTTGTTTGAATTAAAAAAAAAGAATCATTAATACAGATCTTAGTGGAGAATCAATAATCAACTTTATACCAATAAATAAATAAACAAACATATCAATAAATAAATAAAATTAAAAACAGAAAGAAGGGAAAACTTCCTAGAAACATAAAACTGACTAAAATAAATAAAAAACCACAAGAGTTTATGACCACTAAAGAAAATAAACTTGGGGGGGGAAGGCAAAAGGGGTGATTAGGTTCACATGTGAGGGGATGCACTATAATTAGTTTTTGGGTGGTGAACATGATGTAATCTACACAGAATTCGAAATACATTGCGATGTACATCTGAAAGCTGTATAATGTTATAATCCAGTGTTACTGCAATTAAACAAATAAAAATTGTTTTAAAAAAGAAAAGAAACTGATAGTTAAATATACACTGAATCTTAAACTGCTCCAGAAAACAGAAGAATGCTTTCCAACTCCTTTCACAAGACTTGTATAAGCCTGACGCATAATACAGCACAAGGAAAGAAATTACAGGATATTCTCACTTATTAAAAGAATGCAAAAATATTTAATAAATTACCATGCACTTTAAGTACAATATCTTGAACAAATTGAATTTATCTCAAAAAGACATATAGAAATTAATGCATTAGAAAATATATTAATGCAATTCACCAAATTAAGAAATGAAAGAAAAAATTTACAAAGAATTCAATGAATTTCAATACTCATTCAATATAAAAAATCTTTACAAAATAATAGGCATAAAAGGAAGATTCCTTGCCCAGATAAAAGTTTTGTTATCAATAAGGGTTATCTATCCAAACCTACAGCAAACAATGGCGAAAAACTCCAGAGGCAGTCCTTTTAAAGTCAGGATGCTTCCTACGCTCCCTATGACAGGTTTTATCTAGCATTGTACTAAAAGACCCAGCTAATGCAGTAATTCCAGAAAAACAAAAGGTATAAAGACTGAAAGGTAAAAGCAAACTGTTATTATTTACAGAAAATATAATTAACTATACATAGTAATCTTGAAGTAGTCTCTAGATACTATCAGAAGTAAAAGAACGTAGCAAGGCTGCAATCAGCAAAATCAATTGTGTTCCTATACATATCAAGCAACAAATCGTTAGAATATGTAATTTAAAAAGAGAGACTATTTACAACGAAAACAAATAGTGTAAGTTACCTAGGAATAAATCTAATAAAAAAAAGCACAAGCTATTAATGGGAAAAATATGGAACTTTATTAGGAGACCTAATAAATGGAGAATTAGATCATGGTTGTGGTATTTGGCAGAACTCAACAGGTAAACCTGTGGCACTTCTTTCAAAATCAATCTACAAACTCAGTCTAATTCTAACAAAAATTCGAACATTTTTTGTGTGTGTGAAACCTGACAAACTGGTTTTAAAATTCACATGGAAGAGACATGCCAAAAGCAGCCAAGGCAATTCCTCAAGGAGCTGGGTTGAAAGAATTCTTCAGATATTAATATTATTGAAACAAAAACAAAAGCAACAATGTATAACAGACATTCCCTACATGTATAGAAACTTGATATATGACAGAGGTATCATTACAAACCACTGGGGAAAAGAATGAATTATGCGCTAAAAGTACTGAAACAACAGATTATCCATATGGAAAAAAAAATCAAATTAGTTCCCTATCTTATATCATAAACAGAAATAAATTCCAGGTGTATTAAAGACATAATTGTAAAAAGGCGAAGATTTATCACTTCTAAAGAAAATGTAAGATCTTTGAAACTGCAAAGTAGAGAAAAAAATTTTCTTGAGTAAGACACCAAAAAGGAAAAAATTTGTTAAACAAGATACCAAAAGCATCAACCCTAAAAGAAAAGACTGATAAATCTGACTTTATTATCCTGTAAAACAAAAGATACCATAAACAAAGTAAAAGAAAGAATCACAGACAGAATAAGCATGTGCAAACTATATAATCAGAAAGAATTAGTGTCCGGAATGCATTATCTGCAGAAAAAATAAACAGGAAAAAGTTATGGACAACAAATTCACAGGAGAGAAAACTAAGATATCCAATAAATGCATTAAGTAATCAGAGAACTGCAAATTAAAACAATAATGTGATCAGTTCAAATCCATTAGAATGACGAAATTCACGTTAACAATAATGTGTTAGCCAAGCCGAGAGAGTGATGCTGAACAACAGTATTAGAGGTGAGAATGCAAACTGGTAAAACGACATTAGAAAGCATTCTGGCAATCATTAGTAAAGCTGAAGATGAGCATGCTCTATCACTCAAGAATTCTATTTCTAGGTGTGTGTGTATGTGCACACATTTAAAAGGCGCACACATAGCAAGAAGACATACAAAAGAACTTTCACTGCAATTTTTCTTACATCAGCAAAAAAGTGTAAGCCACTAAAATACCTATCACTGGCACAGTTCAATAACTGTGGTGTATTCTTAGATCAAAAAAATGAACTAGAGATGCACATATCAACATGCAGAAAGAACAAAAAATATAATGGTAGGAAATAATTATACAATTGTAGTGTGAAATCATTAGAGTAAAAACATGAACAGTAACTGTTAAATGTACCTATCTGTAGACCAAATGGTTACCCCGCTTCTTGATGGGATCAGGAAGGAGGGGACTCAGAGGACTTATACACTATCTCTAACTATTTCTTTCCCCCAAATCTGAAGTGAATGTGGTAAAATACTAAGATATAGCTCAGCTGGGTGATTGGAAAACAGAAGTTTATGATATTCTCTATATTTTCCATGCGCCTGAAACAATATATGCCTGAAAGTGAATACACTTGACTCACAGGAGAGCCACCCAGAGCCTCACTCACAGCCAGTGCTGGAGATAGGGTTTTAATATATTTCTCTGTCCTTGTATTTTTCAAATTCATCACAAAGTAGTGGTTGCAATGAGAAGAAAGGGGAAGAAAAGAAAGAGAGCATATAGGGAAAACTATGACCTCTGCCAGGAGACCTGTGACACTATAGGCTCCATCAGCCTGCGTCCTGGGGTAAAAACAACAGGGAGCAGCCTTAAGACACAGAAAGCAGAGCCAAGGCCAAGCCTTGATGGTGAAGAGCACAAGCCTTTGCTGTTGTGATGTTTTTGTGATCTCAACGTAATTAAGTCTAAATTGATGGATACAATCATGTTGGCTGCTAAGTCCACTGCGAAAATAAATGATAGGAAATTTTATAATGAATGGATAGATCAGGCTGATAATACCTAAACCAGTTAATCAATCATAAAATCAAAATGAAAAGACAATCAAACATCATGGGCCTCTGTCATATGATGTGATAGAAAGTTCTTGGGGGTTGTGGGCGGGGGGGGGGGCTTAAACCTGACCTGATGAAGCCTTTAGATCTAATTATCAGTATTTATCAGTTAGGGTAAAATGATATAGTGGGAATGAAATGAGCCAAATCCAGAATGTGGGAAATTCTACAGCACAAATTAGCCACCCAAGTTCTCTAACAAAAATGAAAAAAGCTTAAAAAAAACCAAGATGTACAGAGAAATGACTTTTAATTGAAAGATTCTCCAGTGATATCTCAATCAAATGTATACCATAGACTTGTTTGATTCCTGGTTAAAACAAATTAAGTACTAACGAATTCACAAAAATCAAGTAAATTTAAACACATTTTTGTTATATTTTGAACCTACTTTTGTTAATTTTTTAAAATGTGACAATGGCATTGTGTTTTCTTTTAAAAAATATGGGATACATATTATTTATAGTGATAATAATACAATATTAGGATTTGCCTTAAAATAATATGATGGTGAGAGGAATAAGTGAAACAGATTTGCTGAACGGTGTTGAAGCTGGGTAACGAGGATTTATTTTTTACCAAAATTAAAAACTTCTGCTCTTCTCAAGATATCATGAGGAAAATTTTTCTAAAAAGTCACATACTGAGGGAAAACACTCAGAGTCCATATAGCCAACAAAAGACTTACATTGGGAATATATAAAGAATCTTTATAACTCATTAATAAAAAGACAACTCAATTAAAAATGGGCAAAATCTATGGACATCCCATGAAAAGAAGTATGAATGGCCAATAAGCACATGAAAAGTGGAACTCTTATCAGCTAAATGTAACTCAGAAATGATACAAATGCAAAATAAAACCGAAATGAGATGACACTGCAAACCACTCAAATGGCTAAAATTAAAGAGACTGACAATCCTAAGTGTTGATGAGGATGTGGAGCAACCAGAACTCTCATTGCCTGTTAGGAGTATAAAATGGTACATGCACTTGGGGAAAAAGTAGCTTTACTAAGAAACTGGAAACAATCGAAAAGTGGAAACAACTTAAATGTCTAGTAAGTGAGTAAATAGACAAATATGGTGTGTCCTTATAATGGAATGCTACTTAGCAAGAAAAAGGACTGAACTACTGATGCTTGCACAAACACAGCTGAATTTCAGAAACATTATTCTGTGTAAAAGAAGATCAAAGAGTACATATTGTATGATTCCATTCAACTGAAGGTCTAGAAAAAGCAAAACTATAGTGACAGAAAACAGATCATTGATTGCCTGGGGCTAGTGGTATGAGGAGACTGACTGCAAAGGACCTTTTTGAGGTGACAGCAGTGTTGACTGTGCTCTTGGTCATATGGGTGTATATTTGCCAAAAAGTATCAAACTGCACACCTGACACAGCTGCTCTTACCATATACAAATTATACCTCAAAGTTGATTTTAAAAAGCTATAATCAGATATAGTTATAACATATAATTATACCATTTTTATGAGGTCATGTATTATAAGGATAAATCAAACAAAAAAGTAAAACTAAGGATTCAAGGAGAAATCACTAAGGAGGAAAACCAAATTGTCTTAATAACCTAAGATATTATAGCCATGCCCTAAATTTAGATAAGAGCTTCAAGAGTTTGAAGATGTAAAGGGATAATGGGCTACTTTAGTCCTCATGTCTGAAAAGAGAACAAGTCCCAGGAAAAAGGTGAATGTTTTCCTCATACTAAGTTACAGGTGATATTTGTCATAAAATTGTTTATGTCTTAGAAATAAAAAAGACAACTATATTAGAACATTTAAAGTGATTTTTATATTGGTAATTCTTAGGTAATCAATAGAAGCATATATTAAGTTCAGGGTATTATTTTTCAGAAGTCAGTAAAATGTATACTACATTCTACAAGAATTTCTACCCGTAATGTTCTTTTTAAAATAAAAAATAAAAAAAAAACATGAAGAATAATCCTTTAGAACTCTGAAAACACTAGTATTAGGAAAAATATATTCCTGGACATTTAAATTTTCAGACTATGTCTCAAACTGGAATAAAATATCTTATGTCTTCTGAATATATGAGGCTGATGGGAGCATAGAATGTCAACCTGGCCCATCAAATTTTCTTGCATAAGAGGGAAATTTTAGGGTTTTTGCTTTTAAAATAGGCTTTAGAAGATTTAGAAAACAAATTGAGGTCACAATACACCACTTCAAATAATACTTTCTATGATTCATCCTCTAAGATAATCAAGTCTACACTCCTTTACCCTTCCAGGTTCATCGCTGGAAACATTTGAGAATTGTTTAATGTACATCTTAAGAATTTTATTACACTGGTAAATAAATTAACCTTACACCTTAGACAGAAAGGGGATGCTTTCTTCATTTTGTTACAAGGAAGACTATGGTAAAGAATCATTTTCCTTATGACTGTGATCCCAGATCATGGCAAGCCAAAGTATTTTGATTTCATTTAATTTGAAGTTATGGAGTTATCATTCCCAAATCTTACAGTAAATAAAAACATATGATTTTAATAATAATTTCTCTAAAACTTCGGTTATTTAAAATACACTTAAAGTTCTGAATTTAAATTCAGTTACCATAATCTGATTAATGTCTATTTCTTCCATACACCTGTCTTTTCTGTGTTTTTTAATATAAAGTCTCATGATTTAGGCAGGTACAACAAGACTTCAGTAAATATCTGCTGCTCCAGTGCTCTCTTTTGGTGTAAGAGTAGTCTGTGTTCCCTCTTGGGGTTTTTTACGTTTATGCTTGGGCAACATTTTTACTTTACTAGACACTAGAAATTTCATCCAAGCTCAACAATAACCAACAATTCTAAACCAGTCAGGCCTAAATTAACATAATTTTACTGTACTTAGAGTACTTCTTTCAAATATCATCAAAAGTAAATTCCTATCTCTCATTTCTAGCATTTAAATTCTAAATTATACTTCAAAATTATCCGCAGCTATTTTGCAATCTATGAAGCATGGATATTCTGCACTATGGGAGATGTAGTTCACTGACCACATTTTCACCTGAAGGCAGCTGTTTAATATAAAGATTTGGTTCAAATTCTGTGTGCCTAAAAGATTTGGAGAAAACGTTTCAGAAAATGACTTAAATTTATTAGGAACAGAGTATATAAAATGGAAAAGCATTTCCCACAGTTCCATAACGAGCACTTTCATTACTTAAGCAATCCATATTCTGGCATGTAAGTACTCTTAACACTTTTTCCCTTAATGATTTTTCAGTTGGGGAAAAAAAAATCCACATAAAACCAACTTTTAAAAAATATAGAATAGATTTTGGCTTTTGCATTAATTTTATGAGGTGTGCTCAATAATATCTCTTGTTAACAGACAAAAATAATTTGACAAAATAGAAGTCTGGCACTGGGAAATAACAGATTCAGAATGGGAATATCATTCCTTTAAACATCTATCTTCTAAATAAAAATGAAAACTGACAATAGATTCACTTACCAATATTTTCTGTGGGCATTGAGACTCTGGTTGGTTCTACCAGATTGTCAGCCAGGACAAAAGCTCCTTCTTCCAAGGTATCAAGTAACATTGTTGCTGTATGTGCTTGTTCAGAAGAATTCATGTGTTTCCATGATTCCAAAGCTTCAGGTCTCAGAAGGTTGTCCACTGTGTCAACAATTGCCTGCATCCATTTGAAAACTATCATCAGTTTTGACTGCTTCTAGTTCCACGGTGATTTTCAATCATTGACTAGTGACAATTGTAATATTTATCTGTCCTGATGATTTACTCTTTATTTCAAGACGGAAGAACACCTGGACAACATATATCTGGCCAATTTAAAATATACCTTACAATTTGAAAATAGGACTAACTGAAGATTAGTAGACTGCTATTTGATTATCAAGACTAAGTGTAAAAAGATGGCTTGTTTCTGTTTATCTAATCATATCTCAATTACTGAAGAGAAATACAACCAGCGTCAGCCCTTAATCTGAGCTATTACTCTTACATGCATGGTCACTCCTACTTATAATCTCAAGACTTCAATGTTCTAAATAGAAAACACTGACATCTCCGGAGTAGCCTAATATTATTTATGCTCAAAAATTAAACCATATTCTTTTTTGGAACCTGAACTAAAAAATAACCAAAACTGTGCTCTATAACATTGTCTATTTATTACCATTGGGGGAAAAAACAAGATGATTTCAAAGTTTATAAATTATCTGAGAGTATATTGAGAGTACACTTTAATTCATAAACAATCAGTTTTTAAATCAAGAGAACAATCAAAATATTTAAAGCCTATAACAATAATTTAATGAAAGCAGAAAAGCAGAATCAAGTCTTCATAAACATCCAAATTGTAAATATTATATATGTAGGTTTAGTTTATCATGCAAAATAACATTAAATAAAAATATAACCCAGTCAGTTAAGCAATTGAAGACAGGCTTTTGTACTGATACTTACTGTAGCTGTATACTGACTATGGCTTGGATAGCTGAAATCACTAAGTTTATTTACTCTAGCCCATCTCCCTAGTCATAATGTGTCATTAAGCCCATATATACCTGGTTTTGATCTACTGGTAATCACTGAGGAAAAAAGAACATACATTGTTCAAAGAACAGCAACAAAAATTGCCAGTTTGAGGTCCCATACTGAAATAAGCAGGAGGAAAAGTTGTTTGAGACTACTGTCAGAGTAAGATTAATTAGCTTAATCCATCTTAATATCCTCCTTCTGTCTGCCATGTGAGCCACCACGACCTTCCTGGCAGGTGGAAGATACTTCCAAGTGGTGTTCAAGTCCTTTTTCTCTCTCTAATGGGAGACAGAATAGTCAAAATGCTCACACTGACGCTGCTGCAGCCATTAAGTAGAGTGGAACAGAAATTGGTCTGTTGAGGCCACATTCATTAGTCATCAAGAAATACAGACCAGAGCCTCTAATCTCAGTTACAAATGAATCCTCTGTCACAAAGCGCGAACGCACTTCATTTGCATAGGGTAAGTCAGCTTCTGATTTGTAATTTAAGGAGTTTTATTAGTCTTATCTGAACAGAGAAGCTCATTTGAGACATACTGAAAATGACACTGGTCAGAAATTAAGGTCATGCTGAAATTTACTATGTATACACATAATTCGCTGACGGCATGCTTTTATTAATTTGAAACACTCCTTATTTATTACCATTTGTACTTTTCTAGGAGAATCAAAATGATCATTAGCCTAATCATACTCCTAAAGTAGCCTCTCCCTGCCAAAGAAAAAAAGCTATTTTTTCCCACTGAGATGTTATGTCCCGGGCAACATACCAATTATTACATTTCACACATTAACTAATACCTCAAAGGTGAAGTGAAAATTCCAGTATGACAAATTCTGCACACTTCAGCAGTTATTTCTTTGCCCCTATTAAACAGGCTAAAAAGGACTTCTAGAATATTACCACCTAAGAACTCACTTTCTCACCACCTTTTCTTGTCAAGTTCTCAGGTCCAACAACATATGTTACTCTCTAGTGAGAATGTCATTCTTTTTTTCTAGACCTTGCCAACCAAAATTGGTGACGTCACGGCTTTTGAATAACCTTGATTCTACAAAACTACAAAGTTCTTTTGTTTTGTCGTTATACCTATATGGCCTAGATTGACTTACTAGGGATATGGTCCCCAGACGACTAAGGTTAGAAAATAACTATCCCCCTGAAAGGAAATTCTAAAATTCACAGAATACAACAAAATGCAATCTAGTATTATTATTTTGATCCATCACACAGAACTAGCATGGCGTAATTCCACTGTCAGCCCCTCCGTGTTTCCCACTACTTGGATTACCAGGAAGGAAAACTGGCTGGAGTGGACAAGGATTCTGAGCCAAAGAGTGGCTTTCTGTTCCCATCAACCTGATAAAAACCAATATAGAACATACATTGATAGCACTGTCATATTACGTATATTTCATTTCTAGTAACCCAACCCATAGTAACGTATCAACCTGAGTCTAGAAATGACTCCTAAAAATTTCAGGACAAAGCCTGTTTTAAGAAGACACCACAGAAATAAGAAAGCAGGGGCTGTTTCATGCACATACATCATGACTGTACAGTCTTTGATATGATAAACTGCCAAGAGTATATCATAGCTGTTTTACTCAGGTTGTTTTGTAATCCACAGAGATGACAACAGGAACCAAAGACTATAAGATTATTTTCCAATTCAGAGGATATTTCATTAAAATTCTTGTACGTTTGGATGAATAGAAAAAAAACCAGCAAAAATTATAAAAATAAATGATTTGCTTATTCTGAGATTAATATACCTGTGAAAAGCCAACATTTGTACAGCTGATATGGGGCACATTATATAATTATCAAAGACTGAAATACATTGGATCATGCAGCAAGATGACAGAGCGTGGCAGGTAGCTGAAGGAGGGAGAAAGCAGGGTGACAGCACAGGAGAGATACCTTAAGGTAAGCCCTGCATGTCTTCTCTCGTTTTTGGAGCTTTTTAGTAAAAGAAAAGAAAATCAGAGGTTAGATTTTATCTGTTGAAAATGAGAAAAGAAAAAAATCCTCAAAACTTCATGTTCCTGAGCTCTAAGTTTATTATGCATGGTAGTCCTCTGGATTTTTCTGAGTCGACACTGACTGCCAAAATTGTGTATTTATGGTTTTTAGCTATATTTTGCTGAGCATACTAATCCAAAGTATCTTGATAAAACTAGAGACAAAATATGTGGTTAAAAGAAAAAAAAAGACTATTTTTAACCCTATGAAACCATATTAGCCACAAATCAATTTCATATAAATACTTATTTTATAGTATGGTTAAAATAATTACCAAATTTTTGTCATAATAGGAAAAATTAATAGCATTAATACGCTGTACTCCTAGAGAGGGAAACTTGACCTTCCCCCAAACCTGCATTGAAAACAGTATTTCAGTGGCTAATATTCCTATGTGCCTTACAATTCTGCTGCAACCATAAGAGTTGAATGTGTTAGCACACAAAGTTTATGAGTTGTTAACACATCTCTCCAAGTGCAGACGATGCCTTCTAACGAGAGAGTCCTGACCACAATCAGGCTGATGAAGTTTGGCACCAACTAAGATCTCCTTCAGGTAATTAATTTTTTTTTTTTTTGCCACGTTGCTCCTTTCTCAACTGTAATTCTTTCCTAGGAAATGAACCAAATTAGAAATTTTGTTTCTAAGTGTATGTCAAGGGGGCCAGAGGTTTGGCAGTCAACTGCTGGAAGAATCAAGAGCTGCCATACAAAATGTCTAATTGAAAAATCACAGAAAATTTCTACCTACCTTGTTATAACTCCGTCCAGCTGAATCCTTTTCACTAGGTTTCAGTTCCTGCAGCTGTGCATCTAGAATGTCCACCAACTGCTCCATCAATCTCACAGAAGAACTCACATCCCCAGCAAATACCGGCCCTTTGGTATGTTTAGCCAGTTCATTGGCAAGGCTAGCAGCATTTTCTCCACTTCTGATCTGAAATGGCAATTTACATTATCTCTGTAAGATTTCTTGTTCTGTTTGTGGCTTCTTGTTTCTTCTCCTAGTATCTTTGTTGTGGTGAAAAAAATATTTGCAAATATGTCAAAATCTGCAACTAATTGAGAACAATAACTTTCTCTTCATTTCAGATGATTAAAGGTTCTTAAATCCTCAACACACAAAAGAAATTCTTAACCAGACATTTAAAAGAAACAAAAGGGAAAAGGAAAACCAGAAATCCTTTTTAAAATTTTTCAGACAGTTCTCATTTTACTGCAACCATTTTAAACTGCTATTTAAAAATCTTACTTATTTATTCCAATGATCCAGAAATTTAAACTGGAATGTAATCAGTATGATACTGAGGGTTATTATCTACTGCTTGCCTTTCAGAGAGGTGGATGGAGAAGGAGAGACTAAAATGTCACTGCATTACAATGTAATACTAAAGTTACAATGCCTTTTAAAGTCATTTTTACTTATTCTACCATAATCATCTGCGATATAAACATCTGCTTGCATTCTGTGGCTTCAGTTGCAAACTTAATGATATTTGATTTATTAGGCCAATGTACTATTTGTCTTACAAACATCAAAAGAAAGAGAACAAACTAAATATGAATGAAATTAAGCAAGTATGTACTCAGTAAAAAGCTTAACATAGAAAACAGAATGCCCCAAAACATATGTGACTTTGAATAAGTAGTTTTCAGACAAAACTATGCATAATGTTTTACTTTCATACTGAACAAAGAGCATTGAAGCTGGTTTTAACATACAAAGCTAAATTATTTATGTTAGACGTCAAAGCCCTTAATCACCAATGTGCATCATATTCAAAGGTTCCAACCAACCTTCTGAGCCAGCTGATTCACCCAGTGTGAGGTACAGTTGCTAAGATCGGGGCCCTTAGGGTTCCATGTTCCAGTGGAAACCATGCAGAGATACGAGGCAGTTCCTACAACAGATGTAGAAAACAACAGTGAAATTGAAACCATTTTTCTGCATGCATTCGGGAAAAGAGCGATGATGATCCTACTCCGCTTGTTAAATTTTGAATAAACACTAATGGAAGTGGTTGACAATAACTGACAAAAAGTCGGGTGTAATGTGCATTATAAACAGTAAATATAAAGTCAGCATAGAAATAACAGACATTTACAGCAAACAAACAAAAAGCCCTTGATTTTCTTGGGACTCATCCAAAATGATACTTGTGATGAGAAAGACAGCTGTAAGGAAGCCTCATAGAGTCTACAGGCAAAAATCTCGGGCCTGACCGAAGTCTTTAGGAGGGAGAAGTAATTCAGTGCCTGATCTTAAATGACTTTTACAGTTTAAAAACCTTTGTCTACAGGTACTATAGGAAAAAAGTAACAAAAATAATAACAAAGTGAGCTATTGTAAATCTCTCTCTTTCCCCAAATAAAATCACTTCAGTGTAATTCAGAACCTACTGACTCAACGTGAAAATGTATGTATGGAATTTTACAGGAAATACCTCTTGTTCCCTTGGGACACGGTCTTTCAACCATCATTCCCCTTTGTGTCTGAGGCCACCTTATCCCCTTCGCGTCTAATGCTTCGCAGAATCTCTCTGGCAGGGGAAAAATATTTGTTACAGGAGGAATTTTGGTTGTAGAAACTGCTGGAGGTGGTTTTGTCCCTTTGCTTCCTTCCTGTGATGCAGCTACAGTTGTGCTCATGGGGCCTTTCTGTGAAGTAGTGCTTGTGGTTGATACTGTGGTTTTGAACAGCTCAGCTGAAGAAGTTATTGTCACAGCTGTGGTAGGCACTATGGAAAAAAGATGAGCAGGTTAATCTCCAACACACACTCGCACTCACACACAGGCACACACATGAATGTGTGCACACGCACACAAAACCCCTACCATCCAACCACCCCAAATCCAACACAATAAGAATTCCTGAGAACATCAGTAGGCTGGGAGGAAGAGTAAATCTCTTCATTTATCCCAATTTATTCATTTTGTTGGCTAAGCGATGGAAGTCTAGGCTTTACTACAGATGTTGCTGTGTGCCTCTGTGTTAGTTTACTTCTCAATTAAATATTTGATAATATAGTTCAGGTATAATTTCATCAAATATCATCTAACAGGAAATGAAGGACAGTTTTACATAAAGTTTCAATGTACATACCAAATACATTCTGTCAACACTAAATAATTTAGAAAAATTCTTCTCTTATATAAACCCATACTCTATAAACAACGAAATCAAAGTATCAACAAAAGTCTGATAATTATATATAATTAGAACAATAGAAAATTTAAAGTCACCCACTCTACATCTTGCAGGAAAATAAATACTGTGACATCTTTCCACCCAGCAGCCATTCTTGCTTGAGAGATTTTTGAGCATGCCTGATTAGATCCAAACAGAAGATAAGCTTGGCATGCTTATGCTGTTTTAGTAAGAAAACATCTGAGGCTTCCTGCGGCATCTTTACTTTTGAAAACGCAGGTATGAAAAAGCAACTAGTTCCGGTCAGAGGTTACAATTCAACCTCTTATCAAGATAACAGGTTAGACCAAATCATGCATAATTCGAAACCAACCCTACACAGCTGCCTGACACTTAAGAGAGAGTATAAAAGGAACAACAGTTACACATTTAAAGGCGGAAACATAAAAAGAAATTTTTTAAAAGGTTATTTTTGACTTCCAACATTACTTTCAAACTGTTAAATCCACTAGGTTAAAAAAATAATGGAGCTTAATGTTTCTTTCATTAATTACCATTTAACTGGTTTAAACAACAAATTCTGTCAGTAAAACTTTAATGCTATCATTTAAAATCTGTTAGGTGATCACACTAAAGTTTATCAACATTTAGAGGTTACTGGCTCTTAAAACCTTACACGTATGATGCCTTAAATTTAAACCATTCAAGTATAGCAAGTTAAAATAACTATTGTTTTCAAGTAACATAAAAACATTAACTTATTTTATGCCTTCTCTGCACATAAGAAACAAACCAGAACATTAAAACTTACTAGAAAACAAGTTCACATTATCACTAATATGTTTACTATTTCAAGTTCTGGCCCATAGTTGTTTATATAATTCTGACACTACTGACAAAATATGCTAAGTTTATCAAAAAAAGCAGTGTGCACTTGTTTCTAGTTTTTAGTAGTAACAAACTTCTTGTTATCAATAAGTGCACCACACACTTTCTAAACCTTTTTTCCTGGTATCTCAAGAGAAACTTCCTAAGCATGTGTTTTATTTCCAGGGCAGAATTTATTGACCATATGAGAGATGCCTGTGTACATTAGTCAAACATCATGCCCAGCCAGCTGCTGCAGAAACCTATTCAAACCTGTCTGTCTTTTTCTGTAAAGCACTTGCCTGACATCTTGTTAAACCTCTGTAATTTTCTTTTGATTACAATGCAGCCAAGCTTTCAGTGCTTTCTCAATTAACATTTGTCAAAAGCATCACAATCTTTTGCAGAAGTGTCAAACGACGCTGCTGAATCAAATCTTAAAGGGGAGTGGGGAATCAGAGCGAGCAGAGCAAAGGGCAGAGCAAAACGGTTGAGCGCTGCAGCATCTTACAGATCTCTCAACGCTGTACTAATTAGTACATATTTAATCACTGAAATATGTATTAACAAGACTATAGCTAGTGATCTGTTAGCTAAGCATCAGTAAAGAGTCATAGTAGGGAATAAAATGACATCTACTAAATGCACAAAGTTTCATGCGACATTCTATAGCCTATTTCCATGTGTTTTGACAATATACTTCCATAGGTTTTCTTTCACCTTTTGTTCATCAAAAGAAGTTTAAAGGGAATCAACACATTCTTCAAAGATAAATCAATGAAATACAGGGCTATCATAACAATAAACACGGAAGCAAACTTTAAGAGGCAAAATTAAACCCTTTTGGAGGACAACGAGAATTTCTGGGATTTTGCAAGGCTGAAGTTTAGCAACTTCAAGAAAAGTAATTTTTTTCTAACGTTGAAGGTAGAAATACAGGGGTATTTCTAAAAATTAACGTTTCTTTCTATAAGTAAAGACAAGTTCCAACAGGGCATCTGCTAATGATAAAAGCTTACACTTACTCATCAGCATTTATGTAGCAGATGCTATGCTAATCACCATTCACGGATCATCGGATCATCCTATTTAATCCTTACCACACCCCATGAAGTAGACACTATGATTATCTTCCTTTTACAGAGGAGGAAACTGAGCCATGGAGAAAGTTAAGCAATGTGTTCAAAGTCATTTATCCATACTCTTAAATGTTATGATCTTATTTTTCTAGATAAAAGATTTTCAGAGACTCTGGAATATGCCTTCCCACAAAGCAATATACTCCTTTTTTGGAGTATTTAACTGACACTGTGTTCTGTGAAAATCTCTAAAAGAAGAAAAGATTTGGGAAGATAACATAAAATACAAGAGCAACAAATAATAAAAAATTTCATAATGAAACTTATGTGGCAAAAGGTTTAAAACTCAAGAATACCCTATAAATGGTAATAGAAAACGCAGAGACTCACAAGAATTGTATCTCAAATCAAACCCTATTTTATAGAGCTCTATCCCAGCGTTATCAGGATGCCATATTAAACATCCAGATTAACTCATTTAGTATTCTGCCTACCATTTATCATTTGAGTACAAAGACCTAGAAACAGTGCTAATAAAATGCTAATAAACATATTTAATGGGTACTCATAAAGATTTTTGACAAACACATACAGAATGGTTCAATTTACTATGGTAGCATTTACTAAGAACTTGCTATTTATTACCAGCCTTTTCCTGCATGAAAAGATTTAAAGACAATATCCATTTATGCTAGGGGTAGTATTCCCCTCACCCGGGTCAAAGAACTCAGCTATTGTTCACTGAAGGAACATAAGTTAGAGTCAGTCTGCAGCCTGGTAAGGCAAAAATGTGTATTCACTAAATTTACCTTTATTCAATGTCTAAAACCAATGATCATCTTTTATCAAGCATTCATTACCAATGGAAAGATGTTTCAATAAATATGTATTTCAACCTAAACACTTCCTAAATAAATAAACTTAACTAGCTCTCTTGATAAAAATTTTCTCTCCCATTATTGAAATGTCATACTTCATAATTACTGTAAGACACATATTTAGGAACTGTCAAAACCCAAGACAATATTTTTCCGACATATCTGGGATACTACATCTGTAGACAGATTAAGCAAACATAACATAATTCAGATTAAGAAATAGGAAAGAGTTAAAATACGACTGAAAAGGTTTTTCCCAAGCTCACTCTAGACAGGGAGAAGGTGAAAGGAAAAACAGATCTAGTTCAGGGGAATGGAGCAGATTAACTATGCAGAGATCACATAAAGCTAAGAATTCAAAGAAAAAAAAGATGTATTTGAAAACTATGATCAGGGCAAAAAAAATAAAATGCTTGCCCTGTTAAGGAATAAAAAGGTTTGGATTTATAAATGGGAAAAGTATTGAAGCTAATACACATAGGAAACAGTCCACAATAAAAAATGAAAGAAATGGATAATTTTACAGCACAACGTACACCTAGGCCTCAAACATGGTAACAAATCCAGTACCTAAGACTTTATGAATTTCAGCCAAACCAGTCAATCACTGTCTTATGACAGGCAAAGACCTGATTTCTCTGATTGCTCTATTGTATCAGTTTCTCGGATCTTGCTTCTGGAAAGCTGACAGTGGCTTATTGGTTTGACCTAAATTGATGGGCTAGAATAGTTCTACAAGGCCCCATCTACATGCACATAGATAACAACACACATCTTGGACGAGAGAGACAGGAGTCTTTAAAAGCCTAGGAAGATAAATTACAAGGAGAGAGAGAATAAGAAAATACGGTTCAAACAAGCAGCAAGAGAAATTTAGGTCATATAAAACTTTTTACCACTAAGGGTTTAATAAGGGTCAATATGAATTTTCACTTTCTGGGAATATTTAAGAATGGCTAACTATTTTGGATAACAAAATACAGTTGTAGGAATACAGTTATCAAATATGTCTAAGTTTCTCATTTTCAAAGCTGGTAACTGCTTTTTCCAAAAAGCATCTAAATTATCAAAGACTTTTTCATCTGAAACGGATCAAATTATTTACTAGAATATAAGCCACATGTGGAAAATGACATTATTATTCATCCTGTATTCAGCGAAGGTACTTTGTGACAAGTAGATGGGGCAATGATCCTTTTTGAATTGAATCTGTATGCAACTTTATTCATAACACTTCACGTGTTGTTTGATTATGAATTTGCATTTCTAAAAGTATTTTCCTTTTTTTTCTAACAGAGGGGAAGAGATTTACTGACACCCAAGACAAATGCATAACAGCTGTAAGGGTAAAACAGGTTACAAAAAAAGGTTAACACAGGGATCATTACAACGTCAAAATCTATCATTTCCTGAAGTTTGCCTTAGACAAACCTATAGGATAAAGGAAAAGGATGGTACTAGTTTTTAGGAAAACAAGTGAGATAACAAGAAACATTCCAAATTGATGAGCTCATGAGAAAAAAGCTAAGTCTAAATTTAAAAATAAATGATTCTAAGATACTATCCATAAAGATTTTTACACCCTAGAAGATTTAATTGTTGAAAATTTAACAATGGGACATTTCTGGTGTAATTTTAAGCCAAAAAATTCTAGCCATCCATGAATTAGAGAAAAAGGGGCCTTGCGTTAAGTTGCTATGTCATTATTGCTCTTATTTTATGAACAAAAATCACTTATTTTGGTATTCTATAATGACTCAAATTAGAAATTCAACTACAAAAGGGTGTGAGTTCTGCTTTTAAGGTCCCGGTCTTATGACAATATTTAGAATTTTCAGTAACAGTATATCTTAAAACATGTGTGGGTATACGTAATCATGTCTAAGTGTGTGGATGTGTATTGCTTTAACAGAAGAAAAAAATTATTAATTTCTTTTCTACCTTGTTGAAGAGATTGATTCAATCATTTTAAAGAACTTTCTGCTTCCTAAAATTTTGAAGTAACTCAGTAATCTGAAAACTCCAATTAACTCAGTAAATGGAAACATTAATTCAGATCTTTAAAACACAAATGTTATTGTTCAAACAGAAAATACATATAATTAGTGCAAGCTCTATAATAATATATTAATAGGTTACTCTTTTACCATAAGGATGAAGTAATCTTGTTTTAATCAAATATTCATTTAATTTACTCTCAAAAATTGTTTCCCACAGAATTGAATTCACTTGATTAACTAAAATATTTTTCCAAAGATTTAGCATTACTTTCTAAAATAATGATCTTCCATAAAGAAACCTAAAGAGAACATAAATCAAAAATCTTAGCAGACCCCTCTTCATAAATCATCACTTGGGATCATTTAATGCTTAGTCCATACGTGATAGTTAAAGTCACAGAAATATTTACTTAAAACCATCACTAATTTATCAGGAAACAAAAATGCGTAATTTTACATGATGATCTAGGAAGATGTTGCATGACTCCCTCTCCAACCCGAGAGCAGATGCCAAAACTTCAGAACACTTACGCCTGGCATTGTACATCAAGCCTAGCAATTCTCCTGGGGCCTCCTCACACACATTTGCCTTAACCACTGGCGCCAAGGAGTTAAAAGGTCTGCACATAGATGGTAATCAATTTAGAAGTCAGGGAAGAAAAGAACAAAAAGAAAGCTAACAGGTTTGTGAGTTGGTCTTGTATTTTTAGCAATGAAAAACTAAACTGACCAATGATGCTACACTTTTTTGAAGTCAACATTTAAGTGAAGAAATTCAGAAAAAGAAAATTGGACCAAAATAAGGCTAAAATGCACACATTTTGTGACAACATGAAATGCCACAACGTTATCATTTAAGCTTTAGCTGTGAAACAATGAAGAAAATAATCAGCAAAAGGACGCCAAGTCTTTCAAAAGTAAGCTGTTCACAAAAGACATAAGCATTAGCAAGGAAACATTCTTACCTTGGGCAGGATCAGGTGGACCAAACTCCAGAGAATATCGTAAAATGAAGTTATTGTTCCACACGTAGAGTTGGTTATCTCTAGGATTGTAATCCACTGCAGCAATATACTGGTACTGGTTGGGAAAGGGGACATCTACATATTCTCCTCGGTTTAATCGGGTATTGTAAATGTAATCAATTGCATTCTTGCCTGTTTCACTCTCATTGTCTTGATAAACTGACCTGACCACATAGAGGACTCCGCAGATCATAAAAGCATTTGAGGCAGCACGTTTGTCATAGACAGTCTCCCACGTTGCTTCAAATCGAAGAGTGTATGGATTCAGCTGGCTAATAACTATCATTCCATTGTTCTGTTCCGTGGCATAAATGACCCATAAGCCGTTTTCATCAACTGCTAGGTCGATATCAGTCTTTCCTCCCCATCTATATGGTGAGGTATCATGATAGTTGGCATAGTTAATTATGGCCTCTCCACTCTTAATTCTAGTCCTCAAGTCAAATTTTACAATATTCCTTGTTCTTTCTTTGTTAAAGAAGACAGCACCATCATATACCACAAATCCAGTACCATCTACTCGATTTGGAAGTTTATATGTCGTTGTTTGGCGACTGTTTTGGAAATCTTCTAACGAAGCATATTCTATTAAAGTATCAGTACGATAGGGAGTCCAGGGCATGAAATAAATTTTATCTGCAGCCTGAAGAGGGTCCTTGCACCAAGCACCTGCCTTTTGTTCAGCTTCATATATACATGGTGAGTCCACAATTGCTTTCAGTGTCCCAGGGCACACAAAAACTAACAGTCACAGAGAAAAGACAAGAATTAAGGCTAGTTAAAAACAATTACATGGGCAAACACAAGATTTAATAATCATAAGTCAAAAGAGAAAAATTCGTTTAATTAACATTCAATTTTACCAAAATTTATACTTAAAACAAGTACTACCCCTTTCTTTCCTCAAGTTACCACAATCAATGTACCAGCATACAAAGTGGCCGGGGTTTACTTTCACAAATACAAACCTAAGTTTAAGATCCTTCATAATTGAGCTGGCAATTTACCTTTTTGTTATGTTTTTTTACCTTATAATTTAGTAATTTATGCGCTAAAATTTTGAGGTTTGTGCATAACAGTGTACAAAGTATTTTAGTCCAAACTTTGTACCTTCCCTCCCCTGGCTCACTTCTAAGCTCCCAAAAACAAAACACCAAAATAAAGCAAATAAAACAAAAAACCCAATGTGTAGGCTTATATAGAACTTTTACAGAAGTTAGACTGAAAATAAAGGTGCTTCAGTTGAAGGAACGGAAATATTCGGAAAATGTGATTAGGAACAGAGAAAAGTAAATACGAGGAAAGCAGTGATGAAACGACCAGGAGACCCTGTAACCATGGCATGCTATGGAGAGGGTTCTGGAAGCCAGGCAAGATGACACTTTAATAATAAAATATCCAAGGGTGTCAGAAAAAGAGATAAAGGGTGAAAAAGAAACAGAGAAAGGACAGCTCCCCCTCGGCGACTTCAGAATTTTTTCCCCATCACCAGATTTAGCAGTCATATAATTTCATTGTAAACAGTTGACTTCTTTATGAGGTGCATTTATGAGATCCTGCTGATTATTTTAATGTCAGGAGTGTTGTGGGGGGAGGGAAGGGAGGAGGTAACATCCATAAGGCACATAACAGGGAGCTGGGGTTCAGACTGTATACGTTATTTACCTTTTTGCTCCACTTCTATTTTAAGCATCGGAAGAAAAATAAAAAAAAGTGCAAGGAAAAAAGAAAAAAGATTAAAATAAATTGACTATTAGTCTAAGACTGAATTCGTAATAGACGCTAAATATAGGAAGAATAAGAGCTGCACTACTTTGGATAAAGAGAAACACACAACAGGAGAAAACCTAGCAGGAGAAAGATTCTAAAGTTACATAAAAGAACATGGATCAATCATTTTAGTAGATTAAGGAGGCAATACAAATATGTTGGCATGTTGCTTCACTTAGTGCACCTGAATAAATAATGAAACTCTTCACTAATGCATGGTATACATACTCTTGCCTTTCCAAAGTCACTCAGCATTCTTATCAAGTTTTACTTTATCATATGCATGCTATAGACACAAATGCATGCACAGGTGTATCATCCCCATTTATCTCATCATGTGAACTCATTATTAAATTGCCTAAAATTAGGTAAGCATCACAACAGGAAAATATATTTATAAAAACGGCAACTCAATGTTGGATCTTAGGTCAAATTTACTGAATACTGATGTGGTTACATTCTAACATTTCTTCAAAGATATTTATTCTAAGAAGAAATATATAATTACACATCTCAGTACATGTTTCGACTGTTTTTCTATTATTTTTTATTTCTAGAAAAATCCTTCTTAACCATAAAAACAATGCCTCCTTTTCAGGAATACATAAATCTCCCCACATCTCAATAGAGATTTTGAAAGATGAGGTAAGATTGTGCCCTTTCTTCCCCACTAAGAATTACTAAATTTAATTATTTAGGTTTATATATATACTTTATACTATAAAATTCTTATTAAATTCTCTATATCACATATCTCAAACTTGTAATACTAAGTCTATTAAAAAAAGTAAGCAAAATACATACAAGGAAAAAGCAAGCACAGTAGGCAAGGAGAAAAAGGAAGAAAGAATTATGGTTAGCTTATTATGACATTGTTTACCATCATCAATTTACACAGAAAGCAAGCTAGCATGCAATGACAATCATACAGAGCATTCAAAGCAAGTACCTTGACTCCACAGACCCCATAAAAGGTAAATGCTTTCATAAAACAAACCTGATTAGTAGAGTTACATGAGAAAAAAACCTTCCCTCCAAGAAGTTGAAAGAAATGGATTATGCAGTTAGGAAGTGCGCTATATAAAATTCTTGCTGGTAAATAAGTATTCTAATGATTATAAACCATAAAATACTAGTTTACATTGTATGTAAGCTTTGAAGTATGTTGCCTGAATTTCATCAAATAACCAGATTCATTTCTGTGATTCTCCCTCTTCTCTTACTAAAATGCATTAGAGTGGGCTAATACCGTACCTCCAAACTGATTACTCAAAGATACTGTAGTTGCACATTTCATTAAGATGTCTTAGCTTGATTAATTTTTAAAAATTACAATAATTCATCAAGATTAAATACTGACCTCTTGAATTACCTTAGGGAGAAGCATACCACACAAATACTCTTGACACCGGAATAGCATATAACCTTTCGCAGTAAGACCCCACCTCCCCCATCCAATGTGGGCTATTGAACCACTTTCAGGAAACATACTTGCTCTACAGTGTATAACTCTGACTACATCCGGTAAAAAGAAATTCAGTGCTACTGACATGTAACAATTCACTTTGAAAAAACCACTAGTCCTAAAATTACTCCTCAGTGAACAGCAATATTATACCTGCTTGGAATCAATAACGGAAGGGCGTGGTGGGAAAATGAGGATAAGAGAAATCATTAGTGTTGTGACTGCTCAGACTATATTTATATACAGCTATATTCTTTTCTTTTTTTAAAAGGACGATTTTACTGAAATAAATTAAATGTAAAGGATGGGAATAATACATTTTAAAATGTTACGTATTTAAAACAGAACTTAAAACAAGTTCAATAAAGGATGAAGAAAGTATATTTTGTTTTCTATTAATTGAAAATGACTGGGTTTTATTATTTGATACACTAAAATGACAGTGCAGTTACTGAGCAAAATTTTCAAGAGGGAAGTTTTTGTTCGTTTGTGACTTAACTATCACTTATATTAAAGAAAATAAAGTAAGTATAAATTGTATATAACTTATAATTCTGATGAAAACTGAGAAGTAATAACCAAATGTAAAAATAAAAGTGATTTCACAAAACCTTTGAGGACTGATGTATCACATAACATATGGATGTTTAAAACAAAAGTCCTTACATTATGATTTTTATGAAAACCCAAAGGATAGATGTCTGTCAAATAAGCCAAAATTCTATCCACTCAGAAGAATATAGAAAATACGATAAAATTAATAAAATTAGCATTCTTCATCACATGCCAAATATGTACTGCAACTTGTCTTAAGAGAATGTGTGAATTAATTCATAATAATACATCTACTATTCTATAGAACAAACATAAAAACATGAACCACTAACATCAGGGGAGGACTACATGGATATGCAAGACAATTAATCGACCCAAACAGACTAAAGTCTACGTATTCTGTACCCGAAGTGACACACTATTTCATTTTGAATAATCTCATGTTTATTTATTAACAATAATTTAATCAATAGTAATGGTTATTTTTTCTCATCAAATAAAAGTTGTAGCTAAAATTATGATATAATTTTTATAATTAAATGATAATTTGAAACAAGAGGGTAGAAAAATCAAATCCAAATCCTGCCTGTAGGATATGAAATTGCAATTTGATCATTCTCCTTTATTCTACAAGATCCTTATGACTTCTTTAAACACACATACACATTCAATGACTAACACTTCTGTTAATGACAAAGGATGCCCTGTGACATACATTTTTGACACAGACATTACCTGGCAAGTATAAATGTCACATATAATACATGTGCCTGTCTATACAAAGGGAAACAGACAACAGCATTTCTAGTAGAGTCTGTTGAGTAAATTTATCATAAAATTTTCAGAAATCATGGAAAATTTCTGAAATGTTTTTTAAATGGGAGGAAACCATTTGGGATTCATAAGCCCTTGGAGAATTTGCTCAGGATTGAAACTGGCATAAAGCCAAGTGGTAAGAGAAACACACTATCAGATAACACATAAATGTTATCTGATGGTGATGATTTTTATCCAAGTATACAGTGTAAAGGGGGTATGCAAATGTTACAAAGTACAAAAACACTATTAAAACAAGGGGAAAGTGAAAGCCAGAGGCTTAAAATAAAAGCAAGTGGACGAAATGGGCATAACAGACAGAAGCTTAAAGAAACAGAAGGAGAGGGAAAGAGATAAGGAAGTATACAACCTACAGAAGATCAAACAATCTAAAATGATCCTTTGCTTGAAATGCTAATACTAGCAAAAAACATGCAATTTATAGTGTGTCACTACTGTACAGTATACAGGTATTATAATTACTTCTATTCTTTAGCAAGAAATAGTTAACAAAAAAAGCCATAGACTTATTTCTGCCTCGTGCAAACATCTAGAAAGGTAACAGCAAATTAATTACTGCTTTTTTTTTTTTAAGGATAAAAACTAAAAAGAACAAATACTTCTCTGAGCATAGCTATTTGCAAGTTTAGTGCACAATGTACAATACTTCTGGAGAACTGAAAAAGTAAAATTTTGAAAGTTAGATGTTCCAGAAGATATCCACATTTTCCTTTCTTAAACAGCACAAGAAATAACTTAAGAGTCTGAAAATAATATTTGCTTAACACTGTTCTTGGTCTACAGACTAGGTGACAGGAACTGGCTCCAGAAAGACACAATTCTTGGCCGCTCTGACTGACTCCACTGTCTGGGAATGGATGCTGTATTCCTTTTCTAATTTGAGGACAGAAACCACGCTAAATTCAAGTGAAAGTGCCTTTACGGAACAAAATTTTGGTTAGCTCAAAAGAATACAATGTTCCTCTAGTGGCACAGGAGAATGATTACGTAAGCCACCAACACTACACACAGGAGAAATGATATAAAGATCAGTGCACTCAGTAGGCTTCCGATCCTACAGATGGTATAGAAAATACTGAAAACATAAAAAGCATCCATTTCACAGGAACACAGGAACACAGAGCAGGGATGAAAAGAAAAGATAATCTGTGTTTGGCCTTTAACTGATACACCACAAAAAGCCAATTTATCAAAACTGTGGGCAGAGAAGACAGAGACAGCACCTTCACAGGATGTGTGAGAATGCATTATACATCTATGAGAATTGATAGGTAGGACATATGAATTTATCAGAACTAGAGATCTAGTTTTTGAGGTTCTAGAAAAAGCAATTTCATTATTTAGTTTGAATCCAGTTTTTTTTAGGAGGGAAGTACACAAAAACTATCTCCAATCTAGAAAATTGCCACTAAAGAACTTCTAATTCAAATCCCTGTGAATGAAGGTGATGTGACACTTTTTTTTTTCTAATTTAAAAAGTAAAGAAGACAAAAACTATCAAACAAACTAGCTTATGAAAATCAGTCGTCTAAGATGTTGTTTTTTTCTCTTGAAAGTATAGACTACAATTTAGAACTATGAATTCTGAGATTAGGAGGAAAACCACCCAGAATTAAAGCATTAGCTGAAGCCTACTTATGAAATTTCCAACTGAATTTTAAATACCCCCCTATAGGATCTTACTAAAAATGGATATTGTGCCAAATTAAAAATAGGAATATGTGTAAGGTTTTGTTATGTCTATTTTATTTAGTGTTAAGGTTTCATCGCTGAACCTGGTAAAGAAATTCTCCCTTAAAGACAAGGGAACAAAAAAGGCAGCCTTTGCCTCGGTTACTGCAATGGCAGCTTTTACGAGGCACTGAAGTTACCACAACAGCAGGTAGCCATTCAAGCAGCTCACGATTAAAACCGAAGTCAATTTCTTCTTTAGAAAACTGTGAGCCAAACCAATTTGTCAGCAACTGGTATTGGGCAAAAGTACAGATTTCTATCTGCCCTATTGAATAGCTAATTCAAGTTTGTTTTCTGGAAAAACACTAGCCTTAAAAGCCAAACACTTAAGAACACAGACAGACACTTGGCCAGCATCACACTATGGCTCCCTTCCACACTTCATGAAGCTAATTTGAGGCCTGAGTCTGTTAGTGCTCTGCATGCATAATGGTTTTGTAGGCCATAAACATATGCTTCTTTCACATGTGTAGTCTTTCAGTATCGACGAGGAATGCTGGAGAGAGCGAAGAATACAAACTTCATACTTACTGTAAGGGACACATTCATACTGGACTTCAAGATATTTGTATGTTCCAGGACATGGATCAGGAAATACATCTGACCCAGTAACTACTATACACTGTGTTCGATTGTTGCACCTGGAAAACAAATCACATTTATGTAACATAATAATTTATTTTTACTAAGGAAATATAATAGAGAATTGATTCGTTTTTTCTTCAAGCAACTAGTACCAAAAATCAAAAAGTTCAACTGGGATTAGGTCACTCTACATGATTAAATAAAGAGATACAAAAGTCCTATTTTCTTTATGCTGTAATATTTCTGTATCATGGGTCATGCTAAATTTTAACTTGAAGTGAAAAGAAAATAGCTAACAGTTCTCTATTATTCTACCATACATTTTAACTGGAATTTTTGACATACTCAATCTGTAGTGAAACAAACAAATTACCAGGATACTCGCCATATTTAAAAATTAAAATTATGAAAAATAAAATGGTGCTACAACTGAAGAGAGACATGGAGTCATAAATTGATTAGCTTGTAAGTTTTGACAACACATTAAAATAAAGGAGCAAGCTTTTTAAATTTATCCTCTAAATACAGTTTTGTGTTACATTTTCTATCACAGGCACTTTCTTTTTTTTCTCCCCAAAGCCCCAGTACACAGTTGTATATCCTAGCTGTAAGTCATTCTAGTTCTTCTATGTGGGATCCCTCCACGGCATGGCAAGCAGTGCTTAGGTCCCCGCCCAGGATCTGAACTGGTGAACTCCAGGCCTCCGAAGCAGAGCGTGCAAACTTAACCACTCAGCCACGGGGCCAGCCCCACAGGCACTTTCTATATTCTTGAATACCAGATATCAAGCTAGTAGACTGCACCTGCCATGCTATGGCCTGATAAATGATAGAACACATTCCAAGCATTTAGCACAGTGCCCAGGACACATTCAGTGTCTAAGAACTGTTGTTACTCTTACTATTTTCATAGATTGACATGCTTATACTATCAATATGGTATGATTGTGAACCTTCGTTCTTCTAAATTAGTAATCTCTGAAATACAACGTTAAAAAGAATGTCACTACCACGATGCCTAGAATGTCCTATTTATTACTATCGGAAGTATTTTCTTATTTTTATATTGTCATTAATTCATCAGGATTATTAGAATTAAGTCAGAATTCTAGGCAAGATGATATCTATTTAAGTCCTATGGATAGTCCACATGATCTTTTTATAAGCTTTGTAAAGGCAAGAACTATTTCCCTGTAATTTCACTTGACTACAATCCGTGGAATGTAACGTTTGCAAGGTTTTCATTATATTTTCTGATGGTATGTAAATTAAGAAGGCAAAGCAAGCAGAACAAGAGCATTATAACAAAATTTATTTAACAATTTGAATACCAGACACTCTATAGTGCAGAAAATAACTAGACTATAAAACGGCAAATGAATGAAAAAGCAGCCCTGTTTTTAGCACAACTGTCTAAAGGACAGTGGGAGGAGAACTGTGTTAGAGAGGCGGAGGTATAGTAAGGCATGCACTTTGGAGCCATTTCGACTTAAACCAGGTTGAGTCTTGCTCGAAGAGCAACAAGACCTGAAAACTTCTACAGGATCTAACAGGTAAATTTTATAGGTCAAGGTATAATATAATGGACTTCAAGCAAAAGTCTTACATATTAAATAAATTATAACTAATATTGCTTGTGCAAATACTAATGGTGTTTCATCATGATTAATCTATAATACTGTATTCCCCATTTTTTTAAAAACATACCACAGAAAATAATTTTCAAGAGCATGGATAAGGTAACTGGTGCAGCGTTACATTCCAAAGCAACATCATTTTTTATTCTCATTATTCTTTCTCTTAAATTGGTACAATCATTTGAAGAAATCTGCTGATGTTTTTCTGTTTAGTGTAAATGAATTATTTTTACATGAATCACAGAACCAATTTTATATCCTAAAATTTTAAACAGCAGATGGATTTAAGATTTCTCAATAGGTCAATGTCTAATGTTTCAACTAATGTTTCACTTTCTTCTTTCTTAAATTTTATAGCAACACGAGAGTTCATTGATTTTTTTTAGTTCCTTGATCTCCCAGGAATTCTCAGTGACTAACCTGGTCTCCATCAAAAACTAAAGTTCTGGGGCCGGCCTGGTGGCACAGTGGTTAAGTTCAAATGTTCCACTTTGGTGGCCCACGGTTCACAGGTTCCGATGCTGGGCATGGACCTACAAACTGCTCAGCAAGCCATGCTGCGGCAGTGTCCCGCATACAAAATAGAGGAAGATTGGCAGAGATGGTAGCTCAGCAACAATCTTCCTCAACCAAAAAGAGGAGGAAGGGCGACACATGTTAGCTCGGGGCAATCTTCCTCACCAAAAAAACCCCACCAGAAACTAAAGTTCTTTTATTTCCTTCCTTGCATTTATGCATACCTACAAGGATCCCCCCTTTATTTCACTCTCACATCTTTCAGAAACAAAGAAATCAAAACTCCTGTGAGTTAGATATCCCTTCTATAATATTCCCTTAGGTACAGATTTGACAGCCACCCAACAGAACTCTGCCATGTAGTAAATGGTTTTTAAATAAATCTGAAATATATTCATGATAGAAATCCCATAAAATAACAATTCCACTCGTGAGTAAACTTTTCACATAGTTCATCACCCCCCCCGCCCCCCACTGTAGCCTCCTCTCATACCACCAAACCAGAACGAGGTGGGAGAGACAGGGGATAGTGCTCAAGGTCCAAATGGACCAGGAACGTGACGAACTTTGAACCAACGTGGAGAAGGATGTAGCTCAAAGGATTTGGGAATTCATGTATCATTTTTCAAAAATTAAGAATACACTGAAGATTATCCAATTTTTTTCCCACTAGAAGATCAAATGAATATATATGATTTTAATATGGGATTTAAAATATCTTTTATTCCCTATTTTTCAATGTCACAGTATGTTTGTAAGAAGAATACAAGGGATAAGCATTCATATTGTTTAAAAGACCAACACCGTACAATGACAAATAATT
Organism: Equus asinus; assembly: GCF_041296235.1. Taxonomy (NCBI): domain Eukaryota; kingdom Metazoa; phylum Chordata; class Mammalia; order Perissodactyla; family Equidae; genus Equus; species Equus asinus. Next base: position 18,209,422 of record NC_091805.1, on the reverse strand, counting down.
GCTCATATTTACTCTTTTTCTGAACTTTAGTCATCGGACCACAATTACAATTCAAATAAACGTCAAAGCAATTACACAATTTATATCAACTACATAATTTTTATTCCTTTTAATAATCACATTGTACACAGCATTCACTTTAAGACAGCAAAAAGTGATAATTCTAGGGCTCTATTCTTAAGTAAAACTGAAGGTAAGGAGATTTAATGGAGTTGCTATAAATAAAATTACACAGATTTCTAGAATTCACAGCCTCCCAAGATGTCACAAATGTTCACTTTTATATATCAAAAGTGCAAGAAATTAATCTTGAGAAAAAAAGGACTTCAGGGGCTAATAGGAAAGGGTCAGCAAGAGGAACGCAAAAGTCTAAGACTATCCGATTTGCATACCAGTATCTTGATTCATGGAAAAGAAACCCTAAGTTTTTAGAGGACTAAATGATGAAAATAAAAATTCAGACTATGTACATTCCTTTATGAACTAAGCAAGTAGCTTTAAGTTTCCAAATACAGTTAAGCGTGGGGACACAGGGGAAAAGAAATACCAGTGTGAGCTGTTAGTACTAAGAAAAATCTGAAAATTCTTTAACGGATATACTGTTGGTAAGATTCTAAAACCATAAACTGCTATCATTTAAGAAGTTAGGGAAATAGAAAGCAATTAGCCACAGAAGCAAAGTAAATACCCACCAACTGTTCTGCTTCAAGTTTGCATTCTAATGAAAATGAAAAGGCACAACTAAGCCAAGAAAGGAAAGGTATTCAGTTGTTTGTATTCTCAGCCCCGTGCAATGTTCCTGGCATGATTTTTCTCCCTCTTCCCCCACAGAAAAAGATTTCTTTATCAGTAAAGTCATGGTTGTATTAACAATTAAATTATCAGTATATTTTGGTAATACTACACAGATTCATTATGTTAAAAATCTACACTTTTTTAGATGTTAAACATAAAAATTGAGATGAATGAGAACACAGAAGAGAAATTGTTTTTTAAATAGGTGGACCTTTGATTACAACTTGAAGGAAATACAAGTTCAATTAATTAATTACTGTTCATCAAAAAGAAAATGGATACTAGATATATTTTAAACACTTCAACTTCTAAATAATCTCATTTTATTTTGTATTTGCAGAGATGAGTTAGGAAAGTTAAAGCACTGGTTCTCAAAAAGCGGTCCTCAGACCAGCAGCACCAGCATCAACTGGGAACTGGTTAGAAATGCATTCTCACACCCCAAGCAAGAGCAACAGTCTCAGAAACTCCGGAGGTGAGCACCAACAATCTGTGGTTGACCTCTCTCTGCAGGTGATTCTGATGCAGGACAACCACTGGATTAAAACAAGACAGGTTTACATACTTGAGCAAAGAAACGCCTGCTTTTTTCCTCCATAAATCTTAATGCCAATACAAGTGAAATAGAAACTCATTAAGCGATGAGCATGATTTTTGCAGCAGACACATAATAAGAGTTTACAATGTTAACATGTCTTCTCTTGCTAATTTTAATCATAAGAATCAAGGGTTTTAGTTGCTCTAATTTTGAGCAAGTAGGCTAGTTATTTATAAATTCTGAACACAGGGGATCTAAATAAGTACAATTTCTAAGTACATGTATGCATCGCATGTAAGCCCATTTTTAACAACAGAGAGAAAGTATATTCTTTTCCGAAATATTTGCTAGCTAATGAAAATTTATAACACTAAATAAATCTGGAAATAAAATTTTTGACATTCTGTGAAAATATACTATGTTCCCTAGAAGAAGGATGTCATTAAAAATAACCACAAAGAAGATCCACGGTAATCACTGCAAATTTTTCTATATTCAATCTTTGATTTATTTATTCAGATAAATTTTAATAAAGTGGCACAACTACGGGAAGACAATTAATGTAATATATAATTATTTTTAGAGAGAACTCCAGAGGCATAAAGCAGCTCTTGCAAATAACAGCTAAGCAGTTTCTGGGGTATAGTATACGATTTAAGACCACCTAGGAAATAAATGTAAAAGGACATAAGCACCCTGTCTCAAATTCTAAACATTAATCATTTTTAATATTCTAACCACATTCCCAAAAGTTAGCACGTATAGACCAAAGGCTAACCATTATTTCATATCACTGGGTTAAAAGCACTACCAAATAATATCACCTATATATTATTTCTATACATTATTTTAGGTTGCAACTTTCTGACTATCAAATTAAATATTTCTTCCTCTAATTTTCTTACTAATCTAAAATATACATATAATACAACACTTATCCTGAGAATTCCATACATTAACTAAAATAAATCCAATAGTAAATGCTTTGTAAAATTATCAAGTTCAAACACTAGAATAAAAGTATTATTTCTGACATAAATATTCATAAAACTTATATTTTAATCATAAAACCCATCAACCACAACAAAGGAAATCCTAAATCCTGTTTAATAGGCCATAAAGCTGCTTTATGTAAATGGAGCAAAAAAACCTGAATTTTTAAAATTATTTTAAAACTCATTGCTATAAGTCTTTCTCCTCTAAACGGGAAAAATTCTATTTAGAAATGAAGCCAAATGTATATCTCAAAAGTTGAAGAAAATAAGACTGCACAATTTTGGAGATTAATAGCTTGTTAATTTACTTCTTATGCACAGGAGAATACCAATATATTTACTTATTAGCAAAATTTAGAGTGTAACATTTGAAGTCAGTGATATTGTCCAGGTTTGTGCAAAATATGTAAGAGAAAAATACTTTTAAGGAATATCTAATGAATCTCTTAACTATCACAATTAGCAGATGGTAGAAAGTTAAGAGTACTAAAAACAGTATATTTTATCTTCCAGATGTAATCAATGTTCTCAGGCTTCAATATTAACTTTTAAGCTATTCACAATATTTTTTGAAATTAAGATAAATGTTGCCAAGAAAAACGTGTAATTGATGAAAAGGCATTTTATAAATGTGTATTATCAATAATTTACATACTAGTATATGGAAATTACCTAGAAATTGCCTTGTACAGATTAACAGCAGAAGTTTGAAGAAATATTATCTTCTATTTTGGGGACAGTAGCACTTCATCACTAATGAAATAATAATAATGCAAACTATTAATATGTTGCTTTTCCTTAATCTTTTAAAGCTGTAAATGAAAGAAGGCACAATGAGCACATTACTTATTATAATCTGAGAATAAATTGTATAAAAATCAACAATACAGCATATCGTTTGACTCTGTTCAGAAGCAAAATCATTTGCTAGTTGAGATTAGTGCTTAAAAAGCAGAGGCTTTAGAATCAGAAAGATTTGGGATTTGAGTTCCAGCTCAGCTGCTCACTTAACTGTGAGTCCACAAGCAATGTATTAAACCCCTCAGCCTTAGCTTTCTCATCTGTAAAACATAATTCTTCAGAAGTTTGTCATTAGGTTAAATGGGATAATACAGGCAAATTCTTTGCACAATCCCTCAGTAAATATGAATTACCAACAACAAAAATATCAGTAATAACAATAAGTACTCCCTATATAAGATGGACATAGATTTGCAAACCTTAAAGGGACAGAACGTTTTTATTCTTCCAGAGTAGCTCTTAGACTGTGCAGAGGATTTTCTGCGTACAGCTTTAAAAACAGGCTGAACTACTCATGCAAATTTGTTTCCTTTCCAAATCTAATCTTGAATTGTACAATGCCTAACAAATTGCTTTTACTCTTCTTTTGATTATCTTATGCTCATTATTACACTTTACCAAGTGCAAAGTATGGAGATGAGATTCCATGTGTAATCTATTGTGAGAGGTGTTTTAATCAATACTCTTGTTCTGCTGATTAAGCAGGGGCTTCTGTTTTGGCAAGATAACATTAGTTTCTCCAGTCGTGCTCCAAAAACCATTGGGAATCTTCAGCAGATCATTAGATATGCTACAATAAAGCTTAGGCACATTCTCTTTTCTTCCTTAAATTACTTCTTCACTGTCCCGTCATTCGTCGTCTCGATGGCACTACATTAGCATTGCATCTCCCCTGAAACCTGCACAAGGGCTATGTCTCCAGGCCATAGGATGCCATTTTCAATGAGGCTTCTGCTTGAAAATATAAATTAAGAAAATTTCATTATCTCCTGCCAGGGGCCATTTTTCACCACAGTTCTAAGGAAGATTAAAAATGCAAAATCTACCGACTTGAACAAATACTCCAGCATTCAACAGAAAAGCTCAGTATATGACGACAGAAACTAAAAATTACTGTTTGCCAAATTTGGAGTCATCCTCTAGAATTAGCCCAATTCTTTATTGAGTCTGTATGTTCAGTGAAGATTGTTTCAGCACTTTCAGTCTCTAAGTGGCATCTGTTATTTTTTAAACTCAATTATAAAATACTAGCAATAATAGGTCTGTTTCTTTCCTGAGTTACCTTCTGTCTTAGTTAAAACGACTCACTTTTTGGAGATGAAATAAGTGCTTTCAAGTTACCAGGGTAACATGTAATGATACTTCTTTGCAAAGTGCTAAATATAAGTAGAGCATTCACAGGAGTGCCCTGGAAGACTTTAAACCATATCCACACGGAGAATTATATCTTAGTAAATGAATAGAACATCTACAGTTGAATTACTGCAAGATGAATCCATTCTCTAATTAATGGACTAGAAACGATACTCACTCTCAAGCCTCAATTACTAAAAAAAAAGGTATTATATGTCAGTAAGTACATTTTATTCTATTCAAGTACACAAGTTTAAAAATTTCAGAAACCTTACCACAAGGGGCAAAAAAGAAAAAGAACGCTGTCAACCTGTAAATTCGTATTGGAGGTGATTATGTGCCTGGCACGTAAGAGAAATTTAGTAATTGTTTTTGAATGAATGAAATAATGATGAATGGTTAACTTGGCTATTTCTGCTTATAAATAAACAGTTAGTAGAAAGTAAATACCAGACATCCAATTCTGTTTCAACCAACTGTACCTGATTCTCAAACAATTCTGTCAATTTGGACATAGTTTTGTACCATGAAACCAATAATACAAGACTTACGAGACACATCTATTTAAGGGGCAGGGGAAAAAACTACCCTTTAGCTTCCAAATCAATTCTTCATACACCAACAATTCCAAATAACCAAGAAATGTAGTACTCTAGGCACTAAACCTCCTGTCTTTTTGAGTCCAAATTTAGAAAAAAAATTTTAAACACATAGCAGATGACCTTAAAACATGAATAGGTGAGTCCCAATGCAAATAGATTTTTTCAACCAAAGTAATCAAATAAACCGAAGGGATAAAAAGCTGTCACGCTCCACCATACAAGGTTACAATCATCCTCACAAATGAAAGAGGGACACTGACTTGCACGTTATTATCAAACTTTTATTTTTTTATTGTATGATGAAATGCTCTTTTGTCATCTAAACTTCTGTTCTGTAGAGCTAAGGAAAGTGGGTCTTGCTTTCTTTAAATATTTATTAATGATGATTTGTGAGCCTAACTAATTGCTAGGTAAACATAACATTAGGAAGCTAAATGGTGTGTAATTAATATGGTAAAAAAAGGAGGTGCTCTATAGTAATGTTCCCATTTGTCACATAACTGTTCTCATAATTTATTTAATAATTTGTACATTCTAAAAGATTTCTATCCATCATATAGTATTTAATTCTTTAGCCATGTTAGGATATTATACTCCAAGCATCATAGAATATTGTGTTACTTAAAGTATTTTAAAATCCTTAAAATAAAGTTGAATTATTGAAATAAAGTTACTAGCAGAATCTCTAGGAGAATATGCTTGAATACTGCGACATGCACAGATACATAATTAGGAAAAACTAAATAATATAATTTCTATTCCATTCAGTTTTATATATATTGATGTTTTCAAAAATTTTAAATATAATCCTGATTCTTTAAAAATTGCAACTGTGATTAAATCTTTGCAACTGTATTTGAAAAAAAGCACAGAAAAGCCAATTTATTATTTAATAACTACAAGCAAAACTGCAAAATATCTTTCTGTATTATAAATACATAAACTGAAAACTACTTGACTGAAAAAGTATAAAGTATCTAAGAGAAAGAGAAAACCCCCCAAAATAAATAAGCAACTATCAAATAAGCTACAGCAAGTCAACAAAAGCTTCACATAAAAGTCCTGTTTCTTCATGTCCAGAAAGCTGTCATTCTACTTTTCACCATGTTGAAAACAGAAATAACACCAAAGTGGTTATCTTCCATAATCAGTTTGAGTAACATATTAAGTCAGAAATTATAGTCACAATGTATGCATGCCTTAATATTTATATTAAATATTTAATATTCATAGTTAAATTTGTATCTAAGAAACCTAAAAATTTCCTCAAAAATTCGCATTAATTACTAAGATAAGCATTTTGAAATGGCAACGCCGATTTGCTAAAAACAACTTCCTATGTTTTAGAAACCTTTGAAATTCCTTGCAGTTTTTACTGGACCTTGGGGTCAGTTTAATGCAAATTAGGCTTGACTCACTCAGAGCCTTATTAATCCAGTACAAAATCTCTTGTTTGCAGAAATGCACATTCAACATAAATGTACTTGCTTTTATTAGCAAAATAAGAAGTATTTATTTACAAAGCATGCCACTGAGACTAAATTTCATTCACAGGGTCATCAGGTCTAACTACTTAATGAAAGGAACAAGAAAATTTAAGTGGAGATAAAAACTATAAAATTTTGAAATATTTTAAAAATATCACTTCTGTGACCAAATTTAAGACCTCCCCTTTTAATAATTCAAAAAATTATTATGACCTGTATCAATTAGGAGCAATTATTTATAAAAATGTTAACCGACTACAGTGTGCACTTGCAGCAACGATCACATTTTTAACAAGGGAAATGGGAAATCGCTATGGGATGCCCTAGTTAGATTAAATTAGCAAGAAACTTGTTACCAGACCATATAAAAGACACAGTGTAATAAGACATGACCTTGCAGAGCCTCGGAGCCAATCTGTGATGTTTTTCCTTCCTATAACCCTTGCTAATTATCTGCAAAGTTACAGACCCTTTTGTTGTGGGTTATTTTTCTTCAAATTGTGAGGGGATTTTTGGTTTCTAAATATTTAATTAGTCTTGCTATGATATGAGAATTGTTGTACATGCCAAGCATTTCGATTTTCATATTCTATTCCTTCCAATTATCCTCAGATTTAGATTGGTCATCCCAACCCGTTTCCTTTTGTAATTATTTACTTCTTAAAGATCATTCTGTGAAGAAATATTTTCACCCTTATGGCTCTTCTTTTCCACAAATGGCTTTTCTGGTCCGTTAATTACCCGCTCTGAGGATTAGAGTTTGAAATAATGCAAAAGAACCTGCAACTAAAAGGAGTTTTGGAGGGCAAAATTGAGTGAACTAGATTTTTGTTGTTGCTATGTTAAATTCACCTTAAAGATTACTCCCTAGGTTTGGATATGGTTTTAATAAACAAAAAAACTATGCCATAAATATTTTTTCTGCCTCCCAAGATGTTTGATGGGGTGTCATTTAGTTAGTATTAAAAAATCTATGCATCTAAAAGAAACTAATTTCTAATCTAATTGAAAGCTAATATAACGTCCTCTTTTACAGACCTCACTGTGATTACAGCACAGAAATAAATGTCCACAGAAATTCCTGTACAAATCAAACTGAAAGCATAGAAATAAAATCAGAAGACTTTTGGTAGTGTGGCTTTTTAAAATTTTCCATCTATGCAAAATTTAAGACAAAGTACTACTTTTTTGTTAAAGTATTTAATCAATTCAGGAAAATTTTTTCACTTTTTATTAAAATAACTACATTCTGCAAGTGCCTTTTTTTCCATCAAGAGGCAAGAAAGCACTGCTGCTCTTTACCCAAGGTGAATTCTTTTGCTACTAAAATTTTTCACAATTTTTGTACTATTATCTCGTCATCAAACTTACTTTTCAGGTAATACACTTTTCTTATTACTTTTATTTCAAAGGAATTTATGTTCCTCACGTAACATAAAATATTCTGATAGTAAAATATGGGATATATTGTGTAAAAGGGGATGCAAAAATATGAGTGAGCAATATCTTAATAATACCAATTGAGTTAACAAATTAATGTCAGAGGACAGAGAAATGCGTAGAATTAATATTTCTCCAAAGGGTCAACAAAGTGAAAATTCTCATTCTGAAAACAAAGTACTATGCAATTATTCTGAAAGTCATGAAGCTGTTTCTAAATTTTAACCTTGTGCCCCATAAAAACCATTACCTATATTTTCTTATGTTGTTCTTTCTAATCTAGAATGCAGCATCAGAACTTAATTCTCACAGAAATTACTGTCTACACACGCTTCTTAAGCTATTTCTTCCTTAACACGAAGACCCATCTGAAGGACCTTAAGTCTCTGGGATAGAACATTATCAGAGGTTAGGACACTAGGCTACCAGTCTGAGGAAGTGCTGTTTTCCAACTCATAGTGGTGCCCTCCGCACAAGCCTAGGAGGAGCACCCGGCATCTCGGTGTTATGTACCAGGACGTGAGGGAGGGGGACCCTCTGCAGGAAGCATCAGCTAAGGAGGGGGATGGAGAAAACCAACTCATAAACTACGTGGGCCAAAGGTATTAAATTCTTCCCTGATTACTCAAACCTGAGTGATCTTTCTCTCCTTCCCCTACGGCAGTAACTGTCTATATAATTAATTTGGCAATTAACCATATTCTGCTATGTGGCATCTCTTCTATATTTTCTCACCAAGTATCTGCCATGTTTAGAATTAAGCTCTAAAATCTTACGTTTCTGTTTATATTCTTTTCCAAACACCCCAACGAATGCTGGGCTCTTTACTGTATCAGATTCACACGATGTTTTGAGCTGTTTCTAGGCCTACTCTTATCTCTCCAGCTAGGTGTTGTTAGGCTTTCTGGAAATCCACTAGAATGCCTAGCCCTGTTTATGGCAAAAAATACTCAATACATACTTTCTGAACTGGAATTCTTACTCTTCTGTATTTTATGGGGGGGTTTTATTCGAAGGAACAACTCAAAATGTCCTGTTGATACATACTAGCTGTCATTTCCTTAAGAAAAACTGTAGAATTTTGTATAGATATTTACCTATCTATTCTGTAAGACGAGATGAAAAACAATAAAGGCAAAAAGCTGAAACCACTGACTCTTGGCATATTCTTAGCAGTAGAGCAGGTGTGGAAGGCTAAAAACAATCCTAATGCCCATAATCTGAATATAAATAATCAAATTCATCAGAGACTTATAGAGAGGTGGCTACTTGGTGGTTCATACACTCTCAAAATTAATGGAGTCTCACCTGACTGATATATACATGGCAAATTTCACTGGCTTATTTCTGATAAATCAGAACTAATCTTTAATCATGACAAAATATTCATAATCTAATCCTTTTATCAAATTGACTATCACTGCAGGAGTCTCATGTGTTTGCACAATTAAAAACCCCATGTTAGCTGTATATAATAAGGCATTACATTTGATGCAAATCCTTTTCTATTGAAATAAGTGCAAAGCTGACAGCAGGAAGTAGCTGATAAGAAAGCAACAAGGCATTGCTGATGGCATTCTCGATAACTGAACACCTACGCATAAGCATTCAGTCTACAGCTTATTACCCAAAGTGCTCTTTTTTTTTAAAAGCACAGATCAAGGGAAGTGTCCGCTTGCTGCATCTCAGTCACAAAGGCAAGAAATTACCTAAAAACAGACAGACAGATGATAGCTACATAGATACATGGATAGGGAGGAAGGAAGGCAGGAAGACAGAAGGGAGGGAGGGAAGGAGGAAGCGAGGAAGCAAGAAAGAAAGGAATGAAAGAAGGAAAGATGGAAGGAAATGATAATCTTCTATCCACCTGTGATTCTGGTACTAGAAACAGTGATGTAAGACATTATCTGATGCTATATCCTAGGTGTAGAAATACCTACAATTTTGACAGCATGGTAATACCCTAGATACACCATATGCAAACAATATCTATGCAGAAGAAAATGAACAAATGGATATGAAATTACACAAAGACTGAACTCATTGTTTCAGAGTTAATATGAAGGGTCTAAAACTCTAGTGTTATTTTCCATATCAACATCACAGAGTTAAAAATTTTTTTAAATATACTATTTTATAGAACTATTCCATAATTTTGAGTAATATGAAGAAGACAACCTTTGAAAGATCCTTTCCCCCTTAGCTTAGGCACAAGAGAATTCACAGTGCCCAAAAGGAAGAAGAAAGTTGAGGTGACACTGCGTGGTACAGAAAGCTTGGAAAGGTAAGGAGAGAAGTTGAAGAACTCCCTTCATAGGTCTACTCAGTATTCCCTCAGCAGAGAGCACACGTTCCCACCCCAGGCCATTACTCATCACTTTCCCTTCCCATCAGTTTTCAGAGATTTATTGTGCTATTGGAGAGATGTGGGATCATAGTTATTTCTGTACATATCTCATCTTCTTCACCAGATTACAATATCTTTGAGGTATTAGTACCTGTTTTGAGAATCTCTGAACCACATGCGCTACATTAATGATGTGCCTGATTCTAAAATTTATTAACTCCATAAACATCAGTCTGTAGACTTGAAAATATATATTCTCACCAGTTGTTCATAAATACCTTTACAACATTTGGCACAGTAGCTTGTACATCAGATAACTTAGTAATTATTTCGTAGCACAAATCAATGAATGAAAGATAAAGATACAATTTTCAGAAGTCACGCATAGTTCCATAACCATAGGATATACACCAAATTAAAACTTTTCTGCTTTACAAGGTTTGTATTAGTTTTTAAAAACTACAATGAAGGCAGAAGGCTTCCATTCCATATTATACTCCAAGCCTGAATGAGCTCCATAGCAGTAACTTGTCTGAAAGGCTCAGTTCATCGTGACCTATAAAATGCTAGACTCAAGAGCTTTAAATACGGCTAACACCATGTACAGGCTTGAGAGGACAGGGCTGTGTGCTGTGAAGCAGCAAGATCACTCTTCTGAAAGCTAACACACACGCTGAGGCCACAGATATAAACGGGGTAAGCATATTAAATAATAAATGACTAGGAAAACCTCGTTATCACTGCAGATTAAAGACACAATGTATGTCTTCTTATATTATACACATTAAAATCTATTAAGCTATTTTAAGATTTTTATGTCGTATGAAAGTTACAGCTAAATACGACATCTTAATTACACACATCCGAAGTTGCATATTTTATAGCTAGAGAGTTTTAGAATTATGGTTATTTGCAAAAAGTATTCTAATACTTAAAGTAGTACACTCACACATAACATTCCATACTTTATGTTAGGAATCATGGTCAATTTATTAAATATATTTGATATGTCACTAATAAGAGAAAGAAACAGTAGAAGATCTTACTACTGCTCTTATCGTTGACCCTTCAACTTTTCCATTTCAGCAACCTCATTAATGTCAAAATGCCATTAGAACGCCTGCCCACTTTTGAATATACAGCCTGGGCAAAGCAAAATCTTTTGGGTTCAATCAGGAGTGCTTTCATTTTGTATTCAGCTAAAAAGTGTAATAGCATCACAAAGGTCAGAATACTACCTTTATTAAAGAAAAAAGACCACACGACAAAGATAAACTTTCAAATGTAAAATGCCATTTTCAGATCTGAATTGGTCGATTCTTTTTTTTGCTTTAACACTTTGTTTTTAATTGCCAGATTCCTCTAATGTCTGTAACCAATACCAGACAGGACTTGTTTTTATATTTAATATTAGCGCCTACCTTCGGCTGGGAAACATGGGGACTGGAACTTTAGGCAGAGATCTGTGAGAGGCTTACAGTGCTCTTGGAACTAGGGGTGAAGCCAGGAGGGACGCAGGGCTGGGGAGAGCGAGGAGTGCAACACAGTGGCAACAAAGGCCCAGCAAATGCCTCAGGAAGGGAGTTCTGGAGATGGGAGAGCCCTCCAGAGATGTTTCAAAATGAAGCAAAGGATGAGGAGGCCAAACCTTTTTACTGTGGCATTCAGTGAGGGCTGCCTGGGGCAGAAGGGTTTAAGATGCCTTCAGCCCCCCGGCAGTTCCTGGGCAGCCACACGGGTGAGCCCACCAGCAGGCAACTCCCTTGGCAGCTGGGGGAAAGAGTGTCTGATCCTGCCGGGGGATCTGGAGGGCATCCAACGACATCCACTGCAACACTGGAACTGTAAAGGGGCTAAGGAACTGTTTTCAAAACCAGTTCTTTTAATACTAGTTCTTCTTTTCATGATTTTTATTGTATTTTATCTTCTTGTACACACTGACATGTCAATCCTGTTTACTAAGCGATATTCAATGGGTTTCCTATAGAGCAATGAACCTTAACAGGCAGCTTTTAATTGGCCCACATAGGAAACTGCATTACTATTAATTCCACAGCTCCGGCATAAAATAAAACCATTGCTTCTCAAACTCTAGAGCAATTAGACCTCTCGGCTATTTGGCTAACTCTGCTTCATGATACCCAATGCAGTTAATTATATTTTTTGATGTTAATAGTCTCTGTCAGTCTCAAGCATAACTTCTCTTTGATGAATATTTAAATTATATTTGAATAAAAAATAATCTTGGTTACATTTCATATTCAGTAATCATCACAGCTTAATAAAGGTCTACTCGTGAAAGGTTGAAATAAATGGCAATGTACATATAAAGGGCCTAAATCAACTCATCAGATAATATATTTGTAATGACCATTATCTATCTCTCTATAGATAACATACCTGTCCATGTACATTTTTAAAGGTATAGTCTTATTCACATAACTCACAATTAGATTTCCAAAGTGACTTATACACATTCTTTTAAATTATATACACAGAATTCTACGAATTAACAATATAAACGTCTTAGGACTGGGTCACAAGATAATTCAATGTATGGAAAAAAATTACCAAATTGTAAAAAGCCCTAGAAAAATCATCATACATTCTCTTGCCTCCTCTGGCTGTATTGTTTTGGCAAGTTTCCAGAGCAATAATAAGAAAAAAAAGCTTTGATTTACTAAAGGATCTTTTGATTACAGATCTTACAGAAACCCACGGAAATCATTAACTAAAGAAAAGTAACTTAAAAATAATATTTTTCTCCACATGAAGGCTGTAATAGGAGTGGGGAGAGGATGAAGGAAACTTCCAAAAATTAGGAATGGAGAGAGCCGGAGGAATGTGCACAAGCAAAGGCCAAAGAAATGTGTTTAAACCTCATTTAGATTAGAACGCCTTGAGTTTAGTTACATCATAATAGGAATGTTTTAAACCAAGCATTTATTTAACATAAACTGTGAAAAGGAATTTTTTGTTATCTTATATACTTACTTAATACCCCTTAATAAATTGATTTGTGAAATTTTTAATTCACTCTTTCTTCTCCCAAATCCTAAATCTTTAGAATGCAAAGGACACACAATGAAATAAAATCCAAAAGATACAATGACATGTCCTGAAAAGCACACATCAGCCTATGAATGTTCAGGGGAGCACTGCCAATTTCTCGAAACCATCACATTATAAATAAAAATGGCTAAGAGTGGACTTTAGTTTTGTGAGGTCTAAAGCTTGTAAAATTTAAGGCTACCACTTTAAGGAAAAAAATAGAAAAATTACAAGTAGAAAATCAGGTACCAAAGTAGTTACTCATGAAAAAAAAGAAATCACTACACATCTTTTAAAGCCAACAAGTATCACAAGCAACAAAACCCAGAAAACTGAAATAACATTGTAATAAATTAACCGCCTGGAGTTCCTTTATAATACTTTCCTTAACAATTTTATCACCACTTATCTTAAGACTGTCTCTTCATATAACAATTTCATGTCACTTTCTATAATTTTGCTTTTCCTCTAAAACAGCTGATGAAAATTTTTTCTATTGATGGTTGGGTCACATAAAGCATGCACCTACAGTGTCATAGGTGCTCATGTTTGTTGAACTGCTATAGCCTGTGCCCCACAAACACAGGTATTCCGATAAATTCTATTTTATATGACATTCATTTAAAGAGGGTAACAGTATGGTGCATTCGTAATTGTAAATACTACACTGGATGTGTTCTCTATATAGGTAGTCCACCAAGAACATACAGGAGAGAACTTCTGTTTTGACAGTTATCTATGAGAACCAAATCCCACGCTTACTATTTTACACACTTAATAATGAAAGAATTTCTCACAGACTAGCTTCTGGCTCCATACATTTCTAACATTATTTCTCTTCCACTTGCCACATAGTTCAAGTGCCATAGGACATATTCAAATTGTAATATGACATCTGGCCTTGGAGATTTATGTCACAATCAGTAAGGCAGGATAATGAGTAATACAAGTATTTCTGAGGCCATTTCTTCAGCAGAATAGCTAGCAATAACTAAACTGTACGCGAGTGTCTGTGAACCACATAAAAATACCCCACTGACCCCAAAGTGAATTTATCACCACCTGAAACTCCACTTAACAGAATCCCAAAATGCCCTTGGCTACTCCTAAGCGACCATAAATGAGGGGAAGTGTAACAGAGAAGAAGTCACAGAATGAAACCAAAACCTCAGAACATTTTTAAACATCACACTTCAGCAAATTTTACAAAGACACAAGACCCTGTGAGCACGGAGCTGGGGGTCCTAACAGTGCTCTGGAAGAGGCCTGGGCAAGTAAAGGCTCCGATGGTGAAGCTTCGTTAGCATCATGGTAAATCCACCTTCAGGAACAGAGTATTTTCACAAATTACAGAGGAGTTCCATGACAATGACAGATCTGTGGTCTGAAAAAACCAACAGAAAGACCACTGCTACAACTTCAAGACAACTCATACAGAGTGACTCTCATTGCAGACATTCTCTTCAAGGCCACGCGAGTGTGTTGAGGCAAGTTCTAAATCCATGTCTTTATTGGTTGCATATGACATGTGAAAAAATACTTGGAGAACTGCCACATGTATTAGTTACACAATACACTTGACTGATTGATGGGAAATAAACAAATATTAGGATTACAGAATCGCTCACTTCTTTGTATTTCTTCAAAACCAAGTTTTTCCTAGAAACATCTGAGAGATGTTAGCTCTAAATCTAACTGTAGAATAGCAAACAGCACTAAAAACTAACTAAACTGCTATAAGATATTTAAAGAAAATACACAGAAAAGTAAAAAGAGGAGGTCTTTAAGATCTGCATGACAGCTAAGATGCTAACAGAAACCTGAAAACCATAATAATTTTCCTTAGGTAATATACGAAGTAGAGTATCGATACTGGTGTTTTCTTGTTATTGCTATTGTTGCTAATATGGTCTAGGTGTGCCCTTTCATTACGTGATATATGGAAAAATTAATAGAGCCATAATCAATGACAGTTTAAGCTGTTTTTAAATAATTTAATACCAAATCTTCTTCTCTCGTCACTTAATAAAGTTAGTCAATAGACTATATTATGAATGATCCTGACTCACAATTCTTATCCTGCTTTTGATGTGGCAAAGTAGAGCTCCTAAATGGCTCGTAAGAAAATAAAATAAGCATAAGGAGTAAACCAACAAGTAACGATATTTTCTCTACCAAATAACAAATAGGAATTTTTTTTACTTACTTAGAAATCTCAATAAAATAAAAAGGATAATTAAAATGGAAATGTCTCAACTTTACTCAAAATTATATTTTGTTATTATTTATTACATAATACAATTTATTAAATAATAAATAGCTTATTTTCAGACAGTGAAATCATTCTAAAGCTTCTATGAATACGTGTTTTCATTTCCTGGTAATAAACATGCCAATATAAAGTTGTACTGCATATGCAAAATCATTTCAAATTATTAAGAGAAGTTACAATTCCTAATTTGTTCTTCATTTTTTATATTGGTAGAAAATATGCATTATATTACATTTCAGTAGCATTTGGCTATGAGTTTTTGGTGAGGGGGAAAAAAACAGAAGAAAAAGCCAAATCCAAAGGAAAAATAGTGACTATATCTTGATTTGAAACTCTAAAATAAAATTTCATTTCTATTCTCTACAACTGGAATTAAACACCTATTTTTATTTGTTCAAATTATAAACTTTTTTAAAGGATGCTTGTAAGCCATTTTTATACACTGACACTAGTAATATGACATGAGAAAGCAGATGTACACTACAAAGAAATCATACTTAGGTACAAAACAAAGTACTCAAATGAGCATTTGAAACTTGTCTTACATAAGCAGAGCTGGTGTGCCTTCATTTAGTTATCAAACACTTGATTGTCTGATACATTTTAGTAATATAACACTGAATTAGATTTAGTTTCTGTTAATTAACACAACTAATTCGTTTAAATTTACTCTCTACAAAGAAATCAATATTTTAGTGCATAGCAGAGAATGTTCTAAGTGAGTAAAAAACTGCAAGGTATATGACAATATACCTAATATTGAAATACCATTGGCATCTCATTCGTAACATTCATCTTTCAAATGAGAAAGCTGGAATAAACAATATCTAAGGCTGAAAAGCACTATGAAAAGATTATTACGATAATATTGAAATTTGTATGTCAAATGAATGTTCACATTTGCTTTTATTTCTTCACCTCTCCACTGTGATTTCAAAAATAAAGACAACTGCTAAAAATAAAAACTGAAGAAAAATCACCAGACTTGAAATGAGATATGCCTTTGCTTTTCAAAACTTGAACTTCCCTTTCCCTCATCTGACCAGTAGCTGTCCAAAAATAAAATCTAATTCAAACTTTTATTCAAGCCTCCTGATTTCACTAAACAATCCTTAAGAAATACGGACTATCATAACGTAGTGTCCTTAGGGAAAACGGTCCTGGCTTCCCCGATCAATGGACATAATATAAAAGGCATTATATTTGTTAACCAGAGGTACCAGTGAAACCCCGCAATTCACACTTGTACTTCCAGTCTGCATTATCTAGTAAACTTGTTTTACTAATTTTCATTTTAAAAGGAGAAACAGCATCCTGTAGGGTAGAACCTTTGATGTGCCATTGTTTCTTTCTCCTACATCTGAAAAGCAGGTGATAAGGGATATTGAGATTACTTGTCTTCTAAGCCATTTTATAATTGATTAGCCTTTCTTGTACACTAAATGTGAATGTTTAATATGTTTCATGTTTATTACTGCCAACAGTCTTCCCTTCCTATAATGAGTGCTATGGTTTAAATGCCCATCACTAAGTGACATGCAAAGTATGTGTCCAATTAGATATACCAATTAGAGTTTTAATGGTTATTTATTACTGTACTAAGGTGCAAGAGTCTATACTAGTCACCTCCCAATCCTTGGCCAAAGAGAGGTGCTTATAGTTCCAGTTAATTGTCTTAGAACAACTCAGGTGAGAGTGAGAAAAATCAGTGGAAACTCATCACCTAGCAGAAAATAACCTAAGTATGTGGCACAGAGATGATGAGTTAGCGGCACCTGAGTTATTTATTTTTCCCCAGATGCATTTCATCTTGATGGACAAATGGTTGATAAATCTGACACCACAGGCAGAGAAAAGCACTGGGGATAGATAAACAGCATAAAGCTAAGAATGCAGTTTTTTCAGAAATCGTAGGCTTAGGTCCTATGAGAAGGAATAGGGACACTGAATAAACAAACTACACAAAAGAGAAGCATCCCTGAGCAGTCAGTATCCAGAATAATGCAAAAGGAAAACGTACCAACCCCAAAATATTAGGAAACATCCAGTTAGGTGAAAAGGCAGATTGGGCTAATTTTTTCCCTCTAAAACACTGCCATTAACAAGGAATGGATGTGAACTTCCTAGAAAGATAGGTTTGAAGTTTACTGTCACCTATAAAGAGAGATCAGGAAACAATTAAATAAAAAACTGTTTCATAGAGCTCTGACTTGGATACAAAGCTTCTTTATGAAGACCGAATGATCAATATCAAAGTTGAGAGGGTTGTATGTCAAGGAGAGTATATCCACACTGAAATCTATAATCATGAAGTCTGCCAAAGAACGCTGGCAGAACTGTGATTGCATTTTAATGGATTTTCTTGGTCAAATTCTGAGAAGCTTCCAATATTCATCAGTTCTCATAGGAAGGTTTTGTGCATGTGTGATTAAGTATCTTTCTTTAAATATTTTACACACGCCTAGCATCTATTAGTATATTTCAAAATAACAGAAATATATTTTAAAAACCTAGATAACAGAATTATTTAAGAATAATTATTAATTATTGCTCAAGAATAAATTTTCATGCCACTAAGGTATGAGGTTCTAGGTATAGATGCTTTGAAGTTTCAGCCCCTGTGGCAAATAATTGAACCTTTCTAAAGGTTCGCACTGCTAAGTAAAAAGAAGGATACCATGTTGCCACTCGTCCCAAAGGATATTTTAAAAATAAGTGAGAAGAATATCCATGCCGCAGTGTGGACAAAGCACACGGACTGCAATGACAGTTGATTCCCCGATGTAATGAAGGAAGTTAGAACACAATGAGTCCCAAGTTCCCCAGCAGCTCTAACAATCTGTTATTCAATAACTCTCTTAAAATAGAAGCAATGGCCTATGTCGTCGTCACCCCCCCTACACCCCGCCCCTACCCCCAAGGCTCCCCAGTTATGTGCCTTGACTGGTAGCAAAAATGAGAGGTGGAAAGGCCAAGGGAAAGATCTTTCTGCTTATTCCAGACCAAGGCACGCATGGTCCTTTCCACGTAGCCTTACTTCTAACTGCATGCTGGGAGGATGCACTAAATTTTCCAGTCTCAATCTGCAGCTACTGTAACGTAAAGAACCATGGAACAGAAAAAGTAATGCACATACATATACAATAACACATTTCTTAAAATCCTCATGCACACAAGCAATTGTCACCATATGAGTTGCTGCTGGGTTAGCACTGTTAAATAAAATGTAATTACTGTACTTGGCGATAACAGGTTGGGACATTGATAGGTTTAGAAAAAGAAATTCAAGGCTAGAAAAGTTATGGAATGGAGTATAGGATGGGAATAGATTAACCTGTTTCCTACATACGTGAGCTTACTTCCATCATCCCAACCTTTCTGGAAAAGATCTAAGCTGTGAAATAAACTTTGACACTTACTTAGCTTAATTTAATTAAATTATATGCAAGTTCTAGAAGCTGGGTTTTTTTTGCTCCCTAAGAGAAAAATCCCGTAACTGCACCCCTACTTTATAAATCTAGATCAGGTAATTTAGTCACTGTCTGGTTCCACGTGACTAGGGTACTACCTAATTCTTCTGGTCTATGCAAGGCTGAATGCTATTTTCTTGATTTCTATCCTGAAACCCTATCTTGAAAATCCTAACATGCTCTTTTATTTGAGCTGTCTAAACAGAATAAAGATCTTCAACATCAAAAAAGGGGAAAAAAAAAATCTGTCTTGGGGCCAGCCCAGTGGCTTAGCGGTTAAGTGTGCACGTTCTGCTTCGGCGGCCCAGGGTCCACTGGTTTGGATCCCGGGTGCGGACATGGTGGCACCACTTGGCAAGCCATGCTGTGGCAGGCATCCCACATATAAAGTGGAGGAAGATGGGGCACAGATGTTAGCGCAGGGCCAGTCTTCCTCATCAAAAAGAGGAGGATTGGCAGTAGAGGTTAGGTCAGGGCTAATCTTCCTCAAAAATAAATAAATAAATAAATAAAAATAAAGCAAAAAAAAAAAAGTCTGTCTTTTATACTTTACTACTGGCTTATGAGACATTATCTCCAGTGCCTCTTCTGGTTTCCTTGATAGCAACTTTACCTCTGCCCCTAAATGCAGGTGTGTTCTATAGAGCTTTTGCGTGCTCAAACTAATCACCTCGGTGGGTAATATCATCTATTCACCTGCAACTATCGACTATATGCTTCTGTATGCTTCCTCCGTATGTTCTTTTGCCACTCTTGCGAGTGCCAAACCTGTATAAACAACTGATTGCTGAACAATTTATAAATATGCTACCCTAATCCCAAATAAATCTAAAGGAGCTTACATGGGTAGTATAACAACCAAAAATACACTGAATTGTATGTACTAAGAAACCTAATGTAGTTATGCTATGATGTTTTAGCCAGCTGCTCTCTATATGTGGGCTTAAAAGTTGGGGTAAAAGCTTTAAAGGAGCCAGGGTCGTTCTCTAAGTCTAGGGCACTAATTTACTTTCCTTGGCCAATTTTAATACAAAAAATCCCCCAGCCTATCTCTGAATCAATTACACAAAATATACCCTTCCTAATACAGGGGAAAACTGAGGCATGTATTCTTAGTATAGTCTCAGGAGGAGTACACAGTACTTCTAGAACCTGTTTGTATTGACAGGGGTACAGTGATAGATATCTGACACTGTGAGTAAAGACTGTAAAACTGAACCTAACCATGTACACTAACCTCACATTTAATACTGAAAAGAAAAACAGTGAATATTTACTTTCAGATCTCTAGACCAAACGCTAAAACCTTAAGGACATATTATAAAGCATAATCTAAGGCAGGAAACTACCTGGATTAGAAAGGGCAGGTTCTCATCCTTTCTCAAACAAAGGGACAATTATAAACAAGACTGGGAGAGGATCTCAGGTACAATTTGGCACATCACTATAATACATTAACTAGATTGCACCCAAGTGCTGCAAAGAACCAACACCGTCAGCAAAATTCTAATTTACGTATTCATCAAACACCTCAAAGTAGTAGTAGGGTGTTGTTTTTCTTTTTGCTTTAATGAATTTAAAGTGTTACAACCGTTTCATATTTTTTAAGTTACTCCACTACAATTACCTTCAAAGAGCGCTAAAAAAAATTATCTCTAACAGTGATTATTTTATATAATATTAAAAAACATATCATTTTAGGGAAGAATTTCATTTCTCACTTTTTGGGATGAGCCATTTGGTGTATTTACAAGACAAGTGTACTATTGTTATAATACAGCCTTGGTTTCACACTTTTAAATGAGCAGGAAATAGAAAATGGACAATGAATAACAACTATTAATCCTTTTACCACCACCATGGTCAGAGCTACTAGGGTATTTATTTACTTGACTCTCAAATGTGGAAGTGATCAAAGTCAGAGAGGGGGTGAAAAAGCAATGAATTATAATACAAACATATTTTAATTGTACTGAAATTTCTGCACCTATCTCTATCATTATATGTAGAAAAGGGGAACTTCCACATTTAATAGAAAAATTCCATTACTCTTATTTGAGCTTTCCAAAGGGAAATTTTCTATATTCAAGAAAAAACTTTCTCTTTTCTTCTACATTGCTAAATATCACATTTTTTGATAATTATAAATGGAAAAATTTGCCAAATTATTAGGAGTCTGGTGACAATAATTCTTACTTTATTTGTAAATACTTAAAGAGTATTTTTAAATTAAAATAAAAAAGAGACAGGTACTCTGCATGCTCAATAATTATTCAGTAATAATTCAGATACAAAAATACCGTCTACCTATTTTTTGTTATGTGAAACTATATAAGTCAAATAGGGCAGACTCCCTTAAACGTTTATAGTCTGATGTATGTAGAATGCAAGTTACAAGCTACCAATATGAAACTCATTTTTAAGTCATCTTAACATTATCTTCCTTGTCCATTATCTTCCTTGTCAATAAAATGTTCATGTTTAAATTGTCATTGTTGCTGATTATGTAATTATAAACCATCAGTACAATACACCAATTTAAAAATGGGATTTCTACAGCCAGTTTTGGAATTAACCCCTTATGTGCGGTAATACACCATAAACTGTTTGGAGATTTTGATAACAAGGGTACAGAGAACCACTGTGTGCTTTCACAGAATTTAGATACCCCAAGACTCTAGTTCCTTTTATTATCAAAAACACAGCCCTGCTTTTATAACATAATGAAACATGAAAACAACTTACTATCTTATCTTATACATTTCTTGTAATATGTACTTATATTTATACGTACAAGTCTGATAAGACTTATGTATTTTGCTAGATATTCAACTGTGTATTTAAATGTATAACCCCACAAACAAAGATAAGTTACCTACAATGTACAATTCCTCAAGGCCAGCTCTTCCAGACTCTCTCTTTGTACCAACTCCCACTGCTTTTCGCTTGTCAGTCTAGTAAAACCAGGAGATTGTACATAATAATTCCTTACTTCCTATTTGTCTCTGGCCTACTTCTCGATGCTCATTCATGTCACTACCAGCGAACAAGTTAGATCAACATGTAAAGAATGGATAAATGGTCGATTATTAGTGGCTGCCTTTATTACCTCCCAGAACAGGCAGTCCCCAAATTTTGAAATACTATGTGGAAATGTTCTATCATAGTTTTACTGGAGCACAGAATCCATTCTTCCAAAGAAGGTAAGTTATGTTTTGTGGTTTGTTTCACAGGCCAGATTTCAAACCCTACATAGTCCATATAGGACTTTTATTTTAAATTAAAAAACCCTGTATCAAGCGCCATTTACACAAATGAGATTTTGCCCTAAATTTTTAGTAACTACTCTTTAAGAACTAAAAATAAAAACATTTTGAGGGAAATCTTCCAAAGTAATGTATATGTTCTCTGGTTTCTTAAAAATATCTTAGTCAGTATCAACATTAAAAAAAAAATACTTACTATAATGTCCTGTCAATAAAAATAATGCTAATACATATTCTCTGTGAAATTAGAGATTTTACAGCAACTTGTACCCAAACTCTTATATCATGGATTTTTTAAAAATAATTCTATTTTTTCCTTCATTGCCTTTTAATCACCTTTCGACGTTTTCATTGCACCTACACTGACCAGACACCAGTCTAGAAAATCTGCTATTCTATTTCAAGGTAGAATAGTAAATAAGCTAGAAAGCTAGACAGAATATTGTGTTCAGAGGAGGAAAAGAGGCAGGAGGAGAGGGTGAAGGCTTTAAATAGAAAGATGAGGGATTTTCCTAGTAAACAAAATATAAAAGCAATAATGTTATAACAAACTCCATGATACTTAAGTGTTCCTTCAGAGAGTCTAACAGGGATTGCTGGTATT
This sequence comes from Equus asinus, assembly GCF_041296235.1. Lineage (NCBI taxonomy): Eukaryota > Metazoa > Chordata > Mammalia > Perissodactyla > Equidae > Equus > Equus asinus. The sequence goes on along the minus strand of NC_091805.1, from coordinate 18,186,401 downwards.
ACTGAACTAGTTCAAGCAAAACTAACTACGATTTTAATATCTTATATATAAGAAAATTCTAATTAAGATGTCAAGAGTACCAAAATTTAGAAAAAAAGATGCCAAGAGTCAGTTAGGTGTACTGTGTTAACACAAAGGAAAGGCGATACAAGTTATCAGCAGTTTTTTGTATTCTGTCTATATGCAGAAAGGCAATTGTTCAGTTAAGAGGTATTATTTATATATTTTCAAGTTTATAACACACTTTCCAACACATCATTTTCAAAATACAAAATTAACCAAATGGTCTGTTACCTTACAGAGAGAGAGAGAGAGAGAGAGAGAGAGAGAGAGAGAGAGAGAGAGAGAGAGAGCAAATGCCATATGCTTTCTTAACTTGAATTCATTGTTTTTATTTTGTTTGTTTTTTTTTAAAGCTAAAGATCAAGAGAAGGAGAAGACAAGCCACAGACTGGGAGAAAATGTTTGCAAAAGATATACCCTACATAGGAGTGTTATCCAAAATACATAAAGAACTCTTAAAACTAAACATTAAGAAGACAAACAACCCAACTAAAAAATGAGCAAAAGATCTAAACAGACACGCCATCAACGAAGATATACAGATGTCAAGTAAGCATATTAAAAGATGTTCAACATAATATGTAGCTGGGAAATCAAATTAAAACAACAATGAGATACCACTCACTACACAACCATTAGAAAGGCAAAAATCTAAACACTGACAACAGCAAATGCTGATAAGTGTGTGGAGCACCAGGAACTCTCATTCATTGCTGGTGGGAATGCAAAATGATACAGTCACTTTGGAAGACAGTTTGTAAGTTTCTTACAAAACTAAACACACTCTTAGCATATGATCCAGCAATCACACTCCTTGGCATTTACCCAAATGAACTGAAAATTTATGTCCACATAAAAACCTGAACAGATGTTTATAGCAGCTTTATTCATAATGGCCAAAACTTGGAAGCAATCAAGATATCCTTCAGTAGGTGAATGGAGACATAAACTGTGATACATCCAGACTATGGAATATTATTTAACGCCAAAAAGAAATGATCTATTAAGCTATGAAAAGACATGGAGAAAACTTAAATGCATATTACTAAGTGAAAGAAGCCCAATCTGAAAAGGCTACATACTACATTAGTCCAACTATATGACATTCTAGAAAAGGCAAAACCATGAAGACAATAAAAAGATCACTGGTTCCAAGGGGTTAGGACAGAGGGAGGAATGAAGAGGGGAGTAGAGAGGATTTTTACGGCAGTCAAACTATCTTCTAAGATACCACAATGGTGTATACATATCACAAATTTGTCAAAACCCACAGAATGCAGAACACCAAGAGTGAACCCTAATGTAAACTATGGACTTAGGGTGATGATGTGTTAGCGTGGATTTATCTATTGTAACAAATGTACCATTGTGGTGCAGCACGTCCATAGTTGGGGAGGTTGTGTGTGTGGGGGGGATGGAGGTATGATAACTCTCTACTTTCTGCTCATTTTTGCTGTAAAAAATGTTTATTAATTAAAAAATTAAAGAGCAATTATTGCCAAAGACCCAGATACTTAAACATTCTTAATACTACAAAAATACTTCAAAATTTTGAAACCCTCAAAAAAAAGACTACATTTGAAATATTATTCTATTTTATGATATATAAAAATTTAAGATATGTATTACATATTCCTTCTGCTATGTCAATCTATACAAAAATGATACAGAGATTTAAATGTTGTTCAAAACTTACAAAGCAGAAATCAGCATTCATAGGTAAAATCCTAACTCAGTCTAGTAAATAGACTGAGATATGGACTATACTCATCCACTTAGAAATTATTATAATAATTTTACCAATTCGGATGTAGTAGCTAACATGGGACATTAACACAAGAATATTTACCTTTGAGTCATAATTTTGAAGGCATCTGGGAGGTAGCAGTCTGTATTTTCCATCTGAAATGGGTCAGCATCACAAATCTTGTCATCTGTCCGACCATAGTTAGCACTCTCAATCATGATGACATCACTGCCTGGACATCGAAGATCTATAGAATAACCTTCACAGGATAATTCTCGTCTAACTAACCCAAATGGTAAAGCTGCTCTGCTGAAACCTTAAAAAAAAGAGAGAGAAAATTAAAATTAACTCATTTATGAAGTATTATTATTCTAATAATGCATCTTCAAGTAATACGGTTCATGTCTATATTCAAGGGATGTTATAGAAAGTATATTTTTAAGTCATTCAATTCATACATTTATTAAATAATTCCTTGGTTCTTAACTATGTGTCAAGAATTCCTTAATAGATTTTTAAAAATATATCTTTAGCTGGACTATTCATCCTTACAAGACAATTTAAAACTACTCTAACAAAATATTGTCTATACAATCTAGTCACAATCAGAAACTAACTGGCTCTTTGTGAGTAAATCCAAAGAAAAATGATAAATTTAACCAATGGATTTATAAATAGTGACAAATTTCACAACTACAGAATGCATCAACTAATCAAGGAACAATTTTCACTTATGCAAAGGAATAAAAGCTCTGCTCTACTTTCTGCTAGACTTTTGGCCTTTCCTTCTCATTTAATGTAGACATATTAATTGCAGTTAGTAGTCTTATCTTAAAAATACTTTTGTCTTAGCAGTTCTCCCCTGAAATAACTTAGATACTATGACGGTAACATGCTTAGGGGACCATAACTTATTTCCATTTGTAGACACTTTATTTAAAACTGAAACAAATGAAAGGATTCAGCAGATGGGCATTGAAAGGAGCCAGCACTACTCCAATCCAATTCGACACAATGAAACACCCAGAAAGGGCAAAATTTCACTAAGATTCAGTTTTGTCATCTACAAAATGGAGCCGAAACACCCGTGATGTTACTTTTCCTACCTGCGTGACTCTAAAATGAGATAATGTACATAAAAATGCTTAGTTAGAAGTGCTATACCAATTTATGTACGAAGCAATAAACAAGAGTATAGATAACCACTGTTCATGAGGGCTGTGAAAAAGATTCCTGAATGGAACAGAAGATTAGAATTATAAGTTTTACCCATAGTTTTCAACTAGGGGTCCCATAACGCAGCAGCAGAGCATAGAACGAAGGTAAAAAGAGAGAAAGCCAAGAACAGCCACGAAGAACTGTGGGTGGGAGAAGCACATCTTCGCTGTGTGGTGTGCTACCTGTGGGTTAGCTGCACACCAAAAACTTCTCCTCCACTGCCTCAGATTTGGATCAGTTCTCTAACCTGTTGCCATCTATCACATTCCTGTTATAAAAGACTAGCAATAATTTCAGTACTTTGTCTTACCTCTATCCTTTTAACCACTCTGCCTCACATGAATTATTGCTTATATCCTTTTTAATAGAAAAAACTGACATTCAGAAGTAAATTGTTCCAAGATACAAACTTCCAAGTTGAAGAGCTGGGTTGTGTCCAGGTCAATCTAATGCCAAAACTCTTCTCTTGAACTTTATTGTACAGGGCTGCTCACTAACTCAATGAACTAAAAAGTCACCTGGATAAACAAGCATCTTCTTTCTAAGATCCAAATAGTCTTTCAAAAGAGTTATTGGATTCTACATTGGCATGATTTAGAAAACCAGCAATTCTCAAATTTGGTTGAACTCTCAGTTCAAGTGAGAAAACTAAAGGTGTAATGGGAATTAAGAGAGAAGAAAAGGACACAATTTGGAGCAAAGAAATCTTCAGGTGATTGTGGCAAGTCCTAACCTTAGTAGGTTTTCACTAAGAAGGTTTATGGTCTTAAGACATTACTAAAAGTATGTAGAGAGGTGCATCAATGAAGAAGGAACACTGAAATGGAGCTGGGCAATGTCAAGGCAAACAGTAAACAGACCAAGCTTTCAAAAAGTTCACTTATAAACTTCCACACATTCATAAATAAATTTTACATATACTACTGCTTTCTTCCATTTCCTGATACTATATTGCCCATACAAATAATTCAGGTTAAACTAGTATTATTGTATTTGTTTTAATTGAAATTGTTTCTTAGCACTTCAGAAGTTGACCCATTTCTGGGGCAAAAGCTGAGCGGAAATTCAAACAAGGGACATCAAATAAGATTTTGGAGCACAGCATATTTTAAAGGCAGAGATGATTTGCAACTATAATTCCTTAATAAAAGAGAATAAATCACATTATTAGAGGATATTACGAATATTAGAACACGTTATTAGAAAACTGGCTTGGAGCCATAATTCACAATTTGTACTATTTGTCAAAAATATAGAATTGACTTGAAGCACCGTGGTTTTTAAATTGAGTCCTTTAATTTTTGTTGCTGTTGATAGTCTGCAGGATTAGTTATTCTAAGTGAATTTTCCTCTGCTTTTGAAAGATATTTGGTAGGCTGCACAGTTGAGTGTCTTGCTGTTTTGGTAATTCAGAAAGAGGATTTTTAAAACCTTAGTCATAGTCATCCAAGAAAGTAAAGTAAGGAAAAGGAAACAAAAAGATGAGCACACTTTAATAGTTTAGTAGATTTCCAATGTAGACTCTCCTGGAGAAAGGGATCATGGTAGTTATGCTTTCACTGCATGGAACAGAATGAGTTCTTACAGCCAATATTGCTTTATTTACTGCTACGTCCATTGTTCTAAACCGTAAGTGTTCTCTTTCCTACTTGCTCTCTCGCCTCTGTTTCCATTGAACTTATAATATCTACTAAAGTGCCTATTATTATTACATGGTACTGGGCATATTCATTTTTAATATATATCTTCCCTGCTAGACTGTGATGATAGAGTTCTTATAATTCTAGTGCCTAGACTGGTATATGATACATAATTCCAATAAATGTTGTTGAACCAAATCACTAAATTGAACACTAGCATTTGTTTAAAACAATATAAATTGCAATGTGTTTTCCTCTGTAATATGTATTTCCTTTAGTAGTGAAAATAAAAGTAGTAAGCATTAAAAAAAGATAAACTACTTATAGTCAATGAAAACTATGTGCTGTCCTCAAAAAAGAATATTTAAGTTCTGTCAATTTATTATTTTCTAGATACTACTGAGGTTCATTAGTGTTTCTCACAAAGACAAACGAGTTACATGTTTATAAACTTTCCTTTGTTTAAACCCTGTGTTTCCAACCTGAAATATATATAGCCATAAAAAAACAAACATGAAGAGAGAAATGAAAGGTGCTATTACGATAGCTAACATTTACACAGCAATTATTATGTTCTGGCACTGTGTTAAATGCTTTACATGGATCACCTTCTTTTATCATCAATATCATCAACAACAAAAAAATAATGGAGTAGTTATTATTATGATACAACTTTTACAGAGAATGAAACTAAGGCATCAAATAATGGGTAATTCTGGGTCTCAAGGATTACAAGGAGTTAGACTGTAACCCGGGCAGGGTTCCCAGGCTCTTTTGCCGGCCCTGTGACTTCTCAAGCCATCTTGTTGATAATACAACAGCATTTATTTTATAAGTTTTCATACAATCTGAAATTCACCAAAGAATGCTAGTAAATTAGACAGGAAACAATTATTGGAAAGGTTCACAAAACATATGGACAATAACAAAAATTGTACTTGTGGAAATGTAGGGATGTGTGCCATAAAGAGAGCAAAACCGACAACTGCTCAACTATATACATATGGAGAACACCGAACACTAAGTATGGGTGGCTGGGTCAGCCTTAGGAACTTGGGTCATTTTACTTTTCTGAGTTTTCATTTCTTTTTCTGAAGAATTAAAGTCATTTTAAAGTCATGTCAAACTTCACCAATCTATGATTCTAAATAGGCAAGCCATTTTAATCAGGTACGCATGCTATTCTAACACTTTCAAGTGATCAATAATGAATCAATTACTTGCTCTATTTCTTTAAAATATAAACATATATGAGGATGTTAACATGGATGTGCTGTGGCACAACATGCAGATGACATGGTGCCCTCAAGATAATTCTCAAAAGTACATGTGATGAACTGAGCAGGGGTCCCACAAATCACAAGCAGACATCTCCCCGGATTAACTATTCTAATCAAAGACTTAGTGAGAGGGGGAAAATGAACAGGGGTCAACGATGGAACCAAAAGAAAAATTTACATAAATTTTTGAGAAAGATGTAAATTACTGTGCCTTCTTTAGCCCCTTCACACTATTTCCTTGAAAACCTCAGGGGGTATGAGTTCAACCTTTTCCATCGAGAATGATACTTCAAAGGAAGTTTGGAAACTCTTAAACAAAACTACTGCAATTAATATTAATTTTAGAAATTCAATATTTCCACTAAGTGTATCTTATAAAAAGACAGAACAAAAAACCTATTCGTAAAAACATTTATTTACCCCTTTATTTACATCACATTAATGAGTTACTATACTCATTAATATATACAATATATACAAACCACCACAAGTATAGCCACTATTAATCGCTCTTTTTTCCTTTGTACATGAAATAATTCTTAGCTGTTTAAATTGGATTATTTTTGAGGATATCTTTTTTTTAAAAAAATCACTTGCCAACATGGCTTTGCATCAGTGTCATGCAGCATTTAAAAATGCTGGTAAGCACCTTCAAGAAGACAGATCTTCAAGCGCTAATCTAGACCTACTTAATCACAATCTCTGGGTTCAGACGAAGCTGAGATATCTGTTCTTGGGGAGGAAAACATTAATTTATTTGCACCACGCTGATATAGTAACTAAGATGTGCCAAGAATTTCTCCAAGGCCTTTTTAAAGTAACTTTTATCTATCTATTGAGATTACATATTTGTTAAGTCATTGTCATCATATTTCCTCTTAATTCTCTAAGATAGTTTAAGACTTAGTCTTTGAACATATTCATAACAGCCACTTTGAAATGTTTATCTGCTAAATCTAACATCTGGGCCCACATTAGACAGGCAGTTTCTACTAAATGCTTTTTCTCCTGAGTACATGGGTCAACTGCCCTGTTTCTCTGTATATTTTGTAAATTTTTTTTTGTTGTTGAAAAGTACATATTTTAAATAATATGCTGTTAGCGACTCTAGATTCACATTTCTGTCCCCTGAGAATTACTGCTGTGTGAGATCTTCTTTTTTGCATCTTGACTGGATTTAATCTGCAGAATCTGTCTCCCCAAGGTGTGCAGCTGGAACGTCTCTGCTCATTGTGACTGTTGTTGTTGTTATTTTAATTCATATTTTTATTTTCTAGCCTAGCTTCCTAGGGATCACCCCATCTCTGCATAGCTTAGCGAGCAGCCAATGACTGGCCAGAGACGTTGCACAAAATCCTTGAACCTGTAATAAGGTCTACACCCTCTGCTGATTGATCTGAGTGTGTGTTAGGGAGGGTGTTCAAGGTTCAGGCTGTTTTTAAGTCAGCCTTGGTTATTTACTTTCTGCCAAGTCCTCTCACGTCTCCTCTGCAGATGTGTGTAGCTTCCCAGTTAGTCAAGCATGCATAGAGAACTTCTGGTTCTTTCTTTTCCAAGATTTCCCGGCTATGTTTCAGCCTGGTTCTCCAGTGTGCCCGCCAAGGACCACAACCTCAGGCTGGTTTTCCCCATCTGTTTCCTACAGTGTTTACTACTTTTACTGACAACACTGCTGGGAGTGGGTTCCCACCCTCCACTCCAAATCAAGCAACTCCCCCTGGCAGCAAAGTCACTGGTTTTTAAGGCCAGCTTGCCCTAATGAAATTGCCACAATGACACGGCTAAGGAGGGGTGATGGGGGGTAAAAGCAGCCCTAGTCTAGACGGCTTTAAATGTCCACTGTTCATACCAGAAGTTCTACCAGCTTTTCATAAATAAATGCTTCCCAATTTCTCATCTAGCTTTAGTTAATTTCCAGAGCCCTAAAATGGTGGTTGTTGACAATTTTGTTCAGTTTTATACTTGTTTTGAGGGAAGAGGATTTGCCACCCTCTTTACCGATCATCACCGGAAGTCCCTCTACGGACTTTACAAATATTTACTGACTATAAATCCTCACAACAACCGTATGAGGTAGGTATTATTATTATTAACATCATTTTACACAGGAGGAAACCGAGGTGCAGAAAAATTACATTTTCCACGATCACACATCCAGTAGGAATGAAATCAAGGTTTGAAACCCAGTAATTCAGCTCCCAGGTTCATGTTCTTAAATGTTACGTTAATGACTCTCCAAATGATAATGACAATTAGCAGCAGGTTTGGGGACCCCTGTTGTGGAGGACATAGTTAGGGTATACTGGGCGCTTCCATCTTAGGAGAAGGGCAGGAAAGGAAATGGTGTGCCTGATGGTCAAGTATTCAACTAAATCACTCAGTCAACATAATCAACATAAAGAAATTCCCAAATTAAAGCCTTTTAATCACACTATTACTATGATATTTATTCTAAGCTGTATTTTCAATCTATTTCTATTTCAACAAAGCAAAAAAAATAAGCATCCAACAAGCAAAGTGTAATCCAATCCATCTTGCCACCCTGACAATTGAAGAAAAAACTTGTGGGAGGTCCTGTGAGCAAAAAATCAATATTGCAGCTTTGTGCTGTGCAAATGTGAGTACTGCCAAATAGCATTGCTTAGAGTAAAATGAACTGTTTGGCTCCATTTTCTCCACTCTGAACAAATGATTTTGAAAAGACAGGCGTTTTTTTCCCCCAAGCTATAAAATGTCAAGCAATAACTCTCTGTGCTTTAGGCTAGTGATTGGAATAAATACCTCTCGGCAACAGGTGCAGCGACTTAGGACTGAAATCATTCACATTCAGGGGATAACTCCTAATAAACAGATGCACTGCGACGACCAGATGGGAATTCGTAAGACCAGAATTGGAATTCTATCACTGGATTTTGCATCATTTATGAGCATTTGTGCAAGAAAATATGCTTCTCTGGCAATAAATGGTACACTCTGTTAGAAGCTCATACTCTTGGTGGACTTCAAGCACCTGATTGGGAACATTTTGCTTTTCTAATACTGTCTCCACTCAGTGTGCCCTTTGTACATTTCTGTGAAATCATACATTCCTATAAAAGTCTTCTTATTAAGCTGTAATATAAAAACTTCAACTTTTCTGGTACTGTTTTTCTTAATTGCTCTGAACTAAACCCTGTCATGGATGCCACTGCTCATGCTGTCTAGGGTTCCAGTAAGCACCATGCCTTCTGATTATCAGGGACCTCTATGGGACTGAGGCTGTGACTTTAAGCTCTACTGAAACATTAACTCAGGCCACGGTCTATTACCAGTGCTGGCATACGAAATCTCTGATTTATTCCTGTTTATATATGTTAATGAGATTTCTTCCTAAAATGGAAATAAGGAAAATACTTAATGAGGAGGGGACACGATTTCAACCAGGCTGACCTCTAGCTTACAAGCTTCTAGAAAACTTATTTCCACTTCATTTTAATTTAGATAAAGAGAAAATGTTAAAAGTAAACCTAAAAAATTATTGCACTAATAGTTCAACTTTTTCACTTATCTCTGCATCTTTATGAGGTCATTAAAACGTAACTTTTACAATCAAGGATGTATTATACAACTTTTCTTTGTATACTAAAAGACAGTAAAAAACATTTTATTTAAGTTCATAGAATGTCACCCTAGTTTTAATTATTCAACTAGTCCATTTAAGAAATAACTTTATCAACCAAACCCTAAAAAATCTATTTTTGTGTGTGTGTTTATTAACATATAATCCTTTTAACCTGTCAGTATTATGTGGGGAGCCTATACTGTGACATGTGGAGAGTAAGAGAACTGCTCTCACCTTTGAACTCATTTTCATGCCAAGACTAAAGAAAAAAAAGAGAATGCAATGTCATTTTTTAGCATAAGCACAGCGGCCTTGAAAACGCAGCAATTTGTCTGTAAATAAACTTTGTTGTTAGCATGAAGCACCAATCAAATCCTTACAAAAATATAAAGTTCTTACAAAACAAAGTGTTCAAATGTTTGTAGATTATGTAACTACAAAATAATCAATTCACCATATATGAGTGATATGCCTTAGCTTCTTGTGTCATTTTGGTTTACAGCTGTTTGGGGTTTTTTATTTTGGATATATTTTAAATTATGAAGCATTTTAAACATATTTTTTTCCTAAAAAGAACGTTTACAGTTTTAAGCAAAATCAATTTTTGTACAAAATACTGTGATTTCCACTGGAATACACAAAAAATTACTAATAAATAAACACATAATGAAAAATTAATACATAATTAAATCCAATTATATAAACAACAAGGGAAAAAAACTTTATCTTTGGGATTCACTAAGAGTGATAAAATTCTGGACACTGTGGATAAACAAAGGTAAAAATATTAGAATGCCACCAGCTGTCAGGTTCAAACATTACTACTTCTGAAAAGCCTGTCCATATTTTAAGGAGAAAGCATACATTATGAAACTCTCAAAAACATTTTGGGATTAAATTCCATATTAGAAAGAAATTGATCTCTCCCACTTAAAACTTGTAAATTATCCACCACTGATTAATAATTCACAAGCGCCATTAAAATATAGCAATTTAAAAGTTATAAAATACTATCAGCTTAATACTGAACTCTAAAAGAAAAATTCCTAATAAGTATGTCTATTAAAAATAATCTACGCCACAAAAAGAGATGCTTTTAATAGTCTCAGCATATAGCTATAACTTCTCCAAAGCTCACAAATAAAGAATACTTTAATTTCAATCTATTTTTTAAAAAACTGATGAATTTTGTGTTAAGCCTCAATATTACCCTTATTACTCAGTGCCTATGTTTAAACTATTCCCTCTACACAGGATGTTCTACTCATTTTTCTCTTAGGCAACAACTGCTCTGCAGAACCCAGTTCAAGGCTTCCCGAACAACAGGAACAGGAGAATTGAGCTCAGGTTTCGGTCATCTATTTTCCTTCTTCCAATAAACATTTAATGAGCACCTACCATGTGCCCAGCACTCTTCCAGACAGTTGGGATACAACGGTGAACAAAAATCACAATGATCCCTGGGCCTGGGTAACTTATATGGGAAGGGAGTTCTGCCTGAGGAAAGGTATCATATCTGGTTCCCCATTATAATGCCAAAACCTAATAAAGGGTGAGTGTACAATGCTCTCTTTATAGATATGTGAAATAAATGGATGTCTGAATGAACTGAGTGAATGAACAATTATGAGCTCCTGTGTCAGAGTAGGTAACAAGGTCTAAGGATATCTTTACTTATATTCCTCCCCTACTGAACTCTGAGCTGTTCCATAGAAAGAGGTGAATCCTATTTACTTTCGCATCCTTGGTCTCAGCACAATGCACGGCACGTAACCGCTATTCACTTTTTACTTAATTCTATTTTATGCTTTATTTTATACTTTAATTCCTCATACAAAAAGACATATACCCAGGAAAATGAAGATGTATTTATAGGGGAATAAAACACATCACAATTGTATCTTTTTATATATGTTAGTTTTACAATTTCTAGTTTTCAAGTGTAAGCTATGCATACTATCAGAAAATGTTTTAGTAAAAAATCTAGATGTCAGGAGATAAAAAAAAATAACAAAGATGACATCATCATCAGAATCTCTAAATCAGTGTGACTCAACTGTCAAATTCGCCCTTAAATGACGGACCACCTGCTGGAGGGCAAAATCGTACAGGAGTGGTGGCCATTAGTCACATAAACGCGTCTCAAACACCACAAGAACAACTTTACCCCTCTCTCTTTGTTCCCCCAAGGGAAAGAGAAAACGCTCTTTACATTTATTACTTTTTCTAACTAGTTAAAACCACTTTAACATTAAGAAGTTACTACTGGAAATGCAATTTCTCAACTCACATTGTATTATCAAATTAAAACTCTTAGTAATTCTGTATAATTTATTCATTGACAACAAAAAGTCTGGAGAATAATCACAGAATAAGTAACAAAACAATTTCATCATCTCCTCAGGTACAACAATGTATTTCTACTTCCACATTGATTAATATAATCTTCTAGTAATTTTATTTGTTTACTACCCTTCTGTTATCAGGAATTTCATTCGTAACCCCCATCCACCCAGCCTCAGAGTGTTCATTCTTAAAAGCAGTTAAAACTAGAATCGCAAACGTGAGAATTGTTCCCTCAACCAGTGACTCACCCTAAACCATGCTGGCTCAAGGATTCTATTCCTCTCCTGTCACTGTGTTAGTCTGAGGAATAAAACTAGGGGTGGAGACTTCATTTAAAGTAGTCCAGGCAGGTCTCTCAGATCAAAGAGAGGCAAAATTTAGATTCTAAGTCTTTGTGTTAATGCCTTGTGTATTTAAACATAAACAACCAATACTTTTTTTAAAAATAGCAAAAAACCCCACAAAAAACTATTAACCAAAATTTCATTTTTTAAAGGGTACATTTAAGTTCAATTACAAGAGGAATAACAATGTATCTGAATATCAATTTCCATGTCAATCAACTTTTATTTGGCAACAATAAACTCTAAAAGGTGAAGAAGTTACCTGTGTAACAACAGGCTTCCTCATTAAAGGTATCTAGGAGGGGGCCAATTAATACCAATCCTAAAACTTATTTGACTTAACTACATTGAAACTGCACTGAAACCGCCCACTCACTTCTCTCAATTCCAAACAGGAATCTAAGGGTAACCACATTCAACCACTGCTGACTCAAACAAGTGTCCGACACCGCAAAGGCATTAGATCCCCATGCACATGCCTATGAAGTATTTATTTCTCACTTCAAGTAGGAAGGACTAACACAGCCTGAAACTAGCCTAACTCTTAACTTGACTTTTCACAAACTAACATTTGGATCATTTAAAAAGTGTCAGCCATTTAACCTTTTTCCCACTGAAGAAGGGAGAAATTTCATGTCTCTTTTCCTACGTGCAGTAAGAGGCACTCTTTCCCTAAGACCTCAAAAGACTTCTGAAAGTTAGGACTTTTATTATTATTATTATTGAACACACCAATACGATGGAAGATGATAAAGAAAGGCTGTTCTGTTAGGAGTGAGAGGGAATTTTCCAACGAGGTTCTATAGGAAAAAACAAATGCTTACTGAAGTACTTTTCCACCTCAAAAAATAACTCCTGAGACCAAAGTTGACATTGTCAAATTTACCTCCTTTTCCCCTCTAAAAAATGCTTAAAATTTCATTCCTAAATTATGTTACATATTGAGGGTATTATGCTAAGTGAAATAAGTCAGACAGAGAAACATAAATACTATAGAATTTCCCTCATGTGGAAGGTAAACAAACCAACACATAGATGAGAAGAACAGAAAGGGGTAAAGGGGCACATAGGTATGGTGACAGATAAAAACTGGACTTTTGGTGGTGAACATGATGCAGTTATTCAGAAGCTGAAATATAATCACGTACACCTGAAATTTACACGATGTTATAAGCCATTATGACCTCAATAAAATAAAGAAAAAGTTAAAAAAGAGTATAACATAGCTGCAAATAAAGCTACATACACGAAATTTTTTAAATCCCAAATCCAGACTGTCAGTACTAATATGTAAGACATTTTTTATAACTGAAGGTTATTTTAATCTCACAAATAGCTATAAAGATAAATTTCTAAGAGATACACAGAGCTTACAGGAACAACTAACCAAGTGGGTAATTTTTTTGTTTGTGGTGGTGCCCTTGAGTTGAATCCCACTCCTAGGGACCCTGTGCACAGCAGAGTGGAAGCCCGCCCGGTCTTTTTGCGCCATCCTCTCACCTTCCTGTGCTGTATCAGACAATGATCTATTTATAGGGTTTTCACGGCCAATTCTTCCAGAATTGGGTGGCCAGGTCCTTCTTCCTAGTGTGTCTTAGACAAGAAGCTTCACTGAAACTTGTCCACCATGGGGGACTCTGCCCTTATTTGAAACACCAGTGGCATAGCAGTCAATATCACAGTAGCACGCTGCCACCACAGTATGACAACTGAGAGATTGGTGGTGTGGTTCTCTGACTGGGAGACGAACCTGAGCCATGGCAGTGAGAGCCCCAAATCTTAGCCATTGGACCACCAAAGTGGGTAAGATGATCCATAAAAGCCAAACAAACAAAATCCTTACTCCAGTGTACATTGTATCACTGTGCTATTACTTTCCTCAACGAATGGTCATGGACCAATTAAAAACTGCAAAATGACAAAATGAGTGAAAGCAAACACAGTAGTGAGCTCATTTTGTGAATTCCACATCAAAATGTACATTCAAAATAATCAAAACCACTACCAAATGGAAAATAGCATTTCTAACATTATCTCTTACTAACATCTTTGGCAACCCCACCTAAACACATTTATTGCTCATTCATTCATCCATCTGTGTTTGTGCCCCTACCGCATTCTAATATCCCCAGCACATTCTAATACCCCCATTAGATTATATTCTGGAATAAGCCATGGAAATTAACAATTCTCAAATTGGAGGCAACTCCACGACTTCCACAAACTGCAGAAAGCCCACTCAATGGTACAAGTTGTCCCAGAAGCAATGAGATAACTTATAGACGTACTCTACTGGGATACTGTGAGTTAAAACAGACACCGCTGCCCAAAATGGTATGACGGTTATCTGAAAATTCCTTAAGCGACAATACAATGACTTGGATTTCATGAGTGGCTTCAGTATTACTATTTTTGTGTTGTGACGTTGAAGTCTGTTCAATTTTTAATGAAAAGATGAGGTTTTAAGGAACACACTCAAACTATTCAAATCTGTGTCAGGGGAACACTCAGGGAGGGAGAGAAGAAGGGAGGGAGGGAGAGAGGAGAGAGAAGTTTAATCTGACATTGCAAAGTTAAAAAATGTAGCCTTAAAAAAATAATACTGGGGGCTGGCCACGTGGCAGAGTGGTTAAGTTTGCACGCTCTGCTTCAGTGGCCCAGGGTTTCACTGGTTCGAGTCCTAGGTGTGGACCTAACACTGCTCATCAGACTGTGCTGAGGTGGCATCCCACATAGTACAGCCAGAAGGGCCTAGAACTAGAATATACAGCTATGTACTGGGGGACTTTGGGGAGAAGAAGAAAAAAATAAAATAAAAATAAGATTGGCAACAGATGCTAGCTCAGGTGCTGATACAAAAAAATGAAATAATACTACTTTTCTGTAGAGTTAAAATTATATCCTTTCTGGTATTTAACTGCCAAGCTGAACATCAAGGGAACCGAGAGACAGCACGGTAGCAGATCCAGCTGTATAGGCCCTGCCCCTACATACACGGTCCACTGTCATCCTCATACTTGCTCCCTATGGGTACCAACAGTGCAGAAGCAACAGAGCAGTTCCAACTTCTGGATTCAGAGATCCTAACAAATTACACACAGTTGCAAGAAAAAAGGCTCTTAGGAACCCTGTCTGAGCCAGTGTTGCTAAACCCTGGTGTACTACTCAGATGCCCCTTCCCTGATACTTTAAATGTTTATTTCTCTATACAATCTCAAATACTTTTAATTTCACCCTTAAGAAGTTGAATGTTACCAGATAAAAACTCCCTACTATTCAAGGCAAAAAGAAAAATAGAAGACTTGCTAAGAGTCTCAAAAACAAGCAAGAGCTTCTTATCAGAAAATGAGAGAGCAAGTTTAGGTGAAGCTGATTTATAATGACAACAGGTATGTTTCAGAAAATTACATCTCCCAACATTACCTGTTTAAACAAATAATATAAAGGTTAAATATTTTATATAAGAAGTGCTTATAAATCATGAGTATCGATTTCAAAGTAGGTAAAGAAAAAGAATAGGAAAATGAAATAAACAGTAGCAAATAAACATATACAATGCTCAGTTTAATTGGTAAGGACAAAAAGAAGGCAAAAAATTAAAATTTGGTGAAATCTTCTCCCATCAAATTACCAAAGATTGGTTTGTTTAGGTATCATAAAACACCCTCATATATTTCGGAGACTACAAACTGGTACAATCTTTCTGAAAAGAGTCTTACCAAACCCCTTTTGTAAGAACATAGTCCATAAAAGATTCAAAAATTGGACAAAGATTTGGATAGAAAGATACTCATGATAATGAAAAATCTGAGACAAACTGAAAGACCAAAATAGGGAAACGGTTTAAAAGTAAATCAACAAAATAGCATATGATGCAACCCTAACAACCAATGTTATAATATAAATATAATAATAATTCATATTATAAATACTAAAATAATAATATCTAGTGACTTGGGAATGTGTTCCCAGAAAATTATGCAAAAGAGTTATAAATCTACATATAAACATATACGTATGAATTACAAATCTACTTCTCTCTATAAATTTATGTCCAGTAAAAACAAACCCAGGAAGTGGAACCCTTTTTGGTATAGCAATGACCAGTTCATCGAAACCAACTGGGATCAGTAATCAGTGAGCTGATGAAAACTGGCCATCAACCCTTAGGTACCAAGAAGCAGAACTTGAGTTAAAGTGAGCAGGTGAACAAAAAGGCCCTCATTGGAGGAGGATAACAGAAATCCTGGTTCCCTGTATAGGAACAACTTGAAAATATACCATCTCTCACCCTGAGAATCAAAGTGTTTCCTTGATCTTCATGGTTCTGAGCTACTGGACTCTGTCCGCCAGACGCCTATGTAGACATGGAGATCCCGGTGGATTTTCCAAACACTGCACATATCCCCACTCCTTACATCTAATTTCCTCACTGCATCTGAGATAAGAGGTTCCTTGGGCCCCCACATGCTGATTCAATAAGGAAAGAAGAATTTTGCTAAAGCAGGGGACGGTCTCCTACAGACTGCATCGGGTTTTTTTCCTACCCTCCACCTCTTCCAACTCAGAATTACCTTCTTGTTGGTTGTTCCAAATTCCTCTCAACTAAATCCAGGCTTCTTCCCAGTCTGTCCAGCGGTTGCCCCTTTATGGTTGCCTGTATTAACCCTTATGCTGAAAGGTGGATGACTGATCTATTTTTATACAATTAACTATTTATATAAAAGAAAGAAGCAAATGGCACCTGTGCACCAAGGTGGTATGGAGAAAATTCCAACAGTTTATTTATTCCATATAATTTATTAAAATGTACAGTGTTACAATGTTTACACTATAGAACTGAATCTTGCTTTATTCACCATCTGAAATCTGGCATGTGCATTCCCACTTTTGTAATTTTCTTCATACCATTCTCGCCACTTGGAATTCCTTCCTGTGTGCTCAGTTTGAGGCCTCCCTCTCATGGAGGGCTAGAGAGCTCCCTCCTCTTAAAGCCTTCCCCAACAGAAGATTCAGTACAAAAATAGGATGAAACTAAAAGGTAGACCTGATTCAGAGACAGGATGATAACTTTTGCACTTAAAACAAATTGTGTGCACAAGACCCCCCCCAAATCACACTGACAAATGTTAGGTTTTTCAAAAAGAAGTCACTTATTGCTAAAGAACAGCATTAAAGGAAGGGTCACTGGTCATCGCAGTGCCCCACAGGCAGCCCTCTTGTACACTGAGTGTTCCTGAAAGGGCAAAGAGTAGACCCAGCACATTCATGTTCCTCAGGATGCCCCAAGAATGCAGAGACAAAGAACTACCCCCGCCCTTTAGTGACATGCTCTCTCCATCTCCCTGGTGATGTGGACTTTGACTTCCAGTGTCTGCTCTGCTCTGCAACAGTATTCTGCAAGCTTGTCGACCACATCCACTTGTAGAAAAGCATCCACTTAGTATATTCCACAGGCTGGCTACTCTGCCTGCTTCCTGTGTGCTGTAAAACCTAGTTGTTGGCTGCACATAGATCTTGAAAGTCTTAGTATTCTGGGACAAGAAGGCTTACTTCTAGGAACTTCTCAACCCTAAGCTATTTTGCAGATGTACACTGTCCAGCACAGAGCATCCAGATTTGAACCCAGGTTGCGTTGTTTACTACCTGAGTGATGCTGCTCAGAGGTAAAGCTCTGAAGTTCAGTTTCGCTATCTGTAAAATTGGGATAATAACAGCTCCTAGGTCTCATAGGGTTTTGTGAGGATTAAATAAGCCACTACATGTAAAGGAGTCAAAATAGTGCTTGGCAACTGTAAGTGCTAAATTTTGCCAGCAATACTTTTCTTAAAAAGTGGTATATTTCACACCTAGTCGTAAGTTCTAGATTCCATCTCCAGTGAACTAAGGAAACAGCCTAATTGTTAAATTATAAGCCAGATATAATTGAGTAACTCATTATATGTAGACAATTTGCAGATTATGAAATCATAATTATAGGTAATTAGAAACAAGCTAGAGATGTTGTTCCCATCTCTCTTCCTTATACTTTGAGATCACAAGGTTCATTTGCCAATTGTGTATGTGTGTGTATGTATGTATGCACACAGACAGTACACCGATAGATAGGTCAGAAAAGGGACCATGACTTGCAAGGACTTAGAATATTCTAGACATAGTATACATTATCTCATTTAATTATCACAATGACCCTGGCTGAATCCACAGAATATCCTGGCTGCTTAGTAAATTCTTACTCATCCCTTTTTAAGATTAGAAACAGGAAAAACCTGAGGAGTCTTCTCTGAACAAATACCCAAGCTATCCCACCGCACCTCCTACACTGTGTCATAATTCTGACAATATATCCACATTCATTCCCTGCACTTACCACATAGCTTCAAACTTATCTATCTTTGTGTTTCTCCTTTTAAGACTTTAAAATTCCTTGAAGGCAAGAATGGATAATTACTCCTGTTTTTGTCCCAAGCATCTAACATAGAGCCTGGTTATAGCAAGCACTCAATGCATACGTGATGTTAACTTCACATCTCAGAAAATGGAGGCTCTGGGGTGTTTATCCAAGGTCACATTACTACGAAAAGAATCTGAAGACTGGCTTTACTGGTCCTCTCGCTGAACGATGGTACCTCATCAAGTCCTATCAGTAGTTATTTTCTGAGATTCCAGGCCACTTCACTTCAGCACTCTTCTAGCCTATTTTACCATGGGCATCATTGCAATCCTAAGAAGTCCTTCAAAACCTTTCCTAGACATTTAAATTAAATCCATCAAATTTACACTAAAGGGACACCGATAACTTTTTCACAGATTTTCCATAGGTTATATTAAACTTATTTTACAAACTATATGTTTGAATATACAATTCTCTCACCTAGTAACACTTCTGAGTACTATACAAGTGGAAACTTTATTTGGAAATCTGATAGGCAAAATTTCAAAGTCATCCAAAAGTTAGTAACAAACATTTTAATGATAAAAACTTCATTACATATAACATTGCTTCAATTTTTTCTGAGCATTCAGATGTCAGCATTTTTTATTACCCAAACCAAATGATCGAAGACCCTAAAAACTTCGGCAGGATTCCAAGGAAATAGCCTAAAAGGTTCTATATCTTGGTCTATTGCCTTGGTCACCTTTGCTTTCAGCGTCTAGCACAAACTCAGCCTGTTGAAGAAATTAACCATCATCTTATAATTCCATTTCACTATTTCTGAGGAAATATGCTTGCCTACACATTACTTGTAGTAAGCTATATTTTGGAAGGCTATGGGAGTATGCCCTCTATGGATATTGGAAAGAAAGAGATCTTTCTACATAGAGAGCCGCAGATAAAATTTTCCTAAGCCATGTAGAGCTTTAAGAGGAACTTTTAAGCTTTTAAAGCTTTTTAAGAACTTTTAAGCCTTTTAAGAGGAGCTTTAAGAGGAAGCCATTGGGGTGTGCTTTCTGGAGCCAGAAAACAACTGTTTATATCTTAATGTTTATATTTTTATGTAGGAGTTGTCATCTTGCCTAGGCCCCTATAGCTCAATCTCCTATTTCACTAACAATTTTAATTGAACTAAAATAATCAGATGGTACTCACTATTTCTAAATATTCTTACCATTCACTTTTCAGACTCAAAATATGTTCAACGTTATACAGTCTGCAAAAACAGGAAATAGTGTGGTATCAAAAATCTAATGTCACCAACTTCAGTAATGGAAATGATACACTATTTTTATTAAACGATTCCACTATTTTCTC
Organism: Equus asinus; assembly: GCF_041296235.1. Taxonomy (NCBI): domain Eukaryota; kingdom Metazoa; phylum Chordata; class Mammalia; order Perissodactyla; family Equidae; genus Equus; species Equus asinus. Next base: position 18,166,409 of record NC_091805.1, on the reverse strand, counting down.
AGGTACAATTAGGAATTTCTTCATGATGTCTTCCCAGCATCCATCACGCTATAACTTGAATTCCATACTCTCTGACTAAAGATGGAAAATAAAGTCTGCATGAGGGGACAGATAGTTTCTATTCTGTTCACAACCATAATCCAGCACCTAAAGAGGTGGGTACTTAATAAATACAGGTTACCATGTAACTACATGTCAAAACTATATGTTAACATGCCAACAGTAGCCTACCATATGTCCAAATATTAGAGCCAATTTTAATTCCTTGAGATAATTCCATTTTTAATCTTTTAAATTCAATTTTCTATTAATTCCCCTACTTTTATCATATATTTCAGCTTTTTAGCCCATTTATTCATCACTGAAACATCTGCTGAGTGGTCACCATGTGCTTAGCAAAACACAGTATGCTGAAATGAATTTTGCAGGTTCTATTTTTAAGCAGCTCCAGTCTTAAAAGTGTAAAATGGGAGCACATCATACAGTGAGAGGTGAGTAACTTCACAAAAGATAGAAAACTATCTTGATGGGGGGATGTCAAGGAAGGTTCCTCAGGAAAGGCAGTGTTTTAAAACCTCTAACATCAAAAATACACAAACTGAAACAGGTAAGGAGAGGACTAGAAGTGAATTTACAGAAAGATCATATCGAGGTCACTTTTTAGCTTATAAGAACTATCATTTTAAAAAATACCACAATATATGGAATGCATAGTTGCAAGTATTCCATCAAAACATTTTTTCTCACTACAGTTTTTGTTTAATCAACAAAGCTAGCTTCATTTCAGTCATTCAACATTTCATAAAGGTTTACTTGAGTATTTTGCAAAAGTATTGAAAATTGCTCTGGTATTTCTAAAATACTAAAATAAAACCCAAGTGTGTTGACAAACTCAATGAAACCCAGTTAGTGTGTGCTGTAAAGACGGTCAAACTAATTTATTATACTGTTTCTCAAAAGAGGACTTTCTGACTCACTGCCTACAGCCCCCAACCTCATCGTTTCATGAACGGCCCTTCTGAAATTCTCTCATAACTCATCCTCTCTACCCTTTGACTCTTTCTCTACTTCAGTGGGACAGCCACTCTGCTACCTTTAATCTTTGTAAAAGCAGATCTGATTCTAGCAGGCTTAACAGGTTTGCCAGCTCTCCTTGGTCTTCACGATAAACCCCAAATGCCTAAGCATGGCTGCAAGGCCTCTTGACTTTCCAGCCACATCCAAAGTGTCCAGACTCATCTCAATTCTCTGCCTCAAATGAACAAAATCAGACTCATCTTTCAAAGGTACAGTCTAATGTCATGAAGTATCTTCTGAAGCTGACAATCAGAACCAATCACTTGCCCTCCATGCTCTCACAGCTTTCATACAGGCCTAAATCATCGCACTTAGTAATCAGGAACAATTACAATTTATATAGGTACTACTCTCTCAGACTATCAAGTCTTGCATCTTTCTTACTTATCTTTTTATTCCAGAAGTATCTGCACGTGGTAAATTCTATTTTTAAAATATTGCAATCTTAGAAAAATCTAAATATTTAAAATTTTATTTGGGGATGTTGGAATAGGGAGAGACTTTTAGGATCACCCAGCCCAGTTCTTCTTTATATAAATATATATGTACTTATTTATATATTGTATATATATTTTTTAACTATATCCCATAGGCATGACACGCTATATCAAAACACAACATATTTATTACATTCGTATAATACAAATTTCACGAAAATACCGTACTATAGATAATGTACTCTATTTGCTATTCTTTCATTTAAGTGCTGATCATAACTCACTAAATACTGTCTTCGAAAACTGATAATAGGTGGCAACCTACAATTTGAAAAGTGCCGACCTCGTCCATAATCCTTAAATAAAGATAATGGGAATCCAGGATGGTTATGTGAATTCCCCAAGGTTCCTCAACTACTTAATGTTATATTCTAAGACATTGATCCTCCCGCCTAGGGAACTGTTCCGCACATTCTCAACACACATTGTGTGTAGTCTATCAACTGGTTCAGTAAGAAATCTGAAGCTTCTAGTTAGAACACTCAAACCTCTATTCTGGACAAAGTAATGATTCTCCTCAAATCATATCTAACATCAGTCATAAATTTACTTATAATAATCTCTACTGGGGGGCCAGCCAGGTGGCCACAGAGGTTAAGTTCACATGTTCTGCTTTGGCAGCCTGGGGTTTACCGGTTCAGATCCCAAGTGCGGACATGGCACCACTTGGCACTCCATGCTGTGGCAGTTGTCCCACATATAAAGTAGAGGAAGATGGCCCGGATGTTAGCTCAGGGCCAGTCTTCCTCAGCAAAAAGAGGAGGACTGGCAGCAGATGTTGGTTCAGGGCTAACCTTCCTCAAAAAAATAAATAAATAAAAAGAATAATCCCTATTAGGGGGCAGCCCTGTGGCATAGCAGTTAAATTCATGTGCTCCACTTAGGGGGCCTGGGGTTCGCCAGTTTGGATCCCAGGTGTGGACCCATGCACCGCTTATCATGCCATGCTGTGGCAGGTGTCCCACATATAAAATAGAAGAATATGGGCATGAATGTTAGCTCAGGGCCACTCTTCCTCAGCAAAAAGAGGAAGATGATTGGTGGTGGATGTTAGCTCAGGGCTAACCTTCCTCAAAAAAAGAAAGAAAGAAAAAGTAATCCCTATTAAACATACAATATACACTCAGAATGTCTATTTTTGGCTAATTACACTGGGGGCACTTTTAAATATCTCTAGACTTCAGGACTACGTGCATCCTCCTGAGAAAGTGTCACTTTCCTGGAATTTCAGAGCGAGGGTCTTTTAATCCATTACCAGTTTTCTACCAAGGGATTGCCATCTTGTTTTTCTAACATTAATTATATATAGAATCCTCAGGCTGAAATTCTCACAGAAAGAATGTAAACGAGCTAAGCAGACGTTACTTTAATTAAAAAGTACATGCAAATATTTCATTTTGAATAGGAACTCAATAAAGGATTAAAATTATTTTTTATTTGGCAGGTTTTGTTGTTTAAATAAAAACCACATGTTAAAAAGCTTATCACATTTGATTATTAATAATGCAGACTAAGCAGTCAACTTAGAGCTTCATCTGCAAAGGTAATTAAGTATCTAAGGAATACTTGGGAAGAGAAAGCATAGGAAATACTAAATTATCTGATGGTTAACTTGCTCTAAGACGCTGAACTTTTGCTTTCTGGCAAAGAATTATCTGATTACTACCAAATTTAAAAGACTGTAATTTGGGCAACATAAAAGGTGTATAATTATGTGGGTAAGTGCAAAGAAATAACATGCGCATTTTACATCTAAAATGAATCAGTGAAATACAAATCATGTACCAACTGTGTAAAACTGCTTTCAACAAAAAAGGTAAAATTCACTTGTTGCAACCATGCTCCTCTGAAGATCCCCAGGGGGGTCGTTATTATCAAGCTTTTACTACGTGTTGATTAACAACATCACCCAACATAAGATCCATTTAGTATCAGTTAACCGTTAGCGAAGTGACCTGCCTAGATTTCCACAAAGCCACAGGGCAAGCCTAATTTGTCCTTGTTGTACAGCAACATCAGTTTGGGCTTGTTTCAGCGTACATCTTAACAACAGTAACACGGTATTCAAATTTGGAAAGGACAGAACTGATGGAAATCCCAATCCTTAATTAAATCACAGAATGAGGTTTTCAAGTAGTAAATAATAAATCACAATGAATCCTCAATCTGGTTGTCAAGGAAACCACTTTGCCTCTGCCATAATTGCTGTGATCCCCATCTTGCCCTTTTTGACACCAAGCCTTATCATGCATTCTGGTCAGAGACTGAGAAAGTAGCTTTTCTATTCCTCTCAGGCAATCATGTAACATGCATTGAGCTTGACTGAACAGGGCCATGCAACCATACAAATGCTAAATTCAAGGCCTTTCCTTTTCTATCTGGAGACGGTAATTAACTAGCAAGCAGCAGTATATTTCTATCAAGCTTTAGATAAGAAATGTGACCAAGGCGTCTTGGCAGGTCTTAGCAGCTGTGTTTATAGAAAGTTTTTACTAATTTACTATCAGAAGACCTGTTTGTGAACTAGTACTCACCACTATCTTAAACATCAATTTTTTAAAAAAATTCCTCCAAAAATAAAGATCAAATATTAGGTTTGAAAGGGAGATGTATAAGGACAAACATTTATGTCACAACATTACATTTAATATTTATAAACTGAATAAGTAAAACAGTAAAAGCACAGTCCTAAATGGATATTACCACCTCAAAATGGTTTACTTAACTTTCCCCTCCTTACTTCTGTTTTTTGATATTGGTCATTCTTAGAATAGTACCTGTTATGAAATAAAATCCTGAAATAAGTTGGCAATTTTACACCTATAATTCCATACACTGCTTCCATTTTTCCATTAATTATTTTTATTTCCTTAATTAGATTACATTAAAGTATTTTTTTCTAATATAATTCTAATTCATTTTCAAAAGTACTCCTTTAGTTCATCTAACTATGTTATTTTGGAACACTCTTTTTAGATCACTCAATTTTGAAGCTCTCTCTACTCACTTCAACTACTAGACAGTATAAATGCAAAATTACCAATATATATTTTAATTCTGTCAGTCTACATGGAAATCAAACATCCTCATCAACAGGACAACTGTCACGATTCAACGTATTCATTCTCTTCTCTTTTATTTACTTAAACTTAATATTGGGTCACATATCAACCAGGTTTCCCTAGAGCTAGTCACTTACCTAGCAATAAAGATAACGACACTGCCTATAAGAGTTTCTGAGTGTTACATGAAAGAAGGCACACATGGTGTTTAACTCTGCTCAATACATGCTTAGAAAGATTCAACAAATTTTAGATTTCAACATCATTAGCAATTTCCCCATTTTCAATTTGAAATTAAAATACAAGATGAGAAATTGTACAATTTGGAAAAGCAGGTCAGAAAGTTTGGTAAAACTTTAGTAAAAATATTCCACAGTATCCTCTAGGAAACTATATTCTGTCAACATATAATTCCAAGAAGAAAAAAGTGGCAAGATTCCTTAAAAATCATTCACAAGCAGGGGTTGCTCTTATGGGATGACCAATAAAGAAAACAGTTTCACCTGAAAACAGAGAAAAAATTTCTTAATCTAAAACATTTACGAGTGTAAAAAACTAGCAAGTCAGCACTAATTTCTTTTAATTTAATTAATTTCTCTTAATTTCTTTTAATTAATACCACTATCGCTATCATTCTCATCTCAAAAATACCATGTATCTTAGCTTTTAAAAAGCAAAGAAAATCTGTGTCTTGTCTAAGCAGGTAAGCAAGGCAAGTAACTAGTTAAAACTAATACAGAGAAAGAAAGGGTAACGATTATGGGGATTCAGGTAGAGTGCTAGAAACGGAAAAATAATAAAGTTGCACTGGCTGATACCTGGAAGAAGAGGATCTAGAATCAAAGTCTTGTCGTGCAGCATCAGGAGAACCGAGAGGAACCTCCTAACTAAGCAGCCAGGACATAAAAAAAAAAATCTCATAGTATGAAATTTATCATCTAAATATTTTCTCCCCATTTTTATGTTACTTCATACAAAGGGATTTACTTATTTTCCTTCAGAATTAGTAATCACAAAGTGCCCCTGAAAATAGGAAGAGCAGGATTTTTTTTACATTTCTTCAAAAATCTACATCAAAGTAATATAGTCAAAGTTTGATCATTCGTGAAAACAGACATGAAAAGAACATGATCCCAAATGTTCCTATTGGCTCCACTATGTTAATTCGATATTTACACTGAATATTGGTATCCGATTCTCTTGGTTTAACTGATACGTACTTTTTGTATACTTTAGTACTCAAGTAGTGTTAGAATGTTACACCATTTTTTTTTAATTCTCTGCTTAAGTTCTCTCTTATAAAATACACCATCCTGAAAACAAACTGCATAACTTCTCAGACTAAAGTAACATACTCCATAAAATGCCTTCTCTCCCAACAAAGCACACCATACCTTAACTGGGGAAGTTAATTATGTGCTTTGGTTTCACAAACCAACTGCTGTTGCCAGCTGCATTTTAAATAAGAGTAAATAGAGACAGTTTGAGCTGTCAACAAAAGACATAATTAAGCAGAAAAAATGCTGTCAATAAAACATGGATACAACATTTAAAACTTTGAAAACAAATAGGGCCAACCACATTTGGACTATACTGTATAGTCAATACATCTTAACCACTAACCAATTGGGTCAAATAAGAATAATCTAGAAGGAGAAAGCTCACAAAAACATATTTGTGGGGAAATAAAGTTTTATGCAAATGGAGGTTAAACAGATTGTTTTTTAGCCTTCCTGAACTAGGAAGCCACAAGGGAATACAGCCCCACATAAAATGATCAAGGGTCTATTTTCCCACTTCTGCTATTCTAGATGCCTTGGACAGAGTTGATTCTTTACATACAATGGATGTGTTAGGTCTCAATTATCTACTGGAACTAGCTGAAAGAGCATAGTAGAGCATCTTAGGAACTGTGGGAACAGACTTCACTCACATTTTTTCAGTTTAAAAGATGCCATAGATACAAAAGGCATTTAATCTTGCCCTCAGGCACACCTTTTAAGTATAAAGTTAACTTGTATGTTTACACTGTTCTAATTTTTCAAACTGCTTTCATATTTACTATGTCCTTATCCATATACACAGCTCTGGTTATTTGGACAGGCTTTGCAAAAAGCATGATTTTCTAATACAAAAAAAAAAAACCACGTTATTTTTCTGTAATCTTTTAGATAAAATGAACTTTCACTCTGTCGAATACTAAAAGGGGCTAGAATCTATGTGGGACATTTAAATTAGTAGTAGTATATTCGGCATAATCAAAATCTTTCAATAGGTTTGCTAGAAAGCAGTGCCTCTTAGTTATAATAGAAACCAGTAAACTCTGCAAACCACAAGGATGGGGGTGGGGGGAGCGTATGGGGCTGGGGGGATGGGGAGCTGACAGGTCAGGGAGGAAAACACCTCTGTCTATTGAGCATCAATCTGATTTTTGAAGATTTAACCAACTTTCTCATTTCTAATTAGAACAACATGAACTATGAATTATCATTTCTCTATCTTCACATTTTTTCCTCAGATACCTAAAATCAGACAACAACCTACAGGCTTCTACAGCACATCTATCCATGCTGACCTACCAGAAAAACAAGGAGATCAGTTGAAATGGTAGACTCAGGAGAAAAAGGCGGGGGGTGGGCGGAAGATCTCTAGGATAAATTTTCACCCTCAGTAAAAGAAAAAGGGTAACGGAAAAAAGGAACCAACTAATGAATGAATCCAGTATTCACTGAGCCCCACTTAGGTGCTGTAGCACACGCTGAGGCAGACTCGGGGCAAGATTAAGAGAAGACACTGTCTTCACCTAAACAGTTGGAGATCTACTGGGGAAGCAGAAAAAACAGATCCATACATGGAAGTACACATAATTAAATGTTCACTTACGTGGCACAGACTGTGTGATGTAAAAATTGGGAGTAAAGGAAGATTAATGAGAAGTGGAGCTGTAAAGGAAGACGTTATGAAGGAGGGGAGATCTCAGCTTAGCCCTTAAGGAGGAACACAGACAACACAGAAAAGAGGAAGACAAGGAGTAGGAAGAATCTCAAAGGCAGGTTTCTCCCTCCCTCCTTCCCTTTAGCGCTATTTGTAGCAACTTGAAAGTAACAAGTAACTTGAGAGGAAAAATGCAAACATTAACATGGGGTTAATATTTAAATAAAGTACACAGGAATCAATATCTTATGGAAAAAAAAGTTCTATTACTCATTATTTTGAGCCCCAACTCCATCAATCCCCATACTGTTTCATAACAATATATAGTTTCACACTAAGCATATAAATCTGTTTATTCCATAATATTCAATTTGAGTATACTGACATTTCAAACAAATATAGGAAGAAATGGGGTTAGGGCCCTGGGAAGAGTAATACCAGCACAACATTAAAGACTAAAAGATGCTGCTGTACTGGTTAAAGTCAGGATTTGAAGGGGTAGGACTAAGACATCTTAAAACTGCTTTCTACCAAAACTCTCAGTTAAGAAAGACCTCAAGGCTAACTTCATATTCCATCTCTGTGCCAATCAGAGAAAGTTGTTTTGTGATAGGAACGGCCAACTACTTGAGAAATGACTCCCGACAGTATGTGAAGTTCAAGCAATAATGCTAGAAAGCATTCCAACAAGGGCACCCATACGGATATTGAAATGATCACTCTTTGAAAAGGTAAAACATCAAGCCATCTCTTTAGACACAGTGAGGTAACCTGAAGTATTACTATTTCCACTGTTCAGAAGAGGAACCCAATCTCGGCACATTTTGAGGGTTTCTTTTTGGTCACAGTGCTAGCAATTAGAACTGGGAATCAAATTCAGTTGTTTCGTAGTTTAGTTTCTATAACACTTGATTTGTTTACCACAAGTATGAAGAACGGTCATTATAACTACCTTCCATTTCATTACAGATATATCTGGCTCACTTGGGCAAATGTATTTTAAATATTTTATTCTGGGTTGAGTAATTAATCCCCAATCAAATAGTTATAAAGCTTCAAAAAGAGGCTTACAAACTGTCTAATCCAACTGGCTAATGTTCTGGATGAAGAAATGATAGCCGGGATCTAAGTCTCTGCTCAAGAACAGATATTTAGTGGCAACTTAGTAGCAGAGAAACGTCAAAACAAATGATTTACTTTCAACTGTGATGATTCTAGTTTCTTCAACCATTTATTCATAAGTATTTTCAGATCTTTCCCGTTTGTTCAATAACAAATCTGTGTTTTAAGAATAGTTCAGATTCTCCAAATATTTCCTCCTCATACTGATTCTGAATCTATTCATCTATATGTTGCATTTCCACTTCTACAATGCTACTTTCAGTCTGGTTCTAGATTGGAAATAATTCAATAGTCTCAAAGCCAATCAGAGGTACAGATCATTCCTTGAGGGGGTCGAGATATGGGTAAAAGAAAAAAGCAGGTAAATTATTTTCATATTTGATTTCATTGTTAGGCTAACAGGCTTGTTTTAATTAAATGGTTTTGGGGGAAGTATCTTCTTTCAGAATGTATATATATATGTTTTAAAACTGGTAACTTTGGACATGAACTAATTGCACTAGATTCCAATAGAACCAAATGCTACCATAGTATACAATGTGTATCTTTTTAAGAAAATAATTCCTAGTATGTTCAAGAATAGGACGATACACCACATACGCCTATATTTATTCAAGTTTCCCACGATGCCATTTACTCTAGTTTTTAGCCTTTTATCTGACATAGAGCTATTTTATAATTATAAAATATTTCAAAAGAACAACCTGTTAATTTAAAAGGGACATATTACAGCATCTCTCTGGTACTGTAATATTTTAGTTTCTTTTTTTTGAAGACAAACCAGTTGGAAAGTGACCATCTGCCAGTGTGTTAGTATTGTTTGGGCAAAGTAATGAATACATGTCCTCCCTTGCTGTAAGAAAGGGTTCATTAAATAGAAGAAATTCAGAAAAAGCAATATGAAACTAACAGATTGCTTCACTGCCATGTAAAAAGCATTTTTCATTAATTATTTACAACTTCAAACAAAATAATAATTTGTAAATGCATGCTTTAACTAAAAGCATAAATAAATCTTCTAAAATCTATTTTTTACACTACTAAATCAAGAAATATGTTAACAAAGCAAACAACTAAAAAGCAAACTTCCTAACAATTCTCATATGATTTCTCCAACATCTATTCATACAGATAGGCTATGTCCCCGATATAAATATCCTGCAAATATATAATTTAAAAAACATACACATAGTATCTTAAATTTCATAGGTTGCTATATTTTCATGTATTTTGAAACATTTTCCAAAAATGTATGTCATCCGTATTCAATGAGCTGCATAAAGCAACACTTGTTTATTTACAAATAAATTAATATAAGAATGTCAAGTCAATTAATAAATAGGTTTCTGATCTACATTATAGTAATTTTTATGTATGTGTAATGTGGGACCTATAGAAAGTACATAAGCTGTGGACCTAAGGAGAAATTCCATCATGTTTGGCTATGTTAGGGAAGAAGAACCAAGTAGGCCACCATAACACTCCTCCTGTGCTAAAGGATGGGCTTTGAACATAAGAGATTTATTCACTTGGAAAATCAGGGCTTCTCTACAGACACTTAGCAAGGAGAATAAAACTCCCCCCAATGGTAATACAATTTGGGAACAGGAATTGTAAACACTTATTCATTAACACCATGTAGTATTCTAATATAGTAAACAAATGGAAAATTACAGATTTTTATAAATATTTCTAGTCTATTTTGTAAATCTGTAGACATGATTTACAGAAATTTTCCTCTTTCAAACACAATTAAACTGCCTTTGTGAAGCCTGACTCATGATTAACACCTGGGAGCCACACTTAATAACTTCTAAGAGAAACGTATCCACATACCTATCAATTTAAGCCAGGAGCAAAGTTTCTTTTAAGATCCATCTCTAACCACTTTCCCAAAAATATGAAGTGAGTTTTTTTCCTTTAAATAAGGGGTCTCAGTGCTTTATAAATATAAATTTCTTTAACCCTCCTAACAGTACTAAAATAATCCTTATTTTAAAGATAAGTAAAACAAGGCATAGAGGTTAAGTAAATGGCCCAAGGTCACTCCTGTTGAGGACTGAACAGGTTGAGGCTCACACTGAACCATTCTGGCCCCACACCATGCTACACACTCTGTTAAGCACTGTGTCATACCACCTTAGTCATGTCAACTGCTGCAATAAATTTTAAGGCACAGAGATAAAGGCAAACCTTTTTTCCTTTGTAAGTCACTTCTGAGAAATATCCTACTTTATGTCATTTTAAAGTGAGACTATCTATCATAATAAAATGTTGTTGCTTCGCTGACACCCAAAAAAAATCTATTGGAAAGGGTGATTAGGAAGACAGGAATAGGAATTAAGACTCAAGGATAAGAGGCTGAGCAGGAGTGGTGAAGGTAAGCACCCAGAGAATCCTGTTTCAGGAAGGGAATCAATTCTACTTTCAATTCTACTACCTAAGAGGCTGAGCTTGTTGATACATATCCCACACCCGTCCATAGCTTGGAAACTACGGCTGAGGGCTTTTGAAGCTGAGCTTCCAGAAAGAGATTTAGCTGTAGAAAAAGCAAAGGCAGGGGCCGGCCTGGTGGTGTAGTGGTTACAGTTCACATGCTCCGTCTCAGCGGCCTGGGGTTCACAGGTTTGAATCCCAGGCGCGAACCTAGCACCACCCATCAAGCCATGCTGTGGTGGTGTCCCATACAAAACAGAGGAAGACTAGCACAGATGTTAGCTCAGTGACAATCTTCCTCAAGAAAAAGAGGAAGATTGCAACAGATGTTAGCTCACTCAGGGGCAATCTTCCACACACCAACAAAAAGGCAGGGAATAACCAGGAAAGTCAAGAATTTTTAATAATTTTTCTCTCAGTCTCAAGGTTTCAGTTACCCTGATTCTACCACCATTTACCATGTTAACCTGAATAAACATCAAGTCATGAACATCATGTCAAAAACGAAGGGCTTGGATTAAATTATCTTCAAAGTCCTTTTTCACTGCTACAGTCTTTAACTTAGTCACTCAACTTAAACAAGCATTTATTGATGGTCAGGTAACTCTGCTTGTTATTACATGAAAAGCTCTGTTAAGTGTAAATGAGGGATTTCTCTTGTGATCTGATATGGTGTAATAGAATCAAGAGAAAAAGTAATTTTATAGTACACCTGAATGAGTGTAAAAGATCACGTACTGTCCAATTTAGTATTATTAAGAGCTTTTTGGGAAAATTACACACATGGAATACAATATAACAAAGATATAGCCTTAAAAACAAATGTTAGAATTCCTAAGTATTATTTCATGGTAGAATACATATGAAGTTATGATGGAGTAAACGACAAAAGAGGTCGATGTACAAGTTATTTGCTTTAAAACATATTTCGGGGGGCTGGCCCCGTGGCCGAGTGGTTAAGTTTGCGTGCTCCGCTGCAGGCGGCCCAGTGTTTCGTCGGTTCGAACCCTGGGCGCGGACATGGCACTGCTTATCAAACCACGCTGAGGCAGCATCCCACATGCCACAACTAGAAGGACCCACAATGAAGAATATACAACTATGTACTGGGGGGTTTTGGGGAGAAAAAGGAAAAAAAATAAAATAAAATAAAAAATCTTTAAAAAATATATATATTTCAGGAACACATTCAAAGCATACGATAAACCCAACTTGAATTCCATTTTTGGCCAGCTATTAAAAACTTTTTATATTTTTGAATACATTTATACCATATAAAGTCATATGTGGACAGCATTTTGATAGTTTAGCTTTTTTTAATATTTTAAAAACTAGCTCAAATATGCTAAGTTTTTAAAATGTCAACTTTTTAAACTAACAACTGTTCATTGAAAGACATGTGAAAATTCTCAAGGTCTAGATTCTTGCTCAAATGAACAGATTTACTCCATAAGCACTCGATATACAGTATTCTCCTTTATGCACTTTAAAAAGTTGAACTACTGTAGCAAACGCATAATTGATTTATGGGGGAAAAAGTTCAAGTGAAGGACATATTATTAACTGTGCATTAAAGAGGCAAAGTGGAAGAAAATGTACCTCTCTGGAACATTTTAAAAGCAATATTTAAAAAATGCAAATGCCAGACACAGAAGATGTTCTCCATTTCACACCAGCACAGAAGTCACACAATAAACCCTAAGTGCCCCTCCAAAAACAATAACAAAAGGGCTGGTTGCATATCAAGCCACAAGCAAAAGGCAATTTTTTTCCATGTGAACATCTAAGAAGGGTACTGCACTCAATTACTATTTTAAAGAATAAGATTGAACTGTTGTTCCAAATTTACAAAAGTACGTCAAGGATTTAATCACATGATGCAACATTAAATAGATTCCAATATATCATAGTTCAAATCCTACATAACAATGAACAATAAACTTTGTATTTTTTAAAGGCTAGAAATGGATCTTTATTTCCTTATACATCTTCACCCCAGACCTTTATAACTACTCAAGCCAGTCAGTTTTTCAGCCAAACAGTAGGAGATAAGTATTATTAGGGAAGCGGGCTGGCAGTCGGACAGTTGTTCACTCTGCCTGTCATATTCCTTTAATGCAACTCTGATTTGCCTTTGTTCTGACAGTAGCAAACAGCTGCTTGTAAATGAGCCACCGTCCCTGGGCTGCCTCCCATTATTCCCCACTTTCATTTGACAAGGTCACTTGCTGCAGGGATTTTGGGAAGAAAGGGTGCGTGGTCTTAAGAATTAAGAATTTAGAACACAGGCAAGCGAGGTATTTTTCTTTTGGTAGCATAAGCAAACCAAGACTAAAAAAATTTTTTGCTCATTGAGCAAGTCAAACATTTTTCCTTTAACACTAATTTCAAAAACCTAAAGCCAAAAGCAAATGACTTTTCCATACATCCTCTTTCCCTTAAATCTAGATGACAGTTCTTTAAAAGACAGATTTAATCACAAAATAATATTTACAAACACATATTAACAAATACTAAGATGCTGCCCCTCGCCTTTTCAACAAGAGTTCAGATCCGGAAGATGGCAACTGGAGAAACATTTTGGGAAAACTTGAGAATACAATCTTACAGTTTTTTCTTGATTTTAAATTTCAATAAAAATTTCATTAAAGGTAAAAAGGCAGTCACTCTCAATGATCAAAAATTTCACCATTTCTGGATAAAAACTAGACTATTGCTGATGAACACAATGCAGTCTATATAGAATCTAATATATAATAACATATACTGAAATTTACACAACGTCATAAGCCAATATGACCTGAAAAAAATAATCTTTTTCAAAACCTCATTCTATGTTGACTGTTGCCTTTAATGGACTTTACACAACATATAAATTAATCTAGGCTGAAACTTATTAAAATGTTTGATCAGTATTCCACCAATGCACCAAAAGGTATAACTCACACTATAAAGCAAGGGGCTCACCTTTGATTTTCAGCTTCACCTATGATCTTCAGAAGGGCTTAAAGCTACATCATGACAATCTCATACAATTCAGTTGGTTCCAAGGAGTGGTGTGCACAAAGAGCAGAAAGGCAAGTCTTCAATGCCATGGACGAATGCAAAGAGGGCGTGTTGGAGCAAGTGCCCATCCAAAATGAATCATGATTTTGTAGATTCAAAACTTTATGAGTGGGAAAAGATCTAGGGAACTCTTTACACATTCTTGGGATAAAAGCACGAAGTGTCACATGGGAATCTGGAGTTAAAAAGTTATTCCCAAATACAATTTCTCACTATTCCATCTTTTTTACCTACATCTAAAATTAGAGAGTTTTGTACATTTTTTCCATCTTGATATACAACCATCAGAAGAATGTGAGCCTATAATAAACTTTATTAGTGATTAACTAAAACAAAACTGCAATTTTTTTCAGCAACACTGGCACTTTAGATGTGTGCACACCGCTAAGTATTAGATATTTCCATTTTAGGGGGAAAAAACTAAGAATCATATGGTGATCTCCATTTCCCTCACTCTCTACTCAAAGATTACAATACTATCATAGAATACACTATCCAAGTTTTCAAAAAATTTCCAGCCTCCTGCCATCTAATATGTTTAACAAATTTGCCAGTTCTTGTGTCGTGCAAAAGGCATTTAATTCCAAAATATTTTACTACCTCAACTAAGTTGACTTTGTATACCTTGTAAAGACTTCTCCATTTCCTCTCTCAAATTCTTAGCCATAACCCTGATCTGCCTACCATTTATGACGTTTCCAAAAAATGGGGTTTTCTACACTTCAGGCAGAAGGTGTCAAAGCACATTCACCAAGTACCATATTTAGAGATGTATTAAGTATTATAACTGAACTATATTTGATTATCCAGTGTGGACAAGTATTCACATAATAAAAAAAAAATAAGAAGCTAATGGCAATCCCTTATAACAGCCTTCACTTTTGCACAAAGATTTGAACACTCTACTAGTTCACTATCAAGAGCATAGGACAGAAGATTTTCAGCTTCATTTATATTCAGAGTCAGGCAAATCACCCAAACTAATTATATCCCTCCATTTTCCTTGCAGCACGTTAACAGCAGGTGGTCTATCCGTACCACGTCTGAAATAGGTAGGTGGCTTAAAATGTCTTCACATTTCAGTCAAGACCCTGAATTAAAAATAAACTTGAGCTTTAACTTCATCATTTTCTCTACAAGATGCAGTAATACAGACTAAACGTAGTACTTAGTTTGTTCTTATTTTAATCTACATTCCACATACTGGTTTTATATCATAAACTTGCTCATTTTAATCCTGCATCTTCTCCAAAGAGTCAAGGATTTAAGCTAGCAGAGCAGACAAAATGATCTTGTAAGAAGTTATAAGTGTTTCTGATGTTATTTTATTTATTTTTGCACACTACAGACTTGCCAGCATTTCTTTATACTGATGAATACCAAAACACAGTTTTAACACCGTCACAATAGGAAAATCGTAATTATATTGGCTATGTACTAGCCCAAGATATCCAGAATATATATATGTAGATATGTATAAAAATATCTCAGGGTCTTCTGTTGGCAATGACTTTTCAGAAATAAAAGTAGAAAATAATTAAAATAATGTCTAAGGCATGTGCCTCCTTCTACTGACTCTGACATGAGTATTACAAGAGGCACACCGTAACAGCAAAGTCAATCAGCCCCAATACTTCATACAGTGTGAATAAATAAGTCTTTGTGAGAGGAACATGTCAATACACAAAGGTTACAGAGGACATTCAAATCATCAGCATTACAGGTGCTTTCAGAATAGAAATATAGAAGATTAAAACCACATATTTTAAAAACTGGTAAGAATCTTTTGAGAGAGGAGAGGTGATTCTGCTACTTGTGGTTTTTCAGACTAAAGTTCAAACTTCTAAGGAACTCTGTCTCCACATCCATGAAAACTCCCAACTCAGCAGGTTGTGGCAGGTTGTTTCTCATCACTACTATGGCCTCACTCACTTCCTTCGAGATTACAAAATAGGTAAGGAGCAAACCAATCTACATCCTCATCTTAAAAAAAGATGCTAAAATTAATTTCTAAGAAATTTTAATCTCTCTAGCTACCAGTGTCTAGTGACAAATTAATACTTAAAATCAATGGGAAGTAATACCTATTGAAACATTGTGACTTGAAAAGTACAGTTTTATTTTTCATTTTTCAACAATGTCGTCATTTATGTTTATGTGTATAGTCCATCTGACCAAACAAAAATATTGTCTTCAAAAAAGGCAGGGAAAATTATCATTTATTAATGCTTTAACTAACCGCAAGAATCAGTTTTCAAGGGGCCTCTTTCCCTATAACTAGGTAAAAGGGTATAAAGTATTTTAAAAAGTAATTTTATATAAATAAACACCAACCACTCTAAACGTAAATTTTCATTAGCAGAAAAATGGAGAACCAAAAAAAGAAAGCACGTTTTTGGTCGTTTTAACTATACTAACATGTAAATGAATAAAGTACAGAGAGAAATCATTTTTATTTTAACAGTATTAACACCAATAAAAACCAGAACCTTGATTGCTTCATAATATTCTTAGTCTGCAAATGAATGTAAAAATGCCTTCATTAGGACTAGCTGTTCTGACAACTTAAAATATAGTTTATATTTCTCTATCTTGAAAATAATTTCGTAGCTCATAATTTTCAAATATGCCAAAATTAGATTATCACTATGGGTACTTTCCAAAATGTGAAGCTATTATTTGAAATAGACCAAAACAGGTCCCTATTTCTACTCCCATGTCCCCTTGAAAACTGATTCTTGCAACTAGAAATGCTACCTTAAAAAGTCTTATGTTGTGTTAATATATAAAAAAAATGTTTCCAGAAAGGATAAATAGGAGTATTTAGCTTTTCTTTCAGAGCATTTCAAGAATAAAGAGGAAAGGAACACTGCTTATCCCTTGTTTTCACCTAAGTATATGTGCTAAATAAGATCTAAGGAACCCAAGGATTCCAATGTAGATAATTAGGACTAAATAAATGTTTTTGAACAAGTCTTCAGTTTCAACAAATGTTAGCTTATTAAAAAAATGTATTTTTAAAAAAATGTATTTTTAATAACTTAACTACATTTCATTCTCCTTTTATAAAAAGTCATGAATATGCACAAAAGTTTTATGGGCAGATACACACACCAGTATGTATGGAATTAACTCTGAATAACTGTCTGAATAATAATTTAAAAATTAAAGCCAAGTCTTTAATTTCATACAAATCTCAAATGAGTGTTACTAATTTTCTGTTGTTGTTTGAAAAAAGAAAACGTGCATTCCCTGCTTGTTCAGTTTTGACATGGTACAGCACTCTACAGTTTTCAAGATATGCAGCCATTAAACATAATAATTTGACCACGCAGATCTAATGACTAACAAGTTGTCATATAAAGATATGGACACTGAAGTGAATACAAAGGAATTAAAAATTAAACTTGACTCATGAGGACTCAATTCAAATCTCTCTTTAAAAAAAAGCTAATATGTCTATCTAAATAAACAGAAAGTATGCACCTGAACACATAATGTATCTTATCCAATTAAGTCACAAATTATATTTTACATTTTGTAAACATTTAATAAATCAATGGTTTGTTTTTTTTTTCTGCTTTATTTCCCAAACCCACTCCCCCCCCCCCCGCCCCCGGTACATAGTTGTATATCTTAGTTGCAGGTCCTTCTAGTTGTGGGATGTGGGACGCCGCCTCAGCGTGGCCTGATGAGCGGTGCCATGTCCGCGCCCAGGATCCAAACCCTGGGCCGCCGAGCAGAGAGCACGAACTTAACCACTCGGCCACAGAGCCGGCCCTAAATCAATGGTCTTGATAATCGATTTGACTGACATTCATTCTTCCTTTCTATACAACGAGAAATTGTACTTCTCTATAAATGTAAAGGGAATAAAGTATTCAAACCATACCTAGATGTTAGTACTTTCCTATTATGATACTTTTATACATATACTCAGGTACATTGACCATGGCTGGAAGTCATCATACATAGTGACCTAATATTAACAACAGGAGTGGCCAATGTTAAGCGGATTTTGTGAAGAGACAGCAAGATCACAGTTCCCATGAAAACAAAAACTGTATATCCTTATACTGTAGCTTACAGGAATGTAGCTCAGGGGCCTTCCAATCCTTATTAAAAGAAAAAAGTTTTTTCTTTTAATTAGAAAACTCTGATCACGTCAGAATTTTTCTATTCCTACAGTCTTTGAAAATAGCTGAAAACAAACACACTTTGAAGGTGAAAATGAGAGGGAAAAAAAGAGACACCTGGAAAAAAACCCAAGTAATTGATTCATAACTGTACCTTCACCAACAATTTGGTTCTCTTCAGCATTCATTCAAGTTACACAAGCCATAAATCCAAGAGTCATCCTTGACACACCTATCTCCAAGTCCAGAAGGTTTGAATGTTTTAAGTATCTCTCTAATTCATTCCCTTTTCTGTCTCTACTTTTAGCAAGTTAACCCACTTATTGATCCTGATTCCACTTCTCTGTCACATCCTTTCAAATCTCCCTGAATATATTTTAGTTCTGTTCTCCCCACTACGCAATCCTTTCTCCTCACAGCAACCATAACGACCTTTCCAAACACAATTGGATCAGGCCAACCTTCTGGTGACCACGGGATCTTAGCATAAAGATGAAAATCCTCAACAGATGCCACAGGGTCCCACTTGGTTTGAACACAAGTTCTCTGAGCCCATCAGCTACACTTCACTTCAATTAGTCAAACGTACCAAGCTCCTTCCAGTTCTCTGCACAAGGAAAACTTGACACCCCTGGTTTGGTCAAATATCCTATCATACACTCCAACTCGTCTTTTTACTTACTAAATGCTGACAGCATACGATATACGAGGAGCTGGTTAAAACAAAGACCGGATTCCCAGCCACATGGAGGCAACACTCTAGTGTAAGTAATAGGTACCCACCTCCCCCAAAAGACATGCAAAATAGATCAACAGATTCATATTGCAGTAAATACAAATAAAGAAATCAGTGAGTCAAAGTGCTGTATGTATGGATGTTGTGGGAGAGGAGGGTGTTTAAATTGGGCAGGTAGCTTCTCTCAGATAAGAACATTTAAATTTTAATCTAAAAAAGAACAAAGAAGTAATTATGAGTAGCAGAGGGGAAAATGATTCTGGGCAAAGAAACTACAGGTGTACAGATCCTCAGATGTTTATAAGAACTATAATAAGACCAGCATGGTCAGGGGAGCCGACCAAAGAGTGGCTCCATGGCAAGTTGGAGAGAGAATCCTAAGTTAGATGGCTTAGAGGTTTATTCCAATTGAGGCCACGGAAAGGTTTTTAATAGGAAAAGGAAGTGGTCCAATTTATATTTTACAGAGTTCACTTTTGCTAAGCTGTGGGTAATAAACCAACCGATAAAGAGGGGAACATAGATGAAAGTGGCCACTACACCAACCAACCATCACTGTAGAACCTACCTCATTTGTAATTTAGTTAAATATGTATGTCTCCTCCACATTTTAACTGAGTGCAAGTTAAAACCTGTCTGGTTTTTTTGCTAATAGTATCACCAGGGTCTGGGATATAGCAATAGCACAGATGAATATTATCAATGAAACTCTTAAAGTATACAAGAAAAAAGTCGGTTAATTTTTATAACACACACACATCCCCCTATGCAAAGTGGAGCTTTATCATTAAGTAGATTCCAAGGGTGTAATATTTGCTATGTGAAGCTTCACTTTTATCTGGAAGTTGTTGCCCAGCTTTTATCAGGTTCCCCAAGGAGGCTACAAGCTCCAAAATTTTAAGAACTAGTAAAGCCTACATCTCACCATAAATCTAGAGAGTAGAATTGTCATAGGACATAAAGAAATAATCTAAAATAGAGAATGAAATGGAATCTAAGCTCTTTATACACAGATAAGCTAATTCCTGGTATTCACTCAAATGAAGAGCAAACATCCTACAGATTAAAACTTTAAAAACATTACTTATTCTTGACTTTGCAATTAAATATCTGGTTTTCCTTTATAATTATATGTCATTTAGGCACTTAATATTACCAATTCCAAGTAAGGAAAAGCAGAATCATGCTTTTTTTTTTTAATATTTGTAGATAAGAATTAATCTGCAGATAATCAGATATGGTTTTACACAGTTATTTAATTAGTTTCTTTCAAGTATAGAATTAAATATAAAACTCACTCACTAGCCTCAATTTTGTTTTCTCTCTTACATATCAGTAGACTTGCTTCCTACTCTCTGACTCTCTGACACTGATCTAAAAAGAGCTCCATGGCGCAGGCCCATGTGCACACAGCAAAGGAAGTCAGAACACCCCAGGGAAGGCAGTCGGTTTGTTTTTTTGGCACCCAAAACAGCACTCCCCTCTTCCCATGAGGCTTAGTAACAACACTACCTTGTCTCCAGTATAGCAAAACACTATCATATCCAGGCTATTTTTTGAAAGTAGACATTTCAAAACATTGATTTTAGTAATCATTAAACACTAATGTTAATAGTAACTTATTGCCAAAATCAAGTAAGATGCAAAAGAGTTTTGAGATATGAAAATACCATAATTTTTAAAACAGAATGAATTGGCTACTATTACATAGCTAGAAATATTTTACAAGGTTAGTTTTCCCTCATCTATCTTCTCCAACTATTAGGCTAAAAGGGAAAAGTTCCCACTTAAATTTACTTAAGAAAAACTACTTAAATAAGTGGAGTTGTTTTTCAAAGCTTCCCAAAGTTTAAAAAATAACCACTATTCTATGGAACAAAGATCTCAAATTCTCTGGCCCAGAACCATAATGCAGTATGCAATTCACATTCTAGCAGTAAGCAATTCACATTCCACAGTAAGCAATTCACATTCTAGCAATCAAATCATTTACTTGCCACTTATAACTCTGTATGTCCAGCTCACCCCTGGTTACTGTTGGTTAAGACTCATGTAAGATTCTGATGCATGCAATACACACAAGGTCCTGAGAGTTCCCATTTCATGCAAAAACTGAAATTACAATAAATCCCAAATATCAATGAGAGATTACTTTCTTTTGTGCAGGATATACAATCAGGTTAATAAATCATAATAAGATATGCTTGCAGAAGTGGATTTTGTGTGGAAAACAAATGCCAGATTACAAAATGTCTTATATACAGTAAAGTTTCAATAAGAATATCCAACAATTTTCACAGAAATTTATCTATTACATTATTTCTTTCAAGTAACTTTTGACTGCCAAAGTAGCAACTGGACATTAAAACTAAAGTGCAGTTTTAATTCCTTCTTTAAAAATTTTGAGGAAATAGTACTTGCTTATCTCTACGTACTTAAAAGGGAGCCAAATACATAAAAATTTGTATTCATTCTTTTAACCAATAGCTACTAAATATGCTAATACGTGCCAAGTACTACTCTATGAAACAAAACTTGAAGAAACAAAAGGGAAAATGACAGGTCCCGGTCCTCATAGACCTTACAGAGGGAGAGACATAAATAGAAAGCATTTACAGATTCTAGAACTGTTAGGAAGAAAATAAATAGGATGATGTAACTTGGGAGGTGCTTTCCATAAGATAGTTATGAAAAGCCTCTCTGGGCATTGACATTAATTAGAGCCAAAACCTAAAGGATAAGAAAAGATCAGTAATGTGACAGGCTAAGGAAGACACAAAAAAAGTCTGGCATGTTCCAGAAACAGA
The DNA here is from genome assembly GCF_041296235.1 of Equus asinus. Lineage (NCBI taxonomy): Eukaryota > Metazoa > Chordata > Mammalia > Perissodactyla > Equidae > Equus > Equus asinus. The sequence goes on along the minus strand of NC_091805.1, from coordinate 18,144,536 downwards.
GGGAAGGCAAGAGCATGAAATGTTAACATTTCTTTCCTCTTCCTCTGAGGCCAGCATGCCTTAACAGGAAGAACATGGACTCTGGAGTAAAGAAGTTTCGATCTGAATCTCAGTTCAACTAACTTAAAAATTATGTGATGTTGGGCAGTAAGTTACCAAAACCTTCTTAGCCCCTTTTTCCTAATCTACCTAAAGAAGAAAATAAGATCCATATTTTATGACCACTGGCATAAAAAACTTCAGCAAACAAAAAAATGCCCAGTAAATTGTTCTTTCCTTCTTTCAAAATTGATGTCACTTTTATCTTTCTGAACTTTAAATAAATACCAATGGGCTTCTCTTTAAATTTCATAATTTAGGTTGAACATTTTAAATTAAATCATTTCAAACAAAATTTTCAATACCCCTTAAAATAATCAAGTTTTCATGGACAGTTATGATGAAAGCCCTCTCTCCCCGTCCCCTTAGGGTCATGAATCGTCTCCCTGGGAGTTCTGTTCTCAGTACTGTCTGTCTGTGGGGCATTCAGCTAAGGTCACTTACAAAGGCCACCTCACTTCCCTGGGTATCTCTCAGAAGAGATGAACCACTGGGTTACTACTAGTAGCTAAAACTACTAATCTCACATTTGAGAAAATAGAAGAAATTAGGAAAAATTAGAGATTATTTCCTAAAACAAGTAGCTCCTAATTTATGGTGCTCAGAGGAAAGCGATCTCTTCCTAATGAGAGGGAACGGAGGGAGGGAGGGTGAGAGGGAGGGAGGAAAATTGAAATTATAATCTTTAAAGTAGAAACTATGTGAACGTTCCATGTCCCCAAATAAAAGTGATAAAAAATAGCTGCAATGTTGCGAGAGCTGCTAAAATGTTTCCAGTTTTAATACTTCACATTTATCTTTGTATCAGTAAAAGCCTAACTGGGGAATCAGATATGACTCACTTACCAACTCTCACTATTTCAATATATTTTAGCTATTAAGTCAGAACTGAAAGATGGCACGGAAGTAACTGAAAAAACTGCTGGCCAGTGTCACAAGTGGTTTTGAATACTAGTTAAAATTACATTAAATTTTAGAAAAACAAAATAATTTAAGGTTACAGTTTTAGAAATATAGATGGGAAGCTGAACGACAATGGAACACTGCAGCTAACTTAACATCTCTTTTAAACAGTTAAGCTTGTTTGTTTGAATGAACAGTGAATGGAGGAAAGGCTGGAGATATCGACACACATATGGACAAATTGCCATCTGTAAAGCAGTGCTTGGGAGCTGTCACAAATTTTAGAAATAAAGTAAAATAGACAATCGAAGCCAAGGAAATGGGAAAATCTCATTTTCCTACTCCACTGTAACTATATTTATAGTGACTGAAACTTTCATATTAACAAAAATACAAATGAGGCTGTCAAATTAAATAGAAACAGTGTAACAATCATGCAACTTTTTAAAAGTTTTACCCTTAACAAGCCATTGGTCAATTTATGGGTCAATTCATTCTCAAGTGCAACAATCTGCATATGTAATAACCACTATTAGGAGGAAAAAGAAAAAGAATTCTCTACATGCTGTCTCAGTGCTGTGGGAAACACATTCAATTTCTTTGGAATCAGAAGCAGGTCCTCACTAAATGTGTACACATTTGCTAAGTGATATGCTGCCTTTAGACATGTCACCTGACAATTAATTTTGCATACAACAAAATCTTCATGCTTGACAGTTCTGAGGCTCACATTGAGCACCTTCTTATTAGAGGAGCACATGGAATTAAGCCACGAAATATATCTGACAACTTACTATTCAGGAATGTTTATGACTTGCGATATCACTGTTGACCCATATCAATGGTAAATAAGTGCATGGAAGAGTACAAAATTACAAGACCTGAAATGCTGAAAATATAACATTATTTTCATAGTTTTTGTGATTTTTAATAAAGAAAAATTGAATTCCAGCACTTTTAGCTCTTCCTCCACAATAGATTGCTACTTACATCAGAAAATTTTAATTACTTTTTAATGTTATTCGGACAAAAACTTGAAACTGTTGAAAAATAAACTTATCTGGATAGCAGCAGACATTTTAATTCTTGGTACTAAGGAACTACAAGAGTCTAGAGGTGATTTCATACTTGTGGCACATAATTCAATAAGTTTGGGTCAAATGTATTGACTTCTAATCTTTTCAGACAACTTCATTATTTTTTTTTTCAACTAACATACATAACTCAGCTACCAATCTTTTTGCATGAGAAAACATGCTCGTTTATTCCATAGCAGGCCCTCAATACCCCATACCTGGTTTCTTGGGTTTCCCCCTTAATTGGTCCTAATGTAAACAATTACATCTCACTTTACACTAAATCAAATTTACATAACAGCAAGAGCTTAAGGTTTCTCCTCCATCTGCCATCTTTTAATCTGCTCACTACAACCACTCTCAGCAATTTACAGATCATCACAGGAGGGGAGACACGTCCATTTAGGGCAAAGTGTCACAATCCTCAAATGGGGGGGGGAGGGGTTTAGTGGAGAAAAAGAATTGTCAAACATAGTTTTAGATGATTTTTTTCAGTTTCTAGAGAAGGCCCCTTTCCAGAATGATCATTTAAAACCTCAGGATCCTCAGGCACTAAGCAGTATTTAGGAGGCAATGGGGAAATGCTACGATCAAGCAACCCTGAGTCCCATCCAGTGGTTACTGTGGCCTGGGTACCTCAAAAACTTGCAAGACCATATCAACACCAACAGGAGCTGTTTCTCAGCCATCCTCAATTCATATGCGACAGGGCCAAAAGCCAGAAAGGAAGCAATCCTCCACAGGGCAAAGATCAATAGCCTGGGAATCATACAGACTGATTTCTACATCATATCCTCAACCAGCTAGCTCCAGATGTTGATCACAAACAAATCATCTAAATTCACTGCACTGTTAGACCCCCATAAAATAAAGAGGCCCCTTGTCTTTGTAAAGTCTATACAGAATATCGCCGTTGAGAAAGTATAAACATGACACTAAAACTCATATTCCCAGCCTTCCAGTGTTTGCTCATTTTTCTTTGTGACTTAGTACTTAGAGACCAGCCTAGGTTTTTATGTTATTTGGTTTCATGAGTAAATTTTTTTTTTCCCAAAACAAGGTCTGGTAATTTTTTTTCTTTTTACAGAGGTGCGAATAGGGACAGGGTCATTCATTTATTCATCCTTCCAACAAATATTTATTTAGTATCTCCTCTATGCCATACAGTCCTTATTGCATGGGAGACACCAGTAGATGTGAGAAGTGACAGATGAACTCGCACGGTCAAAGAATAAAAGTGCTATGGAAAATTAAATACATCTCTTCTTTCTCTAGGTTTTATAAAAAGCAAATTCAGCCAAAAAACAAAAAAAGGCTTACTCATGTTCTATTAATATAGTCATCTCCTGAAAAAATTCATTCATTCATCAAATGACTATTCATTTAAAAAATATTTGTGCCTTGCACTTTCCTGAGGTCTGGGAATACACACTGGCAGAAGACATGGTCCCTGCTGTCATGAAGCTACCATGTAAAACCAGCTTTGAATCAAGATCTATTTATTACACAAAGGGTAGTTAATTAGTAACTGTCAGAGAGGAATAGTGAAGACCAAAGGAAGATAAAGCAAGTTGATAAGGGGCTACTAGGTAGCTAAGAGGAAGTTCAAAAATTGGTGGCAACAAATTAAAAGAGAAATAAGAGTTGCTAAAAGGTGTTGGCTCATTATGAATCAGCTGTGTTCTTTCTGGTGAATTTGCCAATAGGGATAACGTGAAAACAACACAGTTAAGCTATTCTTGAAAAGTGTCTTACTTTTCAAGCCAGCCCTGATGGTCTAGCAGTTAAAGTTCAGCACACTCTTCTTGGCTGACCCAGGTTTGGTTCCCAGGCGGAACCACACCACTCATCTCTCGGCAGCCATGCTGTGGTGGCAGCTCACATTGAAGAACCAGAACTGACAATTAGAATATACAACTATGTACTAGGGCTTTGGGGAGGAAAAAAATAAGTGTCTACTTTTCAAAGCTTAAAAAGTTCTTTTTCTCACCATCTTAGCCTCCCTTTTCTTATTTTAATTCCTTGATAACTAACATAATATGATGAATCTACATTAATTTTCTTTTTTCTTAATTTACAAACTTTGATAGTTTTAACTTTGGCAAGTGAAATAAAATTCCACTTTATTTTTTACAAATTACCTTCTATTACACTCTATGATGACAAAAGTATATATAAAAAGACTGATGTTAAGTAAAACAAAATCACTAAGTCTAAATTCTTTTATAACAAAATAACACATGATGGAAAATGTTCAAGTTCTAAACAAAACACATTCATCTGTCTGTTGATAAAAAACAACAGCAAATATGAAAAGACATTTTAGAAATGATACTGACAGAATCAATAAACTATGAATTTCTGTGAGTGTAACACTGCACAGTAACAACTTTAATCAAACATGTAGAACCCGCCATGACATTCTGACATCTCCTATCAAGTGGTAGGTGAGTTTCTTATGCTGAGTTAATATTACTGAAAACATTAAAATCTTTCCAAAAGTAGCTATGGTAAAATACTCTGATACTTTACCATCCTATTAAAATGTCAGCGAAATGTGCACAAGTTCTCAAACTAATGAGGACATGTAATGAAGAGTCAGACAATCGTACACTTGACAGCAATCACCTATCACATGCTGAAAGTGCTAGAATAAGACAAAACCAAAAATAATGATGAATAAAAAGGATACTAAAGGCAAGCAGATTTTTAAAGTTAGAACGAAATATTCTGTTCCAGTAGACTGAACTTTATTTCACAGTTTAGTCAGCAGAGATAGTGGCCCCCTTCCGATCTAATTTCTTAACTTTTAGGATGAGGAATCTGGACCACAGAAATTAACTAATTAGACTCAGCATTAGACCAAGATCCAAAATCTTGAATTCCTAGAAATTGTTTATTTTCCCCAAAGCACCTCTTGTGTCTGAACACCAGGGGATATTTTTCCAGCTAACATAGAGATGTAGAAGACTGAAACTATACAATATGTGATTATAAAATTTGCTAGAGATATTGCACATTTAACACTTTAACATACACTAAAAGAAAAAAAGAGTTTAAAGTGACAGCATTTTATTTGCTTTTTAAAATAAAACCAACCGTTTTTTTATTTTAAAAAAATCACTAAGAGATGTTTATTCTTTCTTTCTAAATTCTATAATGTTTGAATTTGCTTAGAATTCAATAAAGTCATTAAAATACTTTTATTTTATATTTTTAAGAAGCCTCACAATATTATAGTCCAAATGACCAAAACACTAACAAAAAATTGAGCATTAATCAAATAATATTAAAAGTTCTGTTTTGTGGTCATTTTTACTTATAGGAGAATTTCTAATCATGTTAAGATTGAAGAATGAAACATTTCAAAAGTGCTACACAACAGAAACAAAAATAATACTGTTGAACTGAAACAAATTAAACAACACATTTTCACAAAAATAAAAAAACATTTATACACAATTATGTCAGAATTAAAATGGCAAATATTTTAAAGTAATCTGATGCTCAAATTATTAAAAAATATAAAACTCAAGCACTATATTCTACTCTACTATCAAATTGTGTCCATTGTTTACAACTTTATGGGTAGCATCTTCTCACTCCTTACTAATTATCAAAATCTGAACGTTCAAACACAGCAACCTCAATAAACTCTGGACAATTAACTTCACAGAGGTATAACTGTATTTATTCAGTCATCATTTTCCAATATGTAGAAAAATAAACAATAATACACATTACATGACTACAAACTCCATGTCCTGTTAAAATAAAAACTCCACAGCAAGCTGAAAATAAGCCATAGCCACTAAAAAATAAGCACTCAATTACAAACAGCACTCCATCTACACTACATCTGGGAAAAAAAATGTTAAACGTCTACAGTTTATTTCACGTGTTTTTTAAGTTTTGCGAATGATCTTTTTTTTCAGGTTTTTGTACACTTGCTATCATTTTTAAAGGGTACTAAAATGTCACTGGCCCTGATCTAAGTAATCATCCCCAATTCTGATAATTTAAAAAATAAGAATGCTGAGGCTAGCCTGGTGACATAGTGGTTAAGTTCACATGTTCCACTTTTGTGGCGCAGAGCTAGGGTTCATGTTCGGATCCCAGGCGCGGACCTACATACCACTCATCAAGCCATGCTATGGTGGCATCCCACGTGGCAACTGGAGGAAAAGTGGCACAGATGTTAGCTTAGGGACAATCTTCCTCAAGCATAAAAAGGATTGGCAACAGATGTTAGCTCAGGGCCAATCTTCCTCACACACAAAAGAAAACAAGAAGAAGAATGCTAAGTCAAAAACTGACCCTGTTCCCTTCTATTTCAGCTGAATCTCTAAAGCAGTGAGGATGTGTCATGCTTCAGAAGACAGCAGAGATAAGATTAAGAAATATATTGTCTTAAGTCTTAGCTCTAAATATTTCTATAATACATTTGTTCTTGTCCTAAGAGGAAGTTTAGAGGAATGGATAAAATGATGTTCATTCTTCTGAGTTTCAGTTCTTCACACCACCAAGCACAAAAAAACGCAGGTCATGGTAAGAAATAAACAAACATAGCATTTACTGAATGAAATAACAAATGACTTTATGAATAAACCAAGCCAAGGAGTAGTGGTACCATTGGCTCAATGGTGTTAGCTCTATGTCCTAACTGTTATCAGGTCTGGTTTTCTCCATTCTGACATATCAGGTATAGAATTTCAAATTTTCTATATGTAACGTCATTTAAACCAACACTGTTAATATCCCAGGAGAACAGAGTAGGTTTCAATGAGTAAACTAACTGCTTATACCTTGGAGAGTTAGAGTATTATCATATTTAACTCCCATCCACCCTGATTTCCAGTTTCCTAAGTCTAAATGTAGTCACCTTTATATTTCCTTATTTCTCTATTCCAAACTAACCATCAATTTTAATTTCTCATTTGAGATAAAATGTTTTACCATTCCCAAACATGTTCAAGGCCAGTCTCAAAATATCAGTATAACAGTAAAGATTTAGATGATAGCAGTGAGAGTGAAAAAGATTAATTGCTATATAAACCCAAGAAAAATTCTTCTAAGAGGTCCATAGATGGTTATACAATGGTATATACAGCCAATGATATTCTCTCTCAAAATGTCACAAAATGAGTTTTTAAAATTGTATTCATTTATTCAATAACTTATTTAAATACTGTCATATACCAAGAACCCACAAATTTAAAATAAAAAAATAGTAGTATATTCAAATCACAATATAATCTTTCAATTGTATGTTTATCGATTAGGAACAAAACCCTCTCTGCATGGAAGCTGTGAATGCATGGCAAATTTGAGAGGAGAAGGTTGCCATCAGAAGGAACCATCTGTGGGCAGATAGAGGCTTTTCTACTGATGTGTCGACACAATGCCAAAATATGTAGTCATCACAGTTAAAAAATAAAGCTAAGTAAGATGTCTGGCACTAGAGACAAAAAGCATATGTTGAATGCCTACATCTTCCACTTTCTCAATAGGCTGTCTGGAGCGTGAATAGTATGCGTACATTTATGAGCCTTTTTTAAAGCCATTTCCTTTTTACATATATGCATTGCTTAAATTATGGATGGCTAAAACCGTAGGCACCACAGTATATACATCTAGAAACATTCCAAAACTGAAAATTAAAATGGATTTTCACTATTATACAAATTAAAGAGCACTGAGAATTTGTATCAGTCATGGGGATGAATGAATCTCATCTCTGCATTTATTTTTGATTTAATGCTATTGATTTAATGTATGCTAGTTTCCTCGGGTACAAAACCAAGAAAATACTACAAACCTCATAAAGCTGCTGGGAGCATTAACCAGGACAATGAATGGAAAGAAGCTAGCACAGCCCCTGATAGCCAGTACGGGTCCCACAAAGGGCAGCCATTGTTTTTAGATTTAAATTAAAATCACAAATTATGGAGAGAAATTAAAAACTAGCTGTTTCTGTACACCTACAATAAAAGTTTTCCAAACTTTACTCATGTTTATTATTTAACGATTAAAGCAAGCCTCGTGTTACATGTTTATTATAAACTATGCAATATTAAGGCCAAATGGAATATTAATACTAAATATCTAATTCTTAGATATTTTTTAATTCTGTAAGTATGCCCCAATGACATGTGTGACTTGTTTTTAATTGAAGCAACTTCATTAAACTGACCACACAAATTATCCATCAAATTCATTTCTTTTTCTGTATTTCTCATCTTGGTGAATTCACCATCCACCTTGACTCCCTGCATTCATCACTCACCATGCCTAAATATAAATGGCCATTTCTGCCAGCAGTGGATTCACTGTAACTGAAAACAGTCTGCTTATAGGCATTGCTGAGGGGGCAAAGCCAACCTCACTATGAGATCCTACCAGGAACCCGACATGGTCCTTCAACTCAAGGACAATGAGCCCACAATTCCAAGAGCAATGTATGATGTGGCTTCATGCAAAATGAGGAGAGAAGCCCATGAGTTTCTCTCTTACTCAAGAGTCTCAATTGGGAAACATGGGGCATTTCCAGAACAAAGCAAGAGCTGAAGGTGACAGGGTGGAACAAGGCTGGGTAGAGGCCAGGAAAAGTCATCCTAAGATAAAACTGTGAGGGAGTAGAAACTATGAGCAAGGCAAAGAGAAAAAAGAAATGTAAACATAGAGTAGAGGGAAAGAAAGGCCAGTTGGTATCCAAGAGAAGAGCAGGCAGATACAAAGAGAACCCACGACAAGTAAACAGAAAACTCCTGCTACTCCAGATTCCGGATTTGTGGCTATGACTAGTTTCCTTCCAACTTCCAAACTCCAGAAGGGCAAATCAAGCAGTGTGACTCTCCCTGAAACCCTGGAAGGGTCCAGTTTATTTTATTCCCAAACATCCATTACTCTCCATGCCTTACCACCAATAAACTTGAATAAATCACTCTTTCCCTCATCAATGATCTACCAATTCCCATCAATTCTACTTCTGAAATCTCATCAATTCATTTCCCTTTTTGTAATCTCATGGCAATTTTTTCCCACTCTTTCATTCTTTCTCACCTAGATTACTGGGATAGTCTTATTTAAGAAAAAGGGTACAACTGGGCAGATCACAGAAGGAATCCAGCTCACAGGTCTATTTCACTCGCCTCCTCGGTGTCTGAGTTTGTGTTTTGAATTAACTGCCAATATTTCAAAATATAGAGATAGAACATTCAAAACCAATTTCTGACTTTTGTTGGGGAAAAAAAAAATCAGATCAACTTGACAACATACTCACATTGACAAAGTATCAAAATAATGACAAATTAATCACTTGAAGCTGAGTAGCATCTGTCCACTTTAGACAAGCACCCATTTTCCAGTTTCATTTCATTTCTCTATACTCGGCCTGCTTCATTTTTATGTTAACCACCTAGCCCCATAGAAACTTGTTCAATGTACTCTCTCCTTTCCACGGTCAACCCCAGCCAACCTAAATAAATACTTCTAGAATAAAAATCTATAATCACCTTTGAAATTATTCAATGATTATCTGTCACCTACATGATAAAATCCTAACTCTTTCACACCGTCTGGCCCATATTCTTTATCCAATGCTACCTCTTGTCATCCCTTACCTTGCAAACACATGGAATCGCTTGCAATTCATCACGTGTTTCAGTGGCAATGTTTTTGCACACTCTCCTCTCCTGGAATGCCTCATTCTTCAGGTGACCAATTCTTACTCATTCAAGTATCTCTGCCAGAAAGACTTCTGTGACATACCCAGTTTCTGCTGGGTGTGCCACCTACACAGCTTTCTAGTTCCCACAAAACATAGTCCTGGCACATGGCAGGTGTTCAATAATTACCAACGAAATTTATGACTTTTTTTCTTTTCTGAGGAAGACTCGCCCTGAGCTAACATCCACTGCCAATCTTCCTCTTTTTGTATGTGAGCCGCCACCACAGCATGGCCACTGACAGACGGACAAGTGGTGCAGGTCTGCAACCCCGGAACTGAATTTAAGCACTAGGCCACCAGGGTTGGCCCTAAATGGTTTTTTTAAATATCTCATTTCTAAGCATCAACAGTTCTAAAAAGTAGGCATATTTCCCAATTTTAAAATAAATAAGAAAACGCAGACTCAAGTTAAATAATTTGCATAAGTTCACACAGCTGGTAAGTAAAGGAGTCAAAATTTGAACCCACGGACTTTATACCAACGGACTTTGCTGCCTTTGAATATATACCCTTTCTCACTCCCCTGGGAAACTCTCATACAAACGTAACTTCACTACAGGATACGTCAGTGAGAGGAAACAGAGATCAAGTCAACACAAAAGACAATCATGTCTAATCCCAAATCAAACCTGACAGGATAAATCCCGTGAAACGTTCACCAGTACCACTGAAATGTGACTGGCTGTCGAAATGCCAAGACAACTTCCACAGTCCTAGGCACACTACAAGAAACTTCATAAAATCTTCATATTTTGAGCACTTAGCACTTCATTATCTTACCATAATGGAAAAATGATTAGAAAAAAGAAAATGGAAAAGCAATCTATAATGGCAGATGTATTAGGAAAATTCAATGCTCACAGGATAGGCAAAGGATAGATCACAAATTCTTTAAGAAAAATATCTATGACAGTCAAGAAAACACGATTAACAGAACTATTTAAAGAATAACTTTGTGATCCAAGTTATTAAATTTCAAGAAAAGTAACACTATTCTAAATGCTTCAAGCACAAATTAATTTGAGCAGTACTTAGTAACAGCTTGTGATATAAATTCGTAAAGCATAAAAAATTCTAAACTTTGTTTTCAAACATCACAGTATTATACCACAAAAGAATTTCTTGGAAAAAATGACAGGAAAAAAACAATTACATCATGTAGTAGTAAATCTTTCTGGTAAGATTAAAAAGCCCGAAGAAACAAAAAAAATCATCTTTAATATTCCTTTATTAACACTTGATTTGCTTTCATTTTTCAGAGTCTGAAAACTTCACTGCTTATCCACATAGGGTGCATATCATAAAATTTTTTAAGACTCAAACGCAAGGCCTAATTAAATGTTCTAGCTTTCTTACAAATACCAACCCCCACTTTTCTGCCTTCACCAGCATCCCAGGGCCAACAAAATACTGACAAGTATTGTTTTCAGTACATTAGGGAGTAAAACCCTTGAAAGCAATAGTCTTCACACAGATGGATATAGATGTTTTCGGTGTTCTGTACGGCATCTTCTCCCCACATAAGCACCTGCAGTCTTGCATTGTCCTGCTAGGCATTCCTAAAAACACCTGGGCAAGCTGTTTACTAAAAAAATTCGACATTGGGAGGGATGAGGGATAATTAGCAAATAAAACTATTCCTGGCACTCCCTCAACATTAGTACAGAACCCAGCTCCGAGCCGGCACCTGGTGAAGGGACCCGCTAGATGTGATAATTCCAATTTACACATTCAGCACAACATTCTGTCTGCCTGTCAGTTTGAAACAGCTTCCTATTCAGTGATAACAGATACCCCAAAAGAATGCAGTGTCAAAATGCTGACATGAACTTTTTATGCAACAACTAGACCCTTTCTCTGCTGGACCAGCTGCCTGCCTTCTTCACTCTTGGAATGGACTGACAACTGGGTATTTTCTTCAACTATACCAACTATTTCAAAAAAAATCAAAATTTTTAGGGTAAATTTAAAGTATCAGATCCTCATGTAGAATAAATACCAATAAAATTTTCTTAAGCTGGGTTAAGAAAAATATTTTAATGAAGTTGTAAAAAAAATTCACTGTGTCAGTGTATTGTAATTTATGTAGTACAGTACTCCTCAGCTGCCAAAATCACAAAAGTACATATTTCTACCAAATATAGAATTTACTAATTTTTTTTTCTAAGTTGGCAGAAAGAGAGCAAGAACAAACAAAAGAGGGAGGAACAGACACACAGAGACAGCATGGTAAACTGAACACTCATTTGCAAATGCTAAATAAAAAAGAAAGAGAAATTTTAACCTAAATCCATGCAGGTTTATTTTCCAGATACTTTCATATGATCATATTTTGAAGAAGTGCTATAAAAAACAGGTAGGTTAAATGGTATATTTAGGAAATTATAAATTTTAGACTATTTTCTTATGCCTGTCATATTTAAATGACAAATATATGAACTTAGCTTATAAAATACTACTGTTTGTTATTTTATTCCACATATATACCAGATTACACTCATAAATAGCTCTCCCCATAATAAACTATACCCTCTCCTTCCAGGTGGTCACGTTGATTATTATTCATTTGTTCTAATAATACAGCCACAGCTCAACCATTTCTGACACTCTCCTCTTATATTTACCCTATGAAATGGGAACACATTCTTTTCAATTATTTTCAGTGATGCCAAACGTTCAAGAACGGACTGACTTGCTGAAATAAATATAAATCATTCAGGAATGAAGTTGATAAAATAATGCTTCGATCTGAGAGACACCACTATTGTAATAAAACAAGAGGTGGTAATGAACCACTAGATGTGAGGGTCAGAAACTAGCACTTCAGAAACCTCAGATCAATGCTGAGGAGGTCAATGAAAACTTCTCAAGTTTTCTAGCGAATCTTTTAATCACAAAGTACTTAAGGCTAGAATATTCAGAAGCACAGAATACAGTATTTTTTAAATCACCATTCTAAGTCAAATGCTTTCTTCTTCAAAATTAATGAATATAGGAAATACTTCCTCTAGTTGCACTGTGTATTTACCTTGGTTTCTACTAAATACAGAATTGGTTAATTTTCTCCCTAAATTAGAGAGAGAGAGAGAGAGACAGGTAGACAGACACAGAGAGCATGTTAAATCAGCTATCCATTTGCAAATGCTATTTAAATAAAGAGAGAATAAGGAATTTTGACTGCCAGTACACATATACACACATATAAACATAAGCATATATAGTGCACATATAATTAAAAGACATTTTATGAAGATTTCCCCAGCAAAGCCACCAATTTCAATAACAAGCTATAAACATTTTAATATTAATAATGAAGTCATAAGAAAATAGTAACCAAAAAAGTAATATATTTTCAAGTGTAATGTTTAAGTCTATGTAAAATATCATTATAATAAAATATCTATTATAAGGATAAAATTTCCCCCTTCTTATATCTACACTAAAAATTGGAGAAGAATTTTCCAGTTTCTAAAAGAAACTCACAAGACAAGATCACAAAAATTTTCTAAATGACTAGAGATATTCACTACTCATCATTTTTAAACTGATGCCTTCATAATTACTTCTTTTAAAGCACCTTCTCAAACGATAGAAAGCAAACAGCAATATCACCTGGGGCCATCGCTGGATTTCACAAAAGAAGCTCAATTTGGGGAATAGACGTCACCACTAGCTTTGCTTAGTTAGATGCAGGTTATCATCATCTACATAATTTAAAGAACTATCAAAACCATGTACGAATTGAGGCTGCAGTCAGCAACAAGGGTTTGCTATCATTTAGTCTTAAAGTATCCTTAAAGCACACTCAGCTGTTAATCCCAAAGACTCCACTCCTGCAAGCTGGGTACTATGCATTAAGCTACACTTGTTTGTTTCCAATATTCACAAACTCACCACATCATTTGCAGGTGACCACTAGAGAAACTGCTGCACTATGAATGAAGTATGTATTTAAAATACTCCTGCAGTATTAACACTCCCTGAATGCACTTCTCAGTTAATGGAGACATTTTGCTGAGTGCCGAAGCACTATGAAAAATACAAAAGTAAGTAAAACACTACCCCTGACCTCAAAGAATTCACTAAAACATATAAAGTAGTAAGAGGTGATCAAAAAAAGAAGCCTTACATGAACAAAGAAAAGTTCCTATAAACTGTTCTGTCCAATATGGTAATCACTAACCACTGTGGCTACTTAAATTTAAATTAACATTAAATAAAATAAAAATGTACTTTTTCAGTCATATTAACCACAGTGCTCAATAAGCACTGGTGGCTAGTGACCTACTCTACCGGACTGGACTGCTATATAAATTCACAGGATTCCCGTTTATTTAAGGAAAAACCTCCTACAGGTACTAGCTTTTGAATAGTATCCCAAAGAACAGATAGGAGCTGAATAGGTAGAAGATGGATTTCTTGGTATTCTCTTTCAAGGAACAATTAATAATTGAGCTTGGCTGGAAGTATGGGAGAAAAACCTCACTCTGAAGTCAAAGTAGGGGCCCTTGAGTTTAATCTACGCCTTTTAGATTGTTTTATTCAGTGAAAAACTCAACACAGACTGACCAGATGAAAGGAAACAATGCATATAGAAGCATGTAAAGATAATAACTAACATATTATAGATGTTCAAAAACTGAAAGAAGCGATAAAGAAGGGGGAGGAGAGAGGAAGAGGATGAAGGGGATGTCAGAGGGTGGAGGATGACAAAGGAGTGCTGAGAAGTTAAGAAAAAAAAGAGCTGCTGGCTCTTAACTTTGTTTGCTGGACTAGACTAACACTAAACAGCTAGAAGACTCTAGTGAAATGTTATGGTTAAGCCTCAAAATGATCTATTGATGCTGGCAAATGATTTATTTTATTTTATTTTTTTAAGATTGGCACCTGAGCTAACAACTGTTGACAATCTTTTTTTTTTTTTTTTTGTCTGCTTTATCTCCTCAAACCACCCGTACATAGTTGCATATCTTAGTTGCAGGTCCTTCTAGTTGTGGGATGTGGGACACCACCTCAACGTGGCCTGACGAGCAGTGCCATGTCCGCGCCCAGGATCCGAACCCTGGGCCGCCACAGTGTAGCGCACGAACTTAACCACTCAGCCATGGAGCCGGCCCCAAATGTTTTTTATACTTTGTTCCAGCACATAGATTAGCAAAGAACCGAAGTAGCATCTACAGCTAATAATCATAAAGTAGATTTCAGTCTGGTAAAGGGTGTTCAAAATCACTATGGACTCTTGTAGTGGAGAGAAAGAGGATTTAGGAGAAAGGAGTCAAATATTGAGTTATCTACTGACTGCAGCACAATGTCAACCATATCGTGTATCCTTGTACTTCATGGTATATAACATTTCAAATCTATAAATGAGTCTCTGATTTGTGTTCAACTGAAATGCATTCCGAAATACAGAACAGGTGCTAATCATTCAATTTATTTTGTTTGTATTTCTCTTCTAAACCGATGTATCTGAAGCTGTCAAACTGGATATCAAGGATTATAAAGCAAATAAACATTACTTAAGAAGGTTCCCACTGTGACAAATCGGTCCCTATCTTTAATGTTTCACGACTTTCCTAAAACATGCAATCTTAAAACACATTTATATATTTATCAGTATTACAATGAAGTCAATCTTCCCAAAAGAACAAAATATTATTTAAAATTAAACTTAGTTCAATCTCTTTGTTTTTTAAACAAAATTACTAGAAACATTTGTTTGGACCCTGTCAGAAGGGTTTCAATTTTACATCATTACATTTTAACTTGCCTAATCTGTTGAACAAAAGGACTTTATGTAAAATGATTCTTTTAGTTGCCTTAGCTACAAATCCCTGCAGGATACTATAATTGAAATCTACTCACGTAAGTTAAGAATAATTAGGGCCCCAAATTAAGCCAAACACAAAGTTAAATCAAATAGTCAGCTGCTGTCATTTAAATGGTTACGGAGTTTTATTGTTGCTTAACATTTCTGAATACTTTTAAATGTACTTTTCTTCTTCTAGACTGTATTTAGTATTTTAGTACAAATACAAACGGGATCAAGAAGCAAAGATTCACCAGCCTTTAGATTGGAGTCACACCTATATCCAGGCTTGTGGCACTAAATGTTTTCCACTCAATCTTTGCTATCAGTCAATTAACAACACAGTTGAAAGAAAGGAGTGACAGCTCTCAAAGGCAAGCTTTCTGGTAAATAAAGCAGGATCACAGAATCTACAGTGAGTGCCATTAATGCAACAAAAGTAAGAGCTTTTGAAAGCTAAGAGGGATGGTCCCTATTTGCCTAAACTCTAAAACAAAGCAAAAGGATTAAACGGGCTTCCTGGTGTAAGCAAACAAAAAGGAAAAGATAAAGTCTACAACCCATACCTGGAGGAGGGGCTCGAAGGCATGCCTTCACTATTTTAACGATGACTACTAATCAGTGTGAGTGATAAACTAAATAGAGTAAAAGTAAAAATTATTGTTTCATATTCCAGTTTTCCAGTGTTCTGGTGGTTAATCATTCTCAGCAATTCTTTGTACTTTCAAAAAGAAATTGTGGTTTTAAAAGATATATGCCTGTGGCTGTATAACCTGTGAAGGTTATTTGAAAGTTGCAGAGTTAGCAAGATTGATCCTCCTGTAATATATATGTTTATATACTTCAAAATAAAATCGATCTTGATATAGTTGCTAATCTGAAATGGTAATGATTAAATGATCTTTTTCAATCATCACCATTAAGTTAAACAGCGTTAAGCACTATGAAATATATGTGAAATATTCAAGTGACAACCTTATGAGGTAGTTAAATACACCAGTGACCTGAGGCTAAATATCAAGTTCTACACAAAGAAAAACGGACTCCACTAAGCAGAATTTGGCAAAGGGATGATCTTTCAGAGGCCATAGTTTCTTCATCCGTAAATTGAAAACTTCTACACTGCTAATCTCCAAGATGTGATCCTGTCCAAAATTCTTCAATTCTACCAAAAAATAAAAACAAAAGCATTCTGACCTCTAAGATACCTATGAAGAATTCTCTCTGTTTAAAATTTGCTATTTAATTACTTTTTATTTGGTTTGAAAAAGCTGAAGAATCTAATGAACTTTACGAATAAACTTAATTTGAGATTTGTAGTATCATAAAACTAAAATAAATCACATCAGTAACCTATCTTTGACAGGAAAATTAAAAGATTATGTCCACAACCAAAAATAAAGAAAATTTTTGATTACATATAATACTACAAAGTGGAAAAATCACTACAAGACCTTAAGCAGATAGAATATCTTTAAGCTGTTTTTGGATAATTAGTTTTCATCCAAGTACCCCCATCCTATAGCCTTTCATGGTGCTAACATGTCAGGGTATTAACACTGAAGTGAAAATGATGACAACTCTTAGTTTTTTAAATATGTTGACTTTGAAAACCTACTAAAATATAATTTTTTTCTAAACAGATTAAGACAAACATACACTTGGCATTACGTGATTTTATAATGTTACTTTAAGTAATAAAAACATTTGTAGTAAAATGCTATTAAAATAATGCTTCCACGTAACAGAATGAAAGTAGGACAGTCAATGGGGAACAGAGGGAAATATTAGAGAGAACAGGTCAAGCTGCAACGGTACTCAGGGATTTTTCAAAACAAATCATCAGATAAAAAGTCAACAGAAAGCATATAAAATAGGATTAGAACTGTAACAAAATATAGAAATGTTCATTTCAGTACAGTTTCAAGGTAGCTTAGTTCCTTTTTTAAATAAAAATTATAAAACTGACAGTGATGTTATTTCTATATTTCAAATGTGTTGTTAAGCTCAGAAACAAATTTCTATTTTCAATGATCTGATTTTCTAGACTAAACATTTTATTTTTTTTAACTTTTTTTTTGAGGAAAATTAGCCCTGAGCTACTAACATCTGCCGCCAATCCTCCTCTTTTTGCTGAGGAAGACTGGCCCTGAGCTAACATCCATGCCCACCTTCCTCTACTTTGTATGTGGGACGCCTACCACAGCATGGCTTGCCAAGCGGTGCCACGTCCGCACCCGGGATCAGAACCGGCGAACCCTGGGCCGCCGAAGCAGAACGTCCAAACTTAACTGCTGCGCCACAAGGCCCGCCCGAGACTAAACATTTAATAACTAAAACTCCTTGATACAGATGTCCTCTCACAGACCAGCAACCTCAGCATCATCTGGGAGCTTATTAGAAATGCAGAAGCTCAAGACCCATCCCATATTACTGAATCAGAATCTATATTTTAACAAAATCTCCGAGTGATTTACAGGTGCATTAAATTTTGGAGAGCACTGTTCTAGATAAATAAGATTAAAAACATCCAGCATGACCTCTCTTAAATTTCTTGTTCTCCTGTACACATCTCTTCCTGAATCTTCCTCTCTCTGGATAATAAACATTCTCCTTTCCTACATGAGCCTTCCTCTCCTTGCACTGAATCCCACTGCCTTTCTTTCTGCCTGGAAACAAATTCAGGTATCCGACATATCTACTAAAAACAACCAAAAAAGAAAACTATAAAAAGGACCTGCCTTAAACAATGGCATACACTTAACCTACACCACCTGTCTCCTTCACTTTACTTACCAACTTTAGAATAACCTGCCATCACCTCACCACTGCATCCTGCCATATAAAAGTGGGTCTCTTAAATCCACCATGGAGCTCTCTCCCCACCACAAGGAGCAATGCCCCCATCCATCCTTTTGATTATGTTTGACTAAGTTATGAAATCCCTGACTCTTATTAACATATTATATTGCCTCTAATCAAAACCTGAATTTAATATCAGGCATATCTACCACCTGGTTTAGATTTTAATACTACGAAGTGAAGAAAGAATCAGGAAGAGGAAAGAGAACTAACGATTAATACACACACGCAAACACACACTAATTAGATACAAAGAGATAGGTACAAAGTAATAGTAAGAAGCACTCTATAAATAATCAGCAAAATGAAAAGAGAACTTTACTTAATCTCTTTTTTTAGATTAAACCCCTATGCAAAAGAAAACGCTGCTTTATCTGAATCCCCCTATTTTTTCCAGGAAATTTCTTGTGCTTCCTGATACTCCAGAATTCTAAAATTCCTCAAAGGCAGAATTCACTATGGGATATTTTAATCACTATTGACATGGTTTTCATTCAGTTTTCCCTCTCTCTCTCTCTAACAAAAAAATTATCCATTAAAAATAAATTTCATTAAATAGAAAAGAGATTATTAAAATCAGAAGAACAGTGATATTTTCATCCATAGTTTAATCTGTATAGACATAAATTGTGTTCATTTCTTTTGTTTTTTTTTAAACTATTTCCCACTATTCATTTTTAATTTGGGTATGTCCCAACTTCATCTACTTTGTTAGTTAAAATCTGATTCACAACAAATGGCTTCATATTATTTCACTTCATTTTACTTATTTATTTTTTTTGTTTTTAAGATCTTACTTTTTCCTTTTTCTCCCCAAAGCCCCTCCAGTACATAGTTGTATATTCTTCGTTGTGGGTCCTTCTAGTTGTGGTATGTGGGACGCTGCCTCAGCGTGGTTTGATGAGCAGTGCCATGTCCGCGCCCAGGATTTGAACCAACGAAACACTGGGCAGCCTGCAGCGGAGCGCGCAAACTTAACCACTCAGCCACGGGGCCAGCCCCTATTTCACTTCATTTTAAATTAAGTGACTGAGATCTTAGCTCTCACGTCATAACAAAGTTAATTCCTAATGGATTAAAAACTAAATAAAAACATTTAAGAGCTACAGGGAAATGCAAGTGAATAAATATTCAACTAATCTAAAGATACAGATTTTTAAGCACACAAAAAAAGGACGATCTCACAAAAGAAAATAGCTGTATATCAAGAAGTAAGGAAAGAAAAAAAGGGGTAAATAAAGCAAGTGAAGAAAAATAGTGATAATTGTTAAACTTGTGATTAGCATCATTTTACAAAATTCTCTCTCTGAAATTTTCACTAAAAAATTAAGCAGTATGAATCAAAAGGCAAACAAATGTTTTTCATAATAAAAACGACAAAAAGGTTTCATCAAGGAGTTTAAAAAATAAGAAAAGCTTTAGCAAAACGGCACAAAGAGAAAAATTAGCAAAGGTAGTGAACAGAATGTTCCCATCACAACTATCACTGGCCATGAAAAATGCTTCTGTCCTCAAAAGTAGCCCCCAAATTACAAATTTAATTCACAATCAGATACTCTTTTTCAAATACCAAGTGTCAATTCTTTTAAAAATTCAAAATCAAGGCTGGTAAAGCATGTAGACCGATACCTTCACACACTGGTAATCAAAGTGAACACTGGTATACTCCTTCAGAAAAACCGCTTGAGAAGATGTCCACATGCCAGATATATTCATCAGAATTCTAGAATCCTAGTCTCAGGAAATAACTACATATGAAGGGAAAGATTTAGAGAGATATTTATTTTACTTATACTTGAAAAAAAAATAAGTTCAAATGGCCAATGGGTAGCACGGGAGGATTAAATCATTTTTGACAAATACATGATAAATTATAATGCAGCTGTTAAAATCCATTATCTAAATACATAATGATATGGTAATACAAGCTATGGTAGTAGTATGTGAAAAATCAGAATATAACAGTATAGGGAGATGAAGGACCTAATTTTGTTTTATTCATTGTAACTTTGTTTTATCCATAATAGCAAGTATGTGTGTGGGGGGGAAGAACAAAAAGGAAATGTGTCGTGGTTATATCAAGGTCCTAGAACTATGAACAACTTTAAATGCTTATCTTAATTTTCTTATTTTTTATCTTTTCTCAGGAGAATATATTACATTGAAAATCAGAAGGAGAAAAAAACGAACTTTTAAGAAAAATAAGCCCTCAAAGCAAGAATAATGGCAGACATAAAAGTCCAACTCAGCAGAGTCCCATGCTGATAAGGAGGGATTATAAATGTTGTTTTTGCTTCCTGAAGCTCTGATACGGAATTCCCTTCTCAGCCTTACATTTTAGCCAAGAGATCCCAGGGCCGGGGCTAGGTATTCTCCTGGAATCACTTCTGTCAAGTTGACAAAAGGAGTTCAAGAATAGGGTTGAAAGATGTCATGAGATATTCACTAATCCACATTGATGTCTAATACATGTGGACTGCACGGCTGTCATGTGTCATTCTCTGTCATGCAGGAGGTGAAAAGAAAATAAAGACTACCACAGGGTACCAAGCATATGCTTCAGGAAGACGCTCCCTCCGTAATGCCGCAAATAAATCTGCTCTTCCAGACGTTTCAGTTCTACATCCATACTGAGATGCGCTCAATCATTTGTATTATCTTATTTTCCAATACTACAACCTAAGTATATAGTACATAAAAAAGTGAAAGGGTGTATTAATTCAAAAAACGAAGCAAGAAATTCATCAAAACTGAAATTACTCGGTAAGGACTAATTAACATAATTACTGTTCAGCAAAATTAAGGTGCTTTACATGCTTCCTGTGCTTTTTGGCCACCTTTGATACATTATTGATTCTTTTGAAATCTAACATTAACTGTGATAAAGGCCTAATATGGATGTAAAATCAGTATTTCAAAACTTTCTTCTCATATGGACAAGTTTATATCCTGTTTACTTTTAGCAAATTATTATTTCATAATAACAGATTTATTCATTAAGTATCTGATGCAGTCTTTTCTGTCATAAAATGGAGGTTTGTGAAAATTAAACAGCCAAGCAATACAATGTTATCGAGGTCTCCTGGGCGGCTGTTGTGCCTGACACGCTGATTTATAACACTTTGCCACCAGCAACAGATCTACTGGTGAATGAACAGAGACAGTGAATAAACAAACCTTTCTAAGACTGGAAAAGAAGCAAGAGGATGAAACAAGGTAGAAAGTGGGAGGAAAAGTGGGGGAAAAAAAATCGACAATCAAAGCACTGAAACAATCTTCATATGTGAAATATGGCACTGAATATACATATATAAGATGACCAAAGAATATTCCAAATTAACTTTTTAAAAGGTGCCAGTGTATCCTATTAGTTTAGTCTTATTTTTCTTCAACTTTGAGTCATATTCAGAACAAATATACCTTGCTTTAGAATCTTGGTAGCAGTACTATGTATACGGCATCTTGGTGTTTACAAGATAAAAAGAAACATCATAAAATTTGTAAACAGCATTAGTACTGGTATTTTTAAAAATGAATTACATCACTACCTATTCAGAAGAAAGCTGCTGCAATGAATTCCACTACACTCACACAACACAATAAAGAATATTTAAAATGTTCTAAGAGCAATATAGTTAAGTACTTTCTTAAGGAGTAAAATCACATTGATCTGCACTAAAAATATAAATAAAATCATTAAAAAAAATGCGGTTTTAAACCAACGTTAATTTACATAATTTGTGAATTTAAAATATAAGATTACATTTGCTATGCAGCGAACATAGATATGCTGTACAATCCCTATTAATTTAATGGGAGTTGTGACTCCCATTAAGTTTAATCGGAGTCATACAGCCAAATCCCCATGTACCTTGCTGAAAATTTACCTCCTAGCTGTCAACTAATCAAATATACTGAAATGAACAAAAGTAGCCAATTTTGCTAGACTGGGAAATCTAAAGTCCCTATAGTAAGTCAATTCAGTATTATCATAGCAATGGCCACGTAGTTATTCCCAACAAGAAAAAGAACAAGGTTATCAAAATGAAAAGAGACAAACTGAAGCAAGGGTTTAGGAGCTCTGAAAATGTAACATTTATCCTTAACAGAAAATATATTCTTTTTTCCCAATCTGGAGCTGATTTTTCAGATTTTTTTTTCTTCCTCAGTACACTGTCAAAAGAGAGTTAAAAAAAAAAAAAATCCTATTTTGAAGCCTAAAATTACACCCCAGAGACCTGATCAGAGGAATAAAGAGGCATATGAAAAGGATTAGATAGTAACTCCTAGTAAACAACTGGTCACTACTTCTGAATCAATGGATTAAATCAAAATTTTAAAAAAACTTTCTTTTTAAGTTATCCACACCCAT
Organism: Equus asinus; assembly: GCF_041296235.1. Taxonomy (NCBI): domain Eukaryota; kingdom Metazoa; phylum Chordata; class Mammalia; order Perissodactyla; family Equidae; genus Equus; species Equus asinus. Next base: position 18,121,686 of record NC_091805.1, on the reverse strand, counting down.
GCACCTCTACAACTGCCCACACACAGACAACGCCATGGTGGTTCATAAGTGTGATGCTGAGCACCATCAGTGTCATCCTAGAAATTTGTCAGAAAAGGAAATGCTTGGGCCCCACCCTGGACCTTCCAGGTGATTCCACTGCTCCTCAAGTTTGAGAACCACTGCAATACTTTATTCCACATCCAGGCTGTTCTCTTTCCATGGATTTTTTTCTCCACTACCATGCTCACCACTGCCTTACTAGCTTATTCAGCTCATACAAAGATTCAGTTCAAGCTTCACCATGACTTCCAGCTGGAAGTCTCTCCTGACATTCACCCGCTCACTTAACCACCTTTCATCCCAATGCCTCTGTGAATATCATCATTATGGCACTTACCACCCTGTTATTACAACCGTTTCTTGTCTCCTCTCTAACTATTAAGATCCCCTTCAAAGATTTATGCTAGTCAAGTGATGGATACCGAATGAGTGCTTACTATAAGCCAGGCATTATTCTAGGCACCTGGCCTCATCTATCAACCAAGAAAAAGATCCCTGCCCTTGCGAAGCTTACATGTTGTGTGTTTGTGTGTGTGTGTGCACACATAAATAAAAATTTTATACATTTTATTATATGTGTGTATAGATAAAAGAATGAAAGAAAAAAAGAAATACAGGTCTGAATTATTTTAAGCCGTCTTAAGTTTAACGTTGGAGAGCAAAGCTATTATTCCTTCCACTAAATTACAGACCATTCTGAAGGAAATATTTATATGCCAAAAACAGTTTTTTCTAATTCATATTTAACCTTTTGATCTACTTTCCTACCACCCAACTAGTGGAAAGACCCTACAGTCGAACATCGTTTTTAATAAGATATTACTAACACAAAAGTCACTGTAAAATGTTCTTAGAGAATTTAAAGATACACTAAAAACTGCTAAGATATTATTTCTGTAGCTACGTTCTTAAATTTTCTTGATGTATATAAAATAAATATGTAAAGCTGTATCTTACATATCTGCCACTTATATCTGGCATAATATTTTTCTTTGAAATAAGGAGAAGCAACAACGTAATTTGAGTTAATTAAGTAAAATTTTGACTAATGAAATCTAATTACATACTCACAGAAATCTCTATTACTGACTTTGCTGAAGAAGTGCTATTATTTGTAACTTGTCACTTGAGCAAGGCTTCATGTCTGAATTATGCTTGCCAGGGCTCCAATATATAGCATAATTTAATTCTCCAGGACACAAGAATTCAATTTACTTTCCTACTTACTGATACATGATTCCACAGTGGGTTACTATGCTTATAAAAATTGGCCAAAAGAATCAAAACACACCAGTTTCTCAACAAAACTGACTTCTGAAGGGCTTGAGGTTAGTTCTCCAGGAATAAAATCAATTCTAAGAAAAACTTAGAAAATATTTTCGAAGTTTGGTCTTTTATAATCATTTTTTATTTGGAAATTCTAAAAATAATTTTAAAAAAATACACAGGGGAGGAGAAACTTTAAGAATAAATAAAACTTTTTTCCTATTGTGTAAAAACAAGTAAATTTTAATGGATAAGACTTGATTCTTAAACACTAATGGATAGAGATAGAGAAAGAGATAGAGGAAGGTAAGCTAATTCTAACAATTAAATTTTTATATAATTAGCTTTTACCATGGTAAAACAAAAAATGCTTAGTGATTTGCTCTTCAATATGCACACAAAACATAACATCTTTATAATGTTTGTCTGAACATGGAACAAATAAGTCCTCTTTGCAAATGAGGAAATTTACCTCTCACGTACAAAAAAAACAAATCTAAAAATGTTAAGACTTTACAATCATAAATTAAGGTAAAACACTGCTGTAAACAGGAGAAAAGAAAGCTCTGAAAAGGCATGGTCCATAGCCGTATACAACACACAGGCTTGTTTTTTTAAAAAATCTTAATTAGTTGCTATTACCTAAAAATCTCATGTCTGGATTGCACTGAAAAGTTAGAAGACTGGCAAAACCAGGTTCAATACTGGAACGGCAGTCCTGGGACCTCTGTCAAGAGCTTTCCTGCCTGCTGCAGACCTCCACTGGCCTGTGCACTCAAGTCACTTGGCCTGCTCGGCCCCAGCAGGTATTTGAGGTTCTGACCCCTGCACAAGACCATGAGTCCTGAAGAGCAGGAACTGTGCCTTGTGCATTTTTAAATCCCAAGCATGCGGCTCCATTCAGTCACTCAATAAAGGAGGAAGGAGGGAGGAAACCAACCAGGACCCCTTATCTGAGTTTATCTGCAAGGATCCAGAAACTGATACAAAAAAGTGCTCAGCTCTGTAAGATGTGAAAAGGTAACAATCACATAACTGAACGGCTGACTGGGTAAATTTATATTTTCTTTCCTGCGCTGCTCTCATACCTAACTTTGATTGGTTTTCTCTATAGGTGTTCACAGAGCATTATCTGCTTTCTGGCAGTAAAGGACTATCGTGTCATGTAAAACTTTTCTAAGACAAAACCATATGATGCTGGATCAGTGTTCTAACTGTGCATTAACTGTGTATACTCTCTCGGCTAGCAGTGTGCATTTATCCCAGACTCTTTATACCCATAGGAGGAAATTGCTTCAAAAGCAACACCCCCTGGCCTAATGCACCAAAAATGAAATTTCTCTTAACGGCAGATATGAATCCTGACCTGATAGGTGACACTAGAAATAAAACTGCAGTATCTCATGAAAAAGTCTCTGTCTGCTAGCCCCCTACCGAGTTAAGCTACTGTGCCAGCACAGTGGTCTCTATCTTGATTGGAAAATTTTTCATTATGTGGACTAATGAGCCATTGGTCCACACCTGGAATCTTTTTTAAATGTATAAAAACATTCAAACAGAACAGCAGGAATTCAGTTACTTTTCCCCCCCAAAAAACAGATGCAAAATTAGAGACTATACATAAGATTTTCATGACAATCCAAGCCAGAAATTCATATTATTAAACTCAGTTTCTGCTTGTTGTTTATCATTATGGTACTATTCATTCAGATATATTAGATTTTAATGTTAGAGTTGATGCATCTTTCAATTCTGATGCAAACAGCAGTATCTTCTGAAAATGTTAACCATTTGTAACTTTCATGTGTGACTTAGATCCAAGTGAACATTATTTACTTCCTGAATACAGAAATTCTCAATTTAAAATACTTGTAAATTTGTCATTTATTTGAATTATATTAATTTATGTCAATATGTTGAAGGTAGAAGACTGGGAGGGCAAAGAGAAAATGATAAAACATAATTTGGGAACAAGAAATTCAAATAAAATTCTTACAGCAAAATTAAAACAGTAACATTTTTAAGCTTATTACAAAGACAATGAAATAATAAGTTTCTATCTATTAGTTGACTGTATGCCTCTTTTCTCCATCTACCATTTTATTAATAGCTATGAAGGGATCACTTAAAAGTATATATAAAACCAATCTTAAAATTCTAAAATATTTTCAAGAATATTTAATTGGGACGAAAAACTCTACTATATTTTACAAATATTCTCAGAGATTTTGTATTCTTCACAGATTTTACAAGGTTAATATATCTTCATGCCAAATACAATAACTACCACTATCAACTAGCTATAAAATTAACACATCTTAGCTCCATATTAACTTCTGACCTGCTCTGTAAAAAGCACCCAAAAGGGTGTTATTGTCACATGGAAATAACATATAAGACTAAAGAAATAATGGATACAAGGAAACCCATATAGTAATTAATAAATGATTGTTCCAATTATTTCATTAAGTCTCAAAAGAGTTTTAGTTCTTTAAAAATCAGGTCTGTCTTCAAAAAGATATAGATAACATTAAAAAGGAAGAACTACAAAACAATAACATTTTCCACAAGATATGAAAAAATTTTATTTAGGAGTTTTAGAACTATGACCACACTTAAGTAGATAAAACGAAAGATGAAGTGAAAGAGTTGCCACAAAATACTTCCAATTTTACTGGAATAAATTTAGTGAATAGCTGTAAAATATATACCAAAACAAAGCTTTCACTTAATTCTCTCAGAATTATTTACAATGATTATGAATTTATGTAAAATATAAATTCAGACTGCTAGCACTTTCCATAATATATAGCTGTATAACAAAAATAATTCAACTGCCAAAAATAGAATTCAACATTCAAGAAATCTTTTTAACACTTATTTCTAAAATAATAAAATAATACTCATCTCAGCCACTTCTATATAAAGAAGATTGCATAGTTTAAGTTCTCCTGGATTTAAAAAATAAAATTTAAACTGCATCTTACCTTCCATGTTCGGTAAGAAGCTGATTATAATGATAAACCACAGACTTCGCATTCTGCAACCAGAAGACACCATTATTGATCCCTTTAAATATTTTCTTTGTATTCCTTAATGAATCTAGTTATAAATGCCCAGCTTCATCGAACCCAGGAGTCTGCATCATTGATCCTCATATCTGAAAAAGAAACAAATCCATCATTTACTCTATGGTTCTGCTACGTCACAAAAAACACAAAAACAACAACAACAACAACTCTCTGTCTCTTTCCCTCCCTTCCTCTCTCCCTCTCCTAAGTATGAAAAAAATAAAAATGGTATAGGGGCCAGCTCCACAGCCCAGTGGTTAAGTTCGAGAGTTCTGCTTCAGAAGCCCAGAGTTTCAACGGTTCGGATCCTGGGTGCAGACATGGCACTGCTCATCAAGCCATGCTGAGGCGGTGTCCCACATAGCACAACCAGAAGGACCTACAACTAGAATATACAATTATGTACTGGGGGCCTTAGGGAAGAAGAAGAAAGAGAAGAAGATTGGCAACAGGTGCCAATCTTTAAAAAAAAAAAAAGGTATATATTTTGATTCTATTTCCAATATGGAAGCTGCTCCTATACACTGGATATCTGAGTCTTACATTCTGAAAATGATCAAAACCCTCCCCAAAATTTATAGATAATGAGAACATGTGAATTGACATAATAGTTATATAAATTCCAATGATGAATTTTTCTTTGAAAAGCTTACAAAGTCATTCTAGAATAATACATCTGTCTCTCCATGCCACATTTTAGTCTTTTTATCCAAGTACTAACTGTAATGCATAATACCTCTAACAAAATTTTATAAATACATATGCTTTTTTTGTTTGTTTCTAGTGATGGTAACAGCAATATTATCTACTATTTTATCCTGTTACTTTGCAAGAAAGATCAGAGATATAATGAATAAAAGTTTATTTTTCTATACAAGGGTGTACAATTTTTAACATCTGGGTGTACTTTAATTTATATAACAATAGCATCCTGAAAACATCACATTCCTAAACATCACATAGCAAATTGTTATTTCTCTGATTGCTAGTTATTCATAGAGGGAGCAGTTTAATAAAGTGATTGTCTCAACTACTTCATTTCGAAGTTTCAGATTTTCCCATATTGGTTTTTCTTATAGCAAGGTATAACTTACTAAGCTCAAACCTCCACCCTTGAGTGGGTTGGTCCATCCAATGGACCAATAAAACCCCTAGACCATGATGATGATATCAACAAGGTCGCATCACCGTTTTTTAAAAAACTGGGGGAAAGGTGGCAAAAAACATAAAACTCAGAGCCAAGTCTAATTTTGACTAGCTCTTAAGGATCCACTCCTTCAACCGGAGAGGATACAAAAACTTCAGGAATGGGACTTAATCAGTATCTCCAGTTCTTAGGGTCACATGAGACCAGGTCATTTGCTGGGTTCTACTGAAGTGTCTTACTTCTTTCTACGGTAACATAAAAAAATCACAGAGCAAATACCAGCCCTATAATACACATAAAATGCAAGCAGTTCCCAAACATATCCAGCCTCCTGGTCTAGATTCTGAAGGTAAAGAAATTACAAATTTTTTCCTTTAAAGGGACATCTTAACAGTTTCTTCATATTAACTTCCTATTGTTTTCTTCTAAGTCTTCCCGAAGTTTCCTCAACCTACCCTTTCTATCTGCTATAAATGAAGAGTTTTTAAAAGTGGGGCAGTGAGGGGACTAACCCCATTCTGAGGTTGTCTCTATAGATATACTCAAATAAAATGAAATCTTATGTAATATAGATGCTGTCACTAAAGTGTAGAGAAAATTCAGAAAACAAAATTTTCCTAGCTGACTGAGTTCTGCTTCACATTATCCGAGCTACTCTGCATTTGCTACATGGTTCATGTATCATACGCGCATCTATTAGCAGTTCACTGCGTTCTGTCATCAGTTCCCCATAACGTCACTTCAGTGGAACAGCAGTCAGATTCTAAATGGTTTAGAACACTTCACGCCATAAAGTCACTATCTTGCTTTACCAACAAACACACCAAAAAGAATGTAAAAAATTAATCTGTAGTATTACCTAGTGTTTAAATATAGAGATCCACAGAATCACAGATGAAACTAGCAAGATATTTCTGTAATAGGGAGTTTGTTTTACCATCCCTGGAGCTTCAGAGATCAAACTGCTTCGCTATATATTCCTACATGATCCACATCAGCCCAATTTTTTCAGCTTTCTCTGAAGCCTCTGCAGACAATTAGGTATCATGATGAGGGGAGTCAGAATTAGTACCACCCAGTTCCGAGAACATCTCAGATGTTTCTCTGTCCAAAAGAATGAGACAAAAAGGAAAAGAGCAAGCTGCTTCCTCTGAATGCCGAAAATATAAAAAGAATGATACCTCAAAAATGAATCTGATGGAGACAGGCCACAGGACCCTGCAGAACTGGCTGGCTGTCCCCATACAATTTTCTCGCCGAGCTCCCAAAGACTATGCAAAAGACTAAACCCCAGGTAAACCTGCAGTTGACAACGGCTGTGGCAAAGTCCCTGCCTTAAAACCGCACGCTCTTCTATATAAAGCATGAAGAGAAGTCAGATGGTCTCATGGCCTGTCACATCGAAAAGGCTAAGCGACGAGCAATTTCTTATATCCTAACAAACTGTTCAATGATCTGATCAAGCAAGTAGAATAATTTTAACGCGTGCAGGAGGTGCATTAATTACTACCAGCAGAATTAAGTCAGCCTTTGGAATGCCCCTGATTCAAGCAAAGAATTCTGACTGTCCAAGTCCTGGGTGTAATGGGTACTTTCGTTTCAATGAACTAATGCATACAGGCTGCTGGCCCACATGCACAACTCTTGAACACATTTCCACTTTCTTAAAGCGACTTCAGATCAGTCTGTCTTCAGTCATCTGCTATTTGAAAGAGTCCTTGTTTGTGGGAAGAAAGGGAAGGAAGAAATCAGGGACTGATGACTGCCTTTGTAGGAAACAGCTGCCAAGATAGGAAAACCCCTGTTAGCGAGGGAAAGGAGGAGGAAACCACACAACCAAGACCTCTTTTGTGGTCTTTGGCCAGGACAGAATATTTTAAAAACAGATTTCAACGATACTAACATTTCAGTGCATTCATAAGGTTTGAGTGTGAAACAGCATTTTAATGTTTGAGAATGTGAAACAATTTCAAAAGCACACTCTCAGCAGTTGTGAGACTTAGTATCAATGATTCTTTGTAACAAACAGAAACAGGTCCTGGAATGTAACAAAATCATGTCTTCTTTTTTGCAAATAAAGCTGAAGTCTGTCCAACTGTCTGTGCAGTGAGTAGGTAACAAGAGTATCAAACTTATTTTTCTCATTCTACAACCTATATCCAGTCAGCTTCACATCAAATAAAATTATTTTCAAAAGCTCAAGCTTTAAATGCAACCTTGAAAAAAGAGTCAAAAGATTTTCCTGTTGTGATCCCAATTAAAAACAACCTTCCATTAAAAAAATGCTAATGAAAATTGAAATACTTAACAAACCATAATTAGTTAAGGATAGAATGGATGAATAATCATATATGGTGAAACTAATCCCAGGAAAACATTGCTCCTAAATCAAAGTGGAGCCAAAGGACACTCACAGGCATAGACGTAGCTAACAGACTTGTCTTGCAAACTCTACGACCACCTGCAAAATGAAGCTCAGTGAATGCTCCTTGCAGTGCAAAACGAAAACAAGGAACAAAATCAGAAAAGGGCTACCAAAATTCCTTTCAATCAACAGAAAAGATTAAGTGATTCCCCATATTAGTAACCAGTTTGTCTTTAGATTTGCAGAAAACCTTTCCCCAAGAGCTTCCGAGAGAAATTGGGAGTGTAAAGGCACAGTGCACGGACAGAACCTCTCATAATGCTAAGAAACAGTTCAGGTCTTAATAAAAACAAACAGAACATTTCTACTTGAACTACAAATGACTCTGGTTTTTAAAAGATCCAAGCCACTTCTGATGTGCAACCTCCTCCTCCTTTTTTCCTTATCCTTCAAGTAAGATTCAAACAATTTCACCCTAATCTTGTTTCTATAAACCACATGCCATTGTCTACCAAACCTCTGTCAAGACTTTTTTTAGATCTAAGTATCCTATTACTCTGTCATGTAAAAAGTCAATTAATGCATCGTTACCACTAAACCTTCCAAAGCTGAACAAGGACTTCCAGGAATATGCCTCAGCACTGTTTATATCCCAACAGCCCTCGATGTTTTATACACTACTTAAAACGTGCAGTTAGCTCCAGCCTTTCAGACAGTAACCTGCTTATATTTATTGTCTGCATTAAACATCCTGTGTCTTAAATTGTCAGCAAAATTAGGAAAACACCACAAACCAGTTTTAACATTGGTGTATGTATCTTACATTACCAGGAAACTACATTTAACCTTACATGTGATGCGGCCTATTTAGCAAAAATAGAAAAAAATAAAACCCATTTGTTACAAGCATTAATGAAAGAAGTAGAATATAACATGCTTCAAATTAATAAGAGGAAAAGATGATTCAAAATGTTAAAAGACTGGTTAACTAATATTAATATTCTATTAAGAGCAAAGCCACCATAAGGATTCATATCTAAAGCTTTACCTTTGACTTCTACTCACGGACACTGCACTACTGTGAACACTGGATATTAAACCCAAAACAACCACAAGCATGAGAACAGGAAAAGCAAAGTGCCATGTAAGCATGAGACCTATCTAAGTCACCCATCCTTGTTATTATGCACTGACGCTGTGTAAAATGAAACATTAATGCCTTGGGTAAGGCTAAAATCCTACACACTAAATGTATGTCAACTCTAAATGAACGCTAAAGATAGCCGTACAAAATGTCTTTCTGGTTTTATTTGCGCTATAAAATTAAAATCATAATGAGACAGAATTTACTAGCAAAAGAAAGCTGTTTGTCTATATTTTACCAAAACAACAACAAAAAAGGATGATACTAACCCCACTCTGCCCCCATGCCAAGGCTTGGAAATGAAAAATAAATTACAGTTTCATTACAGTTTAGCTAACCCTCATTCAGGGTGTTTATTTTTTTTTTTTTTTCCTTTTTCTCCCCAAAGCCCCCCGGTACATAGTTGTGTATTCTTCGTTGTGGGTTCCTCTAGTTGTGGCATGTGGGACGCTGCCTCAGCGTGGTCTGACGAGCAGTGCCATGTCCGCGCCCAGGATTCGAACCGACGAAACACTGGGCCGCCTGCAGCGGAGCGCGCGAACTTAACCACTCGGCCACGGGGCCAGCCCCCCAGGGTGTTTATTTTTCAGAAATATCTTCTGTGCGGTCCTTGCAGGCCAGAATTTCCCCTTCTTGTTAACAGAGGAGAAAACATCAACACCCTCGGGAGTTTCTTTCAGTAAGTTGTCTAAGTGAACCCTTGTTATCGCTAATCAGAAAGCCTTTTTTAGCTCCAGACGTTCAACGTTCCTTTGCATCCTTTTGCGTTTATTTTCTTTCCCTTCACAAAGATAGGGTTAGGGTTGGGAATGCTGATAGAGATTTTAAAACCACGTGGCCAACCGCTAGTTTCCACCCTCATTCTCCATTTCATTTCTGTGGACGCTGGTTTCAAGTCTAGAGTACTTTAATTAAACTATTTATGTTAAAGTCCCCTTACCATTCATTATTGATCTTACCCTGTATTGAAACTTCTTCGTGGGGAAGAAATAAATTCGCCTACGAGAGGGCTTAGAGGAGCAGGAGAAAGGAGACGAGTTCAGGAATGCTCCCAGTAAATTACATCTGCCATCCACTATAATACCTAGGAGTCATGCTGAGCATGCGAAAGAGGCTGGGAGCTGTGGAGGCTGGGAGCTGTGGACACCGGAGGCACAGTGTGGGGCAGTCTGCCATTCTCTTCATTAAAATCCTTCCAGTTGAAATAATAAAAACAAATGGCTGTCATTTTCGAACCAATGTAGGGGACCTTTTATGACTGAACATAAACTTGCAAATGAAGTTTCAAAAGGGGGAAAAAAAAAAAATGAAGCTACATGCCCAGTTCAAAATATTACCTTATATATCATGAAAATTTGACAGCTTCTCCAGATTTTCTACAAAAAATTATAAATCCATTTGTTCAAAATATTTTGTATTTACTGTTAAAATTATCAGACACCTACAACATAGAAGCTAGTTTTTCCCCATTTGGGGGAAAGGGAAAGCTATTTTTATATGGCACTCCTCTCCAACTTTAGGACAGTGTATTTCCTCTTAACCTTCCAACAGTCTGGAAGTCTCATGCAATTTTCTTGAGTTGAATGCAAATTATGGGTACTACGGCCAAAAATATTTCCTGAGTGCTTACTATGTATGAAATACCCTATCAGACATACATCACCAATTCTTATGATGTCAACATTACGCAGGTCAGAAATCTGAGGCTCAGGAAGGAGAAGTAACTCCACTGAAGTTACTCAACAAGCAGGTCACAGAGCTTGAATTCTAATCAAGGCTAATTACCAAGCCATTCTCTCTGCTAGTGACTAAATTATTCATTCAACAAACATTTACTGAGCATCTATCATGTGCTCTGTACTGAGGAACAAAAGAGACAAAACTCTTTATCCTCAGGGAGATTACAGTCTAATTCAAAAATAACCTTTCCTAAGAAAAAGCTATATGGGGTTGGCCCTGTGGCCTAGTGGTTAAGTTTGGCACGCTCCACTTCGGCAGCCCAGGTTTGGTTCCCAGGCGCAGTCCTACACCATTCATCAGTGGCCATGCTGTGGCAGCAACCCACATACAAAATAGAGGAAGACTGGCACAGACATTAGCTCAGGGCACATCTTCCTCAGCAAAACAAGAAAGTTAATTTAAAATCCCCAGAAGAAATCAATGTTCACTACAGAAAAATGGAAAAATATATGCAAGTCTCCTCCCACCCTCACCACTCCCCCCCAAAAAATTGCCTGGCACATAGTTGGGTTCCTCCAAGATGACAGTTAGACTATATAGATAAACTAAATAGTTTATTTCATGCAATCTTCACAACAACCTGAAGGAATACGTCTTACCTCCATTTTGCCTGAAAATGAGAATACTTAAACTGTTCAAGGACTTAGTAAGTAAACAGCATGGCCAAGATTTAACCCGTGCTCTAAAACCACTACTGTCACTAATTAAGTAGTTCAGATAAACTTACTCACTTATACGTTTTATTATCTTTCACTCTAGAACAAAAAATGGAAATAGAACAAAGTCATTTTGGGATCATGAAAAGCAATGAAATACCAAAAGAATAATGACTTGATTTTCAAAATGTTTACATGAGTAAAACTAACATCCCTTAGGTAATGATAGCTAAATGTTAACTTAATTCTTAGTATTTCCAGACGAGCTATCTTAATTTTATTCCTTTATAGTGCTATTTAAAGTGCTTACAATATACGTCATAAATTAACAAATTATTCTAGACTGACAAATCTTATCAACCAAAGTACCTGAGAAGTTGCTTTCACGGCAAAAAAAATAAACCTAAGGACTTCCTCCAATAAGATTAACAATGAATCTTAACAGTCATGGAAAGAACGTTTTAACGTTAACATCTATGATATAATGGACTAATCATTGTTCAGGCAAATAGAAAAGAAAAAAACCCAGTGTTGCTCAAGAAACGCAATCCTCTGCTTGGGTCACTGCACTGGATCCTTTGTTCATAAATCATTGTTACTAGCCATTCCCTGAATCGATATTCAGATTCCCTCTTGGTCTATATATACAACCACTAAATGAAATAATAATGACGCAGGATCTGTCGTAGGTTAGATCATCAATATCACCACCAGAGGTTTCTAGAGGTAATGAGGTAATCGGGGTAAAATATGTCAACTGATCTTAAAAATAAATAAGAAAAATTAACAGTAAGATAAAAAACACACAGTAACAAGCTGAAGAAAATTCTGTGAAGTATACAGCACACTGCGTTTTGTAATCAATAAATGATACAACTCATTTGCAAGCTTTGTCAATAAATAGTCTCCTAACCTTGCAAATCTTATTTCTAAAATAAGGTAGATAATATTAACACTATAACTGAATGTATGTCAGTTTAAGTCAATGAATACCTAGTGATTACAGTCTAAATATTTTTGATGTTGAGTACTGAAATGAGTGTTACTTATTTGATTATTATTTTTACCTTACATATTAATTGTCTTGTATTAGGTTCCAAAGGGATTATAAAACAGATTAAGATATGGTTGCCACCTTCAAAAAGTTAATAATCTTCTAAGGAGAATTAAATACACAGGAAAATGATGAAGACTCAAAATTTGCATTAATTAATAATTGCTAAATTTCCAAACAGCTTAATGGTATTAAATGTATTTTATAACAAAATAATGAGAGAGAAGAGAAATAAAAGCAGTTTCTGGACTTCTGTCTCCCTTGAGATATGTACCCTAGACCAACCAATACCACCTTGATGAAGAATCCAGGACTGAAACCAGGAGCACACTCTAGAATCCTGGCTTACCCCACCACTACGAGGGTTGGGACAATTCACAGACATCTAGGCCTCAAGTTCAGCAACTACATACCAGGGTAGGAATACACAATAAATCTACTCTTCCATTATTTTCTCAATTACTCCAATTACACGTTTATGGTCCTGATTCCACCTTAAGTAATCGTGAGGACGATTTTTACGGGCTACCGCAACAAGTTCCACTAAGGGCTTGTCTCTTCTATCAAAATATGTCTCAGCAATTATTCTCATAATTCACATTTTAGAAATTGTCTCTAAAGGAGTTGCTATTTTAGAAGAACGTTTTTTTGAAACCTACTTCAGATGATTACATTGGCAGCCATAATTTAATAACCTGACTTATTCAGCTCACATATTCACACTCTGCCTTCACGGAGAAACTACACATGATCAAAAAGTAAGACAACCTCAGGGGCTTATTCCAGAAAGAGCAAGTTCCTGTGCCTTAGCCAAGGCCGGTCTCCATCAAGCCCTATGCTCCATACCACATACATCGGTGTCTATGAGCAAAATTCAAAATAACAGCATTTTACTGAATTGTAGAGAAAAGGAATACACCAATTATTTCTGAAAATTAACTTAATTAACAACATTAGAAATAAAGCTGTAGTCTAAGTGAATGAGCAGAACAGACTCTTAGTTCCAGTGTTAGACAATTCTGTATGGCTGGCGTGGCTGGGTCCTCTAAAGAGCATTAGGAGACTGAGATGGGAAGGCAAGAGAAATAGTCTCGGACACAGCTACCAAGAAACAGTGATAAACTGAGTCATTTTGAATGGTTGTTATAAAAAATCTGAAAACAGAAACAAAAGCTTTAGTTCATTAAAAAATTAAAATATATCATTTTATGTGTCACTGCTTCTTAACTCCTCAATCATGGAGTGGGGGAGGTATGTGGTTTTTTAGAAAAGGGACTTTCAACTTTAAAATATAATTTTATAACCTCCATTAAAATTTCAAATAACATTAAAGCTGTAATAAAACAGTGATGTTTAATAAAAAGAAACATAGGTTATAAAAAGCTGAGAAACACTGACTAGAAGCTTGAATTACTTGCCAAGACTCTCTCATTTGGTTAAAGACAAATGTATTTTTGCAGTATTTCAACAATTTTTCTAAACTTTCCAATTCAGAAAACTGAGGAAAAAATATCCCTTGTTGCTACTCCACATATAAAGAAAAGCAAAAAACTGTGCTTAATAACTACCAATGATAATAACTAGTGATTGCTCAAATCTCTTAAGCTAAAAACTATCAATAGTATTCCATTATGTTTGGAAACATTAGAAGCAAGGAATTATGTAGCCTAACATTAAAGTGCAGGAATCGGGAAACTTTTTCTATAAATGACCAGATAGTAAATATTTTGGGCTTTAAGGACCATACAGTCTCTGTCACACTATACAGCCCTGCCGCTGTAGAGCCAGAGCCGCCCCAGATGATGCATAATGAATGAGCGTGGCTGTGTGCCAACCAGCTTTACTACAAAAATAGCTGGCCAGCCAGTTTGCCAGCGCCTGCTAGAGATGAACAGGCACAAGGTGGAGATAACTGAACGCAGTTCAGTCAAGTAACGCGCTGACCAATAACGATCAATCTCTGCCAAAATAGTCAAAACAACTTTAGTCTGTTATTTTAAGAAATTAATTTAAATGTTAATGTAAAGGTAAATTAACCATGCTACAATGAGGAAAATAAAACAAAGCTGCATTACACTGACCAAAACAAATTAGTGTCTCAGTATGAGTGTAACAGAGCCAATATGTACGGCTTAACAGTGTTTGGGGGGAAATTCCAGAAAAAAAATAAATAAAGGACATTACCACAGTAACCTATCTTACCACTCCGAGGAGAGAACGTAAAACCAATCAAAACAGTAAGTAATGGCAGACTGAAAAGTAACGAGGTTTGGACAAGACCCCGGAGGTATTCTACCATTAATATGATGGTTTCAAATAGCTGTTGGTAAAAGTGGCTTCAAACTTCTGAAATTTCTGTCACCACTCCTACTCACCCATATGAAATACTGGATATATCCCAGTTCCACATTATATTCAACAGGAAACTGCTAAAATCTAATTTGCTGAATTTCTACTATAAAGCTACAAATTCTACAAGGCCAAAATCATCAATCTTATTCCAAAAAATCATGAAGTCGCAATTAATGCACACATTTGTTTTAGAACAAAAGTATTTTTAGAGCTTTCCATTTCCCTATATATAGGCTCTCCTCAATCAAAATACTTTGTTACTATTACAATAAATATTTCTATTTTTTGCAATCTAAAGTTTCTTAAAATTGAATAGTCATACTATAACATACCATAATAACAGGTCTAAGCTACAGTTAATAGGTATCACATTAAAATAGATGAAGGCTAAACTTTTCTATCAATATTATACATAAGACAAAAGAGTGGAGAAGGTTACAAATTTTTAATAAGAGCATTATATTATGGTAGTAATAATCTAGGTGTTTTACTGGAAGTGAAGTGGATTACTGTAAATGAAATTTTAAAATGTCCTTTCCATTTTACAGATAACACAAAATGACTTTTTTTCATGTCTCTAGCGATAAGGATAAATTTGCCACCCATTTAAATGGTGCCTTCACCCTTCCCATCCTGGCTTATGAATTAATAACTCAGTGACATTAATACAAGAAGATAAATGATAAAAAGGTGAAGGCGCAGGGGCCACCATACACACACACTTCTTTTAGCACAGTTAATACTTCTCTGCCAATTACAGCTAAAACTTTTTAACAGTTTTCAATAGCGTTTTTACAATCTAAGTAGCGGCTTATGCACACACACTTTCACACGATTCAGGCTTAATAAATCTCCCACTGGTACCAAACAATCATTCTAGGAGATTAAAGTGCAACACCTGCTAACATTAATAATGTTTTATTTTATACAGTCATATGCATGAAAGAAGCCTCTACTCCATTATTAGTCTCCTAAAAAACCTTCTACACCCATATACTGATTTGGCATGAATTATAATATATTCTTCAATTGGTGACTTACAATAACAAAGAAATACACTAGTGTGAAATGGTAAAAGGAAAATAATCGCACCCATTATGAAATAACAGATTTTCTTTGAACCAAGCTTACTAAATGTGTACAAGTGTACAAGCATGGATATATAAACACAAATGAAATTAGCTCAGTCTCTAATAGTTTTTAAAACGAAAATCCTCTAGAGCATTATTCATTTTAAGTTTGGGTAAAATATAGCTCTGTTAACATAAAAGGTACTTCATTTTAAAGTGGTACACATTCCCTCACTGTTTTTATTGATTCTTTCTCTAAAATGTCTTAATCTCCTCTCTCTCCTTTCATTCCCTCTGCCCTATCCTTTTTCTCTCTAAATTTTTGCAAAAATCTCATGGTTGATTTCTTGCCCTCCATCCAGCATACCAACCTCCATTTTTAAACCATAAAAAGGTGTAAAACTGGATGGAATCAATCCTAGAGATCACTTATATATAAGACAAGGAAAACACTTGTGGTTGTGACCTAACAAAGGCAGATCTCAGAACTGCTGATTTTTAAATTTTCCCATAAGGACATATATTATTATCTCACTGTAATTTAATTAGCACAACAAATCTAGTATCTCTATTTTAACAACAGAGAAATTACAACTGGGGGCTGGAGGAGTGCTGGTAAATAGAAAAAGTTTAAAAAAAAAAAAAAGTGGCAAAATGCAAAACTGGGAATACAACCCAAACAGACCTAACTTCAAAAGTACTTAATCCAGGGCCAGCCCGGTGGCGTAGTGGTTAAAGTCACGCACTCCACTTCAGTGGCCAGGGGTTCACAGGTTCAGATCATCAAGCCATGCTGTGGCGGCACCCCACATACAAAATGGAGCAAGACTGGCACAGATGTCAGCTCAGGGACAATCTTCCTCATCAAAAAAAAAAAAGTTTAATCCAACCCTCTGGTTCTGTCAAATTTATTTGCTCAGTAATTCTGAATATGCCTTTCAAACTGACTTTCATGCAAGACTTTTTACCCATATAGAAAGCATTTCCCTCCTTTCCACCCAAGGAAATTCTCTACAGACTTGATAGGTTTAAAAAACCATCTATGCCATAAGCCAACCTGAGCACCTCAGGCTGGAAAAACCTCTCCTTCCTCAAATTCCTACAGTCATTGCCTGTATCAGTGGTATGTAGCGATTACTGGCTTATCTTATGGTGACACACCAATTAAGCTTTGAAACTATTTTTAAAATCTCTTCGTCAAAATTTTCAATATTCATCTTCCTTCAGCACCAGTGTCTTCCAACCAAACCAAAAAAATTCCCAGGATGCATACTTTGTTCAAGGCACTGAGGCTGGTACTGCAAGCAATACAATGATGCAGAAGATACGGAAATGAGACAAGAGCACAAACAACTTTAGAAACTACTTTAAGGTAATGAAGGGAGTGAGGGCTCCTTATGGACCACGGCTTTTGCTCACCTCTTTAATCTTGATTCTGTTGAGTGGTGTCATATCCTGGTGATTAATACAGTGGATATACAATAAATTAACCAAATTTCTGGAAAATCATGATAATTTTTACCATTAAAAAATTTTTACCATTTCTTTTTTAGCTAACATCTAAACTTGACAACCACCACCCTTTATTTACTGGGAACGCCATTCGTGGACCACAGGAGGCTTACCTTCACCTCGGGACCTCGCATGGCCTATTTATGCTGCTCCTTCTGCTTGGAATCCCCTCAGTCACCCGTGCCTTAGCCAGCCGCTATGCCTTCCCCAAGACTCAGTTGAGGCTCATCACTGGATTTTCTAACTCCCTCCTTCCCCAAACCTCCACCACACATACCACGGGAACACTGCCACTTGTGTCCAAAGTACAATGTGCCTTCCACTATCACGAAGTATCTGAAATAACCATTTTCAAATTACTGCGAGCTAACTGAAAACAGAACGCATGGCTTCCCCATCTACAACCTCAGTGCCAGGCACCCTGGCACTCTCCTGGCAAACAGCACCTAACAAATGTTTTCCACAGAAAGGAAGCTTCCTTCCTTAGGTAAATAGGGAGGAGAGAGGGAGGAAGAGGTGATGAATAAACCGAACAATGGAAATAATGTGCACGAACAGCAGAAAGGATAAAGAAAAGTGAACAGAATTCAGAAACCAAAGTGTCAAACCAAAACATAATGTTTTAAAACTGGAAAGAAACTTAGAGATATCCTAGAATAGAGATTTTCAAGGATTTTTTTCTTTCTACTTCAGACTATTTTGTAATGAAATGTTTAATTAAATATTGAGGAATGCCAATTCAAAACACAGAAAATAATAATGGCTGTTTTTCAGAAGGCTTAATTTGTCACTGTTTGGCATAAAATACCTTATCATTTTTATCATTTATAGAAGTCAAATAAGCCACCTCAAGGAAAAGTTTTAAAAACAACTGAGCCTCCTCATTGTACAAGTGAAGAGCAGAAAGCTCCACAATTAGAAAGTAAACCTGCAACTCAGGTCCAACCAAACACCAGGAGAATAATCTCCTGATAATTTTTCTTCAAAATACTTGAAAATCTAACAGCACTTACAAAAACAATTTATAATCTAAAATATTGAAAATTTACAACGTTTGACGTATTACAAAATGTGGACTTTTTGCTGAGGAAGACTGGCCCTGAGCTAACATCGTGCCCATCTTCCTCCACTTTACATGTGGGACGCCTGCCACAGCATGGCTTGCCAAGCGGTGCCATGTCCACACCTGGGATCCGAACCGGCGAACCCCGGGCTGCCAAAGCAGAACGTGTGCACTTAACCGCCTCTGGGCCACCGGGCCAGTGCGAGAAGATAATTTTTCCTTTGCAAAAATTTTCGACAAAGTAGGCTTCCACATCTATGTTTTCCAGGCAATATTCTGAATTTGAGAAAATACCGTTTCCAACAGTAAAATTCCTCCTAAAGTGACATTTTTTAAGTAGACAGCAACATACAGGTACACTACACTTGCATCACCATGAGAACAAGGAATGAAAAAATTAGAAGTCCACATCTCTTTTCTCCTTCAAAACTATGAGACCAACATTGGCACTCCAATTCAACACGACCTCTATATGAAAAAGCAGTAAATTTCACACTGGAAATTAAACTTCACCCTTAGTTAGTTTGCAATTAAGATATTTAATATTGCCTATAATGCATGCAGCATTGTAGATTATTTCTTTTTAGTATTTATGATTTACTGAGGCCGCTGAAAAACCATGGCTATTTCTAAATCCTAACTTTCCACCCATTCTCACACCAGCATTTGCAACTTAATCGACTTCAATATATGAATCTAACAACATTGACAATAAACCTAAGCACCTCGTTTGCAGAAAGATATCTGAATAATGAAATTTAACAGGTTTTAATAATTAGACTCTATAAATGGTATAATATATATGTCTGTCCTAATTTAGGAAGACACGTTTCTCACAGAACACTCGTCAAACTAAAAACAAGAAATTATTCTGGCATTTCACTAAATTAAAACCTTGAGACTCTACAGCTACGATGTGCAAATTTAGATTTTATTAATACTTTAAACAAAACTATAGTTATTCAGTTTCATATAACGAAATTTACAGTAGTATTCTGTTGTGAATGCAAGAACACAATAATATTTTAATCAGATTAGTATTAGTCACTAGAAGATATTTTGGAAGACAAACCAACACCATCCCTCCCCAAAAAATGATCAGTTCACAATTAAAAGGTAAAGATAATCCACCTGTGACATCTAATTACCCACTGAAGAAAGGACTTGTCGAAGAATGGCTCCTTGCATACCAGAAAATGTCTCTGATGCTAAAATTTGAGCTACCTTTGCTACGATTTTATGAGATATTACATGTCACTGTTTCATAGGTTGCTAAGCGACTAGATGGTTACACCATAGATTTGTTAAAATATTTTGTCAAAATCTTTCTTTACACATTTTATCTTATGACCAATAAAACGTCTTTTAAAATGGTCATAAAACTGTCTCTTTAATCATTTCTACTATATTTTTACGGTTTCCTGAACCGACTAAATAAAATAAAATTCCCAGTACAGTATCAACAACGATATTAGTTAACCTCCCTTTATTTCCTGTTGGTTACCTTATGTGAATCTATGTCTTCAGCATAACTGATCCACCAGTAGAAAAAAGGAGAAGCCTGCCTTCATACCAGGATACAGTTCTGACAAGTCTCCCCTACTGGTTCCCTTTTAAAACTGTTAATACACGGGAGGATCCTGATCTTTGGGATGATTTGGGGGCAGGGACTTTGGAGCTGTGATTGTAGTTGAGGGAGAAGAACTACAAAAAAAGAGTCCTACTCGCACTTTTTCTGTATGGTAATTCAATGAGGCATCAGATTATAAAAATAAACAAGGAAAACTATTTATCCTTTTTATTTAATCATACAGTAAATGCAGAAGCAGAAAGCACTGATATTTGCAGGTGGATGGGAGACATCAACACTTTATGTTTGCAGTCTCAGAACATCAGTTCTGATAAAGCCAGTCTGATCAATCACTGATATATCATCTAAGGAAGATAGCAACAATAATAGAAAACCCAACAATAAAAAATAACAGAAAACTGAGCAGAATTGAGAAAAAGAAGAAAAGAGAATCTCCCAAACAAAAATAAGAGAAAAAATAAAACAAATCTAAAGAGCGAAAATGGATGCAAAAAGACAAGGGCCATTTAAACATGGGAACCAAATTTAATTCACATCAATAATGATAATAATAAGCATTTATTGAGAGCTTTCCATGTATGAAGCTCTATTAAGCACTATAATAACTGCATCAGACAAATTTTCTCTATTATATGGAAACAAGAATACTTTTGGATTAGCACAGAAAAATCAGTACTAATTCTTTTATTATTACCTTTATCATTTCCTATATCCATGAGAGGAAGCTGAAACTGATTAGTTTCTAGAGCAATTTACTGTGATCTTCATTATCCTCAATGATAACTGTTTATTCAAAAATATACTGAGAGCCTGCTCCAAGTTAATGACTGGTGATAGGTGCTGATAGGTGCATTTAGTTGTTTTTCAGCCTTGTCACCCATAATTAACCAGCTACAAAGGATCAGCCATAAAACCTAACAGTTACTGCTAGGTCTAAACAACTGAGACACCACTGAGGAAATGATTTCATTATTCTTATAACGAACAAGATGTAGCTAGGAAATATCCTAGGTACCAAGAGACAAATATAAGTTCGTGATAACAAAAGAGAAAACCACAATAAAGAAAAATTGCAATGAATTTAAAAAAAACCTTCAAGGATGCACAGAAACCCCTAAGCTTTCCGAAAAGGGGCAGGCTGGTATCTAAGGAAACCTAAGAATACCAAATTAGTTGGTAAAAGAGCTGTTAAGAATGTTACTAAAATGGCCCTGAAGAAAGAGATTATCTTAACAGGTCTAATCATGACAACAGTATTCTTTCACAAAATGAAGATTTCTCTCTAGCCAGATTATAATAGCTGACTTTTATATTCTTGATTACCTTGTAAGAACCTCATATAAAATACAAATAAACAAACCAAAAACCTAAACCTTATAGCCTGAAATCCACATAATAAAATGTTTCACTCTAATCAGCACTTGAAAAAATATGCGTATCACTTAAACATATGCAGTTATATACTCAAGAATATTTTTAGAAATATCTATATAGGAAGTAAACATCTATGACACTAAAAATTTATATATCAACTTGAAGCAATTTTGGGGGCAGCTGGTATTCTTTAGGCACAATGCACACACCTCAAAGTGTTGTCAGAGAAACGGGCTGGGCTCATTCCTCCTCCCTTACTCTTGAGCAGGCTAATGCAGGAAGCAATGACTTGTCTAGAACCTAGGTTTTGATTCTGAGCCCTTCCTCTGCCCTACAATCAATTACCAAATCCTAACCCACCATCACAAAACTTTTCCCATCTGTCTGTGGCCGTTGCCTCTCACTTGGCCTTCTAACTAGGGTTCTATTTCTTCCAGAATACCCCCACTCTAGTTCACTGGTTACACCACCTTGAGAGTTAGCAATTAAATAGAACACCTTTTCAATTGAAAATATTAATGGCTTTTTCTGGCCTATATGATGAAGTCTAATCTTAGCAGAACAGGCTGTTTATAAACATGTCCCAAACTAACACCCCAGTTTGTCTCCTTCCACTCCCTGTGCAATTCCTACCTTCCATACACATGCTCTTTAGGGCACCATATTCTGCCCTTGTTTTCCTGGCGCCTTTACCTCTGACTGTCCTCCTCAAAAAGCCTGCATCTGTTGAAATCCTTCCCTACCTTCAAGTCTCCTTGAACGGGGTCGCTTTCTTCTATACTACTCATTTTGAATTTACTCCACCCACCCTACGTTTCCACGGCATTTCCTCTGCACTTCATTTTGGCACATCATTATAGCACGCCTTGTATTATAATTATTTGTGGAAACGTCTGTTTCTCTCATGAAATTATAAGTATCTAGAGAGCACAGTCCTTATGCAGTACACTTTCCCAGGCAGGGCCTTAATAAGGGGCTGTTGATCTAAAATGAATCGAATTAAAGCACAGAAGTTAATGGGTAACTGGACGAAGTGTGCTTAGAGATCAAACTGCTCTTGTAAAGGATAACACAGTCAATATTTTAAAATACAGACTTTAAGGCCAACGCAAGCAAACGCATACTTTTGGTCTGGCAATTTTGGCAAACTCGCTACCACAAGTTCTGTCATTTTTTTCAAACCACATGTGCTGCTATAATAGCCTCTGTGGCATTGTAGGAAACCAAAAATACCATCTGGAAAGTAAAATCCAAAGCATTATAAATACTGTGAATTATTAAAGTAAATCTAAGCCTCACCTATCACTTACACACAGGCAACATTGCCAGGAACGGTTGCTCCCAACTACAGAAGCATAACGTACTGTAAGAACGTAGCCACATACGAAATATCAGATTTTTCAAAAGATAATTTGGGTAGGACTTTTCTATTAATTGGACTCAAAAGAATTCTCTTTTATACAGTAAGGAGTTCTCTGGAACTGTGCATCTTAATACAATTTAATTTATCAAAACTGGGAGTGAGAGGTAGGATAATGGCAAGAATGGAATCGCTCTGGCTTGGTCATATCTTCTGGCCCTGAGAAAACTATAAATTGCACAACACAGAAGAGTGACAAAGTTGCCAAAAATTAAGATTTACTTCCTTCAAACTGACCTTTATGATCTTAGTTGTACCCTATAAATGTTCGTATAAATGAAAAGTTGACTTAAGGGGTTTTAGTTAGATTAATACAATCTTGAACATAAATTAATTCCAAAGATGGAAACACCTGCTTTTCAGCTAAACAACCAAATACACCATTAGGTATGTGCACTCTATTTTAAAAGATAAAGATAAAATTCTGATGATTATATTTAGAACTAAGAACAATTTTCAATTTTTTAAAATTCATAATATTTATATATATGAACCAAAATCTGTGCTGTTCCAGAGTTATTGTTTAATCCTTTATCTCTTGCTTGTGTAAAATCAATAAAATCCAAAGTCCACAGGAAGGAAGCTCACTACTAAAGACAGAGAGTTTCTAATTTCCACTGAATTATTTGTTAAAATATTTTTCAATCTGTTCATAAATATTCCAACAACAAAAACTGGACAGAAGTCCTACCTTTAAAGCTGTTTCTATACCACTAAGATAGGTAATTTCAAACAATTTTAACCTGGATGTTAAACACTTACATTTCATCAATTTTTGATTGTATATTAAAATGATGTAAAATATTGAAGAGTTAATGAGTAATGAGTACTTATCATTAAAAAGTCAATTTGAGAAGTAAGGAATTAATGTTCAAGTGGATAAGTGGAACTTTAAAAATTCAGAGTGGTATAGTTGCGATTCTGTCCAAAAGTTAACCTTTATAAGCAGTGTTAATGACAATTCTGACTATTTAGCCAAAATTATATAGCATTTCCTGGAATCTTTCCTAAGATTTTTAGTTTGACTTTCCAACTATTTGAATTATTGATACGTACTATCGTTCCCTATCTAAAAACATATCCTTCTACAGGGTTGCATATACTTTTTACTTTTTAAATCTCTTTTTGCAAGACGTATAATGTCAACAAATTAAAACAGTAAAAGTTTAGGTTGAAACTTACCACAAAAGTTTGTCTTAGATTCTAATAGAAAAGGAGATAAGGAGAGGAAAATCAACAAATACTTAAGTCATATATAATGCAATAATTTACAAGTTTAGATAACAGAGTGAGCCTAATTTTCTGCCAAAAAAGGAGACCAAGATAACGCTAAATCTTGGCCAAGAACTAATACATGTATTTATTTGCCTTATATTTTGATAGAGCATATCTAAATACAACAAAGTAGGACGACAGGTCAATCAAAGGCATCAATTGTGTGTGCTATGTAGTTGTCCACACAAATCCTTTTTATAGACCAACTAGTTTTTTTTTTTCCCTTTTAAAATTCTTTTATTCACTACACAAATTTAACTCTAGCATGGCAGTATACATACATTTTTCAAACTGTCACTTAGGACGCTTCAATGAAAAACTTCTATTTTTTCTTTAAGAGACAAGTACAGGGAATAGTTTTTCTTTTGTAGGTTGAATTAAAGTAGTCAAGTATAAAAAGATCACTCTTACAATGTTATAATGAATGGTCGATTACCAGACCAAACATTAAAAGAATCTCTTACAAGAGTTAAATAACGGCAACCATGAAGGGACAGCAAATCTCATTTTTTAATTATGGAGGGCTTAATATATATTAAGTCATATGGAAACACTCTGAGGACTACTGCCATATGACTCCACATTAAAAAAAAACCTATACCATACAGTGATATTAATCACTAGATTTACATCTCAGTTCTTTTTAGGAGGTCAATCAGCAGCTTACGTGGGAAGTCAAATGAAAAAATGTGACTGTTTTAAAGAGAAATACAGCCCTCAGCCATCAATTCAGAAATGAATACCATCAAATTATTAAAACATCTGAAGAAAACATTTTATCAGAGGAAATATCAAAAATATTAAAGCAATATACAAAATACTGAAAAGGTGTTCTTCAGAACAGTGCAAAAGTCATTCGATAATAATATCATCAGTTTTACACATACACAGGAGTTTTTGATGACTTACTCTTTATAAACAGAAAATATCGATTTTAATAAAGAAAGCTCACAAATTAAAGCTATATTTTCGTTTATTTTCAATTAAAAGTTAACACTGTGATGATTCAATTGCAACCTTCTTGATGTGCTCCTTTTGATTTTCACAGAATTAACAGCCAAGATAGAGAATGAGGCCATTCGTGTATGTAATCTACAAGATTCTCAATATCCTTAAAATACTTAAGCAATGGTTGTACTAAAGGCTATTAAATTTAGCATTGTTCTAAAGAGCTTTAATTCTTAATCTCTAATTTTTTTAGGAATACTCAAACTGTTAAAAATCAGTCTTAAATGTTGTTGAAAAATGCAACTCTAGAAAATGTGAATTCTAAGATACCTAAGATTCATTCCTAGATTTTTTAATCATGTAATGTCATTAACTGAGTAATAATTGTTTATCTATTCTCATTTAATGAAACCAATTATAGATTTCCAGGCTGAAATGTCGGGAGAACTTACATACTTACTTCTTAACATATTAGTAACAGAATACAAGAAAAACAGTAAAAATAAAAACCCAAGGGAGGTGTGGAAGAGGACGAAATTAATAAAATAGGCAAACTATAAAAGTTACACTTGACCATCAGGTTCATTATAATTCTATGTCACCATAATTCTACAAAATATTTTATAAGCACTAATCAACCCTAAATTCCATAAAGATTACAAAGATAGACAAGTGCTTTTAGAATGTGTTCTTAAATACCAGAACGTGCTGCAGCTGTGACCGGAATCCCACACAGCAGAGAGCTAAGACAAAGATTTTCTTGAAGTATAATTCAAATCATATCAAAGCTACAGGTAATTCTTTTGCATTAGCCAATAGCTATCGTGGGCCAGTAATTACTACTAAGAGACAACAAAGCATTTGTTATGATGCTCTGACAAGTAGTTGAATGCAGGTCTAAGCCCTTTCCTTGAACCTAAACTAACTTTCTATTTAGGGCCTCTGAGTCGTAACAACTACCTTTCTGCTTTGACTTACATTCGGTCAAAACAAAAATGCCTTTTGCATCTATAATCTGATTTAAAGAGCATTAAATATAAACTAATTTTTAAATACCATTACATAAATATTCAATAATTAAATGAGTTTTCTTTCCCTTCTTAAATATAAATCTCAAAAAAGTGGTTGTACTAATCATATTTATATTAAAATATGGAAACATACAACATAACAGATAAAATTATCTATGAGTAGAACACATCAGCATTTTTATTTTGAATTTCAGATATTTCCTTAGGCATTGTGTTTATTTTTATATAAAGGCAATGCAATTATGCTTAAATTACTGGAGAAAATTTGCGATATATTCTTTTTTAAAATGAATAATTTGATATTCTAAGATTTTAACATTTTCACTCTTCAGTGCAGCTTTGAATTAGCAATATCATGTGAATGCCACAAAATCATACTACATAAAGTGTACATCATAAAAAGTAGTCTTTTTAAACCTTTGTTAGATTTCAATTTGAAGAAATCTATCCAATAGACAAAAGGGAACGCCTTTGAAACATAGAGAAAGCAAAAAGAAACTAATATTGTTTACCTATCTTTATAATTAAAATAAAAACATTAGGTTTCAAATCCTGGTTAATAAGGCAATTTAAAATACATTTTTTATTTTTTTTAAATACAGTTATTAAGACATGCAGATGCACAGTTTTCATTCCAGACTCTCCAAAGAGGTACACATAAACCTTTGAATAAATATTGTTTAGGGTTCATTACATGTTTTGTTAGCTTTCATTTAAGACGTTAACATGTTAAAATAACTGACACTTGGTTTAAAGAGTGTAAAACATATCGTCTCTTTTTTTTAAATAGGAACTTCCATTTTTTTATGAAATGTCTATGAAAAATTATTTCAAATCTATATTCATAACACATATTACCCTTGTCTGAAGAATTAGTCTTTATATTATATTATATCCTACTCATGATACACTTTTCTTTTAAAAATCTGCTCAAATAGACACAGGAACAATTAATACATACACATTTACTCAACATATATACAAATGAGCAGAGGATGCTAAATCATAATTCATATTCTTTGTTAGTATTTATTCAAGAATATTTACTAAAAATTTCTTTGATAACTTACAAAGAATGTCAGGGTTATTTTAAACTGAGAAGCAGCTGCCAGTTAACTTCCTTGTCACAAACATCCTCAATATTATAATACTTTGACAACAATAATTCTATAAACTTTGCAATAAAACATTTTCTTTGCAATGAATTCAAATTTCGCTATTTTAAAAACCACTCAGTAGTTGACCTCCAAATTTAAGACAAAACAAGTGGAACTTACCCTAGCTGTGCCTTTCCAGTAACCTCACAGAAGTTATGCACTCTGTGACAGTTACTGCTCCTCACGTAATAATTTTCCTGGAATGAATTCTCCAGTAACCCTTACCTCACTAGGAGGGAGGTGTGGTATTTGAGGGAAAAAGGGTACCGAACTGTAATAGCAGATTCCATTTTCCAGTGACTATCATATTTAGCACCAACTATGATAAGAAACCTCTTTTTATCAAGTCTTCTTTAAGACAATGAAATAAACTTGGCAGCACAGAATGCCTACCAATAATTCTATGGAAAAGGAACATTTGTATACTTTTGTAAAACATATCATGGTAATCCTATTGAAGTGTAATTGCTGTTGCTAATATTCTTACCCTGATATGAAAATGCTCTACAGAAATGTAGCACAGACTTGTTAAGATAATACATGATCATGCTGAGAGGGTAATACTTATACAAAAGCCCACGCCAGAACCATAAATCTCTTTTATCGACAACAGTTGCTTTACTTAGAGGGTCATTCCGTGTGAGAGTAACAATCTGACTTTGCACATTAGAAAGACTGGGTAACAAAATGATAAATCCATAACAATGATTTTCATTAAGAAACAAAGCCTCTTACAATAAAAAATAAGTCTTTTTATGTCATATCTTTCCCTAGTAAACTAATGGAAAAAAGGAACTATTACATCTCTTTTCAAGGATGCTTAAGTGGATAACTTTTTTTTTTCCCAACAAGCAAATTCTGAAATAACGTCACTATACCAAAATGTAAAACTAAAAATTAAAAGATGCATTTTTTGGTAGAATTTAACATAATATCCTACGCTTAAATTTCCTGGCACAATTGAAAATATATATGCAGGTAATGTGAAAAATTTTGCTTGCTAAAAAGATCCGAATGCTCCCAAATGCTTTTACCAAAACACCTGCTCACAAAACTCTCAAGTATTTGAGCATCCCGCTCATAATTTCTTAGAAATTTAGTTGACATGGTTCATAAACAGAATTTAGTTTTTGATCGAGCACTGTCTATCTTGCCTGCATTCATTTTTTTACCAAGTTTGCCAGCATTTCACTAAGCCATTTAATAGTACATCCTTACTGGTACTTTCCCTGTATCACTGCACCAATCGGTCCATTATTGCAAGTAAAAGTCATTAATCCAAGAAGATCATTTTTGTTTTTAGAAAAGAGCATATGCAACTCATCCAATTTGATCTATCAATTAAACGTAAAGGAATGTAATTTACTACATACTGTTTAGTGATCATTTATAGTATTTTACATAATCTGGAAAATTATCTAAAAGATCAAGATCTCTTAACAATTATTAGATATTTAAACAGGAGACAATTCTTCGGTCATCCTTCCAGAGCTTTAGCCAATCATTAAAAAAAATGGAATCTCAAAATCAATCTGATTCACCATCTTCATTATCTTTCAAGTTACTTTCACTAATTAAGAAAAAGCAAAAACCACATTGTAACCTGTGAATACAGGAAACGATAAATACCTGGCATTAATATGTTAAATTTCACTATAATTTGGGCTAATCCCAAAATGCTTTACTTTCCTTAGAACAATTTTTTGCAAACAAAAATAAAAATGTTAATAAAATATAATTTTCAAAGGAGAAATTAGCAATTTATACTGCCTTGATTATTTTATCTCATATACAAGCTCCCTCTGCAGGTAATAACAAGGGTTAGCAAACATATTTGAAACATGTAAGCAGTTGGCTGCATAAAGACGCAGGTCACCAATGTATAAAAATACCATTTATCTAGCATTGTTCCTTCCTCCTTACCAATAATCTGCTTAAAATAACTGCTCCTGAAAATTTGTGGTTCAACACTATTATTCTTGTCCCTTTTTTTTGGTTAAGAATGCAGCCAGAGCAGGCAGAATAAACAAACTTGTCACAAAGTCACCCAAGAGCTACTCTCACAAAGTGTATTTTAAGGAAAAGAAAACCTTACTTCGCTTACCCAGCACCAGCCTGAAATGACAGAGAACCCAAAACAGAGGGGTCCAATCCCTTTATCTGATGTATCTACTGATCGCCAAGCAAACAATCAAAGGTGGCATCTTAGGAATGATTTACAGTGAAAGATAAAAGATCAATTTTAAACAGATGCCAGTAACAATTACATGTTCTTATTTAGAATAATTCTAAAATTTAAACCTGGAGAGTATTTACCTCTGAAAAATAAATCTATTTTCATTAATTCAATATAAAAAAGAAAAAGAAAAACTGATTTGGCCTGCAAAATGCTCTTTACCCCTCCAGAATATTTTTTCAGAATCTGTTTTAGACTTCTGTTTACACACTCTCCCCTTCTGCCATACATATTCCTTTCCCCAGGTTTACAGAAATGAGGCGCATCTCTGCCAAGGCAGCGGGGGAAAAAAAAGCAAAGTGAAGAACCGTTTCAAAGTCCTAGGGACAAGGTGTTCCCAAAAAATTGATGTCCCTCTCCTTAAGACTTCCCCCTTCCAACATGCATACACTACCTTTATAACATATAAGCAGAGACTGGAAATTTGAGGCAAATTCAGTTTGACTTACCTACGAATGAACTGACAGGCTTATAAAAAGCGGTTTTCAAAAAACTAAGATCCTTACTAAATAAATGAAAATTATAAAAGATATGCTAACTTTCAACCTAAAACATACAGAAATATCATACAGAGATATCAGTTATATTTCTTTTTTCCATTTAAAGTAAGGTGAAGAGGAAAGGCAACTTATAATAAGCAGCGTTTTTAGCAAGATTTTTGCTTAAGAGAAAGAAAGAGAATTTGTTTCACTTCTATTTTTAAATATTCAGGCTGCAGACCTAGTTCAAAACCAATGACAATATGAAAAGTGGCTTCCATCAAGGCTATAGGTATCACAGCATCTGCAGCAGAAAAAACAAAGGGGGGCACGTCCCCATTATTCATCTACAGAGCTATCAAGAGGAAGCTCCTAAAATCCAAATGTTGTCTTTCTCATGACAGACAGAACTTTGAAAAGGACAAAAATAGTTAAAGGTCCTTAGTAAAAGTGAAAATGTCTAGGACATAATCATTTTAGCATAATTTTTATTTGTTGATGCATATGAAGCAAAATGAAGTGTTTCAGAATTACGTCCATCTTTTTTAAAATGAAAAACAAGATATAAAAAATGCATCAATTCTTCATTTAATACATTAAGCCATTGTCAAATTCTATGAAAATATGTACAATCACTGGCATACAAGTGCATAAGCTTACATCATCACCAAAATTAATGTTTCCCAAACTGTCTTGGACGTTAACCACAGGAAAGCCAGGAGTTTTAAGAATTAAAACATATCATACGCATCTTGAGATTAAAAACATGAAGATGAGTGAAAAAAATGCTATACAAAAAAATGTATTCTGTAATTTCTGATCAATAACCACAGTAATAAACAGTAAAAAATGGTAGGCTTTTATCATAGAGGAACAAAATTTCCACGTGGAAGGGACCAGTGGAATAAAAAACTAGTAATTCCAAATAGAAATACTTTGCTTCAAAGTAATGACACAGGGAAAATCATTTTCAAGATGATTTTTTTAATGTATATTGTAGTTAAGAACTGATTAAGTAAATATAATCTACAAAAACCAAATATATATCAACTAAAGAGCCTACCTAAAATCTTGCGATGACTCACCCCTTATATGGAGAACTGGTCTCATAGTATTTAATCTTAAGAATAAATCATTAAAATCAGAACTCATTTTATAAACAAAAGAGAGAATTCTCCTTTGCTCTCTCGATAGCTAGACACTATTTACTGTCCTCTCCAAGAGAAAATATTAGTCAAAAAAGCAAGGTCACCTCGCCCACCCCCAACAGCCAAGCACTATTTTTGACAGTAATTGGGGTTAGATTATTCTGTCATCTAAATCCAGAGCAATAATTGAGGTGTGGACTGATGTCAAAATATCTACAAAATGATGCAGAATGTGCACAGTACAAGCATTTCATGTTCCAAAGGTAAGAAATACCTTTGAGAACAAAACAGAGATTAAACGTCGTAGCATTTTCAAAATCAGTTTAAAAACAGATATCTTAATCATACACATTTCACGTCTTAAACTTCCATTTGTGCTAACTTTTGGCCAACAACTGTCAATAAATATTGGTATATACAAAGAAACAGAATATCAATTGTACGCTTATGTATGTACGTATGTGTATATATTTGACCAAGAAAGGAGTTAAGAATATTATCTAATAATTGAAAGAGCAAAACTAAACCCTTTTTCTGTTATTAGGAACCTCATGATGCATTCTTCTTTCTACTATTATGGCTAAATTTTATTATTCATTCACAAAAAGATACAAGGTTGTATCTGGTTTTGTTCTAACCAAATAATGTATCCAAACTGATCTAAATCAGATTAAAAAAACATTTTCAAAGTTACTTAATGCATCTTAAAACAGAATTAAGATTTGGTCATTATTTCAGAAAGTTAACTTCTGCTTAACCTACCTGCTTTTTAATCTTGTATTTCTATTTTTATTACAGTATTGAATTTATCCTTAAAAAAAGTCTCTCAAAGATTTTTCAGCTTTAAGTAGGCTTCTTTTAAGATAACTAATTTCAATACTGAAATTCAGAGATTAAGGTGTAATCCATGTGTGTGAGTTTTAATGTTTATAATGCACTCTTCACAGACTGGAAAAATCAATGATGAGACCAAGAGGGGCCCGTGTGGCTCGGCATACGTTTCCTTGTCAGGCAGTGATTAATGCTGTGCTCTGTAGAGGGAGACATCACATCCGGGCTAAAACACACCTAACTTTTACCCTCAGGCAAAAATCTGATTTAAACATCTCTATTTAAAGTGACATTTGTCCTCCCTTTTCAACTGGTTTCCCCAGAAATTCCAAGAGGTTGACTTCACGACCTAAAAACAGCCGAGTGGCTGCGAGCAGCAGTGGTGGCCGCTCTCGCACCTGGGTAAATCTGGGTGCCAGAACGAATCAAGGTGGTGATAAAACAGGTGCCCAGCCCTCTGCTACGACGAATCCCATGCCACTTTATTGTGACAAGAATTTAAGACTCAGAGTTCCAAATAATCCCAGAGTCAGTGTTTAAACATCTCTGAAATGTGTTTCTCTTGCTGATAATAACCTATCTACCCTACTGATGGTCCAGGTTTCTTCTGATTCATAAAGTGACATCTGCTATTCCACTACACTGATCCGAAATGTCAACTGATTACATATGTGAGAAATCCACAAAAGCAACTACTAAAAAACAAACCTCTAAAACAAATGAGAATAGCAAGTGGAAATAGTTTCCTGGATGTCACGTAACAGCTTCCATGAAGACAAAAATGGAAAGCAAAAAGAAAAAAGAAATGTTCACATAACCAAAGTCACCAAGTAAACAAGACGTATGCATATTAAAACAGGCGCCAATATCCTTACACTGTGAAACATGGTAACTTTTGATATTATTAAGCAATTTAGACACTGCTGGCAAGTTCCTACTAACCAAGGTAATCTAATTTCTGTTGCTTTTCAACGTAAATTGATTTTTTTCTTTTAGCCGTTCTGGTAATTGAACAAATTTATACAACTGTGATGGGATTTTATTTACCACCACACAATGCATAAAATCCTCTAAGAAGACAAACTATATTACTTCATAAAACTGCATTTTTGTTGTAATTAAACAAATTGCATTTAAACTTGCTCTGTGCTTCCAAAGCAATCAATAGCATTTTGCTGTAAGCTGCACTTTACTTGCAGGTGTTAAGTGCTTGGTGCCTTCATTCGATCTACTTCTCTTGGATAATTTTTATTTGCAAACTATGGGAGTTTTTTTCTTAATAACTTTTTAAAAATTGTTAGATAAGAATATATTGGAAAGTGTCTGCAAACTATCACCCACATTTAGTCCATCAGATAAATGACCCAAAAAGATTTTTTAAGTATTTTCGGCTGATTAGGACCTTTTCTTATGACACGATGACCCACTTAAATTAAAATACCTACTTACATCAAAATAGCATTAAGAAATTTTCATAGTTTATAACATATATTTAACAAAGCCTGTATGCTAAATGCAAAATACCACATTTAAGTCCTGAATAAAATTTAGAAATTACAGACCCTAGTTATAACTATTCCTTTAAAAGTGATCACACTAGGTCAAGAAAAATGTCACCTACTTTAGGATTCTAATTGCCTAATTCCAATAATTAACTATCTTTATGTTAAATAACCCATTTTCTTAAAGCATTAAAAAAATAATAATCACTACTCGACCAATCTTGAGTAGCAAAAAGATTTCAGAGAACAGTCTCAATTTTTCTGATAACATCAAGTCTAATTACCGCAATCTGGGTGATTAAATACTTTTCAAGCTTTCAACCTTCAATCAAGAATTATTTGAAGAGATGAATATTTGGGTGGGGCTATAGACTAATTAGTGTTACGTAAGAGAGAAGCGAACTTAAGCTATGATTTTAATCTATCTTTAAAATAAAAATGTTTTAATCTTTCTTGAAAATGGTTACCAAACAGTTATCTATTTAGGTAACGTGAACCAACAGTTAAACAAATTACCTTAGGAACTGATAGGACCAAAATATAAACAGGATTTCAAGTCCTTTTAAGGTCTAGCAGCTAAGCTTGCTATTTTTAACACTTGATCAAAATCACCAATTTGTGCAACTTTTTAGCTAGAGATTTTTGAAAATAATTTGATGACTTTTCTTATAACGATGCATTTTATTTCTAAAATTTACCATCTTGAAAATAATTCCACTTTAATTTTGCATGAACCTTTTCCGCAGAAAAGCAGGCAGATTACCTCTCCTTCAAAACTCAAAGTCAGATCCGGTGAACATCAGGAGGTAAAGTGTACAATCTTTGAAGAGACTTTTGGTAAAAAGAGCAAACTTATATTAACAGTAAATTCTTCAAATTTCCAAAACTGGATTTCATTCCTAATTTAGGTACAGTTAACCTGTGCTATTAAATATCACCAATAGGGCAAGTGGTATGGATTCTTAACAAAAGGAAAACAGACTTCTCTCAGGTGGGTACAAGTGTGTGCAGCACATACCTTAGATGAAATAGTAATGTTCTCCTCATCTCACACTACACCTGTCAATAAACTAAGTGCTATTTGAATATTTATTCATAAAAGTGAGGTCCAGTAACTATTTTGAGAGCAAACAGAGCAGTAACATTTTATCACTATGGTGTACTGATAACAAGTTACCTCCTGACCTTTCCTATCTCTCAATCTTAGCTCACATATTCCTATATTACTTAAGACATTAAAATATTATTTTAAATTTTTTAAATAAAACACAGAAAGCTTCCAAATGATCAAATAAAGATCTAACCCTAAGTAAACCTTGGTTTTAAAGCTCTCCTCTTGCTAATTTTAAGAAAGGAAACGCCCAGAAGCTCGGTGTTAACGCTTCTGCTGATTGTGAAAATTGCAGCAATAAAAACTCCAACTGCTTGTCTTAAATTAAGACTTGTCATATACCATACGAAATCTGTATATTCATACTGGTTTTTATAACATTTGGAAGTTTTGTTGTTTGCTTTGATGTCAGTCCATTAATAAAGCAGAGAGTCAAAAGCCTGGAAAAAATTACATTTATTGGGAATTCTCAAGTCAAAACCTGAAGTAACTGGTTTATTCTACCCCACATGATTCAATCTTCTGATTTCCCCAACTACCTGCTCCCAGAGCTATCTGCATTTCTAAATTCGTTTTCTGTTGCCAACACATAGTAACCCACAGTGATTGAAAATGGCAGCTGAACTGCTTCTACAACACATTAATTTTTCTCTAAGTAGTCCAATTTTGTCATCTAAATGTTGAAAAATCTTCTTTTCACTGCATTTTACACCTTTAGAGATTTGCTGAATTCAGGCTCACCATCATATAAAATGAAGAGCAATGTTTTCAAGACAATTTTTAGATTATCACTAATAGCTCTAAAGGATAATGTGTTTTCTTTACAGCACTCTGCATTCAAAGCAGACTAGTTAATAGCAACTTAAGTGCAATAATAGCAATTACATCAATGTGAGCCTTTTTACCTCAAAAGTACTTCTTAGACAACTGAAGGGATCAGATAAATAAAGTATCATAAATCGATTGCAGGGTAAATGATACACAATCTGAATGCCACTAAAAAAACCTCATCTTAATCTGAAAAAAGTTATTATCCTATTAAACTGAAGACTAAAAATATTAGGCAATTAATGATATTTTTCCTTCCAAAACTGGCTATTAGAAAGTCAATTTTTACTATTTAAAATTAAAACAAGGAGTCCTGAACATTAGTAAAAAAGCCCTCCTCCAGTGAAGAGATATCAATTCACGTCCAAAATGAGTCAACTATCAAAGGTAATATGAGCTCACAAATCTCCAAAACCTTCCCAAACATTCATTTTCATCTTAAAACTAGGTTTTAGGAAATGGTAAGCTCAATAAATAAAACCAATGCTTCCCCAGAAGTTGAAGATAAAAGTTCCTCTCCTTTGACCCATCTGCTCTCCAGAAAATGACCCAAATGACCTCAGAACCTGTTCGTCCTTGTTTCTTCATTCATGGATATTGAGTTGTTACAAGAAATTCAAACAACCCACCTCTCTGCAAATGTAAAAAAGCATTAGCAAATGCACTATAAATATTAAGAAAAATAAACCAACTTTAAGCTGAATTCTCCAGTTTACTGTGTTTGATAAAATACAAAAATTTTGAGATGAAACAATGACTACTCAATCGGGATTATCCCTATTTAAGTACAATCATAAAAAAATTGTGCATCACTTAGAAACCTTTTTCAAATTTACACCTGCAATAGAAGGAGCATTAACAAAGTGCATGTTGAGTTTTTAATTTTCAAAACCCTCCACTGATTCCTTTTTCCTATTAATTTAGCAAGTGTATTAAAAATAAAGTTTCCTAGGTGTAAAAATGAGTGGCCTTGTATCACAAGATTTCTATTGTTTCATAGACTAATTATCAGGCTTTCGTTCCCATTTTAGTAATATAACAAAGTGCAGGCCCTAGGAAAGTATTAAGTTAGAAGGAAAAGCTTTCTCTCCCTTCCACAGAAGGGACCCCAAAAGAGAGGCAACAGTGACGATCATAAAACAAAAGGTCACCCTTTTTCTAAGAACAAACCATTTATCAATAGAAAATAATTGTCTTGCCATTTGCAAGGGCTCCACAGCAATAGACAATGTTTTTCACTCACATAATTACAAAACAGTAAAAGTTCAGAAACACAGCCTGAATCCACCTCCCTATTTTTACCCTTTACAATTCTCATTGCCCTTTGGGCCTCCGCTTGGAAGCAAATGGGAGACAGGCTGAAGTTTTCTCAATTGAGCTGAAGCTAAGAAACCTTTGATATGCTAATAGTCCCCTTCAAACGGTAAGAATTCACACTTGCATTAATTCAAACAATTTGTGCAGAATGATGTGAAACGGCACCTCTTTTAGAGGCAAGCAACAAAAGGAGAGAATCGGAATGTCTGAAGAAACTAAACAACAGAACATTTGTTCTGCAGTATTCTCTCTATCACGCATAAATTTATTAGAGAGTGGAGGGAGGCACAACAAAAAGTTCCATAACACACCTGAAGAGAAGTAGATTTTCTTAGAAAGGCTTTCTCAACTATGATAAAGATCACTAAATTTAAAGTTATAAAGTTACCTTTTACTTAGGTCAAGAGTCCCGCCACAACTTGGAATGTTACCAAAGACACCACACCAACTATTTTATTTTTCTGCTGTGGACGTATATTGCCTCCTTAGTCCCCATCTTTTAAGGCTTGCCCAAGATCAAACATGATTTAGTAGGAGACATCCCAACAGGCAATTATTTACCCAACGGATGTAACTCTTCCTCATTGTGCAACTCGAGTTGAGCAAAAAACAAACTCGGAGGGGCCCGTTCCAGACGCAAACACGGAGAGAGAAATGAATGGACCAACCACGTCCGTTAAATCTACGCCTCTGGAAAGGGGAAGAGAGGAGAGGCACACACTGTAAAGAATGCAGAAGAAATTGTAAGCATTGGGGGCGGGGGCGAGGAGGCGTGAGCCTAAGAACCTGGCCTTTTTAACGGGAACCATATGGTTGGTGGCTGCGGCTCAGACGCTCCCAGGCTGCTTGGAGAAGCTGCTAAGCAGCCTGACACCTTTCAAGAAACAGGAGGAAAACATTTCCTCGGTCTGAATCCGAGACTACACAGTTTGCATCAGGAACAACGGAATGCGGGGGGGCAAGCAAGGGGGAAAGGATGAGGGGGGAGGAGTATACAGAAGATGGGAAAAGAAGACGGACGCTGCAGGACTTGTCCCTCCAACGCTGCCCGTAGAGCACAGAGTGAACAGAGGATAGGAAAAAATAGATGAAATTCACACGTTCCTTAGCCTGCGCTCAGCGACACTTGGGAACATGTAAAGCTTCCAGCGATCTCCCGTACCCCAAGCCCCGTAGTTGGGCTAAAGGAACAAACTTGACTGATCCCAAGTGAAGTAATCTTGCAAGCGTGCCTCTCACTGCTGGGGCGCTTTTGTCACTTCGCTCGCCCTCGCCTCTCCGCCAGAGGGTCGGGGCGCCCCAGCCAATCCCGGAGCCCCCGCTCCGGGAGCCAGGGGGTCTCCCCAGTCCTAGCGCTCCTCCCACGCCGCTGCTCCCCAGCCCGCCCCCCATCCTGCAAGCCCTGCTTCCTGCAGCTCCAAGGCTACAGCCAGTCCCGGAGCCCCCACCCCTAACTTGTGTCTCGGGCCCAGCGCGGCCCGCTGCTGCCCTCTCACTGCGGCCCGGGAGGCTGCCCTCCCCGGGGCCTGCGGGCCCGGGCCCGCCAGCCGCCCGCCCCGCCGGGCCGCCCCTAATCGTTGCCAGCCCGGGCGCCGGCCCCGCCACATCTGGCTGCGCTTTGCTGTCATCCTCGCCTCCCCACGCCGCCTCACCACCGACAAGAAGGAACACCACCCCGCAACAACTCGCCCCGGGCCCCCCACCGGCCACTCCCCCGAACTCGCTCCAGCGCTCGGCCTCCCCGCTCCACTTCCAACCCGGGACGGCTCTGCCCGCGGGCGCTGGGGACAGGGACGCGCGCCCCGCCCGGCCTCGAGCCCCGCGCCCCGAGCAGAGCAGCCCCTCCCCAGGCGGGCCGGGAACCGGGGAGCGGCACCTCCCGGCCCAAGCTTCCAGAACATCCGAAAACGCATAAGCCCCTCCGACTGCCCCTCCCCGGTCCCCCGGCCCCGGGACTGCCGCCCCGAAAGCGTTCCAACACTCCCCGAGCAAAGGAGTCGCGGGGGGACGCGACGGCGAGTTCTGCGGCTCGATCGCTGCGGAGGGGAGGGGGCGCAGCCCGGGCGGAGGGTCCCCGGCCCGCCGAACAGAAAAACGGCGCCCGGCCCCAACTCTCCCGCAGCCCCCGCCCCCTCCAGCATCCACCCCGGGCCCGCGGCGCCAAGCAAACAGGTCTCCGGGGCCCGGCACAGAGGCACATTGTTCGCTCCCGCGGCTCTTACCTCGCTCGCCGAGCGCGCCCCGGGGAGGACCGTCTGGCCGGGGGCCGCGCGGGGAGAGGCGCGGAGCCGGGCGGTGACCCCGGCCGCCGAGGGCCGAGGCCGGCCGCGAGTGGGTCGCCGGCCGCCGAGGGGGCGCGGGAGGCAGCGCGGCGGCTCGGCGCGTCCTCCTGCTCGGCCGCCGCCGCCTCCAGCCAAACAGCCTGCGCCAGGCGGCTCCTGGGGTTAGGTCAACATTTTCCCGCAGTGTCCCGCACGCCGCTCCGCCACGGGGGTCTGGGCCAGGCGCGCGCACACCCCCTGGCCGCGCGCTCCCTTCGCAAAAGCAACAATTCGGGGATCAGAGAGGAAGGGGTGGCGGGGCAAGAGCCCGACAGAGGTGCGCAGACTTGGGAGTCCCCTCGGAGCGGCGGGCGCGGGGGGCGGGCGGGCGCGCGGCCAGCTCCGTGTGTCCGGCGAAGCCCCTCGGCCCGCCGTGCGCCGACCTGCGGCCCCTCCTCACATTGCTGGGCTCCGGGCCGCGGCGGAGCGGCGGCCGCTGCCCCCCGGCAGCCTGGCGGCGAGGACTCGGGCTCGGGCAGCGGGGCGGTGCAGGGAAGAGGCGCGCCACGCACAGCAGCGGCGGGGACAGGCCCCCCGACAATCCCCAGGAACGCTCCGGTAAGCGGCCGCCTTCGCTCCGGCACCTCTGCGTGTGTGTGAGCGGAGAGAGGGAGAGCGAGAGAGAGCAGGAGAGAAGGAGAGCGAGCGAGAGAGACGGGGGAGTGCGAAGTCCTGACACAGACTCGCGGCGAGGTCTGAACTGGAGTCACCTCCAGCCGCCTCCTCCTCCTCCTCCTCCCCAAATCCCCACCTCCCCACCCCCCCGAGTTCGCCTAATCATATCAACATATTAGCTTGTACAGCGGCAAAGGACAAATCTCTCCCTCCTGATTTTTCCAGCCAGGGGCTCAGGCAAACTCAAAAGAAGATTACAGGCAGCTAAGTACAAAACGCGGAGCAGATAATCTATAACTCATTGCCGCCCAATGGCCATTTTCCACTCCATTTGAGCAGCTGCGGCGGCCGTGCGCCCGAGCGGGGGGGAGGGGAGGGGAGCGAAAGGGGACACTTACGAGCTCGAGCAGTTCGGCTGGCGGTGGCGGTGGCCCAGCAGCCGCCCGAGGACTGGCCCGCCCCGGCTCCGCCGGCGGGGCGGCCGCAGGGCTGTCCAGGCGGCCGCGGCGGCGAGGGACGCGCGCGCACGGCCGCGGAACGCGCCCCGGAGGCGGCCTGCGGTGGCTGGCGCCCCTCCCCTCCCGCCCCGTCCGCTCGCCGTCCCCCCACCCCCACCGACCCGGGGCTCCGCATCCAGACCCCCCCCAACAGCCCCAACCTTCAAACCATCTTTTCAACCCCCACCCCCCTAAACTCCACTCACTGCGCGCTCGGTCCTCCGCGCGCTCCGCTGGCGCGCGCTCTCCATCCTGTCCACACACACGCACTTTAAAAACATTTATTTTATTTCTGGACTGGGGTGAAGGGTATTTGGGAGAGCGCGGCGCGCCAGCCTCCCAGGCGGGGCGCAGGGGGCTGGCCGGCGCCTCGGAGCCCCCTCCCTTCTCCCCTCCAGGCCCAGGAGCTTGCTCCTTGCCTGGACTTCGGAGAGGCGCCCAGGATGCGTCTTGTACCCACCCCGTCTCCAGGTTTCTCTTTTCTCCACGCCGCGAGCCGCAGGCCCCGAAACTTTTAGTTTCCGCAGCCCTCCTTTTGTGTGACTGCTGGGAGGAGAAAGAACGTCTGTTCGCCACCGCTGCCTCCGTCCGGCTGCGGCGCGCGGGGGACGCTCCAGGGTTAATGCGTCTTTGATACCGGAGATTTCCGGCGCGCTCGTTAATGAAAGTTACATTTTTTAAAATTGCGATGACTTTTTCTTTGTAGTTACGGAGGACTAGCCCAACTTTGACTTTATTGACTATATTTCACAAGAGCGATTTGTTTGTTTTTGATTAAAGCCACCAGGATAAGCAAAGGAAGGAAAGGAGACTACAAGGCTCTTTACTCGCAAGTGCATTCATCGTGCTGTTAGGTCTGTTTCCCTCATTTCCTTACATTGAAACTGCTTTTGCTCTTGTCCTCTGACCACACTTCCTTGCACCTCTCTGTTGGTAGTGTCAGCAAACAGCCAGACAGCGCCCACGACAGACTCAAGCTAAAGAGAATAGACCACGACCGGGAAAATCATGCTTGAAAAATGTTTAGAAACCAGTTAAGTGTCCTCTGCGTATGAGGAAAATCAAACCTGGATTTTTCTTTTTTAATTACAAAATTCTGAGCTGAAAGTGCCGAAGTTTTCGGTTGCGTTTCTAAATCTCTGGTTCTACTAATGAATGCAGCCGTCAATTAAAGAAGCGTGTTTGCATTGGTTTTCAAGAAAAACTGAATCTCCAAAATTTAAAACCTCTAGAAAATAGGATGAAACTTGAGCTTCTTTGCTTTCAGAAACAATATGTAGTTTCTGTTGCTGCGGGTATGTTGCAGTCATCATACTTCAGAAATCATTTCAAACAACAATGTTATTAAAATGTCAACAGCAGATTGTTCAAAAGACATGAAGACTCTAAATACCTATCAGTTTTTTTGTCACAAAGCCAGATATTTGTAGTACTGAAGTAAATCCAGCTAGTGGTCAAGTTTGTTCTCAACTTGTAAAAAATCATGAGTTAAAAGTACATGTGTGCAAATAACTGAAACATGCTCTTTTGGTGGATTCATTATAATTCTCAAATTAAGCAAGAATCCTCGATGATCTAATTTCTTTCTACTTAATGTATTGATGTTTTAATATTCTCACCATTCCAAAAGATAAGAGAAGCTATTTAGAGCGTTTGTGCTTTAAACTACATACACACTTCCATTTTGAATTTCGTAGATAGCATAGTTCAGATATTATCAACGCAGGGTATAAACTAGTCTGGAAAAAAATACACTTGTGCAGAGCTGGTGTGAAACCTTGTTACATACCTAAGTCTTTACATCTGTCGAAATTTATATGTACAACAGAGCTATCTAGGAAAATTAAATCAGGCTACTTTAAAGTAGTTGAAAAGAAGGCAGAATTATAGAATTCTCAGACTTCAGAGGTCATTTATATCATGGTCTCTTTTGGAATTTAAAATTATTTTATTCAGGATTGTAAACCAAAATATGTCAAACTAATAATAGTTTGCATTTACTGAAAAATTTTAGCCCTTTCTTTTGTTCACCTTTGAAGGTTTTTCACTCATCTGAGCATGATTCACAAGAAGCCCCAATGAGTGCACAGATTTGTCTAATCCTATTTTCCTTTGGGAGGCAAAACTTGGGCTGAAGTTTTTATTTAGTGAGCTTAGTAAGTAATCAATAGAAATTTTTGCCTGAAT
Organism: Equus asinus; assembly: GCF_041296235.1. NCBI lineage: Eukaryota > Metazoa > Chordata > Mammalia > Perissodactyla > Equidae > Equus > Equus asinus. The sequence goes on along the minus strand of NC_091805.1, from coordinate 18,079,336 downwards.
TAAGCTGGCCATATGTTGGCTCATTTACTTATTTATTTAACTCTCTCAGAAAGAATCTCTGCAAGAACCCACTATCTACATTTCATAGGTCTGACATTCTTTGATGCTCAGGACATAAGGGAGTCACTCTCCACTATGTTCCTAAAGAGACTACACCACAAAAAAAGGAGGGCCCTTGAGAGGGGGTTAAAACTATAGGGAGTGGAAAATGTCTCGTACAAGTTTTTAATTTTAATTCAATAGGATGTGTATTTTACAGAGTTCAAAGGATCTAACACTTTTTTCCTAAGACTACAATAAGCTTGCTATGTTTTTAAAATTATATCTAAGTGTATTCCTTCTCTGGGATAATGCTTTAAATATTAAAGAGTTTTTAATACTTCCCTTGCACTTTACACATAATAATGTGTCAACCTTCTTTGTATCCACAAAGACTTGAAACAGAGCTTTTAATTGCACTGATATATTCAAGATTAAGCTGTTAGCCACAACCTGCCATTTACAAAGGAGCAGTTAAATGACACATACACATCCAGAAAACGTAATTTGCCTGACACTTCATGACAATTCCAAACATAATTTATAACAACACAGGTGTTATGGTAGAAAAAAATGAAATAAGAAGCTTAATAATGTCTGCAGATGTGAGCAAGTTAAGGGGAGTGAGTAGATGATGCTTCCCTGCGATACAGTCAATTTAACTGCTCAATCTATATTATTATTTAAGTAATGGCAAAATCATTGACTTATTCATAATACTTGCTAATTGTTTTTAAAAATAAATTCTACAAAGGACAAAGGAAACACCCCTTTCCATTTGTTTTATGTTAAATCAACATCTAACCACTCATGGTGATTTCATTCAAAGAAAACAGAAGGAACTCATTAGCTTATGTGGTTAAAGAGATTGATGGGCTTCAAACATTTTAACCATACATGTTTTTTCCAACTGTAGGAACTCATGGTTTTAATTTAAGCAACTTTAAGAAACTAAAGATTATTTTATTCAATGGGTTCACATATTTCTGATGATGAAATTATGCTAATTTTTAATGCTATTTACCATGCGAGCATCTTTGTTTAGAGGGAAGTGATGAGGTACTTGTCAAAAATACAAGTATTAAGAACAATAGTTCAGGTACCAAATTAAAGAATCTGAAGAGGTATGAAAATGGGCATGGTAGCAAAATATTGTGATTAGGATAAGCCAGTAGAGCACGTGGATAACTTCGTCACTGCCCCACTCTGGCAAACTTGGATCTGGATAAGCCAGTTCAGAAAGGGATGCTCATAGGGGTGGGTTGGGGTGGGGTGGGAACAGACTGGGGGCTTGATAGTAGGCCCCAAATCGTGTGAAGTTTGAGCTGCCCAGCTGTCGAGAACTATCCATGAGGCTAAGCTGTATTCATTACGGGCGGCACATTTTTGCCTGTGATGAGAGCTCTGTGAGAGTTCTAAAATACAGCAAACAAGTAAACAGAAAACATGTGAAACTGGTCTAGTATCTAATACAGAAATAGAACTAAAATTAGCCAGATTTCATCCTAAACTTAGTCAGTTCCCTTTTATTTTTTTATTACTGTTCAACGATGCTTAGTGCTGAAACTAGTTTTCCCTACTCTAGAAAATACATCTTTTAAAGCTCTAGAGCAGATCAAAGCAATATGTGAATACCAAACATAACTAGAACTGGTTGCAAGTTGCTAGCTTTGTTTTTCATTTTAGCTTCAGCATGCATGTAGGCTGACAAGAAATCAAAACTCATTTTCCATGAGAGCAGAAACATATGAAAGCATTTGGCAAAGCCAATAAGTTTTTAACTATTCTCCCAGCTCCCTCCAGACTGAGTAAATCTTTGTCCAAGAAGGCCAAACCCTATCTAAAATGGAAAGATGCAGTGTCCAAAAGCAATGGCAATTTAAACTATAGTACAGATATGATTATGGTATACTGTGCTTAATGACATTATTTACAAGTATATAATCACATATATTATTAAATACATATCATTTTGCAGTTAATACTTTTAAAAAATATCCACCAATACAACTGGTAGCATGGCTCTTCCTGTGCAGTGTTTATATATATATATAACTGTATGTAAAGCGTTGTAAAATTTTTATACCGTTGCCATTACGATACTCAAAAGTAAGCAAATTAAAAACGATATCCTTCAGAATCGTTGTTCCGCTGAGTCTTACATGACTCAGAGTTAGTCTTTCTTTCCCATAAATTGTTCCCATAACTCGTGTTAATCTCTGCACCCTGAGGATTTGCTATAATTGGGTCTTAAAGATCTTCTTCTATCAATGTTTCTGTCAAACCATGAAGTGTAACTATAAGAACACTCATTTTATACAAAGCTGTCTATCACTTCCTGTAATAATTATTTTATTCAGTAAATACTCATAACCAAATGTTTTCTTGTTCAAGTATGTAGTTTAAAAATAGGCCTCACCATCCCTTTTTAATATGTGCAAACCTTTGTCAACAATACAGATGAAATTTCTTTACATTTTTTAAAAAATTGTTGAAGTTAAACTAAGAGGAACCTAAAATCGCAAGTCTTTGTTTTAAATATGAGACGTTTGAATGGACAGTTCGTGGTAAAGCGTCACGCGACGATTGAGTGACAACAAAAGCAAGATAATGGTTAATAGTAGAGGCAACTTCACTCCATTGCATCTAAACCCTCAAAGATACCCAAAGAGCAATTTCACAGAAGTCCAAATTGAATTTTTAGTGCCTCTGAGAATATGACTTTGGTTATTCATGTCATAGCTCATGAAGTTTTGTAGTCCGGCAAAACTTGCAAAAGGCTTTTAAGAGTCAGGAAACAGACTCACAGATGCCCTCTTTGCATTTTAGAAAGTGTCAAATAAACAATTGTATAACACTGCTAATGTTTTCATATTAGAATACATTAAAGTTTCCTAAATGATACAGCATAAAATAATAGTTGAAATATATAATCTTAATATTTTTGAAACACAAAAATTGTTTTATTTCAGTTTTGAAATATTTTATAGTCTAAAATTCTGTAGCTTGAGATGGTTGACCTTGACTTTTGTTGTTTCTTCTGATCGTATAAATTAGCCATTACCAACATTTTTCATTATTTTTTTCTATAATTAGTATGATAGTTATTTTTAACTCCACTTATCTGCTTTATTTTAAAAAGGCCTTTGTTTTATATATTTTAGTAAAAATAAATTTGTCTGAGCATGTGGAAACTAGAAGAGCAATTTGCAAAGATTTTTCTTCTAAACCCAGCTCTCATCATAGTTTCCTGATAAGATAATAGAATGTTGCCATCTCTATTTTCAAGAATAGTTTAAATCTTTATAATTAAGTTTTCAACTTATTGCAACTCATTACAGTCCATTCTTAAGGTCACTATGAAATCAATCACTTAGGTCCTAGACCAAACAATGATGTAATAGGCATATGTTTTTGTGATAAGTAAAAGCGCCTTAGAAGAGAATCCGTTTTCTTTAAAATTAGCATCCAAATTTAGAATCATACTAAAATGTCATTTATATCTCAGAGGAGTACTGAAATGGCTTGGTAATGATAAGGTTTTGTTGAGCGATATTCAATGAAAAAATTTTGTTTTAGGTTAAAAAATAAAAACACATAAATAACCTCTCCAGCCAATCCACATGAAAAAGACGCTTCTGAACCATCACCTGGATAATATATTTTTTGAATGGTTTTGTGTCAGTGATGGAGATGTGTAGCACTGAACCGTCCATACTCATCAAATTGTCCTGATTACCAAAATCACATATCTACAATATAATGAAAGAAGATTATTAGCGCATTAAAAGAATGCCCCCTTCATTTTGGGAATGTAATTTATGATGCCAATTTAATTAGTACTATGTTCTTACTACCTGAATTAATGACCCAAATTCAGACCACATATATTTCATTGTTCAGACAATGTAAAACATACTGCAAGAAAAACTAATTTCCTGTTTATTTTCTAATGATAATTGAAACACAGTAATTCATTAAAATACTGGGTTACTGCTATATGTGAAGTGGCATGTCTCAAAGAAAGAGGTCTCAGAAATACATGAAAAAATAACAGTTTGTTAAAACTAGAGAAAAGTTGAGTATGAATGCTAGCTATAAAATGTAAATTGAGAAATCCAAGAATGTGAACTATTTTAAAATAATATGGATCCCCAGAAGACTATCATTTATCATTTAAAAATAAACTTATGGGTAATCAAATAAGGAATCTGAAAAATATTTAAAAGAATGAATTTTGACATTTCATATAATTACTCAATATTTACTTTCTCTCCAGTGCCTTACTGCAAAATGATTTTAAATATGATATATATAAATCAAAATATTTTATGCAGGTGTAGATTTGAGATGATAATGCTGGCCTATTTGTTTATATTGAATATTTTGATACAAGAGGAAATCATGTCATGTCAAAAATAGATACTAGATGAAATATTTAGAAAATTAACTACATCGGTAAATTTATAACATCAGAATTTGGAGGTAAAATATTACACCTTATGACTGAGGGAAGTCTGTCTTTGCCTCAATTTTCCAGTTAATGAAAGAAGTGTTTAAATACTCTGTAGTTAGATTATTAACTTCTACAAAACTGAAACAGATGTGTGTCTTAGTATGCCATTAAATTTATGATTTACATAGAACCCTTACATAGAGCTGAGCAGAGGCCAATGATTCTAATTCGCTCTAGATTTACAATAACCTGATCTGGTTTTTGTAAGTATTGAAACACTTTAAACAAAATTAGAAAGCAGTTGTGCTTTGTGTGATTAAAGATGCAATTCCCTTTGGAGTAATGAGAAAAGTTAGAACATGTTTCTTTCTTTATGGATGTTTCTATTATAAACACCAGTGCTATACATTATATTTTTTTGTTACTATGATTTCCTTGTTTTTAATTATAAAATAAACCAATTGAATTTCACTGGAGTCTCAAAATTGAAACTATGCCAAAATTTAGCTGAAGAATGTGTACTGAGCTTCATAAAAATCCTTAAAATTTTTCCCAAGGTCTTAAGGTCTTGTTATACAAATACTGGTTCACCATAATTTTCTAGAGCAAAACGTCTTTCTGATTAAGACCTACACAGCTAAAAGACTTGAGTGCTAGATGCGTTTTAAACCCTAGAAAACAGCATATATAAAATTGCTCAGGACTTAGGATTACTGGGTTTATATAGATTACAAATATAAAAAAGTCTATTTTATCTCATTATACAAATAATAACATTTACAGCACTATTATTTAAACCTTCTTCTGCTTTGCTTGGTGAATTATAATCCATGAGTCCTAAAAATCAAATCTATAAAAATACTTTATTTTAAACACTGTGAATACTGTTTCCTTAAAAATCAGTCAGAAATGTTGATATAAATATCATTGTAAGCATTTGTGTGTATATTTATGGATATAGAAAATAAGTACATGCAAAAGTATTAATTCATTAAAAGTTTATCTCTCATAAAACCTTTATTAGCCCTTGAAGTCTTTGCCACTTCATATAAAATGATTTATCTTTTGAATAACAAGGTTCCATTAATCTGTTTGACAAAGGAATTTTTAAATCATTTAAATAATTTATTTGAATGAATTATTTAAATTCTGTAAAATATATATATGCACATGTATATGCATATATCTGTGTCTATATATTTGTGTTCTGGCATAATATCACAGAAGAAATACAAAATAGAATTCAGAATGCATTGTCCTTGACGCCACCAGTGGGACTTGGTTTTGCTACAATTTGCTCTCTGATCACCCACCGTTTGCATAGGTCCCCAGCCATTTGTGCTACATTTGGCACAACTGGGTGGTTAAATGTCAGAGAAACGTGCACGTTATTTTCTATATGCATTTTTAATTTTGCATTTTTACTGAGATTGTAGGCTGACATATTTTCCAAAATGTAAGGATAATAAACGCAATTATTCAACACTCATAGAAAACCTGCTTTCCTCAATTCAGTGCTCTAGGTGCTACTAGAAAGTCGTAAACATACTCCCTCCCCAGAGAAATAAATCATCTGTGGAAACAAAGGGCAGGTATGCATGGAAAATATGTAAGGGTAGACACAAAAATTTATAAGCAAATACACAAAACTAATTAGGACATAAAGATATATATAATATGCATGGCATTCAGGAGCTTTATATACTATTTCTTCACAGACTATTACTTCACAAAATTTTCTCTCAAATAGATCTTATTGTTCTTTTTTTCCCCTTAAGATGCATCTTTACTCATAAAAATAATGAAAATGATTGAATAATCCCCCAACTTTGGTGAGGTTATAGAATAAATTTGCAGCAGGTTCTCATCAATTTTATTTTTCAACAGGGAGGGAAATAAGCTTTCACTTAAGTATGTCCTACACAGAACAAAACAAGTAACCGTTTTACCTTCTAGTTTTTACCTTCCAGTCGCCTTTCTTTTGGAAAATCCACCCAGTTTTTCCTTTGTGGTACTGCTCCTCTCTCCATTACATTAGGTTTTGGTGGGTTCATTCAGGTTGTATTTTAATTTTGTGACATATGCTTTCAACAAATTCTTTTTAGCTTTAATTTACCAGGGAGGTCCTAATTTTATACGTATTAAAATCTCAATCTTTGTTGTGGCATTTAGTAAAATTTGAAGTCGCTATCTTCTCCAGTCCTTCTCCCACTTATCCAGTCATCCATAAACCCAGCAAAAAACTATACCATTTTTATACCCATTACTCACAATACTCAAACCCTATGAGAAGCCCTCAGCAGTCTAATATAACTTAAAGGTCTCTAATATACCAAAGTAGCGTCATGAACTCTTGGGGAGACAATAGTCTTTAAAAAGTTCATTCGATGCCTAAAACTCCTTTCTGGAACTGCCTCTCCAGCATCACCTCCCTCTCTGCCCACATTCTTGTATCTAGAAATATAAATGGCCCTCAAAATACCTCCCAGCTGTGTGATACAAGAGGTAATATTATACTATTCAGAATGGTACTCACCAGTCGGACAAAGGAATTTTTGAAAGACTGTACCTACTCTCAGAGTTTTGAAGAACAGAGGCCTCTTTAGTGTTTAGCAAAAGGCCTGAGCCGTAATTGGTTGTTGGAGAGTATTTATGGAATAAAGGAATTGGAATCCTATAATCATGAATGCTATTATAATGTTTAGTTCAATAAGAAGGCTACTTGCTATCCAAATATTGTAGCATTGCTTTGCTGATATGGCTATTACAAGTCAAATAACCTAGAAATCTTATACAAATGTTCTTATCACAAGTGTACACATAAACACACACACATAAATTTACTTATTAACAAACTCATTTAGACAATTTATTGAAATGTTTTTATGGGCCGTATGTAAATATTTTAAGATCTGCGTAAGTTAGTGTGTACAATAAAAATTGGAGTGTTTTCAAAAAATTTAATAACAATGTGTGTGTGTTGGGAAGGTGAGAAATAGCTCAAGGAAGGCAGGAAATGAACACACTTGAGTTTCTGAATTCACAGAAGTTGAAAAGTTGGTTGTCCATCCCATTTTATCTAGAACAGTCCTCCTTTCTACTTTTCCCATCCCAACAACTTATAGAAGATAAAAATATGTCTAAGGAACCTCAGAAATTAGAATCAACAGGACTTACATGAAGCTTTTTAAGGGTTATATTTTGGACCATGGTACTTTAGTTTTATTAAAGGCAAAACATCTGATATTTTATATATTATGGTAAAAAGGTTCATCCTTCCATCTTAGCTCATTTGTGATTTACTTACTAAGCAAAGACTGGAACCCTACATGGAAGAGCCAAGAAGCATTTTAACCAATTTTTTCTTGCCAGATCACCAGCAAATTTAATTGATATTATCTTAAAGAGTAAATTAATTAATCAAAATTTCCAAGGAAGATGTTTTGATTTTCTGCTGACACTTTAAGTGCTGTTTCTTTTTGTTTACATTCCTGTTTTTAAAAAAATCTTTCCAAAATTTATTAGCACAGTACTCTGCTATCTAAGAAAATCATTCTGAATATCATTTTATCTTTCTTTGATGACATGGAAGTTTTCAGTGTTGAAGGACCATCAAAATGAACATGGATTGTCATAGCACTTATCACACATCCTTATATTTATTGATTTACTCTCTCCCTACCTCTACCAGACAGTAAGCTCCTCAATTCTCCCTACAGTTTATATGCCCAGCTCTTAGCATAGCATACAATAAAGGTCACAAACTGATGGCCTGTATAAAATCTAACCCACAAATGTAATTTATTGTCCCATGGATATTGAGTCACACAGTGTTTTGTGTTTTTTAAATCTATTATTTGTCACCTTTTAAAAATTAGGAAGTTTCAGTCAAAATGTGGATTTCCAGCTTCTGAAAAAAAATTGGAAAGATCTGGCCACATTTGGCGTACACTACCTCATAACAATGTTCAATGTTCAGCAGGAGAGGCTTTCCCTGTTTAATGAAACACGCGCTCTGACTCGCCACCTACCCCACCATTCCCTATTACCGCCTCAAACGAAGGCAAAGTATCTTTGCAATGAATCGCTCAATTTGTGATAATGTTTTGCGTTCTACTTTAACAGCGGCGTTAAAGGGAAGTGAAATGTATCTTGACCTATGTCTCTATAAAGGGTGAAGTAGAAAGATAGATCAAGAGGATGATGTATTTCACCCAACTGCCGTTCACTGATTAACTTTTTCTTCCTGGCTTCTGTACACATTTTAATTTTTGAGTTCCAGTGGTTAATAATTTATATGTGAACAAATGTGTGACTTTGCTGTCAATAGTCGTTATACGATATGAAGAAATGTGTTGAATGGTAGCAATAGTGATTTACTGTGTTCAAAGGGTTTGCATATATGCGATCTCCTTTGTGCACTTACTACATAGCTCAATATGGACATTACAGTGCTCCCTTACTCTTACCTATTGGCTTAATCCTCCCTCTACTTACACTCACATTTACCCGTTTTCTCTTTTTCTCCCCACTTGACGCTGCTTTCCATCCTTCTTCCACTGATGTTTACTCTTGCACTTTCTTTTCTTTCTGTTCATTTTCCTTACATGGAAAGGTCCCTTGACAGTAACAAATCATGATTCTGAGTATTTTTGTATGACCTAGTGTCCCATAAATATAGTTCACCAAAGGAGGACAAATGAAAGGGATCAGTCTTTTTCAGCCAAACAAACGGAAGCAAACACGCTTTTAAGGATTAATACACATAGTTTAAAAGATGACTTAGTTAAGTAATTAAGCCACGCTAACATAGCAGAGAGAGCTAAACACAAAGTGTTTTAAGGCAAACAAGCTAAGATTTACTAAAAATTACAAGTGATTGATGGTCTCAGATGTGTTCAAAAGGTATTCTTTCTTAAGATTATACTTTTCAAAGGGACTGCTTACCTAGAATTGAGATTATCTACTGAACCTGAGTTCGGAACTGTATTCTTCTTTCTCTCAGCTGTTGGGACTTAAGCTTAGCCCTCTCCTCGTAGGCCATTTTTTTTACTGTCCCAAGTTTATGTTTTTTATTTGTGAGTATTATTAATATTATTAACATTATTCCTAATTTTATTTTATATTTTCATATACAAATGTTTAGTATGATTACAGGTCAAGACATGGAATGTAGTTATATATTTTATATCAGTATGCCAACTGGAAACTATGATCGTAATGAATGACTCCATGAAGTGAGAATCACCTATATTAAACGTGCTGGTTTTTAAAAATTCCTATAAATTATATTGTTTGCATAATATCCTGTGCATCAGTTAAAAATTCTGATAATTAAATAGAGTCTCTTTCTGAAAAGACCTTTTGTGTTCATTGAAGTAGTCTTATTGAAATACTACTCCAACAGTTTTTTTTTCTTTCTTTTTTAAAGATTGGCACCTGAGCTAACAACTGTTGCCAATCTTTTTTTTTTTTTTCCCTGCTTTATCTCGCCAAATCCCCCCCATAAAAGTTGTATATCCTAGTTGCAGGTCCTTCTAGTTGTGGCATGTGGGACTCCGCCTCAAAGTCGCCTGACTAGAAGTGCTATGTACACAACCAGGATCCGAACCTGTGAAACCCTGGCCGCCCAGCAGAGCGCGTGAACTTAACCACTCGGCCACTGGGCTCGCCCCTATTTAACAGTTTTATAAAACTTTCAACTAACTGTTCTTTTCCTAATTCTGTTTCAATTACTCAAACATCTGCTTAGCATTTTATTAAAGAATTATCTAAGCAGCTTCACCATCAGAACTTTATTCGAAGAATTCTATCTGTCAATTGTTGGGACAAACTCCATTTAAAAGAAAATCATCACAAACAATTTCCGGTTAAACCTAGAAATTTATGTTGGCGTATATGACTGGATGCTCTTCATATTAGAAGTTTCCATTTTTTTTTTTACTAAGCAAGGCTCTTCTAAATGACAAAAATAAAATCGAGCTTTTCTAGTAATCATAGTATTTATTTTTCAAAGATTTTTTCTTCTTTCCCTTTTCACTTTTCCTGCCAAATTTTAAGATAAAAGATATATTCAATTCATAAGATTGGAGAATTAATATGGCCAATTAGTCTGTGTCCATACTAAAAAGTATGAAACCTTTTTACTGTTGATTTTGAGTCTTAACAGAACACATACGTTGAGAAGTGAAATTTCTTTTCTTGATGCTTAATAAGTATCCCATGAGGCTTTACCTAGCTGAAATAATTTATATTCACTTCTTACTTAAAATTCTGCAATTTGGTATAGTCAAGAATTTGGTAAATACCATTTTAAATCACTTTGCTCTGCAGAAATTTTTGAAACATCACCAGTGAAGCACTTGGCTTATTCTTTCAAAAAAGCCACAGACATAGGGGCTGGCCCCGTGGCCAAGTGGTTAAGTTCACGCGCTCCGCTGCAGGCAGCCCAGTGTTTCATTGGTTCGAATCCTGGGCGTGGACATGGCACTGCTCATCAGACCATGTTCATTGGTTCGAATCCTGGGCATGGACATGGCACTGCTCATCAGACCACGCTGAGGCAGCGTCCCACATGCCACAGCTAAAAGGACCCACAACAAAGAATATACAGCTATGTACCCGGGGGCTTTGGGGAGAAAAAGGGGAAAAAATAAAATCTTAAAAAAAAAAAAAAAGCCACAGACGTTACTTTTTAAAAATAAAAACCATATTAAAGATTAACCTTTTCTTTTCCCTTACCTTGAAAAAGATCTGTTAAAAAAGATCTGAAAGGGACCTCATAAAGTATAAATACACTTTACTTTGGTTAATGTTAATTTTAAGATGCTTAAAAAAATTTTTTTTTAGGGATGCAACATAGCGTCAAAGCTTAGAATTTGGAGGGCTGGCCCCATGGCCAGGTGGTTGGGGTTCCATGTCCTTGTTTCATGGGCCTGGGTTTGGGGGTTCATGGGTTCGGACCCTGGGCATGGACCTACTCCACTCATCAGCCATGCTGTGGAGGTTTCCCCCATACAAAATAAAGGAAGATTAGTACAGATGTTAGCTCATAGCTAATCTTCCTCAAGCAAAAAAAGAGGAAGATTGGCAATGGATGTTAGCTCAGGGTGACTCTTCCTCAGCAAAAAAAAAAAAAAAAAAAGAGCTTAGAATTGGACCAGACCACCTGGGTTCAGAGCTCAGCTCCACCATTTTCAGTCTGTATATCCTTGAGTAAGTTATAGAAGCTCATCTTTAAATGAACTGTTTCTTTCTTTCCTCATTTATAAAATAGGAATAATAATTGCACATATTTTATAGTGTTTTTGTGAGGGTTATATGCATTAATACAAGTAGTACCTGGCACATAGTAAGTCCTCAAATATATGCTATTGTTTTAGTACCATTAATAGCATAAAATAGTTGACAGTTCTTCAAAATGCTGCTACATGGATGCCAAAAATTGTACAAGCTAAGTGGAACAATTTTGAATATTCTTACATATTGGGTAGTATTCTAGCAAAGAATTTTAGAAATACATTTTGAAGTATATAGCATTGTATTGACAACATAAAAATTTATTATCACTTGTATGCCAGTGTTGTTTCTGGTACTTTTGATTGTTATTTTAAGTTAGTAATTTGAAGAATCTAGTCACTCTTAGTTGTATTTGAAGCTTATGATTTTTATTCTCTTTTAGTGAAAAATGCTTAGTTTTTCCTTAAATTCATAACATTAGAAGAATATCTGGTTAAACTTATTGTACTCTGAAAGAGCTAAACACAATTGAAGACAGTTGTCTATTTGGAACCCTAATTTTTATTTATTAATTTATAACCCTTCATATTCCGAAAAGAATTTAAGGAGATTTACAAACAAATAGAAATAAAAGTAATAAGAGTAACTAAGAATGGTGAGGCAAAGAGAAAATAAAGACTGGAAAGTAAACAGCAGGAAGTCAATACAGGCAATATATGCTTATCTGCATGCTGCACTCAGGTTTGCCTTCAGTCTTTCCTAGAGCCACAGAAAGAGAAGGGCTGTTCTAAGATGCCCAATGCCCAGCAAATGTGTGACCTGATGATGAGACCTGAGGGAACCCTGACCAAATGGTGAAGCTGGGGAATTACATGTCCTCGCCTCCCCTCTCTACTTCTGGTCCATCCTTCTGCCCTGTCTTCTTCACTACTGAAATGGATACAGTCCAGTTTTGCCTCTGCTGCAAAGATATCCTTCTTTCTTTTCTCTGCTCTTCCAACAACAGCAACAAAACCTACCCAAAGGCTAGTTTAACTCTTTTCTAAGCTAAGTTGCCTAGGGAATCCTATACGTACTTCTAATGGCTCATTCTGGCAGATTCTTAATAGGAAGGAAGGCATCAAAATCTCTAGAAGGACTTGGGGGAATGGGGAGAAAAACCCAGGTGGCTTTGGGAGAGTGTTTCTCATTTCCGCTGCCAACCTCTCGGAAACACTGCCTTAAAGCAACTGATAGAATATAAGTAAATTTAATGAATTAACCCATTCTAGCAGGAAAAACGATAAACTCAGAGGAGAAAGACAATGGCCCCACTGGGTCTAGCTAAGATATACTACTAGTTAACAGCTGGGTTCTAATTCAGGGAATAGTCTACAATTAATTTTTTAAGTTTATCTATTTTACTGTAGACCACAGAATAAATTTTGGTGTTAGAAATTGTCCCTTCATTAAAATATTCTACTAATGAAATAATAAGCTTGATTTCTCAGGTTAGTTGAGGATATGTCGTGTTAGATTTGCCATTTTTGTTTTTACTGGATTTTGTTCAGGAGGAAGGGGGAGCTGGGCAGGGGATGCACATTCATCAAGCACCATCTATGTGTCAGATATCGTGAGGACATTTTAATGTTACTTTATCTGGGGGCTGGCATTCAGCTGGCACGCACTGGCGAGGCTTGCTGGTAGTTTATGACCAGCATCTGTTTTGATCTATCGGTGCCCAAGCCCAAGCATTTATACTTTACTAAATGTTTTAGCATGAGCCTAACTTTATTTAATCTTCAGAAAAAACCTCCAGGGAGGTGAGAACCCTGGAAGCTGGAGGCAGATATACCATGCAGGGACCCCTGGCCCTGAGTTGCCTGCTCCTCCCCATCTTGCCTCAAGGAGGTTTTCTTGCTTGTGCTAGTTTGGTTCTAGAACTGGGAGAACCCGATATTTGTAAGCAGTTTCCTACATGGAAGTGTCTAGGCCATGAGTATAAATTCTTCTAGAGTAGCAAGTTTGAGTTTAAAAAATTGTGTTATTCAGTCCTGGCAGTAGTGTCCCTGGCAGCTGTGTGGCCCATAGGGAACCAGAGGAAGAGAAAAGCCAAGCCAAGGTACACTGCGTCTGCATGCACCTGTTCCTGATATAAACGGCCACCTGGATCCAGGTGGAATCCATTTTGGTATTCTTGGCAAAATAAATTGGGAAATGGCAGGTGTGCATGTGATATCTTCCTGCCCATCTATAACCAACCTGAAATGCTGTAAGTCCTATGATAAATGAGGAAATCATGACAAAGAAAGGTGAACTTGCGTAAGGTGCCTAATGGTAAAGGAAGTATTAGAAGATGCATCTTTGCGACTCTAAAGCCTCCAGGTCTTGTTTCAACTTTCTTTTAGCTGAAAAACCTTTTCCTCTAAACATTTTCTTACGTAGAAGCCCAATATATTAATAAGAAACAAGTAAGTCTGCTCTGATTAAAACAAAGTAAAGGCCAAGAGTTCACGCTCGGCTATGCTCTCATCTCATCCCTACTTTTAGCAGCCCCTGAAGCCCCTCCACAAAACTCAGTGTTGTGCTCTTAAGAGTAGAGTTGGAAAAACACTGACTTACAAAATGCTACCACCCTCAGACCCACTCTGTGTTGTTCACCTTGGTAAATAATTCATTCAACAAACATACTGTGTAGCTATTGAGTGCCAGACTCTAGGAATACAAAGATAAATACATAGTGTTTGCCATCGAGAAGCTCATGGTCTGAGGGAGGAGAAAAATACAAAAAAAGCCACCCTAAAATAAAACAAAAGCAACCACTGATACTGAGCCTTTTTGGGTCTCAATTCCCACTGTAACTGTAAGAGAGAAGAACGTTTAACTTTTAACAGATGAGAAAACGAAAATCAGAGAAGTTAAGAGAATGTGTTGTCACGTATCCCTTGAGTGACAGAATAAGGATTACCATCCTGGTCTCGGGGATACCAAAAGCCAGCTCTTTCTTCTGTGGGAGGCAGCCTGCAATTTGTTGTAAATGTATAACAGAGTCAGCACATTACACCACAGATTTAAATTTAAAATGCAAATCACTTAAATAATAAGGAAAAAGAGCCCAGAGAATCCTACAGATTAAATCGTTAAAATCATCCTCATAATACTACCTTACACAACCACTATTATTACACACCTATTATCTTCTTCCCTTCTCACAGCAATTCTGTGAGCTAGGAAGGGCTGATTTTATTATTTGGATTTCACAGCAAGGGAAGTAAGTCTCTGGGCTGTTAATCGAAGGTGAGATGGATGGATGAAGTCTACTGGCTGAAGGAAAAAATAACCTTTTCTGGCAGTCACTATCCTTAACTAACTGTGAGACTGTGGGCAAGTCAACTAACGTTTTTAGGCCACAATTTGCTCATCAGTGAAAGTAGAGGGTCCAGATCCTTCATCCTTCAGTTAAAGGACCTTCAGCTCTGACATGTGATTAATCTACAGGCTAGTATATGGCTTGGTCAGGAATAGAATCCACCTTCCATTCCAAAGCTTTCTACGACTTCGTGCTGCTTGTTAATACTAAGGTGTAGGGAAAACTTTGTGGTGTCCTGGGCATAGAGTTTGGTTATATAAAAAATGTAACTTTTAATCCAATCTATTTTTGATTATAATTAGACCAAGCTGATTGAAAAGTAGGTGAATAGTCCTTGCTGGTTAGAAGCTATGAACCTACCTGTAAGTTCAAGAACCTATGGGTAGAGGAACACTGGAGAAAACTCTAGACGAACATAAACTGTGGGACACAGAAAAGTGACAGCACCATGTGACTACATTACACACCTCTTTGCCAGAAGGATGCTTTTCTACTGCAGACCACAAAATTATCAGTGCAGCAACATATCTTAGTGTTAGGGATTTTAGTCTTGAAGCATCTGTAGAAACTTTCATTCCTCGGAAAGCAAAACACTGACAATTTCTTGACCAGCCTTGCTGATAATTTCATTTCCCAGAAGGTAGAATAAGCAGTAAGGGGAACTCCTACTCTGGACCCAATTCTGACAGAAAACAGTAGGTAAAATGGAAACAATTGGAACCTTGGAGAAAATCAACCATGCGCTTTTAGAGTTTGATTTCTGCTGTGTCCTGCCTATGCAAACACGAATGATTCTAATGAGCAAGAAAATGCGGAGAAAACTCAAGAAACCAGTGTGCTGCACAGGGACCTATCGGCAGGCTCTAAATTTAAAACAGCATGTGCAGAAGATAGTAAAAGGGACATAATCAGGCATAAATACATGAAGGTAGTATAGACCTATAAAACTAATATCAGCAAGACTAGAGCACAGATGAGCTGGGACTTGTGAAAGATGCTGAAGAGAACCAAAAATGATTTCCTTAGCATGAAATGAGGAAGAAGATCAATACCAGAATAGGCCCATTTTTAAAGTTAAAGACATAAAATTCATTCGTGAAAAAGAGAAAGCAAAGCATCTTTACTCCTTTATATTTCTTCCCTGTTGGTTCATTCATATCTCTGTTCACATGTCGCCTCTTCAGAAAGGACGCTGACCACCCTTTCTAAAATAATTCTGTAACTGTTAAACTTTTCATTCTTCCAGTCACTGGCTGCCATTATTTACGTACTTACATGTTTTCTTTCCCCTGTATTGGAAGGTAAACTCTATGTGTGCAGGGTCTTTGATTTGTTCCATACTGTATCTCTAGGCTTGTATATAGCAGGTAGTACTCAGTAAATATTTGTTGAGTGAATGAGGTCAAGACCATTAGACATTGGCCAAAAATTGAAAGACAAAATAGGTAAAGGGCTTATAATACAGGTAACATTTATTGAGGACTTAGGAGGTGTCATATGTTAAGTATTTATGTGTATTTACTCATTTAATCATCATAGCAACCCTATAAAGCATGCATTATTATTGGATTGAATAATTTGTTCCAGATCATACAACTAGAGAAGGATAGAGCTAGGATTTGAGCCAATATGGTTGAGGTCGTGGTCTGAGCACTTCACCTATATGCCATACTGGGAGAAGCTGACTGGTCTAGCTGCTAATATGTCTTTTGAACTCTATAAATTAGTACCGGAAACCTTCTAAATGAGATTATGGAGTGTTTAGCTGATTACCTTTGAGAAATGGAGTGGAGGGGATAAGAGAAGAATACCTTAGGTTCAAAAAATGACAGAATCTGGGAACTTCAGATCCAGGAGACTGATGTTGCTTGGTGGAAGTGCGGGGAATACCCTAGATTATCTTTATAAAAGACTATTTTGTGAGCATTTTGAAAAAGTAATTATTAGGAGAAAATATAAAATCAATAAGGATAAGCTATTCAGCTCAATCTTATGTATTCTTCTCTGTAAAGTTAATAAACCAGAATATCAGGGCAAGAGATATAAATATCTGAATTCTAGCAAGTCACTTAATAAGATCTTTTTTTATATACTTATGGACCTTGTGGGTGGAGAAATATGGGTTTAGGGATGGTACTATTATGTGTTTTCATAACTGCCTGAATGATTGTACCAATGGTAATTCTGATCAAGCTGTGTCAGACTGGAGGAAGATTTTTCAAGTGGTACACCACAGGCCTTCGTCCCTGACCTTGTCTGATGTGAACATATTTATCAGTGACTGAGATAAAAGTGTAAGAAGGCATGCCTATCAAAAATCAGTTACACTAGGTAGGGAAGGTGAGTAAATATATTGTATTACAAGATCAGGATCTAAAAATTCTTAATTACTAAAAGATAGACAAATCTAACAATGTATAATTTGATTGGAATAATTGTGAGGTCCTGCCTTGGGACCAAAACACCAACTGCCTAAATTTGATCTAAAGGATATGTGACTTAGCAACAGTACTCATGGGGAAAAAAAAGAGCTTTACATGGCAGTGAAACCACAGTATAATATGGTTATGGGGAGAACAAGGAGGAGGAAGGGGAGGAGGAGGAGATGAAGAAGAAGGAGGAGAAAGTAAAGGAAGAAAGAGAAGAGGAAGAGAAGGAGGAAATAATTTAGGCTTAATTAATAAATTTAGGATGTGTGTAGAATAATGGAGGGTATAATCTGACTCTATTTCAAGTTGTTCTGATTACCTTGTTCACTTCTGAGAGCAACATTTTAAGGAAGATATTAATGGAAAAATTACAAAACTTTAGGTATTGAGCAGCCTGCATTGGGAAGGAGATTTAAAACCATCTCATATTAGAAAAGGCCAAAAGAATTGTAGAACTTTCACCCTGAAAGTTGTTATATTTGATAACTACACCATAAGAGTATAAACATAATAATTTTAATCATTATTCAGTATTTACTGTTTGCTAAACATTGTGCTAACCATTTTACATTAATTAGTGCTAGCCACAAGAAGAAGAAGTGGGTTCTAGTTACAGATTAGGAAACTGAAGCTGGGGCCGGCCCGGTGGCATAGTGGTTAAAGTTTGTACACTCCACTTCGGTGGCCTCAGGTTTGCAGGTTCAGATCTCGGTCACAGACCTACACACCACTCGTCAAGCCATGCTGTGGCGGCATCCCACATACAAAATAGAGGAAGATTGGCAGAGATGTTAGCTCAGTGACAATCTTCCTCAAGCAAAAAAGAGGAAGGTTGGCAACAGATCTTAGCTCAGGGCCAATCTTCCTCACCAAAGAAAATATATATATATAAAAAAAAAAAAAAATATATATATATATATATATATATATATATATATAAAAGGAAAATTGAAGCCAAGAGAGAGTAGGTAATATGTCCAAGGCAATAAAAGCTAGCAAGTGATAATGCTTGACTTTGAACTCAGGTCTGTCTTTCAGTGCCTGCCCATTTATCCTCTACAGCAAATTTCCTCCTCTAAAAGGCAACTAAATTATATTATATTTGTGTATGTGTGTCTTTATATATGTGACGATGAAATTATGTAAAATAATAGTGAATCAAAACTATTTATAGTAAAAAGACTAGAAATAGATATATCAAAATTTTGAGTGTGGTTGCCTTGGGTACTGGGAATATGGCTATTTCCTTCTTTACCTACTTCTTTTAATTTTCCAAATCTTTATTACTAAGCCTATCCTAATTTCATAAAAGTCTCACCCATATTTCTTGAATTAAAAAATTATTATGTGGAAGAGGGATTAGCTTTATTTCGAATGGCCCAAAGAGGCCGAATTAAGATGCTGCGAAGTATAATGAGGTATATTCCAGTTAAAAGACAGAACCACTTATAGTCAGAGTTTTTCAAAGATATACTATCTTGATAGAAGAAATAGGGAGCTTCCTTTTCCTGGAGATGCTAACCCAAGTCTGGAAATACTAAAGTTTTATTGTTCTGTGTAGTCAAGATTATAATCTGAAGGACCCACGATGTTAGAAATATGATCCAGGAAAAAATAAGCCAAGGACTGAGTAGTTGGTTAATATATCACTTCATACTGAGGCCTTCCAGTCTGCTTAAGAGGCCTTATTTTATAAGTACTTTTGATAAA
Source organism: Equus asinus (assembly GCF_041296235.1). Classification (NCBI taxonomy): domain Eukaryota; kingdom Metazoa; phylum Chordata; class Mammalia; order Perissodactyla; family Equidae; genus Equus; species Equus asinus. The sequence goes on along the minus strand of NC_091805.1, from coordinate 18,060,114 downwards.
ATATTTGTGTAATGAATGCATGAATGTATACATTTAGAACAGGAAAAGTAGACCATGAATAATATTTAGTTTTTGTACCAGCCTTTTTACAAAGTATGCATGAATATCAAAGAGTGTACTGGAAAAGGTCATGCTCATTTGTTTACTCAAGTTCCCGGGTACTCCTGACTGTTGACATCTGAGCACAGAATAAGAGGTCCCTCCAGGAAGTGTCATTTGGGCATGACCTCTGCTCACACACTCCACCTTTCTGCCTCCATTCCAGCCTCCTGTAAGCATCCCACTTTTTTTGTTTTTAACTAGGACTTCTATTAACTAAACTGAAAGCTCCACAAAATCAGGAATCGTGTCTGTTTTCATCTTTGTATATTATAAAATGCTTGATGTAATAGACACAAAACAAACATTTATTGAGTTAATCCGTTTGGCAGATATATTCAGCAAGTTTTTCTTTTGTTTTCTAAGTATGGTCTAAAAGAGTGTCTTTGATTCCACATATAGACTACAGCAGAGAGTTTCTCTCTAAGGATTGCCATTATTTGTTACCTTTTTCTATAATCATGTTTCCTATCTTTGAGTAGATACAAAGACCCACTGCTTCCGCCTTGAAGCGATTTTTTACTTGAAGTAAGAAAAGTGGCATGATTTTTCTTTTCAGGGTATAAAGTTGTCAATTTTTGCAAAATGATAATTGCATAAATTGAGTTTGTAATATGGAGGACCATGGTAGAATTTGAGATGTTACTTCTTCCTTTTCCAAGGTGAACTCTAAACCCACTTTCGCTTGTGGTCCCATTCATTTGTATGAATATGAATAAGGCCAAGCCACAAGATAACTATAGAAGAGAAGTAAATGTTTCTGCCAGTTCTTTCACATAGTTGGAGGCAGTAGTTAAGGGGACAACCTAGTGCTGAAATCTACTTGTCAGCTTTACACTGGATAAACCGGATAGGCTTCATTTATTTTTACTGTTATACATACTGGAATATCTTTAGGACATTTCTGCAGCTTCCTAGGAAACAGACATACCATAACCTACAATAGATATAGATCTTCAAGAAGAAAATTCTTGAAAGACATCGTTAATGTTAAAGAATCACCATTTTACTTCAAAAAGGTGTAATTAGATTTTTTATTCAAAAACATTGTGATAATGGAAGACACAGTAAGAAATGTAGGACAAAAGATGGAGATAAGAAGTCTCAGGGAAGCTGTCACACAACCATTAATAAAAAGATGGGCCAATAGAAGTAACAGATGTCCATTATTCGTAAGATCAATTTAGGCACATATTAAAAATACCAATTTCTAGCCCACATGCCTATAGAGTTTGCTTCAATAGATATGGTCTGGGGACTGATAATCTGTAATTAAAAAATGCCACCTGATGCACAGCCAAGTTTAGGAACCGTGGACTATATACTGGGGATAAGAAGAGAGTATAAAGCAAACTTTGTTCTCAACAAATTCACAGTCCAGTGGGTTTGCTAGCATGACTATGAATGCTTGAATTAGAATGATGAGAAGCTGATGGTTATTGAAATACTTCAAGTAATAAAAATAAAGCCAAAACTAAAGTATTAATAGTGGGAAGAAAGAGTAGAGCAGACATTTGAACGACTAAAGGGTAGATTGGACACACAGGGTTGTTTCTTCTGAGAACTCTCTCCCTAGCTTGTAAATGACTGTCTTCTCCCTATGTCTTCACATGGTCTTCCTCTCTGAGTGTCTGTGTCAATCTCTCCTAAGGACACTGGTCGCACTAGATTAGGGCTCACCCAACGACCTCATTTAACCTTGATAACCTCTTAAAGACTATCTGCAAATACACTCATATTCTAAGGTACTGGGCTTTGGGCTTCAACACACAAATTTCGGGGTCACGTGTTTCAGCCCATAACACCTCACTAGAAAATAAATTAAAATGGACCAGCCAGTCCTTAACATAGCATAAAGTGATCAATAATTGTTACCTTCTCCCCTTAAATTTCAGTCCCGTCCTTTCCACTTAGGCCATGTAAAATCTCAAGGAGAAAGTAACTGGAAAATATTACATCCAGGAAGGGTTTCTTGATGGAATCCCTCTAACTATCAGAAGTTTAATTGTCAAAATACTAGTGGTCCTCAACCTTGTCATAAGGAATAATCTTAGGTAATCTTTCTTACTTTGACCTGCCTCAGGAATAAATCCGAGGAAAGAGGTACATTCTGGTGAAGGCAGTGCTTCAAATGAACTCACCCAGGAATTCTTCCTAATTCCCTTCCATTGTGGTGGAAAAGGTATTAAAGGTATTATTCCTCTGTTGCCTTCTAGGACTATCAGCATGCAGAGAAACCATCTCAGAATTTAATTTTCTTTTTATAACTGTAGTTATCAGGACCGTTTTGGTTGCAAGTTACAGAAACAACTCAAGTAAGATTTAGCAAAGGCAATTTATTGGTTCATGGATCCCTAGAAAGTTTAATAACTGGAATTAAGGCTCAGAATCAGCATTCCTTCGGTTCCATCAACCAATATATTCTCCCTTTGCCAAAGAGTCTGTTCCATAATTCCAGGTTCAAAATTATGAGGACAGACTATGATTGGCTCAGCTTTGGCCAAGTACCCAACATAAGACCAATCAAGGGTTCAAGGTCAAGTAACAACACAATTCCTTTCTAAAACTTTTCAAAACATAAATTTTAAAGATATTTGAAAGTCCTTGAGAGTTTGAGTGGAAATATCATGCTGCACAAATAAAGGATATTCTAATAATTTATAATATACTTATTATTTTGAGTTTTTAGCTAAATGGAATCTGTCTACAAAAATATTAAAGTTTGAAAAAAATTGTATATTTTGGCCATCAATCTATGTTTTAGTATTTTTAGTCTAATACTATATTTACAATCTTACTTGTTTGTTTAAATTAAACAGAAAAGTACCTATTCTTATTTCTACTTTTTGTGTTCACTGAGGTTCTTATAGCTTGGTAGATAAATGTCATAATCAAATTCCATTTCAGTGTAATTAGGTTTACTTGACTATACTATTAATTTCCAACGTTATGGAAGAAAAGGGCTTACATGTTATTTCTGAGGAAATTAAATACTAAAAAGAGAATATTTTTGAATATAATTTTATGTGCAACAAGGAGTGAGAATAAAAAAGAAGGGGACAAAAAAAGAATTAAAATGATAATTCCAATATTTGAAGTCTGTGAATCTGATTCTGCTTTTTATCTTTCTTCACCTGATTCTTGTTCATTTTTCCCTTTTTTTACAATGTGTTTGTGATTTCTGATTGTAGGCTTATATTCATGGAATTTTATCTGTTAAAATTCTTGGAGGATGGAATAAAGACGGGCTCTCCAGAGTGCATTTTCTTTTGATTCTGCCAGACACAAAAGGTACAACTAGGGACCAGTTTAAACCAAGGTTTTTTTTTTTTTTTTTTTTTTTTTTTTGCTGAGGAAAAGTCATCCTAACATCTGTGCCTGTCTTTCTCTATTTTGTATGTGGGTCGCTGCCACACCATGGCTGATGAGTGGTGTAGGTCCGAGTCTGGGAACAAAATCCACAAACCTGGGCCACTGAAGTGGAGCTTGCTGAATTTAACCACTGTGCCATGGGACTGGCCCCTAAACTAAATTCTTAAGTTGGAGTCTTTAGACCACTGAGGTTGTGTGAATTATTGCTGAAAACACAGTAAGGTTGGTTTATGATTATAAATTTTCAAGGGAGAATGTTTTTTCTCTTTAGTTATGCATTTAAGACTTGCAATTTTCCTTGCAGTCCTTCATGGGATGGATTTATTTGTAGATCAGGTTAATGATGGGGATATTTCCATTTTCATCCTAACACTAAGCCCTGGGCTTTGTCACTTTTCCCCTGTGCCAGCAAGGACATGAAAATTGAAATTCGTGTTCACCCCATTCAGTAAATGTCCTTAAGGTAAGAGATATTTCAGTTCTCAGCAAACCTTTGTGAGAAAAATCATAATGTTCTCTAAATTAATGTAGGAAAAAATATTGATAAGATTCAACGTCCATCAAAGATAAAAAATCAAAGCAAACTAAAAATAAAAGGAAAATTTCTCAACTTGATAAAGGATATCTGTGAAAAACCTACAACTTAATGATGAAATGTTCAAAGCATTTTCTTTTAAAAATCGGGAGAAAATAAGATTGTCTGTTATCATAATTTGCATATAATACTGGAATAGAGGTCTAGTTGGTGGAGTACACAAGAAACAAATGAAAGTAAGGACCTGGAAAGGAAGAAACAAAACTGACATCATTCACAGAAGATATGATTGTTTACACAGGAAATCCAAGAGAGAATACAGATAAATTATGAGAACTAATAAGAAAGTTTAGAAAGCTTGCTGAATAAAATAAAAATACAAAAATTATTTGTATTTCCACATACCAGAAGCAAACATTAGAAACTCTTACTTTACAAAAGAAATCATTAAAAAGATATAATTTAAAAATATTTTATAAAAAAGTATTTAGAGATAAATCTAACAAATTTATGGGAGAAATAAAACATTATAGAAAATCTAAACAAATGGAAAAATAAACCATATTCTTGGATTGGAACACTGAAAGTTATAATACAAGTATCAGTTCCCTTCAGATTGACTTGTAGACTCCAACAAATTTCAATCAAGTTTTGCGTGTGTGTAGGAGGGGGCAGTGACAAGCTTTTTCCAAGGCTTATGTGGAAGAGAAAAGGGCCCCGGGAGACAAAATACTGTTGAAGAAGAAAAAATAGAGGAACTTTTAAAGTTACTATAAAACTATAATAATTTTAGCAGTGTAAGATTGGTGAAGGGATAGACAAATTGACCAAGAGAATAAAACAGAGAGCCAAAAATTAGATCATAAATATATGGAAACTTGATTCGTGAAAAGGGTAGCTTTAAAGATCAGTGGGGAAAGTGTCAACTATTCCATACATGGTGCTAAGACTACAGTTTCTAGTTTTTAAAATTTATTTTTACCTTACACTGTATACAGAAATTTCAAGTGGATTAAAGACTTAATATAAAAACCAGAATGTTAAAACACTTAGAAGATAAAGGGTAAGATTTCTTAAGCAGGAAATTTAAGATATAAGCAAAACTGGAAAGTTTGCTAAGCTTAACTGCATTAAGATTAAGGGCTGTGTTCTTAAAAGGGCACATAAAACAAGTGAAAAGATAACCCACCAACTAGAAAAAGACATTTATGACACAGATAAAGAACAATGGATTAGTATATATATTGCCTACAATTCAATTTTTAAAAATTGGTTAAAAAGAATTGGTACCTCATAGAATAGAAAACACTAGTTGTCAGTAAAATGAGAAAAGACGCACAATCTCATTAGTAATCAAGGAATTGAAAATTGAAACTATGAGTTTTTATTTCACATTCACAAAATTGATAAATTTTAAAGTATCTGACAATATTAAGTGCTAATAAGAATGCAGAACTATTGGGACATTTATCTTTACACTCCTCGTAGAAGTGTAAAATTAATACTTTATACAACAGTTAGGAATTATCTAATGACTTTGAAATTTTCCATACCCTGTGACTCAGCAATTTCATTTTCAAACATATATGATAAAGCAGAGTTTCTGAACTTTGCACTATTTGCATTGTAGGTCTGGTAATTCTCTGTTGTGGGGGCTGTCCTGTGCTTCATAGGATGTTTAGAGCATCTCTGGCCTCTACCTACTAGAAACAAGTAGCATCCCCCAAGTTATGACAACCAAAAATATTTCCACACACTGACAAATATTCCCTGGGGCTAAAAATCAGTCCAGGTTAAAAACTCTTGCCCGAGAGAAATTTTTTTACGTGTCTACTTATACATGTTCAAGAATGTTTATAGCAGCACTATGTGTAATAGTGAAAAACAGAAACAAGAAACTGGAAGCAACCCAAATATCCGTCAACCTTAATGACAAGTAAATTAATGTCATACAACAGAATACTATACAACAGTGTAATCTAATGAATTATAGTTATGTGCTGCAAATGATTGAAACTCAAGAACTTCATGTTTAATGGAAAAATCACAAATGCATGCATTTTTATTTACATATTATTGGAAACATGTAAACGTAAAATAATATATTTAGTGATGCAAATACATGAGGTAAAATTACCTCATGGAAAAGCAAGGGATGCAGAAAATTCAGGATAATGTTTAGCTCTGGTTGAAGAAAGGGATAAGGAATTGTAGAAGGGTACACAGAGAGCTTGAAAGATCACAGCTGACTCAGGGATTCATGAATTGTTATTTCTTATTGTGTATTAGAACTTTTATTTTTTAGCTACTAAATATTAAAAAGCATTTTTAAAAAGAAGTACTATTTTAACCTTGTAAGCTGTGTAAAACAACTCAATAACACAATAAATGTCTTTTTATTTATTTAATAATTTTGATTTGAATATTTGAACTGATATAAAGTGGTAATAAATCATTTCAGAAGCCAACTTAGGATATTGCTTAGAAAGTTTGGAGGGTAAAACTAAAATGGATTAACCACTCATCAAGAAAGATTGTCTTCAAAACCAATGGCTAACTGGTAACATATTCAATTAACTGCTTTCAAAGCTGAACTTTTTTTAAATTTTTACTTTTAATTAATTAATTAATGTATTTATTTTCTTGTGTGTGAGTGAGGAAGATTGGCTCTGGGCTAACGTCTATTGCCAATCTTCCTCTTTTTGCTTGAGGAAGATTGTCGCTGAGAGCTTTTTTTTTTTAAAAAACAGGATAGTCTAGTGTCAGTAATCAGTGCAGAGTGAAGTCCCTTTTGTAAAAAGCCCATCAATTGTTTTTTGCTAATTAGGATGAATATTATTCTTGTGAAATGAACCAAAAAGTTGTATGAAACCGGAAGTCCCATAAGAGCTCTATAATCTACAGGAATAATTGCATGCAATTTTAATTGAAGGAAAAGGAGAGGACTGTTTTTATCTTTGCTTTTTTCAAAATCTTAAATGTAATCAAGCTGTTGGCCAATTAACAATGCTTTAATATTACTATCATTTGACCTAAAATTTGACATTTGATGCATTGGAAACTGTTGTGGAATTTTAAAAGATAAATAGCAAAGTGACTATTGACTATAATTAATTCCAATATAGAACTTTTGTCATTAATGAAATAAAGTAACAAGTTTTTATTAGTGTTCTCAGAAATAAAGTGCATTTAATTGCTGTTGATTGAAGATTCGAACGCTGTGACTATTCACAGGAATATGCAGCCACTCTTTGTTCATTAAGTACAGCAGGAATTGGGAATATGAGGGAAAATTATTTTGTTCAAGTGCAGATTAATTACATTGAGAAATTTGCTTTATTTATCTCTAATCTCTAATCCAAGTTTTAGAAAAACCTAGTAATGCTGAAGATTTATTCTGTTTTAAAGTTCAGTTTTAATAGATACACGTGAACAAAATATATATTTACTTTTCAATTCAGTTCACACCATAATTCAGAACTGTGGCTGCTTACTTAAATTTGCACTCTTACAAATTAGAAAGAAATAGTTGGAATGAGCAGATGTTTTATTTATCTAATAATTTGTTACACTGACCCTGATGTTAGTTAGGGACAAGAGGTTACTTTTGTTTATTTTCTTTCTAAAATATCATTATATGTTAGTTGTACTAAAAATGTTACAGAGTGACTTTGAAAGAAGAAACTTATGAATTAAAAATTTTGATTCCCCAATATATCAGATTAGCATCTTCACAGAATAAACTTATTAGAAATATACATTTCCATACACAAATAGAATTTGTCTCCCTAGTCTTTATGAAAGGCTAATGCTAGGTTTTCTCTGACACACCATTTAGAGTATTATCTCCTTTAAAGCGAAGTGAGAAAATTTAGGTTATATTTTAAAGTACATTTTAAAAATAGTAAAATGGAAAGATTATCAATATACACAATATATAATCTCTCATTTACTTGATATAATTTGGGTGAGACTTTCGATATAAATGAATTTTGCAAATGAATGAAATTTACCCTCTTAAGTATTAAAACCTTTTTCATTCTAACAGTTCCAAATCTCACAATATTATCTTGTGTTCTGTAGAGTCAGTTAAGGATATATCATTTTATTGCAAAATTCTAGGGCTTGAAAGGAATTTAGATTTTATCAAAAATCTTCCAGTATAACCCCCTATTTAACAGATCAGGAATTTTAAACCCAAGCATTTGATGTATCTTACTTCACATCATACAGCTTGTCTTTGCTACCTCAATTCTTACTGCTGGTGAACAGGTGGGAACAGCATAACTTTTCAACGCATTCCCCGCTCTCCCTCTCAGCTTTTATAGCATCCCTCCTGGTTTGTGAGCCAGACAATCGGAGAACCAATTTTGTTACAATTTTATGTAAACTGGGAGAAAGAGGTATAGAAATGAGGATTTGGAAAGCATTAATGTGAACAGTATTAGATGCTTGCAAGAGCACCTTTTTTTCCCCTAGACTTCTTCCAAAATTGTTGACCTATTTTCAGATACAGTATTTTAGTTTTAAAATGTTTATTTTTTCACACATATGTGTGCATTCTAGGAGTCCTTTTGTATTTCAGTAAAATTAATAAAAGTAATAGCTTTATCCTTACTCTAAATCCTTCATTGTTTTATTTTTTTTACCCAATTAATCTTCTGGGATTAGGGAGAAGGATTTTTTTTTAATCATATAAGATCATTTTGATTTTGCAATTGGCACAACCAAGTATTTCTTCAACTTTATATATACATATTTCAATAATAATCAATATACTGTTTTGAACAGCCTATTATTCAATTCATGCTTTTCTGATTATAATAATAATACATATTGATTATAGGAAATGCAGAAAAAGAAGAAGGAATGAAGGCTATTAAACTACTCGTGTTTCCACTGCTTTGTGCAACTTTTATGAGGCCCTTTTCTAAGCCTACAATAGGATCCGCATTCTCACTCCCCTCAATCCACAAGCACACGTTTACACAGCATATAGTGTATGTATTTTGTGCCCTGTTGTTTCACTTAACATAGCACTTTTTGATGACTGGTTTATTTCAATGTGACTTTTTTCTACAGTGAGAAATTCCTTCTTCTTATAGGGAATACCCAAGAACCACTGGAGAAAAAAAAAACTTCATAGGGGACAGTAATAACTTGCTGAGCAATATCATTCTACATTGACCTCTTCTATTCAGTAAGATTAATTTTTATTGTTATTTGAATTGTAGAGAGATTATGATTAAGACTAAAATTAAATATTACCTTTTAAGTCATAAAAACATAAAGACAGTAAAACTATATATTTAAACAGAAGTGTACAGTAGCTAGCTTGCCTAGGAGAAGTTATGATATATGCTCTTAGAAAACAAACATTTTTAAGTTCACAGATGCTGAAAAGCCCTGGTCAAACATAAATTACAATGTTTTTATGTAACAGTAAAAATTCCAAAGGACTCTTACTCACCCGCTCTCAGTATGTATCACAGATATGTTTTTTCTTTCTGCTCATAGAATATAAAACACGTTTATTTCTATATCGGTGTATTTTTTTAAAATAAATTACCCCGGAAAACAAAATGTTGAATACATTATGCTCAATACAATCCAACAGAGAAAGCAAAAACCTTTTATTCCCTCTGAAGAGCCTGGAGCGTATTTGGTGAGTATTTTGGAATTCTTATAGAATTTGAATGCAGCATCCATTTATTTCAAGGGTATAAGCTGCCTTATAATTATCAGATCACTCAATGTATTTAGCAAATGTTATTCCATTTTTATTATAACAATTCACTTTTCTTGTTTGTGTTCAGTACTATCAAATATAGAAAGAGCTCTTTACTTACCATTCTGGGAAAGATGAAATTTATCATTGTGCCATAAATACCCTGGAAAGCAAAGAAAAGAAATATTATTATTTATTATACCTCCATCCACAGGGATCCTAACTGCCAAATGTAATGCATCAGCAGCAAAACAAAAATGAGGTAAATCTATTGCAGAAAACACAAATCAGTGTTCTAAGAATTCTTGAACGTGTATTACATGCCTTTGGACAGACTTACCCGAGCATTAAGCAAGTGTTGTGATAAGTACTTTCAAAGTCAGGAATAAAACACTTTATTTTCCCCAAATAAATATTATAGGATTAAGAGAATATTGTCAATAGATTTTTTTTTCCTCCTCCCGTTTAGCTGAGTTGAAGTTTTCTTCTATACAGGTGAGACAGCTATACCTGAATGTCTTTAAGGGAAGGAAAATTGAGGGGTATTCTACTTTTTTGAAGTCAATATTAGTGACCATTACATCTATTTTTATGTAAATAAACTCCCTGTTTGGAATCTTGAACTGAAAATCTGATATAGAAGTTGAGAAACAAAATTAGGAATCCAACCTCCTACTTTTTTTTACATGAAATAAAAGATATTAAAGAGCTATTCATTTTCTTATTGTTTTCTGTTGATTAAAAACAAGATTTTAATTGCATCACATGATAAGAGTTAGAACAAAATTGTATTTTGAAAAGGTGTTTGTTCTTGAATGTAGTGTTGTTTAAAATTTTTCAATTAAGATTTACTTTCACATTTAATAATTTAATACAAAATAACCTTTCTTAGTGTCAATACTTCTAATATAAAGGAACATGTCAGGATGTAAGAAAATATGCTTTTCTCATATCCCAATAATTAATGTTATTAAGTCTTGGTCATTTTCTGTTCCTTTATTTTTTTTTCAAGTATCATAATCTTAATTCAGAGAAAAACACAGAGTTCATCTCCCTCTGCTAAAACGAGTTGATGGCTAAGAAAATTTTAATATATAACATACGCAGAAAAGGGATTTGCTTGAATTTTTGGATAATTGCATTTCAGACCCTTCAACTTTATTTTTGAATGAAGTAATTTTGAATAAAAACTATAATGTGTTAATGTAACTTGGAATCATTATTTCCAAGAAAGATAATGTTTCTGTAGATGAAAACTAGCTAAAATTTCTAACGACAAATATTGATGTTCACAAAATGTACTGACTTTTTACTGGAGAATAAAGTTAATATTTGAAGGGTATACTACTTAGATTTTCACATAGAGAATATCTTATTTTTTAAACATTTTTACTCCTGAAGAACATTTGAGTAGTAAATATGGAAGTCTAAAATTCTGCAATGATTCAGGAATTCTCCCCATGAATGTAGTTTCTTTTAAGGAAACTTTTTTATATTTAATCATAAATATTAATAATTTATCTAAATTTTTTATTTATTGATTTTTTTTTTTTGAGGAAGATTAGCCCTGAGCTAACATCTGTCACCAATCCTGCTCTTTTTGCTGAGGAAGACTGGCCCTGAGCTAACGTCCATGCCCATCTTCTTCTATTTTATGTGGGACGCCTGCCATAGCCTGGTTTGACAAGGAGTGCATGTCTACACCCAGGATCCTAACTGGCAAACCCCAGGCCGCTGAAGTGGAACATGTGAACTTAACCACTGCACCACCAGGCCAGCCCCTATTTCTTGATTTTTAAATGAAAGATTTTAATGGAAAAAAGCTTTAAACTTAAAAGTACTTTATTGTATGTGGTGCTTATTCTTAAAGAATTATTAATACAACTTTTGATACTATAACTCGTATTTATAGTTTCTAAACTGCTAAAAAAAAAAAAGTATTTTTAAGCACCAGCTCCTGAAGAGGGCAGCACGTTCTAGATATTATTGAATTCCAAGCTCATATATGACAGCTTTGGCTTTAGTATACTTTTTTAAAGAACTACAGGAAAAAAAATTAGATATTTTTATAGACATGTGCTCCCATGATACAATAAACCAGCAGAAATTCTAGGCAGCTACAGACCAAGGTCAAAACTGTATTTGATTATTAAAAGAGAACATTCAAATTAGACACCTAAAGCAATGTATTTAGAAAGGGAACAACAAAATACTAGTAAGGAGACTTTCCATGAGGAATGTGTTTTATCTTAATACTGTGGATAACTTTTCCTATTGGCAGTGCATTGACTGTCAAAACTACTAAAGGGTTAGATTTAATTATCTCACTTCTTGTACATTTCATCTCAATTGCTATGGCAACATTCAGTTGCCTCAGCAGCAATGCACACTTTAATCAGATATTTCCTCCTCATTTCTCTATGAGCCAAAACTGTGTAGTCAAATTTACAACCAAGTCCTGATGAATCTGATAATGCTTCCTACAATTTAATAGGCAACTTGCCTCCGCCTACACATATAAATATTTTCAGAGAGGCTTGTAACTATTGGACAAGTATAAGACTTGATAAGAATATACATGTGGACTTTCCTACTTTATTGATTTTTTTTTTTTTGCTATTTCTGTCACTATTCCTTTATTAGAAGTTTTTCACCAATTTGAAACTCACTCTAGCAAGTTACTATCATAGGTCACATGACCTCAATAGGAGAGCCAATGAGTAAAGGAAACAAACTCCAACATTTAAATGTCAACCCTTCTCAACAAGCCTATTGAATTATTTATTTTTTATCTGAATATACTTTGAATTGGCACAGCAAAGAGCCTTTCTCTATATCTTGAAAGCAGGTAAGAGAAGGAGGGAAAATAATTGAAAACAAAGCAAAAGCTGATATAGGAGGAAAACTGCAGAGTATTAGACTTAAATGGAGGGCCAAGCATGAAGAAAATTTGGTCAAGCTTCAGGAATACAGCAATTTTAATGAGAAGTAAAAGCATGATGCATTAAATTGTTGATGTCACTTGGGCGAATATCAACAGTCTACATTGTTGGATAAATCACCACTTGAGCATTTTGCAAAAGACTCCAGAAACTTTTGTGGCCATATAAGGAATATTCAAACTGTCTCCAAGTCTGATTTAAAGTGTTAGCTTATTATATTTTCATAAATGTTTGGAATTTTGCAAATAGTAACTATATTTTAATTTGATACTGTGTAATAAATTTTTTTAAAAATTGTAATTAAGAAGCAAAGTGATCTAAGGTCTTCCTAACAATTTTAGTGGCTGCTAAAATTTGTGTTTAGACAGCAAACATTTTATCCTGAAGTTGTGATAGTTCTCTGGTGAGAAATTTTACACCAATAGCTGACAGTAATATTTCAGCATGATTTTTCAGTCTCCACTTCGTAGCGTCTAGTAAAATTTTCATTATTGGAGGTAACCAAAAGATGTTTTCTTTAACTGGGTCTAACAGTCTGACATGTTAATAGCAATTTCTAGATTGCATCTTATGTATTACAGTATTACATATTACTAAATATGGCATTCAATCAAAACTTAATCAAACATTAAAAAAGATTATTTAAAATACAGTCATATATTTTTAACTTTAATTGAGCTGATTACTAGCTGACTATGTTCAAAATGTGGTTATTAAAAAGCTAACTTCTCATTAATGATGACGTTTGGAAGCCATATATCCTTAGGAGTAGCTGAAGGAATAAGAGAAGTTTAATTAAAAACAGAAACCTATACAAGAGGGGAAAGATGGAACCCAACTTTGGATATTTGAAGGACTTGTTATGCAAAGGAGACTATGAGTGTCTTAGAAAACTAGGACAAAAGGTAGAAGTTCCAGAAAAGTGGATTCCAGCTTTATAGAAAGAAAAACTTAAAACAATTAGAATTGCTTAAACAATAGCACAAGCTATGAAGCAGCAAGTTCCTTGTCTAGACATATTCCATGAACTGTTTGCGTATGAACTCTTTTTTGCTGTTGCTTGAATTCTTAGACAACATTGTAGAAAATGTGGTGGAACCACTCCACAAATTTAGATCTGGGAGTTCAGATGAGTCATTTCTCAATGAATTTTTCAAGTACTCCCAGAGCTTTATGTTGGTATGGAAACCTTGCAATGATCTGCAAACGGCATATTCAGCAGCCAGTTTACAAATCCTACTCTGGAGAAACGGTCTAAATGAGAAAAACAAACAGTTCTTAGTGAAGAGTTATCCAAAGCCTCCAAGGAGACATGTAAATTGGTCCTAATTGGCATTCTTTCAAGAACCTCGTAGATGCCAGGGAGTGACTGGGGGTGAAGAATGGGTTCCCCTTTCAGTCTTGACTTGGCTCTTCTACCTAAAGCTGGGGTGGTGCCAAACAAGGCGTATGTCACTGACTATGTTAGACTTGTTCTCTGGATGAAAGGAAGATTTTGGCATGATCCTCAAACTCTATATTCACTTAAGAAATAATAATTGCTCAATTAAAGATCCAGAGCTTTTCTTCTGTACCTAGAGAAATTAAAAGTTGAAAAGAAAATTGCACATCGTGTGGGAATGCTCATCTTCAGCAAGATTGCTGAAGAAGATAAAGGAAAGTTGTAACCAATTTGAAGATTATAAAAATAAGGAAATTACTGATCTTGAGTCAAAGTAATGTGTACCTTTTGTGTAACACCAGGTCCTGTAAAGTTCTAGTTTATGTTAGCTGGAAATAGTCTTTTTACTTAGCTTGGTTTTGAAGTTTCCTTGTGTGATCCCGCTCTCAAATCACATTGAAGGAAGCAAGGGGCTCACAAAAGGTCTTGCATGGTATCTAACCTTAATGTTCTCTAGTGCTGTTGTTTGGAGCATAAGATCTTTTGAAGAGTGGCTGTCTTCCAGAAGCATCTGTTTCTATCTAAAGAGCTGATAAGTGGTTTTCAACAACAAGAAAAGCTAACTTTTATTTTTACTTTCAAAGAATATGGGATGTTACATACTTCAGTAAGTATTTTATCTCCCCTACCCCTCCAGGCCTCTTCAAATTAGACCTTTACATTAACTTATGTTGTTTAAAATTCCACCTGCAGAGGTTTTGCTGGCAAATGGTCTTGAGACTTGTTTTCAAAATGCTCACCCACAAAAGCTTTTACTAGCCACTTCCATTTGGTTGGCTGTGCTCCAACATAGTCTCTGGTGAACACAAACATTAGCTATAGAGAAACAGAAACTTCCATGGCACCCTGGAGGAACTTTTTGATCCAGAAGACACTACTAGTAAACCAAAGTGTCATTGCAAATTCATGAACGTTTCCTTATGTCATGAATAACAGTGGGAGGAAAGGGCTGCATTTGTGCAATGATTGTTCCATGTGTGTAAACCTAGTCCCCAACTTGAGATCAAACACTGTCTGCAATCAACAAGTATTTATTTAGTGCCTACCATGTCTAAACTTAAGGAGTCAGAAAAGGATAAATGTGAGCTATTTTAAAAGTCTGATATTTGTTAAATGAATGAAAAAGACATTACTGGCCTATAAAAAAACTTACAATCATCTATAGGATTATAAACTTAACATGAAACAAAGCACAGTATCTCTGTCTTGTCTCTGTTAATTAAAATGTTTAATCTATTTCATGCCACAAAAGGTTTCGATTTCAACAACATTACTTCCTTCATTTAAGTAGTTTTAACAAAACAGAAGCACAAATCGCATAGCTTTATCCAATATGGTGCTGCACCCCTGCATCTACCCACTTGCACTTGCCTGTGGAGATGAAGGTATCTCTACTGAACCATTATTGTCTGGTTGTGAGCTTAATGAGGGCAGGGAAAGTGCATTTTTGTTTGCATTTTGGCTAGTGCAACAGTGCCTGGTAAACAATGATAAGCATTCAGAAAATGAGTGTTCAACGAATAGTGAATGAATAATATAAATAAGAGGAATGAAATGGTATTGACCTAAATTCAAGAAATATTCAGAAAGGTTAGTGTGACTTGAAATTGTCTTAGTTTGAGGGAGGATGTGGGATTTTTCACTGGGCCTTCAAAAGTGCATGGGATTTAGATAGTAGGTGGGAAGGAAATAAAGTATTTCTAGTGGAGTTAAGAACACGAGCAAAGGGATTGCTTTGAATGAAAAGATATTAATGAAAGGATTTAATTCTTCTTGATGGAACCATGGGTTCTTATGGGTTAGTGATTTTGTTTAGTTTAGATTCATGGATATTGTAAAGGAATGTTTCCCAAACTTTAATTTGCATACCTGGGGATCTTGTTAAACTGTAGGCTCTTGTAGGTTTGGATTGAGGTGTGAGATGATCTGTTTCTAAAAAGTTCCCAGGTGTTGTTTGTGCTGATGCTAAACTCTGAATTGCAAGACTGTAGAGGATCCTTAAAGCTAGACAGGGTCATAAGGGCTTGAAAATGCAGGCATTTGAGAACTACTCTATGTTCTCTGGCAGTTGTGGCATGATGAAAACTGCATTTAGGAAAATTAGTGCATCAACCTCATGAAAATTATGCTAAAGAAGAGAGAATGTGGATATAGAAAAACCAGCTGAGAGGCTATCTTACGCTTTATCTGCATATTTCACAGGTTTGGTGCTCAATGACCTATTGATTGATTAGTTTGTATGGACATGGTCAATTCAAAAGCACTTTCTCGGTGGAATAATTGTGGGCCCACTGGCTTTTTGAAAACAGGTCAAGTTTAGGTAAAACACATGGGGAATCCATGAATGCTCTTCCCCTCTTCTCCATCTGGAAAAACTGTATTCATTCTTAAAAAGACTTCAAATGTCAACTCTTCTGTTCTTATACTATAAAATTGTAATTATGCCCTCACATGTATCTCTCAAACTCTGATCTTATTATATCATAATGATAATAATAATAATTAGCGATAGTAGTACAACTGGTGTTTTTGAGTGCTTATTAGTAGTGCCAGGCAAATTGCTAAGTTTCATAATTAAATCTTTATAACCATGCTGTGAGGAATACTGTTATTATCGTCCCCATTTTTACAGATAAAAAAAAGAGCGCTTGCATGTCCTAATGTGGTGTTGGGTCCATACCAATAAATATACTTATTCAGAAAATGCTCAACCAAAATGTGTTCCAAGAATCACAGATTTCTACTTTTGCTTGATAGCTTTGTCTTTGTTCCTCGAGCTCCAATAATTATAAGAGTGGCTGAGAATTAGTCAGTGTAGACTATGTCCCAGGTAGCACTTTAAGCAATCTTCTTGTGTTGTCTCATTTAATGCTCATAATAATCCTATGATTTGGGTGTTATTTTAGTCTCATTTTACATATGAAGAAAACGAGGCACAAAGAGATTAAATAATTTGTCTATGTTTCCTTAGCTGTAGAGCGGGCGAACTGTATTTTAAACCCTCTCCATTGGGTTGCTGACCTTAGCCTAAGTTGTCCTAAGTGATGTGGAATTCTGAGTGTTTTCTTAAATGAACGTCATAAATTTCTTCAAATCATAGTATTTGTGAAAAGTTAATTTTCTCACAAATTAAGAAAAAGTCTATGAAGTCCAAGAAGGCTGATTATTATTTCTTGGCTTCTATCAGGATGCCACAATGCCTCATTAGGAGGAACTTGCCACAGCAGACACTTAGACATGAGGCAAAACCTTTCCAATGAAAGGCCAGGAAATCTCAGATAACCTGAGGCCCCCATACTCCTCAACTCTCCAGCCACACTCCAAACTCCTCATACCACAACTTAATTCCACAAAAGAATGGAGTATTCCCCAAGACAGGAAAGACATATTGGAAAGATAGTTTGCTTTAAACTTTTTTTACCTTTAGAGAAAGATAGTCAACCTCTGTGATCCCTTGCTAGTAATAGGAGTAATAATGACAACCTTCCAGCTATCTTAAGTACCGGATATGATCAAAATTATTACTTGATTGACCAACTAAACTAGCAATCAAATACAAGTAGAATATATCTCTTTATTCCACTACAAAAGCTTTATTCTAATCTAAAATTTTAATATTTAAATTCTAAATTGACAAATTTGATATTGCAATGTCATAATTTCTGAAATTATACACTTTCATATTTTGTTTTAAAGAGAATTATCCAGTTTTCCCAAGTACACCACCATACTTTTGAGCAAATCCATCATTGATAGCACATTCAACCCCCACTCCATAAATTTCTTGCTGCTCTAATTTTGGCTGTGTCTGTTGCAACCCCAGACAACGAGGACATTGAATAGACGCAGCGATATCTATGCGCCATCCTAGGCTTCTCCTCATGCGTGGCCTGCATGGCCTGTTCTTGTTGGAATTCACTTCAAGTTTATGCAGGGAGGGAACATTGTAATATATTACTTGGCATGCTATTTGAAAATAATTGTATTACAGCAATGTAAGTAAATATATAAATGTTACCTGTCTACACATTATTTCTACTAAGTTTTCTGCCCATAGGGAAATACCATAGTTTTCTGTTTAGATAATATTCATTGATATTTTAATACCTATTATAGATATTTGGCTGCTTCCTATAAAGCATATAAAGGGTCTCTAATATAAAACAAAAGAGAAAACCATCATTACAACCATCCGTATCATACGTTTGAGAGGTCTTGATTGTATTCACTAGAACTCCCACAAAGTATGAGTGGTCTTTTTCATTATTATTCCACTTTATTTTTAAAAGAGGTGGGGGAAGACCCCTCTGCATTCTATACGTCAGATTCTATTATAAAACTTATCAAAATAAAAGACTTTTCTATAAGATAACCTGAAAGCTATTTCAGGATTGTGACAAAATTTTGTGGAAGGTGTTGAATTTGAAATTTCTTAATTATTTTCTCATTTTGAAACAATTTCAAATCACAAAAAATGTTGCAACTACAGTACAAATAACATTTTCCCGAAATTACTTGAGAGCCATTTTCCAACATGATGATCCATTAATCCTGAATACTTTACCATATTTTTCCTACAAACAACAACATTTTTTAAATAACGGAAATACAGCCAATCAGAAAATTGATACATTATTACCATGTCATCATCAGACCCCATTCAAATGTTGCTATTTGTTTTCATATTGTCCTTTATAGCAAAAGGATCCAGTGCAGAATCAAATATTGCATTTACTTATTGTGCCTCTGTAGTCTCTTTCAATCTGGAAGATGTCAGTTTTCCAATGATTTTCATGGATTTGACATTTTTTAAATTTACAAGTTAGCTGTTTTCTAAGATGCTCCTTATTTTAGATTTGTCTTCTGCTTTCTCGTTATTAAATTCAGGTTATCTATCTTTGGCAGGGAAATCATAAAAATGATGCTGTGTTCCTCTTATAGCATCCTATCAGTTGGCACATTACTTGTGTTGTTAATATTGATCTCATGATTAAGGTGATCACTGTAAAATTGTTCTTTTTTCCCTTTTATATATGTATATTGTGAGGAAGTGCATTAACTTTTAACCTATTTATCTATATCAGTATGTACTTGTGGATATCCATTTTATCCAGTGTGTTATAATCTGCTGTTTCTATTGTTCACTTTGATCTTCAAGTAGTCTCGGATATGGCCAGTGTGAGCCCCTTTAATCTGACTTCTTCTTTCTTTGACATGTCCTTGGCATTGTTTGAGTGCTTTCATGCTTTTGGCACAATAAGATATTCTAGGCTAATTTTGTGTTTTTCATGCCCCAGCTTTGGAATCAGCTGTTTCTCCAAGGAGTCCTACTTTCTTTTAGTTGAGAATGATATTTAAAAACCAAGATTTGGGAGGTAGTTATGCTCGTTGTTTTGGGGGTGTCATTATTATTAGGATCTGGGACCATGGAAATATATGGATGAAAAAATTCATCTATCTATCTTTATGTATATATACACATATTAACACATCTATATTTATCCATTTCTATACCTATGTCTATATCTGTATCTATGAAACACCAAGAGTTCATATTAATACCTCCATTTCCAAACCAACACGACAGGATCTAGTGTAGTTTCTCTCTTTTCTTATTTGTAACTATTTTCTCCAACAATGAAAACCCTATCTCCCATTATGCTTACTATGTTTACTTATTTGATCAATCTCCTTGTCTGTAACCAATGTCCTATTGCTGCTGAACACTCCATCCTCCACACAGATGCCTTCTCACCCTCCTTGAGCTCCAACACTGCTCTTTAGGCTGCTGAGGCTGTTTCCTCCCACACTCCCTATGGATGCCCACCTTACTTGTCCCACCTAATGGGTTTAGGACTAGATGGTTCAGGAAAGAATGAGAAGGGAAAAGAATAGAAGGGAATGGGAAAAGAATAATGAAAAAGAAGAAGAGAATGAGAAGAACTTGAAATACTTTTGAATTGCTTTCTTGCTTGCTGTGTGGTTTCTAATACTATTGTATATCACATATTTAACTGAAAATTTCTCTTTTTACTCAAAACTAAAAGCAAAATAATAAGTCTGTGTTAACTAACTGGACTTCATCTATTTGATAAATATTTTTTGAGTGCCTACTCTGTGCCAGTATAATAAATTTTAGTAAAAACCCAATTAACTGCAGTTCTCAATTAATCAATATATTTTACCTCCTTGCTGTTCAGGGAAACTGGCCAATTATAAAAAATCACATCCAAATTGAAGATTTATTCAAAACAGGGTCAGTCATAAAGTCAGTATGGATTTTACTGTAACTCCCACGACACATATTATACTATAATAAGAAGTGATATTCAGAATTATGACCCTAAAAAAGAATATGAAAATCAATCACAATCGAAATATTGCCATGCTCAATACAGACATTTTACAAATCTTTTCAACAAATATAGTTTTATTCAGTTAACCAAAAATTTTATTTCCCAAACAACCAATTTCTAGTTTATTTTTTCATTCAACAAATATTTATGAAAACTCTGTATATGTCAGCCACTGTTTAAGCAAATAAATATCTATCAAAATTCCTGTTCTCATAGAGCTTACCATCTAGTGAGGGGGGAAAAGACAATAAACAGGCAATATGGGGTATGCCAGGTTATTACAAGTGCTAAGAAGAAAAATAGGTAAAGAAAGGTGAAGGAATAGAGCATGAACGAGTGGAGGTGATGGTAGGTGAGCTGTCTTAGACAGATGGTTAGTTTAGTTTTTTTCTTGTCATCAGTTTTTCATTTATTCAGTGAAAGTCTCTTTCTCAGGATGAGAAATATCGTATTCTCATATTTGTTTGCTGATTTTCTTTAGTATATTTGGGTCAAATTTATAATGAACTCTTAGTTGCATCTAAATCATTTTGTAAAGACTGGCAAGAGGCTGACCCCATGGCCGAGTGGTTGGGTTCTCATGCTCCCCTTCCGTGGCCCAGGGTGTCAGCTGTTTGGATCCTGGGCTTGGAGATGGCACCACTCATCAAGCCATGCTGAGGCGACATCCCACGTGCCACAATGGAAGCACCCACAGCTAAAAATGCACAACTATGTAACAGGGGGCTTTAGGGAGAAAAAGAAAAAAATAAAATCTTTAAAAAAAAAAAAAGACTGGCAAGCTATCAGTCAAGATGGTAAATTGGGGGAGGTAGAAAGGAAAGAAAGGGTTAATTGGGGAAGCATTTTGAGTGGATTTTTGAATTAAAAAAGAAACTTTCTTATATTGCTTGTGTTTTCTATATGTTTCAATATCTTCATAATTTTTAAAAGCTATTTTTATTAAAAAAATATTGTCATAGCAGCTGAATGCTGCTTCAAACACTATGCTGCTAAAGCTCCTATGTCCTCCGACAAGAATGAATGGAAAATGAAGTGATTGAGATAGACAAAATCCGTACATTTTCCTATTGTTCATTAGCCACCTTCCAGATAAACATGTTTTACTAACTCCCACAAATGGTAACTCTATTTTAATGTACAGTCCAAAAGTCTCCTATTATTCTCAAGCAAAAATTGGTATTTTATTCCTTAGCTCAATAGGTATCTGTCTACTCCAATGATACCACTATAAATTTAAAGAATTGATATCATCGGTTAAAAGGAAAGACAAGTAAGAATATGAAAGTGGATAGATTCTAGGATAGATTAGTAAACAGAAGTCAGTAGCATCCAGATGGAAAAGAAAGAACATTGGACAAGGGATTTTGAGTCCTGGCTTGAACTCTTCCTAGTTTTGTTATGTAATTTTGGGGAAATCACTCCCCCTTTTTTATCTCCAGGCTTCTCCAAATGAAGGTGATGTTAGCTTGTCTAAAGTCACCATTTAGAAATAGGATCCTAGAATGAAAACAAACCAAAAAACCAATAAAAAAAATCTACCAATTTATGTGATTCAACACACACTTTCTCACTACCTATACAGATAGAGTATTAAAGGAAAAGTTATTTTTCAGTCAAAGAAGAGAATATGTCGAATACTCAGTTATTAAAATTCCTTTTCACTAAGATTACTGTTCTGTTCCTTTCGATCCTTTCAAAAATTATAGTAATCCTCTCAAATGATTACATTTGAGAAAAAAGAAGGGTGGTAGAAATAGCTACTGTGTTTTTCTTTTGATCTTTATTTTTTTGATAGGGCTCACAAAAGATGACTACATTTTAATCATTTAGATTTTGCAAATGTTCAAAAATACATTTTGTGGAAAAAATCCTGGTACATTCTACATCACTTCTCAAATAATATTTAAAGAACAAGTTTGAATTAGTTCGCTCATTCTCAGACAGAAGAGTAGGTAAAAATCTGTTATACTGTTTAAATTATTGGAAAAAAGAATCCAATAATAAGTTTTATTAACCATAATAACACCTTGACTTTTATCTTTATTTATTTATTTATTCACTTATTATCTTTATTTATGTATTTATTTACATTTATTCACAGTGGAGAATACTTTACACAATATGCATGTAAGTTTTCTAATTCATTCTCAAAGGCATTTTATAAAATGTAGATTAAACAGTTTTAAAACTTTGTTTCTTTTACACACTTTTCCTCCATAATATTTAGCATCCTATACTTTCAAAATGAATTATTCCTTTTTAATATATACCAATTTAGTATAAATATTATATGCATATATTTGCAAAAGCACAACGTCCATTGGCAAGGAGCTTACAATTGGTATTTTAGAAATCAAAATCAAAGGGCTGGCTGGTGGCATAGTGGTTAGGTTCGCACACTCTGCTTCAGCAGCCTGGGGTTCACAGTTTTGGATCACAGGTGTGGACCTAGCACCACTCGTCAAGCCATGCTGTGGTGGCGTCCCACATAAAATAGAGGAAGACTGGCACAGATGTTAGCTCAGCAACAATCTTTCTCAAGCAAAAAGGGGAAGGTTGGCAACAGGTGTTAGCTCAAGGCCAATAGCTCGAGGCCAATCTTTCTCACACACACACACAAAATCAAAGTGAAAAACTTTCCATGAAATAATAATCAGAATATACAAATAACTCTGAACTATCATTTTATTTATCCCTGTGCATTATAATATCATGCTGCATTTTATTTTTTTTAACCAAGCAGTACTTCAATCCATTAAAACATTTTTTCTGACATGTTCACATGCTTTTTATACCCAACTCTGAGTTGACGAACATAGATAAACTCATTCTGTTGGCCTCCAGCCATTGTATAAGGTAAACAACATCTAATAAGTATTTATTAAAACCTCAACTACAAAACTAGCCAGCCAACCCTTAGATGGCAAATTTGGATTGGAAGGAAAGCAGTCAGAGACCTTGTAAACTGGCTGATATAATATACAATCACTGAGCAGCCTAGAAACCACAGGACAAAGGGTTATAATGCAGGGGTATTTGTTGTAAAGCTACATTTTCCCCACTTATAAATCATAAATACCATTTATGTTATTTCACATAAATTTATATTCAAAGGAGGAACCCTATTATGTGTCACAGGGCTATTATGAGGATAAACTGAGATCGTATTCATACGACTAGCCCTGAGTGTGTACTAACAGCTTGGCTCTGTTTTAAGGGTATTCATCCATTTAATCTTCACAAAAATGCCATAAGTATTAGATTGAACCATATGAAAATGTCATTTGTGTAAATGAAAAACAGTTGAATATCAGCAAAATTATGTCTCAACCTAATACTATTGTTTTTCTTGCCTTACAAATGAGGAAACTGAGGCACAGAGAGGTTAAGTAACTTGCCTAAGGAGAATCATTGTTTTTCCCATCTTACAATTGAGGAAATTGATGCTTAAGAAAGAATAAGTGACTTTTCCAAGGATACACAGTTATCTGCTTCTCAGAGAGATGGATCAAAAGAGGTTTTATCTGCTTATGCACTTTGTAAATTTCATATTGCTAAAAAAGTTAAACTATTTTTGTTGTTAATATTATGAAGTCTTCTCTTCCTAGCCTTGCATTGGGTCTTTCATTCTCCAACGACCAAGGATTACCAGGGAATGATGCCTTTAGTTATCAAAACAAAAGGCTTTCATATTTATCATCTTCTGAGATGCTTCCCCTCTGAACTCACAGGGTGACTTATGGTCACCTGTCCCTAGTTTTTTCTGTTATCAACTCAATGCTCAATGATCAAGGTACTGAAATCCTTTGGTTTGTTCTCAAATATTTCCTATGCTGTCCTTGGAATAAATGAGGTGCAAGGTCTATTGGAGACGACACAAAAAAATTCATGAAACATTATCATCTTTCAAGTAGCAAACAAAAATAATCTTCAAACATAATTTCGTGTGATTTAATCTGAGCTGGAACAAGGGACCTTTTAGAAGGTATGTACATACAGCAGAAGAAAGAGGAACCTAAATAGAGACGTCTGGTGCTTCTATCTTTTTGCTCTCCTGCTCTGTTTTCACCAATATCTCAGACACTCCATTGTCACAAGTTAGGCACTTTGAGGCGTTGTCTTTGAGCAGCATTTGATGCGCTGCAATAAGGCCAGGAGAGACATCTTCAACCCTGAAGCAGAGAACTCTACAATCTTTCATAGTTGCTCAGTATGTACTGCCTGTGCTACTCAGTGATACTTAAATACTGTTGCTGTTGTTTTTGGTAAAAATTTCACCTACAACAGTAAGATTTTACCTTCATGATTCTCCTGGACACAGAGGGTATAGTGGTTACTGTGCCTGGCTCAGGAGTCAATCTGTTTGAAACCAGACTCAACCTGTATTTGAAATCTCTGTCACTTAACTATCTGTGTGACTTTGGGCAAACTTCTTTACATCTCTATTCATCAGTTTCTCATTTGTAAAATGGGGATTATATTAGTTCCTACTTTATACAATTTAGAAGTATTTTAAATGGGATAATGTAAGTAGTGTTTAGAACATTGCCAAACTTGCTCAGTATTTTAATGGATATTGATTTCTCTTGAAATTTTGAGCGTATCTTAATTTAGCATTTTAGAAACACAAGTGCTTTCATGTGTTCAAGGAATACTTAATCATCCATCAGGAATAGGTTAATTTCCTTAAGAACTGATTCATCACACTCCTAGCATTTATCTTATTCCCACTTTTTTTCCTAGATATATCTTTAACATCCCACTTCCCAACATACACATACCATCTCAGTTTTCCCAGAATAAATACACTTCGTCACCAGTGGCATCTATCCTTGTCTTTTCTTTTCCTTCAACGTTGGCATGCATTTCATTCTATCTACTTATCACTTATTCATAACTGCTATATTACCAAAATAGAGATTAATTGCTAACACAGAGTAGCTATGCTGGGCGCTTTTCAAAGCAAAGAGAAATTCTCCCCTAAAATTAAAGCTGATAAACTCAAGGCACCTACAAAAACAAAGCTTCACTTATGCCTGCGTGTATGGAGTTACAACAACAACAAATTGCATGTAGATATCACACACAGTAACAGGGAACTTTGTACTAGGGGAAAAAAGTGAAATGTGAGTTATAAGTCACAATAGGCGAATAGAAGACTGTTAGCTCTAATTTTCTTTTTTCTTATAGAACCTTTTAATTACCGCATTTCTAATGCTCTCACGTTTGCCAGTAGTTCTCTTTTTTATTCTTCTAATGATAGTTCCTAAGGTACATCCTATAAATTACCCCTTTCTTTTTCTTCTCTCTCTTTTCTTTAAACAATTCTGAGAAAGAGAAAGACAAAAAAAAATGCAAACTGTAATTTTAAGCAGCTCCTTCGGATTAGTGCACGTGCTCCTTCAGAAAAAAACCTCTCACTGTCATTAGCACTGTGCTTTCCTGCCCGCATTCTTACACACGCTGATTTGTCAGCTGCAGCCATTGCTGCTGGCCAGCTTTTTTCCTATTAAGGCACCAACTCTAGACAAACAAAGCCCTTTCCATTCATTCCCTACATTCTTTACTTCTTTAACTTGTTCTAATTCCAGGTTTCCTCTAAGGACCCTCAATTTCAAAACCCTTCATTAGCCTGGCCAAAAGCACTTCACCCTTTCTGTTTCCTTTTATTCTGTAAAAGGCTAGCTTTCTCCCCAAACTCATTTGTTCAGTTTTATCTCTTAACTTCCTTACCTCTTACATCACTCTTTGCAAGGACAGTGCCTTTTTTTTTTTTTTTTTTTTTAAAGTTCTTTAAGCCCTGTCCCTCTTTTCTTTAAGATGCTTCTGGAAATCTCCCCTGTAGATTAGGTAGAAGAGATAGGTGTTAACTACTGAACTTGCCAAACAACTTGACCATAAGTCCTACATTTGATAAAATGGCAACAAATCACAATTCAGAAATCCTGGGAAAAGCAGAAAAATTTGTGGTAAGAGTGACCCCATGGCAAATAATTAGGTATAAGAAGAATAGAAATGATTTTTTTCTTGCAAAGATAGAGACATTCATTCGTTTGTTCTTTCATTCATATCATACATTTCCCTGATCTCCTACTATGCTAGGGCTTAGAATGATAATAGCAATCCTAACAGTAAAATAGCTCCTTTCTGGAGTGTTCGTTTATGGGATAAGTTATTTTTTTGTTGCATTCTTTGCTTCCATTCTTAACTCTTCTCATGACGCCACTCACAGTCAAAAGCTACACATAAGATATCCAACGCTTGGTTTGACATGTTGAATTCCATGCCATCTCCCTCAAAATCTTCAACCAGAGTAGTTTAAAGTATGATTATAAAGGTATGGCTTTGAAAAGTGAAATGTTTTAATCTCTCTTTTCCCTTCCCTGGTTTTTCCATTAATAGAAGAAAAGTCCAAGAGTGTGGCAATATAAAGAAAAGAGAGATAGCCATATCTCGGATAACAAACCTTTAATGAGTGAAATTGTGACTCCTTAGGAAATTACATTTAAACAACTAAATTATGTTTTGTATGTTTTTATAGATTTGGTTTAAAAACTACATTTTTATGGTCAACGAACTAGATAGGGAATGTATTATTTCCAGTTTAAAAGAGAAAAATGTTAAACAAGTGACACAGCTAGTAGGCAAAGGCAGGATTGAAGCTAAAATGTGGGTTTTCCAAACCCTGGCCCAATTTTTTTCCACAGTAATACATACTTTGCCTTTTAAAAATGCACATGTAATGTAAACCTACGGCAGTAAAACTTCAGCCTTTTGTCACACAAATAGTAAAATATTCTATTCACGGTTAGCTTAAGTTTTATATATTTCATAGATAATAAGATATTTGAAAACAAATTCATTTTTATCAAAATTTGGCAAAGTTCGCATTTTCCTTTTGTGTGTTCAATTTTTTGATAAAACTTTAATATATATATTTTATATTACAGTAAGAAAAAAAGCACGTATATTTTGATTTCAAAGTGAAGTGAATTTTGAAATTCTGAGGCAGGGCTATGACATCAAAGATATTCAAATAATCACCGCTCTGATAACATTAACTTGATTGAATATTGCGGTCTCCCTGGTTAGCCACCTTTAAAAGTTGTCTTCAGTTGATTTCTCTCACTTAGAAAAATATATCTTCTAAGGGGAATTCAGTCAGCGGCATTATTGTGTTAGCTTTTAGAGAAAAAGTGGAGAGGTTTGTGTAAAATTCACACATAGCTTTAAATTTTAAGTGCAAAAGATCCCAAGTCTTGTAAGAAGTAAAGGTAAGATTCGATAAGATTTAATTGAATACATGTAATTCTTATGTTCTGAGTATGATCATTCCTGCATTAAAGTTGATCTCAGGATATGGATCTTGAAATGTCAGGACCACATCTCCCTCAGCTAAGTGTCGGTATCTCAGTGGTTAGCACTCAACATGCTAAAATATACTGCCCCAAAGATCTGTTTTCTAAAACTAAAATGACTCTAAATTCAAAGGAAAGCATCAAATTATTTTTTGTATGCTTTTCTTTTCCTGATAATATACGTTTCTTTATCACTGGTGCCTTTTTCCCATTTCCTGTATCTATTTTGGCCTCTCTCCACAACTTCATTTCACTCTAATTTTCTTTACCTGATTCTGTGACCTGTCCCTTTTCTTAGCATGCCCTTGTCTCCTCTTCATCTCAGATTAGCCTCTAACCTGTAATACACGAAAGGGATGTAAGACCCTTCAGGGTCCTGAAAACGTAATGCTCCAGTTTATAATATATTTTTTTCCATATGGAGCCTTTCTTTCTTGGTAATAGAAACCTTTAACCATATCTTTCTCCATTCTGTTCTATAATCCATCACTCTGCTTTTCGACACTCAACTTGAAGGTTTTAACCCTCCTTCTCTATTACTCTCTGTGAGATCTGAACCTCTTTCATCCCTTTTGCTATATTGCATGCCTTTTTCGTCTCAAAAGCTCCCTACTTCTGTTCACAGCAGCTGATCCTCTAGGTATCTCATCTAGAGAAGGGAGGTAGAGGAGAAATCCTACCAAATGGTTTAACTTTCAAATACTAAGTGTGCATGTTGGCTGGAGCTCCAAGTGGCAAGTCTGTACAGTACAAACAGTAAGCGCTATGGGGGCTCAAAACCTTTGAGTCATGTCCCTGTGTATGTCTGGACTCCATATCTGTGTCTGAATAACCATGTGCTTGTCTCAACTTTGTTAACGATTATTCAATGCAATCGTTCAGTGCAACAGGTATTGAAGCTGTAACAGAAATACTGCCAAGCCCAAGAGTTTGTTTGACTTAGTTTCACAAATATAACAAAAAGTAAAACTTGGTTTTAAGCTATATTGTGTGAATGGTTACTACTAGGGGCTCAAAAATAAGATGCCACTTCAGACATGGCTACTAAATAGGCCCGAAATCATATTCAAGGATGCCAGAAACGTGTTGTGCTTTGCTCAGCTTCAGATAAACCTTTTCAAGTGGATGTGTGTCCAATAGTGCTATGTACTCAGTAGGCATTTAATAAATCCTTGTTTAATGGATGGAAATAGGATAACAAGAATTTAGTCAGAGAATTATTTGGAAGAAAAATACATGAACTATATATACTCTTTTCTTTAAAGTTACTTCACCCCAAGAGTTCTCCTGTTGAGAAACATGGTAGCCTTGTGGAGATTAGCTTGGCATGCTGGGTGGAGTAAGTCTAAGCTTGTCATGTTTAGGGCCTCTGCTGAGGCTGGGATCTCTTGCTCTGTTTACCTGCTTTATTTATCATTCTATATTTGTCAATCACTATTAATAGGTTAGGCTCATTTTCTACTTTTCTGTGCCTCCCATAGGGCAGCTCTCGGGTGGAAAAGAGATTAGTTTATATTACGTCCTAATATAAACTGTTAATACCTGTTAATACCTGCCCTGGCTCCTTCTCACTGCTCCAGACCAGGACATTTGCTTGAATGAGCCGATCGTTTTGCATCTAAGGTAGAGGAAACGGGTTGATGGACTCTATCAAATCCTCAATAATTTATTGAGCACGAGCTTTGTGCCAACACTATTGTAGATGCTTACATGAATGATTTCATTTTTAGCCTCCCAATACATCTATCCCCTTTCCACAGATGAGGAAACTGAGGCGCCAATCAGTTAAACAATTTGCCTAAGGTCACGTAGCAAGTGGTGGAGCGAGGGGTGGAATCCTGCAATTTGACTCGAGAAACTGCACTCTCAACAGCTAAGGTTGCCCTGGGATAACTGAGTTGATTAATTCAGCTCTTCTTGTATGAGGTTGTGGTTTTGTTTTGTTTTGTTTTCTGTCTGTCAGGCTTGTTTCACTGGATTGGTTCATGCTGAAGAGATTGCCTTGTCTACAGTTGCCAGCACAAAAGGTCTTTTTGTGAAGCTCTTTCTCTTGGCCTGATTATTCCAAAAGCAAAACACCAGCATGATCAGAGGGTACTAGGCCACTACTCTCTGGGGCAGCAGGCAGAGAGAAGCACCCAGTGGAATGAGTGACAAGAGAAGGCCATGTCCTGCCTGCTAGAGCCCTATAACCAGGTTAATTGTTGTGAAGATATAATCTAGAGAAATGACCAGTTAGGTCACCAGGGTTAGGGTCCCAGGTAAAGAGCACAAAGTTCTGGGCCTAAGGTGAAGCCAAGACAGCACAGAGAAAATGAGGTCAGAAACACAGGTGTTTGAACGCCAGACTGCATCAGGAAAACAGGGATAGAAAAATCACACCACAGTTCAGCCTCACTATGTAGAAGGAGAAAAGTCAAACTGCTGGATGAATAACAGAAAGAATGTCCCACTGCACTGGTGGGGGCTCTGCTGCAGCTCACCCTAACTGCTGTGTCAACCCCTTTGTGCCTAGCCCGTCTACTTTCTTTGTAAGGTCCTGATGGTGAACACATGAGTATAGTCTCCCAGTTTCAGCTTTAGGTTCCTAAACTGGTGGAGCCACCTCTAGAAATTATTGGGACGGTTTTGTTTTTCACACTGCTGTTTCATTGACCTTCTTTGTGTTGGCTGTCCTTACTGATGGAGAATCAGATTGAGACTGAAGAGATTCTTCAATAGTTGTTGAGCATAATACTAGAAACTAATACAAAAGGATAAGGGCTAGCTCAGAGAATCTGTCCTTCTTCCAGGCATGAGAATTACGAAGCCAGGTAAGCGAGGTATTGGTTGGTATATTGCTTATCAGTTAGCTCAGCATTCAATCTTGACCTAAATCCACATCCTGCCAAATTGTATGGCACCATAAAAACATAGCTAGGCAATGTTGACACATCTTCAGCATTGCAGAATACAGAGTTCGTTTATTTTGTGACATCATTATTTATTTAAATTTGGTTCAGAGGCCACTGTGGTCTGTCACTGTGATTTGAAACCAGACTCTTTGAAATTTTGAATTCTAACTTGGGTTTCAGTTTGTTCTCAAGTCGTGTATCCAGAGTATCAAAAGTTTGATAATTTCAACAATAATACTTTATGGGGTATATATTTTGGGTTGTGGAATTTGGACATCTTCTAGTTTTGCAATTATAAATGAAAACCAGATATACATGTTTTAATTTTAATGGCCAGACTTGAAAAGTTCTACCTGCTGGGATGACTCTAGAAGTTCCATGACTGGTGTCCTGTTGGTTGTTTAGTCAACTTCTATTTGTGCACTCATATCATGCTGACAGTATTGTAGGTTCTTGAGGAGATGGAAAATAAATGTATTGCCTGAGCTTGAAATATGTAAATACATGAAAATATCTGATCCACAGAAATATTTTTTCTTTCATTGTTCAGACTTGTAAGTTAGAAAAACTGGGTTCCATCAACACAACAAAAGTTATCAGTTGGAGGCCTGGTGAGGGGCTGAGACGAGGGAGTCTTTCTAAGCCCATAAATGGAGAAGAGGAAACCTTATAAATGGATGGGGCAAGAATGTTTACATAAAACTCCAGCTGCCATCTCTATCTTTATTCCTGATCTACTTGTCCTCAGTGACCACTTATACTCTGTTCATGATATCCAGAGTCCAGCACAGTAAAAAAGCAGCTAGGAATCAGATTGAAGTTGCTAGTCACAGAGATCTGGCTCAAAGGGAAAACCAAAGTTGCAAACTGAATATGGTGTCTTGGATCCATGTCAAGGAAGAGACCATTCCCACCCAACAATGAACTGTAGGAGAGATTGGGTTCAGTAGAGCCTCCAGGGAGGAAATAAATCCTAGGAATGCCAAATGCTATAGGATCATTAGAGGAGAAAAGTGAGCTCATTCCTCTGCCTTAGTTATGGGATGATGCTGGGGCAAACGCATTCCCTACAATATGAAGGGCAGGTACCTCTTCTGTCTGCCTCTTGCTCTTCTCTCTAACTGCCTCCATGAGTCACTGTCTAACCTCAATACATTGAGTCCTTTCAGCACAAAATCTTTAGGTCATTATAGCCTCAAGATACTCTTATCTGTCAGTTTGGTGCAGCATAATGGAATGACCACAACATGGAGTCAAACCGACAGCAGTTTGAATCTTCGCTTTGACATGTGCTATCTGTGCCTTCCAGATAGTAAATTTTACTTACACTTCTTTAAGCCTCAGTTTCTTCATTGTAAAATGGTACCTATCTCACATAGATGATTAGAGAATTTCAGAGATAATATATACGTAGTATAGTGCCTCACACATGGAAGTCATCAGTACATGGTAGCTGTGTTTATTTTTTCCCTGTCCCAAGATCTGTATTAGTTCCCTGTGGCTGCCACAACAAATTATCACAAACTGGGGGGCTTAAAACAACACAAATTTGTTTTTTCACATTTTGGATTTGAGAAGACCAAAATCAAGCTGTTGGCAGGGTTAGTCTCTTCTAGAGACTCTGAAGGAAAATCCGTTCCATGTTTCTCTCCCAGCTTCTGCACCTGGCGTTCCTTGTCCTGTAGACGCATCACTCCAATCTCTGGGTGTTTTCTCTTTTTCTGTTACGTATAAGAACATCCATCCTTGGATCTAGGGCCCACCCTAATTCAGGATGATCTCACCTCGAGATCTTTACCTTACTCACGTCAGCAAAGACCCTTCTTCCAAATAAGGTCACATTCAGAGGTTCCAAGTGGACATATCTGTCGGGAGAACATTGTTCAACCCACTACAAAATGTGTGATTAGCTCTGAATCGTATTCTCCAAAATTCATATGTTGAATCCCTAACGCCCAATACCTCAGAATGTGACTGTATTTGGAGGTAGGGCCTTAAAAGCGGTAAGTAAGGTAAAATGAGGCCGTTTGTATGAGCCTAATCTAGTCTGACTTGTATTTTTATTAAAAAACACACAAAGAGAGACACCAGGAATGCATGCGCATCAAGGAAAGGACACACTGTGTGAAGACACAATGAAAACGTGGCCATCTGCAAGCCGAGGAGAGAGGCCTCAGAGGAAATCAAACCTGCCAACACCTTGACCTTGGACTTCCAGCATCCAGAGCTGTGAGAAAACAAATTGCTGCTGTTTAAGCCCCTCAGTCTGTCGTATTTTATTATGGCGGCCCCAGCAAACCAATACAATGCATAAAATTAATGACTGGCCTGCTTTCTTTAGTTTCGTTAGGTGTCAAGCAATTTACACGTGGGATTGGACTCCGTACAGTGGTCAACCCTTTGGTCGCAGCAACCTTACAGCCTGAGGGAAGCTCACTTTCTCTCCTGCTCAGATACTACTGAGCACACCAGGCAGTGTTACTTTATTGAAATTTGATTCAATTTTGTAGCTGAATTAAGTGAAATACAGTGAATATAGTAAAGTACCTGATAACTGAAATTCTAAAGTATCTCAAACCATCATAAACTATTATGATTATTGTGAAATCTAGAAGGTACAGAGAATTTAGATTAAAGAGTACTAGAAGTTCTTTTTTTAAAGATTGTCACCTGAGCTAACAACTGTTGCCAATCTTTTTTATTTTTTCTGCTTTTTCTCCCCAAATCCCCCCAGTACATAGTTTTATATTTTAGTTCTGGGTCCTTCTAGTTGTGGCATGTGGGACGCTGCCTCAACGTGGCCTAATGAGTGGTGCCATGTCCGCGCCCAGGATCTGAACCGGCGAAACCCTGGGCACTGAAGCGGAGAGTGAGAACTTAACCACTCAGCCACAGGGCCGGCCCCTAAAGAGTACTAGAAGTTTTTTAAAAATAAAAGTCATTTTTATAAGCTTGTTTTCTTGTGATCTACCTTTACCTTTTGCGAGTTAAATGTAAAAAAAAAATCTGGTTAATTGACAATTTTGATTAATAAGGGAAAATAAAAGTCCCAAGACATATACATGATATCCTGCCCATTTCGACTTAAGAGCCATTTTACCTGTAAGTTAAATTACCTATTCCACCATCCTCTGTCAGCAAATTCTAAAAGTTAGCCTTCACGTGCATGAAACTTTGTCTTTTTTAATTTATGGGCTTCAAAAAGCGCCAAACTCCTAAGTGTTATCTTTTCTAACTAGCTTATGATTAGCACAGCTGTTATTTCAGCTCATTGTTTCATTCCTTTTGTAAAGAGCTCTGGGATTTTTATGAAGGTGCTAAGCTTACAGTGTATTTTTAATCACCATTTTCAGTTATCATTATCTTCGTCATTAAAAATAGCACATCTTAAGCCTATGCTGGCATTCAAATAATATACATAGGCAATTAACAGTAAATAGTAGTAATGATATTGGCAACCTCTAAGATGGAAAGCAAGAACGATAGAGTTAAATAAGCATATATAGTTCTCTCAAGCCTTTCTCTGACAAGAATAATGTCAAATATATTTATTGTTGAGATATTTATCTGATGTATTTGTTATGACTGGCATATCTACAGGTTTTAGGGCAGTATGTCAATTAGTGCTCTGGGGGTGGATCTCACATGGTCCTCTCTTAACAATGGTTGGCAGGAGGTAACAGTCCTTTCCTCTGTGTCTACTATGACCTGATCCAAGGTCAAGATAATGCATATGTGATCCACTACTCACTTCCTTTGAAAAGATATGGATTTCTCAGTTACTGTAATCTACTGGTTCTTTCCCTCTGTAACAGCAATAAATAGGTTACTGAGAACAGCAAGGGACACAGGGACTAGTGATGCTAGAGTCTCTATGGCTAACACATGAGCTTGGGACTAGATTTGACAGCATCATCATTCATGGGTCTTGAACAGATTGTCTTGGTCTAGACTGTAAGTTGAAGGGGCTGAGTCTCTCTCTTTTGCCATTGCATTCCAAGTGCTTAGCACAATGCCAGGCACCCAGGAGGTGATCAATAAATAATTTTTAATGGGTAAGTGAATGAATGAACAAACTGCAAAATGTATCACCATTCTCTGTTGGGAAAAATATATGAGTTTCTTAGTCAACAGTGATAAATGGCACTGAAGCTCTTCTAGAAAAATTAAAACGAAAACCGAACAGCACACAGGCCACGTTGCCTCATGCTCAAGCAAAGCATTATCAAGATGCAGAGAGAGGAGCAGACACATATGCACATCTGTGAAATAAGGAAGTAACAGAGATTGTGATGCACGTGTACACCTCACATAAAGCGTAAAGCAGTTCAAATTGGATACACAAGCATGGCACATATGCTGTACCAAAAAGAACAAAGGTAATAGAACATTGGAAATCTTACTTAGGATGTCTCTAGAGGAAATGCAAAATCAAATGGAGTTTATTGTGAAAAGTTCTTGGAGGAAAGAAGTTTTAAATCAGATTTTGAAGAAGGTCAGTGTTCTCATTTGGTAAGGAGAAGTCCAAAATTGATAGATTAGGAAGCTACTGTAGGAACTTGAGGAGCCTCATGGAATTAACAGGCAAAATTATGTGGGAAACTTTTTTAAATGAACTCATGCAACAGAGAAACATTTAAACAGGAAAACTTGATATAGTATATGTACAAATGTTCTAAGACTGTATTAAACAAAATACACTGGTTCATTTCTGTAAATAATATCCGTCGGCCCTAGCAGGAGGGAGGGTGGCTCAGATAATGGCTTCCTGAAGTCAAATTGTTGTACTTGCCTACACAGGCCTAGTTAATAATCTTTCAAAATCTAACCACCTGTAAATGAGATGTTGCGGAAGTAGTAATAAATAAAGTATTTTGCTGCACCTCAGGGAATACACTCATATTTTTACCCTACCTGAATTCTGGGAGGGTAATCGTGATAACTTAGACATGGTTTTCTATAAAATCACAGGCTTTGTCTGATACATTAGGTGAAGTAGACAATCGAGTCAATCCATAATGTTAAATAAAGGATAAAACAACAAAACAAAACTTTTCCCTCAGTTACCTGAATCATTAAGGTAAGAGTGGGTTTTATAAAAAGCGCATTTTCTACATCAGTTGTTCTCATCTTGTTTGAAACAAAATAAGCACGATCTGTTGACTGAATAAATAGCATGTTTTACATTTACTTCTTTGAACAAGTATAAGTGTTTTGATAGTTAGGAAATCAAATGTCACTTACAAATATTTCTGACATCAAATATAGCATAAAGTGCCACCTCTGTAGATGTGGAAGTAGTTCTCAGAGAAGAGAGGCTGGTTAAGGCAATGCAAAATGTCTCAAAACGTGTTTGTTATAAAGTGCCTGGTTTTGGCCATTGTGTGCTTTTTCAAAGAAAACTAAAAGTGAATTTTTCAACAATGTTTTCTAGTATAATACGGTTCTTCTAACTGGAAAAGGTTAGGGACCACCGAGCTAGACAATTGCTTGGATCTGTGCTGACAGTTGTGACTTTCTAGGATCACAGGATTAAAGAGCATCTCAGCAGATTTGACGTCTTTGGCTGCCTTTGTGATTGATGCTCATGACAATGGCCAGCACCATGATGAGACTGTCCCCATCAGTCATTAAGGAAGGCTGTCATTTCACGCATATTGCCACAATTTGAGGACATATCTGAATAGTGGAAGCAATGAAACTGCAACATGGCCAATCCCGTAAATTTAGCCATTTATCATATATTACAAGATCTGGATATGGCCAGCGTAATGGATATTAATGGTGGAGATGGCTTGATTTAAATAGTTTATTACTCGTAGGTGTAACTCAAGTGTAATTTATTTTCTTTTTCCTCAAAATAACCCTAGTTAAGATAGGAAGATTAACTGTCAGAAATTACTTAAATAAGAAAGAGAAAATGATTTAGTTTATCCCATAGCAGTTTTAAATTACAACAGAATTGAAGGGGGAAAATATAAAATTTATGAAATGCAAAGAAAATGAAAATATGGAATACACACATCATCAAATCACTAGTTCAGATGAATCGTTTTGTGTGGTATAGAGAGCACAGTTAATAATGGATTATCGCCAAAAATTCTTGAAATGTGGCATTGCAAGAGGTAGCTCTGTTCCTTTATTTGATTTTTGCAAAGTCAGATAATTTTGAGAAAAACAGTACTGCAAGAAAGTACTAAAATTGCTAGATACAGCATCCCTGTTAAAAATAACTATAAATAGGAACCTATAATTGGTAGAACAAAAAATAAACTTT
Source organism: Equus asinus (assembly GCF_041296235.1). Taxonomy (NCBI): domain Eukaryota; kingdom Metazoa; phylum Chordata; class Mammalia; order Perissodactyla; family Equidae; genus Equus; species Equus asinus. The sequence goes on along the minus strand of NC_091805.1, from coordinate 18,023,109 downwards.
TAAAAAAATTTTGTTTCTGTGGAATCAAAGAACTCTGACATGGACAAATGGCAGAACACTTAAGCTGAAAAATAAAAGTAGAGAAGCTTAGCCATAAAATTAAAATTAGATTAAAAAAACCCTGATTACCATAAATGATTTTTCAAATGGAGATGGTTGGAAGATTTTTTTGAAATTGTATACTCAAGTTAGATTTGTGAATTATTTTATAATAGGAGCCACTTTCTACCTACAGTTGTATCCCAGCATCTAACAAGTGTAGGCACAATGTGACCAATGTCTTTGGAGATATTTACCAGTCCTAATCCTCTTTAAAAACTAGTCCCATATCTGTAGTGGATACTCGCTCTCATATTTGAACTAGGTGATCTTTCGCTATCACTATCATCACAGCAGATTGGAGTGGCGACAGAGTGGGAGAGATACCTGCCCCAAGGTGAGTGGATCTGAGTCTCTCTCTAGAGAATTTGGAATGGGAGCACAGTTAACTAAGTGCTTCAATAAGAAAGGGAGGTAAAGCCAGTGCAGGGCCATGTTTGGGCATGTGCAGAGACAGTCACTAGAGAGAGGCAGGAAGAGAAAAAGAGACACACAGAGACTAAGGGGCAAATGCAAGAGAGAGAAAGGGTGAGGGCAAGAGGAAAGCAGTTGCTCAGGGAGAGACAGCCCCTGTGGAATGTTCTTGTTCTATCTATCTGTCCTGGTTATGGTTCCACATGAGGCTTGACTGGAGTTCCCAACCTGGTTTCTGAGTTTTCCCTACGGTTTTTGTAATAAACTTCTATTGTGCTTAAGTATTAGATTATGAGTTAAATTCAGGGCATGGAGAAAAGGTGTTTCCACAGCAGTCAGGGGGAGAGTGAAATATGAGTCAGGCTCATCACATTTCTCTTCTTTTAGCTTTCTCTATTTGATGATTCATTAAAACACAATACCTGCATTTATAGGTCTTTATATGTTAAGGTGTAATAACGAGGTAGAGTGTGCTTAGTAACTTCTCCAATTCTTATGGTTTCTTAGTGGGCTGGAAGGGCATTTCCAAACACAATCCTCCTACTAGAATTTGCTTAGTCAAAACTTTAAGATTTTGAAACATTCAGCTAAAATTAGGCTCCATGTTTCCTACTCTATAGAATGTGTTTTGGCCTAAGTAAGTATGATTTGACACAAGTTGTACTATCAGTAGAAATAAAGGAGTTGGAACAAAAACTGCAATGAGATGCTATCTTCTGTCTACAAAACTGAAAAAATAAAAAATGCCAGTCTTGATGAGGATTTAGGGAAATGGACCATCTCATACTTGGCTGTTTGAATTATAATAGGAACTATACCAATACTCATTCATTCAACAAATATTTATTGAATGTATTCTAGATTCTGAATCTAGAATTAAAATTCTAGGCACTGAAATTCAGCAGTGAATAAAATAGACAAAAATCTCTACCTATATGGAATTTACATTTTTCAAAGTGTTTAAAAATGCACATACCCTTTTCATCTAAAAGTTGTACTTTTTTGATATATATTTTTTCACACAATGGAAACTTATGCTGTCATTAAACACAACATTTTTAAAGAATATATTATTAGGTTAAAAATTAGGTGAAAAAGGAGTAACTGGAGTAGGTTCTCATTCTTCTGAAAAATGTATTAAGTACTCACACACATATTTTGTTAAAGTCAAAAGAAATGTACACTAAAACATTAATGGTAGCTGCCTCTAAGTGATGGGATCATAAATAATTTTTATTTTTCTCTTATTATGTCTCCACAGTTCTAAATTTTCTGTAGTAAACCTGTATTAATTTGATATATTTTGCCTCCAGTGTAAGATGCATGATGTACCACATTTTCGTGTATTTTAAACTGAGAATTATAAGCTCAATGTGGGCAGGAATCTGTCTGTCTTGGAAACTTAGTTGAATCAATGAATGTGTCAGTGTCCAAAAGATAATTTCCAAACTTTAGGCAAAGGACTACATTGTACTACAATTGTCACTGTGCACATTTGATGTTAACGATGCCAGTAAGCTGATTAATACTTTTGTCACTTCCGTTTGTTATTTGTATTGAAAGTGCCACATGAATTTTAAGTTAAATTTGGATCCATATTTGTCGTTTAAAACGTCCTTTGAAAAGATGAGCACAGTGTGCATAAAAGATAATTCAATTAAGGGTAGTGAATCCCTAACAATAGCTTGAAGTGGATCCTCGTTCAAGCCTGAACAGCTATGTGTCCAAAATTCCTACCATATGCATTTTAACTAAAGAAAACACAGAAAGCAATAGAAAGTAGAAAAACTGCAGGTAATAGGGTGCAAGCCATATAATGTGAAATTAAACTGTCAGGCCCAAAGATGTTAATAAAAAGTTCAAGTTTTAGGGTACAGTATAGTGAATATCTGTTGTTTTTACCCTTTGGCATCCATATTTCTCATTTCTGGTAAAATAGGACATGTTCCCCTCAAAATCGTTTCCTTTGGGGAACCACTCCTCAGCCCACATAATCTAAATAGATTTGACCCGTATGCGAAACTCTAGAACTGCACTGTTCAATACAGTAGTGGCTGTTTAATTTAAATCTAAATTACTTAAAAAAATTTTTAAATTTAGTTCCTCAGTTGCGTCAGGCACATTTCAAGTGATTGATGCCTGCATGTGGCTAGTTGCTGCCATACTGGACTTTGTGAATTATAGAAGATTTCCATCATCACAGGAAGTTCTCTTGAATCATGCTGTAAGATTTGGATAACTCAGTAAATTCCGTGTGCCTGGCTAAGGTGATGGGTCTAGGTGGGGACACATGACACAATCAGGTTAGTGAGAGCCAGACCCAGGACTTTGTAAGGGTTGGGGGAGAGAAGCTCTCAGGACTGTGTTGGAATAAATGAGAGGATATGAGATGGGAGCTCTGCAGTTTCCACAAGGGACACCCCTGCTGAGTAGAGAGACTGCATGGAAGAGAAAGTCTCTACATATTGAGAGAAACTGGATCATGGTGATATTTTCTGAGTCTATGAGCCAACAGCGCTTGAAGAATACCACACATTGTTAAGTTACGAAAGTCAATAATTTTCTTTTTTGTTCAAGATAATTTGGCTCTGTTCTGTTGTTTAGATTCATCACTGAAGGAGTATTGACTGAGATCTATAAGCAAAGGTGAATTAACTGAAAAGCAGTGTGGTTGTCTCTTTGATGCCACGGTAAAGGTTCCAAAGTGATTCCAAGGATATTAAAAAAAATTTGAGTCAAACTTTGCAATTCAAAGACAAGAGTAATATGTAATTATATAGATAAATGTACGCTATTATCATTTAGCAAAAAGAAATTGCGGTGTAAATTTGGTGTAGTTTATTTTCTGAAAAGCTGTTACCAAATGAGTGGCAGTGAGTTCTTACAATTGATAGCCTCTTAGAATCTATGAATATGATATATATTTAAGTTAATATATAAAACTTAGGGAAGACAATAAATTTTTTTCCCATATTCCTTGGCTCATACATTCTCCAGATTTGCTTTATTGATGCATGGGTGTTATATGATCTTTTGTTATACTGCTTGGAGTGTCTTATGGCTGATTTTGGTGGATCCTACTTCTATTTAATACTGTATAGTCTTTTTAGATTGAGTAGTACTCCTTATGATGACATAGAAAGAAATTCATATAACTTATTACTAAAATTTTGGTGTATCATGTTTAATTTTATCTTCTTCTCTTGTTTCTCACCCCCAATTTTGTACTTACTATCAACTGCTTTGAAGGTTAGAAAATCAGCTAAAAAGAATTGGATGAATAGGTGAAGAAAATGTCGCTTGTTAAAATTAAATAAAGAATGTTTTAATTTCAGTGCAGACCTTTTCAAGTTTATTTTTTTTAAACATCTGTAATACAGCTAGGAAAATCATTCTGCCATAAGTCAAGTTGAGTTCTCCACTTTCTCTCTGATAGCCTTAGCAGCAATTTGCTTGTATATGCTTCCATTCCATTTTCATAATAAAATATAGTTAACAAAAATGAAGATGCCAACAAAAATAGATGTGTTTCTAAAAACCGCAGGGGGTGGGAGGGGTAATTGGAAATGTTTTCTAATACAGTTCACAAAATCATATTTTCTTTCATATCACATTCTTTAAATAGACTAACCAGGTAGAAGATAGCCCATTTTCAGAAAGGCTCCCTCAGGAATCAGTGGGAGATGTTCAAAGAACACTCTGAGTCAACATGCTGACAGCGATCAGGAAAAAAAGACAAACTCCACTGCATTTGGGCTGTATACAAAGAACCATCACATCCCAGACCCAAGGAATGATATATGATGCACCTGGAAAAGTGCATTCAGTTTGGATAAACTCAATTCCAGAAATATGTGGAAGATTGGAGAGAGTTAAGAGGAAAAAAAAAAAAATGATGAAGTGACTAGGGAGATGAGGTTGCGAGGGGGCCTGAAAGGGAAGATTAAAGCAACTGACTAAGTAACTTTTAAGATTTGACATGATAAGAGCCAACAAATATTTAAAAATAGCGAATACTATAGAGACAGAGAAATTATTTGGAATGGTAAAAGACCACAAGAAAAGAAGCACAACTGAGAAATGTATAGGGGAAAATGAAAAACAACAACAAACAAATTAGGAACTTTTGGAATATTCTCTTAAGGAATCCATAGGAAGCTTTAATTCATGGCAAATTAACTACTAAATGCAAAGAAAGCTGTGTGTATTGGAAGATGATGATTGTAAGGAAGGTGGTGGACTATATGACTGGAGATGTTCTTTCTTACTTAGTATTCTTATAAATCTATTGTAATATGAAAATCCAAGTTTATGTTGAACAATGGTATATTCCTTGCCACACAGCGAGGTTTAAACCAAACTTTTAAAGAACCCATTATTACACAGTTTGCCTGGGATCTCTGACGATCATAGGGGAGAAAACTGTTTTTAATCTGCAGTTTTCCAAAAACAATTCAATTAAAAATAATAAAAAATCCGAAATCCTGCCCACAAGGGTTAATAACTACAGAGGTGTCCAACAGATATTCAATCACAAAAATTTAAATGTTCTTTTCATTAAGCCTCTCGCGTCTTTTTCCATAGCTAAACCAAGATAATTATTTGGGGGCTAATTTCTGAGGCTATTTAATAACACCTCCTGCTAGACTTCTCATGTAAACTCAGCAAGAGGAAGCATCCAGAGTAATAGAAAAATACTTGTGCTCATTTTACAGCTCAACTTCATACTTTTCTTTACAAAAGAGATCCTGCTGTTTGAGTTTGGCAACTGCCGTACCAACTGCATTGGGGAAGATTGGATTAGCAGGCAAAGCTGACTACACAGTGAAGTCCTCACACTGTAGCAGGATTTTCATGTAAATTCCATTACAGTTCATACTTTTGCAGATAATGAAATGGGTAGAAAACACTTCAAGGTTTCTAAGTCAGCAAAATAATGAACAGGGTAGCCTGTAAACCGCTTTAATACGTTTTTGACGTTTGGTCACTCATAAAAATGGGCTTTGCATTTCTTCTTCCACATAGGTTTTCTTTTTTAGTGTTATATTCTAGTAGCTCACAGCTCTACAGGTTATTGTTAATGTGTGAACACAAACTACAAAGAGTTCATCACACTTTAAATTTCAGTAAGTGGCAAATTTTGCATTATATTTCCTTAAGAAAATATTGACAAATTTTTTCTCCAAAAATGCCATTCCTTCAGACTGAAAAAAGAAGCAAGCATACCTTATAGAGTAATGGCAGTGCCAGAGGCATATGCTTTTGTAATTAACCAAACGCAAAATTAAAATTATGTAGACTGATCTGTAATTTTCTTTTATATAATTTGTGATGACATGTATGGGTAAAAGTGTGTTTTCAAAAGACTAGCCTCTAGAGACAATATGTTTTTGGATTTCCAAATGGTTCTTAGCAATAGTCAACGACTATAACAGAAACAGTCAAGAAATTCTGTAGCACAATGTATAAAATGTATTCTTTACCTTCTGCTTTTGTCATTTGACTTCCATATACTGTCTTGTGCTTGAAGGTGAAATTCCCATTAGTGTCAATGGAGAATCCAGGCATGGGGTAAAGGAAACCCAAGACTTTGGCAACAATGACACAATTCTCCAAGTGAGGCAAGAATGTGAACAAAGTATGCATTTCAAATATAAAATATTCTGGTGATCCATTATCCCATTAGTATAGTTGAACTTTTCAGGAAAGTATGCGCATCTTTACTCTGGGATGACTAACACACATGCAATATTCCCTTTGGTGTATTTAATAATTTCAGTCAAAATAGGAAGCCTATTGACATTTCACTTCATTGCCAAATCAAACAAGATTAGTCATATGAACTGAGTCTCACTGATAGATGAATTTTGATGGTGAAATGTTAAACACCATGTATGTCCTTTGACTTGTACGTGGCCTTTTGGGAGCCATGTGGTGCCTCTTCCCAAAGGAGAGAAGCCCAGCCTTGGGTTCCTGTGGATCTATGTGGAGAATCACTTATGAATGGCTCATTACTTACATTCTAGAATGCTTCACTCTCATGGAGCCCTCAAATGCACTCAAGTGTTCTAGAAGCAGATACTCCAGGACTTTGTTTTGAGAAGCCCTGATGACTTAGAGAAACAAATGGGGTTGAAAAAATGGAGAAAATGTGACCAACCAATTCTAAACAGAAACAAAAGGCCCACAGGTACTAATAACAATATTGAGTGCTTACTCAGGTTTGTACTTATTGCTTTACACACATTATCCCATATAAGCATCACAACAATCTAATGAAGTAGGTCTATTAATGTCCCCATTTTACAGATGAGAAGACTGAGGATCAAAAACATGTAACACTCTATTTTTTTAAAGATCAAATGCTATGTAGTGGAATTGGATATGAACCTATGTCCCGCATTCTTAATCACTTAAACACTGTCTTTCCCTTCAGTCTTTCCCATGACAACCACCACCATCACCAAAATACATACCTTTCGGGCTATACGTTGTTTTTTTTTAATTGAGATATAATAGACGTATAACACGATATTAGTTTCAGGTGCATAACATAATGATTCAATATTTGTATATAACAAGAAATGATCACCCCAAAAAGCCTAGTTAACTTCTGTCACCATACATAGCTCTAACTTTTTTTTTCCTTAACGAGAACTTTTAAGATCTACTCTCTTAGGAGCTTTCAAATATGCAATACAGTATTATTAACCATCGTCATCGTGCGGTACATTACATCCCCGTGATAGTTATTTTATAACTGGAAATTTGTACCTTTTGACCCCTTTCACCCATTTTGCACACCCTTCAATCCCCCACGTTGATTTTGTGGCTTTATCCTTTTATGCTGCTTTTGACGGTTTTTAACCTGGTTTAACCTAGGTCTTAGATTCTAGTTGTGTTGGTGGTGGTTGTGGTGGTGTGTGGATTTTTGTATGACCTAGCCGAATCACAGTTGGTTGGACTGCTGTAATTTCCGTGTGAGAGATTTTCTTCAAAAATGTTGACCACCCAGGGCAGAGAAGATGGAGATTCCTCAGTTTGTTATTCCTCAGATACAGATTCCTATATGATTCTGACAGTAACAAAATGTAGTTTCTGGAAATACAATTATATTTTCAATGACAATAGCAATAGCCAATGAATGAGCACACACTCATGTCTGGCCCTGTTCTGGATGCTTTGGGTGTAGGAACTCGTTCAGCACTCACGACACCGTGGAGTAAGTAATACTCTAAACATTTTACAGATGAGGAAATGGAGCTCAAATAATCTAAAAACTTGCTTCAGGTTGTGCAAAGTCTATAGCAGAACTGATCCAACACAGATCTTTCTGCCTCCAGGGGCCTTGCTCTTCCCTTAGCAGACTGCCTGCCATATTCAGGAATATGAACTGTTCCAAGGTACTTTCTTTAAGACTAGGAATAAACTTTTAAGATCTAACTGTGTTAGAGATGAAGGGTGAAGGTCATTAGTATAAGATACGAGAGCATAAATGCCTTTCTTTCTTCCCTTCTTATCACTTGCATATTTCTTCTCTTTGCTCATGTCCCATTTTTATATGAAGTGATATCACATATTTCGGTACCTTGAGCAATTATGATTCTGTGGGTGCTCTGGATGTCCTAGCAGTGGTTGCTATAAGTGAAGGGAAGAAACAAACCCTCCCTAACTTTAGCATTGCCAGGTTTAGAGGTGCCTGTGGGACCAGGCTGCCTTGCCTTCCTTGATCTGGTTGGCCTCAAAACCTCAACTATTAATTATAATACCAGTTCTACTAATGCGTACAGTGGACCGAAGAACTCTGCTTCCTTTGACTTCTGTTCCTCATTATGTTTTGTGCCCTTGGTCTCATGAAGAGACAATGAAAAAGAAAGCAGGGGGGATAAGAGATATTTCCCCCAGCTCTTGGCAATTTGACATGTATGCAGGTCTATATTTGTCTCTGTCTCATCCTTTTGAAGGCAAGCTTGTGGGGAGTCCCATGCATGTCATGTCGCATTAAGTGCTCAGCACATTCTTACTCTACGCTTAACATAACTCTCGTAGTCATTCAAGAGAAAAGCCTTCTTTTCTTATGTCCAGCCAGCTGAAAAGATTCATAAAGATGATTTAAAAAGGTTGAAAGGCTACTTTAAGCACAAAAATTTACAAGAAGTGCACACACACACAGAGCAAAATCTGCTAGTGCTAAACTACACTATTCGAGTTGTTCTTTGTCTTGTTCAGACCTAAGGTCTGGTGGAGAAAATGTTTGTTCAAAGCTGGTGCATACTGTATCACTCAAGAATATATGTATGTCTCTTTAGAATTAAAAAAAGAAAAAAAAAACCCATCTGTTTGTGAACAAATCTACACTTTTGAGTGGCCTGTTTGGTGGAAAGTTTGTAGTAATTATTTAACCAAAAAAATTTTTTTTACTAAATTAACTTCCTCTAGAAGATAAATCTGGATATGATCAGGAGCAGCCAAAGCAAGAAGCAGTAAAACCCCAAAATAATATTACAAACAGCTTAAGCCACTTAACTTTATGTAAATCTACTGAAAAAAGAAATTTACAGAAAAAAAATGAGAGCAGAAAAAAAAAGACTGAACAAAGCAGGTTAAAAACTGGGAGGAGAGAACTCTTGCATCAAAGAAAAAGAAACGAAAGAAATTATAAGCTATTCTTCTTTTACTGGGAAGAAATTAAGACTTATACCTATGATAGAGGTAGCTATAAAAGGAAGGGAAAAAAACATGCCCAAACCTGTACTTGGATCAAGGTGGAGTAGCTACCTGCCACAATTATATAAAACTGTCTCGAGTTATTGTTACAGGATTATTTCCAAAATAGGAAAACACTCAAGTATGCAACATCCCTCTCAGAATTTTCTCCACTCAATCAGTAAGTTATAACATTTCAGAACACAGCAAGGACCACAGTCATTAACTTCTAATACTGAATTAGGGTTTTCTAAATCTTCTTTATCCTCTTTAGAGTTTTACGCCTGACTTCTGTTTCATTGTGTATAAAAATGTATCAAAAAGGATGCATGTTTTTTACTCTATTGTCATTTTTTAAATTGCTAGGTAAAAATTTTATCTTGAATACCGAACATACAAAAGATATTTCCTCTTAAATTATAAAAATTTGCTTAAGGTAAAATGATTAGTAAAGATTTTAAAACAAAGAAATATCTAAATATATTTATTTTTAAGAAGTTGAATACCACATAGGCCCTATCTTTGCCTAATAATAAGGTAACCATTTACCCCTCATTGTCTGGGCAATTCCAATTTATGTCTCTTGCTCTGGCACAGTTATTAATAGCATCCCTTTTTATCTCAAATGTGTCGAAGTTTAGACAAAAATTATATAGTTATCTCTATCTAATATCAAGGCAGCATGGTATGCAAAGATCTGAGGCTTTTGAGACAAGCCCACTGATGTCTGTGCATACTTCCATCATTTACTTACTGTGTAAACCTGGGCAATTACTTATCCACTCTGAGACCAATTTTGTCGTCAGCAGCATATGGATAATAATAGCTCATAGACTTGTTGGGATAACATGAATGCAATAGTATTATGCCCGGGTACATACACAAATGGGGATAATAAGATCACCTTATGAGATTGTTGTGCAGTTTACTTAAGATGATGAATTCATGCACAGTGCTCAGCACATGGTAGATACACAAAAAATAGAGTTTTTGTCACATTCGTTCTCATAATCATTATCATTTGCCATTAGTGGCTGTTTGTAAATATCAGAGTTAATTGCTTCTCTCTTTCTAACCCCATCTTTTCTGGTACACACTGATGTCACATATGTGGAAGATGCTTTGAAATTTGCCTTGTACCTGTAACAATCAGGAATTATGAGCACTTTCCTAGCACTGTTCGACTGCTTTGAACACTAAGTGGACGGCATTTGGTCGGCTACTGGGGAAAACACATTGGTATGTTTGATATAAGAATGAATGTCTCAGAGTGCGTCTCAGAAGTGCCCTTGATGCAGAGGAGGATGAACTCTGACTCTGGGACAGTGGGAAAATCCCAGATTCTCTTCTTCTGAGAGGACGTTTCCTTGTAGTCTCCATCTGATTCTTAAAAATTCAAGTGGTTTCCATTTTATTTCGTTATATATCTGTTTTTGTTTTGAATTTAAAAATATTTTAAGAATCTACCACCCAGGTTAGTTGGTGCTTCGGCCCCATGGGCAGGGTGTGCCCTGGGGCTTCTCTTCCTCCTGAAAAACCTATGCCTGCTCCCCGGCTACAGACGCCTCAGTTTGAGAAAGACCAGAGACTTCCCAATTAGATACAGCTGGCTTAGAAGCAACTGCTGCATTTTATGCACTTAGTGACCTTTGGCATACTACTTAATATCCCTGAACCTCAGTCTTCAGGTCTTAAAAATGGGGATACTATAAATACCTATCAAATAGTTTGACAATTAAATGTGCTAATGTGTGGAAGGTCAGTAAGTCACATATCAGGAATTCAGTCCATGTCAGTTATTTTACATTCTTTCAGTGTTACTTAAAATGGTTAGTGATATCCAGCCAGGTCACAGTGACAGGGGCCGGTTTGAATTTATTTCTGTTGGGACACACAGCCCAAAGGCACATAAAATAGATGACATCTGGCTTACCACATAAAAATGTCTGTGCAGTACAACACAGAATCTCATGCAACTGTCCAGGTTCTCTCTTCCAAATTCCCATAGTAACTCAACCTTGAGTGGTAATAGCTTATTAATGACCTCACTTGACTGGCATACATGTTTTCTGGAATCCAATTGCCATATAGGAACCATATGGTTGAGATCTCTTTAGACTTTAGAAAAAGCATTAGTAAAATGAAAACAGAAATAATATTCTGTGGTACAGGATTTAATCAGCCAAAGACTTCATTCTTGACTTGGCTGACACTTAGGTGTCCTTCAGGATCCCACGCAGACGTATACCCTTTTGGGAAATGTTCCTAAAAGACCCAGTGCTTTCCTCTATCACTGTACTTATTACAAACCACAGAAAATTTCTGTTCCTTTGCCTATCTGCTCCTTATAACCTTTGAATCTCTACAGTGGCAGTGCTCAGAGTGAAATAAGTAGACCCCTCAGCGTCTCTGAGACCCTTTTAGGGGAGTTTGCAACGTCAAATCTATTTTCAAAATAATTTGAAGACATTATTTATCTTTTTCACTCTATTGGCATTTGCACTGATGATGGAAAAGCATTGCTGTATAAAATGCTAACACCTTGAATTAAGGCAGTAGCACCAAGCCGTATTGCAGTACTGTGGTCACTGTATTCTTAATCACCTCACCCTTGCAGCAAAACAAAAATAAAAACAACACAAAGCAAAGAACCAACAAAAAATAACATACCAATTTTCAATTAAGAATGTTCTTTAAAACACAATGAAAATTAGTATTCATTTTATAAAATTCAAATCTCTGAATACACATTTTTAATATCCTGTGTGACAAAAGGGGATGCATGTAGAAAGCACCGCTGCCGTTTACTGAGGTATGATTGTCTCGAGGAAAACACTTGTGAGGTCAATGTTTCAAGCTGCTCTTTTCATGGAATACGATTTTTACTTTAAAAGGCAACTAACAGACAAATTATGGTTATTCAGACTTGAATATTTCACAGATATTTTTCAAAAGATGAATGAAAGCAAGCAAGTCACTTCAAGGAAAACAATAAAATGGTATTTATCGCCAATGATGAAATTCAAACATTCAAGCAAAAATTATAAACTAAAGAACAATTTGTATCTGCCACCGTGAGCTTGACAATGTCCCAATAGTAAAGACTTTTCTGATAAGCTTGCTGGTGATATTAGCAGTGGTGATTTTTTTTTTTTTTTTTTTTTTTGAGGAAGATTAGCCCTGAGCTAACTACTGCCAAGCCTCCTCTTTTTTGCTGAGGAAGCCTGGCCTTGAGCTAACATCCGTGCCCATCTTTCTCTACTTTATATGTGGGATGCCTACCCCAGCATTGGCTTGTCAAGCAGTGCCATCTCCGCACCCAAGATCCAAACCAGCGAACCCCGGGCGACTGAGAAGCAGAACGTGCGTACTTAACCGCTGCACCACCCGGCTGACCCCAGCAGTGGTGATTTAAAAAGATGTTTTATGAGGGGCTGGCCCCGTGGCCGAGTGGTTAAGTTCGCGCACTCCGCTGCAGGCGGCCCAGTGTTTCGTTGGTTTGAATCCTGGGCGCGGACATGGCACTGCTCATCACACCACGCTGAGGCAGCGTCCCACATACCACAACGAAGAATATACAGCTATGTACTGGGGGGCTTTGGGGAGAAAAAGGAAAAAAATAAATAAATAAAAATTAAAAAAAAAGATGTTTTATGAAATATGTTGACATTTGGGAAATCTGCATAATTCAGTGGAACAATATTTTCCAAATGACCAGTGCATCATGTTACAAAATCACGCAAGTAATGCATAGGTAAAAGATCTATTCAACATATGAGACAAATTAATGTATTTTAATGCAGCAGATTTTAAAAATTTCTTTCATATGGTTTCAGGTTTTACTCTGCAAGTAACCTTTAATAAACTCTTATTTGTCAAAATTTGGTTTAGTATCAAAGAAGAATATCACATTGATTTGAAAAGGCTATCAAAATATTCCTCCTTTTTTCAACTAATATCTGTGCCAGGCTGATTTTCCTTATACACTTCAAACAAAACGATATATTGCAATAGACTGATACAGAAATAGATATGAGAATTCGGCTGTCCTTTCTTGACTCAGACGTTAAGGATATTTGCAAAAAATACATCATTTTTCATAAAAATGTGCTTTTATGGTAATCTGCAATGGCTTTATTATTGCAATTTTTAATTAAATTAATGAATATTAAACATTTTTTTCAGTTTTGATTTTAATGTGATAAATATTGAGAGATATGAAACAAATAAACAAAAGCTTTTGGGATCCTCAATAAGTTTTGAGAATGCAAAAGGGTCCTGAGATCAAAAAGTTGAGGAACCACTGCTGTGGAGGGCAATGCAGTTCACCTTTCTATCCAGGGTGCTCGGTATTCACTAGATGCTTCATGCATGTTTATTTAATAGATGGGTGGGTGATAAGTAACTGAATATTACATATGGTGCCAGAAGAATCTTAGACTATAATAGAAAAGATCTTGATATGTAATATGTAAGGAATCATTGAAAATGCAATTTAATTTTTTTTTCTTCCCATTGTTTCTTGCCTCATAATGCTTCTCTCTAAAACTGAGATAAGGAAAGAGATTTTTTGGTCATAATTAATCACTTAATTAAATCATTCAAGGATATCTCTTGGGCAGATACTATTTACCAGGCACCGGGTGAGGTATCGGTGGTGATGGGGAGACAGGGTAATGGCTTATTTCTCTTAAAGTCCATTATCTGACTGCCAAATCCAAGAATTTACTTGTTTAGTTATCAATTTATACATTTTACAACAATGTGTTTGGGATAGGATTGTTTTAGCGCCTTTTGAAGATTTTCACAAGTTTTGGTTGACTTGTTTATGTTGCTTTAGCATTGTGTTTTAAGGAATATTCAGTAGCCACTTCTGTTCCAGTTTCCTGGAACAAACATCTGAATGCCTGTTAGGCCCAGAGTGGTGTGGAGGGGGAATTTTGATGGGCAGAAAAGCAGGGCTCCAAGGGGACAGAGTGAGAGGGAAGCAGTCTCAGTGAGATTAATTTGTAGCCTGAAGTCTCACAGAAACAAGAACCAAGTCAGAACTTTAAAAAGAATCCTAAACCCTAAGGTTTTTTTTCTTTTTCTACTACTATTTTGCCTCCTCCAAGACAAAGTCAACTTTTTCTCACCTCTCCCACCCTGCAGAAAGCGTAAATATGTGAGTTGATGCATGTGTTACCTCAATGGGATGAATCCTTTCACAATATGTACGAATATCAAATCACCACATTGTACGCTTTAAATATCTTACAATGAAGCTAAAAAAAAAAGAAGACAATGTCAACTCTCTTAAACGAGAAAATAGCTTCTTGCTAACTCTATGAATGAGAAAAGGTAGAAACAGGTTAGAAGACATCGTAGGTTTTTTTAGTCCCACTGAATGAAAGAGAGAATAAACCTCTTGCCAGGATAGGATCACCTTTGAGTTGCGCCGGTGTAGTGAACGTACTATATCAGAGAGCTCATGCTTCCTAATTATCCCATATATGCTATTTTATCCATTGTAAGGTGTCTTTTCCCCCTCATTTTAACACTTCGGAAACTGAGATAGGTTGTTCAGTCAATGGTATGTTCTAGTTTAACTGGCAAAGTTTTACATTTTCTTTGTAGAATAGAAAATATTGGCATGTTGATAGCATCTTAGATTCAATGAAATATAGTAGCCCAGAAAAAAAAAATGAAACAATTCTACAGGTATATGGTGACACCATATTCAAGATAGTGGTCTCTAATGCCTTGACTTGGATCAGCTCTATTTCCCTTTCCTGTCTCTTTGGAAAATAATGGACTCATCTAATGAGCAAATAAGCTGATTTGCCTCAAGGCAAGGTAAGCAAGTTTGAATGACACTATTTGATCCCTGAGAACTTCAGAGTTTGGTATAAAGCTTGCCCAAGTCCAAAGGGAAAAAAAACCCAGATGTTTAGCTAATGTATAAATAAGATGTGGTTACAAGATAGAGATTTCTATATAAGGAATGCATCCTAATTTTTATGCTTCAAAATATTAAACATTTCCTCAGCTTACAATCGAGTATATCTATATTTAAATGCAAACAACAACATATGTAATTTTCCTTTGCATTAGCCCTCTTTTCTGAAGTGCCAAGGAAAATAAATGTGTGCAAAACCATTTATGCCCACATCACTATCTGTACATTGGTTAAACAATCAAAAGTACTTCTGCAGATGCATGGATGAAAATTAAGAGCATTCCTACTTCCTCAGTCAAGACAGTCATGCTGCTCTGGCTGCATATATGCATAATGGAAACAAAATTGCTTTAAATAATCAAAATACACAAAGGCACATTTTTCTGAGTGATTGGAAATAACCCTGACAAATGCTTGCATTTGGTAAATTATGAGCTAGCCAAGTTACGTTTGCATAAATATAATGAAAAACATTTTTTAAAAATTTAGTAAGCATATAAAGCAAGGCATTCTCTTAGCAATGAATTTCTCTGACAGGTAAACCAACAACCATGCAGGGCAAGTTTATGAAGGTGCCTCCCTGAGTGTTTGAGAGAGTATGTGTGTTTGTGTGTGTGTGCATGTGTGTGTGTGCATGTATACATATATAGACGAATAAAAATTCTGCAGAATTGTATAAGAGACGGAGATATTCTTCCAACTAAAAAAGATACAGAAAAAGCTCAGATATATCAAATAGCTACTTACATTTTGAAAAGAAGCACACGAATTACGTACAATTGAGTGCTATGTTAATATGGCACACAAATAATTCATATTCCCCATACATAACTCTTTGGTAACACAGAAATTACCTAACAGGTAAACACATAATTATATTCTCTTCCTACAATGTAGATACCACATCTCAGCTGCACACCTGAAGAGGCATCTGTATATAGTTGGGTGGCTCATAAAAAACGTATTTAGTTACGGCAAAAAATAATTTTTTTTTTAAAGATTGACACCTGAGCTAACATCTGTTGCCAATCTTTTTTTTTTTTTTTCCTTTTTCTTCATCCCAAAGCCCCCCCAGTACATAGTTGCAGGTCCTTCTGGTTGTGCTATGTGGGACGCCGCCTCAGCATGGCCTGACGAGCTGTGCCACGTCTGCAACCAGGATCTGAACCAGCAAAACCCTGTGCCGCCAAAGTGGAGCGTTTGAACTTAACCACTTGACCACTGGGCTGGCCCCAAAATAATTTTCTATTCACAGGTAATATGGCACTATTTGTTATCAGGTTGCTTTGGATAGTTCTGAGCACTGAGCACTATAACATGTGGCTACATCAAAGCAAAGGCGAGGAAAGATGTACATTTATTTAGGATTTTCTAGATTAGCCTGTTTCTTAAACTAAGCATAATAAAGTATGGCGACAGACTTCCCTGAATTTGCTACATGGATAGCAAAGCTATTGAGAATTATGTAGCTTTTAAAAATCACCAGTAGCTGAAGAAGATACCTTGCCTTGAAAGGGATGTTATCAAGCCCTTTTTCAATGAGCTTACCACATAAGACAAAAAATTTGTACAAACGTCTATGAGGGTAAACTGTGCTCAGAAAGATAAAATAGGCCCGGGACAGTGGGTGGAGTAGAGATGACTTTCTCAGGGGGAAATTCTTTTCATTCCTAAGCATGAATTGTAGGAAGAGACTGATTGTCTTTTACAGCCTTAGCTGTCTTTGAACATCACCAACTTTTTCCCATTGACTGCCACCCACCTTCGCTTGACACCAGGAAGAGATTGAGAGAAACCAGAATTACGACAGGCTTCTGGTTGGGAAAAATGGCTCAGCAGACCAAGTTAAACTGGCGCCACTAGCCTCCTTCTTTGAGGTAGTCCTTATGCCCTCTTCCTTTAGTTTAAGGGCAAATCCCTAGAAAGCTTAATGCTTTGCTTTAGTTTCAATATTCAAACACACTGGAGATATTTGGTAAAAACGTCACCTAGCAATAAGATTTCTCTTCCCATCATTTTAATGAAACCTCTTTCCTGAAGGTCATCAATGACTAATTGTGACATCCACTGTTCTCATGTTTCATCTTCCTTGTCTGTGTCTCCTCCTTGTTGTCTGACCAGTCCCTCCTTCCAGAAACTCTCCACCCTTCCTCTCTGTGGAATTCCCAGTTTTGTTTTTATCTATGTGACTGTAAGAATCTCCTTCCTCTTCATGCTTTTCATACATTGGATCCAAAAGTTTGTTCCTCAGCCCTCCTTTCTCCTTATTCTCTGTCTTCTTTGACAACCTCATCTACTCTTTTGGCATTGTCTGCAGATAACCCCCACCCTCCCAGCTCTGTCTTTGGCCCTGTCATCTCCTCAGAATGCTGGATACAGCTTCCCATCTGCAAGCTTCTCTTTTCTACAAGGATAGGCTCCGGCACCTGGAAAGACTCATTGCATCCAAATTGAATTCAGTATCTTCCCTCTCACATTTCCATCTCCTCTTCATATTTCCTATTTTTTTTTTTTTAACAATGTCATCACTAAGGTTTGAAATCTCAGTCAACTATGGCAACTTTCCTGTTTGTTTCCATAATAATTTGCCAAACCATGTCAATACTTCCTCTGAGATATCGCTGCCGTTTCTATCCTCATTTCCATCCCCTCTCTTCTATAGACTATCCCAATAGCCTCCTAAAAGCTCTTTAGGCTCTTCTGTATCCAAACCACTTTATATATTGCTGCCAGAAAAATCTCTGAAACACAGCTTTCTCATGTTTATTTGCATTTCTGTATCTAAACGCCTTTGCTTCAGCCATTTGCTTTGCCAATATTTTTCTTTTCCTACAGAAGGAAGACTTCTCTTCTTCGTGCCTCTATATCATCAGGCATTCCAGTCTCACAGGTTTATCTTCCCATTTCATAGTGAGCTCCACAAGTGAAGGGCCTGATCTGTTTATCCTCAAATCCCCTACATAGGCTGCAGCGACTGACATAAAGTAAACCCTCAACAACTCTTTGATTTTGGGTTTGGGTGGAATATCATCTTCAACATTCCTTATTTTTTACATGCTACAAACTCTTTTACTTGGTCAACAGGACCCTTAGATTTGGGATCTGGGAAAGGTTGGGAAGAGGATAGCAGAAGGCACAGAAAGAGGCCCAAACAAAAAGGAAATTGAGAGAAGCAGCAAGTGGCAGACTGGAAGCCTCCTGAGATGATCTTCGTCTTGCCCTTTTGCCTGCTGAGGGCCACCTGATCCTTGGGGGCCCAGACATCCACATATCAGAACCACCATTCTCTCCAGAAATGTCAGAATGCTCAGTGCCCCTGTTATACCACGCCCAGGCCTGCCACTCCCAGGGGATACCATGTCCCTTGGCAGCCACTCAATGACTGATGTGCTATGCTCCTGTCTTCTGGCAGGAAAACTGGAATAGCCAGCTAGGCCTGAGAAGACACCTGTCCTAAAATGCTGGTGGTAATTCCAGGCATATTCAGCAGAGGGTTAGCCCTTTGGAGCCTTCTCTCTCTTTGCCAAGTGGTACGTAAGTACTGTATTTAACCCTGGTGTTCAGGAGATGCTGCCCTGCTTTTGATGCCTAACCCAGGGGATAGGAGCCAAAAGGAATCTGGGTTATGGTGGGGGTGGGGTAGGGTGGAGTACTATGATAAAGGGAGACCCAGACAGCCCCATACAGCTTTCTTCTCTGCTAAAGAAATTCATTTACTGTCACTAGCAAGGTCACAAGTGAGCAGGAGGGATGGGAAGCCCCAGAGAGATGGTAGCTTTCCCCCTAGTGACTAAGCTCTTTGGTGCATTAATTGTCTTTACTTCTCACGCAGTTGTCTTCCCCACAGCACCTGTCAGTGTAGAATACAAGAGTACTCGACTGTAGACAGCCACTTCAGGTACAGTGATATTGGAGAAGGTAAACTTCGAGACTCTTAGGTCATTACCAGTCCAGTCCCATTACTCACTTTGTCTTGGAACAAATTAACGTCTAAGGGAAGCTTTTACAATGACCAGTTTCCACTTCTTCATTGTCCCTCATTTCTTCACTTAATTTCATCATAAATTATTTTGCTTTGCCTGTTTTTTCCAGTAAGAAAGTAAAGTCATTTTTCCCTCTGTGTCACGTCCACCCTTTTCTATGCCCAGCATCTTCACTAGGATCAGAATATCTGGCACGTACTCTCACGACTTTCCTCACCTCCATCTCAGATTTTCTCTGTCACCAATCTCTTTTCCTCTCCTTTCATGGAGCAAGATTAAAAAAAGATCTCTATAGTTACCTGGACTCTCCCCAACTTCTGCCCCATTGAGGACACATTTCCCTTTAAACCCCCAGTTGCTCTTGCCCCACTAGCTCTTTTCTCTCGTGCAAACTTGGTTAAATCTCTGCTTTCCTGAAAAAAATGGTTTTTGCCTCACTTCTTCCCCTTCACTTTCTGAATAAGTATTCCACATATTCCCTCTCTCCAATTATTCTCACTTTCATTTTTCTCATGCCCTTAAAATGTGTATTTGGCACCCACAAACCTGTGGAAACAGTTCTTGTTGACCTAATCCTTGCTGAATCGTCAGCTGCTGTCAGCCCATCTAGGTTCTCGCTCTTTGATAATTAGCACAGGTGGCCATCCTGAGTCACCAGGTGCGCTGTGCTTCCTCAGTGGGTACAAGCTTTCTTTAAGTCCGTGACTAGAGCTTGCTCAGGTTTCCTGAACTCTTTCTAGCTCCCTGGTAAATCCTCTTCTTTCTTCTCTACACATTTATTCTCTGTCTTCCCTACCCTGTAATTGTTTCATGATGTTATTCACATCATCCAGGAATATCAATCCTTTCATATCTCACCACAACCTCACACTAGAAGTCATTTCTTATAGAAAACATCCTCTAAGACGTTTTGATCTTCTTGGTAAAGATACTAATATCTCCACATACATATTTTTTAATATTTTGGTCCCAGCCAGATGGAATTTTCTTAATGCGTACATAGTTGGAGAATTTATTTTTGTTTTTGCTTTCTGATCTTGGGTGTCTGATTGCGGCAGAACTATGAGGAAAAGTTGGTTGAGCTCAGCATACTTGCAATTCATAGTGAGCCCCTGAAATCCACTGTTTCCAAATCACTATGTTTGCCATCATGGAAATACCCCTGAGTTCTTTCACTGTCCTTGATTTCCTCCTTCCTTCTTGTATGTTTTCTACATGTAGGGTGGAGGGTTATGACCACTCTGAAAGTGAAGTGGGAGCCCAGGTGGTGTGTATGAGTGTTTTTACTGTTGCTTTCCTCCTTTGTCCATACACATATCCTATATCTGTAGGAAGTCTTTGGCAGCAGAACATTTGAACAGACTTTGTAGGAAGGAAGGCTCATGCTCTTTAGTTGGTGCTCCTCAGCGTGTCATATACTGAACTCACTGAGAATACTTATGTGGATGCTGCCTAATTTTGGTCAGACCAAATGCTGTGAGGTCTCCCGTATCCATCTACGTGATGTGTCCACTTTTTCTCCTTGAGAAATGACTGTTCTTACAGACATAGGCTTTCAGAGAGGGGTATTGACAGCCTTCCTCTTCAGTCTGTTCTTATAAAACTTTTGGGCTTGCCTGATGGATGGTGTCATGTGTCCTTTACAGTTTCCATTCAACCCTGGGGCAGAGGCAGCTCCCTTCATCTTACACAAGAATCGGGTTGAAGAAATATCAGAGAGGGAAGTAGTCTCCTATAAAGGCCCTGAGAACTGTGTCTATGGAAGGCCATAGACTCATGACTCTGCAATGAGGGCTTCTCCAAGGTGGTCACTGCTAACAGCATGTATTTCCCAGGTAAACCAAGTTCGGTTCCTTCGACAACTCCTGAGAGAGAACAGATGGCAAACATAGGGACCGTCTATCTTGCTTACTATTGTGTATCCTCTGCTTGCAGTGTCTAACAGAAATAGGTGCTTCGTAAATATTTGTAGAATTCAAATGCTTTAATATGCATGGAATACATTGGCAAAGAAATGGATAGCCTTGGTAGTAGGACCAGATTTGGGGGACTTGGGCAAATTCCTTATTTTCTTATACCATTTTCTGAAGAAAGTATCAGATATTCCTAGGGTTGTGATTTAGGAAGATTTTTCCCTGGGGCATTGTCAAGGAAGTCGGGAAATTGGTTGAAGCTGATCTCTGCTAAGACAATCAGAGGTCCAGAATAGAAAATCTCACCTCAGTACATTGTAGAATTAGATGCTTTCTCAAATAATTCAATCCTTTCCCTGAAGCCTCTGGCCCCAAGCTGATGCTGGACTCAAGATACTAGATTTGATAGACAAGTGGGCAATTGGACTGTGACCACTGCTTTAGTCCTCCTCGGTTTTAATTACTATACATTTACCTTTTCTGAATATAGCGTCACAAATTATGAAAAAATGACTATTTTGGATAATTACATGAAATGTCAAATAGCTATATCCTATAACTGGTATAAATGCAGTAACATTTGATGCGGTGACTTCAAATAGTTATAAATTGGCGTTAGAGCAATGCTTAGTATACCCTCAACAGTTTTTTAAAAGGCCCCAACATTTTATTTTAATCAAGAAGAAAACAAGGTATGTCACAGATGAAAATGACACATATATTTTTGTGCTTATTATTTAAAGAAAGGAGAAACATCTGAAATCTGTTTGCTAACTACAGTATAATACAAATTAGCCTGCAGGCACCGTGTGTGCTGTACCCTGTCTGCTTGCCAGCCCTGCTTAGTCCCAACGTATTAATGAGCAAGTGCAAGTATTTGAACAATCAGCATTTCCGCATTTGCATGCAAACTCTCATGCTGTGTAATTATACACAGAGCTGGCACTCAAATTAATTAAAGCTGATTTCTCTGTGACTGCAAACTGGTCATATCCTCAGCTTTGCCTTCCTATGAAGTCATCACTCTACATTCAACGTGACACTTCTGTCCCTGGCATTCTCAGTACTGCTAGTGTTCAACCGTTGTGAATCCAGCAATATTTTAGATTGCAGCTGACAATGGCTGCGTGTTCTTGTGCTTTTCCTCTCCTCCCTGGTTCCCCCCTCTTCTGGTATACAGATAAAGAACAGCTTTTGAACGCTTGCTTTGTAATTATCTCAAATAATAATGCAAACAAATTACATATATTGTTCCAGTTGGTTCCCTCCCCTCTTTTATGACTCCACCCACTTGATTAGTGCTTACAAACAATTCATCAAACTTAAAAAATTTGTTTGTTTGATGCTAACAAACAATTGGTTTTGATGGTTTTAGTCTTAATTTTGAAAAGGCTCTAACAAATGGTGTTTTATTTTCACAGATAAGGATCTCATAATTCAAGATCAGGGAGATTAGGAGAGAAAGAAGCAGCAATGACTGCTAGATTTGATTAAGACTTTTTGAATCCTCATCAAACACAGCAGTATTGAAATGGAGACTGTTATTTGCCAAAGAGATCCACAAACGTTAACTTGTAGGGCAGAAGCCTTTCTTCAGCTCTCCTACAGTAAAGCCATCTCTCCTTGGTTTCTCAGTTCCTCTGAAGGAACTGTTTGCGTGACAATTCCTTTGAAAAGACATGCTTATAGCAATTAAGATATCATTACGATTTTCTTTTCATAAATTTAAATCTCCGAATACAGGTGGCTACTAAAAACGTCATCATGTAGGGCCCCAGGAAATGGGTGGCTCTGACACATTCCTCTGAAATCATTCCTTACCACTCAACCTCGGCTCACCATCGTCCTCGTTTCTCTGTATCCCTTTAAGACAGAAACTGCACAGACAGCTATTGCAGGGGCTGGGTGTCTCTTTTTAGAGCAGGCACCCAGCAGTTTTATCCCTCAAGTTCAAGATCCTGAAGTACACTGCCAAGAAGATTGTCCCAGTAATCTACATTTGAAAGGGAAGATCGAGTAGAGAAACTCTTTATAATCTATCTCTAGTGATCAAACCAGGAGGTATCATTGCCCTTACCTTATCAGCAGTACTTCTGGGTCCACGTAGAAGATCAGTTACCAAGCTCCCTTCAAATTCCAATCAGCACACAAGTGAGAAGGGAGAATTGAGCCTTCCCCGGAGAGGCCTCTTGGGAGATCACAGTCACAACACTATTATCGTCATCCAAAGCCTGCCCTTCTGTCTTGTCATGAATTTCCTCTGCAGACAGGTGTCATATTGGCATGAATTTCATTGCCAAGTACATTTTAACAGGTGGGCGTGGCTGTGATCATGTAGCCAGTTCCACCTGTCTCTAAACCCTCATAACCTCCACTGCTTTCAATATTTCTCTCAGGTACCCAGTGACTTCATGAGTTACCCACGCACTGGGCCCGACTAACAGAGGTGTGGGAACAGTATCGAGTTAAGCAGCACTGTCATTGCAGTACACAATGCTCGTTGCTACTGGCAAATACCTATTTGCTGAATCAGGATTGGCCTGCACTGAGCAGGACTAGGCAGGTCTACTGCTTTCTGTTAGTTTTCTTTTTAGAGCTCATCCTCTTCTAATGAGCCATTTAGCAAAAATAGAACCTTTTTGATGTCCATTCCTTAAAAATATAGCTTTTTTTAAACATAGAGAATTACTATATCTTAACCTCTTTTTTTAAAAGCAAGCACTAGCAAAACAAAAGGCAAGGAAAATTGGAGCTCCCCAAATAATTAAAACGAACATCACTGCATATGTTGTACACTTTGCTCTTAAATTTTCTGATAGCAAATAAATATATCTGTTAGTGATGATGCCTTTACTTCTTAAGAGAAAAGGATAATAGGAGAGGTGTTCTGTAACTTCTTAAGAAAAGGGAATCTTTTAGTCCTTAAGGAGTAGTAGACAGCTGGCATTCAATTTTTTTTTATTGATGGTAGCATTAAAAAAAGTTGATTGACTACGTATCTCTTTCTAGGCATATGTGTAAATAAAATTTAGGTATGGAAGTGGCAAGACAAGATTTTAGAAACATGCCAAAATTATCCGTTTTGTTCATCATTGTAAGGATAGCATGATCAGAACAAAGCCAGGAAAATATGGGGCTCAGTAGATGTAAATGGCATGTCTTTGACTTACAATTTCTACCTACTTTATCAATGTACTCTGGAAGTGGTGAGATGTTAATTTTCTCAGACTCCTCGATTCCTCAGTGACATTTAAATCAAGCAAACTGGCTTTTTTTGGATTGATTTAATCTCAAAAATCAAAGTTTGAACAATAACCCACCCAAAACTGGAATTTCCTATATGTATAATATTGCATTTTCTTCAACTTGCCCACCATCTAGCACAAAATTGACAGGCAATGATATTCAATAAATTTTTGCGAAGTAAACATTTGGTGGTACATTTATAACTGCATATGTGGACATTCTAAATGATACAAATCAACAAACCTGCAAACTCTCGAAGGCTTGGTTCCTGTACAGGGCTTACACAAGGTTTGCGCATAAATGTGAACGGTAATCATTTGCTGAACAAATTGAAATTAAGTAACTTTGAAAAGAATACATTACTAAGTCTAAGACAATCCATTCTCATTTTGAATATAGATCTTTCTTAATTTTGACCAATATCTTCCTGAATTGTCTAGTCTTTGGTATGAATTTTTTCTGAAGCTTTGAGGATAAATTTAATCCCTATTCCACATGAAAGTTATTCAACTATTTGAAAAATGACTATCATTTTCCCCTCAGTCTACTCTTTTTTCAGACTGAACATTCCTTTAATCATTCTAATATGAGATGGCTTTTAAGGCCTCTCACCATATTGGATAGATTCCAGTTTGTCCATGTCTCTCCTAAATGTGGCATCAGAACTGAATGCATCACTTGAGATGTGGTCTAATTATGCAAAGTATATGAGTACTGATGCCTCCCTGATTCTGGACTCTATTTCTAATAAATTAGAATTTTATGAAGGCAGGAAATGCACTCTGAGGAGGGGTTGGCATCATTATCATATCCTTAGTTCTTGAATTTTTACAAAAGTAAAATATCTAAGTCTTTTTCATACCAAATTCTGTCTAATCGAATCTCTTGCCACTTGTTCTTTTTGCAATTGATGATGGAAATGTGGACCTTATATCCATCCGTACTACAGCTCATCCTTGGTACCGGCCCATTGTTCTAATTATTTGTGGCAATTTTGAATCCCAATTTTGCTATTCGGTGTCTTCGTTACTGTATTTTATCTTGTGTCATTCTTCAAATGACATCTAAGTGGCTGCGGTGGTCAGGCACTACATCAGGCAGTGATGACACCAAAAGCAAGAAGATATGATCACTTCACTGAAAAAGCTCACAGCATAGCAAGGAGACTGCCAATATCATTAGGATGTTTTCTTTCAAATTACTGGCAAAAAAAAAGTGCTAGTGCACCTCTCAGAGATCTCTCTTCAGACCGACAACAGACCATCAGCCTTAGCTAATAAAGTCTAACACCTATCATTTTTATTGAGCACTTATTTAAAGAAAGGTAAAAAGCACTTCGTGGACACTGTGTCATTTAATAAGCACAACATATTTATGACATAGTTTTAATCCCTCGTTAGAGTTGAGGGGATTAAGGCTCAGAAAGTTTATGCAATTTGCACAAATTTACACAGCTTATAAGCTCCAAGGCTTCAATTTGAACCCACAAGGCCCTGTGCCTCCAAAGTTTATTCTTAATCATTCTTAAAGAGATAATTCTGGGCCGGCCTGGTGGCGAAGTTGTTAAGTTTGCACATTTCACTTCGGTGGCCCAGGGTTCGCCAGTCTGGATCCCGGGTGTGGACATGGCACAGCTTGGCAAGCCATGCTGTGGTAGGCGTCCCACATATAAAGTAGAGGAAGATGGGCACAGACGTTAGCTCAGAGCCAGTCTTCGTCAGCAAAAAGAGGAGGACTGGCAGCAGATGTTAGCTCAGGGCTAATCTTCCTCAAAAAAAAGAAAAAAGATAATTCTGCCATTTTTGGAAACTTCCTAACAATACTATAAACTAGCTCGAATTTATCTTCTAGGAATGTATGAGTATTTTGATTAAAAAACTTGCCAAAATTCAGTTATACTCTATTTTGAAGAGTAAAAAGTAGATTAGTTTCCTTGGGGCTGCTTTGTTCTTAGTGAACCCATACTGATCCTTAATAGTCACTGCCGTCCTCTCAAAATGCTCACTTTTACTTTAATAATTCTGTCTAAATTTTGCTAAGGACTGATGTCAAACTCATTGGTTTGCAGTTCTCAGAATCTCTCTTTCCTTTCTAAAATCAGGTCAGCATTGACTCATCTCCAGTTTTATTAACTCTGTCCCATTCTCTATGATACCTCACAAATAATTGGCAGAGATTCCATGATCACGTCTGAAGTTCTTTCTTTTCTGAAGGCTCTAGAACATATTTATGTAGCTCTCGCCTTCTTGGGCTTCACTTCCCATAAAGGGAAGTAAGGTGAAGATTGAATTGTTCTGCACAAAGTCTTAATTATACAACACACTTCAAAAATATTTCTTGAAAAATATCTACATAGTGGAGAGGGAAAAAAGCCTCGCAATCCTGTTTTATAAAAAAGAAAAAAGCCCTCTATTTTTCGCCTTCTCCGGAGGAGTAACACTTATATCACACATGAATGGTTCTTTTATTAAGGAAAATGACTAGACAAATCTGGATGAGACGCTCAGGCTGAGAAAGTCAAGGTTCTTCAGAACATAGCCTGATGGGTGGCACTAGATAAAGAGAGGGCTAAAATTTTCTGTAATAAATTATGAACAGTTTGTCAGTCTGGGAAACAAGACTTGGACATGGGAAGAAGAAAAGAGATGTGGAAAGTGTAGTGGTTTAAGGTGTTGCCCAAGAACATGGCAAAAGGCCCAGACCACAACAGAGCCATACAGCGAGGGAGAAATTCTGAAGCTGCTCACACTGAAATCTCAAAGCATAGCTGCCTCAGGGCTGTGCTGGTCCAAGAGGTGACACAGAAACGATAATATAAGACAGGGTCCTTTTCTTCAAGATAAACATATGGGAGATGATCCCAATCTTGTAAAATGAAAAATATCTTTAGAAAAGGAAGCAGCTTCTATTTGGTGACTTTTTTTTTTCTTTTTCTCCCCAAAGCCCCCTGGTACAAGTTGAGTATTTTTAGTTGTGGGTCCTTCTAGTTGTGGCATGTGGGATGCTGCCTCAGCGTGGCCTGATGAGCGGTGTCATGTCGGTGCCCAGGATCCGAACCGGTGAAACCCTGGGCGGCCGCAGCGGAGCGCACAAACTTAACCACTCAGCCACCAGGCCGGCCCCTATTTGGTGACTTTTATTATTCCAGTTCGAGTGGGTATTAGAAAATAATAAAGCCTTTATCTTCCTATAATATTCTATTGATATGACTTTTCCCTAATTGTACTTTTATTATACTATATTTTAAAGAGCTTTATTAATTCTTTTATAGAATAGAATATATTTTTACTACATAGAAAGGCCTAAGATTATTTCTGGTAGGTAAGCATAGAATGAAAGAAAGGTATGTTATCAAGAGAATGTAGAGTCACCCAAATGTGAAAGATTTTTTTAAATCTTATTTTAGTTTATCTAGAAAAGACTAAAGAATCAGTTTCATATGAATTTCATAGGAATATACCAAAGAATTAGCAGGAAATAAACGCTTTTTGAGACTATTTTTTTGAGAAGAGCATTCTATATATACATATTGATGATATTATTTTCAATATTCCTATAATATTCTTAATATTCTTAACATGTTTATTAATAAAAATGATGGAGAGTATAAAATAATTTATATATTATATTATTAAAAGAGATGTATGTATGTATTTATGTGTGTATGTAACAGAAAATTTGAAGTTCACAATTTTACTCTATGTTTGAAAGTAAAAATTTGTTTCTCAGAATAGTTCTCTTTGGTAATATGCGGTATTGGAAGCATCAACACAATAGTATTATGCTAATGCATTATGGCTGGAAGATGAATCTCACTGAAAAATTTAAGAAACTGAATACTGAACAGTTAGTTGCAGAAAGGCAATTATGGGCCCCGGTCTGCTTTCATTATCTGAGTGAGAATAAAATGCAAAACTGAAACATAAATGATGCAAGGCATATTAGGTAGGAGATTTCTTTTTTGTTTTAATCATCTAAGTTTTCATTAATAAGTGCTTTGAAATATATGTTCCTTTCTTTGATGCTGGCTATTTCAAAGAAAAATATTATAGGGGCTTATACTAATTATATTATAACAATTCTAAGGGCGAACTTTTTTACTACTGTGTGCCAGGTATTGTACTAAACATTCCACATACGTTGTCTTATTGATTACTATCACAATTCTGTGAAGTAGATAATGTTATCATCTCCTTAGACCTGAGGACAAAACTGAGGCACAGAGATGTTAAGCAACTTGTCCAAGGTCACCCCATTAGCAAATAATTGAGCCAGGATTGAAACTCAGGTAGAATCTGGAAATTATATCACTATTTATTTATTTTGCATTTACTGCATGCTTTCTTTATGTGCCCACTATGTTCTTAAGTGTTTTTCACATGATCTATAACCTCATGAAGGAGAAATCTGTCTTCCTAATTTATTTTGTAATGCTAAGCAGTACTTAACATCCTATCCAAAATGAGTGCAAAATATATCTGCGTCTGTTAGGACTCAGCTCAAGGGTCAACTTATTTATGGAACTTTTCTTGATTTCATTGGGCAGAACTGACCACTGTCCCCTTTATATTCCTTGTGCCCTGTACAGATGCCTATATACACTCATAATATCCATTGCACTTATTCATTTACATATCTACTTATCTCCAAGGCCTGGCTTAGTGTCAGGTCCCAGTAGGTGTTAAAGAACTCTTGTGGAATGAATCAATAACTAGGCCAGTCCTTAGCTTTTCTACATCGTTTGTTGATACAAAATTTTCCCTGCCAGGCACCAATTTGTCTCCTGCTGGGGAAAAGCAGAGTACTGCCTTCTCTAGACTTTGAATTAATGTTTTCTTTGTTTACTAAACTAAAGTGGTAAAGAAACATGAGTTTCTCTCCTCAATAAAGGAGCATTTTTGATAAATAAATAAGTCAAAAATACTGAATCAGCAAGCTTCATGTTGGACCTCCTCAAAGAGAAGTTGCCCAAAGTTTGCCCACCTTGCCTGTGATAGATGTGGCTCAACGCCATTCTCCCCAAAATCTTCATTAAGTAGTCTGACCCGTAGTTCAAATAGAGAAAGAAACTGTAATGTTTTCATCCCAACATTGACCTGGGGAGAAGAGTAAGTCAAGCACAGGCTAAAGAGCTGGCTTCTGTTTCCTTTCAATCATCTGACACGTATTGAATAAATGAGAGGCTGAATAAATGATGGCATGGGGAGAGGCGGGAAGCTGCAAGTGGGCTCTGAGATGGCTGCAGAGAGCGAGGGACCTTAGAGTGGAGCGCTAGGATTAAGATTTAGTCAAGAGAGTGGGGAGTGGCAAGCAGACAGTATGAAAAGCCTAAGGAACAGCATCAACCATACGGGGATGTGGGGGCACATGACCCCTTGGGCAACTGTGAGAAGTTGAGTGGAGGAGAGTGTTCTTGGAGGAGACTAAAGAAGGATGTGCTAGTCACCCAGTCCAGTGCGAACATTTCATGATAAAAGAATGCAGCAGTAGCAATGCACTCTAGGTCTGCCTCTGTCATGATCTCAGTGTGTGGCCTTATGAAAATCCTTTGACACCAGGGGTGCAAAAATCAAATGCCGAAAAAGGCCAGGCAAGTAAAGATTAATGAGCCAGGAGACTGGGCATAAGGAAACAGGAAGCAGTGGAAGTGTGCTGTGCTGGGGGATACGGGCCCAGCGTTATCCAGTGGTCCCAGAACTTTCAACTTTTCTCAGTGTCAGGTATCCAGTTTTTTATGTGGTCTCCAATTTTTAAAGTATTGATAATTAATTTAATTTTTATTAAATATTATTTAGGCCAAAAAAAAATGCCTCTTACCACTCTACAACCCTGATTTTAACTTTCTATTCTATAAAATGACTTGATAATTCTTGCACTATCTTCCTCCGGAGAATAGTGGAAAGATCAAATCATTGCGTAGATAAAATACTTAGAAAATTACAACGCACTATAGAAACTGAAATATCACTTACATTATTAGTAATGCCAATTCTCACTTTTTCAACAAGCTGATTTGTATCTCACTTACTCTCCTCCTCTTTGTTTCTATCTCACAGTAATTCAAAAAAAAGTCTGGCATCCCACAGCCTGACATCAAAGGAATCATTCAGCACTGCTCACTGCTGGGTGAAGATTGGTTGGCACCTCTGTTATCCCACCTGGTTCAAGTTATTCGAGTATTAGCTCTTTTTTGGGCAGCAGATTGGATATAAACACTTTTAGAATACTTTATCTAATTTGATTATAATATATATATGGAAGCCATTTTGCCTTAGCCTCCATAACTATGGATAATCAAAAGTCTAAAAAAGAAAAGTCACTGTAGACATTACCCAAACATATTGGTATGAGCTATGAAAATACTCTCTATTTTTAAATTATTTCTTTTCTACAAAATAGAGATTCTCATGTACTTACAGAGTTTCTGGCCAAAGTTTTGTTTATCCTCACCCAATTCGTAGGCTAAAAAAAAAACAAGCAGAGCTGATGCCAATAAATATTAAAGACGGATCCTAGAACTAAAGATAACAATTAGATATTGTCAGAGCTCCCCAGTTCAGTTGCAGAATCTCTTTCTTTCTCTTTAAGTCTTTGAACAGGATTTATCTCACTTGTCTGAGATGATTTTAGTGTGGTCCTGCCAAACTGTGACCCCTCAAATTTTCTGTGTGTGTCCTTGTGCTGGCTGAGAGGTCTGTATATTTTTCCGAGAATGTATTCGAATTCCTTGTGGAATGCGTGCTCTTTTAAGAAACCAAAAATTTCATAAGCATCCCATAAATTTTGCCCTGCTGCTGACTGGAACTTCTTCAGAAGCAGAACCAGGACAACCGGGTCTTCTTTAAGTGCTTCTGGAAAGACTTTATTTCAGCAGCTGTGGTTGAAGCTTCCACTGCAGGCAGCCCAATAAGGTTTAGATTAAAAACGGGAAATAAACCTCTTGAGGTAGAATTCTGAATGTACCTACCAGCAAGAGTGAAATGAATCACATGTTTCCTGTAGGTGACATTTTACTCCATGACTTAAGGAATCTCAGCAGGAAAAGTATAGGTTCGCCTAGAGAGGAGTATAGGAAGAATTTACAGAGAAACGAAAAACCTAGAAATGAGGAAGGCAGGTTGTGATTTTTAACTCAGAATATTCAAAAACTGAGCCCTCTGTACAGATAGCCAAAACAACCTTTTATACTTTCTGCAAATAGAGCTGCAACATCATCATCCTCTCCAAGATAG
Source organism: Equus asinus (assembly GCF_041296235.1). Lineage (NCBI taxonomy): Eukaryota > Metazoa > Chordata > Mammalia > Perissodactyla > Equidae > Equus > Equus asinus. The sequence continues at coordinate 17,991,578 of NC_091805.1, read as the reverse complement.
TCCTGGATTTCATGATGAATAGAAGTTGGCTACCGAATTTTACATTCTGAATGAGGCTAAAAGCAAATAGAACATTGGGAAGATCTGTCCTTAGCGTCTGCCGTTCGTAGTCTGAGTCACAGTGAGAGAGAATTGGCAGTACTCTGTTCCTGCTCCATATCAATTTATTTTCCTTTTTCTTTGTTCTCCTATTCTTGTGAATAAGTTGGAGTCAAAGAAAAATTGGGGACTGAATTAGAAGAACCTTAAACGTTGGGGATGAAAGAAACAGGAACAGACTCTGAGTTTCAAGTATCTACAAGAGAGAGATCTCATCCAAAGATTGGGTCTTAACAGGAAAACGAAAGGGCATTGTGTTTGTGAAAAGTCCAGTAGGACTATTCTCGAGAGAGTTGCAAAATCACAGCCTGGTGGAGCTTTAGGGAATCTGTGAGATCAAATCAGTCAAAACTGCTCACTTAGCCTACATCTCAGACAGACTGGTTCCTTCCTGCCTTTTGATGACCTTTCATCCCATTCCAGTCATGGGATCCACTTCTAAAGTTCCATCCGTCCATTCTGTCACCCATGGCTCCCTCTCCAGTCACATCTGCAGGCAAGTGGAATGGGAATGGGAACAAGCCGGTTTGGGAGTAGCATAGGATTCTTGTCATATTGTCAAAGGGTCACAGACATTTGTTTCTGACCTTTGCATTTACATCTCAAAATGAGGAGGTGCAATCTGTTTTGAAAATCTGAGGTCTCACATAACGTTGTCCTCTTTTACAAACATTGATTGGTTGAGTTTCTTTTCCTGGTTGACTGTCTCTGCCACAGGTCTGGGAACTTCTTACAGAGAAAGACTATGTCATATATTTCTGAAATCCAAAAGTACCTTAAATATAATAAGTGCTTAACAAATCAATGTTGAATAAAAGAACAAATCTTGAAAATTTAATATCCTCTTAGATGCTCATTTAGCAGTTACAGGTTAGAAATAAGGAAAGACTTATGACGTCTCAGGGAAAGTAACTAGGCAGACAGAGTGTAAACTTCGTTCTCAGTCAGATGAAGACTCACTCTATGCGGCACGCTGACAAAGACTACATTTGAGTTCTAATCATTAGCCAAGTACACTGCTGTATTTCCTTTACATTAAAGGCAGTATTTGAAAACACTCTGTGTAAGGCAATAGTTCTTAAGATTTGGGGGGTTATAAACCTTTTTGGGAATCCAAGAAAAGCTATGCACCTTCTCCTGAGAAAAAATGCACATTCACATCTATTCCAAAACACGAGAAACTTTGTTCACAAGCACCCTGAAGCACATTCATTGACAAACCTGTATCTCAGGTTAAGAACTTTCATAAAGGCAAAGACATTGAATGGTGACCTTCAAGGTCCAGAAGAGAGCTTTCAAGAAGAGGTTTATTTTGAGGTTCAGAACAATAGACTTCTATGCAGCAGAATCACAAATTCCATCCATTCCAAGAGACCGAATTGAAAGAAACAAATATGCACACGGAGCTGCCCCCTCTCTGTGGAGGTAATGGAATTTTCAGGCACACCCCACAGGGCAGAACTCAAAGGCGCTTGTTTAAGCCGGACGACACACAGCAATACTAGGGCCATCGCGCTGGCCTTACATCCAAAGAGTCACACAGTAGGTTCACTGTGGTGGAACACATTAAACAGAGCAAAGGTATGGGGTTTGTGTCCTGGAAGCTTAATGTAAAGCTCCAGATATTTCCTGAACAAATTAAAAGGGAGATTACTCTCATTAATCACTCTCTGATTCTTTACAATGTTTTTTCCTAGGACATAAAATTGAAGCTGATTACCAGTCATTCCCTGAGATTCAGAGGCCAGGGTAGTGCTTGCAGGAGAAAACATTTTGCATCTCACTTGTCCTTTCTGACCCCTCGGCTCCCCTCTTCCCAGTAACTGCTTCCTTCCCCTAATAGTTTCCTCCTTGCAATGGCAGGAAAAAAAAATATTGAACTTTCTAACTGAGCCAACTTCAAATTGCCAAACTAGAGTCTGGAAGGTTGCTTTGTAAAATGCTTTTGTAGCCAAACAGATGTATTTCTAAATTTTACTTCATTCATTGGCTTCCCCTCCACTATATTTAGGATGCATTGCTCATTTTCTTATCATTTTCCATCTCATTGCTTTTGTTTCACATTTGAGTAACTGGGGGTCAAATGGACTGCAGACTATTCTGTTAAAGACATGTTAAAATCAGACAGAAACTGTATGATTAACGATATGAATCATCTGTTTTTGAAAACCAGGAAAGTAAACAAGTGCTCAGCGAGGCCCCACCTGCTCTGCTGCTGTTGTGGTGCTGTGCATATGAGGAGGAGAACAATTCCCCCTTCTCAAGGCTGAACTAAAATTAGGCTCCACCTGCAAGATGTTAATGAAAACTTACACAGCTGCATTCCAGAAACAAGTTACCCAGATTGCTTTTGGAAAGCTCTGTGTAAAAGCAAACTTGTTAGCTCTTTGCCTAATTCCCAAAATGTAGTATTAATTTTAATGGCAATTATTAGCACAATAACCAACTGATAAGTAATCTCAAAATAGATCCAATATTATCAGATAGGAAATATGCTGTCATTTTATCCACACATCCTGCTGGGTTTAACCCCTCACTCACAAATGCACACTTCCTGGCTCTTTTTTTGGCACTTGTGTTCCAACAGAAGACACGAGAACAAGTGAAATCACTGGAATGGTCCCCTAACAGTGCCGATTTGCACGGGGGCCCCGCTTATCCACATGCTCCTTAAGGGAAGAAGAATGGGAAGCACGTGCTTCCTCTGCTTGGATTCCTTTGGCAGATGATCAAGCTTTCTCTGGAAGAGAAGCCTCAAATCGAAACCAAATCACAGCAGCCTCGCAATCTACCCTCTTCTTGCAGATTTCAGATACAGTGGCAGTTCGTACACTGCCATCAGGGAAGGAGAACTCCCCTGTTCTGCTTCCAGGTCAGGTCTTCACAGCTCCATTCCACAGGCCGAAGGGCTCCATTTTGATCCCCATTACTTTTCCAGATCACACTATAGTGCTGATCCTCGGAGAGAAAGATGTGTTACAGTTTAATTATTTACTAAATGATGTGTGTCAAAAAAATTAAAGAAGCTGCCATTTGGGCATGGAGGATCTCTGCCTTTTAAAAATCTCTACCTTGAAAAAAAATGCCTCGGGGCCGGCCCTGTGGCCAAGTGGTTAATTTCCCGCGCTCCGCTTCTGCACCCCAGGATTTCGCCGGTTCAAATCCTGGGCAAGGACATGGCACCGCTCATCAGGCCACACTGAGGTGACATCCCACACGCCACAACTAGAAGGATCCACGACTAAAATATGCAACTATGTATGGGGGGGATGTGGGAAGGGAAAAAAAGTGGGAAAAAAATGCCTCTTCATCATTTCCTTTACTTGCAGTTTAGTTTTATCAAAGGAGCAGGAAATGCCTCCAGTTGTTCTGATTTGATCTATGTTCCTGTTGTTGCATGTGCTGTATAGATTCTTAATATTTTCACAATTACACCTTCTTAAAGGCTCTTTGGAAGAGTTTTAAAAAAATTGTTTCGGAGTCAAATAGGCTCAATTAGATCTTGAGCAGCAAATTCAGTTTCTGTTAGAGATTAAATAATGAAGAAAATAGCAATGCTAACAAGTAGGAGACTGCCTTGCATTACCCTATCTGATTTCATTAGCCTAATTCACACTTATTAATTATTGGTCTGATGAGATCATCAATGTAAGTATGCCAGCCTCATGATGGTTGCATTTGGGGAATATTCAGCCTTTTTCAAGACTTCTACGTGGCCCTCCGGTGATATTCCTATTTCATTTCCATTTCAGGCTGCTACCCTACTCAATAAATGTATCTGAACCGCCTATGAAAGCAACACTATCGGAATAAACAATTTATTTACTACACAGCCCTGCTTGCAACTGTCAACAAAGAAATCTAAAAGGAGATTTAAGTTTTCATTCCTAGATAGTGAACTGCTGTGTGTGTTTCCACAATGCCGGTCATTCCAGACTCTGCTGCCCCCTGAGATTGAGCAATTCTCGTGCACTTTGTAACAAAGGGCTGCGGATCTGGCAGTGTGGGAGTGGACTGGGCCACTTAGATAAGTTTCATTCACTGTAGGAGCCCAGGGGAACAGTGAGTGCATCAAGGCAGCTGTGCTGCCTGGGTTCATGGTGTAACTTCACACTATTTTCCCTTTAAATCGCTACTAATCCCTTGGGTTTACATGTTTTTGGGGGCTGCATCAGAGAAACGCAGTGTGAAATTGCCTGAAAGCCACCCTATAAATAAGACTTACAATACAGACCAGTTCTGTTGATGAAAAGACTGAGGGAAATGCCCTTGAGGGCCCCAAGAACCATTTTAGAAGGCTCCCACTGTGATTTTTTTTGGTCTCTATCTAATGACCGTTAAAAAAAATTACTAACTAGGTTAAAATCTCACCGGCTCCAAATTCAGTTGGAAGCAGCGCCTTAGCATTAACATAAATCCTGTCTACATATTTACTAACCCGTATTGCTTGTTTAAACCTGATCTCTTTTTAGAAAACATCTTACTCCTTTTGACGGAAGAAGGAAAAAGCAAAAAAAGCAGGAAACCTGGGACATTAGAGATTGGATAACTAGCCGGAGATTCCAGGGGCTCTGGATTTGCTTCCTAAACTATGTGCCAGGCACCAGTGTGGGCCACTTACATGCTTCCTCTTTTGAGTTCAATTCTTTGAAGTATTGTTGTTCCATTTTAAAGCTGAGGAAACTGAGGCTAGTAAATGGCAAAGCCATTCATTTAGCATGGGAGTGTCTTCCTCTCAAATAACCATGAGTTTTCTCTTGCTGTCAACCAGAGAGGCTACAGGAAGTGCCCCTACAAGCAAAGAGGACATGGAGAGACAATAGAACAACACTCTTGCCTCTTTATTCCCTTGGGTTCTTCATTATCACCAGTGGATCTCTCATGTTCACTCTGGTGCTTCCGGAAATTGGCTTGACCTCCGACCTATCCCTTTTATGGAAACACTATCTCCTCTTACACCTCTCATTTCCTAACACCCGGCCTGTCCGCCCCACCCTGCCCTCCTTCAGTTTTCCTACTGTCTAAATCCTCCTACAAACAGCCATTTGGAAACAATTTCGAGGTCCACCTACCTTCCTGTGCATGTGTCTTTTGTAATTTAGAGGTTAGGGACTGTGTGTTTTCTACCTGCCATGTTTATGCCTCATACTCTGTGGGTACCCAATAAATGCTGAATAATAACAGCTTTATGACAGTGCAGAACCAGAAACACAGGTTCTTGTATTTGGTATTTCATCACCAACAGGGAACATTTATCCACTGTCAGCACTATGCTAGGCACTAAATAAGTTAGTGGCAGAAGCCAGGCTCCTCCATTTATACACCAGGATATTTTACTTTTCTCTTTTATTTTCTCGAGAATAACAACAACAAAAAATGGGATGGCCGCTGAATCTTCTCATTAAATCCACAGCATCCTGAAGCTACAGGCTGGTACTTTTTTGTAGAGGGGGAACCAAGGTACAGAGCGCGCTGAATGAGGACTGTGATGAAACCATATACAGAAGTTAGTTTGCTGTTGCACACATCTCTTTCCTTTGTGCTTGCATGCAAAGGGGAAAGAATGGACTCTCTAAAATTGGTATTTGCTAAGAATAACAAAAATACCTCTGTATTCACGCTGTGTCTAAACAAGCAGAGTAAATTGAGACATTTAAACTTGATAATTGAGGCCAAAGATACATTTGCTTGTAATATCAATATAATTGACTCACAAGGGCTGTCGTTTTTAAAAAAATTTTTTGGTACACTTTCCTAAATGGTGATCTTGACTTCATTTCTTTTGCTCCCTGTGTAGACAGAGGCTACAAATATACAACAAAAATAAAGGCCACTTGCAAATTTGGGGCATATTAATTCATGAACAGACCCATTGTAACTTCACTGATTTTTTCGTTGTTCTCAATCATTAATTCAGCAAATATTTATCAAATACTACCTAACACATGCTTGGCTCTGTGCTATATAGTGGAGCTCGCAGTCCAGTGTAGAGACAGACATGTAAACATGTAATTAATAAAATATGGTGTGGTATAATGGAAATATGTCCTACAAGAATGATAAATTCTTCCTATTGCTCTGAGAAGGCGACATGTAGGAGGTGACGTTTCAGCCATGTCTTAAAGATGAATAGTTGTATACTGTCAGAAAGTGGGAAATACATCATAGGCAAAACGAACAGCAAGTGCAAAGGGAAGGGGCCAGTCTGGTGGTGTAGTAGTTAAGTTTGCACACTCCTCTTCAGCAGCCTGGGGCTCACAGGTTCGGATCCTGGGCATGGACCCAGCACTGCTCGTCAGGCCACGCTGTCGCAGCAGCATCTCACATATAATGGGGGAAGATTGGCACAGATGTTAGCTCAGGGCCAATCTTCCTCACAAGAAACAAAAAAAGAAGTCCAGGGAAGAGGATAGTATAGTGCATCCATTACATAGGGTGTACAATGAGATATAATAGAAGATGATGTTGAACTACTTAAGGATGAAGGCCCTTTTGTATCAGTCTAGGGAGATTAAATTCTGTTTTATGGGCATCAGGAAGTCATGGAGAATTTTAAGCAGAAGGATAATATTCATTCTCTAGAAAGAGAATTCAATATAAAGAATGGGTTGGCAGTAGTTGCGTCTGTAGGTAGCAGTGAATTACATGGCCATGATTTTAGTCAGGGCCTAAGGTAATAAGGGGCTTTACTTGGAAAGTGCAAGGGGAGATGAAAAAAAGATATAATCGAGAGATATTTAGGAGGTAGAAATGATAGGACTTGATAATTAATAGGACATGTGAGAGAAGGAAGTCAACTTGAAGAGCTGTCTCATGGTCGTGCTCTTATGGGGAAATGATACATTTTGCTGCACTGCAAATATTTCAGGAACTCTACTGAGTTATTTTCTTATATTAACTTATTCCAATCTCATAATAACAATGTGACACAAGCAATAGGTAGTTTTAGCCTTCTTTTATACAGAGCTCAGGAAGGGTGAGACAGTTGCCCAGAATCACAACCAGAACACAACGGAGCCAGGATTGGAACCTGAGTATTCTAAAAGACTCATGTATTCTCCACACATTTCCATAAGCTTCGGCGGGTAGAATTAATGAAATTCCCTGTTAAAACCCTGATATGGATTTTGAATCAAAACAAGTCATAAATTTGATCGAGTGTTAATGACAATTTTAAAACTTTCATTTTGAGTGAAATAATTTTTTTTAATTGAGACTGTTTATCAGTTCTAGTTAAATCCTGGACCAATTTCTTTGCTGCTAAACACTAACAATGACAACAAAACAGAAAATAGGCTTAAACTTCTGTTAAGTGTTTTGTAACAAAAAAGATTGACGTCTCTTTGCTAAGGAAAAATTTTTGCCATGCTAGAGATGCGACCTAATATATGGGTAGAATAATATCGATTTTCAAATAGCTAATCAATTGATTTCAACTCATTAGCAATTTGACTTTCAATTTTTCAATATTACTGATTCAAAATACTCAGCAAAATACATTATCAAAGAAAAATAGTTCTAAAGTTGGCTGAGTAAAGGTTTCTTTCTTCCTAATAAGCACAGTGGGCTTTTATTACATAACAGGTTATTAGCTGGAAATAAAAGTTGTGCTTTTTCATGTTGAGGCCACTTAATTTTCCTCGATCATTTCTACCTCTCAGTTAGGTTATCTCATGTTAGTGTGGTGCATGCTGTATTTCCAGTACCTTCTTTTGCTTCTGTGGTGATTTGGGAAGGTATTCATTCGCATGAGCTACCTGCTCCTGGCCTGAAGCCTATGAAAGAGAATAGGATGAAAAACAAATGACATGGCCTCCAGCACTTTCTTCTTTTTTATTTTATTTTATTTTTTTATTTTTCATATGAAACATTTTCCTGCAAGGATCTTCTATATACGGTTGGAAGATGCTTTTGATATGTAGATCAAGCAAAATGGTAAATACATAGCCCTCTCTTTTGAAACGTTCCCTTATTCTAAAATGTGCTTGTCAGTGTCACTTTCTTTGATTTCCATGAGGCCTGCCCTTGGGTTGGTATTGTAAGTTGGTATCTTTCCATTGTCCCTTACCACAAAAATTCCTTTTAAGATACTACGTTCAGAATTTAATCCATCAAGCTTTAGCTCCTCTCTCTCCTCCTTCCTTCTGGAAGATTTAGTGGCTAAGTCTTTGCTTTGATTTTTTTCTCTGACTTTGAGAGTTCTCACTTTCTTTCCTAATTGCTACAATCTGGTGTCCCCTTTTGCCTGGGAGTAAACAAAAACAGAAACAATCAGGGAGGAGACCAACACCACACGGGCCGAGCTCATGTGCCTGACTAGCTGATGGATGGGAAGGGCTGGCTCTCAGGAATGAGATCTTCCCACCACATCACACAAGTTCAGTTTCAGGATGGGCTCTCTGCCAGGCACAGCGGGAAGTGCTTTACATGCATCCGGGTCCTCCAACCAACCCCCGAGGTAGGCCCTGTTACTGTGTCCATTGTTTCAGACTGGGGAATCAAATCTAAAAGAAACAAAGTATCTTTCTCAAGGTCATTCAACTAGTAAGTGACAGAATTGATCGCTAAACCCAAGTTTTCCTGACTTCAGTGCCTGAATTTAAATGACTAATTTATATTTTTCATCTGAAAGCCTCTTAATGCCACTGTAAAACAAGTCCCTGGATTGGAGGGGTAGATTATCATTATATTATTTCTTGAGTTCTATTACTCCAGAGAGTATATTTCCTCTAATGCCCGTGGACTTGTTAACAATCTTCTAAAAATAGAGAAAATGGAAAAGTTGCCAAGGTCACCTATTAAAAGGAAAGCAGAAAAGAAAATATGTAAAGCTATGTATTTTATTGCAAAAAATTAAAAGTTAAAACTTGAGCTGGAGGATAAGCATTGTTTAACGTTGCCTCTGATTTTCTGTTGACCTGTCTTATTTAGTTTCCTGCAACAGTGGAAGTATACAGTAATAATTATTAGGTGTGTTCTTTATTTTGTGTTAGTTTGGCTAATACACTATTTTGCAAAATACAAATACTATTTTGAATACAAATGGAGGTATCTTGAGATACCAGCAATACAAATCCTGTGAACTATACATTAAGTATATCTAATTTTATTTATTTTCAAGGCAAGAGAGGTAAAATGCTACAGGAAATTTAAAAAATAAGCAAAACACCATTAAAATTTTTAAAATTTATGTATTAAAGAGAGACTCATTAGATGGAAAATATATTTTAAAATGTGATTTTATGTATCCAAATTGTATTCAAAGAAATTTTGAAATATTCCCAGGGCTCTAATAATTTAGAAAAGTCGTTTACCATGGGACATTTCTTAAAAGGTCAATATGATAATTTGATGATCTTAATAAAGTGCACCACCCCACAATGCACTGGTTCATAGTCATTGACAGTTAGAAAGAATCAGTTCAAGCATTATACACTACACCTCTGTTATTCGAAAGCACTGGGTTATGCTCTTTTGGAAAAATAGCAATAAAAATAAATTTGAATAAATATATTAAATTTAAATTTAAGTAGATTAAATAAAAATAAATACATAAATAATGATTTCTGTTCCTCAGGAGCTCACCTCTAGTAGCAAATGTATCTAGTTGCACCCCAGAAAGAGTATATACAAGACATATTACTAGATGTGCATAAATTCTATTGTCAGAGAACAGAAGATTGAGGGAGTAATTCTGACTAGAGGAATACAAGTTTCCTGGAAGTGAAGGGATTTTACTGGGTCTTGAAAGATGGATAGGATTTTGAGAGTCATACCTATACTCTGAAGACAAATATTGCTTACTTTAAAATCAAGTAGAATTCCTCTACGTACGTCTTTTGTTTCAAAAGACAAAACAGATACATTTCTTGAAAAAGGTAGGTATTTGTATCTTGAAATAAAATTTTTAAATGATGGGTATGCTTTGTTTAAATGCCAGAACTAAGATATTTTTCCTTCTCATTATATGGAATAAATAAGGCTAAAAGCTGGAAAATTATAAAAGTTACTTGATTAAATGAGGCAAGCAAATAAATGCTTTCCAAAGGTCTCAACTCAATGCGCTCTCTCCCCGAGGCTAATTGGAACTAGTCCACAGTCACAATTGCTCCATCATATGGGTGGCCAGTCAATGTGGTGCCAGCAATAAAATGTGTAATCAACTTTCACATGTTTTTAGACATTCCCAAATCACTTTGATCATGACCAACAAGAAAACTGCCATTTCAGTTAATAATCTATAAATTCTCAGGGGGAGGTGTTGTCCAATACCCAGTAGAATATTTCACATTTTATTTAAGAAATGTAGACTAACACAAGCTAGAAATATACTTATCCTTAAAACATTAGTCAATTTTCCATTATGTAATCTTGGTTCAGGGTTAACATTTTAAATTGTCATTTCCCACAAGTCCAGGGAACTCGATAATTGAGATGAAGTTGCTTTTGAAAACACATATACTTTAGATTGCATTTCATCTAGGTGAAATGAAAAGTGGTAACTTTTATGACAGCTTTCAAAACCGCTTTTAGCAGTGCAACCTGTGACATCATTGTCCTTTTTCATGCAGTTGAATTTTGCTCACTACAAGGAAAAATAGTTATTGCGGCAGAGAAGATGCCAGAGTAAAATTTCTCTAAGCCAAGTGCTTTTTTAGCTAGTGAAGATGTTCCTAAATATGTATCAGTTCCGTGCCACAGGACACAGTTAACAGGAATAGTTAGAAGGGTACCGACGCCATCCATCCAAGAAAGCAACATGTAAGATCTTGTTGAAAGCAGAAAATGATTTAGAGAGGGAAATTTCAGAGATGACAGCTGTTTAAATCTAATCAAAACCTCTTTTATACACCAGGAGACATTTAGTCTTCCATTGGCTCTAATATGTATCTTAGAAATCTGTAGGGTTTTGGAAGGCTGGTAAAGCAACACTTGAAAGCCCAAGTCAAAGATAAGACGTGGTAACATCACTGATAACAGGTTAATATGAAGGAGGACTAGTTATGAAAAGCTGTTGCCTGGGACATCATCGAGACAAGAATCTTAAATAATAATACATCTAAAAGCTACGTCTTTTTAACTCATGCTACAGTGTGATTTCTTTTTACACACAGTATTAAAATTTCCCATCCCAAAGTAACAGCAGGTACACACACACAAACGCACCCGTACGCAACTGAAACCAGTAACGTTCACAGAGGCCTTGCTACTCAAGGTGTGGTCTACAGAGATGCATTACCCAGGAGCCTGTTAGAAATGCACAATCTGGAGCCTCGGCCCAGACTTACTGACTCAGAATCTGCATTCTGACAAGATCCCCACATGATTCTCTGCGCATGATATTTGAGATGTACTGACTTAAAAACAAGCTTTAAAAGTTGCACAGCCCTCTCATCCTTAAAACCCATGCATCTTCAATATCAAACCATTAAGAATTTCCCCATTATTTAAAGCAGTACAGTTTAGTGAGTGGTTAAGAGCAAGCATTTCCAGAAATTCCCTGTCCAAGTGGCCTGCAGCTTGCTTCCGGGGCCAGCATGGGTGTCTTCCCTGGGTGTGGCTGACTGGGTTCAGGGGAGATGACAGGTGGAAGCCAGACACGTCCTTGTCTAGTAGGCCCTTTGCCTACAGAACGGAGCAGAGGGTGGGAAGTGGGAGCAGAGGGTGGGAAGTGGGAGCAGGGGGTGGGCAGTGGGTAGGGCTGGCCTCGAGTTTGGATTTCCATTTCTACTCTAGCCCGGGCCATGCGTATGTTAGGGGTATGGTAATTATTAAAAATCAATCTGTGGCTATAAAGTTGATGATTGTATGAAATAGAGAGTCTAGTCTTGAAAAAAATGCTTGCAATTCCTTCCATCCCTCCTTCTACTGCCCTGGTTGGCAGGATAAAGGGTGCTGGTCCAGAAGCCAAGCCCTTCCTTTTCATCTATTTTCCCTGCTTCCATTCACACTACTGCTGGCGTGGCACCGCTGAGAGCTCGGTTTCCTTAGAGACTCGCAGCCTCACTCGGGCATCCAGGCTCCATGCCAGAGGTGTCTGACAGTGACACAGAGGGCAGTGTACTTCCCTGGATACACAAGCACAGCTCCGACTGCCATCAGTGGGAGTTCTACAATCAGATTGAGAGCAGAGTACAGTCAAGAATTGGAAATTTATCCTCAAGGTGAGGCGGCGTAAGTGGGCTGGTTACAGAAAAGCCACACTCCACAATTAAATCAAATAACACGCATTGTGAATTTAGAGAAGAGTTCCCCCAAGTTCTAGAAGAAGGAGCAGGTAAAAATAAATTGAAGTACAGCCTATCATCCAAGAAATTTTTTAAATTCCGGAAGAGAAATTCTGTGGTAAGCTACTTGCTTATTAAGAGATCTTTTAAGTTAGCCATTTCACCTAGTTAGAAGATTCTGGAAATAAAGAAAAATTCTGTGAATACCCCAAACTTTTGTTATATGCTGTTTTCTTTATCTGGAGGCCTTAGTTCTACCACTCCTCTAGGTCTCAGTTTAAATGGGAGGGCTTCCTAGATTAGTTTAGGTGACTTCTTTTAAATGTACTTAGTGGATCCTGCATTTCTTCTTCATAGCACCTGTCCAATCTAATTAAGTATTTGGGTAATTATGTTTTATGTTTGTCCAGGTAGACTGTAAGTTTCATGAAGACAAGGGCCACAACTGTCTAATTATGTATCTGAAACACACTGGCCACTCACAATATTTGTTCAGCGGTGCAGTGGTTGAGTTCCCACATTCCTCTTCAGCGGCCCAGGGTTTGCTGGTTTGGATACCAGGTGCAAACATGGCACCGCTTGTCAAGCCATGCTGTGTCAGGCACCCCACATACAAAGTAGAGGAGATGGACAAGGATGTTAGCTCAGAGCGAGTCTTCCCCAGCAAAAAGAGGGGGATTGGCAGCAGATGTTAACTTGGGGCTAATCTTCCTCCAAAATAAATAAATAAATAAATAAAACACATCCACTGAGATTTACAGGAACTTACAGATCCTCACTCAGACCAATTTACTGTTCAGATGCAATTCAAGTGGATTTATCTGTTTTCTCAAACCACAACAGACTCAAGTAGTAAACTAGGAGAAGAGAAAAGAGAGGAGAATGAAGAAGGGATGAAAAAGGTCAACTTGACTGACAGTTTCATAAAGCAAGAAGCAGAACCACAGATAAAAGAACTAAAAGAATGCAACAGTGTGGAGCCATTATCAAGGGCAAGATGCTGCGGAGGGTACCCTCATAAAACTTTAGGTTCCTTCCATTAATGTTGATAATTATAAATCTCAGTTAAATTACATTCCATATATGTGACATAAGGAGGCAAGAAAGTATGTATTTTGGAAAGTTTTTTTAGAAATAAATTATCTAAAAGTGAGCTTGTAGCATAATAAAAATAATAGTATCAATTATAATGTGTTTTAAAGTTTATAAGTCACTTTTCTTTTTTTAAAGATTGGCACCTGAGCTAACAACTGTTGCCAATCTTTTTTCTTTTCTGCTTTTTTCTCCCCACATCCCCCCAGTACATAGTTGTATATTTCAGTTGTGAGTCCTTCTAGTTGCGGCATGTGAGATGCCACTTCAACACGGCCTGATAAGCGGTGCCATATCCAAGTCCAGGATCCAAACTGGCAAAACCCTGGGCCACCGAAGCGGAGTGCACAAACTTAACCACTTGGCCAGGGGGCCAGTCCCAATATAAGGCACTTTTCTATACTTTGTCTCATTTGATTTTCATAACACACAGGAGGAGACAAGCTACAATTGTTAGGATAATTTGCTTATGTGAAATACCTCATTCTATGGTGAAGCTGATGGATTAGGTGTTACTGCAATTTTCTCATGAATATTGTCAGACATATTTAGATGTTGAATGTTTCAAAATTGTTGGAAAGAGATTTGATTTTGATTTCAAAAGTTTTAAAATCCAACATTTTTTTCAATAATGATTTACTGAGAATTAGACATTATATTTAAATTAAGCTACCTAAATCTTACAAAGGAGATGCATAAATAATATAGAATAGATCTTATAAATATGCAGTAGATGCAAATTTTATTATTTATAATATTTTAAAAGTAAATGTGTCCTGGACATTAGCTTATAATTTTACATTTATTATGCCCCTATATTTTGACAGCGCTTTTAATAGAATTCTAAATTTTACAAAAACCACATATACAGCCTTAAAATCATGCTTACGTTAGGGTATACTAGAATGCAAAAATGTATTTTAAATTTCCAAGTGTTGCTAGTATCCAGAATTGCATTTAATTTTTTCACTGAGATAAATAAAGCATAATGGCAACCATGTAAAAAGTACCAACTATGTCAGAGATGATGAGGAGAACTTGTTGACACACAAAAGACAGTCTCAGGAAAATTGTTTAGTCAATAGCAGCTGTTACATCGCAATACAAAACCGTCCTTATATAAAATGCTCATTTTATGGTTCCTTCTACAGGAGGTCAAAAATTAAATATATGCAGAAACATAATTAGAGGATTAATGGCCAAAGCCAATGCACAAAGGGAGAGATTTCCAGGAAAAAAATGTGTTATAAGCAGTTTTTTAATGACTATACTTTAAAAACAAACCTGAATTATAACAACAATTGTCCTTTTGTTGTATGGGAAAGGTTACATTAAATGATTCCTCTCTGATTTTATTCACCCAACAACATCCACTCAACCAGGGAGAGGTTTTACCTCTTTGATTTGCCAGTGCAGTGATTATAGCAAAACCCTTTTCTTAGAATTATAAACTTGTCTTGGTCGGAACAGTTAATCAAAGGCAAAAAGTATCCAATCGCTTCTCTGTACTATTATAAAGAACCAGGTAGGCAACTTCACATTTTGATTTCACTGTGTACACTATTAAGTACAGTAGATGTGGTTGCTTTCTAGCTCTTCCACTCAGGTTTTAGACTTCTCTCCAAATCTCACCTAGTCAACGTTTTCTTTTGTTGTCAAGGATACAGTCTGTACCTTCTATAAGCAGAGACTTGCTTTCTGCCACAATTAGAGAAGTGTGCAAATCCAATCTCCAGCATAAGGTCCTGTGTAATAAGACGTTAAAGGGTGGTTGACCATAAGGCCGATAGCTAGCAACAACCATCGTGAGTTCGTGGGAGCCAAGAACGGGATTCCAGCCTCTGGGATTAGGCATGGTGAAGCTTTCCAGGAGCTTCCAGACATTCTCTTTGGTAACAAATAGTGAACTGCTTCAACTCCAACCGGGTTGTCATATGTTTTATTCATGGGCCATCATAGGAGCCGCCAAAGAGATTATCATGTTTACATCAGGCCTCCTTGGAGAAAGAAATTCTTTAATAGTTGAACTGGCAGGGTCGGTCAGTATAGAGAAGCCAGCAGGCAAACAAATAATAAATAAATAAAATAAGAGAAGAAGAAATGAAATGAAACATCGAGAGTTTAATGATGTCCATCAGCAGTCACCAATCAATATGTTTTGATCTCTTGCTGGAAAGGTTATATTAAGGTTTCATCATTTTAGCAGCATTACTTATTTACTTATTTATTTAATGCGTTTATTACAGAAGTGAGGAGCTGCAGAGGGGCGTGGAGAAGTGCAGAGTTCACAGAAACCATTTCATCGGAGTTGACAAGCCTTTACAAATGTCTGTTTATGGTACTGCATCTTTTTAGCAATTTGGTCTTTTTCAGTAAGCTAAGTGCCACAGGGAGTTGTCCTATTGTTTCTGCTGGAAATAAATGTACTTTAGCAGATGTTGTGACATGCAGTAGCATTTCCTTTCCTTGAGAGTCTAATTTCAAAATTGATTTAAAAAGACACATTACATTTTGGCAGGGTGGTAGCTCTTTTAGATTGCGCTTGCTTATTTGTTTAAGGATTTTCACAACCTTGCCTTACTTAGCCCAGCCATTCGGCTTTAGGTATGAAACTTTATTTTCTGGCTGGAGAGAAACATATGAGCGAACAGGTGAGATCACTGTTCACAGGAATTCTTTCCTTTCAGTTCAGCTG
Organism: Equus asinus; assembly: GCF_041296235.1. Lineage (NCBI taxonomy): Eukaryota > Metazoa > Chordata > Mammalia > Perissodactyla > Equidae > Equus > Equus asinus. The sequence goes on along the minus strand of NC_091805.1, from coordinate 17,975,465 downwards.
AGTTTTTTATGTGTCATAAGAAGCATTACATGGAACCACTCGGAGTATCACAGGGTATCCGGGAAGTTATTGACATAAACTAGATTCTCTGCAGGATCATAAGGGAATTAGTCAGCCTTGCTATCCCTGAAATGGAAAGCACCTTCAATATTTCCATGGAGAGCATTACCTGCACTGGTGTTAATATTGGGGATTTCTAGGTACGGCCTCTCATTCAGAGATTTATGATTTATAACATCTAGAGGTTCTCATACAGAGATAATCTGACATTTACCTAACATACTTCTCAAAAGAAATATCAACCTCCATTTCCTAGATACTCACAGATGTGGAAGACCCAATGTCAACTCTGGCTGCTCATTCCAATGACAAACATAATTGTACGAAAAATGACATTTAAAATTCGAGTTGAGAATAGTAACGCCTTCATGAGAATTTATTGCCTACATTGCTGAATAAGAAATGAAGTGCCTCTCAGCTTAGAAATTAATTTATTAAAGAGAATGGTCAAAAAGGATCAAGTGTTTTATCACATACATAGAAAACTCATAAGATAGCAATTTTTTTTTTCCCAAGGAAGATTTACCCTGAGCTAACATGTGTCGCCAATATTCCTCTTTTTTTGCTTGAGGAAGATTAGCCCTGAGCTACCATCTGTGCCTATCTTCCTCTATTCTGTGTGTGAGTTGCCACCATAGCATGGCTGACAAGTGACATAGGTGTACGCCAGGGATCCGAACTCACGAACCTGGGCCACTGAAGGGGAGCATGCTGAACTTAACCACTACTCCACCGGGCCAGCCCCTCATAAGATATCAATTTCTAAAGGAAAATGCTACTTATATACTAGAACACTTCCTCTGTGATTTCCAGGTGCTTATGGTCTTCATATAATGTACCTTTGCATGTCCTGTACCTGAAATTGTCTTTACGAACTACAGCTACTTGGCAAACTCTGCTAATTCTTAAAGATTCAGTTTATTCATCCATCTCTGAAGATTCTTTTTTACAATCTCACCCAGAGTTTATTATGAATCACTTTCTTCTCTGTGTCATTGCTGTGCCTTGATCAACCCTTTCTTTTTGTCTGAACCACACAGTATTTATTTTAATTATTTCTTTACGTTCCTCCTCACTCATAGTGAATGTGATATCCTTGTGGGAGGGACAATGTTAGATCGGCGCTGATCTAACATCTATTGCCAACCTTCCTCTTTTTGTTTGAGGAAGATTGTCACTGAGCTAACATCTATACCAATCCTCCTCTATTTTGTATGTGGGATGCTGCCACAGCATGACTTGATGAGTGGTGTACAGGTCTGTGCCCGGGATTCAAACTGGCAAACCCCGGGCCACCAAAGTGGAGTGCACGAACTTGACCACTGTACCACCGGGCAGTCCCCAAGAGTCATTTGTTGTTGTATCCTCAGCATCAAGTTCAGTACCTGGTATATCATAGTGACTCAATAAATACATACAAAATAAATAAATGTGGCCTAAACACCACACATATTAAATCACTTTCAGTCTAAAGTTCCACCCAGATAAACATAACTAACAAATTGAATGAGTTTAGGCAGAGACGTAATATTTATGGATACTCTAGGCCTATAAAGGGACAGAAAGAAGGAAATGATAATGCAATACTGTCATTCAGAGACTAAAATAAAAGTAGTTTCTTAAATTGTCTCAACTATTTGTGCCCTCAGACAGCTTTTCAGATTTTGGAGACTTAGTGTATGTTCTTTTTCAATCACTCTCTAGTAAGCAAGGCAATCACTGAGAAATTTCTTGAATCTATGCCTGGTGAGGGAAACTCTTGAGAATTGAAAGAATTTGATTCACAAAAAGGTTTGGTACCATTCATGGAATGCATATTTTAATCACTACATGCTGTTTTATCAAAAAATCACCCTGATTATTTCAGAAGGAAGCACCTCAACGTTATAATAGTGAAACTGGAGTGGAATTATGCGTTCCTCTGCTTGGAATTTTTTAAATGCTTTTCTGAGAGGGATGCGCATAAGTATGTAGGTCTTAACATACCCTCGAATTAGGAGAACACAAGAAAAATATTTTTATTATAAATCTGGGATATAAGTTACCTTACTATATCATATATTTTAGAAATCTGAACTATATGGTAAGATAAGAAGAATAGTCATCCTTTCATTTGTTCATTTGATAAGTGTTTATTTGAGTGTTAGCTATAAAGCATTGTGTTGGACACTGTGGAAAATACAAAGATTTCCTACGTATGGACAATTTAGAAATACAAATAAAAAAATAAAATAAGTTAAAAGAAAAAACCTCAAGATACGGTATTTTCTTTTGACAAATGACATATTTTATAACCTGTAGTCACACTTAAGGGCAGCAGGATATACAGTTTACCAATGATCCTCCTAGCTTTGTGAACATATGATAACCTAAATCAAAGATGGGCAGTCTTCCTTCCCCCTTCCAAAATCAAAACCGTACTAAATGACATTTATCCACCAAATTTATTTCTCATACTTGAAAAGAGTCTATAAATCGTGTACAGGAAATACTAAGACAATAAGGAGCCAATTCTTAAAGAACATATTTTCTTCCATTATCATGCTTCTAAACCTGACTTTAACAATTAATATGGCTAGCAAATGCCTGGACCTTCCAAATGGTTCATTTAACAGCAAGACCAAATGGCCAAATGCTCACCACCTGCTCATGCCCTCTTGCAATCAATCAGGCCTAACTTAACAAAACGACTAAAATATAGTGATTGGTTAAGAAGAATTGGACCAGTGTACTATTACCAAATGACATGGAAGTAATTTTGTTACCAATACTTGAAGAATGTTTAAGCAGACGGCATTCCTTTTTTTCTCCTGTACTCTATCACAATTAAGTAATACTTATCTGACAGGTATTCAAAATTATATACAGATGATGAGAAGATATGCAGTGGGGAGCAGGAGGGGACTAAAGAAGAATGATCCTGTTGTTGTCAACTCCTTTGATGAGAATATGGTGAATAAACTAGAGTGACCATAAAGTTTATTGTTGAACCTGGGTACTTTTCAAGTGAAAGGGGTGCTATTTTTAATTATACCGGACAATTGGTGTAAACTGGGACTATCCCAGGCAAACTGGGATATATCTTCAACCTATGAATAATTAGCCATAACTAGACAATTTAAAATGAATTAGAACAGATCGGTGAAGTTAGTTGTTGAACAAGGCTGTGTAAGGTAAAATTTTTAAAGTTGGGACCACGTAGTTGATTAGCTAGTCTTTGAAAATCATGTCATTGGCACAAAACAACTTGCTGCATCCACTGTGTCTTCTTTGGTTTCAGCAACAGGTATTTACATACTTTTTTCTAAGGAATAGTTCAAGATTCTTCACGTTTACTTTTCTAAAAGCACTTATCATCTAAAATTCTTATAGTAATACAATTTCCTGGGCAACCAAAAATCTATAAAGATTTATAAGCAAATGAATAAGACTTGAAACCAGTTGGAGACACTATTAGCCTAGGAATCAAGGAACGTGGAATATTTCTTTGACTCCAATGTTACTACCAAGAAGGACTCACTCTGCCTTAATTTTTTCATTGCTACAAAGATGATAGCCTCGCTTGTTAATTTCCTAGGGAGGGCTTATGGAAATACTTTAAATATCTGAAATCTTTAAGTTTAAATATTTTATTTTCAAAACCTTTGTAGCAATAAAGAAGGTAAAAGAGGAAGCGTAAAGAGTCTTAGAACACATGGAATTAAACATAGTGTTTAAAACAGTACAAAGAGAAATATGCTTAAGTAAAATGGAAGAAAATGGGTCTTTCAGACTGGAAAACTGTCAGCCCTTGATGATTTGCTAACACTTTCAGAATGCCTTCCCAGAATCCTGTAACTTCACCCTGAACTCCCCATAACTCTTATTGTTTATTTTGTTTTCCTACTAGACTCTATGCCTTGCAAGACCCGACTGTTTTATCTATCATTAAATCACACAGTGTCTGACCCAAAGTAGATATTCAATAAATATTTTTTACCAAATTTATTAATGTTGGTGACAAACAGAGAAACAGAATAAGACATCCCTATTTGCATCTTAATACTCTGTATTATTGGGTCTTTGCCAGATTGTATGTATGACCTTTTTCAATGATCCCTTTTCTGCTAAAATGTGGAAAAGGAAGCTTATAAGAAGTACTAAAAGTTCTATAAATTTTCACCATAGGATACATTTCTACTGCAACACAGGAAGAACTGGTTTAGAAATTGAATGTGGAAGTGGCTCTGTGCAAATCATCTATTTACTTTCAGAGGTGTTAGCACAGTTGGTGAGAGGACAGCACTAATAAGGGTAAGGTGCAGATTTCATTAGCTTTACACAGAGAAAAACTGCCCCAGAGTCACAGATTGTACCTCCAAGCTCAGTGAGTTCTCTTGGGTCACAAAGAAAGTGCAGATTACTCAGTACAACCTATTAACAGTTTGGAAAACAAGCAGGTGATAGTTAGATCTAATATACAAAAGACAGCACGTTATTACTTTGTAGAGCGCTGAAACAAATTGAACCCATCAAACAACTGTAAACTTAAGAAGAGTCCTTTTGTCATCTGTCCCCTTTAGACCACAGCGCTAAAACGGACATACTTAGTGAAGGATACTTAAATCCCACTTCTTAGAGCAAATCCAATTCATTACTGGAATCTCTGCTTGAGAGGAAGAAAATATGGCCATGTGGTATTGGCCATAGATTGTCGAAAGGGCAAAAATCAATCTGAAATTCATCAGTAGTGATCACGTTAGGCATTTGCAGGGTGATAAATTCTGAAAATATTTGTGTATTGACATAATGGTTTTCCTTGCAAAAAATGTGCTTTCCCACACAAAAACAGCATTTCATTGTATGCGAAGCTCTATTTTTCCAATAAACATTGATCCATGGCTCACTACCTAAATTAATGCCAGAAAAAGAAAGTAATTTAGAAATATTTTTTGATACTTTCTGTTAAATTCAGTTAGGATACATCCGATTAGCATGTGGTAAACCAGCAGGGTGCACCAAAATAAAACGTGGTGAAGAAGCTAACGGTGGCATGTAACAGACATCTACAAGTCATTTGGCAATTATGAAGTGATGCTTATTAAGAGCCCTTCCTCACATGGCCATGTTCCAGTGTCCAGTGGTCGACTAATTTTTTAAACAAATGTGCTCTCTGGGTAGGTTCATAAAAGGAACCAATTATTTTGACTGGGTTTTCAGATAAGAACAGAGTCCACATCTTAGAAGGGGAAAACCTAGACAGGAAAGAAAATTTATGCTAAATACTTCTGTAGAATCATTCCTTCTGGGTTCAGGGTTTACTTCTTTCATTCTCATTGGCATCCTTTGTTTGGGACAGCTGCAACAGATATCCATCACTGCCTTCGCAAAAATGTAACCAGCAGGCATTCAATAAAGCAAGTTGCACATTAGAAGCAAGCATTCAAAAACAGACAATGTATATGTATACAAATAAATAGTAACATGATTAAACAGCAACGAATATACTACACAATATGTGGTAAAACTCTATGGCAGTGAGCCCATCGAGAACATTCTTCCAGGTGCAGATAAGCCTGTTGACTTGCCATTCTTTCTTTTTTTATGCTTTATAAGTAACTTTCTCGTCCTTGTAACAGTGAAATAAGAACACACATACACACACACACACACACACACACTCCTCTCTCAATTGACTCTGCTCTTCTGGGCAAAAGAATTGAGAGTTGGAGACCTAGGGGCTTCATGGGAAGGGAGCGGAAGTGCTACTTCTCTTAGGAGGTTTTAACCTTGAGGGAATTCCCTTAGCAGACCAGACTCTCCAGACTTCGTGCAGTGCTATAAAACAGAACTTGCTGTATCACTGGTTCATATTGTTGAATTGCTGAATTGAATTGCTGTCTTTCCCTGATAGAAACTGCATGGCTCTCTGAACATTTTTAAATCACTTTAGGTACATGGCGAGATGTCTCAGAATCCTGCTCTTTAGTATTTGTTGCTGAAGAAGATTCAGACGTTAAGATAACCAGAGTTTTCTCAGAAAATGTCGTGGTAGATGGTGTAGTGAAAATAATAACAGGCAACTTTGGTTGAAAGCCAGACATCTGGCGTATAGACTCTAATCCTAACAACAGTGTTTAGAGGTAGGGCTATGCCCATTGCATAGGTGACATTCAGGAGGATTACACACCTTGCCAAGATCACAGAGCTAGTTTGAGATAAACTGGGACTGGAATCCTGGTCCATCCAAATTCAGAATCTGAGCCAGATAGACCTAGTCCGATCCTCCTTCTATCCCTCACTAGCTGTGTAAACTTGGGCAGATTCTTAACTTTGGTAATGTAGGTCTCCATTTTTGTATCTTTAAAATGGAGGGAATGTCTACCTCACAGGACTGTCCAGAGGTTAAATATTTGAGACAGGATACATTAAATGCTGAGCACAGTGTCTTGCCTCTGTGGATCTGCCTTGAATAAGCAGTTAGTCTGTCAAGGCCCTGAGCTAGTTGCGCTAGAAACAGATTATCCACAAGACTCTCTCCTCGCACAAAGTGTTGCAGATATAGTGGGAGAGAGAAGACAATAATTTACTGTAGAATGTATGCAGATATCTACCCCAATAGGTGAAACGGAGAAAAAGGAAATACTCTGTTTGAAGGGGTGTGGGTGTGTGTAAGGAGGACACAGATCACCCACTCAGCCTTTCCCAGCCACCTCCCGCAGTCCTGGGCCGCCTCCTTTGAACCCTCAGGCTCTGAAAACAGTCATCAGGCAAGATGATCTCTGGGGGACTTTCAAACATAAAATCCTGATTTCCACTGGGGGTGCACAAATATATGCAATAAAAAGCACTAAAATGATGACAACCAGAACATGTATGTCCATTCATTTAATTCTCCCCATACTTTATGAAAGAGAGAGGTCACAGTTGCTCATTTCATGGACAAGGGAAGAAGAAGGTGAATGAGGATAGCACAAAGAAAGTGGCCTTTCACAGGGACAGATAGGATTTCAAGAGGCTGAGGTCACCAGTGAAGAGCAAGGAGAGGAATGAAGAGCATTTTAACAGAACTGTGTCAGGAGGAGAGGAAGACCGTGAAAAGAAAGACAAGGAAAGGAAAAAATGCAGAGCATCTTGGAGACTTGTGAGTAACCTGATATAACTGGAGCTTCGAGTACAGATGTAGAGGAAGCAGGAGAGATGGGACTGGAAACCAGAGGTGACAAAGGACTGTGTTAAGACATGGGTGTTGGAGTCAGACAGATATGGGTTTGAGTTCCTGTTCTGACAATCACTAGTTGTGTGAACAGGGGCAATTGACTGAACCTCTATATGCCTCAGTGTCCTCTTCTGGAAAATGGAAATATTAATATTAACAATAGTAATAAATGAGCATAGTAACGTTTATTGAACACTTACTCTGCACCAGGCATGGTTCTAAGCATTTTAAAGGTGTTAGCAGTTAGTCTTCCCAACAACCCTGTAAGGTAGATACAGATTTTACAGAGGAGGAAACTGAAGTGAAAGAGGGTAGCAAACCTGTCTAGCAAGTCGCTTGTCACACAATTGATAAGACAGGGATTGGAATCCAGGCATTCTGGTTCTGGAATTCCCCTCATTATTGGAAGTTCAGCCATCTACCTCATAAAGTATGGTGAGAATTAAATGAGATAACACCTATAATATGCCTAGTGATGGGGTTTAGGACATGCTACTCCCAAAATATGGCAGCTGTGTATACTGAACATTTGAAGCTGAAGGAGTTTGAGAAAACGGCAGAAGCAGGACGGTTAGAGTCCTTCCTGCTCCCTTCTTCTCCCCTGAATGGTCATAAAACTCTCATGTGAGAGGTGCCCTCCCTCTGCGCAGAGGAAAGGAGCCCCTTTATCTCCAAAGACAGAGGGACACCAAGAAGAGCTCTACAAACAGGACTTGCTTACTTTCCCCCGGTTTTCTATGCTCACCGCCTACTTAGCCTATTATTTTTTAACACAACTGCCACTCTTCAAAAAACCTAGCATAAATATATTCCGGTCTGTTTCTTTGGATCTTCATTTCCTTATGAGGGTTCTTGTGTCACATAGAACTTAAATAAATGTGGATGCTCTTCTCCTGTTACTCTGTCTTTGTCAGTTTAATTTTCAGGCCTAGCCAGGAACCCTAAGAGGATCGAGGGAAACTGTTTCCTCCCTTACACTAGCAGTGTCAGGCAGAAAGAAAGCATTTGATTGAATAAATCTCAGCATGGAAAAGGAGAGGACGGTGGGGAAGAGAATAAGTTTGAAGCCAAGGCATATGAAGGCTCTTAATACCATACTTAGGGGTAGTTTTGACATTGTCCAGTTGGCAATTTTTAATTACATGTGGAATTTCACAGGCTTGTGGTGTGATCAGAAGTGAGATTTGGAAAGATTCATCTTTTAGGATATATCAGCTTAAAAAGAGAGACAATGAGTGGAGACCAATTAAACTTTATTGTAATAGGCTTTAAATGGGCCTGAGAAAGGGTGGTGGCTGGGGAGATGGGAAGGAGGAAGCGTGGATGTAAGAGCTATTGCAGAGGCTGAGCTGGAAGGTGGAACAAACAAAAGATGACTCAGGGTTTCGAGGCTGGGTGACGGGGAGAACGCTGCTGATGCCAGGAATAGAAACGCAGAAATCAGGGGAAGAAGCTGGACCTTGAGGGAAAAAATGATGGTTTGCTTTTTTTTACAGAGGTAAAAACAAGTCATTTAGGTGGAGACACACAGCAATCAGCTTTGCAGGAACTCAGCTCCATATAACAAATCTACAACAGCTTCTAAACTTTTTTCCTCAGGACGTCCTTTTTCCTTAAATATTTTGAGCACGTACTCAGTTTACATATATAAGTAAATATAGATGTTTATTTATAAATTGTTTGCACATAGTTCTGTACATTATAAAAGATGCACACAGAGAATTATAAATAGAAATAGGAGTTCCACTTTTTTTCCTATGCCCCAATGAATGTTTTTCTGTAACCCCTGGTAGGCATGTACCCCATTTTGGAGACCACTGCAATATCTTAGATACCTTTCTGGTGTTGGGAAGAAACCCAAATGCATTTGTATTGAACAAAATGACCTTCTATTATTTCTTCTCCTATGAATGAATATCTCCACTTTTCAGGATCTCTTAACAGTGCACACAGGAGAAAAAGGACTAAAGACTTCATTGCCCTACAAACTCTCACTTGTGTGCACAAAATTCTGTATATAAGGATATTCAATGTAGCATTGTTGAAAAAGGTGAAAACAACCTAAAGGTCCATCAGGAAGAAGATAATGTAAATTATGATACATCATTCTGTGGAATAAAGAATTAAGGTAAACCTACACGTACTGAGGGAGAAGGAATCTCTGACATATTCCCAAGTTAAAAAATAAGTTGCAAGAGAGACAGTGTCTTGATGAAGAATTTCCCATGACCTATAAAGTATTTTGAATAGGAGAAATATATATGTATATATATTTGGCATGACATTGAACCCCTAGATCAACTACCAATTTATAGCAAGTACAGAGAACAGAGAAATATGATGGATAACATCAAGGGAATGCAATCAATAAAACCCAAACTGGGGGCATCTGTTTAGGACAAATGATCAAATGATTCACTTTATTCAACAAATTGCAATAATAAAAAAATGAGAAAGAGCTGAAAGGGAACTATGACTAAAGAGACTTAAAAAAATTCAAAACTGGCAAAACTATTTAAGGATGTTCACTTAAGTGAATAATTATTCCTTCCGCATTATTTATTCTTTTTACACTAGTGTGTTCATATGCTATTTGTGTAATTAAATATAACATTAAAAGAAAAAGAAACAGTATCTATAGGGTGATTTGTTGGAATGGAAATTCCAGGTGTATGTTAGAGTGAGAATCCCACTTTTGAACAAAGCTGAAGATGGATTTACATTTATACGAATGTTGTATTTAGAGATACATAATTGCATATTTTCAGTTAGGAAACCATAGAAATGTAATTTATTTGCAGAATGAGCCAAATGAATTAGCTTTTAAATTTGTTTTCTCTAAGATTTCTAAACATTCTTGCCTTTTTTCTGCTGGATTTCCAAATAGAACAGATAATTTTTTATTATTTGATATCTCTGACCCTTGGGTCTAGATCCTAAGATAGTAGAAGAAAACGGGCGTTAACCATGTACAGGAAAGTTATTACCTACTGAGATGAAAATCTCCCAGTTGATGACAGAAGCGTTCTGTTGTTCAAACTGATGCCAAGATATGACAAACTAATGCCAAAATATAATGGACCTCTAGCTCTAAAGGATGATTGAGCTCAAGAGTGGTGAAATTTTTTTTTTTTTCTTAAAGATTGGCACCTACGCTAACAACTGTTGCCAATCTTTTTTTTTTTTTTTTTCTGCTTTATTTCCCCAACCCCTCTGGTACATAGTTGTATATCTTAGTTGCAGGTCCTTCTAGTTGTGGGATGTGGGACGCCACCTCAACGTGGCCTGATGAGTGGTGCCATGTCCGCACCCAGGATCCGAACCCTGGGCCGCTGCAGTGGAGCACGCGAACTTAACCTTACTCGGCCACGGAGCCGGCCCCAAGAGTGGTGAAATCTTACAATTACTGAGAAAACAGTATCGTTTTAGTATTTCTTGTTCTCCACATTTGCTTCAGGTCATTATTCTAGAATCACATCTTTATTTGGTTGCTTTGTGTAAGTTTGCAGAAAACTTTTGCTTACTGAAACACCCTTACAAACAAGTGCCACTGTTTTTTTAAACTTATCTGCCAAAGGAGCATTTAATTTGCGGGTAAGAATTTGTTAATCTGTTAGCATAATTCTGTCCCAATCCACTTTTAGAAGCTCTTTTCAACATGTTCCTGGTTTGATATTTAGATGCTAATAGAGATGACAGGAATTGTGCAGTTTGATTTTCTTCTAATTCTTGTAACTAGTAGAGAACTCTGAACTGAAATGAAGAAAGAAAAAACCCAGTGCGCATCCTTCCTTTTCCACGACCAACAATTTCCAAGCTATTTTGCAAATATAGGACAGCTGCTTTATTGAGCTAAAAAAACACTACAAAATGTAATGATAGCACTTTGGACTCTATTCTGATCTCCCTTAAACTCCACACAGCTTGGATTTTTCTGTAATTTTAATGAAAATGTGGCATGGCACATCTCTCTCATTTAAATTATGCACTGTCAGTATTTTCCTTCTTTGCAACTGAAGCACTTCTTGGGAAACATGCCAGGTACAAGAGGGGAGGGCGAAAGCCCAAAATAGAAAGTGGGGGTGGGGAAAGGAAGTGGACTGAACACTCTCTCCACACAGCCATGCTGTTGGAGACTTGCAAATGGCTGGCAAATGGAGTCTAGAAGTTCAAGCAGGATTAAGGTAGCGTCAGCAAGCCTAAATGGGGCTACACATGGGCCAAAATAGGGCTGCGAGTCAGACCTTCAAGACTCCCTTGATTTGTTAAAGATGAACACAAAATATCGTTCATTTTAATATGATAGAGTAGATCTTCTTACCACTGAGCTCCTTAGGGTTTGCCAAGCCCGTGTAAAAGTCAGTCATTGTTTTCTGCATACCAGTGACAATTTCTCAATTAACAAAGCCTTCTTCTTCACCTGTCATGGTCCTCTTTTGTTTTCCAAGCAAAGATCAATCATTCATTTATTTAACGAGTATTTGTTGAGAGCCTGGCGAAGAACAAGACAGAGAGGGTCTCAGCTTACTGTCTGCTATGTTATAAGTCTATCTTTTGTAGAATTCACATAAACACAGAAATAAAATTCCCTTGGGGGGAGGTGATTAAGAAAAAAAGAATAGGCACCATATTTATATCAGTGAGAATAGCCATATAAATTTGGTACCATTTATAAATCATTTTTCACATTGAATTCTCGCTTTAGCTTGGCATCATAAGTATTATTATCTCCCTACTTTACAGATTAGGAGGAGTTTTAGAAAAGTGAAGGAAATTGGTGACGATTGTTGCTTAGTGGCAGATCTACGACTGAAACTTGGGCCTTCTGACTGGGAATGAGAGCCTTTCTCTTTATGGTGCAGTGGTTGAGAGCATGGGATCTGGAATCTGAAGGACTTGGGTTTGACTCACAAATCTACTCCTTACCATGACCTTGGGCAAGTTACTTAACGGTTCTAAGCCTGTTTTCTCTAAAATGGAGGTCATTATAGAACCTCCCTCAGAAGGTTGTGGGAAAGAGTAAATAATATAGGACTTGTGCTTATCGCAAAGTCCAGACCCAGAAAGGGTTAACTAGAATAGATTGACCCATCTTCAAGCAGGAACAGAAATCCCCTGTTAGCCTTCTTATATAACTTTTTAAAAAAAAGAAACTCTGGTTCGGTGGAATAAAAGAAACAAGACATTCTGGGAGGATGGACATTGAAATGAACCATTAGTGCATCTGACTGGTCAGGACCAGTGTTGGGAGTAGAGAGTGCTCAAGAAGTGGAGGGCCTCAGCTCAAAACACCTTTTCCACATATTAAGAGATTCCCTTGGGATAAGTCAACAGAGGTTTTAAAATGCAAATCTTTCAGGATAGGAGGAGGAAAGTGATAGCATTTCTTTTATCACCCTGTTATAAATTCTTCTAGTCAAATAATATCTTATTTGAGATGTGCACAGCAAGAAGAAGGAAGGGGATTTTGATGTAGTTTACGGTAGGATAGGTGTAGAAGAGAGAGAATCAGGTGGAAGTAGAATGCTTTTGGCCAGGATAGTGGAAATCTGAGGGCCCTAGGTGCTTGGGTGAAGAAAGGCAGGGCATTCCAAAAGAGGGCAGAAGAGTCTGGAAAATGTGGGAGAACTCCAAAATAAACTTCTTTTATTTTGCAATTAGGTTCGGATTAACTGTCTGGTATGGATAAAAATCATCTCCCAGCTTGCCTTTGGCACCGCTGGCCTGGTGCTGATGCCTGAGCTGGCCTTCTTGGTCAGGGCCAACCCCGCAATCCAGCACAGCCCTCTGGTTCCAAGTGTCCACAGGACAGTGCAGGCAGACACTTGTCCAGTAAGATGAATCAGAATGCCTGGGAGTGCAGGGCTTGTTTTCTCCCTGAAACCTGCTTGCATTCATTATTTAAATTACACCTTTAAATGTCTTCTTTAAATATTTCAAGCTAGGAAGCTCAGAAATACGTCTTCCCCAGTACCACTAAAAGGGATGGTTAGAATGAAACCTGAGGCTTATGGAAATGTCACTCTGTAACATGTATCCTAAGAGCTGTGCAATGCCCCTAGCTAACCATCCTTCAAGCAGGATCAGAAATTCGGTTCTCTTTGGAGCCTGTTAACTCTTCAATCCCCTCTCTCCATCTAGTGCAAACCGTCCTCACAGAATTACATTTTAAGTGCAATTAACCGTGGCATCTGCACAGGGTCTTGTGCCCAATGTTCTGGGAGAAGGAATATGTGTCTTTTCTTTGTTTTGCCTCAGTAAACAGAAGGGACTTATAAAGTGTTCGGCTCCAACATGTGCATTTGGGGCTGCAGCTGAGAGGGAGGTGGGTGGCAGAAGGTAGCACACTGGGGCCAAGGTCCAGAGTTCTGAGTTTGAATCCCAACTGTGTCTGCTGTCTGGACTTCTGTTTTCAGATCTACAAAAAGAAGGAGTCAGATCTGTTGGTCGGTGGATCTAATACTCCGAGTTGGTGTGATCCCGTCCTCCTTGATATAAAGGAGGTTTTTAGTTCAACTCTAAATTAGCAGCCACAGCCCCTCCATTCCCATCTCACTGCTGGCTCTGGGATATAACACGCATTTGTTATGAACCCTCTCTTTCAGTCTCTATTTAGAAGCAGAAATCCCCAAATACTAGCTTATCGACTTCTCTATCATCCCCCACATTTGGTTTCCTTTGCATTTTGCCACCCAGTGAGCCACATCTAAATAGGAGGAGGTTGCATGAAAAGAAAAAAGGCAGAAAGGTAAGTCAGAGTGAACTGTAGATCAATGGCTGCAATTTTACCCAAAGTAGGGCTGTGCTTCTGCAAGGACTAAGATTTATTGGTTTCAACACATGAAGATGTAAAATGTGCTGTTATCGCATCTCCCCAGAATGTGTACTGTCACCAGCCTGGGGAAACTGCACGAAATAGCAACTTCCTAGTTGTTTTGTCAGTCCTACCATCCATTTAGTGAGTCCAAATTCCAGGACATTACCCACAGATAGATACTGTCTTATTGGAGGTGAACCTTGAACTATTATGCATCGGTACTGAAATTAACATGGCTATTATTATGGCTTAGATACATATTTAAATGAAGTGAAACCTCACAGTATTCAGAATTCTGCAATCAAACACAATGTAAATTTTCATTAATGTATTTACTTAAGGTATAGTTATTTAGTACCTACTAGGTGAGGTATACTGAAAAATGATAAAGGCAGATTACGGGCTGGAAAGAATCTAGATTGTAGATTCAGAAAGATTTTGTGTGAATTTTGCTGTTGGTGCTAAGTTTATCTCCAGTGTGATATTCAGTTTCTTTGAGTTTCCGCTTTCTCTTGGGAACAGCAATATTGATCTCACAAGATCTTTGTGAGTATAAGTGTGAGACTCAGGCATGTTTAAGCATTCAAAAATATTGTTTTATTAGTTTATTTACTTAATAATAATTCCAGCCCCCATTTTAGAGTTGATTCAAGTACTTCCACATGAGGCATAGCATTTTAATCTCATACCACCTTGTAAGGCTGGTAAGGCATTTTAGCTTCATTTAGGAGATAAGAAAATTGTCCAGAGTGGCTGGAGCCAGACATTTCTTCAAACTGAATTGTAGACCAACAGGCCTTCCTCAGAGGCAGCATATTTGCTAACAAAAAAATAAGAAGAGCTCTATTAATCCAAGAATGGACCTGCGGGGGCTGGCCCTGTGGCCGAGCAGTTGGGTTCATGCTCTCTGCTTCGGCGGCCCAGGGTTTTGCTGGTTCAGATCCTGGCATGGACATGGCACCCCTCATCAGGCCATGCTGAGATGGCATCCCGCATGCCACAGCTAAAAGGACTCACAACTAAAAATATACAACTATGTACGGGGGGGCTTTGGGGAGAAAAAGGAAAAAAATAAAATCTTTAAAAAAAAATGGACCTGTTGAATGGTTGAAATGTCTGCCTCCTCGTATAAGCTCGGAGGAAGATAGTTCTGGTCTGTAAATATACAACTGCGCCTCCATGGGGTTCCTGTTAATATAAGCAAGTTTTGTTGCAGGATTCTAGTATCTCCTCTTTCCTCAACAGCCACACCCCATGACCCTTTAGAAGCGAACTTCGTACATTTGCTACTTGAGATGATCTGAAGAACAATCAGCATAAGTATGGATTTTCTAGCCAGAACATCATGATTTTCCACACATCAATAAGGCATTCCTAGGGGATCATGGCCGGGGCCTTTAATAATGTGATTTCTGGAGCTATGAAAGCCTCTTAGTCCAAGAAATAATTCTCTTATATAATTCTTTAAATTGCCCTATAGTCTTTTATTCTGCAATTAGAGATGAAGTTTCTTGAAATGCAAATATCCATAAGAATAGCAGCTAATTGACTTACATTTGTACCAAGGCAAGTGATACCAGGTCATTTCCTAAGGAAGCATTTACTAGAAGGGCACTGACTAAACTCTCCTTGGGGTGTTGGGAGGGGTAGAGACCAGAAACTGTGATGAGATGGTCTAGCACAGGAAAGAATGAGTGAAGTCAAGGCTGAGATAACATTTTTACCCCTTAGGTTGACTTAAGTTGTTTGATAACATCAAGTATTGGCTAAGGTGTAAGATTCTCTCATGTTCTGTTGGTGGGAAGTGTGAATTGGTATGGTGACTTTGGAGGATGAATTGGCAGTATATTAAAATTAAATTTCACCTCAGATCTAATCGAAGGACCATCATATATATGACCAAAGAGACATATGCTAGGATATCCAATGCATCATTCTTTACTATAGGAAAAACAAAACAGTCTAAATGTCCAGCAAAGGAAGAATAATTTCACAGGATACAGTACATTCACAGCATGACGTACTAGGCAGTAGTTGTAGAAAAATGAAGACAATCAATATATATTGATATGGAAAGATAGTCAATGTTGTACAATTTTTAAAAAATGATACCTCTTTTCCTTAAAGCTTACTATATATCTATATATATTCATATATGTATGGAAATGCATAGAAAAATTTTGGAAGACGTACTCAAAATGGATAATAGTGATGTCCTCTAGGTCTGAGATTGGTAGTAGTTGCAAGTGTGTGGACCTGGAATTAGCCACCCCAAGATATGTCTCTTTGGCATCAGGATTATTTGAGGCTGATCGCTTTTGATAAACTGGGACAGGGAAGGAGGATCTGAGGAATGGAACTTGCCCTTTGTTAGGACACGTTTACATTTGTAAGGTAAATCTCTATCTGTAAAAGGTGCCTCCCTCTCTGTACCAGGAAGAAGAAAGGAGATGACCAACTCTCTAAAAACTCTTAATCAATACCAAAGGCAAGGACTTAAATCTGCATTTTATTGTGCTAGTCTGGTAACCTCCTGTAACTGACTTCCCTCTCCCTCCCAACGTTGGCATCTCCTTAAAGATTAAGCGTCTTTCTTTAGGCTGGGAACCGATTGCGGTGCTCATCTGTGACCCCCCAGCCCGAGGTAACACACCTGCCACCCTGCGGCGCTCACTGAGACAGCAGACCTATCTGCCGTTTCCATCAAGAGCTGTGCTGACAGAGCAACCTCGTGACTATTGTAAAAGGGACATTTCAATCACATGTGAAACACCCTGTTTGGGGGTATATAACCACTACGTGCACCCCACTTCTGTGGTGCCCTTTCTTCCTTTGGGAAGAAAGGCCCCGGGCCATGGTTCCTCATAAAGCTTTGTTTAATTTTCTCTTGCTATTCTGTCTCATGTGAATTTAATTCTTTCTCCGGCCAGACGAACCCACATTTGGGGAGAGGAAATGTCTTCCTCCCCTACACAAGAGATTTAAGAACTCTAAGGTTGGAATTTTTTATTGCAATGTACTCACGTATTTAAAAAGAATGCACCGTAAGCCTATTAATACCTCATTGACAAGTACTCTGAAAATCAACAGTGAATCATCCAATGTGAGAGCTTAAGACGCACAAAAGGTTTTAAGCACAAGCCACCCCTCTCTTCTTAGGCAGGAAGAATTTGCTTGAGGTCACATTGCTTCTTAGTGCTTCTGGTGGACTGCCACCCTTGATCTCCTGACTCCGCTCCAGCACTCCTACAATTTCCAGCTTACTCTCAGGAGGGCAGTGCATCTGGCTAAAGTTTCTTGCTCTACCACTGTAAGGTGTTATTACTCTTATGAATGTGGGATAAAGAGTTAGGGCAGAGACAACTTTTGTGACTTCAAGGACAAAACGCTGACTTTAACCAGTTC
The DNA here is from genome assembly GCF_041296235.1 of Equus asinus. NCBI lineage: Eukaryota > Metazoa > Chordata > Mammalia > Perissodactyla > Equidae > Equus > Equus asinus. Next base: position 17,957,985 of record NC_091805.1, on the reverse strand, counting down.
GCATCTCACTGTGGTTCTGGTTAGAAGAGTCTACTTAAGTCGTCCTTTTAAATTTTCAACCAGAAGAGTAGGAACTACAAGAGATGGGGGAGAGCAAGGCAAGAGAACGGCTCTTAGACGTGCTCTTTATGATTTGACACTTTAATAATATCAGCCAGAGCTCTGATAGCAACAAAAGGAAAATGGATTTGCAAGGACAATTTATAAAATTTTGTTTAATTAAACAACTAAAGGACCTTCAATTGTAGTGGAGTAGAAAGTGCATTCCAGACAAGGAGATCTGGGTTATATTTATTGTGTGAAAAATCTGAATATAGTATGAGAATAACGATAACGTCTTGCCCAGGTTGCTGGTAAAAATAAATATGATAAAATGTTTGACAAAAGCTGCCACATTGATAAAAGTGCACAATAAGTTCCCATGGAATTGAACGCTATTATACGCATCTTCTGTACTCTTCTTTTAAGAGTTTTGCAAATTAAAAACGAATAGGAAGATGAGACGCAGAGGGGATAACAGAAGATGTAGCATACTTCAGAGAATTGCTTATAGAATTTTGGAACTTGTACAAATTTACATACATTTTTAGTGATTCCAACACTCTCATGTTGCACACAAGGAAATTGAGAGCCTGAGAGGTTTACAGGACTTCCCTAAAGTCACTCAGTAGGAGAAAGGCATGTCCCCCCAGTTTCATTCCATTGCTTTATTCTTCAGAAAGTTCAGGGATGGTTTCTTTCGAAAGTAAGAATGCAGCTACTCGATCTGTTCCCTGAAGAATGCCGGAAAACAATCAACTGTGGACCACTATGTTAATGGCCGCTCATTGAGTGAGAGGATTGTATTGTTGACCTGACAATGTGCTATCAACTCCTCAACCATTTGTGAGGTCCTCAGATTGACTTGCTGCTGTTAATAACAATGGGGGCTAGGGTGTACCCAACTCAAGGTCTCCTGGTGCAAAAATATGAGTGGAGAAAGAAAAGTCAAAGGCTCAGAAATGGGACCTTGGGCTGGTTAAGTGATGTCCCTTGGCGTATTCTGCCATCAGAAAACTGTTCTTTATCTTTCAAAAAAATTTATTTCCCAATTAGTTTTCCTCAATACTGTTGCCAGTTGTTCAGTAACTGGAATGATGCAGTCCTATATTTAGCTGTCTGCCTGGTGAAATGAAAAAATAAAAGAAGGAGAGAGCATGTGAAGGTTTAAAAAATTATTTAGACTTTAAAAAAATTTGAATTAAAAAGTATATTGATGATAACATTGTTATGTAGACAAATGTGGTACCTTAATAAGATGCTTCCTCAGGCCAACGAACTGGATATTCACTATTTACACTTTATGTTAACTTTTAAATTAATATATTCATAATTATTTCAGAAATATGCCTGACTCCTCCCTTAAATGCTGCTATAGAAAACATTTTCAGTTTTCAATGTATTGAACCATGTGTGGGCTGATTGTATAGAATGAATTCAAACTGAAACTTTTTGTTTCCTTCAAAAGTCCACGCAATTATTTAAAAATAATTGTTTTAAGGAGAATATAAAATAAATCAATAAATATGAAATATCAGATGAAACAAGCAATCATTTCAAAATGTAAATCTTTATTCCTCACCCCTATTTTGAGGAAGACATCTGGAAATCCTATTCTGCAGCTTCAGTAGAAGCTCCTTCCAGTTTTTTTTCAGCTGTGCTAAGTAGAAAAAAGAGTCCTTGGAACCAGACCAACACGGTTTCAAATTCTTTCTCCACGACTTACTACCTGGGTCACATTATTTTACTTCTCAACTTTCTGTTCAGACATTGAAAATTATAATTCCTACCTTGAAGATTTTTTTGAGGATTTAAGGAAAGAATCACCCTTTTACCGTGTAGGTGTACAAACTCCTGAGAAGCACTTAGCATCATGCCTGACTTGGAAATGCACTCAGGATTTGGAATACCATCCTCTTAGATCAGCACGATGTTTCCCTATCTGTTTTCAAAAAACTCTCGAAAGGATTTCAGGGTCAGGGAAGTTTGGGGGGCTACGTCTGTAGTCCCGCTCTTTGGTTTAAGAAAAATGCACGTTAGCGTTTTAAAGGTTCTATGGAGCCTTAATCTGGTTTTTCCAATCTTATCTGAGCACGGATTCTTTAATCTCTAGAGAACATAAATTAATGGTTCTGGGGAACTGAGTTTGGGGAAAACTGGGCCAGAAAATGAAGAGGTATGGGTAATGGCTTTAAGGCGCCTGAGAACAGGGAAAAAGCTTAGAAAAAAAAACGAGGGACAGCTTGTGTACCCATCCGCTCCCGTTAGAGTTTCCTCCCTTTTTCAATTAGAGTATGGGTCCCTTAGAGGAAGGCTTTCAGACTTTCCCATCAAAGTACCCCTAAAGCAAGGGACGCTCAACACTTATTTTATCATGAAAGCCCAAGAGAATCTCCCATATTACTCCATAAGATATCTGTTTGTTTAAATATAAAAATAAAAATTTTAATTATTGAGAAGTAAATGATTTCATACTTTCCTACACACACACATGCACACTTTTTGTCTGATCAAATTTATGCTTCTGGAAGATGTATCATATTTCACACTTACTGGGTACACAAATGCAGACCCCCGGTATAATATTGAGCAGCCGTGAGAGGAGTACCTGTACTCCAGTAGGATCAGCAAGGCCTTAAGTCGGCCAGTCTACAGATATTCACTGCTTTCTCTGGTCTGGGTACCGTTTTAGGGGCTGAGCAAGCAGGCAGAGAGAGTTCGTGCCTTTAAGGAATTCTTACAGTCTTGTGTCCAGTGAATGGGGAGGGGAGAGTGGTTTGTGTGCTGAGCGTGAGGAGGGAAGAAGTGAGACAGCCATAAACTCATGAAATGATAAGTAAGATAACTTTATCATTTATTGGTGCTGGAAGATACAGCAGTGGTAGAGTGACAGGTGGAAGCTACTTGAACCAGGGAGGTTCTTGGAGGATGAATCATTCAGCTTGAAACCCACTGATAAGAAGGAGGCCACTCAAAGGGTTTGACTGAAGAGCTTTCTAAGTTGAAGGCAGAAAACCTGTGAAAGCCCAAGGATGGGAAGTGGTTTTGCGTGCATTTTAGTTTGGATTTCTCACAGCAGACTCTGAGATAAGGACATGATACAGGTAGTTTATTTGGGAGGTCACCCCAGGAAGCACCAAAGAGGAAATGGAGAAACTGGACAAGGAGAGAGAAGACCCAAAAAACGATGTTGTAGGAGAGGGTTACTGCTGTGGATAATGGGTTTATTTCCTCTGGGGTGGAGCCTCTTAGAGAAACCGTTTGGAACTCACCTCCTGACTAGAGGGCTGGGAGGCTGGGCCATGAGTCTGCCTTCTCCCTATCCCGTGGCTGAGTCTTATCCTCAGGGTATTAACTCTCCTGCGCTTTCAGGCTGTATCTATGGAGGTCAGGCAAACTCCAGACGAACTAAAGAAAGTCCTCAGGAAAATAATTAGAGAAACACAAGTGCTAAAGACAGGAAACTGTCAGTATGCTGAAAACTCTTCAGGGACAGGAGGATAACGGCAGGGCATCAACATTGTCTGTCTTCCCCAGAATGTAACTCAAGGCTAACCTGGTTGGAGCCTAGTAGGGGGAACATGGAGGGAGATGAGTTCAAAGAGGTAGGCAGAAGCCAGATGAGGTGTAACTTTGCCTGTTTTAAATCCATTTGCAATGAGTAGCCATTGGAGGGTTTAAAGCTGTAAAATGATCTGATATGATCAAGCTTTAGAAAGATAGCTCTGATTTTTTTGTGGAAGATGGCCTGTAAGGAGGAAATACAAGAGGCAGGAAGACAGATTAGGAGGCTACTGCATTAGTCCAGCCAAAAGATTATAGTCAGTTGGGTTCAGTGGTAGATTATTAGTTTTCTTCTTAATCTATAAGCAGTATTTGACAAAATTGATCTCTTCTTCCTTTTGAAACGCTTTCTTGCTTGGCTTCCAGAATACTACTTCCTCTTGATTCTCCTCCTACCTCTTTGGGACTCTTACTCATTTCCTTTCTTGGACTGCTCCAGGGCTCAGTTCTGGGACCTTTTCTCTGTCTCTACCTACTCCCTAGGTGATCTCATGTAGTCTTATGACTTTAAATACCACTGGCACCCATAAGTCTCTCAAATGTTTGTCTCTAGCCCAGACCTCTCTCTTCAACTCCAGAATCATTTCTGTCACTATGAGCTTCATAGCCATCTGGGGGTTTGACTGACCTCTCATAGCTCACGTGTCAAAAACTGAACCCTTGACTCCTCTCACCCCTACAAATGTTGGTAAGGACTAAAGTTGTAGCAGTGGAGGTGGTGAAAGCTTCATAACCAATGTTCATGAAACATTTTGGGGGTAGAGTCAACAAGTCTTAATGAAGGATTAGTTATGAGGACCAGGAGGAATCTAAGATAGCAATTTAGTTTTTATTTATTTATTTTTTTTAAAGATTGGCACCTGAGCTAACAACTGTTGCCAATCTTTTCTTATTTTCCTGCTTTTTTCTCCCCAAATCCCCCCAGTACATAGTTGTATATTTTAGTTGTGGGTCCTTCTAGTTGTGGTATGTAGAACTCCGCCTCCACATGGCCTAATGAGCGGTGCCATGTCCGTGCCCAGGATCCAAACCCTGGGCCACCAAAGCGGAGCGTGCCAACTTAACCACTTGGCCGTGGGGCCAGCCCCAGCAGTTTAGTTTTGACCTGAACAACTGCATAGATGATGGTGCTATTTACTGAAATGAGGAGGAGTAGATTTGGCAGAGAAAACCAATGCTTCTTTTTTGACTATATTAAGTTTGAGATGCCTGTGAGGCAACCAAGTACGATGTGTGAGGTATTTGAGTGTTCTGTCTAAAGGAGAGTCCTCCCCACCACCGTATCTATATTAAAAAAGCCAAATGAGGGTTTTACAGATATAGCCTAAATAAGAGTTCTCTGTTTCTCTCTGTATATTGGAACCTCAGAGTTGAAGAACAGTTGTCTAACCATAAAAAGCCACTTGGGAAAGAGTAGAGGATGATATGGGCTGAGAAACACTTCTTTGCAGTATATCCTAACATAGTCACAGGCAGGTTAGCAACTGAAAAGGTTAGGCCCTCATTACCAAATAGATTTTGGTATAAAGAAATCTATTATAGCCAAGTCAGTCATTTTTAAATCATTTGCGCAAATCCCTCCAAAGACTTCCCATTTCACGTGGAATGAAAGTCCTGACTGTGTCTGATCTGGTTGACTTTAATCGTGGCCCGGCCCGCCTAACCCCTCTTCTCCTAACAATGCCCTTCTGCTCACTCAGCTCCCCCCACAGTGGCCTCCTTACTCTACCTTACTCCCAACTGCCCACTCCGAGCCATTGCCCTTGTTCCTTCCAGCTGTCTGCAGCCTTCCCTTTCCCAGATAAGTGTGTGGCTTTTTCCCTAGCCTCATTCTGGTCTTGCTCAAATGTTTCCTCTATAGGAGACCCTCCTGAGACCATCCTATATGAAATATTAGACTCTGTTCTTATTGATCCCTTTTTTCTGTTTATTATTCTTCTATAATTTTTATCACTACTTGAACTTAGTTTATACATTTATTTGTTTCTTATCTGTCTCTCTCTTATTAGCACGTAGGCATTAACAGGCCAGGAGCTTTACTTGGTCTGTTTTGTTTAATCCTGCATCCCCAGATTGTACAACATTGCTTGACACATAAGAGGTGCTTGATAAGAATTTATTTGGATAAATGAACAAATCATTCTTTTTAAAATTTATGTCATCAAATGTTTCTTATGTGGCTATAGGATATTATAGAATTCAATGTGAGAAATATTGAATGGGCAGGAGAAACCTGCTGAGACAGGAAATCTCACAGCCAACAATCTCAGAGGCTAGGTTCAAAAGTCTAGGTTTTGTAGGGCAGGCCTTACAATGAGCATCAAGTAAATCTCTCAAAATTTAGTGGGTCTCCACCAGCCCTTCAGGGAAAGAGCTCCAATGTCTGACGCAGGGGTCAGGGTTGGGGAAGGAGGAAGTTAGAATGGCAATAATCAATATTGTGTCATGTAGATCTCAGGCAACGTAGATCAGGGACAGAATGATCAGAAGGAAGGTATAAATGAGACCAGTGTTTCTCAAGTGTTATACATTAGAATCAACTGTGGGCTTTTCTAACTCTCCTTGATGAGGTTGCACCCCATACCACGAAAGTCAGAATGTCTGGGCACGGGACCCAGGTCTCAGGGAGTGAGTGCAAGGTGCAGACAAGTTTGAGAATCAGTGACTAGACATTGCTCTTCAAAGTGTGGCCCCCCGACTGGCAGCTCTGGCATTGCCATGTGTACCTACCAATCAGAACCTGTATTTTAATAGGATCAGGGTCATTTGTATGCACATTGAAATCTAAGAAGTGCTAATGTGCACTACAAGGTCAGAGCTAGGCGAGAGATAAGGTCATTAATCTTCAATTCCTTCAGGTGAGTTAGAGGACCATAAATCCGCTATGTTCACTCTGCTTTCTGATTTAGGTCAGGCTTAGAACCAGAGCCTGGGCCTGGTGCTACGGGGAGGGGGCATTCAAATGGAGGACGAAAAGCTTTAGCTCTTGGGGGAGGTCAGTTAGTGGAACAGGGAACCTGGCAGGGTTTAGATCCAGTGTGCGACCACTGGTGGGAGATAGGATTGGAAAGGTAGGCTGCTTCCAGACTGTAAATGAGCCGCAGATACTGATGGTGTTGGAGCAGGTGAGCGACATGGTTAAGTCAATATTTTGGGCTCAGATTGACCAGGTAGAAATTCTTGATGCACTCCTGAGAAAACAATAATGAAGCGAGGAAAGTATAATAAGGGGCAATTTTTTTCGCTGTTCTTCAATATTAATGTATGTCTACAAGCCTCAAAATTAGGTTGTGTATCTTATTATTTTAATCATCCAAATATTAAAAACATCACCTAAAATTAGGAGAACGTGTAGAAGCCAACAGTAGATTAGAAATTGTTTTGCTTGGTTAGCTTTGCTAAAATTCTGAGAAATTCTTTTCTTCAGAAATATAACTTTTTATTTCCATATCAATAGCATAGTTGACATGCTATTTTTTTTGCCACTTCGTATAACTATTCTTACAATTGCAAACTTTCAAGTTGTAGCACATTTTGCATATTTTAAGAAAGTATTAGTATATTCAAAAATTCCTCTAGGCTGCTCATCAAGTCCGATATATACATTTGGATTCATGTCACTTCGTTTTAAATGCATGTGCTGGTTTCATTCTGAAGAGTTAGAAAAATGTAGGAAAACTAAGGAGTAAAAGAAACTTGACAATGGTCCAAGGAATCCAATTTGTGATGGAAATGACCCCTTTTCTTATTACAAAGTATTGTACCATATGTATTCTACCTTTTGAAAAATTGCAATTGGGTTCTGACCTACTAAATTATAATCTCTGTGAGGTAGGGTCAGATTTCAGGGCTTAACACTGGTCTTGGCATGGAGTAGGTCCTCAATAAGTGTGTGTTGAATAAAGGAATGAAAAATCATCAGCTTTTAGTTGGGAGGGGTCTGTCTTGTCACTGCCACCTTCTCCGGAGAGAGATTGGCGTTGGTTGATGGGAGCTGCCTTTCCTGGGGAAAGCTGGGAGGTTAGACTTCTGAAACAGAGGCTTTTTCTCCACTGCCTTACCCTGCTGGTCTCCCTCCCTCTTATAGTCTCTTGAAAACACTCTTGATGTCTCACTTCTGCAAGACCTCGTGTCTCCGACTCTGCTTCTAGGAAATCTGACCTAAGACATTATCTTTGTATGTATGATTGTTATGTATTGTATATATGTATGTATGTATATGTATATGCATATGTGTGTATGTGTATATACAAAGACAAAATTTTTATCCTGTTCTACATTAAGAAGTAAATTTCAGGGCCAGCCCCAGTGGCCTAGTGGTTAAGTTCAGCACGCTCCGTTTTGGCGGCCTGGATTCAGTTCCCAGGCACAGACTTACATGGCTCTGTTAGTGGCCATGATGTGCTGGTGGCCCAAATACTAAAAATAGAGGAAGATTGGCATGAATGTTAGCTCAGGGCAAATCTTCCTCAGCAAAAACACAGGAAAGAAAGAAAGAAAAGAAAAAAAGAAAGAAAACAATCATTAAAAAAAAGAAGTAAATTTTACTTTTTGACCTGGTATAAAAGATTAAAAACATATTTACCTACCCACAAGCACACATATTCGTTCATTTAACAATGATTGTTTAACTATTTCCAATTATGTGCAAAGAACTGTTCTCTGTTCTATTTGATGGAAAAATAGCAGTGAATATGGAGCTTACATTCATAATACAAAACTTAACTTTACCATGTGTTCTGTAGGCTGACTCATTGTATTCTGATATTTTCTTTTATAATCTAGTCTATTCCTTCTAAAAAAATGCTGTTCATGACCCACTAAATTGATTTAACAATATGCTTGAGAGTTGTAACCATAAGATTGAAAATACTGCTTTAGATCGTGTCAGATCCAATTTTATAAGGTATAAGCATGTTTTTGTTAATACCTTCAGGCATTCAATATGGTATATATTTAATACCTAGGAAAAATATATATTATTGGCATATGCATGGCATTATTATCTTCTTCTTTGAAGACTTATATGATTGGATCTTTATTTTCATTGGTATTTCTTTTCAAAATATCCCTTTCGTCTTCTTCAACTAGAAGTCAATAAATGAAGCTTTTGCCCTATGTCTAAACTGTCAAGGTCTCTAAGAGAAAATGTGCTTTAAAGAAGTAGGAGTTACTGGTTGCTCCTGCACTATAAATTGTACTGGCAGCTACTCTACTAGCCGGTAGATATAAGGATGACTTTCTCCTTGAAAACTCTAATGAGAGTTGGGAATAATATACAATCTGTGATTCAGGTACTATCCTCTAAATGTAAAAGCTTTTAAACAATCTTCAAACCTTATCTAAAACAAATCGCATTATTTCTTGTAATTTCTTAGCGAAGTAAACGTATCTAATATAGGTCATAAATATTTGTGAAGTAAAAGAACTTTAGTTTTTGAGCCTAAAATAAATTCATTTTCTTCTTGAGGAGAAGTTATGACATATGTTTGCCATTTGATTGATTTAGAAGTGAGGAAGTACTGTGTTTTCTACAAATATTCTTCCTGGAGAGGGGCTTAGAAAGGCCGGGGCTGAAAAAGTTGTGAATGGTGGAAAGAAAGCATTCTTCTAGCATGACCTAGATTTAAATACTAATTTGAATGGAGAAATAGGTGACACAGGTCTTGCTTAGGAATTTCAGTTTCCTTATCTGTAAAATGGGATACTAATCTTAACTTCACAGGGTTGTTGGGAGAAAAAAATATAGTAATATATTGAACGTCTGGCTCATTATCACTCAGTCGACGTTGACTTATATCAATCAAGATTCATCAAGAGAGGACATTTAGCTAGCCTGGTGAGAGAAGTCATAAAAACCACAAGAAGATTCTCTGATTGTTTAACACAGCCACTGAGACTTATACATCCAAACAACAGCTCTGAGAGGCCACAGATAGAACCCAGTGATGATGTCCTTACTCTGAAAATCTTCCAAACTCCACTTTGGGGCTTGCCCTCAGAATAAATCTTGCTTTATAGTCACATTTTATGATTGATATGATTCAGTATTTACCCAGCTGGATCTGTACCTTTCTCATCAGATTTAGATCTCAATGACTTTGGGTGGTTCTAAAAGTCCACTAACACCTTAAAAGATTAAGTTATTTAAAAAAAAAAATGTGATGCAGGACCTGAAGGTAACATTGAAGGAGGAACTCCAAAAATGCTGTGGTTCACTGCAACTAACATGATTGATAGGCTATCAGCTGAGCTTGCCAAGAAGCCGAGATGATACACACTACTGATGGTGAGCCTCGTCGACTAGCCAAGGATGGCTCCCAGCTGCTCAGGATCAAACCACAGCTGTGAGCCATGCCAGGCTGTGGAATCTTGTCATGCACTGAGGCCCAGAGCTTGGAACTTGAAGCTTGGGAGGTTGTGAAAATCTAGAGCTTCAAGGATCTCTCAAGTCTCTATGCTCAGAATCTGTCTTAACTGAGATATGGCTGGTCTTATAGTTCTGGTCCAGTTCAAGCTCTCTGTCTTACAGTTTTAAATATGTCTTTGCTTCTCAGAGTCTGATTTTTTTTTTTTTTTTTTTTTTTGGTGAGGAAGATTGGCCCTGAGCTAACATCTGTTGCCAATCTTCCTCTGTTTGCTTGAGGAGGATGGTCCCTGAGCTAAGATCCATGCCAATCTTCCTCTATTTTGTGTGAGGGACACTGCCACAGCATGGCTTGATGAGTGGTGTGTATGTCCATGCCCGGGATCCAAACCCATGAACCCTGGGCCACCCAAGCAGAGCATGCAAACCTAACTGCTACACCAGTGGGCCAACCCCCTCAGTCTGCTTTTACTCAGAATGAAACAGCTCCGCATGATCACAGGGAAAGTTACTTAAGCTTTCTGAGCCTTAGATTCCTCACATGAAAAATGGAAGTAATAATAGTAATTCCAGCAAGGTTGTTGTGATTACATAAGATAATGAAAACAAAATGCTTAATGGGGCAGCTGGCACATAGTAAACTCTCAATAAATTGTAGCTATTATTATTATTATTCACAGCAGCTAAATACAGCCCAATTTACTTCTGTGCCCAGATCAACACCCAGGAAACCCAGCTCAATTAGAGGCCTGTCTCTCTTGGATTTACCCAAAAGGGGATGCTAGACAACTATTACTGATGTAGGGAAGCTCTTATAGAGTGTCTGGAGTTCAGATTATTGGAGAAGAGAAAGCCATTAAGGACACCAAGTTGGTTGGATAAATTGGATATATATGTTCAAGTATGTTTTTTTTAATCGTCATGTGCCTTTATAGTCACATTTGTTATGGATATACGGATTCAGTTTTCATGACTTCTGAACCCATCACCATTTCTAGAATAATAATAATAGTAATAAGAATAATAGCTAACATTTACTGCTAATTATTAACGATACTACAAAAACCCTTTGATGTGGGATGTGTCTCAGGTTTGGCATCACTACAATGAATAAAATATCAAAGCAGAAAGAGCAGAGCTATCCCCTCCCCTATCTTTAACTCAGTTCTCTGCAGATACCCACCCACCCATGCCCTTCACCATTCTGGTGCTCACAAGTGGGGAAGGCATCATTAAACTGTGCAACTGCCAATTTTCTCTTCCTACTGGTAAAGTTAAGGTACACATGCTTTCATTTGCACGGCAGCAAATATTTATGAAATGCCTGCTCTGAGGTGATGGTCAAAGGACTGAAATAGAGCATTCCTTCATGGACCATTCAGTCCAGAGGCCTCGGAATGTCTCACATGTCCACTCTCTGGTCAGTTCACTCTATTACAGTTAAAGAATCTTGTCAACCAAATTTTCCATGTGTCGGTTTTTACATGTTTCAAATGATGATAACATTTGTCCTATTTTATGGCTTATATGAAAGTGCAGCCTGTCATTAAAGCAATAGTTCACTGGTTGGTAGCAACACTGCTGCCTTGGTCTTCGTGGCATTGGTGGGTCTTGGTGTTTACCAGTCAAGAGGTGGAAAAGAGTGGAGCACTCTTGTACGTAACCATAAGAAAGGCCCCTGTCTCTGAAGGGGCTTTGTGGCAGAACGTTGAAGCCACTGTGTTTTGGGTCTCAAGTTCCTGCAGCCTAACCCACTTTCCAATCATTCAGGGGGTGTGTCACTTGGGATTGTTATTGTGTCATAGAGGAAAAAATATAGCTGAGGTTGCTGCAGGCTAGTCACTCTTCAAAGGCAAATGAAAGAAGGAAAATTCCTCTCTGACAGCTTTTTAAACAAAGAACTTTTAACTATATATAGTCTACACTTCAACGCATGCAAGGCATGCCATTCTTTTTAAGTATGATTTGCTCTTAAAATGCTTACTGCCCATAGGAAGTTATGGTTGCTGATGGAGAGTGTGTTTTAATATAGGTTATTTGCTGTCAGTTGTTGTTTTTCCACTTTAAGGTAGCAGCACCCCAAAGAATGCAACTCTAAAATAAAGAAAGGAGAAAATTTTAATACTTTATTGAAGCGCTTTGGGAATGTCTCTTTTGAAGGGCTAAGACAGCTGAAGGATTGGCTTTTTCTAAAGAACAAGATGAGGCTCGACTCTCACGAAATAGATTTTGCAGCTCTGTAGTTTCTTTCCGTGAGTAAAATATCATTGATAGCTGCTCCTGTCCTTAAAGACAGGAGAAAAATGACAGCTTTACAGAAATGATAGAGTATCTAACATAACTATTCTTTCTTCATTAACCCTAAGAAGGAAAACACTTGAAATAACCAAGAAGAAAAATACCTATTTTCCTGATCATCCAACACGTCAATTATGTCTCTTTTGTTGATTGTCAAATATTCTGTAACCAAAATCTATTTTTACAAATAGGGGCAAGGTAATTTGGAGGAGAGAGGGAGGGAGGAGGGAAGGGAGGGAGGAGGGAGAAAAGGAGGAAGGAAGGGAGAGCACGAGAATGTGATGTGTCTCCCACCAGTATTTCTGTGCTCTTTATGTTGTCATTAGTTTTTCTCCTGATAAGCATTCTGCCTCATTCAGGCAATATATTACACTGAAGAATCTTTTTCATTTAACTCTCTCGTGTCTCGGCTTCTTTATCCTTTAAATGATGATAATGCTTTTCTGTTTCGTACTGAAGGTATTAGGATTAATAGTATATTATAGATAAAAATGTTTTCAACTCCCCAGAAAGATACAATGCAAAGTATTCCTATTGTCGTCATTATCACCAAAGATCCTCTGTGCATTCCTCTTATTGCTTCTTAGCTTCCCAGCATCTTACCAAAGTAGTAGCTTAATGATGTATGTAAAATAACAGAGCTGCAAAAGTACTCCAAGATTGTCGAATTCAGCCTTCTCTTTTATATAGAATTGGATAGTGGAGCTTAGAGACATTAAATGACTTTTTGGGGTTACCACACTTCCCTCCTCAGTGTCCTCAACTATCACTGATTTTCAAGACTGTGCTCTCACTTCTTCTCTCTGTATGCTTATTTTCTTAGGGACTTGAACTACAATCTCTGTTCTAAAGTTTCTAAAATTGGCATCTCTGTCTCTGACGGATGTGTTCTTCAATCTCATATTTCTATTTGTTTTCACAGCTTTAACAATTAGATTACTGTATGAGTTTTATAGAGCTGCCATAATAAATATCACAAATTGCGTGGCTTAAAACAACAGAAATTTATTCTCTCACAGTTCTGTATGCTAGAAGTCTGAGGTCAAGGTGTCAGTAGGGCCTTATTTCCTCTGAAGTCTCTGAAGAACCTTTCCTTGCCTCTTCCTAACTTCTCGTTGTTGCCAGTTATCCTTGGCATTCCGTGGTTTGCATCTCTATCATTCTAATCTTTGACTCTGTCATTGTGTGGCCAACTTGCCTGTGTGAATCTCTGTGTCGCCAAATTTCCCTCTCCTTAGAAAGACCCCAGTCATTGGATTTTGGCCCACCCTGATCTAGTATAACCTCACGTTAACTTGATTACATCTGCAAAGACCCTATTTTCAAATAAGGTCACATTCATTACACTCACAGGTACCTGGGGTTGGGACCTCAACATGCCTTTTTGGGGGACACAATTCAACCCACAACAGGAACTTATTCTTACATCACAAACAAGATGGCCCAAATCACCTCATCACAGTCTTGCAATTGACTCTTCATTTCTGTCAGTAGTGTCACTAAACTTCAACTGTTCCAGGTTAGGGAACAGACTTCTACCACACTGACACTCTAGATTCAATTCGTCATGAAGTGCTATTGTTTCTTCTTTTGAAATATCCATCAGCTTCTCTTACTGTCTACTGCCACTGTGTCTGTCCAGACCAGGCCTTTAATTCCAGGTTAATCTTGTTGATTCTAGTCTATCGCTTGTATGGTCCCTTGCTACTGAGAGTGTGGTCCAGGGACTGGGAGCATTAGTATCAGCTACAAGCTTGGTAGAAATAAAGAATTTTGGCCCCACCCCAGACCTAATTCTGAATTAGAATCTGCACTTTAATAAGATCACCAGGTGTTGCTCATTAAAGTTTGAAAACCTGGATGTGATTCAGAGCAAAGTTGATGCCCATTTAACATTTCCCAATGCTTAACTTCTCAGAAATTTTTAAAGTCCCTTCAAATTCTAGCTCTATCCAGATTGATTAAATAAATTAAATCAAATATGTAAAATGGGATACGATATGAGACATTATAAAACTAATAATGATGTCAAAGATAGTTAATAACTTGGAAAAACATGCATGGTACTTTGTTAAAAAATACTGATTCTAAAGGATACGTGGTGCCATATTTAGGGTATATATGTATATAAAAAGACAGGTAGAATATTGGACGATATTAACTGTGGACATTTTTCGTGCTGTTGTTTGAGATGACTCCTCTCCTGTTACTTCCTGCAAGGAACACATATTAGTTCTGTAACAAGAAAAAAGTTATCATTAAAAAATTATATCTATCTAAATTTATATCCCTTTACTTTTTACGAATCATTTTTGCTGTATCGGGAATGGGATGGGATTTAAAATGGTACGTGAAGAAGGAGAAGCTTTTGACCTCTGGTGGAACCACTCATTCTTGCAAATCACCAAGGGAAAACGTAAATGCTCGATAAACTACAACTAGTTGCAGAGGAGGAAGTGAGGGAATCAAGCTGTGTCTCTGATCCAGAGATTTTGTCCCTCCATTTGTGTAGGCTAAAGTCAATGATTCATTTCCTATTGCTGTACAGCAAATTACCGCAAACTTTCAGGCTTAACACAGTAGAGACATCTATTATCTCACATGTCTGCAGATTATCTGTAGATTAAGAGTCAGGGCACGGCTTATGGGGGATCCTCTTCTTAGGATCTCATGAGGCTGCGATCTGGGTGTTGGCTAGGCTGCATTCTCATCTGGAGGCTCGACTAAAGAAGAATCCACTTCTAAGCTCATTTAGGTTGTTGGAAAAGTTCATCTCCTTGCAGCTATTTGACTGAGGGCCCTGGTTTCTCACTAGCTGTCTCTGG
Source organism: Equus asinus (assembly GCF_041296235.1). NCBI lineage: Eukaryota > Metazoa > Chordata > Mammalia > Perissodactyla > Equidae > Equus > Equus asinus. Next base: position 17,942,892 of record NC_091805.1, on the reverse strand, counting down.
GTGCCCTCAGGCTTTAGATGGTACCTGCAGTTCCCTGCCACATGGCTCTTTCCCTAGGGAGTTCACTTCATGGCCCTTTGGTTCTTCAAGGCTAGTAGGAAAATCTTTTTCCAGTCTGCTAAGACAGAATCTTAGGTAGGAGTGACATGCCTTCAGGTTTACATATTCTATTGGCTAGAAGGAAGGCCGAGTCTTGCCCACACTCAAGGGCAGAGATAGGTCATAGCACCAGAGCATGGAGATCGTGGGGCCATCTTGGAATTCTGCCCGCCACACGAACCAAAGCACATTAAGAAGTCTCCAAGAAACAGTGAGAAAGGGCAGGAAAGATGGACTTCACCCCAAAGCCTAATCCTCTCCCTCCTCAGGCCTTTCAGGTAGGGGCTGCTCCCTTAGGTAACCAAAGAGAGGAAAGCTCTTCAGCCTTCAGATAGCAGGAGTACATTCAAAAGCACATGGCCACATATGTAACAAAATTACCAGGGTAGAGGGAAAAAAGACTCATAACACCCTGCCCCACTCCTTTGGAGATTCTGACGTAAAAGTCTGGAGTATGTATAACCTTGGTATTTCCATTTTCTCAGAGTTCCGTAGTTGATTCTGGTGAGCTTCTCTGTGCTTCTAACATGTGGAAGGGCTTTCCTTTTCCATGTACAGATTTAGAAGCTGTACAAGCTTTCCTCTGCTTCCATGTTCACGTGCAGACTTTTCTTATTATTCCTGTGCATGCTAATTTCTCCCTACCCCGAACTTATATATTTGAACATTTACTTATAAATATTATCACACTTATTAGCGACTTCTTGAGTTCTCTTTCATACCTTTGGATTTTCCTCCTCAACTAAAGTATTCCTTATTTGAGGACAGAGTTATCTCATGTTAATATAAAGGAGATTTCTAGGTGTATCACGGGCATATAATTTGTTTCATTCGTTGGTTAAATTCAGAAAACAGAGCACAGGTACTTCATTTCCATAGTGGTACTTAACTTGGATTCAGAAAACTATTGTTTCAGAGGAGGATTAGACTGGTCTAGGGAGGCAGTATGCTATACTGGAGTATTCCTGAACTCTAGATATTTAAGTACAAATTACTTAATTTTGGGGCCATACTTGTATGTTTCTTATACTAGAATTTACATAACATTTTTCTTTAAATTGAATCTTACTTGAGCTCAATCTAAACAGTAGTATCCACGAAACCGTGCAATTCACATGCTAGTTACGCATTTTACATTTTTCAATTTCACATGAAAACACGTAGTATTGAAAGTATTGCCGATGTGCCACTTGCAGTTATTACCTGCACCACCAATAGTGTTTCCACAACTTTTTAGGACTTACTTGCATCCTGCAAAACATTTCTCGTCTCAATCTGGCTCTACCTCTTTCAGATCTTGGCCCTCTAAATCCTAAAATATAGAATAAGGATAATAATAGTAACAACTAATGTTTATTATTAAGAGCTCCATAGTTGGTAAAGTTCTAAGTGTTTTATTTGTACTTCTTTCTTAAATCTCTGAAACAGTTCTATGTTATTATCCCCTTTTTTCAGATGAGGAAACTAAGGCACAGAGAAGTTAGGTAACTTGCTCAAGGTCATGTACCTGGTAGGCAAGGATCAGGGATTTGAACCCCAACAGTCTGACTCCAGAGTCTGTTCCCTTAACTAATTCATACACTGCTTTCCTGGTTTAATCTGGTATTATGAAGATTAAATGCAAAACACAACACACACACACACACACACACATGCTCACCTAGCACCAGACCTAATTTCTAGAAAGAATTCAATACAGTTTAATGATCTTCCTAGAAGATATATTGGTATATTTTATCCTTTCGTAGGGATCACAAAATGCTGTTCTATCATCTTGAAACTTCAGACTGGATAAGTCTGAATGCCTTCTCCTTGAGGCAACTAGAGAACTTCAGACAACTTTCCAATGGGGTTAGAGAGCAGAAGTGCCTCTGATTTGAGGAATTTTACATTGATCCCTGACACGACAAAGGTGGCTTGAATTGACCTTCCCGAAAGTTTGCAGGTCATGAAGACCAATTAGTTGGCATGGTGTCAATAAGTGCAAATTGCTTTAGATTGTTGGTGAATAGGGAAATCTCCACTGGGTCAGTGCCCAGGGCAATGAGGTACTAAATGCACTGCAGGGGGCTTGAGGGCAGACATAAAAAAAAGTCCACAACTGTGCTGGGCTCTGGCGGTCCACTCATAAATGGCGATGTGTTCAGGCTGCTTCCTCAGCCTGTGCGCACAGATCAAGGCGCTGACCTCAGCCTATACGTCACTGTGTGGTGTAGATTAATTTTATTTTAGGTATTATACTCTCTTTAGATATGGTACAGCAATTGAGATTAGACACAATTGTTTATTTTGTGGAACTTTTGATTATCAGTAAAACATCAAGGTGTGGCTGATTAATGATCCTTCCCCCCAAGCAGTCTTTATTTTAGAGAACTTCATTTACAGTTAACAGGAAAGGAAATATATAAATAAATGTCTGAGTTGAAACGTGGAAACCAAGTGTTCAACCTTTTTATAAACCCAATTCAGAACTCAACCTGGACCTGCCATTATGTTACAGTAACAGCTAAAAGAAAAAACTTCTCCAAATTAATTATGCATATACTGTCACAATAAACAGAGTTAACTGAGATAATTAAAAGTATTTTTATTCAGTTAATAAGATAAAGTGTCACAGTTGAGAATGATTACTGTGAACTTCTGCAGATAGTGTAGAGCAGAACACCTTGCCTTTGTAAAAACATAACTATATCCAACAATTGCAACATGTTTTATTCATGTGGTGTTTATGTCTGGATATGTCCAAGCTATTTGCTAGGTGAACAGTCACACTTGAAAGATCCAGGAGGGAGTTTCTTGGTACAATGAACAAAAAGAGCTATTTTGTTCTAGTGCTCCAACCTCGGACCAAGGAAAAAAAAACTGTCATAAAAATATGGTCACCTTTCTGCCTTTAAAACTGTGCTGGTGCCTGGGGAAGGATTCTCAGAATGTAAAAAAATTGGTGACATTACAAAGGAAACTTTCTGTTCTTCCCCTTGTAATAGTCAATCTTGTTTAGACAGTAGCCTCTGAGTGGACTGGGAACAGTGTATTATGAGTGATGGCAAGGCATTCAGGGACAAAGGCTCCATAGGACCATTATTTGATGACCAAGAACTGACTTTTCTACTAAAACTTTACTCTTTAAGCTTTGTTTCCGGAAGCTTTGGTATAGTCAAATGTCTATGTCAAGTGCCATAATCCAAACTACCTATGATAAAAATAAATCACTTAATGTCCCTCTTTAATGCGCTTTTCCTCTTCCTGCCTTCCCTTTGCTGCAAAGACAAAGATATACTCTTTATAATTGGACAGGAAAACAAGCAACATGGCCTTTAACAATACAGCTTTTTGTTATGTAGTTGTAAAGATTCAGCAAATGAAAATTAAAAAGGGCTATAACCAAGGGCAAGGTCCATAACCGGCTGAGGTTATGCCCTGGGGTATTGCTCCTTCCACATTTCAAGGGTAACATTAGGTCACTACCAGAAATAAGAGTGGGTGGAATCTTTTTGTTGTTCATTTTCCTCCCAATGACCCTGGCAAAGGGCTACTTACTGAAGTGTGTTTGTCTGTGGAGATAACTCCACGGGGAATATTTCAGATTATGCTATCAGAATGGTGCTTGCAATGAAAAATGCCATTTAAAGAAACATTGACATAGCATCTGAGCTCTGCTACCTTCCTGGTATAGCAAGAGGCCAAGTTTGTTCTTGAAAAGGAAAGGTTCTTTGTGTGGATTGTGTGCCCCATATCAATGACATCCTTGTAAACCCATGGCTGTTCACATCCCAGATGGAGATCAAGTACTCAAAAGCAAAACAGGAAATAAACTAAGACTATTACCAAAAGCAGGGAAAGAAAGCTGTTCTGCTGGCAACTGGGGTCATTTGCAATGGATAACCCAAGTGGAGGGTCCTGTGAATGGTGCTGCCTACTATCTGTCCAACAGTCATACAGACCGATGTTCAATGCACTTGCCTGTGGAAGAGAGCGCCTGACCTCTTTGAAAACTAGAATTGGATGCTAATGAGTAGGCAGCCTCAGGTAGAAAGTGAAAGGGCTCACAGTGCTGAAGACTTGGAATTAGTAGTTTTATAAAATTGAGCACTTTAGGCAAATTGGCCTTAAGGAGTGAACAACTAGATAAGTACAATTTCTCTGAAAATTAGTCTATCCTCACTGAGCTGAATGTTAAGGGACCAGACCTGAAATGAGAAATTGAACCCAAATGGGCAACCAGTGACCAGAATTAGCCAGACTGCAAAAATCCAAATATAGTAGATGAACTCAGATGATTAGACCTATCTCTTGTTCAGGGCAACTGAGGCAGCTTCCCTGGGTCCTGTGCTGGCCGTCTGATGGGAGGGAGAGGGGAAAGCATCATACCTTCTTCCTCTTTTCTGAACACATTCAAAATTGAGTTCCAAAAATTTCTGTCAGGGAGCCTGTAGTAGTTGTCAACAGTTTGACTTCCTCTGACATTTGATGGTTTCAGGTAGGCCGTGCCCTGGTTGAAATGCCCAGGCTCCAGACACTTCTAAGGATGCTTCTCTAGGTGACTATGGTGCCAGTGAGTAAGGCTGACTGCGTCAGGCCTTGACTTTGGGTGGAAGTGGGGAAGTGTGACAGTCATGGGCTGGTGGGATGATTGGTGTATGCAATCTGAAGCTGTCTGCTTTAAAACTCCCAACTTAATCAGGTGAAGACGTGTCTATAACAGAACCATTCTCTGAGATGCCATTTTGGACGCGGGGATGAAATTAAAGTGCAAGAAAACATGAGCTTGGGTTACGTCCCCCTAGTCATTCCTCCCAATTAGATTTTAGCTTCCTGAAGAAAGAGACCAACTATTCTTCATTTTTCAATGTTGATTTTTCAATTTTTTGTGGTCCTCAGAGCAGGGCCTAACATTTAGATGGGGCCTCAAAAAATGTTTGTTGTGGGCCAGTCTGGTGGCACAGCAGTTAAGTGCACACGTTCTGCTTTGGCGGCCTAGGGTTTGCTGGTTTGGATCCCGGGTGCAGACATGGCACAGTTTGGCAAGCCATGCTGTGGTAGGCGTCCCATGTATAAAGTAGAGGAAGTTGGGCACGGATGTTAGCTCAGAGCCAGTCTTCCTCAGCAGCAAGAGGAGGATTGGCAGTAGATGTTAGCTCAGGGCTAATCTTCCTCAAAAAAAAAAAAAAAAGTTTGTTGAAGGGATGAATGGAAAGGCAAAATCAAGAAGCCAAGTAAGAATGGTCTGCAATATTTTATGCTCGTGTTTACTGCTTTTTGATTTACTGATATCTGTTCTTAGAGTTGCCTCCTACAATGGGCACAGCCTCTCCTCTTTTCTTACACATGCCATTCCAGTATGGCCATGAAGCTTGACTGAGGAACTGGAGTCTAGGAGGGCAGTTGGAGGTGGAGTTGAGAGATGGAGAGGCAGGGGTGACCTGAAAGCTCGAGGTGTCCCTGACTAATATATGCATTTCCAGTTTTTTTTTCCTGAGGAAGATTCACCCTGAACTAACATCCATGCCAATTTTCATCTATTTTCGAGTATGTGGGCCACCAGCAAAGCATGGCCGCTAACAGAGCAGTATAGGTCTGAGCCTGGGAACCAAACCCAGGCTGCAGAAATGGAGTGTGCTAAACTTAACCACTAGGCCACGGGGACTGGCCCCACTTCCAGATTTATGGGAAAAATCTCTGGACCACCGGCTTCTCTGTAAAGAAGAGAAGATTTTGATACCACAAAATCTGGTTTCAGAAGCCTATCTCCCCAACAGACACACACACACACACACACACACACACACGTACACACATTCCTTAGTCATTATACTATGGAATGAAGAGATTGATTGGGTCTATCCATTAGGACATTTGTATTAAAGAGCACATTAAGCAAAGGCCCATTGGTTTACATGTGCCTCATCAAGTAACATCTTTTTTGGACTCCATATATGTGCCCTTGTTTGGGATTAAATCAAGATGGCCAAGGCTCACAGGACCAAGCTAGAGGCCCCAGTCTTGCCTAGTTAAAGAGAAAACATTTGACTATTTATCTTGTTCACAGATATGGACTAGAGAGTACTAAGGAAGTTTCAAGGAGTTTAGAAGTATTATGCCAATAACAATCAGCATATTGAACTAGGTGGAAGCATTCAGGGAGGGAAGTGCCAGAGGCAGTGATGGGTCTGGTTTTATTTAGCGCATTTAATAATGATCTGGAAGAGGGAGAAAACACATTAAAACCACAGATTATACTAAATTGACAGGTGGTGTAAACACAAATGAGGGCAAACAAAAGGATATAAAGAATTTAGAACAGAAATGAGATTCCGTCAGAAAAAAAATGCGCTTTCACATCTGTGCAAAGTATCTTAAATCAGCAATGGAAATTGTTTTAAAAGTCATTTAGCTCACAAAATGTTCATAGGCATTGCTCACATTTATAAGTGCTAGCCCCTCCCTACTCCTAGCCATTTTTGTTCCATTGCGTTATACTGTTTATCCTTATCATTTAAAAATACAAATCTGATCATGTCACTCCTCTGCTTAAAATCTTTGAAAGGTTCTGGGTTTCCTACAGGATGGAGTCCAAGCTCCTTAGCCCTGTAAGAGACCCTCCCCTCACTATTTTTGTCCGTCTTCCCAGCCTCTCTCATACATCTGTCTGCTCTGTGCTCCCCATTGTATCCAGGCTGAATTATTTGTAGCTCCCTGATTGCATCCACCTTATTACTCACTGCACCATCTGCTCAGTGCTCCACTCCTCTCTCGTTTCTGGGTTATCTCCATATGACCTTCAAGATTCAGTTCTGCCCTCGCCTCCTTCCCTGGCTTTCATGTACAGAAACCAGCCCACACCTGACTTTGGTTTGTAGCCTTCCTTGGTACTGCCATCACACCCAGTGCCTGCTTCTAACATAAGTTGACAACGATAACGGCTGTATTTATGGAGCAGTTAATTATGTTCCAGACTCTGTGCTGTGCATGTTCACGCACTCGCTTTGTAATTATCACAACAACCTTAAGAGGCAAGTATAATGATCTCAGTTCTATATAGAAGGAAATTTCATATCAGATTAAGTTACCTGTCCAAGATTGCACAACCAGTAAGTGGCAGAGCTGGAATTCAAACTGCTTCCAGAGTCCATGCTTTTAAATCATACTGTTAGAGTAACTAGTTTCCTTGTCTGTCTTCCCTATTTTATAAACTTCTTGAGGACACGGACCATGTCATGATCACCTAGTAGCCACAGTAACTTGCATGGTGCACACAGCTTAAGAATAATAACCACAACGAGGATAATCAATGTTTAACGAGAGTTAATTACGTGCTAGGCAATTTACATGTGTTTTTGTGTACTTTACTCACAAAACATTGCAGAGTGGATAAAAATCATTTTTAGTTCATATTGGAGAACTGAGGCTTAGAGGGTTGAGAAACATTTTCAAGATTACACAGATCTATCTCCGAAGTCCTTACTCTTTTTTATTTTTTTTGAGGAAGATTGGCCCTGAGCTAACATCCGTGCCCACCTTCCTCTGCTTTATATGTGGGATGCCTGCCTCTGCATGGCCTGACAAGCAGTGCATAGGTCCATACCCAGGATCCGAACTGGTGAGCCCTGGGCCTCTGAAGTGGAGTGTGCAAGTTTAACCGCTATGCCACCAGGCGGGCCCCACACTCCTTTTGATACACCATTTTGCCTTCCCATCTGATAGAAAATAGGCATAAAATATCTGTAGGATTTCACAACAACAATTGCCATTGAACCTCAACTTGAATACCTGGGAGAGACCAGGTACGTGCATAAATGTAGGCTCTCTGCCTCATTTTTATTCTGCCTGTTGATCTACTTTACATGAGCCCATTCCGAATTCACCGTAAGCTTTAGTCTCCTGGGTCCTTGCTTATCTTTGTGGTTAAATTGAACATAGAGAGGCACATTGGCACTGAAAAAGTTTGGCTTTTCACTATTGTTACCTCTCAAGGTTTTCTTATTTAGAAGGATCACGCGGAGCCCAGAAGATACAATGGGCGGCCTGTTGGTCTAGACTGGGAAAGAAGGCTCTGAATCCAGTTGTGCTACTGGGTCAGTCACTTTACTTCTCTGCATTTCCATTTTGTCACCTACAAACTGGCTTCCCAGGTGTTAGCCTGTGGGCCAGCTGCATCACCACCATCAGGGGAGTATTTGATAAATATTGATTCCTGGGTCCCATTCACAGAGATTCAGATTCTGCAGATTTGGGGCAAGAGTTTTTAAGAGCTCCTGGGGTGATTTTGCTGCAATGAATTTTTTAATACCACTGGAGGGAATAATTTTTAGCTAAAAAATAATGTCATTTATTATCCAGGCTCAATTCTTGGAGACTCAGGAGAATATCTTTTTGTTAAAATTGGTAATGTATACATACCAAAGGCTTGTAAAATGAGGGCCTTGAATGCAGTAGGCACAATAAGTGGGTTTCATATTTATTACATTCACAAAGGAGGCCTGCGTTATTTGGAATTTTTTTATTATTAAAAAAGGAATGGCTAATTTATATAGCAATTTTACTAAGTTTAAAAATTTTCACATATATTACTTTATTCAGCATTCACTTCATAGATTATTTCCCTTTTATAAATGAGGGAACTGAGGCTTCTAGACTTGTCCAAAGTCACAGTGCAAAACAGGGGCATAGCCAGAATTTGATCTCCTAACTTCTGAATCCAAAGGCCATAATGGACTCAATTCCTTAATAACTACCTTGTAGCCTCTGACTGTCACAATAGGCCTTCTGGTCTTTGTATGAAAAGGAACTACGTTTCATTTTCACAAAGCTTTTAGATTCTTAGGATAAGAAGGATAGGATTTTGGTTGCAAGAGCACTAAGAGGAATGGATAGCATAATGCTGCTGAAGGCTTTAGTGTGCCTCTAGCGATTTCCACAAACCTTAAAAAGGTGGAAGAAACTGGCTTGTGAATCTCTGATTTGGAATTTGCGGCCTCACAGGTGGATCCTGATCTAGATGGAGAGGCTCTCATTCTGTGGTGTTGATTCTGCTGCCCATCCTCTCCTCAAAAGATCGGATTTCTCTCTCAGTCCCCCACCATTTTCATAAAGGGTACCACAAGCAACCTTGTTGCACAGCCCAAAATTAAGATTCTGATTCCTTTTACCCTCACTCTGCTTCCTAATTCCTATTCATCATTCAGTCCGATTGGCTCTATGTCCAAATATATGCTAAAATTTTCCATTTCCCCACAGCTTCCTCTCTGCATCCTCCCTAATACCACCTTAAACTGGAGCACCGTAATCTCCTTTATAAACCACAGTAGCCTTCTACGTGGTCTCACAGACTCTTCTCCTGCCCCCCTGCAATCCATTCTCCTCACTCAGCAGAGAGGCATCTTTTAAAATGTAAATCCCATGTCACTCCCCTACTTAAAACTCTGCAATGAATTCCCATTTCCTTTGGAATAAGCTCCAGACTCCTTAACAGGGCCTCCAGCGATCCAGTGTCTTTCTGTCTCTCCGACCTCATCTTCTCTCGTTCTGAACAGTGTCTCACCGCACTGGTCACCCTGGACGTGTGGCGGCTCCTTGAACACATCAAGCTTACTTTTGCATGGGAACCTTTGCACTTCCTTTACTTCTGCCCGAGACGTCCTTAGGTCTAGCTGCTCTCTTCACTCAGATATTAGTCTGAATATCTTTAGCTATCACCTGTCCTCCTCCTTGGAGACCTTCTCGAATAGACTCTTTTATTTTCTTTATCAGATTTAGAGAGGCCACACTGTAATTAACATACAATGGATTAGAATAGATCTTGAGATCTAAGGGTGAGTTGGTTGCAGTTACACCCCAGGTGCGGACAGCATTGTCATCAGGAATTCACTCCCCAGAGGAGGGTGCAGGCTGTTAGCTAAGGCTGGACAGAAAGAGGAGGCCACTACAAGCACTTCAGCTATCTTTACCTCTGATAAAGATGTTTTGCTAATTAGCATAGTGAATGTCAGAAGCGCATTTTTATTGGTGAAATTAGCACCTTGTTAATTAGCATGATGAATGCTAGAAACGGACTCTCACTAGTAAAGTTAAAGGTGGATGTGTCAAAATCATTTTGGCTATATCCCCCAGTCTGGCATGAACAAGGTATGGAAAACTAGAAAACACTTTTTCTTAGGACTGGAGTACAAAGCTTGATCTCAAAATCTCCCATGTCTGGCCGCTGATTTAGAAGACTTTTGATTGCCTGATGCTGACCATGAGGGTCGCAGAATCCTGCCTCTGGATATTGTCACATCCATCTTGAGGGAACTTTTCATGTAAGATGGTGATGGGAATACCTAAAGGACAGAGAATTGGCACTCTGTCAAGCCAGAGAACATGCTTTATTAACTGTATCATGCCTGTTTCCTAATAATTTTACTTAATCAAGCCCTTATGTGTGATAGAATTTGGTGTGAGTCTTGCTTTCATTTATAACCTGACAGCAAGGTTGTAGGGGGAGTAGCTGACCCTCATCCATTTCAAAGGTTGTGATGGTAACTGTTATCTACCAAAAAGAACCCAATACTTGTGCATACAAATGGGCTGTGATTTAGTTTACAAGAATTGGTAGATAAAATTCACTTGCATATTTACATGTTCATTTATTTACTTGTTTAGTATCTCCTTCCCTGGACTCCCCCACGTGAATTCCCAGGGAGCAGGAGTCTTAGGTGATCTCTTCCCAGAGCCTCGACCAGAGCCTGGGACCTAGGAGGCACTATTTCGGTCACTCAATAGCTATTGTAAATTTCCGAAAAGAGAATAAAGGGAGAAGCAGAAAGAAAGGTGAAAAGAATAGAACAGAGAAGCAGGGGTAAGGAAAATTGGGGAAAAGAATGAAGAATAGGTACACGGAGAGGAAGTCAACAAACACAAGAGTCCTTCGTCTTACACAGGCAGTGGCGAAAAGTAGTAGAGTTATGCTTTCCAAAGGTTTCTTGGAATACTGGCCTTGTGAGATGCTATGAAGAAAAACATGTTTAGTGGTTAAATAAGATTGGTAAGGACTGTGTAAACCTCTCCCTCAAGTATCCACAATGCACGCGAGAGGCATTTTAGGGAACACACACACACACACACACACAAACACACACACAAACAAAAACCCTTGTTAACTCTGTTTTACCCAGTATTTCCCAAACATGTTTGAGCATATGGCTCTTTTTTCTCTGTGACATTTATTAACAAACTGAAAAAGATTTTAGAAAAGCATAAAGGCTGTGGATGGGAAACCAACAAAGAAAATACCAGTGCTTTCATTATCCTGTGAAGCGGGTTCTGGGGCAAGAGTCTAACCTTCCCTCCTGTGCGCCTCACGCCACGTGGAGAGCATCTGCCACTGGGAAGCAGTCGGGGAAAGAACTCTGTCTACTTCTACCTTCTGACCCACCCTTCACCCGCAGAAAGGAAGATGGACTGAATGGCTGAACCTTCCTGAAGCAGGAATACTGAGAGATAACTAGGAGCAATCATGCACTGAAAATCGGATATGAACGTGCTACCCAGTGTAGCAGAAAAAATGAACCCATGAGAGTTGCCAGTACAGTGAAACCCACTTACTACAACCTTTTAAAGATCCGCCTAATGCTCACACATGCTCCATGCTTCCTCTCCCTGGCCCTGGGAGAAATATTATGAAGGTGTTTCACTTTAGTAAGGTTCATGAGTTTATGGCCTTGAGAATGCCCTTGAGAATAAACTCTAGGGACTGAACGAGAGGAAAAGAAAAGTTGCTTTTAATGGATTTTGTCTCTATCTTCTTTCCATACTATTGCAACTAAAACATTTGAAATAGTTACATTTTCTAAACTCAGTAAGTGCCAGAGAGAGATGACTATTTTCCTTCTTTTATTATCTTTAGTTAACTAAAAATCAAATCATGTTAGAGAGTTAGGGAAATATATTTTGGGAGAGATTCCTAAAATATAAATACTCCAAAATGCATACAGTTACATCGCTAAATGTTTGAATAACACAAGGTACACACGAATGTATGCAAAGGTCAAAAATGAGAAAGGGAATGTGCTCTTTCTTACCCTCTGAGCTTCCCACGTGCTTTTCTTTCAACTTGAAACTCTTTGGTCTCATCTTTGCCTCACTAAGTGCCATTCATCCTTCAGTCTTCCGTTTAGATGGCAAGAATTTACTGAGCCCCTCCCTAGTCTAGAAGAACCTGGTCGGGTGCCTCCACTGTAACTTCCCTCATCACACTTTGTTGTGTATTTAATTGGCTGTTTCCCACTAGATTATAAGTTCCGAGATGGCCACATGTATCTCATTCATTGGTTAGTCCCCAGAGCCTAACGAATTGTCTGGCAGGAAATAGATGCTTAATAAATTGGTTGGTTAATATAGTTTTGGTTCAACTAGAGTATAACCTACCTTTTAATATCCAAAGTTGCATTTGGGGAAACTTACATCAGCATACATGTTAATTCCATGTTCATATATATATTAGCAGCCATAGTCACTCAGAGAAAGACATATTTCTGAGATTTGCTCCAGGGTAATTTAACCAAAATTCAGAGAAAAGCTTAGTTTGAGAATTATGGAAATTAGAAATTAAAGACTTAAGAGATGAAGTTTCTGAAGTAATCTTGAGTTTTCCAAGTTCACAGAAGTGACTCACTTCATGAAAGCATTGCTTTTGGTTATAAAGTAAACGTTAGGTGGCTGAGAGGCATTTCATTGTTTAAGATGTTTGATTCTCCAAAATGGACAAGAGTTTGCTTTGCAGTTTTCTAGTTACATGATTCTGGAGGTGAAGTACTTCTGTGAAAGCCACATTCGTACTTCTGTGAAAGCCACATGAATGAGCAAATAGATGAAAGACAAGTTACACACACACACACACACACACGAACACCCAAGTTGTTTTTCTTGAGGCATTTATTTGCATTGCTACGTTAGAGTATATATACGTGAAAGACAGGAATGAAAAGAAAGAGAAAGGAAGGAAGGAATAAATAAAGAAAAAGAAAACAAAGACATAGGCAGAAAGAGAAGAAATTGAGTTCATAGTGAATTCTTGGGTTCCCAGTATAAATTAACTAAACCAAAACAAACAGATATCTGATTGATATAAGCTAAACTGAAGCTTATGTGTGTGTGTGTGTTTGTTTATGTAGGGGTCATTTCTTGGTTGTCTGCTGTGTGTTCATTGGCCTATACATGAGTTGTATCAGGTGTCTGTAATCTTTGATAAAATTCTCCTTCATACAAATAAGAAAGCAATTGCCTGATGACCAAAATTTGGTTACACATTGCAGAAAAATCAAGTGAAATGAAACAGCTTGGAATTTTTAGTGTAATTGGTGGCTATGTGGCAAATAAATCTTCACTGGCCAATCAAGATTATACAGAGTGGTTTCAAAATAGCAGGAAACCAAAAACAAAATCAAGGATACACAGGGGAGGAATTTTGAAAGAAACAGTCGGCTCATATAGAATATGGATGATGCTAGGACAGAAGAGAAGGAACACAAACTACTGTGGAGAGAATAGAATCAAAGGAATGGGGGGGACACAGATTTTTTAAGTCGAGTCTCAGAATGCTCAGTCTGAGTTCAGAACAAACTATCTTCACTTTACTCTAAAAAAAGCTGCTTGAGCATTTGGAGAGGTACAAAGAAGGAACAGAAAGATAGAGGAGCTCACGAGGAGCTATAAATCTTGATGCCTAAATTGAGTGGGGGGAGTTGAGACAGTAACAGTGCCATACTTGTTAAAAAAAGTGACAAATGGTGTTTCCATTTGCGAAAGTCATTTACAATTGGCCATTAATAAAGGGGTTGGGATAGCGGGAGCCTCTTGCAGAAGTTTTAAAATTTCAGTCATCAGATTTAGCCTATTTCATCTAATTCCATTTAACAGCTTAGAGTTGATTTTATTCAAATATGTATAAGGTCTCAAATGGAAAACATTTTGGTAATTTGCATGGCTATTTTTAAGACTGCAAAATCTAATCGTCACAGACAATGGAACCAGACTGTCGGCAATGGAAATAAGGGAAAAAATGACTGATGTAACTCAGCCCTTGAGAAGTTAGGTTTCTCCCAAGATAACCCAAATCGGTGCAATGTCCTTGCTCACAAAGTTGATGTTCATAGAAGTAGCTGATGACACTGCCCGAGAAACTGCAAGTCCTGCCTGGGGCCATGGTCTACTCATGACACGCTCCCTCTGGTGCTGTCTTCTTACCGTGAGGAAATAAACCTTTTCATCTTGATGAAGAAGGGTCTCAACTCGTTTTATTACTTGGGGCATAGTTTAAACTCCTTTTCCTTTTAAATGTCTTTGGGGTGACTGTTAGATTCCTTGCTCTCTTGATATCCTGGAGATCCACTGGGTACTATAATTATTATAATTGTGGGCCATAACTGTCTTGTTTTGGGGCCATCTGCTCTTCTCACTTGAATAATATAGTTTGTCATTGGGCACACATAAATTACAGACAGGATAGTTTTCTGTCTTCCTGACTTGACAAACACTAAGCACATTTAGAATTCAGCCTTCTAATTAAGCAGGGCCCAATCTCCACAGGCAGGGCTGATACAAAAGGATTTGCAGCCTAGGGGAAGGGCTCTTTGTGTCGACCTTGGATGGCAGGCATTATAGCAGCTGGAGCTGTCCTTATCTGTGACCTTAAATCATATCCCCAGGTTATGTGGCTAGTAGGACACTGGGCACTAAATTTGCAGTGAAAAGACCTGAGGCTTAGTTTCATCTGTAAAATTTCCTATCTTGGAGGCTGAAAAGAAATTACACGTGCAAGTGTTTTGTTATCTACTCTAAGAAAGAACCAATTGTTGATAAACACATTAAGTCTTTCTCGAAGTGTGTGGGTGTGTATTTGTATGCTCACCTCCTGTGTTGTGGTTTATAAAAGGGGTACTTTTTCATCGATTCCTCCTTTTTCCCCATCAAAGAACCTAGAGCTGTCCAATGCCAACATGGCTCAGCTGAATCCTGATGTGCTGTGCTCTGCTCTCTGTGTGAAGATGCTGCTGATGCTACTCTTTCAGCATTGAGAGACATGATTTGACTTGTCGCCTGGACCCCCATAGAGGGTCCCTTTGATAGGGTGACCAATTGTCTTGATTTGCCAGGGACCGTTCCAATTTTAGCAATGAGAATTTTTCATCCCCGAACCTCTCAGTCCTGGGCTTGATTGCTTCTCAGTTCTTAGTCCTCACTCATGAAAACTTAACAGCGTGAGATGGTTGCTTGCACTTGGCACTGTTGCCTGTTGCTCTGACAATTTGCTTTGACCTTAGCTATTTATTTGATTCTGTTGGAATGCAACTTGTGCCTACCCTTGTGTTATGTCTAATCTGAAAGATTCCAAGCTCTATCTCACTGAACTCCAGGAGTCCCTGGAGAGCCCCACATGGGGAGCCGAGGACAGGGAGCTCCAGTTCTTCTGTCCCCATTTCAACCAAAGCAGCTCCTCCACATTCTGTTTCAGATATTGGGTTCTCTGTAAGATTGACCAGTGAAAAGATGTCCTTTTGTTAAACAAAGATTGAGAAACACAGCCCTAACCAAGTTATTAACTTTATTTAGACTTTAATAAATAAGCCAGACTACATTTAAGAAATGGGGAGGATTGGGGTCGGCCCGGTGGAGAAGTGGTTAAGTTTGCATGTTCCACTTCAGCGGCCTGGGGTTTGCGGGTTCGGATCCTGGGCGTGGACATACACATGGCCCACCAAGCCATGCTGTGGCGATGTCCCACACAAAAAAAATAGAGGAAGATTGGCACAGATGTTAGTTCAGGGCCAATCTTCCTCACCAAAAAATAAATAAATAACTAAAAAATAAATAAAATCACTTTCTTATTAAAAAAAAAACAAACAGAAGAAGAGGGAAGAATAAGACTAGCCTTGGATAGAATAGCCTTTGTTTTTTCCCCTTTTTTTGTTGAGGGTGAAAAAATACTGCATTAGTGGTCTTATGGATAATTATAAAATATTTTTCTCAACTGTCCTTTCTTTCAGAGCTTCTTTCTCATTCTCTCTGATAATGTTGGGGGTTGATTAATGGGTGGGACTGTGACATACAAGAAAACAATTTTAAAGCTTACAGTTTCAAAATTTTTCTTAGTATGTCAGAAATGTCTGGTGTTCTGCGGGTCAGCTGGGCATGGGCAGTAGACCTGTTGTTTGTTACAGGTTGGTTTAGTTATGAAAGGGATTTCTTACATAGACATGCATCTACATTTTCTGGAAGACAAGTAATTATGTGTTGTAATGCACACGTCATCACACACACACACATACCATCTTTTGAAAGAACCAGACCTTGAGCCAGAACCTGTAATGGAAGCAGGACAAGGTGCTGAGGTTAAAGAAGAAATGGCCAGCTGAGACTGGTGAGAATTTCTTGGGTTTGGGTTGTGAAAGAAAGGCCTAAATTTGAGTTAGGTTTGGAGAGTTGAACTAAATATCTCAGGCCAAAGGAAAAATGTTTTATTGAAAATTCAAAGAAACAGGAACAGCCATTTGAAACATGAAAGAGCAAGAGAGACCTAGCTTTATGTCTTTGATTCTGTTCATTTTTCCACTGATTCATTAACCACCTACCATTATGTGCTAACATATTAGCACCAGCCTTCCTCACTTTCCCACCAGTAATTCCTGTACTCTCTCATTCTTCTGGTTTCTGCCTGTATTGGTCACTTCACTTCTTTTTTTTCCCTTTTTTTTTTAAGGAAGATTAGCCCTGACCTAACTGCTGCCAATCCTCCTCTTTTTGCTGAGGAAGACTGGCCCTGAGCTAACATCCGTGTCCTTCTTTCTCCACTTCTTTTATATGTGGGACACCTACCACAGCATGGCTTGCCAAGCGGTGCCATGTCCACACCCGGGATCCGAACTGGTGAACCCCGGGCCGCAGAAGCAGAATGTATGCACTTAACCGCTGCGTCACCAGGCCGGCCCCAGGCCATTTCACTTTTTAATCTCTCAAATTTACTGCTTCATTTTTGTTTAAACTAAAAAAACTTGAAAACTATATATTGAGAGATGTTGGTTTGAAACATGAAAGGAGGTAGATCTTTAGGTATATGTGTGGCTTCTAGATTAAAGTTAAAATTTGGGAATGGTGCCTTGCTGATGCTTTCAACCTCTTCCACGCTGTCACCCAGACACTCTTTTCTCTTAGCATCATCTCTCGAACTGTTTCCTCTTCCCTTTTCTCTCATTCTACCTCTTTTTTATCCACGTATTTTTTTGGCTCTGCTGTTCACTAAACTGTTATAAGGCTCTTTCCTTCCAGAGTGGAGGCATAGGCAGGACAGTGAGGAATTATTTCTGAAATATGAGAGGGTCAGTATTGTCACACATTTGTGAAATGATGAGAAAACATCTGAGGGAAGCTGCGAGGGAGATTATTAACTGGGAAGAGATTGGCCACATTCCCAGATGAATTTAGAATATTTCGCTGGCTTTCCTGGTGTTGCATTCTGTTAGTTTTTAAATTTCCTCTTTCATCTATTTTTTTTTTTTTTTTTTCCTAGCAAACCTGAGAAGTAGTCCTGGGCAGAAATAAAATGGCCTTTGTCAGGTTATGCTTCCACAAGGACATGGGGGGAAAAAGGGTTATATGTGAATGTGCTAATATGATTCTAAGTGCTTTCAAACAGTTCTGTTTAATTCTCTCTGTGGCGTGTAAGTCCTGAGGGACATGGACCAAATTGATAAGCTCAGTACTAAAGTGAACTGTCTCATCTGGTCCCCAGGAGTCTCTGACGAAAGTGTCAAATTCAATTGTGCACCAGCGGTATTGCCATCCTGTAGAAGAAACACTTCAGCACACTGTTGACATCACAAGCAAATTAAAAGACTCACCAAAGTTAATATTCTCACATTATAACAACATCTCCCATAAATTATTAAAGCCCACACAATTTATTACCCATGTTAGCAGGAAAAAAAAAAAAAGCAAGTTGAATCATGAGCCATGCTACTTAATGATTTATTTTTTTGGTCTTCAATGTGTTGAGGTTTATAAATCATCCTGCTCAACTCTACACTGCACCAAGGAAAAAGCAGTTGCTAGTCATGCCCTTCTCTCACCAATGATCACCTATGCACGAGGGGGAAACATACTCATTATTTTAGCATCTATCAGCAGCCCCTGTGTTTCAGGCTGGCTGTTCTTTTTCATTACTAGAATGCTTAAGCATGGCATTGAATGGATATGATTTAAGGTTTTAGATGATAGATCTAAGCCTTTTGAGAAATAAATATTAACCTCATTATTTAGGCAAGGAGGCCAAACTGACTTGCTGTATTCTGTCTCAAGGCTTCTAAGTAAATCAAGATTTACTTAGAAATCTTGTGCTTTAAAGTCTGGTCCACCAGCCTCACTACTAGTCTATCTTGATTATATTTCATGTTTTTAAGCAAATTAATATATTTTATTCCACTCCGAGTGGTATGTTTTTCTCTCTACCTTTGCCACTGACTTGGGCAAGTCATTTTAGTTCTCAGAGACACGATTCCAAGTCTATTAATGAATATATTGTATTAAGTAATCTCTAAACGCTCGTCCAGATTGAAAATTCTGATAGTCAGAGCAGAGAACTGCAAATCGGCCTGTGATTTCTCCTGCTGGCAGAGCCCCTGAGAGCCCTGGGAATATTTGCTCAGGGCATCTCTCTGCCTCTGCCCTAAATTAGCTCTAAGACTCCTGGAGTCTATGCTGGGCCTGTCTGCCCCTTCTTGTCTGTGCTGATCACAGAGCAGGAGAAAGATTTCAAGAGGAAATGAGCTACGCTTGAAAAGAATAAGAAGTCAGAGATGGATTAGAACCATCGAGATTGTTCTACATGGCCAAATGTTGTAAAAACTCTAAAAAGATCCTCTGTGGTTAGTTTATAATTCAAGGCTGTTGGTGACCATTTGGTCTGACTTCTTTGCTTGTTTGCACATGAACCCTTAATGAGGAGCCTCTTGTCTCTGTACCTTCCCACCCCAGGCTAGAGTTCCCTAGTGTACAAACACTGATCTGTGCCCCGGAACAGTCACTGGCATGTCAGATTTTCAAAACAGTGTCACGTTACATCACTGTCCGTAAGTTAGTGGTAAAATAAACACTCAAGTGTAAACTAAAAATGCGTGTAAATACAAGTTGTTTTCATGCAGTTTCTCTTGTAATGGCAATTTGATACACGTACTTCTTAGGAATTAAAATAATAGACATCAACAATGCATGGACTACACATTTAATTTGCTTCCCAGAAGTAAACAAACATGCCTGCATTTTTCATATGGAGTCTCAAAACTTGGGATATGTAGTTTGAACTTTGAAAACGTGTTATTTCAGATTACTTTTGATAAACTTGTGTCCATATCCAAGTCTCAGATGTCACCTGAGTGGAATTCTGGCTTTTCTTCTCCTTAAATATAGAACTTTGGGGACATCAATTAAGCTTACTCAGTTTTCTCATCTGAAAAATGGAGAGAGTAATCCTTAGTCATTTCGTAGGGCTCTTGTGTGACTAAAAAGAGATCAGGTATTTGTGAAAGATCTTTTTTTAAACAATAAAGCTGCATGGAAAGAAGAATTACTGTTTTGGTTTTAATTAATATGAATAATGACCAGCCCCAATGGAATTCTCCTTTTCTAGTCCAAGCAGAAATATGGAATTCTCCTCATCTGTTATGAACACATTTCTTGGATAACATTTATACCTTCCTTTCCCTGCCTGAAGAGATTGTGGCATGGGTGGGGTGAAGGAGGGTACTCACTTTTACCCTCCGCCTCCCAGAAACTGTACCATGTTACAGAAATCTTGGAACACACAGTGGCCAAGGCTGATAGCTTTGCAGCTTGCTTGTTATTAAATTCAGCAAGAATATATTGAGTTCCAGCTGTGTGCTAGGCCCCTGGTCACACAGTGAACAGTGGATGAGTATACCAAGGATTTACTGCACAAAGGAAAATGATTTTCCTGTGAAGACATCTTTTTCCCAAATGTTTGAGTGTTGAGACGTGATAAGGGTGGGTTATACTTGGGAAAGTTAGGTTCAGCCATTCGTTACCTAAGATTTTTGTACAATCAGACATTTGAGTTATTGTAGAAGTTTGTAGGATAATGCTCCATGCAGAACAAAGGCTTCGGCAGGCTTTGCTAAAATGTAAGGTCCACTCTGCTGATTAGATAGAATCATTGAACCTTATGCTACCCCATTTATACAATAGAATCCGTAAGCACCCTCCTAAGAGGGGAGGCATTTAGATGAGATCTTTAAGACTTAGGTATTGTGTACCACGAGTGAACATGAAAGGCTGGTTGGCATAAATAGCCATTCATTCTGTCAACAACATTAATTGAAAACTCAGGAGTGCATAAAGCCCCATTCTCATTTATTGAGTAAGCCACAAGAATACCTTCACATCTGTATGCAAATATTTCACAGCTGTGAAAACTCACTGCTACTGATGAGTGAGTGATGCCGATGTGAAGATGCTGTCAAGTGGTGACATGTACATGTTGCTATGACTTTTCCATATAATGTTTATCTAACTTGTGTGTCATAATTTTCTGCAATATACATGCCCTTTAAATGTATTATGGCACATGTAAATACTAATATTCGTTCCAGTGTCCTTGGCAAAACGCTTCCAGTTGGACTGAAAACCTTTGCAGTGTATTTTGGCAGGGTGTTAGTATGTTTGCAGTGTAAAGGATCATGTATTGATGTTTCTTTGCATTCCATAAAAACTGCAGTCTTTGAATAATTTTATTATATGTATAGGGTGAATAAATCTTCAATTAATGTTAGACCTTTTTTTTTTTAAGATTTTTATTTTTTTCCTTTTTTTTTTCTCCCCAAAGCCCCCCCAGTACATAGTTGTATATTCTTCGTTGTGGGTCCTTCTAGTTGTGGCATGTGGGACGCCGCCTCAGCGTGGTTTAATGAGCAGTGCCATGTCCGCGCCCAGGATTGGAACCAACGAAACACTGGGCAGCCTGCAGTGGAGCTCACGAACTTAACCACTCGGCCACGGGGCCAGCCCCTAATGTTAGACCTTTTTAAAGAATACTTTTTCATGTTTAGTATATTCTCTCTTCTTGACTCTTCCAACCTACACTCTGAGCACAGTGAGTGCCATCTTATTTTACTGTATCAAGGAATCTACTGAACAATCAAGGGCCTAGTTCCCTTCCTGGCCTTCCCTGTGCTAGTATAATTTTGGATTGATAAGTGGCCTAACCTTGCCGAGTTTGGTTAGCAACTCTGTCCTGCCCGACCCATGTTCCCTCAGCATTCACCGCTGCACCCTGAAGACTGCTTACTGTGAACACCTGTGACTGTGGGACTGAGGACTTTTTTCTGCCTCTCAGAATATGCTCTGTTTACAAATAAAGCAAGTTGGAAGTATGCTAGAGTTGTTATCTCTGGAGGCCAACTTCAACCAAAGATGGATGGGGAGTTGGTAGATGAATATCCCAGCTTCTTTTACCCTTTGATTTGGGCTAATACTGAGTTGTATTCTACACCATCCTTCAAAGTTCCCCGGCAGGACTGAGTTCCAGTTGCCAAATTGGAAATTGCCTTGAAAATGCACTTTTTATTGGCTTTCTTCCATTCCCTGTCTCATTCCTCACTCCCTGTCAGTGTTTCCTGGGATCAGCTCACAAATAAATTACTTGCCTTTGAATCCTTGTCTTAGAGTAAGCTTCTGGGGGAACCCAATCAAAGTAATCAAGTTTCTCATGTGTAAAATGAAAACAATCATACCTGCCCTGCCTATTCACATGGTTATTGTGAGGATCAAATGAGAGGATATATGTACAAGTGCTTTGGAAATCATGAAACACTAAATAAATTTACATATTTTAAACATCCTTATTGCTGTTGCTCTTGTGTTTTTCAAACTAATTCAAACATATAAATATTTGCAAATATAATTCTTTAGCCATGAGCTAAAGAGAAAAATATCTGAAAGTAATAACATAAGGTAGAAAGTTACTGAGAAAGGATAGAGAATGAGTACCACGAGATAAAGAGAACTTTTTAACTACTACTGTGACACCACCCAACACCCACATAACCCTCTCCCCAAAATGACAGATGTCAAAGGCAAAGGATTAAAAAAGACACAACTGGCTTTTCCCTATTGTCAATTACTCTTCTAGGGAAGAATATCTTTCCATCTTTTCTTTGTTTGGAAGGTGCCTTTTCATTACATTATAAATTCACGGGGCAGGGACTGTATTTAAATCTTTATTTTGTAGGGTGCTTTTAAAAGTTAATCATGTTATTCAAATATTCAGAAAGATAAGGCAAAACCATCTTGCTGACTGAAAACAGACAGGTGGGGGACAGACAGAGGGAAGAGTTTAAGCAGCAGCGGTTGCACATAGCAGTGTCACCACCCGAAAGGCAAGATGAATATTGAGGCAGAGAATTAAAGACTATTTAACCCTGTGTGTTAGTCTCCAAGTAGAAGCGCATGGGTGGGAAATTTTTCAGGAAAAAAAAAATTGCCAAGCCAGAGATTTTTGTTGCTTGATATACTTTAACCACCTTGTTCAGAAAACTCTCAGAAAAACAGTAAAATCTATGCATTCTGGAACTAAAATGGAGGACAAGAGGATAAGTCAGACGAAGAACTGTGGTTGGTAATATAGTTAATAGCCTAAAGAGATATGAAAGTAAATGCCAGAGCAATGCGTTCATATTCCAGGGTCATGTAATTATATCTTGCCGACTAAATGAGTTTTATTAACTGAATGAAGAGCTGAGCACTTCACTTCAGTTTTTGTCACACCGTAATTTTCTTAGATATTAATTGATTGTGACCACATTTGCCCCAGAACTGAATATACCACAGTGCAAATTTAATTTTAGCATGTGGTTGACTGCCATGTTGAAATAATGATCTTTTGTAATTGTTAACAATTTTAGAGAAATTTAGCATGTTCAGAGTAGTTAGAGGGATACTATTGCCCAGAAGGAGGTCTGTCATTAGAGTCACATCTTAGGTTCCATCAAAATATTCCTGAGATGTTAATATAGTGACATTGCTCCCAATCTTGTGGCTCTCTAAATGTTTCTACTCGCATTTCTCCTGAGAGGTGACGGTTCAGAATTTTCGTCTATATTTGTTTTCACAAAGGCTGTTGCTAATCTTCGTTCATATCCTGACTGACTCTCTTTGTGATCCCTGGTTCTTAAAAAGTTCTTATTGCATTTCTCGATTTTAAACCACATTTGGGCAGTCACTGTTTTTTTCCTGCTCCCATAATGCTTAGCTGATGCTGCTAGACAGCTCTTGTCATACTGGATTATAGATAGTTGTTCAAGTGGCTGTCGCCTGCATTAGACTATGAGTTCCCTGAAGGCAGTGACCACCACTTTATTTTTGCATTCTTAGCACCTGTCACAGCCCCTGGCATTTGGTTGGTGCTCAATAAGTGTTTGGTGATTGAATCAAATAGGCACAATGCAGTGTGTTGATGTTTAATGTGTTTGCTTGTTCATATGACACCAGTTATTCCTTATTATATTATACTCAAGTCCTTATTTAAAGAATGAGGGCTTTTCAAGAATGTGTTTCTAAACCAGAAAGGCATAATCACATTTGGGTTGAAAATAATTTAGTTCTACAGTTCAATTATCTTTCAAAAGCTGTTTGCTGTCCAATGGCTTATTGATTTTAAATATGTTCTTTCTGAAGAGCAGGATTTCAAAAGATTTCTAATTTTTTAAAACAGAGTTTTACATGGCCGAGGAAAGGACGTAATAGGTGAGACAAGTCCTTCACCTGCTAAATGTGAAAATTCCTACTACATTATCATTTGTTCAGTTCAAGCCACCGACTTTAAATAGGAAAAGGAATTGAATAAATGTTTTTAAAAATCCCAACTGTTGAAAAGTTCTGTAACATAATCTAAAATAAATATACCAACTTAACTTTTCCTTACAAAAAGGAAACTGGTAGGTTTAAAAACCATCTGCTGAATAAATATTTATGGAGCAGAATGACAACTTGACTTATCCAAAGCATTGGCATACATTTTCTTAGTTAATGTTTGATGAAGCGCTTCCACTTACAATTCTTCAGTGAACTAAAAGGAGAGTTTCATTAACTATTTTTGAGAGATAATGAGGCCATGATCCCTTTCCAGATGTTTCACTCATCAAATAATTGTGATCTTCCTTCCAAATCTCCCGGGCTGCTTGGTTCCTATTTCCTTGTTTACTGAGCAGTGATTTATAAAGATGAAGAGAAGTAGCGATTTATAAAGATGAAGAGAAGAAGCAGAAATGCTAGACAGACGATGGGGATCAGATATATTTCATTAGATCCATGGTGCGGAATCTTGTACTCTGAGCATTATTATAAATTCAAAAGTATTTTTATAAAGCTGAAAGTTGGAAACTTGTAATCTTCTGAAGCATTGTACATAAATATACAATAAACAGTATTCTTTATGTGTTTCTATATACATAGTTGCAAATCTATGCATGAAAGTACATAGAATGTTTTTTAACTCTCTGAAGGTTCTTGTTTATGGTCAGCCAGGCCAACAAACTTTACAAAATTAAGGCATAATTTTACCTTCCCCCAAATTGGAGGCTCTTGAAGTTTGATTGCTAAAGGATAATTATCTCAGACGTGGAGAGAGAAAAAGTTGTTTTCCCGGCATTTGCTTAGAAGCATAGGTACACTTCCGACTCTTTCTCTACAGAAGGGACTCAAGAATATGGCTCTGCAGAATTTCTCTTGGGGTCTAGGAAGGAGATTCGTAGTTTTGCTTGAGAGCAGACTAATCTAATCCTATTCTTTAACATTCTGAAGTGCTGGACTAAGAGGAAATAGAGCCTATAACACAGTACAATTAAGGGTCCATTGTGAAAGATATATTTAAATACAACAATAGATAAGTTAATGATCACCATAGATGTAACACCACCACGAATAATAATAAAGCTAACATTTACTAAGTGTGTGCTACGTACCAAGGACTGTTGTACACACTTCCACGTGTTGGTTCATTCTTTCTCCCACAATGACCTCATGAGGTAGATATTAGTATTAGCTCCATTTTACAGATAGGAAACTGAGGCACAAAACTTTACGTAACTTACTCAAGTTCACACAGCCGGCATGGGACTGAGTGGGATAGAAACTGAAGTAGGTCGGCTCTGTGGTGATTGCTGTTATACTACGTAAGAGAGAGCACAGGATGATATGAGAACCTTGAGCTTTTTGCTTTGCCTCTTGGTACTGCCCATGTTTCCCTTAATTGTACCTGAAACTGTCATTCAATTCTCTCTGCTTTGACTATGTTAGTTCTAGATGACAAATGGGTCAAGGAAGGTGATAATCAGCAACACCTATAAAGTATATAACAAAAACTAACAAATTTTTTGGGCCGGCTGGTGGAGGAGGGGTTAGGTTCGTGCACTCTACTTTGGCAGCCCGGGGTTCGCCAGTTTGGATCCCGGGTGTGGACATATGCACTACTTATCAAGCCATGCTGTGGCAGGCGTCCTATATATAAAGTAGAGGAAGATAGGCATGGATGTTAGCTCAGGGCTAATATTCCTCGAGAGAAAAAACTAGGAAAAATTACTTTGCATCCTTTTTGGCATCATTAATATTCTTTGTATTTTAACCACCCCATTTCCATCCCTTAGAAATTAATGAAAATACTTCCAGGCCATTAACACAAGTTTAATTGGGGTAAAAGCATCTCCCCAGGAGCGGAAGAGGGAAGTACCCATACCCCAGCTGCTGTGAGTGCTGGCTACTAACAGCTGCCCTCTGCTCTGAGAAGGGAAGCTGCCTCTTTTGGAATGTTCTCCCACCAGGGCAGCCAACAGCCAATGATGAACTGATATAAGGAATACAAAAGGTCGCCCCTCCAGGTGCCCCCTGGCTGCAAGGTGGACTGACTTCTGGTGCTCCAGAGCTTCCCGTGGGACCAGGCTCCCACAGTTTTCAGCTGAATACATGTCTTTGCTGGGACTCTTCCCTTGCTCTCTCTGTCTCCCCCCCCGCCCCCCCCCCCACTCCTTTTCCTAAGAGCACACCTTCAATGAATCACTTTTACAAGAAACTTTTTCTTAGGTTCTGCTTTTAGGAAACCCAAGCCAAGAAGGATGGTAGTGGAAGTGGACTCAGAAAGCAGAGTCTAAGATGGGATGCTGGAGGTGGCTGGCAATGAGGACCCTGTCACTGGTGGTAGGTACGTATTGTAGCTACCATTGGTGGTAGGCACGTAGGCAGGTAGGTATTGTTAGCAGTGTGATTGTTAAGATCAGAGGTCAGCAACTATGGCCTGTGACCCAAATGCAGCTCACTGCTTTTTGTGAATAAAGTTTTATTGGAACAGATTTCATTTATGTATTGCCAGACAAAGCTAAGTATTTGAGACAGATACCGTATGGCCTGCAAAACCCCAAATATTTACCAAGTAGCCCTTTACAGAAAAAGTTTGCCAATTCCAGGCTAAAATGTTCACCTATGGTGGTAAACTGGATTGAGATACAGAGAGAAAGGGATAGCTTAGCGAGAGAATGTCTCTGGCTTTGAGCAGTGTGGGGAAATTGGAACTATAAGGACTGTGGATTTCAGTGACTGTTACTCAGTATCATTGACGCATTGAAGGGAGAAAATGACATGCTCTATTAGTTACACTGTGCAACAAATTATCACAACTGTAGCAGCTTAAAACAACATACACTTATTATCTCCCCTTTCTATGGGTCAGGAGCCCAGGGATGGCTTAACATGTCCTCTGCTTCAGGGTCTTTTAGAAGGCTGCAATCAAGGTGTCCTCCAGGACTACGGTCTCACCCAAAGGCTTGGCTGGGGAAGTGTCCACTTTCAAACTCATGTGATTGTTGACAGAATGCAGTTCCCTGTGAGCTGTTGGCAGAAGGCCATCCTCAGTTTCTTGCCACATGGGCCTCTCCAACAATGGCAGATTAATTCATCAAAGCCAGGAAGAGAGGGATTCTGGTAGCAAGAAGGAAGTGATGATCTTATGTATCCTAATCATGGAAGTGACATTCCATCACATTTGCCATAGTCTGCTGGTTAAAAGCAAGTCACACGGCTAGCCCATACTCAAGGAAGTGGATCATACTGTAGTATGAATGTTAGGAGGCTGGGCTCTCTGGGAGCCATCTTAGAGCCTGTCTGCCACACAGCTCAGATCTATTATTCAGAATTTAAAGCAAACTGTGGGAGTCAGAAAGACATATTAGCAGCATTTATTAAAGAGACACTCATCTTTTTTAGCTAGAGGGCAGACAGATTTGAAGATCAGGTTCACATCACAATTGTAAAAGTGGCAGAACTTTAAAGAAGGCTAAATTCTCTGCCTAGGCAAGGCTCCTTTGCCAAATTCCAAGTCCTGGAAGAAAAGGAGTAAGATCCTGAGGTTTGGAACAGGGATATCTGGGTAGTTGACAACCTTAAATCTGCATATTCCCCTGAATACTTTTGGCTTGCAGCAGTGGCTACTAAGCGCCTACTCTCTTGTTGGAAAAGAGAGCTGCTTTCTTGAGGACTATATGGAAGTCTCAGATAGGGCAGGTTTCTTACAAGACAATCCTCAGGATCTGTCTGTACTTTCCCTCATGGGAGTCAGACTGATAATTTGGGCTGTATCTCAGCATGTCCTGACTAGGAAAGTAATGGCTTACTAAGTGAGGAGATGAGTTATACACCAGTGGAGTGCTAAGAGTTGGCTGACACGTATGCCAAGAGAAGGCCTGAGAGTGGATCCTGAGGGTCCTGCTTGAACGTGGGCAGAATATAAAGCCATATGGACAGTTTGCTGATATGGGATCACTTTGTTGTGACACCAAATTTAACACCCAGCAAGGCCCTGGGTGATAGGTATAATGTAAGACTGGGCTAGCCCTTGATTGCTTGGAAAGAGCAATGGCCCACATGAAATGAAGTAGGGATCCCAGCACTCTAAGCAATATATTGTGGAGGAAGGAAAAAACAGATGAAAAAAATGGGCGTACAAAAATGAGCCCATTATATAAGACTGAAAAATTCATATTTGATTTTGTTCCTCGGGAGGGCTTGGAGAATTGTATTTACAAGTATGTTGAGGAATCTTCTGATGAGGGGGACTCTAACAGTGGAGAAGCATAAGTCCCTTTTAGGCCAGGGATAGTGCGTGATGCTGTTACAGGACTGGGGTACAGTGGGGCAATGAGGATGGTAAAATTCCAGATTGATAGAGGGTACAGAGCAGCACTTAACTGTCAGAAGCGAAGTTGATGCAATCATTACAAAGGGAAGCGAGGTTGGAATGTCTGTTTTGTAGGTAGGGGTGGAGGCCATCCCAAAGTATCTATGGAAATGGCACCTCGTGTAAGGGCAAGACAGATGGGCAGTCTACAAGGGTATTATTTGTGTATATAATCAAAAGGGATAAAAATAGATGAGCAAAACTCTGAGGTCAAGTAACTCAATGGAAAGTCTGCATCTCTTGCTCTGTCTTCAGACCTGAGCCAGTCCGTAGACCTAGAGCCACTGACTGAAGGAGATGCTGGGTCCCATGAGAAAGGAATGGCAACATTATGCCAAGTGTGGGATTCTCCAGTCCTTCCCCAAAAGGACAAGAGCTATTTACTCAGGAAACTGTACACTGGGGAGAAAGGGATACTCAGATCTTTCTGGGACTGTTAGATACAAGGTATGAGTTGATGCTGATAGCACTATCACGGGTCCCCTGTTAGAGTAGGCATATAAATGAACATGGGCAAGTGAATGGAGTCCTGACCCAGATTCATTTCATGGTAGCTCTACTGGGTCCACACACCCACCTCGTGGTCGTTTAGCTATTCCTTGAATGTGTTATTGGAAGGGACCTATTAGGAGTTGGTAGGATTCTACCATTCTTTCCTTGATTTGATTTGTATTAACAAAGGTCAAGTGGAAGTCCTTGAAACTATCTCCTCCACTAAGTTAGTAAACCAAAATCAATGATCACATCCTGAGGGAAATTGCACAGATTAGTATCACTCTCAGAGATTTAAAGGATGCAGAGTTGAGGATCCCCATCTTATCCCTATGTAACTCAACAGTCTAGATGATACCCAAACTAGATGAATCATGTGGACCACTGCCAACTTAACCAAGTTGTAGTTTCAATGCAGCTGCTATGCTGTATGTAACATATGCACTAGGGCAAGTTAACTAGATACAAGGTAAGTAGTTATTGTTCTGGCAAATGTGCTTTTTCAATACCCATCAAGAAGGAGGATCAAGAACCAGCTTATATTCATATGGATAAACAGTGGCCACGGTCTTGTCTCAGTGTTGTGTTAATTCTCCAGCTCAGTCAAAATATAAACTGAAGGGACCAGGACTGTCCGGACATTCTGCAGGGCATTATAGTTGTGCACCATATGAGTCACATCATGTTAATTGGGCTAAGGAACTCACTTCATGAAAAAGGAGTTATGGCAGTGGGCACAGAACCATGTGATTCACTGGTCCTACCACACTGTGGCACAACTAAGGCATCAGCTTGAAGATGACACCCTGCGAGGATGGGTATCACCTTTCAGACTATAGTGTACACTTTAAACTAACGGATGTTTTATGGTGCTCTGTCCCCAACAGGTAGAATAGGTGAGTCCAGGAATCAAAGAATGGACATAAGATGACATAAGATGGACTTCACTCATCATCACTCCCAGTGACCCATCCCTCTGACTTCAGGATTTGTGAGTCTAGAGGTCCTGGGTCCCAATGAAGGGAAACTACCACCAGGGGATATAGCAAGAGTCTCAGTACACTTAAAGCTGTGGCTGTTGCCAGATTGCGTTGGGATCCTTGTCATGGTAAACTAGCTGGCACAAAAAAGTTACTATATTGGCAGGGAAACTGACATGCTTATCACGAAGAGGCAGCCGTGATGCCAGATATTCAAGGCATGGAGCAATGCATTTGACACTCAGGAGATCCATTGGGACATATTTTGCTATTCCCATGCCTTGTTTAACTGTAATGGCAGTACAGCAACAACAACCTGATTAGGGCTTGGTAACCAGATGCTCAGAAGCCTTAAAGATGATAATTTGGTTTACCCCTCAAGGCAATCTGCTTCGAACTGCAGGTGTACTAGCCCATGAGGAGGAGCATCTAGAAGTTTGATAAAGGAGGGAGATGATAACTGTGTCATGGCCTTGGGAAAAACTGTAGCACAGGAAGCTGCAGTTTCTCCTGCTAACTTTTCTCTCATACATTAGCCAGGATAATGTGATCAACCGGTATCCTGAAGTGACTGTGCCTGGAAGGAGGAAACTTAATGTAAGAAGCAGGTGGGTCTGAGCAGTGCAAGGAGGGGACTACAGTACTTGGTGATGGTGCTTCTTCACCCACAGCTGCTCTGAGTATTTGGACGCTAACAGCTCATGGCTGCACCCTTCCCAAAGTTTAACCCTCTGTTGAACAGTGCCAACTCAGCTGAGAATCACCTTCCCTGGGGATCAGAAGAGTTAACCCTGGGGAGCAATTCATGTTCCAGAGCCCCTCCCCCACCCAAGGGACTAAGCTAAAGCCAGTTTTCAGCTGAGACCACACCCTGCTTAGCTTTCTTCTTCTGCCTCTTCTGCTTCTCTTGCTCTCATTCTCCTGAGAGAGCTCCCTTAATAAATCATTTTCAGGAGAATTTCCATCTTGGGCCCCACTTCTAGGAATTCCGACTTAAGACACCATCTGCTACTATTAATTATGTTGGAAAAATCTTTTTTCCACCCATATCACTCTGATCCAAACCTGATAGTGCACACATGAGAAATTGTATAGATTGACGTTGTCAATTTTTAAAAAAATTTTACCTCTTACCATCTCTCTTTAATTTATTACCATAGCAAAGTCTCTCATTCATTTTCAATTCTCAACTTTACTATATCTGATGACCATTATTCTACTCTTGTTACTCTCCAAGGCGTCCTCTCTGCTGATGCTAACTATCTTTTAAAACAAAATTCAGTTCATGTTCCTCCCTTGCTTACACACTTTGGGGACTTTCTGCTGTTTCCTGGATGAAGTCTCAACTCTTTAGCGTAGCATACAAGGCTTTGTTTATTGGGCTGCAATTTGGAACCAAATTCTGGTAGACTCTTCCCCATACCATCCAGCCTGGACGCCATGCACTACAGTCAGACTCAACAACTTCTTATTCCCTGAATAAGACATGCTCTGATTTGAGTCCGTGCTATTCCTTCTGCTTGGGATGGCCCCTCCTTCCTCTTCTGTTTGTGAATCTCTGCTTATGCTTTAAAACACAGCTTGCTTATCAGCTTTTCTGTGAAACTCTTATTGACCATCTGAGCCCTTCTTTCCATCCTCCAGACAGAATTAATAACTCCCTTCTCTCTGCTCTTATTGCACATAGTAGATGCCTGTGTTACGATGTTTGTCATAATTTTTTTGTGATTGTTTATTTACA
This sequence comes from Equus asinus, assembly GCF_041296235.1. Classification (NCBI taxonomy): domain Eukaryota; kingdom Metazoa; phylum Chordata; class Mammalia; order Perissodactyla; family Equidae; genus Equus; species Equus asinus. The sequence goes on along the minus strand of NC_091805.1, from coordinate 17,911,316 downwards.
TGTCTTTCTCCTCCACGTGAATTTGAGTTTTTCAAGGGCCATGTGATTTGTTTTTGTAGCTGTAATAATTATCACATGGCTTAGCACAGTATTCTTAAAAATATACACTAACGGAATGAAGAACTTTGCTGGTTCTTAGACAGCTTCTCAGCCTGACAAGTGGGTCAGTTCTATTCTAGTCCCTGCCTTCAATCCTTTTCCTCTGGTTGGAGATATGGATACTGAAGCGAGTCTTTGCACAACTGTCTGTTCACCTAAATCAAATGACTGACCACACCTTCAGGCCATCATTATCTGGGTTTATATACTGTTACCTCCTGTGCATTTATGCAAGTTCATGCTCCCTGTCATTTGTAAAAGACAGGGGCTAAGAAATAAACTTCCAAATGGCAATAGCAAACCTGAAATTTAGCTAGGCAACATAAATGCAAGTGTACATTACATCTCTCCTTGAAGGTGGTAACAAGCAAGGGAGAACGGAGAAAACTGCTTTCCAAGTGCCAAGCCCCCCATCCACTTCATACCTTCTCTGCCTTGTAGTCACTCCGAAGCCAGTTTAATTGGCCAGTGTTTTTAATTCATCTAGACTTCCAAATAATCAGAAAATGATGTTTTTTCAGTTATCAGCGTTTTCTTAAAAAAAATTGTTTCTTTATATTTTTGAGGGCCTGGGTTGTGGATCTAGCTTTTCAAATAAATATACTTAAGAAAACCCCCCAGTATATTATTAGAAATTGTATTAGTGAGCTTGGAATAAACCAGAAGGTAAAAATGATCATAAAAGGCTTTGCATTATAGGAAATTCAATGGTTAATGTGGCATAAAACCTGGTTATGAGAATCTGACCTGATAATATTCATTCTTTTCCTCCAGCCACATTCTCAGCCCGGGCTCCTCCAGCTCCCTCTGACTTCAAAGGAAACCCTGCATGAAAAGGGAGGGCACACAATAGAAGAATTGGTCCGATTATCCCCCTCTGTTTGGAAATGGGTAAAGATTATAGATATGTTTTCTTCTTTCTGTGCTTTGGACTATATAATGTCAATTACCTCGAGCAAAACCCCCTACCCAGGCGAATGCATAGATTTGGATTATTCCAAAATTGCATAAAATTGGAAACAAGATATTAATAATAATCCATAATGGTGTGACATAATGGTATACATGTTTATTTCACTGGCTTTAGCTGGTACAATAAAAAAAGGAAATTAGTTTAGAGATTTGAATTTTATATTTATTATACCCTGACCTCTTTTGCTCTCCCCTCACCACTTTATATTATGAATGAGGTAATTAAAAAGACTCTTCTGCCTGTTCTGCGATAGCATATTTTTGCCCCTTTAAATGTTTGTGTGTTGGTGAGTGTATGTGTGTGCACGCGCATTGATTATTTTAACCAATGTTTGAAAATGAAGCAGTAAAGCTAAAGGCCAAAGGAACGAATTAGCCTGACCTGGCAATTAGAAGACCGTCTGAAGTATTAACCAGGAACCACTGTCAGATTTTACATCCTCAACCCCAAATGAAAAGGCGGGCATAATAATCCCACATCACCTTTGAAAATGATGTCAGGAAGTGTTTTCTCAGAGTCAGCTACTGGTCAAGACTTACATCGAGTTCAACAAAATAACGAAGGATCAGGGATTCAGGAAGGGCCAAAAGTTCGAACAGGAGACCTTTAGCCTTTCTGCCTGCAATGCATAATAATACTTCCTGTTTGTTTGATAGGTGCTTACCATTCCCTGAAAGCAAAGCATTTATAGCTTCCATGTTAGGGCCGGCATGCTCTGGTCCCACTCTTCCTGTTTAGGATGATTTCTCACAGAAGTGAATCAGTACAATTTGAACTAACAAATGAAAACAACAACAACAACACAATTCCCAATGGACTGATCTACTCCAAGCTGCTGCTTATTAAGCTTCCAGAATGTTTGGGATTGTTCAAACTACGAAAGAATTATGTTTAATTATGAACGAATTTCATCAAGGTTGGCTTGCTCTTTAAATGTCTTTAGTGAAGATTCCATTTCCCTTATGAAAGTCTGGATAGACCACACTGTTCCTTATTAGCCACCCAAAGCTTATGGTAATAACAACAGCTGGAGGTTTGACCTCAAAAAAGCTTTAGTTTGAGCTATTTTTGCTCACAAATGTAGAAGATTGCAGGTAAGTAACACGAAGGTGTTTTTTTTTCATTACTAAGATTGTTTAGAAATATATAAAATATTAGAGCATGTTTTCCATGAATTAAATGATTTAGTAACCCCCCAGTTTTAGCAGTTTGTCATTTTTTAGCCAGCTTTTAGTCTTGACTTACAAATGCCCCAAGAAAACAGAACAAGAAACTTGAATGCAAACCTTTCAACCAGGTAACTCTATAGTTTATAGGCGGCAACGAATGACATTTCCTCAGCAGAATCTTGGAAATTACCAATATTGCATATTTTGGTAATCCGTATTGAACCTGAAGCTGAGAAACTAGCTGCCCTTTCTTCCTGTCTTCAAAACTTCTATTACCAACTGTTCTATGTTGAGGTTGATATGACAAGCCATTTCAACACTTTTGTTTAGTTAAATGGAAGTGCATCACTTTTAAAGAAAAGCTCTATTGCCAAAAAATATAAACAGCCCTAACTTTGATTAATATAAATATTTAAAAACCAGAACATTCTGTTACATCTTATAAAAACAATTATGATGTAGCTGATGGGAAAGAAAAAGTGCTTTCATACATTAGATGAATTCAACAAAATACAGCTGCAGAACAAAATTTTAAGTAAATATGAATTGTTTGTCTTTTCACAGGGCCACAGTATTTACTTAAATGGGGTTGCTTTAGAACAATTTGTTTCATTAGCAAAAATGAAAGTTTTCTTTACAGTTTTATGTCTGAAGTATTTTGATTTAAAGTTCAAAGTCCTCTAATTGAAAAAATACCATTAAAATTATTCCTCTTGCCCAGTTTAGGGTTTTGCTAATAAGCCACCAGACAAGAGATGTGTGAAATGAATAGATGAAGAAAAACGTTGACAGCAAAAGCGAGGTGTGGGGGGTGAGGTTAGTTTATTAGGCCCCGTTTGTCACGAATGGCCCTGCTGCACATAGAAAAGCAAATCTCTCTACCTTAGAAGATTAATTCCGAAGGAGGCACTCTTAGGTCAAAGTATACATAAGCGTGTGCCTAATCTCAGAGAAATCAGGCTAGTTTCTCACAGCAATTAAGCAGAGGTCTGGGGTTTCACCCACAGTGTATTTAAACACAGGATACAATTAAACCCCAAAGTATTAATATCTTTGCTCTGCAAAATTGCCCAGGAAATAGATTTTGCCTCTTTCAAATGAAAAGCAAGGCAAATTAAGGGAATAACTTGATTCTTAGCTAAATTGCTTGAAATAAGAGTGTCGTATTTTCTTCTAATTGCACATATCTTGTGTCCATACAGACGGTTCTTACTTTACCATAGGGTAAGAGTTATAAGCTTTCTAGTTCCTTTAATCTAAATAGTGAATCTTAGAAGTTTGCATGAAAATGTATTGTTTTAACCTGTAATTAAATTTCTTATTCAGTGTGTGTTAAAAGTCAACTCCTTATAAAAATCTGAGAATTCACTGTTTATCACCAACCAAATGTCGCAACTGGGAAGCTTTGCAACCTTTGTAAAGAGTGAAAAAGTAAATGCAAATCTTAAACAATCAAGTTTTCAGAGGGCCTGCTTTCTGCAGAGGTTTCTCTTGAAGTTATTCCATTTATTTACTCATCTCAAGCCAAGAGCTAACCTTCTAGAAAAAATTATTGCCAGTTTAAAACACTGCTTCCAGAATGCTAAATGTAAAAACAACAAAAGAACTTTTATGTGTTGAGCATCAGTTCCCCAAAGACACATTTTTTAATAATACAAAGTTATATTAAATAAACCACCACCTTTATTCAGATCTTGGGGAAAAAACCCCTTCTGGTATTAAAAAATGTTTGCTTATATTACAATTATCGTTACTTCTCTTTGGTCTGTATATCAAATTAGTATTCCATTTTATTGCCAAACCAAATTCTCTTTGGCTTTTTGGGGGAAGAGCAGTGGAGGGAAGTTTGTCTTAGAATAGCAAAGAACAGAAAAAAATAGTTGTTCGTCTATATAGATAGCTGAATCAATAATTAGTTCATTTATGAAAGAGTTTCTAGCACGACAGTTGTTGGTGTACCATCCAGTGAGAAATCGTATAACCTAAGACACATGGGTATGTTCTTAGAAATTAGTAAAACTGAAAGAATGAAGCAAAATAGAATGAATCAGCTGTGGGATCATGTGTATGTGGGTGTGTACTAACATATTTTCCTGCCTAACACTCCACTGTTGCTTTTAAGAGGAGCTGAACACTTCAGGTAATGTGTACAAGGCAATGTCTCCTTAAGTCACCCTATAAACGGTTTGCGCGCTGTTTTGATGTGTGCTGGGCTGTGTGAGAAGGCATACAATCTGAGTTTTATGAAGGATTGTTTTAATAGGACCAATGACTTTAATAGTACTTTTTGCTGACATCACTGGCAAATTGGTCTACTCTGTAACCTTTAAAAGTGCAGCATATCCTAAAATGAGTTACTTATTAAACAAATGTTCTTTTTTTGAGTGCAACTGACCTTTAAATGATTATTTCTCGGCACTTGCAACAAAGGGAATCTCACCCATCACCTTTACACTTTTGATGTTACAGTGAGTAGATCCATAACCTTTTCGCAACACTGGACGCACCACACAACATGGAATTACAAGTGTTAATGAGCACTTGTTCTTTTAAGGGGAAGTTCTATTACTTTATTAAATTGTTGCAGTACACAGAAGTCACAGAAAAATGTAACAGTAAATTGTTATTTTGATCAATCTGAAACCATTTTAGAAAATATAACTGCAAAGCACCAAAGAGTAATTTATTGCTAATAGCAGTTTCTACTGAAGTTTCCTCCCCTTAATTTACAAGGAGTGTGTGTGTGTACTGTGGGAGTGTGGGGGTGGGATTTAAATAATAAGAAAAACATTGTCTTTAGGTGCAGGTGCTTATACAATATTTACAGGCAATTTGAACTAAACCTACCTGCAATCAGCACGGTACCCCTTTTCACCAACTGGAAGAAAAAGCTTGTGGAACTCCAGAAGTTTTGATGGAATATATAGATACTTCATGTAATGATAGAGATTTTCAGATTGTGCTTTCCTCAGAAACAGACACCTTTGTAAAGGTGTAATGGGTATAATCAAGTTGTGGTTTTCTTTAATTAAGTAGAGATGGTAATTACAAACTTTCTTCTTCAGGAATCAAATCCAATCTAGCACATATTTGGAAGAACTGATGTTTTCTGGGATCTCTTTACTCATGTTAGGAGACCCACATTGCTGCAAGTCGCAAAGGCTTTTTCGTGAGCAGATAACCTATTTACACTTTAGTGGAGCTGCTGAATCTGAAATAGGTTTCATTAGCTTAAATATCTTCCGTCTTAGGGAAAAGCAATACTCCAAGTTTGAAAAATTCCAAGAAAAATTTCTTGATCTGAAGGATTCAAATACTGGAACAGGCCAGTATATCTATACTTTACACACATTTTACTGTACCAATAATGTACAAATGCCTGCTTATGTTCAAGAATAAACTTTTTTCTTGCAAAGCTGACCTTGCTTGTAAAAATACTGTTGTAGAAAGGTGTGGGACTCTTACAACTTTTAAATCTCAACCCTCCATAGAAAAAGAAAGGCATTTTTCACTTATATGTTCTCTTTTTCTATTCTTTTCCCATATCACTCACAAAGTGAACATATTGCAGTGAATTACAGGGAAATCTGATAAATTTTTCCAAAATAATGAAAAATAACTGTCTTGAAATAATGTTCACTTACGGTTTCTTTTCGGCTTTGACTTGGTATATTTTGTAAAGCATGAGGGGTAGCCATAAGCCTTCATCAGAGAAATCAAAAGTGATGTTGTTTGGAAACATTAGGCTCTAAAAGAAAAAAAAAATCAGAGATATGACTTATTTGCCTCCCTTTCATTTCATTTACAAAAAGGCAAATCAGTTATTTTATGGCATGTAATCACAAAGAAAAATCCACAGACTTAAGACTAAAGCGACTCATTGTCAAGCCTTCCAGGGTCTTATTCATTAATTATGGCGGCTGCCGATGAACAACAGAGGAAAATCAACAATGCTGGATAAAATAATCATCAAGGGCTTCTATGTCTGTAAACTATTTAAATTCTTGAAATTGAATATTTATGATGAGTGATGCTCTTTAACATATACCATATTTCCGTCCGTCCTCAGCTCTGACTGCGTTCGGAAACCCCAGATGCTCCTGTCCTTCTTTCACACCACCTTCCACGGGGCTTCATCACAGCCCCCCTTGCTAACATCATGCCTATTAGAAAACCAAACACCCAATGTCGCCTGCAGTTTCTCAAGAGCCTGCTCCTTCTGTGACACTCCTCTCCACCCTTAACAATAGTTCAGTTTCAATATCCTATCTGCCCTTTCACAGGCAGCCCCTGTGAAACAGTTGTGAAGTTTATTTTGCACTTATCAATACAATGTAAACCAGCGCGGGCTTACCTCCTTGGGGTTAGTGAACCCGCGTTGTCTGTGAGCACAGACAGCGCTTTGGCCACAGATGTGACTGGTTAACTGCACAAGCAAGAAGGATAAATCCACATAACAATACTTCATTCACCAAGGAAATCTGCAGTGGATTACAGTTTCTCTATGGTTAAGTCTGGTCTTAATTTACTGCTTTTATTCAGTTTTCAACCACAAACGAGCCCCTTATGAGGCATTCACTATGCAGAATTGACAACTCTTTTTATCTACTTGAAAAATATTTTTGGATAATAATTTATGGTTACAAAATATTTTAAGCAGTTTGAATAGTTATATTATATTCTTTCAATGCTTAATGATGCAGTATCCCCTGTAAAAATGGAATGCCAGGCAATCTGGTAATTTTACATACAGTATTTATAACAACAGAGCAATTTGGCCATATAGAAACACAAATTTAAAAAAAAAAAAAGCCTGCATATTTCACAGGAAGTCTTTTAAAGACATTTTTTAAGCTCTTAAATTGTATCTCAGGAGAAAATCAGAGTTCAGAACAGTGTCTAAAGGCCCTACGTATACGGGTGAAAAAATAATTTTGGCAAGCACTGTATTTTATTTATGAATTATTGTGTTTAAAATAGCGTATTTTGAACACTCTTCAGAAGGAAAAAAAAGCTGCAGCTCTCTCTGAGGACACAAGGCAGAGTTCATATGCTATTTATGTTTTATACATGAAACCAAAATGTGTGGGTAAGTTTGTACTTTTTCACCATTAAACATTATTTTCTTAATTTATATTCTGAATTAATGCTCTCTTTTAAAAAAATCCATCTGAAAGTGCTCTTTACTATTGGACGTAGAGTCGTTTTCAAGGACTGATTGCCACTATCTGGAACTACTCTGGAAACTCCAAACAGGCTGAAAAACATCATATACCTGTAATAAACGGCAAGTGCCAGTGTCAGAGTTTGTCACTATAGATGCACATCTTCTAGTATTGCCAACCAGAGAGCCTGTTAACTGGAAACGGGATCCATGTAAATAAGCCAGAATGTATTTTGTAAACAGAGACAATGGAAGCAATGTGGTTGATGTTGTTTGAGATGATAGAGTTCCTTTGGCCTTATTTAGATTAATTTAAACTGTGGGTACACAAAGCTTTATAACTTTGCTCTTGGCAGAATTTGAGCACTTTTAGACTCATCCATACTAAGGGATTCTTCCTATTGCAGAATGAACTCTCTGTAGATAAACAAAGGAAAACATTCAACAGAGGTACTTGCCGTATTCTCCTCATTAGTGGCTACTCTGTCTTGCGCAGAAAAGGAGAGCTTTGGGAAAAGCATCCTCAGCATTAACAAGAAAGGACATTGCTTTTACAGGAAAGAACACTTTATGATTTTCCAAAATCTTGCTCCTCAAGTGCCATATGTAAATCATATTTTTAAAGACCCAAATTATGCGTGTGCTTCAGGGGGGAAAACTACATAAATGAGCAATAGAAAAATAATGAGCTGTATCTCTTTGGCTAGTTAAGCAATTATTGCTTCTTTACTGAATCAAATGCTGTTTGCTTTTCATCGTAAAAACAAGTGGGGTTTGCTTTTTGTTTATTGTTGTTGTTAGTTTGTCGTTTTGCTCAAAAGAATTCTTTGTGTTATCGTTCTTGTTGTTTTAGAACTTGTTGCATTCTGCCTTTAGTTTGGTAGCTAGGTTTCATTGCCTTCACAGACGTTCTAATGGAGGTGTTAAAGAAAATGTTCGAAAGGTGATAAATTAGACAACAGAAGGACCGCATTCAAATGCCACTTGATATAAATCCAAACTTATTTATATTAGCAAAGTTTCATGAATGATATGACAGATACCTTCTCTTATTTATCTCAAACATATTAACCTATAGATAAGAGCAACTTCTGTAACAGAATATAGAAGTTCGGAATTATGACCATAGCAATGAACTAGCCTCGTTAGACCAGGCAAAAATAGCAGTCACCAGCTGTGGGTCAATGAGCACAGGATTCCGAGAAAGATTTAGTGCATTCTCTCCAATCCACTTGGTACACAGACCCATAATGTTCCTGCACCATTTACATTACACCTTGTGTACCGGATGCTTGTCTTATTTCTCCCTCTTCCTGCCAAGCATTATATGTGAAGTTAGAGTGGGAGGGTCATTTAACAATGAATTTCCCCATTGTATAACCATTACAAAGCTATCCAGGCTAAATAACTTGTTGTTTTTTAAGTCACTGTGCAATTTCAAGGTTTTAATGGTCCTTAAAATATAATACCCTGTGTCATTTATTTCCTGAAGTGAAAGCTAGCACCAGCCTTTGGAATTCATGTAAAACAAGTGGTTCAATATGGTTTGAAGAGAGAATGAAAACTTGATAAGCAATTAATCTACCCTGAATGCTTTCCTAATGGTTTGCGCCTTTTCTTACTGATTTAAAAAAAAATCTAGATTTTATCCAAAAGAAAATCAAATAAAACATACACCCAAATCTTTGTATAGTGCATTTGTTAGAGGGAAACCCATACACAGTAAGGTGGAAAGATTGACTATTTAAATAATTTAAAAATAAAGATGTTTCTGGTCGAATAATAGCAACTTGATTTTTTTTCCCCTGTGCCTGGAAGCTATGGGAGAAGGGAAAGATTTGAAATGGAAAATTGGATAAATGAGCTTAGAGAAGGGGTTAATTTCCTAACAGAATAATCCTGCAAGTGACACCTGGTCGAGGAAAAGAAAGTGTCCTAGTCTGACTGCTGATTTGCAGAGACGCAGGCTTAAGAGTTAAGACAAGCCAGAGCCATCATCGAGACTCAAGACTCAGCTACAAAACAGAGCTGGGTCTGGTTGATGTGTCTACCAGCCAGTGTATCTCCAAGGAGCCTGGTGAGAACATAGAGAAGACTTACCAGTAAAGTCATACGGTCTGAAAGACACTGTACAGGCAGGGGAAACTCTTATCTGAGGACCATGTGTAACATGCAGGTTGAAGACCCAGGAGTCCAAGAGTAGAAGGGAATGCCCCTCGGTGGTTAGTGGGGCCAAGAGAACGAGAGCCCAGCACAAATTCATGAAGGGTGTCAATAGTTGAGGGCTACAGATGAAAAGATCATGACGTTTCCAACTTAATAGTGATTATGTGTTTCTCCCTCGGTAGAGTGTTGCAGGGCGGAAATGACAAGTCCAAAGATATAGAAATCAATGAAAGGTTGAAGAGTTCCCAGAGCAGAATTTATAGGAACAGTAACAAAGTCAGAGAGCTTGCTCTTGAGTAAATGCCAAAGGAGTCTCAGGAGGTTCTGCAAGCTAGGATCCTTCAAGAGGTATTTCTTGTAGGAAAACGATAACCACGTCTGATAGGACTAGCATGGAGTCCAAGATGATGCACATGTTCAACACTGGGACTGGAACTGAGACCATGCCTCCCTACTTCTTAGTGAGGAAGTGCCGGAGGTTAAAGAATTTGATAATATCATACTTAGTGCATAAGTATGATAATCGCATATATATGCACATACCTAAATTAATTGCTTGGTGAAACACATATAGCCTTCACCCAAATTGTGGAGTTAATCAAGAACAAGAACACTAGTTGCTAAAGTCCCAAGGTACAGACCACTTACTCAGGTGCCAAGTAGAAACACCTGAAATGTGGGTGTGCGGAACCAAAGCATTCCATCATAGTTTTGGCACTTCGCAAACTCTGGCCTCCATTGAATCTGCCGCACACTTTGTAGCCCGGATGACTACTGCACGCCTATCATCTGAATGGGGTTAGTCTCTGACTGGAGGATTGCCAAGTAACCCAATTTTAGAATAGCACAAATTTTAATTATAGGTTTCATTTAACTGACACCTGTCCTTGGAGGCTGTCATTAAAATCTAACAAGCTATGATGTGGGAACTATTATTATCTATGATTTATAAGAGGCAAAAATAAATAAGGAGAGAAAGAAAGAAAGGCTGAGAGGTTTAGAGGAGTGGTAGACTTGGAAGACTAGAGATTCCACTGGTGAAAAAGAACCGTATCAATTACCCAGGAAACGCACAGAAAATGAAAACCCAGATCACTGAATTTCTGGTATGTGAAGTATGATTTTACCAAATATCCACCTCATCTGTCATTTCATATTGTGAGTATAGTGCGCCACTCTTCTCCTGGGTTAACTGGGAAAAAAATGCTTCTTAAGTAAAATGCTTGACCCTGAGAATGTGCCAGTTTTTAAAATAAGTTCTACTAATTTAAAAATCCCATACAATTTGGCTCCTACACTTAGTCTGCTCAAGAGGAAAAGTGTGATGGAGGAAAGGATTGGGGTATAGATGAAACAAGATAATGTGTTGATACTCATTGAATTTGGATAGTGGGTATAGGGGGGTTTCTTATACCATTCTGTTTACTTTAGTATAAATTTGCAATATTCCATAATAAAAAATTAAAAGAAATTCAATTTAGAGAAGCATTTAGATACTTGCATACCAATTTATTTGGGCAAATTAATTCACTTTATCCTGCAAAATTTGGCCATAAACAGGAGAACAGAACATCTTATATTAATTATTTTATATTACTATACTTATGTTAATGATCCCACTGTAACTACAGCAAGTTCTCCTAAAAATGGAAAACCGAAGAGTCTGTATACATTTTCCAGTCTCTGCATTTACAAGCAGTTTTTTATTACAGCCGTAGGTTTCTAGACTGAATGCCAAATGTGCTTCCCGTTTAGATCAAATTTAGCTTTAACTAAAATAATTAGCCCTTGCTCCTAATTCTAATGGAAATGTAAGACTCTTAACAATTCAGTGATAATAACACTATTGGATACTGCCGCTAACAGTGATTTATATGAAATAATTAGCAGACGTCTTCTGTTGTAGATGCACGCAGAATTTGTCCTAAACCAAAGGCAAAACAATAATAAAAACTACTGCCTTTTAACCTTTCCGTGAATTTAAATAAAAAAATCTGTACTGGAATTGTACATTAATAAGGCCTGTTAAGCTCGGAAGAACATTTTCCATTCATCTGAAGTTCATCAGACAGGTTCACGACCTCAGTAAGATTGCTCCAGCTCCTGCAGTTCCTAAACCGGCATGGGGGAGGACACGAAATATTATTTTAGGATTAGAAAATTTTACTAGAATTGACAGAAACAAGGAAACACACTCCGATATTGAGCATACGCTCTGAAATTAGCACATCTAAAACGAAAGATATTGAACGGATTGACTTTTATTCCTCTGGATACCTTAAAAAGAAGCAACTAAAGAGAGCTAAATATAGCGCTGTAGTTTTATGCTTCGCGTAGGAAATCTGAGGGTCTACTTTGAGCCTCCACTTTGTGTCTGGGGGTACACAAAGGGGGACCGCAGCCTTATTTGACAATTTTCTCATTTATATGGTAATGACATAATACATAATGTTTCTCGTTAAAAATATTTTTCTTCTAAACAGTATCTGTTTGGAAGTATTCCATTGTTCATTTTTATCCTTCCTTTCCCTAAATTTCCTGTTGAACGACATTGCGTGAAAGCCATTACCATTCAGGGTGTCACTAAAGGGGTGAAGTCAGTCCAGTTGCATCTCCCTCGCTCAGCCTGAGAAAATTTCATCAGCAGAGCTGATTCATGCTCCTTCTTTGGATCTGCTACGGGCAGCACAATAAGGGATGAATGAAACAAGCACTCTGCAGCTGAATGCTCTTAAAGACCACTTGGGAACTTTATTTGGTGCCAAATAAAGTGACCTGCCAGTGTCAGCTGCGGGAAGCATATTGTACTGGGCTCTGCAGTCTGTCCCAGTTGCCTATTCATTTCAGAGGAAATTTTCAGGTATTGAATTTTAATCCATGATGCCCAATTATAATTTGGGACCCTTTTACATTAGAGACTGGGCTTCACCCCATTTGGCAATTAAGTCAGAGCTGCCTAATACATGATTTTAATTTCCGGAAAGCAGGTGCTTCGTTTGGTCAGTCACCAATCTCTGATTGTCCTTCCTTCTTGATCTTAAACCATTTTCATTTTCATACCCCGACCCCCCTTCTGTAAGTATTCACTGCCGGTTAGATGATTTCCCTGCTTAAGCCTGTAGGGATTCCCATGGGCTTCTTTCAAAAGTGCTTATAACTTTTAAAATAGTTCATTTTGTAGGTATCTATTTGATCCCCATTTTGTAACAACTCACTATGTTGCTTTTTGAAGTGATCTGAAGAAAGGTTTGTTTACAACATTATCTAACACTCGCACTTGTGAAGCGAGACTCCTCAGAAATAATTATCGTCTATGTTAACTTTCCTTGTCTGCTATTTTTACAAATTCGGTTTGAGACATCTCTAACAATTCAAAAACTATTCAGTTTCTTTAAGGCTATGTGTCTTCTCCAAACAGCACTTTATTGTTCAAAAGAAGTATTTGAGAGAGCACCCGATAATATGAGAAACTCAAATAGAAGGTGCCTGATTTGAAAGCAAATACTGTATAAGTCAAATTCTATCTAAAAAGAAACTCTCCTTCACACACACGCACTAAGATGGTGCCGTCCTGTCTTCCAGAACTGCTTTGTGCAAGACTGAGCCAGGACCAATACAGCCAGTAGAGAGGCGATTGGGAAACCAGATGTCACTTTGTGCCAATCATCCTTTGGCTGTCCTCTGCAGACTGAGACCATAGAGGCCTCTGCCACAAGCTGGACTCCCCTGAATACTGTCGCATGCTTAGCTGAGGATTAACAACATCTGATAGTCCTTAATGGGACCTTTGGCAAATATTTCTTTTAAAAAGAGCAAAGCAAATTCTGAATTTGAAAGATGCAAAATGAGAGAGCTTTGCAAAACAACTCTGCTGCCTAACAAAAGGATTTATTTAATATTTCACTTAAAGAATTAGCTCTCCTAGAACATAATAAACATGGTTTGCTTAAAACATGTGAAATTGTATGTGGTAGTCTTTCTCAAACTATGTTCCAAGAAATATTCAGGTCCTGCTAGATACTAACTGACACTTCCTTAAAAGAAGCATGCCATGATCAAACAGATTTCAAGACACGAAACCATATTTGCCCTCTGGGTGAGCCACAGTGCTTATTACCATATTATAGGTACTGAGAAGTCCTGCAGTGAAAAAAAAACCAAAACTGTTTATGTTGAACCCAGCATTTTACAAAAAATTTGGCTATAAACCTTTTTTCCCTCAAAACTCTATTAATAATTTGCATCGTCTATAATGCAGTTATAAAATAGGGTATTCCAGTGTTAGTGTTTATGATTTTGTTATTGTTGCTTTTGGTTTGAAAAGTCAAAATAGCTGAAGTGCCCCATAGGTATTGTCTTTAGGACCAGCATAACAAAGCTTAATCCACCTGTTTAATATGCAGTTCATTAAGTTGGATGTGAACTTACACCTTACGATGCTGTTCATTTTTACCATGCCTGTCTGCTTTTCCGAATCCCCCGTCAGCTTCCAAGTACAGTAAGGGCAGGGTCCCTGTGTTGCGTTCCACTGTATCTCTGAGAACTTGCACAGTGCTTAGCACATTGTAAGTACTCAATAAATATTTGTTTGATTGAATGAATGGACACTGGAGTAGACATCCTTTTAAACTATAGATATAACCACATTAGAATATAGGTTTTAAAAAAATAATTCTTGGCCTCAAAGTAAAAATAACAGAAGTGAAAGTAAGAATGACTAAATTGAACTGGTCTTTAATAGCTTTGTCAGAGGCCAATAAATTCATTACCAATTACTCTATTGTCTGATGCTTCATTGCTCCTGTTAGCTGGTCTATTTGAAGTCAATGCTCATTCTATTCCATAATTTTCCAGGTTGTTTTTCAGTCTTTATATCTTCAGTTGTCTTCCAATAGCTACTTCTTATCTGCCTTTTGTTTACTTTTTGTTGAATAACTTCTTAAAAGTAGAACTAACAGTGAACATCATATATCATAATCTGCTCTGACAAAATTACTGATGAGACAAGAAAAGGCAGTGAAGGCCTGGGGGTGAGGAGTGTGTGATATAGAAAAGGTAAAGAGGTAAGATGTTTAATTCATTCAACAAATATTTCGTGAGTGCCTATTCTATGCTGGGTGCAATGCATAAAGTCTAGACAATTCAAGGTCAGCCAAAAATATGAAATATTCATCAGACAGATATCAACAGAATTAAGAATTATCCAAATTTCATCCCCCCTAAGTCAGTTTATACTCTAGAATGACTCGATATTTTTAGAGTGCTGATTTGATGTGTGAATTGTTTGTCTTATCTATTATGCTCTGTTTTTACAGAAGTTCATCTTTTCTATCTTGACAATGCTGCCAACTTTCCTAAAATGGTACAATATTTTATGGGCCAGGACAAAACTACTTAATATAATTCTGTCACATAAAATTTACAGTGATTTTAGTTACCTTAAATCAAAGTAATAATTGTTCAAAAGTCCACCCAAAGAATGTTTTGACTAAGGGTTGAGAGACTATGCCCTGTGTGCCAAATCTGACCCACCATGTGTTTTTGTAAACAAAGTTTTATTGGAACACAGCCACGTCTATTCATTTACATATTCCCTGTGACTGCTTTCATGCTCCAACAGCAAAGTTGAATAGTTGCAACACGGACTGTATGGCCTGCAAAGCTGAAAATATTTGCTATTTATCTGTCATAGACAATGCTTGTTAATTTGAGTTAGAGTAAAATGGTAATTTGGGTGAGAGCAAAATGATGGATCACTAAAAAAAATTCAACATCTCCCTTTGGATATAATTTTTTTCCTATATTTGCATATGATATGAATATTCTTCTGGAAATTCTTATCCAGTAAAAATAATATCCTCTTCATTAGAGATCTAAATCAGTAGCAGTTGAAATTCCATTTGCGGGCTGTTCTTTGGTTCAATATCTATAAGTATAGACATGAAAACCTGGAATGTCCAAGTTTTATAGAAATACATTCTATATAGAGCTCTCCTTGGGAAGTAGTATACTTTAGTGGATACTGTAGTCAGGCTCCTAGATGGTCTATTTCTTGATATCCACTTACTGGTGTAGTCCCATCCTACACAGAATAGGGCTGACTTGTATAATCATTAGGATATTGCAGAAATTATGGAGTGTGACTTCTGAATCTAGGTCATGAAAGACATTGTGATTTCTGTCTTGTTTTGAAAGAACCAGCTACAATGTTGAGAGGACACTCAAACAGCTCTTTGGAAAGGTCCATGTGGCAAGGAACTGAGGCATCTGCCAACAGCTGAAGAGGAACCGAGGCATCCCAACACCCACGTGAGTGCGCCATCTTAGAAGCATACCCTCCAGCCCCAGTCAAGCCAAGCCTTTAGGTGACTGTAGCTCCTGCTGACATTTGAGACGACCTCCTGAGAGACCTGGAACCAGAACCAGCCAGCTAAGTCATTCTTGAATTCTTGCCCCCAGAACCTATGGGATAATAAGTGTTTGCTGTTTTAAGCCACTGATTTTTAGGGTAATACGTTATGCAGCCATAGGTAAGTAATATGATGTATCAGAGGATGGGCTCCCACATCATATAACTTGTGTTTGAACCCCAGATCTGCCACTTAGTAGATGTACGATCTTGGGCAAATTACTTAATCATGTTATATAGTTTTCTCATCTGCAAAAATGGGGCTATAATTATCCCTATTTCATAGAATTCTTGTGAGGAATTCAATGAGATAATGAATGAATGATAACATTGCTAAATAAATGTTAGCAGTTATTTATTTTTGATGATTATTAGAATTGACTTCAAGTATCCACTTAAGAATTCTTTCAAACCTTTTTTTGGCAACTAAATGAATGCATAATAGAATATTAAAGGACTTTTATCCTATATCCTAGAGTTTATACAACTTAGAGTACCTAATGTGAATGTGGTAGATCAGTAAAGCAGTAATTAAGAGAAGAGACTACTGTCAATATACCTGAAAACAAGATACATATTGCTACTACATAATATTACATATAAACAACAGAGGGTGAAGAACAGGCTGCTTCCTGAGAACATAGGTGAAACTATATAGTCTAACTGCAGCCACAAATTGTAAAAAACAAAATGACAAATGTAATATTTGGTTTAATTTGCAAAAGCCTAAACCATACATATCTTTTTTCGGGTAAAAATAAAAGATAAATAGCAAAATAAGATGATTTTTTGCAGATTGTTTGAGTTATCTAACCCTTCTTTAATCCAAGGGATTATTGAACAAAACCAATGTTCATTCAAAAACACTTACGAAATCTGTTGTGGATTACCAATATCATCAGTTAAACCTGTTTCAAATTTATTGCTTTCATTCAGGTTAAATAATAAAAGGGTCCATTTGTCCCACCACATGTATATACACGAATTTAGCTTTCATCATTCTCTACAAGTTTAATCCCGTGATTTATGTGTTTTAATGCATATTCAGGGAACCTGTTGAAGAAACTCATCCAGACAGACAGAAGAGCTGGATGGGATTAATGGGATGTGTGCAGGATTTGAAGGTGGTTCAGTTCAGAGTAAGTTAAAAAGAGGAAAAAGAATATACCACTGGAACCCTCCTTGAGGTTGTAATCATTTTAATGACTTTAGCAAAAGAGAACAGGCTAAGGTCAAGAAAGTTCAGAGACAATGATCCCTGTTTCTAGAAATACATTACATGGAAGAAAAGCCATTCCTCCAGCTTTTCTTTTCTTAACAGTGGAAAACACCGCTGTATTTTTCTTGGAGAAAATCTGCCTTCTCTTTAAGTCATCATATTAATGGTTATATTTGAGGTTTCAAAATTCTTGATTTTCTTTGTGAAGCCATTTTATTTCACTTAACGCCACAACCAGCAGCAAAAACTAGGAAAAAATTGGGCACGCTGATTTTTTTTTTTTTGATGCTTTACAGCAAGGTAATATATCATTTTGAGATCCTCAGATAGCAAGTTCTCAGATACAAAAAAATGCTATGACTTATCTTATTATTGATGACTTTGAACATTTAAACACATTCAGTAAGTCTTGCAAGAACAAAATATTGGAATATGGGGAGAAGAAAATCTTTCTTCCCAGTAGGGTGAAGCCCATTCCAGTCTATCAGGTATTTTGATTCAATGACATCCTCATCTTTACGCACATTAAGAACTTCCTTTCATAATATTGTTTTGTTTAGTGTAAAAAGTAGTTTAACAAATATGCTTTTTTCCATTAACTTCTTTCCAAACACAGACGACAAATGGAGACTTGATAAGCATATTTCAGTGCTTCATTGAACCCAGTACATAATTCTAAATATTGCCAACTCTCATTTTGTTAGAACTTCCATAGTTTAATGGGACACCTTGGACCATGAAGTATTTTGTGTTCATTAACTTTTGAAGAGGAAGAAAAATGCTATGTAATTATCAGCACTGGGGACAGAATATCAAATGCTCTGCATATTTTTCTGATTCTACCCACAACATAGACCACACACAGGGAAACGGGAGGTAGAATTTAGCACTGTCCAATTGAACTTTGTGTGAGGAGGGAAAGGTGCTGTACCTGTGCTGTCCACAACTGTAGCCACCAGCTGTATGTGGCTATGGAACACTCGAAATGTGATTAGGGCAACTGAGGTACTGAATTTTTTTTTTTAAGAGTTTTAATTTTTTTCCTTTCTCTCCCCAAAGTCCCCCGGTACATAGTTGTATATTCTTTGTTGTGGGTCCTTCTAGTTGCGGCATGTGGGACGCCGCCTCAGCGTGGTTTGATGAGCAGTGTCATGTCCGTGCCCAGGATTCGAACCAAGGAAACACTGGGCCGCTGCAGCAGAGAGCACGAACCTAACCACTAGGTTATGGGGCCAGCCCCCTGAGGTACTGAATTTTTAATTTTACGTACTTTAATTTGTTTAAATTTAAATAGCCACACGTTGCTAGTGGCTACCATATTGAACAATGCAGGAGTAGATAATTTATGACTCGATTTTCAAAAAGAACAGCTAATTCCACAACAATTGATTATCTTAACTTCTAGCTCCATCCATTCTTATTCCTACGTTGATGACGTCTAAAAAGATCAACTTGGGGTTATTTTTAAAAGCTATAGACTTAAATTTGCTAGAAAACGTTTGCCCTTTGAAGTATTTTGCATATACAAACACTATGAGATTTATTTAACTACTTTTTGCGAAAAGTTGAGCAGCTCAAATGAAATTTAATTTAAATTTGGTTGTTTCAAATTTATGATTTATTAATATAACTGAGTTTCTTTCTTGCTTCAACACCATCATTAGTTTGAAATTTCTTCAAACGAGTATCAAAACCTATTTTCAGAATAAATAAAATGCTATCAGATCATAATTTCCTACTTACATGAAAAAGTGAAATATTTGACTCAGGCAAAACATACCTGGAGTTACCCAATATCATGTTATTTTAAATGTTGCTTACATGATGACTTGAGTTCAAGTAAATTCGTGGAGTGAAAGGACGTAATAAATGCAAAATTTTCAACAGACTTCTGCATTTTCATAATTGGCTGGGGTTTGACTTACTATGTTAATATACATTTCACCCTTATTACTCCAGTGGTGAAATTCTTAAGTCATCGTTTCATCCTTTTCTAGTCTCTACCATGATGTATTACAAGATTATGGGCAAGCCATTTGGATTCAGGCTTTTGGTTATTTGATTCCAGTTAACTGGGTAATGCCATTATTATCTGCTGGTAAGGCATTTTAAAACTATGTAATTGACCAAAACTAATTAGGAATAGCCTAATGACAACCAATACATGTTTTTGGGAATAGGAATATTTTCAAAGTTCATAGAAACACCCCAGAATTCCCTTCCTCCTATAATTCTCAGTATGCAAAAACCCCTTTTTTGTTTGTATGTTTGAATTTATATATGTTACCAAAACCACAGAGTATGCAGTATTTCAGTACTCTAAATTCCTTATTTTTCTTTCTCAATTTCTTTCTCCACAGATGAGTTCTGCCCATGTACTGCCTCATAAAAAGCTGCAATGGTGTAACTATTCCAGCCCCAGATCTATTCTGCACTGCCTGTCAATCACATCACCTTCCAAGGTACTTCACTGCACACAAATCAAGTTTGAGTCAAGTCTACTTCTAATCAATAGATCCTTATAGATTGTTTTAGTGTACCTAAATCACTTCCCAGAAAATATCTCGCCATCTCATTTCTAATGGGAAAACATTAGATGAGATTTCAATCTGGGCCACTGAAGAAGAAAGGCTAATGTACTCTCCCGGGCCGTCAGGGGCCTCAAATCCATGTTGTTCTTACATGAAATGGGAAAATGTTTTCCCTCAAGTCAAAGACACGCACAACGGGAACATTTTAACAGGGGGCACTGTGGAATGAAGGAAAACGGCTGAAGGAAGTGCTCGCAGCCAGATGATTTCAACACGGTAGAAAGCTTGTGTGTCGCCTGTCAACCTCTGCAGTGTGGTGAAGGCAGGCAGGTTCTAAAAACACAAGTGCCTCTTTGAAACAAAACTGCCTGGAAATCTTTTTTCTCTTTAGTAAATCAACAGCCAATGTGGCTACTAATGGTGCTTTGAATGCTGTAAAAACACAGTGTATTTATTATCCATATTCCAAAGATATTTATTGCCCTAATAAGAAAGTGAAATAGCATGCTAAGCAGCTGTTCTTAACAATCTATCCTGCTCTGTAGCTAAGCGAAGTACCAACAAAATTTGTATTTATATGTTGTACTTTCTAGTTAACGAAATACTCTCAGATAGATCATCTTATTTAGTCTTCACAGTAACACTGTGAGAGTTAGTATGTCCTTGATCCACAGTCAGGAAACTGAGGCTCTGATAGGTAAGGAAGTTGCCTGTATTCAAACAGCTGGTATCTTTGAGTTGTGTCTTTAAACATGGTTAGAAGATTCCAGAAACTGTCTTCTTTTCATTATCTTATACAAAAATGCATTACTCACACCTACCATTTTACTTTTCTGATATCGTAAATGAAAATTTAGTTCGGAAAAGAGATGAATTTTGCTCGAGGTGACTCCCAGGCAGAATTATACTGTTTCTCAGGCCATGCTGGAGGTTGGCATGCTGCACTTTGCATAGTGTTAAACTCTGCCTGAATTAGGATGGGGCCTACTGAAGGACATTCACTTAAGGGGTGTTGCTAGAGCCAGATGTGGACCAGAGTCAGCTGAGCCTTTAGTCCTCAGTATCTTCTGAGAACATTTTCTTGACTGTTATGGGCAGCTTCTAACATGGCTCCCAGTGATCCCCTCCTCCCGGTATTCATGTAAGTCTGCCCCCTCAGCCCCAGAGTGTGGGATGGACCTAGTGACTTGCTTCTCATGAATAAAATCTGGCGAATAAGATGGTGTGTCACTTCTGAGATTAGATTACAAAAAGACTCTGGCTTCTGTCTTGCCCACCCTCTGCTGCTCTCTTTTTTTCCTATCCTGGTGGAAGCCAGCTGCTCACTCTCCAAGCTGCCTTATGGAGAGGCCCATGTGGCAAGAACTGAGGAAGGCTCCACCAACAGCTAGCGAGGAAGTGAGGCCTTTAGTCCAACAACCCACAAGGAACTGAATTTTGTCGACGACCATCTGAGCGAGCTCGGGCCACGATCCTCCTCCAGTCTAACTTTGAGGTGACTGCAGCTCTGGTGGTCACCTTGGCTGCAGTTTTGTGAGGCCCTGATCCAGAGGACCCAGTTAAGCTGTGCCCAAACTCCTGACCCACAGAAACTGTAGGATAAAATATTCGTTGCCTTCAACGGCTCAGTCTGGGGAGTAATTTGTTACATAGCACCAAATAACTAATGAATTGATTTTAACAGAATTCCTTTATCCTACCCTTTATGTATACAATGCCCTTCCCACTATCCAGACAATTTTGGAAGAGGATTTGATGTCAGTTACTATGAAAACTGCATAGTGGATAAGACCATTGTTTTGGGATTAGAAATATCTGGGCTATGTCTAGATTTGTGATTTACCAGCTCTAAGACACTGGGGAAACTATTTAGTATCTCTGATCTTCGCTTTCCTCATCTGTAAAATGATCTATCTACACTACCTGCCTCAGAGGTGTTTTTTTTAAGTGAGCTCATGAAAACAAAACAAAAAGTTCTAGTATCTAGTAGGCTCTCAGAAAGTGTTAGCTATTTTTATAACAATTGTTCTTTAATTTGAATTGAAATCTATTAATTACATCTACCTATTTTGGTTTTGCATTCCTAACATTCTTATTCCTTTGGAAAGTTATTTTCTTTGGAAATTAATACTCAGCCAATGGCATTTTGTAAATATCAGTGAATAAATATAAGTTGTTCCTTTGGATAGGAAGGACCTAGGGAACACCGTGGGTGGGTGACTTCTTCCCTTATTTTGATACTGCTTACTGCTGAGAAAGATGGTCAGGTTAGGTGGTGGTGAGAAACTATAGTATTTCCTGTATGTTAAACTCTACTTTGTCGATTACAACTATGCGTATTTTGGTGAAACTGCAATTTTTTTGGCATACGCGGCAACATTGTACAGGAAGAAGAAATGTGGTATTTATATTTATATATGATGTTCTTGTTTTGAGAAGAAGCTTCTCAAGGGCAGGAGAAATAGAGGAAACATTA
Source organism: Equus asinus (assembly GCF_041296235.1). Classification (NCBI taxonomy): domain Eukaryota; kingdom Metazoa; phylum Chordata; class Mammalia; order Perissodactyla; family Equidae; genus Equus; species Equus asinus. The sequence continues at coordinate 17,889,110 of NC_091805.1, read as the reverse complement.
GCGTTAGAGTTAGGAGACTTGAATTTTATTTTCCTTCAGATCTTAGTTTCCTCATTGAAAAAGAAGAATTTTTAGCTGTGAAATTTTGTTATATTTTTGTCTACATTGAGAGTCACCAAAGTATGTATAAAATAACACCATCTGTGTCATTCACGCCATTAAGACAAACAAAAACAGTCAATTGTATATGCACCATTCCTTGAGCTTCTCTTTTCTGTATCTCCTCTCTTTCATCCTCTTCTAGGTAATGCTTTCCAACAAAAGATGTCAGTACTTATCCCTAAATGATATTGTCCTATTCCCTAAGTAATCAAAGAATTCCCATTAAAAATGGAAATAATAGTGACCTGAACCCCAGGAGGATGTCAAGGAACGGCAATAAAAACCATTCTAAAATATTTTGCAAGACAGAAAATAATCCAAGTGCATGATAATAACTGGCATGTAGTGTCTTTAAATAGAAGCCAAGTTACAATGATTTTCATTAGATGCTTCTCAACTCCTATGGGTGACACGAGCCCATTTCCTCTGTCACATTTCTGAAGAGATAATTGCAGGATATACCTACGCAGTTTAACATTCACAGGTCATATTGAGAGATGTTTATAGATATTGATGGCTAAAAGTAATGTGTGGCAGCACCCAGCACAGTGTGGAGGCCACATAGCAATGAACTTCTGCAAATCGAGTCAAAAGTCCAGCTTTGCTTTGGTAATAAAAGAACTGCAGACGTATTTGTTGAATGAGTGAATGACTGACTGAATAAATAAAATGCTTTCTAGAATTACAGGTTTGTCTGACATATAGAAATAAAGAAAAAATTAATTTTTCTTTCATAATATTTGTTTCTGGGCACTAACCCCTTGGATTTTGAAATTAAACAGTAATTAACCCAAAATACGAAACGTGATTCTCTAAAGACTTTACTAGACACACAGTAGATATGAAAAACATTGCCTAATATTCCCAGAATGTTGGTATAAATATTTTTTTAAAAAAATTGAAAAATTTGTATAGTTTACAAAAAAATTAAAACTAAATTTGCTAAAATTTTAAATAATAGAAATCACTTCTAGGAAATAGCAGAGAATAAACTATCTCTATGTGTAAATGACATTTCCAGCTGAGAATGTAGAATTTAATATTTGGGACTATGTGGAAACAAATAAAATTTATTTAAATTTATTGGGCGTAAGAAAGGTTTAAATGTAGATATGGAGAAAAATTTGCATTAGAAAAAAGGGTTAATTTCTCACTCTCTGTTAGTTATTTAATAAACTAAACATACACGGTCTGGTGTAGTTGTTTCCTAGTCTTTAAACGAAAATATGTGTGAGAGTAGATATATATGCACACACTTAAGAATTTATATACAGAACAAAGTTACTGGTGTTTCTAATTGAGATATCTTTCTCACCTACTCAAGAGGCTCAACAAATTTTAAATTATTGTCTCTTTTAGCTATATACTTGCCTCCTAAAGAACCTCTTTTTTGCACAATTTGGTTTCCCCCCAGGACTCATGTTTTCCCTATCTTCTATTCATTATTTACGAAATTGTACTTTTCTTTACAACTAGAAATACATATTGATGATTGTGAGCGTTGATTAGCTTCCTTGGGAAGCCATTTATGCTGTTGTTCTCGTACCTTGAAATTTATAATTTTTTAGTATTTTAGCTTCTTCAAGAAAGACATGAATCGAGAGTATCTTTATCTAAGTTACGCAAACTTGTGTATTTTGTGATTTGCCCAGAAAGACATGAAGTTTTGCCTAAGCGTAACAAAACAAAACAAAGCAAAATCTTGCTGTTCTAAGCTCTGTGTGGTCTTGGCTCATATTAGGAGGCCAGGACAGAGAATGTTAATTGTTTCATGGAAATCCTATAACCAAAATAATATCAGTGCAACATGAAAATTTTTATTGCATTTAAACCGAAAGAAAAAACAATGGCAAGAGAGAAAAGGATTTAAGAAAATGAGAAATGTTACAAGTCATATTTATTTAGCGCCTATTCTCAGGTACTGTTTCAGGTCCTTAGATTATATCAGTGAATAAAATCCACAGAATCTGCACCCTCTTGAGGCTTACATTCTAGCACTGGGAGGGGCACTTAGGGGAAGAGAGAGAGACTGTAAATAACAAGCAGAATAAACTATAGAGTATGTTAGAAGGTGATATGTGTAGAGCAGGGTAAGGGAAGTTGAGAGTGTGGGTGGGGGCAGGGTGAGGGGCGGGATGACGCAGGGGGTATTATGTCTGGTTGCAATGGTAGGTAGGTCTTACTGAGAGAGTGGCATTTGAGCAAAAACTTGAAGAAAGTAGGGAATTATCCCAAGAAGTATCTGAAGAAAAAGCATTGGAGGCAGAGGGAATAACTTCAATGAAAGCCCTAAGGCAAGAGTGCGCCTGGTGCATTCAAGGAACAGCAGGAAGATAAACGTGGTTAGAACAGAGGCAGCAAAGGGGGAGTAAAGGGAGAAAGGTCAGAGGAGAGTGTGTGTGGGGGCCTGGGTGGTGGTGCAGATCGTTTAGGGATTGCAAGCCATCGTGAAGACTTCGACTTTGGCTCTGACACCTGACTGACCAGTTTTGGGTCCCTGCTTCCTCCTCCTCCTCCTCCTCCATTTCTTGCTCCTCCTTATTCTTCACCATTATCACCTTCATCAATGAGACATTTACTGAACATTTAACTTGATTTGAATAATAGTAGATTCCAAAGTTTTAGGAATATATGTCCACAATTCTCTACTTCTCATCAATCCTATTCAATCCAGAAGTATGTATTTTATTCCTAATGTGTGCAAAACTGTGTCAGGCACATTTGAAAAATAGAAACTATAGTCTATTGGACACTGACTGTAGTGTATGACTCTCTAGACCGCTATTGAACAGGACACAACACTAAGTATTTCATCTGCATCGGCTCGTTTAGTCCTACAAGCAACTCTGTAAAATAGATGATATTATTTTTCCATTTTATGGATGAGGAAAATGAAGCATGGAAAGGTTAAATTACTCATCCAAGATACACAGACAGTGAACCATAGAACTAAAACTTGAACTCAGGTATTTTTGACTCCAGAGTCTGTGTTCTTGACCATTCACAATGCTGCCTTCTGTTGTTAGAATCCTTGACAATAGCCATACTCTTTGAAATGTCTTGTTTACTGACTTGTTCATTCCCTAAGTATTTATGAACATCCTACTGTTTGCTCAGCACTGTTAGGCATTGTGGTGATAGGGCGGCTGCAAGCCTCTATGATGTCTTTGTGTGAATTTAGAAAACGGTGACTCTTCCTCAAGACGCTTGATTTTCTTGTGTCGAAAAATTACCTTACTATTCTGGTCCTTTAAGAGCAAGATATTTAACTGCCATGGTTGGAAAACTGTCATAATAAATACACAAATTTATTTGCAGGTCCAAAGGTGGAATAAATCTGAAAGCCAAAATATTAAAAGTGTATATAATATAAATAATGCCCCTTAGATGTGATGCCCTTGTGAAGTGCACAACCTGAAGTGCTGTACATGGCTCCTCTACGTAAGCCAAATAAAAGGTCATAAAACATCAGTCCCTAGAGATGAAAAATAAACCACTCATAGTAGGTCAGAAAACTCATTTCTTTTAATAAGACCTTTTGGGGCTTTACTGATAGACTCTTTCCAGACTTTCCCATATGACTCAGATAACTCAGCAATGTTGAAAATTATTATTTGAACAGTAATAAGATGCTAAAGTTTTAGGAGTGTATTCCTGCCATTCTTTTGGGATCATCTCTTATTCTTATCAATTCTATTGAGTTAAAAAATACATGTTGAATTCTGAACAAGTGCAAAACTGTGTGGTAGGCATATTTAAAAACTATAGACCATAACCCATTGGGCACAGAGCATACACTATCTGTGATGCACTGGAGTGCTATTACACTGTGCGTGATACCAATTCTTCATAGCATTTATATCCATTGCAACTGACATTCATCAGTTACCTCCTTAGAAGAGTGTTTTCTCTCATCAAGATCAGAGCATACCTATGCCATTAATTTTATATTAATTAGCACTTATCCTCAAGAGATTTTAAAGTATGACTGGTTATTAATTCCATCATCACAAATAAAGAAAAGGAAGTTCAGGGAGGCTAATGGTGGGGCCAGGTACAAAGCAAGAATGTCTGACACAGAAGCCCACCCTGCCGGGCTGCCTCTCTGCATAGGGTGGGAGGATGACCGGCCTCCAAGTCCCCTTGCAGGTTGATAGAAGAATCGAAGGCGAAGATCATGGAAGTAGGAGAGCACACAGCCAAAACGACAGACTAGGGACGAGCCTACCTGAGCCAGATTCCAGCTGCCTCACGCCTACTCAGACCAAGTACAGCTCCTATTGTTTAGCAGCCAATTCAAATGACTGAACTCTGAACTGTAATTTCAAATGCATGGAAAAGTCCCCGAATTTGCTGCAAGGTTCCTTATATCCCTTTTCTTCTCAATCTGTACTTGCTTGTAGGCTGAGAGACAGTGCTTTTGAAAGGCTAATTGGAAGATACCGGGGGGTACGAAATAAGAATGACAAAACACATATTGAAAGTTAACCAAGTGCCGGGTACTGTTATAAACACTTTGTTACATTAACTCCTTTAAGAAGTGAGAATCAGCCTTGTTTATCACCCAAGAATAAATTTTAAGAGCTTAATCCAAACTTGAAAACATATCTGAAGCTGAAAGGCTGGGTGAAAGAATGAATAGAAAGGAATCTTTGCACTTCGAACTCTCCCATGGAGCAGCGTGACCCTGAAGACACTGTCAACAAACCAGTGGTGAGACAATTCCTTATCTCACAGGAATAAGGGAAAACATGCATAAGAAAAGGTGTTTGACTTCATCTAAGTCCTTCATTCAAATGGCCATTTATTTTTTACTTTTTCATGCAGTCTATAAATGCTAAATTTGAAAAATAACCTTTTTGGGGTATTATCACGAAGAAAGTGAGACTTTCTTGTAGCTGATTAAAAAGATTTTTATGACTTTTTTCTTAGTTCCTTTTCCTCTTCTTTTAAATCAATCTCTGTCTAAGCTCTGTTTTCCCTGCCCTGTTGTAAGCCCCTCAAGAAAAGGAGCTAGTTTTACACCTCTGAGACTTTTCGTGTTTACCCTTCTACTTTGCACATGGAACATTTCATTTATTTGTTCCTTCATGATTTTTTGAGCACCTACTATGTGCCAGGCCCTGGGTTGAGTGAGGGGGTATGATGGCAAATAAGATGCAGTCACTACTAAAATTGTCATTGTTATAGAGCAGCCAGACAAGAAAAAGGTAATTTCATTAAGTACAAATACAATGTAGGGTAATATTGGGGTGCTTTCTAGAATAGAGGAGCACTGAACTCAATATAAGGTGATCGGGGAGGATTTCCTGGAGAAGGTGATAAATATTCTGAGATCGTAAAGAAAGTAATTGTTAAGAGGGGAAAGGGCAGGACAGGATTCGGGAACGACAGGAACCAAAGCCTTGAACCCCACAGTCAGCGCTCAGTCTGCTCTGGGAACTTGAAATATTTCCTTACGGGTAGGAGAACAGTGAGATCTTGACCAATGAGAGGAGAGAGGCAAGCAGGAGACGGCTCACAAAGGGAACTCCGCCAGCATTTGCTTTTGAAGCTGACGAGGCAGCCGGTGGGTGACATGATTACAGTGGAGTCCCTATAGGTGTGGCTGAACAGAGGGTGTCTGCACAGACCAGTCATTGTGCCAATCACCAAGTGCCTTTCAAGGAGGACAAAACAAAAGGGATCGCGGTGTTCTTATTGCAAATTAATCCAGGGAGCAGCGTAAAATGGGTGAAGAATCCAGAAGTCATCTGTTTCTCAATCCGTGTGCTATAATTGTCAGAGTATTAGAAGAAGATGCAATCTGGTCAGGGGATGAATATTTTTCACATTCTTCAAACTTGTTTAGATATCATCTATGTGACCTTTAGATAAACGTAACCTGAATCTTATAAACTACCTCCCCATACATAAGCAAAATAGCTTGTGTTCTATTTGCATTTTGCAAATTAAGCATCATCTGAAGGTATGTATCCTGTTGCAAGCAGCTTTTGCTTCTCTCAACCTTTCCTGGCTCTAAAAGCGTTTCTCCAGGAGGAGCCAGGTACTGAACTTTGAAGAAGAGTCCACTGTAATAACAGTAAAGTTTAATGATGCATAACTTTGAGAGACTGACAAATTTCCAGCCAAAGTATTGATTCTTACAGAATTTATGAAGCACATGCTGTATTCTGTGTCATTATGGTCCATTTTTGGCTGAAAGAATCATGTAAAATAGATTTTTAAATGAGTGGTAATAGCCAGACATAAAGAAGGTATTGATGTGTGTCGTGGAGGGTGAAATAGCATGCCAGATTAGAGCATAGAACAAATCAAAAACAACAGTCCCCTCCACGACTGCAAATATAAATTCACTTTTTCTTTACTCACCCCTTCTATTTACCACTTTGCACATTTACAATTTCCTTTCTTATAGACGTCTTCTAAAGAGCATTAAAAATGGGTAAGACGTTTGCCTAGTTGCGAACATTGCTTTGGGGGATACTAAAAGTTCAGAAACTGGTTGCTTAAATTTGGCAAAATAATTTGCTCTTATGTGTAAATAATGCCCTTTGTAAATAATGCTAAAAGTTTATCATCTAATCTTTATTACATGCGTATAAATGGCATATTTAGTGGATCAATATTTAAATTTTTATGCGTTCAACAATTTTAACGTAATACTGGCAATTTTTATTTGTTTTTCAGAAGCGTAAAAATTTATTCTTCCTTTATAACTTCCAGCTAAGCTCTTTTCTGTCCCCAAATGATCCTATGGAAGACAGCCTTACATCTAACTTGTTTTGAAAAAGTATAGAATTTATTCCTCTGGTCCTCTGCTGCCTGCTTTTGCCCTGCTCATCTCAATGCCTGTTATGAATTAGTTTCTCAAGAAACAATTGAAATGTAAGTCTTTTTTTTCTCCCCAGTCGACATTTGGTTTTGACACACTGGGGAAAAAAGTGGCTTTTAAAAATAGTAATTTAAACTTTGATTTTACGCTTCACGTTGGAATATGTGTTTATTAAATGCATATCTCACCCACAGAGCAATCAATACAGATTGTGTAGTACATTACAAGGATACCATGTCTGAGATTATTAGAAGAATTAAATGCTTTTAGTTTTGCTTACTGGAGCAATATGTGAAAATTAACAGTTTAAACCCTTTCGGGCATCTGACCAGACTTAGCCTGAGTCAGAACTCATGGTGTGACTAGGCTCATTTTTTTCTCCTCTCCTCCCCTCCCCTCCCCTCCACTCCCATCCCCTCTTTCTCCCAGCCAAGTACCATTTACTCTATCTGGTTAGCATTCACCTGGCGAACATCAAATTACCTGAAATCCTAATTTTAAAGACTCACATTTAGAGAGAGAGATCCACACTGAGATGGGAGACAGGAGGGAAAAGGAAATTGAGTGTCTATGGTTGTCTCTGAAAAGCAGTGCTGTGGTCGCCTCACATTCCAGAAACCTTTTTAGAGCTAGAAAGAGAGGCCACCCTGTTCTAACTGTGCTGGGGACCAATGGACCCCAGGCCCCAATATATTGCCCCCACATCCAGAAACCCCATGAGAATAAGTTAAACCCTTTTCTAAACAGGTACTTTCCAACAATTCTGGAGTTTATCAGCTTAATAAAAAAAAAAGGTAACTTGGCAGGAAGAAAAAGGCCAAGACTCTCAAAAGACTCTTCTGGAGCCTAGTGGAGCCTGAAGAACTCTTCAAGGTCTTAGTCAACAGTGAATGGAGGAGTTTGAACTAGCACACTCATCTACAAACAAGCTGCTGAGAGACCAGCAAGAGGGCAATCTTTAAATAAACATTTTCCCAGGCCAAATGCAGGCAAGTTCCAGTAAAATAGGCCAAGTCCTGGGTGGGAGATTAGAACAAAAGCTCAGGGAACAGGAAAGTGAGACCCTACCTCCAATACAAGATCCCATGAGCAGTGCCCATGCATACACCGCAGTTAACTTGGAGCTGCTTCAATCCGTGGTGTCTATTTTCATAATTTTTCAACTGGAGATTTTCTTTTTAAGAATAAATTTTAGTTTGGTGTGTTAGAAGAACTAAAATTTTAGAAAGGTATGAATTTCAGAAGAAGTTTTTAAAAAAATGTAGCCACACTCAAGGATATTTGAAATGCAGATGCTGTGTATTCATATGTAGACCTTAATTTCCTGTTTTTTCACATTAGACCCAGCATTTGTTAAAAACTGTAGGCAGACTATAACGCATACAATCTGTACATAAACGTACATAATTGTAGTATTTGGTTGTGACAAACTAGTTATACTAAAATGGAAGATTTAATAGATGAAATGAGGAAATATGTCAATGTAATACATAGTAGATTTTGCAAATGAGCTATTCCTAAGGCAACAGGAGTTGCTTTACTTTTATATTTTCATGATCATTCCTTCACTTGACAACTAACATTCAGAATCCATCTTTGATCCTGGAGGACTCGTACAAATCAAAGTATAATAAATCCTTACACTTGGGGACTTAAAGCGACACTCAGACAAAAGACGTCTTCTGACAGAGTCCTTGGCCTGTTGGATATGCAGACCCATCATGAGATGGGCTGGCTGTAGGCAGGCTTGGGAAGTGGGCAAATTTGTCTTGAGGGCTTTCCACACTGCTCTGTGCCACATTTCCCACCAAGCATCAGGGACTCCAAAATTCTAGTTGCTGTTTCCCGAGGATTTGTTGTGTGCCATACTTTTACATGTATTCTTTCTCATCCTTACATCAACTTGCAGGATCAGTATTTTAACCCCATGTCAAAGACATGAGAATGAGACTCAATGAGTGTAAGTACTTCCAAAGGGCAGAGCTGGGTTTTAACCCCAGGTCTGACTTCAATGCCCCTCTTCAAGCTCGTGACATCATTATGGCTCATCGTGAGACCTGAGGCTTCCCAATGGAGTTCACACCCAAACTTGTTCTTCTTGTTTTGACTCCAGATTCCCTTTGGCTTTGGGGCTTTGGAATATGGGCAGTAAGGAATTGGTTTTTTTTTTGGAGGGGGGAGGTTGGTTGGGTAGGGAGATAGAAGTCATACATGGTTCTACTTCTATTAACTTTTATTAAAAGAATTCTATTTACTTTCTGACAGGGACCTTTTGGAAATGATGCCTTCACCCAGAGGAGTTGTAACAGGATAAATTTCAAGCAGCCTGGCATATTGTTGATCAGGCAGATGACATGACTGCCAATTTAGCGTACTGTTAAGATTAGCCATTTGTGTTGGTTCCATGATGTTGTGAAAACTCCTGTTAGCTTCTTGGAACCGCAAAGCATGTGATGAGAAATTTTCCTTATGACTATCTGCCATTTGATTTTCACTTTAAAACGTAAACTGACATCTCTTGGGCTTGTTACAGAATTTTTCCCATTGTGAATATGTCCCCTCAGACATACTTGGTTGGAAGAGCCGCCCAAAGATCTGTTAAAAATCACTAGAAATCAATATTTCCGTTAAAGATCCTCTCTGAAATTTACTGTTTGGCTTTGGGCAAGGCACTTAACCTCTCTAAACCTTCAAAAATAAAATGGTCATCATGAGGATTAAATGAGATCATGTCTATACAAAAGGGCTTTTCAAAATTGTTAAGTATTATACAAATATAAGGGCATTTCCGGGCATCGTTCTTAATCTGATTCATGCCTTCTTGAAAAGCGATCTTGCAATATAAGGCATTGACTTGAGTCTTCCGCCTGGGATATCCTCTTGACCCCACCCTATAAAGGAAGAACTAAGACTCCGAGAATTCTCTCTGTAATTTACCTCTGTTCTGTCAATAATCAATACGTCTTGAGCTCTGAACACTTTCTCCTTGGATTTCCTAATCCTGACTAACTGGCCAATTCTGAAGTTATTAGGTAGCAAGGGCTCATTCATCAAATCCTTAGAAAGGAGCTTCTCCTTTTTTGGAAATTTTTCCTCTCCCGTCAGTTAGTAGTTTATCTTTTATAATCACTGATGCTATCTCGGCTGTCTACTTGAGGCGGGGAGTAATGGAAGCATATGAGGAATGGTAAATGAAGACATCTCTTACTCTTTTCTTCCAATTTGCCTACTTACATTTGGGGAGACACGTACCTCTCATGCCCTATCATCTGATTCTTTCTCTAAAAGTACCTTAGTGCCCCCTGCAGGTTATATGAATTTCTCCTCCCACAATCTTGTTTCCACTTTTTTTTAACCCTCTCATGAAACTACTCGTACTAGGTTCTTCTCAAGGGTGCTAGAATCTAGAATGATTGTTATTTATAGTATTCCCTAAAGCGTCGAAGAAAACGACTCTAAATTGGTGATTTCGATCTCATGTGCAATTTGAAGGTAATAATGGATGCCAAATATTTGGCATAACATTGGTAGCTCTGAGACCATTGACAGGTGATAAGCTACAGAAGATAGTTACAGGTGAGACATCTGAAGTCTAAAAAGCTCAGGTAACTCTGTAAGTCTTTCAAAACTAACTCACAGTAGTTTCAGGAGTAGAACTCAGGTCTCCCAGAATTTACTCAAATACCCTTGCCTTTACTGTGTTTTGAATAGTTTCTTTTCCTTATTTTCAACAGCATCTGTTTTGTCCTCCAGTTGTATATCCGAAAAACCTAACCCTAAGAGCTACTAACGTCATCCATTCAGCTTCAGTAGGTGACTGATGGTTTAGGGCTTCCAGCATGCCAGAAGGATCTGCTTGGCAATACTAATCCAATCTGTAACCACACCCTGGTGCTATTGCAAATGTCTCCGAGGTCAAAGGTACAATTTAGTGAGAACTAGAAAGTGCAATAAATGTGAGAGAGGGCTCATTTCTTGATTTACTTGAAAGTTGTCTAAACAAAGTACTCCAACACATAACCTTGTAATGATCCTTGGGCTGAGAAGTCAGAAATCTGTTGGCTTTTTCTAGGTCTTATGATGATGAAATTCTTGAACATTTTCTGAACCTTTTGTTTCCCGAAATGTCACTCACTCATCTCAAAATTATGAATTGGCATTATCAATCCTGGGTTTATCCTGCTTATTCTAAGGACAGAGTGTCCACTGACTCAGATCCTTTATCATCCAAGAATTTGAAGCTAGGAAAGCCTTTTTCTTGAAACTATTTAGAGATTTGCAATATAGTTTTGAAGGAACCAATGCTGTATTTTAATCTAAATCCTTGAGAAAAAATTAAAATCCTGAGATATAATTAAGTCCTGCAGATCAAAATTAAGGGAGAAAATATCTGGATATAAGTTCTGAAAAGCCAAATTAAAGAAGAAGACTTTGTGAAAATGATAAGTGTTTAAACCACAAATCTATGTTTGTTCAGCTTCTGGATTTCCTCTTACTAAGTAGTTCTAAAGCTACTTAACAATATTTAATTGACATTTTACTTATTATTTTACTTGCTTCAAGTCTTTCATACTCAAGCTCTCCCAAATTACAAATTGCACATGAAAAATTACCTTAGCCTGATTTCCAAATGACTAAATAGTTGGATGTCATTTCTACTAGAATTCGGTAATATTGATAGAACAGGTGCTGGAGTAGCATTTTTCATCTGTCAGCCTACTAAAGGCTGTAAAGTCAATTTAGTTGGTTGTGACCAGCATTAAAAAGAAAAAATAATATTAATAGAAAGGAATAGAATTGCAGGAATATAAAAAAAATGAGTGGAAGTTAAGTATTGGTACATGAAATTCATGCTTTAGTTGATGTGTGTATTTGGATTGTAACATAAGTTGTATTTCTTATGTGAATTATAGTTGAGCTGAGAAAAACTATTATAGACTGCAGTGGATAGGGGCAAGAACTCCCGACCAACTGTGAATCATTCGAAGCGTTGGTTTTCTTCTCTGAAAATATGTGTATTAAGAGTTTCATAATAGGGTTGTTATAAGAGTTAAGTAAAAAATAAAATAATGTTGATGCACAGTATCTGACACAGTAAGAACCTGATATTGGTGTTATTGGGAGTTATGATGAGAATTATTTGAAATCACATTTGAAATCATATTTGAATCATTTGAAATAATAAATAAGTACTTACACTCCTGCCTTAAATCAAGTTCCCTTGCAAACGTCTACCTCCTGAGCATATAGCCCCAGGAAGAAGCTGGGCATTCCCAAGTTTAGAACAAAGAAGCCATTGATCAGTTTTGGATCTCACAAGCTGACTCTTTTGAGACAATAGTGATGAAATTTGGGTTGTAAGAAAGAAAAGGATTTTCTAAATTCCTTTGTTTCTTCTTCAATATATTGAGAAGCTGGCCAGACAAACTATACCAGAGAGTCTTAAGGGAGAAGAGGGCAGGATAGGTTAGGAAGAAGGTGGGAAATGCCTGTCTTCTCAGTTCCCACTGGATTCTGGGTAGAAGAAGGCAGAGAGGTTTCTCTTCTCTTCACAAATTCCTCCAGGTGGGGATTCAGTAAGAGAGGAGAAGTGTGGAGATGTTCTAGAGAGGTTGAGAGGAATGCTGAGGAGAGTCACTTCTGCTCTCCAAGAGGATATTGGAAGCTATTGCCTTACAGGCTTCTGCTTAAACATGGGGGCTGTTACATCAAATTAAATTCAGTGGCTTAACATGGTTTTGTACAGAGAGGTCTGAGTTTAAGCCCCTCAGTCTCCCTCAACTCCTGTATGGTCTGGTAGCTATCCAGAAGTTCCTGAGCGTCCTGTGGAATGAACCAGAAGGATCTGGCTGAAAGTAGTTGAAGGACCTGCCTGGCAACTTTGCCAAACAAAGGAGGTTGCCTAAGGGGAATGAAGCCACCTGCTGTGGACCAAGGTCCAAATGGGAGTCACAGTCGTGTGTCAGGGAATACATAATGTTGTGAAAGTGGAGATGGGGGCCGAATCAGCAAAAGGAAATGGTGCCCCAGAGCATTGTTAGAGTCGAGTGAGTAAAATACAAATGATAATCACTAAAGGCAATTTCTTGCAGTGGATGCATCAGAATGCCCAGGGTATGGACAAGGCGCTCCTGAGATGGTACCAGCTCTGGGAGTAGGCCAAACCAGAGAGCTTAGAGGACACCTCCTGCATTCCAGGACTCTGCTCCCAGCTAAGGTGGCATCCACCTCACTCATCTGGCACGTTTCCAGGTGGAGAGGAATTCCCTGACTCATCTAAGGCAGAAACTGGGTAAACTGGTTAAAGAGACAGGTTGAATTACCAAATAAGACCGAATCGACAATTTAAAATAACTTTCCTAAACTACCCTGTGGGTGAGAATTTATGAAGAAAGCCCAATCAGTTAAACAGAAATAAAGAAACCCCATTTCGTTGCACATCTGAGCATAGTGTAAACACATTTATGATGCTTCTAATTTATCATTATTACTGTATCATATCATTATATCTATGGGAATTAAATTTTTCTAAGTCTTTATTTGTGCCAGTCTTTGTATCATGGAGTATATTGAGTAATAGCCCCTTTGATACAAATTAATAACTATCTAATTTAGACGCCTCTACCTGAACCTCAACTACAGAACCAACCCCGAATGAGTATTAAAGAAAGAAAAAAAAGGGAGGCCAGTCTCTGGGTTTCCAAATAAAATGCTGCCGAGCCCCCATGTACCCCACAGTGCGGGGAAGGAAAATAATGGTAAAATTTTGAAGTTTACAGAGGACTTTTCTGCTTTGGTAGTCAATGGAGATTCAACTACAATCTTTGTATCTTAACCTTTAGAGTTTTGTCCCTTCCTCAGAATTGTAGGGGAAGGCGGTGGTGGTGGTGAAAGAGATATAAATTGTTAAAATGAAACAGGAAAAGACAGGGTAAAAAGGACCTTCTATTTTCAGGGCGCTGATCTTTCCAGAGCTATTCCTTCTCCCCCACAAACACTGGCAGGATAAACAGCTGTTGCAGGCATGTTGACAGCAGGGAGAGCAGAGGGCTCGCTCATACCCACAGCCAACACCCATCATGTGGTAACGGTCAGGGCCAGGCCAGTATGTGTGCTTGTGGCTCTTGCTTTCCATAGCACAGGAGGCAAGATGCATCGTGGAAAGCATTGGAGTTTATTGATAATATGGAGGTTGGGGCTTTCACTCTAGTTGATAAAATGGGCTCTAGCCTAGACTCACCATTGCCTAGCTGCGTGAACTTAGACAAATATCTTAATCTTCCTAACCTTAGTCTCCTGTTCTGTAAAATGGGGATAGGAATTGAGGCTTCTCATAAGGCTGTTGGAGTTTAAATGAGATAATTCCTGTAAAGCATACATCTCACTCTCTGGACTTAGAACGGGCTCATTAGAAGTCAGCTAATGTTACTTTTTTATCCTCTTGAGAAGCTTTAGGCTTCAGCTTCACTATCTATGTGAAATTCAGTAAAATACTTATGTTTTTTGAACTGAAGTTCCCTCATTTATATGAGAGAATTTAGAGATTATGATAAGAGATATATAGAAAGCTTGTCTCTTTCTCCCCTTCCTCCCTTTGAACTCTTTCTTCTGATCAGTGTGTGCAAGAAGACCAGGAAGACCTCAGAGGGGATGGAACAGCCATGTCTTTGAGCCTGTGTCTTTGTTGCATATCCAGACTCTTGGAGAACTAGCAGGTCTGAGATGTGAGTAGGTGGCCAAAGAAAAAAGCAGATGAGAAAGAAGGGAAATCAAGAGTTAGTGCAGAATTAGAAATGAGAATCTTGCTGACCTCTAGGCCATTTGATACATCATGGTCAGAGGTATCTCTCTAAAAATTCTGATCTTGCTTAGACCAATGCATTGGCTCACTATTGCTTCCCACAGAAAGTCTAATTGCATTGAAGGCCACCTATGATAAGGTTCCGGCCTCCTCTCCAGGATTATTGCCAGCTGTCCCCCTCCACGTGCCCTTCCTAGTGTGGAAGGAGGGAAGGAAATTAATGAGGAAGTTATTATTGAAATAGACTTGGCAAGGCTTGGCAACTTAGAAAAAATTAATTTCAGGGAGAGGAAGGGGAGTGATGAAATTAGAGAAAGAAAAGTCAGGAATGACATTAAGCTCTTTCTTTCTTACCAGATATTAAATTAACTCTGGAAGCAGTGAGTTCAGAAAAATGCAAGTGTCCCCTGATTTGTGTTTCCTAGATTCTAAGACATAGCTGACTATAACATACAGATAAATTCTACAACAGGGAAAAAGGAAGTGTATCATTTATATGACACATCTTGATTTTAAAAATAGGTGGAAAACATTCTCTTTTTTTCTTGCTTCAACAAATATTTATTGAGAACCTAATATATGCTAGGCCCTGTTCTAGGAACTGGGGATGCATCAAAGTAAAATAAAAGTAAAAATTCCTGCCTTCCTGAAGCTTCCTTTCTAATGGAAGGAGTCAGAAAATAAACCTAAGTTACTTCATTATGTAGATGATAAATGCGATGGGTAAAAGGTAGAACATGATAAGGGGAATCTACATTACCAAATGGTAAGGATAGAGGTTGGCGTTTTAAACAGGTTCGTGAGAGTAGATCCTACTGAGAAAGTGCCATTTGAGCAAATGACTTGCAGGAAGTGAGAGAGTGAGCCCCATGGCTCTCAAGAGAAGAACCTTCCAAGCAGAGAGAATAACCAGGGTAAATCCATACCACTTATAGAAATACATGTTCCAGGGTTCTATAGACAAGTGAATTGGGGAAATATAGTTCTACATCCCATATGCCCTTTCTTGGAGGTCAAAATAAGCATTAGCAGATGATTAAGGAATTGTGAAAACAAAATAAAACCTTTTCAACTTTGTTCAACCAGCATATCCCAGACTTGTTGGATAACATAAACTGTTGTTGATGGACATCTGTTAAGATCTCCAAGGACACCAGTTTTCTGTGGAATAGTGGAAGACATGTTGATTTAGGGGAACATGATTTCTATAGCTGGGATTATTTGCTGAGAAATATCTGCTGTAAAATCTGAATAATCCGTTGCTGAATTGTGAATGTCCTTTATATTTCTTTCAAGCTTTGGAGTATTATCATGCGGTTATTAACTAGGCATTCGATAGCAATAATGTCATTCTATTTATTGAGTTGATAATCAAAATAATAAACTACTATATTCTTGGATTTTATACCTCTTACAAGAGTGGAAATATTATACAAGTGTTATTGACCCTATTATTCTGAAAATGTGTTGCAAATTAGAGCCTAAATCTTTAAATTATATCCTTGCCCTTGCACAAGTTTGAAAAGTTGGTTCTAGATGAGAACACCCTTTTATTCACCGTTGAAGAATGCGTGCTGGCTGTAACCACGTCTCGTCTAACAGCAAAAGAATGTTTAGAAGCATGCCCAGCTAATTGAAACTACAGGTGGTATTTAAGTCAGCAAAGTGTTATTACTCAGGTTAAAATGTGTCCAGGATGTCAGAATTACCATGCCCTCCACCAGCAAAAGGCACTCTGGAAATGGAAATGGCCACAAGCGTTGGGGCTCCGGCTTCTTTTTATTTTTCTTATTCCAGTTGTTCTTGGCAGACTCAGAGGGCCATCCACATTCCCCTCCACAAGAACTGGGCTTCCTGTTATGAATGAGAAAGTCTAGTAGTTTCCAAACCTGTTGTATAGAGTGAAAACCCTATGCCATTGACATGAGGCTATCACAAGAAGCTCCCCCATGTCAATAATTTTTGAAAATTTCCCTCAAAGGGTAATTTAAGTAGCAAAAGTATAGTCTGTTTCATCTAGAACCTTTACTTCTGAGGCAAGTTACTCTCAGTTTATTCCAAGATATTGCTTTCAGAAGATATTCCTAAGACAGTGCACTGATTGTTTTAAATGAGATGATTTACTACATTTGGTCTTCTTTTCTTATTTGAAATTAAATCAGTTTCTTATAATTTCTAGAAAGCAAGAGCCTATGTTGGCCATCTGTGAGTTTGTCTCTTGCTTAGCCAGAAGGGTTTGCCGAAGTGGATCTGTGAAGAGGCCGGAGTTCAGGATCTCTCTAGGCAGGTGCAAATGAGAGCTTGAAATATGCCGGTAAAGTCTAAATTGAGAGTTCTTGTAATCTTCCTGCCACCTGCTGCCATCTGGCATCTACCCCATGTCCATGACCTGGCCTAAATCAGGAAAAATATGACACGTGGAGAAGAAGAAATACCTATTCGGACATTGCTCACATTCTGGTTACTGGCACAGGAAGATCAGGTTATAAATACAATAAGCAACAACAATGATAGAACACAAAAATATTATCTTCAGATTTCTACATATTTCTCCTGTAAACCCAAAGAGATGGCCTTTTGTAAGGCGTCGGGGAGGTTCTATGAGATCACTGATATGGTTTTCTATATGTTAGTGTTCCCCCTAATAAATTACACATCCTGCATCTTTACGCTCTCACGCTGGCTGTGGAGTAGGACCTCAAAATGTGATTGTTCGTTGGCTGATTGCATGTCATCCTAGGTAGAACAAACCCTTTCAACTGCACTTTGTAAAGGTAGTTTTTCGCTCTTCTTGTCACCTCTCTGTCTTAACTGCTATCAGTTCTCCCTGGGTTACTGGTTTCTCCACTTTCTCTTTTATTTCCTTCCACCAAAAGCAAAAGTGATGTTAAACCATAAATCGATTCACATAATTCCCCTGTTTGAATCCCTCCGATGTCTGAACCCTTCCCTGGAAATAAACTATTCTATACCTACATTGCTTCCAAGGCGTACAGGATCTGTGTGATCCGGCGCCTGTGGATTTTTCCACTCTCTTCCTGGGTCACCGCCCTCTCCTCACCCCCTCACTATTCTCCAGCCTTCCACACTTCCCCTCCCCCGCATCTTATAACCTTTGCACAGGCTGTTCCGTTTGCCTGGAATGCTCTCTTGATCTCCACGATCAGCACAGCCAGCTCATTCTCTTCTAAAGGTCTCTGTTTGGTCTTTTGTGATTGACTTAGTTTGTTGGCTCGATTTGCCTGTTGTTTACACATTTATATATTTCTTTCATAGCACTGGCTATAAGCTGCAGTTATTTCCTATTTATCTGTGTAAGGGAAGATATCGTGCCAATCTTGCTCACCCTTAATATCTCTAGTGTCTAATTCAGTGTCTGGCATGTGATAAGTGTTCAACATATATTTGTTTAAAAAAACTATGACAAAGACATAAAGTAAAATTTTTAATTAAATTCTGTGTTCCTAAGGTACTTTGTAAAACCATAATTACTTCTGAAAATAAAAATCAGCCACCTAGAATGAACAGACTGGAAAATTTTTAGGAAAAAGAAAGGTTTAAGATTGATTCTAGTCATAAGATGTCCTAGGCATAGTACACTCTGGATTTTGGAAATTTGAAATAACCTATTCAACTCCCCTTTTCTCATTTTGCAGATGAAGAAACAGGATCATAGAAGTTAAGTGATGTCCCCAGGATCCTGAAACTTGTTAGCAGCACAGCCAGAATTAGAATTTGTAGTTTGAGGTTCATTTCACTATGCCACCTGTCTGGTAGAACAGTATCTACTAGATGCTTAGAGTTACCAACAATCTGTAGTTTTAAAATCTCAAAAATAAAAATACTAAGTCCTAGAGAAAGAGATGCAAGCAGAAGTTGTCTGTGTAGCTTTCGGGATTTGCCTTGAAAAGGAAGGATTATGATTTTTTCTTTTATCTTTTCCTTTTTCACTGTTGGAATACAGATGTAATGGCTAGAGCTAGAGCAGCCATGTTGGATTCATGAAATGAAAACCATAAATGTTGAGAATGGCAGAGTGACAACAGAGAAGCAAGGGCCCTCAAATTATCGGTCTGCCATATCAGTCTTGGAATACCTGGGGAAAACTTTTACATGAGAAGGAAATAAACATATGTCCAGTATAGGGTTCCTTTATATAGCAACATTAACTCACAACAAATACATTATTTGGTACTTATAAGCAGCACGCTGTCCTAAATAAAGGCTTGAACGTGCAACATTGGGTGATTAGTGGTAATGATATATTTATTAACAGTTAGAAATCTGATGACCCTTCGTTAGACCCTTGCAGAATATTTGCTAAAATTGTTATCCGTGATATGTTGGAAGTTAGACCAGGTGCCAACATACGTTGTAGCACCAGAGCTGTCTATATGAGTTGTCCTGTCCCTGAGGGACATTTTGGAAATTTTCAGAGTTGTTTTTGGTGTTTACCAGAATTAGAGGAGGAAAATTCATGGTCTGGGCCAGGGATAGTATATGTCCTACAAAGTATAGAAAAGTCCCACACGACAAGAATTGATCTACATTGCTCATGACTTTCAAACACTGTGCTAGACATCTCTGTAGGGGAAAAACCTGCTGATAATTGCCTAAGACTAGAATTGAATTCTATTTTACACGCAACACACAGTTTTTAATTTTTATTTTGCATTGTTTTAACACTTAATTTTTTAGAAATGCAAAGACGATATAAATTGAAGGAGGCTTTTATGTTGTCTTATTCCAAACCTCCCTGAGTTGTATACCATTTCAGAAAATCACCCACGATACTGCTGCCTCAGCATAACACAGTGTCCTGGTCTGAGGTTGCACTTTTGCTGTTCGCTGTTATGTTCAGAGAACCTGTGTATATGTGCAGGCATCGCATGACCTCATCATGTCTTCCAGTGTGGGTGTGCCTGAACATCTGCCATGGATCATTTCAGAAGTTATATGTGAAAATCTCAGTTTATGCTTTCAAAAGAAAGGAGTATGCATTCCTTTACCCCTTTCTCTTTTCCTGCTGGCTGCAGGCAAACATAATGGCTGGAGCTGCAGCAGCCACATTGGGTCAGGAGATGAAAGACAGAGTTGAGGATAGCAGAGCAATTAGACAGAGGGAGCCTGGGCCCCTGACACTGTACAGCTGCCATACACCAACAGTCCTGCCAGTCTAAACTGTTATGTGAGACAGAATAAACTTTTATCTCGTATGAGCTTCTGTGTTTTGGAGTTTCTCTGTTATAATAGCTTAACTAGATTCATATCTAATATAGGTGTAAAGAGCAAAATATAAATAAAATCTAGCACAAGTCACAGAATTTCTTGTTAAACATCCAATCCTAAAAACATTTTCAATGATAAACGAAAAAAACAGCATGAATATAAAACTAACAATTTGAAAAGGACATTTTATTTATCTATTTATTTTTAATCTTTCACTGTAACCAAGAAGACAGAACTGGCATAAAAAAACTTGATAATAGAAAAAAATAGCAGGTTCCCTCCTAATGAGGGTGAAATAATTTTAATTTGAAACAGTGTTACTGTGAGTTCTAATTTATAATTTGAAAGGCACAGATATATGTGTTTCCAGCATAAGCATATACATATGTAAATACACAAATAAGTATACCAAGTTTCCAAATGTGTACAATGGACATATTTCACAAATTTAAAAACAGTAATTTGAAAACAGAATAAAAACAGGTTAAGGAATTTGAAATTTTTTATGTGTTTAACAAGTGTTTTTCAAAAATAAAGGAGTTCTTTGTATTTAAAGTGTAGTGATCTTTTTTTGGATAATTATTCTTAATTCATATAGTATTGATCTTCTGGGAAGTTTATATTTGCACATAATGTCAGTTTCATAATTGTCTCGTGATGTAAGGAGCAAATACACTATGCAATGCCCAGCTCAGTGCCCAGTAGACAGTAGGCTCCCAGTAAACATTTGGCTACATGAATGTGGAATGATTCTATTCCTGAATGGTGTCCAATTGTATTGGCTCTCATTTTATCAATATATTGTGTATAGACCAGACCAATTAAAATAACCCAACAAAAGAACTCAAAGAATTTAATCTATAAGTTCGATCTTGTTGATTAAAAAAACAAAACAACCAAAGGAAACAAAAAAAGAAACAAACCAAAAAACCAGGATCATAGCAATCAAGTGAGTTTCTAAGAGTCTGAGCAAATTCTGCAGCTGGAGATGACAATAGGAGTTGTGGCTGCTGATTCCCCATTTCAGTGTCTTGTTTAGCTGACCACACTTCCTCCCTCCTTAGAGAAAATCGATGCACAATGAAATGATCTGTACTCATCTCTGGTAAATAAATAGCAGAAAGCTTTCTGGTTTCAAGACATCAGCGTGAGACAATTGTTCACATGAAGAATTGGGTTTATTTTTCTCAACGGCTCTTCAATTTTCCACTTTGCCAATTTAAAAAAAGCAAAACATTTTCATCAAGTGAGCAAAGAGCAACTACAGAGATGAAACACAAAATTAAAGAATTATTTAGAGGAAATTTCACTCAAATATATATTTGACACATTATTCAGAAACAACAAATGTTTGCATGTTTATTCAAACCGTAATTTAGAAGGAATTAAAAATGTAAGGGAGATGAGGAGTAAAGAGAGCAATTTTTAGGTGAATGCCTGTATTTAGCAGCTAAACGCTTCACACTTAAATTACACATCTGAAATCCAGGTACTTACATCTGTGCACATATCAAATCCGTGTAAATATGACTTTATTTATAATGTTTGTGTGTGCACTTAAGAAATCTCACAAATTATATCTGCAAGTACACTTAGAATGCCCACAATGGCATTTTTACATGTGTAGAATGCTCGGTTTCTTCTGGATGTTTCAAACCCTGCCTCTCTCATTTGTATTTAGATTTCAAACCTACTTGGCAGGAACCATATCTAATTTAGTGTTCTTTGCACCATCAGGCATACTACTTGTTCTAAATAACTGTTTATCATCATCGAGTGCCTTAAAGTAAACAGAACAGACTTTCATCTGCCAAAATCCTGCTATGCATTTATATGTTGCTTTTAAAAACACATAACCCCAAGTAAATCACTTAAACATGGTCTGCCGTATGATTTTGGTCTGCTGTCTGTTTCTTTCCCCTTATTATTTTTCCAATGTTACTTTTATTTCCATATCCCCTCCATCTTTATTTCTAGATCAAACCATTTTTACTACAAATTCTATTCTTTGAAAAGATAGGAAGTTTTCAGTCTCCAGTAAACCTTTACCATTCAGAGAAAAGGCTGAAAGAAAGAAAAAGAAAGAAAAGAAAAGAACTCATACACACTCTCTCACACACACACACACACACAAAATAAAGAAGGGTCATATCATTACAGAGTAACATTCCAAAGATAGAGTCATTTAAGTATGGAATGGTTAACAAGAGAACTTCAATTTGAAAAGACTGGAAAACCAAAGAGATATTTAAAATATTTTTAAATCGCTCTCACATCTTCCTTTGTTGCTTCTTTTCAGTTCTTTCAAAGAAACTTGACAGCTCTGGGAAAACAAAACCCTTCAACAATTCTCGAAGCTTAGAGTCACAAGTCTTCAGAAAAGAACTCTTTCTGCGTTGTACACACTTAGAGCAGACTTGGACTAAGTGCCAAACAACAGCTCAGTGGCAACTATTTCAAATCACTAAGATTCATCCAGAGACGCTAAAAAGCTTAGAAGCAGCAAGCCCTGATTGTGGGTCGGTAAACGAGGGGGAAAGAGAGAGGAAAGCGTCTTAAATGTATGCTTTTGTCATTGAAATAAAAAATCCACAATTTTCAGCCAGTATCTGAATTAATAAAGAATCTTTAAAAATAATTTGTATTTGATTCTGTAACCTTTGAAAAAATCTTTAAAGAATAGCAGCATTTCCCTGCTCTTACTACACATGGAATATTCTCAGGCATAAACCATGTGAAGTGTCTCTAAGATGGGAGAGGAGTCTTAGAATATTAGCTTTATAGAAGTGGGATCAGTAGGGTGTAGTCAGAAACTCACCAGTTCAAGAATCAGAAGACCTTGCTAGGCATCTGCCTCAAACACGAATTAAGTCTAACTTGGGCAAGCTTTTTCATCTCTAAGTCTCAATTCCCTTATCTGAGAAACGAGAATACTATTATTTGCCTTGTCTTAGCTCAAAGTTGTTGTGTAGATCAAATTAGATAATGCCCGTGAAAGGGCTGTGAGGCTGGTAAAGCCTGCTGCAGAGAAGGTAGAATCTTCTAACGTAGCTCTCCTCAGCAGATAAGGTAAAGGAAGCCCACTGCGGTTAGGTGAGACCCACGTTTTAATGGGTGGTGGGACCAGAATTAGAACTTGGATTTATCACGGTCTGTAAAAGGAGATTTTCATGATGAGGCTTTGCCTCGAAAGCTCATGAGCTGAAAGTGGCCCCATGTGTTCCTCTTCTTTTCTGAATTCACCTGATGATTTTGTGCGAAGCCAGGAGGGAACCATGACTCGCAGAATGAGCCAAGACGTTCTGCCCGCTGACTCTGAGGTACGTAAAACAATGGTTCCCACGTGGTGTTCCTTAGACTCCCAGCGTGAAGGTAGGGTGGGAGGAAGGATTGAACGTGGAGTTATTTCTGGAAAAGTGTACACCAACCTCTGTAATAGAATATATTATATAGCTTACGCACATTTGTATCGCTATTCTTCTGAAGTATGTAGTTGCTATTAAGATTATTTAGATAAAATTTATCTGAAAGCATTATGGAGTTCAGAGTAGTTTTTGGTATTCTGTATTTTTTAAAATTAAAGGATACTTAAAGTGTATACAAGGACTAGGAAAAGGATCCCTCGGACTTCAAAAAATTGAGAAATTTTGGCTTAATCCATTACTTCCTCTGCTGGAATGATTAATGAGTAGGTTAGTTGGGAAACGAATTCAGGGCAATGCATTTAAGGGTGACAGAATGTGAGAGTGCCTCCCCTCCCCCCAAGAAATATGTGAGAGTCCACTTTTCTTTAAAAGATGATTGCGTAAATAGTAAAATTCTAATCATTCTTTAGCTGGTGATTGTTAAGATAAAATTATACACTTTTGTTCATTGATTTCCATGGCTCTTTTGGGTTTCCAGATAGTAAGAATGACCACCAGATTATTTTCTGAATTTGGTTTTTGTTCAGCCTGAAAAATTTCTTGGAATATCATGGTGAGAGGGCAATCTCTGCAGGCAAATGATTATTCATAAAAAGTTTAGATTTATACCCAATGGACGCTGAGATTGCAGGGATGTATAAAAAGAAATTTTTGTTCAGAATTTGCTACATAACTCTTGCAAATCAACATATCCAGGAATTCTCCTAGCAGGATCATTTGAAAAGTAAAGGAAAAGTTATGAACATCTTACTTAATGGATTTTTTTTTAGGCTTTGTAACAAATTCTCAATTATATACAAAATTCTAAATGTAAAATGGGAAAACTAAGGATAAGAATCATTAGACTAATTAGTAATAATGATAGAGCTGTCATTTACTGAACTCTTATGCACATTTAAGTTTATAATAACCCTGAGGGTAGCTACTACCATTCCCTTTTTGCAGATGAGGAAATTAGAGAGAGTGGACCAAAGCCTCAGAGCTTATAAATGGCATAACTGCAATTCACACTGAGTTCTAACTTTGCTCACAGTCTAAGATGTAAATTTCCATTATCCAGGACGATGAAATGACAACAGGGAAATTCAAATAGTTTTTTTGCACCAGCTGGACCCAATATATGACTAGTGGTTCAGAGATGGGTCCAGGTTTTGTGGTGTCTGAAGCTTGCAAAATTTAAGAAATTAAAAAAAATTAGATATGGGGCCCCTGCAAGTGAGGAATTCATTGATCTTCTTAATAAATCCGTCTTGGAGATGGTTTCAGGAATCCAGCCAATACCTAACCCAGGCCCTACATTCTCGTGATTTTAGCCCTAACTAAAAATCAAGAATACCACTAGGCGTTTGTGCTAGGTGTTAGGGCAGTGGTCTTCAAACTTTCTTTTTCCTGGTCTAACTTATTAAAGTATATAACAAAGTCCCTTCTGTAACAGTCATTCATTAAGACATGGATTTCTAGCAGTAAATGTCATTGTCAGAGCTTCAGGATAGGAGAGTTTGGTTTTCTTCTTAAAACTATTACATTATTTATTCAACACCCTAATTATTTACTGCCTATCCATTATGTATTGTGTGCTGCTAGTTTCTAGATTACACCAGAGAACCAGAGAGATAATTTCTACCCTAATGAAACTTCTAATTCTTGGAATTAATGTCAGTTATATCACCTCCTGCCAAATATACAGGTTCAAAAACTTGGTATAGTCCATGGCTTTCTCTTTTCCTCCCCACATATCCAATCTATTTTGTCAATTTTTTTTTCTGTGGAATGTCATTTGATCTATTCCTAATTCTCCTTTTCTACTAGCACAAGTTTCGCTCCTCAAACTTGGATTATTAGAATACCTTCTTTAAAGTTTCTTTCTTCTTTCAAGAACTATTTATAGCATAGCAGGCACGCATCAGATAGAGTGCTAGGTACTTATCCTTCTAATCTCTGTTTCTTTCTCTCCCCAGTCCATCCTGTATACTAAAAATACTACTCTCCTCACGTCACATAGAGTCTCTAGAGGTGTTGTCCCAGCGTAAAAAGACTGAATCTGATGGAACTGAGTGTGATGAAGATCAGGAAGCTTTTTGAATTTTCGCCGTCCTGAAACAGGAACAGTTTGAATTGATGTGACATAAGTTGGCTGACTGGATGGACTGCATCCTGGGCCCATACTGGTAAGAAGAAAAAGCTGAAGTACGGAAAAAGTGAGAGGAGGGTCCATTCATCCTGAACTCCCCAGCCTGCCGCTACTGGAAAGATGGCTGGGCATCAGTATACATTAATTGATTGATTCCTGTGAGTTGTGAGTCACTGCTCTGTCCCAGGCTTTCAGACCTGTAGCCATCATCTGGCCCAGATTTACACTTTCAATTCTCTTCCCTTCATTACTCACCCTCCTGTGACAGCCAGGCTGATCTCCCCAACTTCCTCGGGCACATTGTGTTCATTCCTTTCTGTATAGTAGCTTATGTAACTTCTCCTGTAAGCCCCATCTCTCTCCTTTCTGCCCTAAAACAAAATCCATGATACCAGGGTGTTGTTGCTCAATAATATTTAGTCTGTTGTCATCCGTTAGTGACTTCCATCCATGTAAATCATGCATAGTCTAGTGGTGAAACTGTGGGCTTTGGAGTCAGACTAGTGGGATTTTATTTCTGAATCTACTATTTACTGGCTGTGTTACATTGGACAAGGTAATTAACCACTGTCAGACTCACTTTCTGTGTAAGTAAATTGAGGACAAATTGTAGTACTTCCCTCCTAAAGTTGTTGTGAGGATTAAGTGAGTCTGCTTAATGTAGCTGGTCCATACTATGTGCTCAATGCACGCTGCTCTTAATATTCTTAATATTCCTCTTAATCAGTGTCTTGATGGTATCTATGTCATTGACTTCCTTCCTCTACATTCCCCATAGCACCTAGTACAGACTGGACAAACAGTAAGCATTTAATAAACACTCAATTGTGCCCAAAGTATATTGGATGGTTCATTGTAACAGATAATGCAATTAAAGAAAGTCACAGGATCCATCTGAAATATGCTGTTTGTCCATCCTATGGCCTGTTCTTTGCACCAACTTTATCCTATTTTCCTGGCGTCTCATCGTCATGCTCCATATTAAAAGTCACTAAATGTTCTGGATTCTTACTTTAGCATTTCTCCCAAATCTCTTCCTTCCTTGTTGTTTCCACTGCCCTTCACCTCTACACCAGCTGTTTCGCTGCATCGACCTCTCCTTGTGGGGCCGCAGCTCAAACTTCCTTCCTTGGATTCTCTCCCCTGACCACTGCCAGGATAACTCCCTAAAACAGCATTTTTCATAGTTTTTCCTCCACTGCTCATTTACTTACCTAATAAAGTCCACACTCCTCCGCTTGGTTTTTAAGGCTCTTCATAAATCTCTTTTCACCTTTGCTAGCCAGATTTAGATTTGGCTCCACGAGCTCTTAGATCTAGTCTGGAAATCTTATTCATTGTCCTCTTAAAAGACTCCTCTCATTTCCTCTCCAGAGTTTGGCTTCTGCTATCTTCCCCACTTTGAATATCTTTTCTTATTCTCTTCATCAATGCAAATCCTGCCCATCCTTCAAGATGGAGTTAAAATTCTATTTTATCTCTAAGGTTTTCCTTCTACACCAGCCGACAATGAATGGCTGATCACTCTAATCCTGCAACGGATGTTGACTGGGTGCTCACTATATGCCAGGCGCTATGCTGGTGTTTAGATTATCGGTATGAATAAGAGTCCATTTCTGTTCTAAAGAATCTCATTTGCCTCTTTTCTCATTCCTATAGAACTCATTGGGTCACGAATTTGGGCACCAAACATGTATTGCTTATTTTATCCCACTAACACCACTTTGAGATGAGGAAACTGAGGTTTAGTGAGCCTATCTGACTTGCTCAAGTTCATACAGCTGATAAATGATCTGCATTGTCTTTGAGGCTCCTAAAGGGCAGTCCATGTTGACTTTTTTTTTTTTTGGAGATGCTATCATACCTAACAGATTAAAGGCTCAATTTGAATTTATTGAATAAAAACATTTTGATTTTCATATACCGATTTTATTTTTTGCTTTGGCAACTTTCATAGCCAGAAGTGATTTAAAGACTATGGGCTTTTGATTTTTAATACCCTAAAAATATATGCATGAACCTGATAGTCAGAGAAATGCCATAGCCGGAGGTGTCTCAAAATGGTCAATACAAGTCTTTCAAATAAAGTAAATATGTGCGTTACAGTGGTCTAAGTAGGCGTGCGTGTGTTAGCTCTGCCCTTGGGTAAACTTACGCCGGAATTTTAATAACAAACAGACAAAAATATCTGATTTAATTTTTATTTCCCAAATATAGAGTTTGTATGTTTGAAATAGACTTCCCTGTGGGCAGTACTGACACAAACAATGGCAAGGAGGGTGTATTTACATAAACAGGAGCTGTTTTTGAAGCAGGAAAATACAAACACTCCCAAAAACTAAGAATCTTCTCCCTCTTGAACATATATTCACTTTAGAGGAAAACCTCAACAGAAGGGAGCCCTAATTGGGGCTTATAAAAGTTTAACACAGATGATGTTAAACATTACATTTCTTTTTTTTACACATTCCAAGTAATTTTCCTTTGAAGACACATCTGACATTCTGCTTTTTCTTTCATCACAATTATTAAGAAAAAGTTAACCTTATTTTATGGCCATATATCTATTTATGAGTAGTTTGCTTCTTATCAAGCTATAATATCTAGATGAATTTGTTATAAAAATTCCATGTGAAGGGGGGTATTCTTACAAGGAAAATATCTATAGTACATAGTTAAAGTGCAAAATAGCTGAGCAGGGTTTTTATTATCATAATTTGTATCATTTCTGGACCACTGTCACTACACATTAATTCCCATAGGATCAGAGGTTATTCTGCACGCCTGTGTTGCAAAATTGCTTTCAATTATTAATAAAACAAGCAAATATTAAATGTGATGCACTATATGATACAAGGAGACTAAATAAGCTTGCAAATTTGATTAATTTTATTTCCTTAGCTTTTATCTAGTTGCCTAAAAATGAGACAGAAGATTCTCTGTTCATTTAAAATGGAAAGATACCATGACTGGCGTCTCCATGCATGAAGTCTTCTCAAAGAATGCCGCTGGTCGTGCGTCAAGATGAGGATGTATTTCTAATTATTAGCACTCCACTTGCATTATGCTTATCTTCCCCTAGCATGCAATCTCTCATCAGTGTCACTGTCAGGTAAATATCAACCCACATTTTAGAAAAGAATATCAAGTGATTTGAAAGTCTCAGAGAAAATCATGGTAAGAGTTGGAACATTGGAGCCAGCGCTGTGCTGGGGAATGTCTAACCACTGGCTTTCCCTTCCCCAACACTAAGAAAACTCTGATGTGTTGTGTTTGCTGATTTCCTTAGGGTAAATACTCCCACCAGAGTTGATTTCAAGCTACCAGTACAACGTCACTGAACAAAGAGCTGGGAAGACATTTTACAAATGATGTTAGATAGTACACTTAGAATGTCCATTTTGACGTTTTTACACGTATAGGATGTCACGCTCTTTCTGAGTGCTTTTTTCACTCTGCCTCTCTTAATTGGTATTTAGATTTCAAACCTATTTGTGTGAAGGGAACTGGCTCCAACACACCACTGCGACATTCTCCCTTTAATCAGAAATATGTGCCCGAACCCAGTCACACTTATGGGGTATAACTGTTCGTCACACGCTAAGGCGTTTAAAATTTGTTACATATCAATTTATTTCTTGACTATTAAAACACTCAAAAGATTGCAATTCAAGGGATACAAAAGGTGTGAGAAGTCTACCACCCTTGACTCTTCGTTCCAAGTTTTCTTCCTTGGACGTAGACAATGTTGTCAGTTTCTTATGTATCTATACAAAATTATTCTCTTCAAATATGTGTATCCCATCCTCTTATTTTTAAAACATAAATGGTAGCATACTACATATACTGTTTTCCATTTTGCTTTGTCTGTTGTTGTTGCTGTTAACAAGCATTGACAAATGTTTTATATTTATAAATGAAGAGCTTCCTATTCTCTTTTATATCTGCATAAATATTACATTATATGGTTGTTCCGTTAGATCTTTGAACTGTCTCTGACTGATGTGGACCTATTTAGGTTGTTTCTGTCTTTTGCTTTTACACACACACAACGTTCCTATGGTGGAATTCTATATATGTGTGGTTCAGCACATGCATATGTATAGTCCTAAATACATTCTCTAATTCCTAGAAGTCTAATTTCAGTTTCAAAGGGTTCCAATGTTTGTACACTTTTTTTTTTTGGCTTTGGGAAAACTGTTTTCCATAGAGGTGGAAGAAATCCAGTTTCTTCATACCTTCGCCAACATAGTGTACTATCAAACTTTTGGATCTTTGTCAATCTTATACGTGAAAAAACCTCTAGATGATTTTGATTTGTATTTCCTAGGTTATGAGGGAGATTGACCATCTTTTGTTTTATTTAAATGTATTTGCTTTTCTATGAGATTTCTGCCCATTTCCTTTACCTACATTTTATTAGATAATTTTTTATCTTAATATACGGTGTGGATAGATTATAGATCCATATTATTTTTTCCCACATGAATACTCTACTTTTTCAATGTTTTCCATTAACTAATTAATCTTTTCTATACTGATTTAACATGCCATCTTTACATATTAAATTCTCCTATGTTTTTGTGTCTTTCTTGGACTTTTTAAACTATTCTATTTATGTTTGAGTGTATGTTGTGTGTTTGTATGTTCGTGTGTGTATGTATGCGCGTGTAGGTCAATATTATACTGTTTTAATTATTGAAGCTTTATAAGACATTTTAATACTTGGAAGGTCTAGTTTCCTCTCATGGCTTTCCTTTTTAAGAGTTTTCATGGCTCTACTTGATTGTGTGTTTTTTTATTTGAACTTTGATATTAGCCTATCTTGTTCCAAAAATACTTGGATTGATATTTTATATTAGGATCACACAATATTCATAGGTGAACTTAGGATAATGAACATCTTTATGAGGTGTCCGCTTATCCAAGAACATTATATGTCTCTCTGTATGTTCAATTAATTTCTGTTCTCCAATAGCTTTTAAAGGTTCATCATATAATATTTGTTCATTTTTTTTGGTTAAATTTATTCTCAGATATTTTGCTTTTTCTGTTGCTATTAAGAAGCCAAACTTTCATTGCACTTCAATTTACAGTTCTTGAATGACATAGTTGGGAAGTTGAAAGTAGGACATCTTCTCTAGAACATATTCAAAGATGAAATTTCTACTGAACCTCTGAATGTAAATAAAGTACTGGAAATGAGCCATAGACTTCCTGTTGCATAAGAGTAAGTTTTGTATACTCACTTTAGTGGACTGGAAAATGGATGTAAACCAACAGGATTTAGCTTTATCATGCTTGTAATTTAGGAGGTAAAATATAGATTTTATCTATCTTATCATAATTGCATGTTAGTTCACTATTTAAATCATTTAAAATGGTTCTTTTTGTCCCCTTTTCCCTTAAAAAGTCAGCAAACACGCAAGTATAAAAGACAGCAAAAGTACAACCTAAACTACATACACTTATAATTTCTTAAGAGAGATATCACTTACACGACAAGACAATCCTGGCTTCTATTCCTCCTTCATATGTGCTGCTGGCCACTCCTGCTCCCACTTAAGTGAGCTGTGCAGGTGCCTGCACTGAGCAGAGATGGCGATCACTCGAACAGATGTATTCTATTCAGAATGTTCCTCCAAAAGTGCTTCTTCCTGCCTCTATCCCAACATAACCCTTAATCATAATGAACCAGCAATTCTTTCTGCTCTTTCCTCAACTTTCTTTGTCCTTCCCATTCCAGTTCTCAGCACTGGTTTTATTAAATCAGTACACAGTTTATAAAAAAAAAGAATGTATCTTATTTGGATGCCAACGACAATGTCTTCTCCACACTGCCCACAGCAGTCAGAGGTTAATACACACAGGGGGCGGACTACTAAATCATGCTGTGTATCTTGTACACTCAGCCGAAAGAAAAGAAGAATTTAATTCCTCCACATCATCTTTTCCCATGTCTCAGTAGCTGACACCTTCCTCAATCACCTAACTAATGTGCGGAAAGAAGAAAAACTCTTTGAGAAATCAGTGACCCGGGAAGTTACAAACCAAAAATTATGAAGCATCACATGACATGCTATTTATCATTTTTCTTCCTCATAAAATCCACCACTTATAGACCTGCTTAGTGGCTATCCGTGAAAACGTTCTCTGACTGTATGGTTTATAGGATTTTAATATGGTGTAGATACCTAAGTGTAAGATGTTTAATATAAAATTATTACTTGCTTATTAAAGAAGCCTTATAAAATAGAGAAATGTAGGAACAAATCCCTGATTCCTTGATGTTCCTAAATTCAAACACAATCTTTCTTTTAAATCTTTTGAAAACGTAATTTTATCCATGTATGTTCTATATACAATTTTATGCTGCATAACATATTAAAAGCATATTTCTTTTTATAATATATTTAAATTGTGAAATAGTTTCAAAATAAAGTATAGAAAATAATATAACAGATTTTCCTCATCATTGTGCAGCCTAATTAGCTATAAGAGACAGTGGAATATAGCAGTAACCGTACAGCTTTGGAGTCAGACAGATGTGGGTTCATCAATTGTATGTGTTTCCTTCTATATGTTCTTCACTTTTTTCCTGCTGATTGAATTGCTGATTATTAGCTGAGTGTATGAACACCCAGAATGAAGATGACATTTCCTTGCTTTCTTGCAGCCAGTGGTTCTATCCAATGTGATGTGAGTGAAATGGTATATGGAACTTCCTGGCTTTATCTTAAAAGTGAGGGTGTATGTTTTTCCTAGCCCCTTCCTCCTTTCTGCTGGCTGGAACGCATGCATGAAGGCTGGATTCAAGCAGCCATCTTGATCCCAGTGGCAAGAGCACATTCTTAGGATGGAGGAATGGAAAGCTGGAAAAGCATGGGTCTCTGATGACTTTGTGGAAAGCTACATTTGGTCCAGACTGCCTATGAAGGACTTTTATGGGAGAGATTTTTATATGTGTTTAAGTCTCAGTTAGGTTGGGGGGGTTTAAGTCATTCACAGCTTTATCAATCCTAATAATAATTACTTTTGGTACCAAATAATAGATGAATGGTGGTTTACACCAAAAAGATGCATATTGTTTCCAGAAAAAAACAAAACAAACCCTCAAAGGCAGGCAATCGCAGGGTGGCTTGACAGTTCACTGTAATCATCAGGGATCTAGATTATTTTCCTTCCTTACCCCATCACTCTCATCATTTTGCTTCCAATCTGTTTATGAGCATCCCTAATCAGCTACTTCAGCCTCCAGAATCATCAACTCACATAGAAACGTTCAAAGGCAATAAGAAAGGGAGCAGGAAAAAAGAAAAGGAAAAGAGTCTGGAGGAAGTAATCTTCAAGAAGCCAAGTTTATTCTTAAGTCGCTTTGACCAGAATCATATCACATGCCCATCCCTAGACTTACTACTTGCAAAGGAGATTGGGACTGCTCTAATCTGCTTAGACTATTCTCAGCTCATCTCCTGGGGCTGTTCACCTTTCTTCTTCAACGAAATCAGGGCTCCATCAGCCATAAAGAAGCAAGTAAAGCTGAAGGATGAGTCATTACTGTATCTGTCACACTAGCCATATGACCTTGACTTTGTGGCATTATCTATGTAATGGGGTGATAATGATGCCCAACTCTTAGGAAATCAACAGAGAAGCCATTTGAAAGGAGCTAGTAAAATGCATTGCTCATACTGGATGCTTACCAGATGGTAATTATTATGACTATCATTATTTCATTGAGTTGATGTATCTTAGTCTACTTAACTGATCCTGTGCCAAGGATATTTAGGTTATTTGTTGCTTTTTTGGCTATTATTTATAACTCTAAAGTCAATATCCTTCTGTATACAACTTTTTTTTTCTCTGTCTCTGGTTAGGATTCATTTCTTGAGTATGCTCCTAAAAGTATAATTACAAGGCCATTTAATATTAGTGGAATAAACTGTGATCCTTCTGGGATAGTACAGAAATTACACAGAAATCAGGAAGTCAAACACTCCTTAGACCTTCCCGGGCAAGTACACAGGCTCCCCATAAAGCAGACTCAGCTTTTGGGAATGAAGAATACACGCAAACAGAATCAGTCCTGAGACATGTTCATCTTGCCATGATTCCAAACTTTTTCCTCCCAAATAGAAATCAGTGTGGCATAACAGACAGTTCATTCAACTTGTCTTCAAATTTCTGAGTTTAAGTCTCTGCCTTGTCACTACCTGTGTGACCTTGGGCATGTGCATAATCTCTCTGATTCCAGTCACCATCTGTGAAATAGGGATAAAATACATAGCGGAACATTTTGGGAATTTTAAAGAACTATAGACATAGAAGATGATTAATAGTATCTAAGGAAAAGATCTGAGATAGAACAAAAGGAAAGCTTTCAGTTCAACAAAGCAAATATTTCCGTGTTCCAGACACAGCTCTTAGTAATTAAACTATATTACCTCCTTTAATCTTCAAAGTAAACTTAGGAGATAAATATCATTGTCATGGCCATTTTACAGACAAAGAAACTGAGGCATAGCAAATGACTTTCTCATAGTCTTTGTGGATTTGAACCCAGGCAGTTTGGTTCCAGAAAGCTTAGACTGAATCACCATGCTGTTTCTGTTGTGTTAACAAAATGTTAAGATGAATGCCTCTTTCCTAATACCCTAACATCAAGTCAAAGGACTTCCCCCTGGGTAGCAGCCCCTGAGCCAACACTTCCCATTCCTCTGGGTAGTGGGTCCTGAGTGCGGCCACACCGGGCCTCACATGTGTGGAGCTTGAAGCAGGATCTAGCAGGGTATCAGAGACAGGCCGGGCTAGTTTTCTCTTTCGTGGTTTGGTGTGTTGAGATGTGTATCAAGATAAGGTTCTACGTGTGATCAGACATATTCACAAGTGTGGAGGACTAAGGGGAAAAGAGCAATCAAGCTCTTTCTAGGACAAATTGTGAAGAAGGTGACATTTATTTTTGATGTGCTTATCTAATATTTTCTAACAGCTTCTGCTCGCTCTCTGTCTTCATCTTCCCTTCCTGCTCTTCATTTCCTTTCACCTATTTCTTGTTTTTTTTTTTCCTTTCACCTATTTCTATGCCCGCCTGGCTAGTGCCTGTCGTTGGAAACTGAGCTCTCCATCTTCCCTAGCTAAAAACCTAGTTTCAATTAATTTCCTCTTTAAGGGGATCTAATCAATAAGCTTATTGATTATCTAAGGTGTTAGTAACAGAAATGATGCAATGTGCCAACTTTTCAGAGATAAATGCATTTGAACATATAGCGGATGGTAGCTTAATTTGCTGATGACAAAATTTGAGGCATTAATAGAAACTGGTGGGTGAGGCAGAATTGCTGGGTAAGATTGGGACCACGCCTCAGACCATGCTGGCTAAGCCTACTCTGCCTCAGACAGGAAGCAAGTAGGAGAAAGGAAAAAGGCACCTTTGACAGGCAGACGAGTACGCTGGTTTTCTGTAGAAAGCAAGTGCCAGCTCTCCAAACATCCCTTGCAGTGAGGGGCAGCAGCGACCAAGTTGATGGTCACAGTCTGCTCTGGCTTTCTCGTGTGGGTGCTTCCTCTCCTTCCTTGTCGCTTCCTCCTCCTTCTTCCCTGAAATGAGGTCATGGGACTGAAGCGGCAGCAGCAGCCATATGCTGATGGCCGCGGGAAACGGCTCAGTCAATCCCAAGCAGCTCGGTTCCAACATCCTTAAGCCACTAATCAACACCAACAAGGCCTACCTCCGGGTGTGGAATTACGTGGGAAAAAACAAGTCCTTTATTTGTTTAAGGTACTCCTTTTCTGTTACTTGTAGCAGAACACAACTTAATCAATATGACCTCGGGCTGAAATGGGCTAAATTCTTTTAAAAAGGCCTTCAATGAATACCTTACACTTTTTGGTCTAAATATATCTTAAGTATCTACCATTTATTAAGCACCCACTGCACACAAGATGTTTCATCAGCACCACTGAATTCTTACGAATGGCGTGAAGGTGATGTGACCAGTATCTGACAGAGGCACTGAAGCTCAGACAGCTTGAGCCATTTGCTTCAAGTCACACAATGGGTAAACAGAGGGTTGGTGGAAATGCTGGGTCTTTTTCTAGAAGCAAAGGTGAATGATAGGTCCTGACGAAGATCAGATGAAGACATGGAGACAGAGCCATATATCCATTGTCATTTTGAAAGAAAAAATGTAAAGAGCATGCTATTTTTGTAAATCTGCTTCCAAAGCCGTGACGTTTGGACATTTATCCTAAGGAAATAATTATTGACATGGACAAAAATTTAAAGTAAAGATGCTATTTGTAGTATACTTTATGGAACCAGTATTTTGGAGCAACCTGAAAGTTAAAATTTTGAATCACTAAATTTGAATGATTATATTTGAATATTTAGATGATTAAATAGTTCATCCCAACAATGGAATACCATGCCACCGTTTAAAATACAGCATAATCTTCTATGGCTCTGCACTGCCAGTGAATAAGGTGGTATGTTCTATATGACCTCGTTGTAAAAAATATAATGTGTGCATGTTTATGTATAGAAAATACAATGGAGGGAACTGTATATAACAAAAGGAAATGTCAGTTATCTCTGGGAAGAGGTTTCAGGAATTTTTAATTTTTTTCTGGTTACATACATTTATTTTTCAACATTGAAGAATTATTTTCCTATATATTTTTATTCTAAGAGAAGAAACATTGAAAGTAAAAATACTGAAAACTATAAAAGAGGCTGCACATACAAATCACATAACAAACAAAGTGAATGGCCCACTCCTTCACTGTCTGTAGACACTGTCATAAACAAACGCCAGAAGACTTATTTATTTTGTGCTAACAGAAAACATTTTTTTCGGTTGTGTTTTGCTTTCCTGAGGTGCTTGGCTCCTTAGAAACGTTATGCCTCTCTCTGAACAGATTCTGGTTGGAAGGCACCATTGTCATGCTCTAAGCAGAGGCAGAAGCACATTATTAGTCATGAATAAAGGGAGGTAGTCATCTTAGAACGCCCTAAAACAGCACTAACAACAGCAAATGCAGATTCTTTTATGCTACCTTCCCTAAGACGCTAGCGCTGCAGTTTAAATTGTTTATTTTCACTCTTGCCTGTCTCAGCGTCATCTCTCTGCATGGTGACCAGGAGGTACACCACTGACCAGAAAACACATGAAGAGCTCAGTCCCAATCATAGACTGATTGGAGATTGTTGAAAGATAGAAGAAAGTTAGATATAGGTTGTCACTGAACATATCTTTTGCGTTAAATTATAAACAATATACTGTTAATATTTAAATCGGGAAGGAGTACCAGAACAAAAAACAATTGACCCTGTTTCTTTTCATTGTCCCACTTTCTCCTCACCATGTCAATATCAAAAGTATATCTATGTACACCATATTGCCGGGAATGTCCATATCTGCATATCCATATGCACAATTTGTAGAGATGGCAAGACAAATGCTTTATTAAATTTTACGCCTGATGCAGAGTTTTAAGTTTGTTGTCTTCAACCCAAATTTAATATTTTGGGGTTTTTGGTACATATAAGCTTGACAAATCAACTTTCTGTTCTTGAGTTAAAGGCAAATAAAAAGCATTCAGAAAACTTCATGAACATCAAATGTCAATTGCAACACAAGATTTTGATACAACTCTCAGTAAATCTGAAACATATGGATTGAATTTTCCTTGCAATATTCTAGTGTTTGGAAGGAAAATCTGTGCAAAAATGTGTTGCGGGTTTTCTGAAACCCCCAAAGTTGAAAAAACATTTCGATTTATTTAGATTTAGAAATGGGATAACCATTTTGCACCCCGGGAGACTTAATTAAGTACTAAATTCAGTTCAGCACTGCATGGCACAGTGGACAGGGGCCTGAATGAGTGAATGCCCCTTTTCAGTTGTATTGAACTGTTTTAATACATTTGAAGTACAGAGTCTGACCGGGGAGGAGCCAAGAAGTTTCTGTCTGGGACTCTAATTGCCCTGTACAATCTTCATCAGTTTCCCCTCAAGTCACCTCCAACAAACATACAATAAATAAACAATAAACAAACATAATACGCAAACCCAAACAACCATACCACCTAAGTAAAACTGTGAGGTTGTCATGCAAACTAACAGTCCAGACAAGTTTCCCTTCCTACAGAAATTCTTGTGTCTCCGCTGAGTTAAGCACATAGAAACACTGACAGACCTTGCTGATTTTGCTTTGTTATTTTGCATCTCATCTGACACTTTTGTCCTACAGCTTGAGATGACTGGGATAGTTCCCAGCCCCCAGGAAAGTTCCGTCAGGGAGTCCTGTGTCCCAGCAATTCATAGCTGCCTCTTATTCTGCTGGGTTGTGGGGATTCACAAAAGATGACAGGAAGGAGGAGAAATGGGCTAAATGAACATTTAGAGAACCATCAAATTGCTATGGATCACTCTGCTCTGATCAGACTCTACCTTTGTCAGTTGTGTCTATGGAGTCCTCCCTCAAAGACTGCTTTGCAGCTGCATTTTAGAAATGTCTCCTTTTCCAGTTAGGAGGCTTTTCCAAATTAGAGATTCAGTAAAGGGAATCTGTTTGGGATTCCCTTTTCTTGCCTTTCTAAAAATATGAAAGCATTACACATAAACACGAAACAAAAAAACGTAGACTTTCGATTCAGGCAGTCTTTGGATTATGTTTTGCTTACTGGATGTATAAACTGGAGTAAGTACCTTAAATTCTGAAACTCATCTTCCTTTACTGTGCCATTTCAAGAATTAATGAAATACAATAAACAGTTCACCTGGCAAAGTGTTTTGCTCGTTGTAGAAGCTCAATTAATGTCACTTTCTCCTAATATCCTAATAACTATATTGCTTGGTATTTTGGTTCAAATCATCAAACAAATCATCAAAAACAAACAAAATAAAAATCCAGCAAATCATCAAAATCAACGCCCATAGTCTGTTACAGAATTCTCTAATTTTTGGTGCCCAGGAACAGAGATATTACAAGGCATCCTCTCCAAAACCATGACCAATTGTCTAGGCTCGTCCTCAACAAATTGAGACACTGTTGTGAGACAATTAGAAAATGAAAAATCTCTCTCCTTTTCAAACCAATAAGCATTAAAAAGAGAAAAAAAATAAATTCAGTCAGAAAATTTTAAGGAAGATAGATAGCTTAAATTTTTCACACACTATATATAAAAATATACATTTTTTTCCCAAGACCAAAAAGACATTGCAAAATTTAAAGTTCATGCTTTTTTCTCTATCAGGTATCAAACACTGGCCCGAAAGATATTTGCTATTAGCGGGCATTGGGGACTAAGTAAAAAAAAATTAACTAAGAGAAAGCAATGATTCTGATTAAGTAAATTCCATTGAACTCTTTCTAGTAAGCATTATTCAGGTCATGAATGCTAATTTGTCCTGCAGGGGGCTGTGGGTAATTATCCAGAAAAACTATCAGCTTTATTGAGTTGCTACAAAACAGTATTACTGAATGGTACACTGTCAAGGAAGACAACCTTGGGATATACTCACAGAAGAGGGTATTTTTTTTCCCCTACCGGGAAGATTTTACAGCCTCGATAGAAATGATAATAAATGGCATTTTGCTTAAAAATAATAAAGCCACATCAGTGTCACTTCCTGTTTAATAGTCAAATAAAATTCCCGACATGCAAAGACATGTATCTAAGAAGTGCCACCAAAATACCGGAACAATTTTAGCTTTCTGCATACTTAAAATTGCGTAAAATCAGAACCATCTTAAAAAAATGAAGCAAATATGGCACATTGGCTGCATTCCAGCAACGACACAGAACTGCTGACGTTACTAAAATCTAGATAATTTAGTCCCATATGGGAATCCATACCACAATTATATTGTCCCTGCTCCGACACAGCCCTGATTTTGCACTTCTTTAAGCCTGGCTTTTTATAATTTTAATTCCCTTCACCAATAAAGCAATTTACATTCACATGGTCTTCTGGTTAAAGAAAGAAAGAAGAAAAAATCTGTTACATGACCTTGGTCTCTTTATAGTTGATTACAAGGAAACAAACTCTTCCACTAGCCCATTCTCTCATCTTTTCTTAATTGACGTGAAACATCACACTGTAAACCGTTGAAGTCTGCACACAGCAGGCTAGAGGCTCACCTATTAAAACATAGACATGATTAGGTGCTGGCTGGGTGGTGCAGCAGTTAAGTGTGCATGGTCCGCTTAGGCGGCCTGGGGTTCGCCGGTTCGGATCCTGGGTGGGGACATGGCGCCGCTTGGCAAGCCATGCTGTGGCAGGCGTCCCACATATAAAGTACAGGAAGATGGGCATGGATGTTAGCTCAGGGCCAGTCTTCCTCGGTGAAAAGAGGAGGATTGGCAGCAATTAGCTCAGGGCTAATCTTCCTCAAAACAAACAAACAAAAACAAAACCTAGACCTGTTTAAAATCACTTGGTTTGCTCATTTAGTGAGATGAGGTAAAACCCATACCGAGTTCACATAGACACACCTCACAGGCAAACGCCTACATATGAAAGAGATAGCACTCCCCTATGAAAAAGTGGAAAAAGCTATCACAAAATGTTGAAATTTAAAAAGTCACTTTTACAACTCCCCATCCTTTACTGAAATAATTTGAAAAATGTGCTTGCTTGATTCACTAAGGCCTATCTTGACACTCCATAAGTTTAACAAAAAATAATCATTTCCAGAACATTGTTTTCTCTATAATTTGATCCAAATAGTGTTGAAGTCAAATGTTCACATGAAGTATGCTTTTCTCTTTGACTCACCTAGCCGTCCTTAAAAGACAAAGCAGCACAAAAGAAACGTGTGGAAGGTATAATCATATCAAACAATTAACGTTGATGGAAAAAGAGAGATTACTAATTAAAAAAAATCCTTTGGCCACCTCCTTCCCCCTACACAAAGAAAATAAAGGTGCAAGTTACTGACAATTATTAACA
Organism: Equus asinus; assembly: GCF_041296235.1. Classification (NCBI taxonomy): domain Eukaryota; kingdom Metazoa; phylum Chordata; class Mammalia; order Perissodactyla; family Equidae; genus Equus; species Equus asinus. The sequence goes on along the minus strand of NC_091805.1, from coordinate 17,848,631 downwards.
GCAATAGTTTTAGAGAATTGAAATAGTAAAGAAACAATGCTAAAGGTTTTTAATCACTCACATACTGAAAATCTGTGGTTTTGTTTAGTTTTGGTTTTAGTTGAAAGAAAGACAATATCCATCAAAGTACTGGTAGCATTTTGATTGCCTACAATTATTTATTTTAGAAGGATTTTATTCCACATTCAGAATGGTCGAGTGACAGTATCTGGCTGTAGCTAACTGAGATATTTCCTATTGTTTTAGATACAATAGAAATTTTACTTTGAGGGGAAGGCATAGAATTTATTTATCCAAAAAATTTTGAGGGGCTGGCCTCGTGGCCTAGTGGTTAAGTTTGTGCGCTCTGCTTCGGTGGCCCAGGGTTTCACCGGTTCCAATCCTGGGCGCAGACACGGCACCGCTCACCAGGCTATGCTGAGGCGGCATCCCACATTCCACAACTAGAAGGACCCACAACTAAAAATACTCAACTATGTACTGGAGGGCTTTGGGGAGAAAAAGGAAAAAATAAAATCTTAAAAAAAAATTATGTCCAAGATCAAGAAACATCTCCACAGAGTCTTTGCTCGTGTTTAGCACTAAGATCTAGTTAAAATTTGAAGCTTTGATTGCATTCAGAGTTAATATGATTAAGCTTGCAGGGCATGCTCTTCATTTACTTTCTTGTGAGAACTTGTGTGAACTTGTATATACTCACATATCAAACCAAGAAAGCTATTTTTTCCTTGTCAAATAGTTTTTTAAAAGGAGCCTGAAAAAGGCACTGACTCTGAAAAAAGACAACCCAATAATGGAGAGTTCAAACTGCTCATGCGTACTAATAATGAAATACACCACCGTATTTTTCATTCTTTCTACACCTTGACAATGACAAAAAGGAGCCAACATAACTTTGCCCCCCCGGGGGATTCAAAACAGCTCTCAGTTTTCGCTGTAACTATAACCTATGTCTAATAATGGCCTTTCAGTGGAATTTTAAAAAAAATCAATATTATCACCAATGCATATCTTCTCTGGTTCTAGCCTTGAGAATATAAAATTGTTTTTTATCATGGCTCATTTTAAGGGAAAATGAGTACCATATGTATTTCATATATAGTATTAAAGAGTTTGAATGAGTGTGTTTGTCAGGTTAACACTTCTGGTTCTAATAAGGAATTTTGTTTTTCAGCCCTCTTTTCATTACTCACCTAGGACCTAATCTACTATCCTCACTCCGAAAAAATTCCCTCCAGTCTTTAAAATTGGGCCGCTGGGGTACCTGCCTGTTCCTGTTGAATCTGCTTTAAACTGGGGATACGCACCTGAGAAATATTATTATCTTCAGCTTTCCCATTACCATGATCACTCCTAACACAGCCAGCTCTGTAAGTGATCATTATTAACACGACTCTTAGTTCAGTCTAATTCCGCTCATTAGCAGGATAAGTCCTTTGATTTCTAAAGAGACATCATGACACTTTAATCAGTGGGTAGTACTAGCATGTTTATTACCGTCTTTCGTTTAACTTTTTCTCCTAACCGTGGTGTTTGTTGGGTGAGCGGAAACTGAGTATAAAACAGAGCTCCGCAAACTTTTTTTCTGGACTTGACTGTACGCAGTGAAAGACTTAGAATCTTCCTTCATCTGTCACCCTGGAATTCCCTCTGTGGGGCAGACTTGCAAGGATTAAGAAAGCTGTCCTGAGCATGTATTTCACTAAATCCTCACATACCATTCAGAGTGGCTGCTGCCTGAACAAGTTTCTCCTGTTTGCACACAAGAAATGGCTGGTGCAAACAATTCCACGGAGAGCCTGCCTGGCACGGCGAGTCAGGGTGTCACTTCAGCTCCATGCCAGTTGTTAATCCATTTGCTTTACATAAAAGATGGAAAATAGGGCTTTGTTACTTGAACTAGTTTTTGGGCTCCATGTAAAGGGGTCTTTTTCCATTCATGTTTTTTAACAGTTTCTAACACCATAATGCTTCTTGTTAGGAATCTGGTAATATGATTTCTACCACAATGCAGGCAGGCACCAGGTTTACAGTTCATTCATATGAACTGTCTGTCAAAATGCTGTATATGCCACATCGGTTACACAGCACAGATCTGAATAGGACAGAAGGTCAATACAACGTGGGATGGCAGATAGAGTAGTCAAAGAAACGTGCTGGGAAGTGATGTTTTGCTTCCGTACTACCAAACATAGCATCTTTTTTGCCATGTCACTTACGTATTCTTTTCTAAGTGATTTCCCATGAAAAGAAGACAATACACCTTGAGTGGAATGAGGGCTATGTTGGCCTCAAGAGAAGGAGCAAAGGCCATCAGATGCAGATGATGCAGTTAATGGGGTGTCAGAATTACTAGCAGGCTGGCTGGCTTTGTGTGTTTTTGTGCACTGATCTCCAATTCATTTGGCAGTTGAGGTACTCCTTTCCTCTGGATTTTAATCACTCTGAAAGACAGGGATTTGATACCCAAGGAATGTGCCAGTGGTTGAAAGAAAGGAGGAAGCAAAGGGCGACTTTAATCAAAATGTGATTTTAGTGTGAGAAGAAGGAAAGAGGAGCTATGATATTGCATACATTAAGAGATGGATGAACCATTCCATCAGTGGATCAAAAGTTTCTTGAATTGAGCCTAAAGAAAAAGGGCACTTGGGCTGGGAGCATTTTGAGCTTAGTTGTTCAAACTAAGTCCTGAAGCTATTTTCAAACTAATATTTAATATATATTCTTGGAGAATATTTTACTTTCTAAAGGTTATGTCAGAGGTACATCTGGAAAATAAATGAAGGAACAGAGTTTGTAACATTTCTGTGAGATGGCAATACCCTCATTTGTGGTCCCCGAGTGCCTATTGTGTGCTCCATGTAAAGTGGGCAGGGCCAGCTTCGTGGGTACACAGCCCAGGCACAGCACCTCACGCCAGTCGGGCCTGGCACTTGTGTTAATGTTCTGTTGTCACAGTCTTGAAACTCCTTTTTTTTTTGTCATGGGATATGCTTCACTACATACAGTATAATCAGATTGATAGAATATGGCAGCCAGTGAATGTCTTGTTTTGAAACAACATGTAGAAATAGATTTTTATCCCTCTCTTTAACCTAATTTGACGCTATTAGCTAATTCTATTATTTAAATTGGCTATTAAGATTAAAATCAATTTGATTTATCAGAATGTCTTTCCCATTAATAAGGCTTTCTTTTTCTCCTCCTACTATAACCTTCATTTTTCCCCAGCTCTATTGAGGTTTAATTGACAAAGAACATTGTTTAAGTTTCAGACGTACAACGTGATGATTTGATACATGTATATATTGCAAAATGATTACCACAATAAGATTAGTTAACACATCTATCACCTCACATAATCATAATTTTTTTTGTGGCAAGAACCTTTGAGATTTACTCCTTAGCAACTTTTGAGTGTATGCCACAGTATTGTTAACTACGGTCACCATGCTGAATATTAGATCCCTAGAATTTATTCATCTTGTAAGTGGAAGTTTGTACCCTTTGACCAACATCTCCCCATTTTCTCCATGCCCCCAACCCCTGGCAACAACCATTCTACTCTCTGTTTCTGTGAGTTTGGCTTTTTTTTTTCTTAGATTCCACATATAAATGAGTTCATACAGTATTTGTCTTTCTCTGCCTGACTTATCTCACTTAGCATAATGCCTTCAATGTCCATCCATGTTGTCACAAATGACAGGATTTCCTTCTTTTTTATGGCTGAATAATATTCCATTATATATAGACATAAGGGTGCAGATATCTCTTCAAGAGAGGGATTTCATTTTCTTCAGATTTATACCCCGATGTGGAATTAAAGGATCATATGGTAGCTCTACTTTTAATTTTTTGAGGAAGCTCCACACTGTTTTCCATGGTGGATGTACAAATTTAGATTCCCCCTAACAGTGCACAAGGGTTCCCTTTTCTCCGCATCCTCACCAACACTAATTATCTCTTGTTTTTTGATAACAGCCATTCTAACAGGTGTGAGGTGATATCTCATTGCGGTTTGGATTTGCATTTCCCTGATGATTAGCCATGTTAAGCACTGTTTCATGTACCTGTTAGCCATTTGTAGATCTCCTTTGGAAAAATATCTAGTCAGGTCCTCTGCCCATTTTTTAATTAGATTATTTGTTTTTTGCTATCGAGTTGTGTGAGTTCCTTATATATTTTAGATATTAACCCTTTATCTGATAGATGGTTTGCAAATACCTTCTCCCATTCTGTAGGCTGCCACTTCATTCTGTTAATTGTTTCTTTTGCTGTGCAGAAACTTTCTAGTTTGATGTATAAAATTCCTAATACTTTTATCTTTGACCTTGTGTTGTATAAGCGAAGTTCGATGGAACAATGGAGCATCTACATAAACAGAGGAGAGACATGCAATATATGTGTCTATTGTTCTTTGCCTCTCATTCACACAGAGCATTTGTGATGCCTCATGAGTACAGAATTCTAGTGACCCCATATTGTGTGGGACTTCAGTGAATCTCAAAGTGAGTAAAAGGGAAGCAGGTTACATTACATCTGTTTTTGAGGTGGTGGTGCTGAGCATGACGTAGAGGGGAACTAAAATACAGGGGAGGATATCGCTCTTTTTCCTTTCAATCCTTCCTTACTCATCAGTGAGGCAGACAGTGATCAGTGATGGTAGAATGCGCATGTATCAAGAAGTGACATGAAAACAGTTTTGTGTAGCATTTTCGCTGTTCTGGCAAGAATAAAATGTATATACATGTCCAAGTTACGAGATATGAATTGTGTAATTTCAGTAATTCCACATGACTGAAATGCTCTTATATTTGCGTTTAAAATGGGCATTGCACACATAAAACTGAATGGTAAAATTCACGCTAATAACTTAAAATTTTACCGTACTTAGAATGACGTTAAGTAGCAAGTAAACCCCAACACAAATCAAGAGAAAGAGATTGTGGAGGAAAAGAAAAGAAAGCTGTATATTTTAGGACCTTTAGCACTGTTTTTTTTTTTTCCCCTATATTTTGAACAACAGGCCCCACATTTTAATTTTGCACTGAACCCCGCAAGCTGTGTAGCTGGCTCTGAAAGTAGGAAATATTTCTACCAGGGAAATGGAAAATGTGATGTATCCCCAAGTAGCACGAGGTAAACTTTCCACCTTTCTAAATTATTTTATCTTTGAAGGAGTGTCATTCAATTTCTATTACAACGATAGTAAATGGAGCCCCTTCTTGTGGTATCGAGAATTGACTCAGGTAGCAAAAATTTCAATCCCTTATCATTGTTCCACTCAACACAGCTCAGCAACTTGATGGCCACCCTTCTGGTTATGAAAAATGAGGTATGACCAGTTGCTCCCAGGTGCCACCTCCCTCCCCAGGAGCAAGATAAACGGCCTCCATATAATGTGAAATGGAGGACTCGAAAGCAACACACTTCCATAACACGCGGTCACCAAGGAGAATGTCACTAATTAGAAGGCAAGGAGCAAACAATTTGTAAATGAATTAGTAAATGAACAATACCCTAGGGGCCCCAAAGAGTTAATTTGATTTTAGAAGATGAGCAATTTACCCATCCACACTGGTAAAATCAATTCCTTGTTAGAACTGCTTTATGCTAGTGCCCCATGTCGAACTTTCCTATCAATGTTAAGTCTCCTGACTGGGAGGAAGTGCTGGGGGCTCCCTCTCTAGGGGAGTGTTAGTTCTCATATTCCCCTGGGGCTTCCACTGGTCCCCCCCAGCAATTGATCAAATCAACACATCTCCCCTGTGCCTCAGTGTCATCTTATTCCTGACCACCTTCTCGAAAATAGCAACACTTTCTGCTTGCTATTTTTTTTTTAATTTTTTCCCATTGCACTTAACTCTTTTTCCCTGCGCCCAACACACTTAACTCTTTCTGATACATTATACACAGTACTCAATTTGTATATTGTCTGTCTCCTCCTAATAATATAGTCTGCCAAGGCAGTCTTTGTTTTGTTCACTGCTGTATCCCCAGGTCCTAGAACTCTGGCTGGCTGGAGAAGGCCCTCCATGAACATTTGTTAGATGGATGAATGTAGGGGTTGGGGGGAAGAAGGGGTTGAGGGTCAACAAGTTCGAGAAAGACTGAATTAAACAAAACTCAGCTATCTTCTTTATTGCAGGACTTAACAGTGCCTTTGATAGCTCAAAGGTCAGTGTCAATCTCCAACAGAGATATACTGTATGAGTCAATTGGGCCTTGGGACTCTTTTTCATTTAGAATGAGTATTATTTGGAATATATTTTTGGAAATGTCATCTTGAGTGGTAATTTACTGACCTCACAGAATTTTAAATGAACATTTTGCCAGGGTAAATGCACCCCTCCCCTTCAAGTTCCTAATATTTTCTGAGGCAGCCTTTCTTGGGCTGGTTGGAAAGGTGCTACCATCTGGGTCTTGCTCTTTCCAGACTTATCATATTGTTGGATTTCATGCTAAAAGAAGTTTAGTTTTGACCTGGATTTGATGCAAATGCCACAGTTTTCTTTACTCTGCCCTTTTGTTCTCTGCATTTCCTATAATTCTGCCTGCTCATCAGTCTGTCTTTCTCAGAATAGGAACAGAAATTCCTCCAGGCAGAAGGAAGGGACCCAAGTTGCATGTAATGATCTTTGCACAATATTTAGGCCCATCTTGTGCATAACGTAGTGCTTTCTAAATGTTTTTAATGAAAGTGGGGTAATGATACCGATCCCATAAAGAACAATAACTGAGATAGATGAAAGAAAGGAAGACAAAGCAAAATAAAAATTCAGATTTTCTCAACTCCAGGTTTCAGGATCCTGCTGTTGTAATTGATGTTAATGTTGAAACAAAGAGACGTGCCCTGTACCTTGATGGGTGAACCAAAACACAAACATTACAAGGCATCCAGCACACTTTCGAAACAGAGTGTGAGCTATTGCTAAACAGGATTTCAAGTTACAGCAGCCCTGAGCAGAGCCAACTTGCATTGCACTCTCAACACACACACTAGCTGATGCAGAGAGCTAGTAAAATCACATAGCAGAAATATTGCAGAGCAGTATACCAATAAGTTATGGGGAGGGACTTCCACACAAATCTTCAGATGTCCTTGGTAAAACCTCTAAAATTTTACTCATAATTTGAGGGCCAAAATGCTGCATTGTGTAGAGAAGTGAACAGAATAAATTTTTTAAATACAGATAATTTCATACTTCCATTTCTCTAATATGGGCATCAAATCTATCCTTAAACAATGAACATTGCAGCAACAGTGAACTTTGCCCCTGAAACTGTCATCTTGAGGGTACTCATGAGCACCTCTGGTCTCTAGGACAAGGGGTATGAATGCAATATTTAGGAATTTCTCATCTAGCTTGAACATTTTACCATCAATTTGATATCCACAACTGTGAGATTTTACCCTAATTGGAATTTGTAATTTTATGTTAGTCCTCTTTTGATAGAATTAAATTATTAATTCTGGTCTCAACTAGTTTTTGGGGGTAGGGGCTCTATTTTTCTTTAAGAGGTTTGTTTTTTTAATCATGGTAAAATATATATAATTTAAAATTTACCATTTTAGCCATATTAAGTGTACAGTTTAGCGACATTAAGTACATTCATTGCTTTGCAACCATCACCACTAACCATCTCCAGAAATTCTTCATCATCCCAAACAAACTCTGTACCCATCAAACAATAATTCCCCAACTGTCCCTCTCCCCTGTCCCTGGTAGTTCTCCTTTCTGTTTTTATGAATTTGACTATTCCAGGTACCTTATATAAGTGGCATCATACAATATTTGGCCTTCTGTGTCTGGCTTATTTCACTTAGCATAATGTCTTCAAGCTTCATCCATGTTGTCATTTGTGTCAGAAATTTCCTCTTTTTGCAGGCTGAATACTACTCTGTTTTATGTATATACCATATTTTGTTTATCCATTTACCTGTAGATGGACATTTCAGCTGGGTCCATCTTTTGGCTATTGTAAATAATGCTACTATGCACATTGTGTACGAACATCCGTTCAAGCCCCTGCTTTCAGTTCTTCTGGGTATATACTGAGAAGTGGAATTGCTGGATCATACAGTAATTCTGTTTAATTTTTTGAGGACCACTGTATGGTTTCCACGGTGACTATACCGTTTTACATGCCTACCAGCAATGTATAAGGGTTCCAATTTTTCCACCTCCTTTCCACCCCTTGCTTTCTGTTTATTTTTTTGATAACAGCCACCCTAGTGGGAAAATTTGCTTTAAGTCTCGTAAATATTTTTTCCTCTTCATTTTGCATAAACTTCTGGTGATATGATTTTCTAAGTGACTGATACTGAGTTGAGATTTTTTTCAGTTCAGGAATGTGTTATTCTTTCTTCCTCACCAGATCTATTAGTTTTTTTCAAGAGCACATAGTAATAATCTATGTGTTTGTAATTGGGGATTATGTGTATGTATGTATGTGCATTTATGTATGCATATATATGTGTTTATATAATCTACTACCATCATTCTATTTTTTTTAGTATAGTATCAATACTTACTTGCAAAAGAATAATGAAACTGAATAAAAAACTACTCTCAGAATTATGAAACAGGTAGGCCAAATACTTCCTCTTGACATCTGATTTTCTATGTATTTATAGAAGTGGTGGGCTTTTGTTTGGGGGCTCGCTAGTGGTGGAATCAATAAATCTCTTTTTAACTTTCTGCGTTCAGGTTCACATCACGCTGCCTTGCATAAGCTTCACAAATACAGATGCTTCCTGCTGGTGAGATTCTCGAAAGGGCATCGATTCTAGGTTCCAATGATGAAACATTACTTTGTTAGAACCAACACCAGCGAGATGCTCCTATTAAATAAGACAAACAGGTGGCTCCATGTTTTGCGATAATTTTAACAATCGAGTTCAAGTCCCATTTCCTCTTCTAAATTAAGTGCAAGGAAATCCATCACCCCGGCCAATAACTTCCGTGGCAGGTTGTGCGGACCTCACCATATAGGCCCCTGTGATCATGTGTGTGAATCATCGCATTTATGCTGCCTAAGGCACCGGCATATGAAAACACAGCCTAGACCCAGCTGATTAAGCTGTAGCATAAAACAACACTTCAGTAGTCAGGAGCGTGACAGCCCACAATGGTTTATTGGACCAAAGAGTATAACATTGTAATTTACTTCTCTAATACATGTCATGTTCTCTCTTATTGTTTCCCCTTACGGAGTGAAATATGTAGGTAAGAGATTGCTGTACAAGCTTCATGTGTTATGCCCCTCCAAAATTAGAGGGTAACAAACTGTCTTTATTATCCTGTGCCTTTGGTAAGCTGCCACAAATCACAGAAAGCACTGCAGGTGAGCATCTAGTGGTTTAAAAAGTCAAGGCAAACTAAAAGACTTCATGTCTCTGCCTGAAGCTATTTTGAACTACGGTGCAGCTAGACACGGTTATACTTCCTGGCCCTTCCTTTTTATTGTACGTTCCTAACCATTTTTTTCTTTCTTATTGACACGAAACCAGGATTTATAAAGTCTGGCTCAATGCAAATATTTAAAGACTTAATTTTTTTCCTCCCCCAAAACATAACAATATAAGTTGCATAGCATTTTGGGGAGTTTATTTTTCTTTTTAAACTGGAATTCATGGCTGTTCTCCAGCTGAAAACGGCGCTAGTCACAGATAATTTAAAGAGAATAGCTTGCTTGTTTGTCAAGCAAACATGTGTAATCTGATGAAATTATTAATGTCATAGTGTTAACTCTCTTCTCATAAATACAGTTAACAGTGCTGACACTGCAATTAGATTCAAATGTTCCAGCTCTTTGCTTATTCGCTCAATCTGTCAGTCCAGTGTGGGGGAGACAAATTGCGGTGGGCACTTGACAATGCACAAAAGAGATATAAACCTCTTCTGATTAAACCTTGATGAAAGATTAAATGGTTCTGAATGCTTGCCAGATTCTTATGATATGACATTTTTAACCAGTGGCAATAAAAAGTTCTATTCCATAGAGGTTTTTAAAAAAAGATTATAAAGATGACATACATCTCTCTCTCTGTATGTACGATATGTGCATAAGCATATGTTAGTCAGAGCAAGAGAGGACACAGTCACTTCTTACCTTGGATTCAAACTTATAAACAAGATAATATCAGTCACGATACTGGCCAGGTTTTTGCTGTTAGTTTTTCTGACTGAGAAGAAACAATATATACTTCTGCATTACCGATATTATTGTCCTCAGTCTCGCAAGGGAATAGTTGCTTACAGTATCCCATTCATTATGAGTGGTCCCTACTTTAATTTTGTAAAATTCTATTTTGAATTTTTACCATATCTATCCTGCCAGCAGTCAAGATTATGAGCAAAGATTTAGTGTACACGTTAATCTTTCCATTGTTAAGCTTAGTTTGCATCTTTTTGTTTTTGGCTGTAGATCAAATAAAAACAAACCAGTTCATAATAATGGCTAACAATTATATAGCACTTATTATGTCCCAGTAGTGCTTTAGGCGCTTTCTATACTTTGTCATTTAATCCTTATATGAAGTAACTACCAGTATTTTCCCCCTTTTGTAGATGAGGAAACCGAGATACAGCAAGGTTTAACAACTTGCTTAAAGCCACACAGCTAAGAACAAGTGGAGCTAGGATTTGAATCTAGATATATTTACAACACAAACTTGTAGTAAACCTGGAGATTAAGAACCTATGACTATACTTATCTTCTTAGATTTATAGATTATTATAAAGCCCCTTTGTTCTTCCATCTCCTCAAGTTTCCCACCCTGCATTGATAAAGAAGTCCTTGAATGAACTTCATCAAATAATTACAGTACATATTTTTAAAAATCCATAGCATCATGGACTGGTAATTACTAGTGTTCATATGAAGAAGTACACTAAATTGAAAAGTTTCTTTAAACAAAAAACAGAAAGCTGTTGGATTTCAATACTCTAACGCCTGGAGCAAATGCATCCATTAAATGTGAACAGATATGGGGAATCCAGCCGAGGTGAATCTGCCTACCTAGACCTTTTGGTTGACTTACTGAGAGCAGATAAATTGAAATAATAAAGAAAACTGGCAGCTTTCTACACCGTGTTATTGCTAAAACCTTGTTGCAAATTCAGAAGGAACCTGTACAAGTCACTCTGGCTCTTTTGTTCTCTTTATATTTGGTTACAGAAATCGTGTAGTTATGGTCTTTTTTTTCTACTATGCACAACATACTGCAAAACTTGTTTGTGGAAAGATCATTTTAGGAGGATAGAGAGGGTTTTAAAAATTGTTAATAGAAAAAAAATCAGGTAGAAAAGCAAGGACAAAGTAAATTCACCAAAAAAAAAAAAAAAATCGTTTTCTTTTTTAATTGTGTTAAACAGTTGTTTCCCACTCTGAAAGTTCACTGTATTTATTTGTCATCAGGGTAATTGATCTGCACTTGTTGCTAAGTCTGTTGCTTGCTTTCTGATGAACGGATTCATTAAGTTCATTTCTAATCTCTGTCTTCTAAATTCAATAAGCACTATAAAATTTCTTTCCATGTATGGGAATTCTAAGGTCTTTTTTTTTTTTTTTCCCTCAACAGCTTGAATTCCTGTATTCTGATTAAGATAGATGAAGTATTTGCATTCTATCCATATTCATAATCCTCTTTCAGAGTCAACCTAAAATACCACATTTGTTGCCCAGGCAGACACAGGCAATGTGTTCCGATTGCTCTGTAGCTTTTTGTTTAGATGGATAAGGACCTATCCCTTCTCACATTCAACAGAAGAGGTGGTCACTAGGTGACTTCAGGCTGTTAGGAAACCAGAACAATCCTTGTGTCTTTTGTGTGTGACAGAAACTATAATTAATGATTTTCCCCCCTTTTTTGCTAAAGAAAAAGAGAGAGATGTGCAGTTGACAGACATTTTATTAATAGTTTCTGCCAACTTGCCATGCATAAAAGGTTTTATTGGTTGCAATGCCAGTGTAAGAAAAAGTTCTTTTTGATGAAATGTTCAAGATGGTTGCTATATGGATGAAAAATGAAGGCAATCTGTCTACTGCCACTGAAAGTTTGGGTTTCAATAATAAAATTAAAACTATTGTGACATTTCCTATTGTGTTATTTAACCATCTGCCTTCTACTGGTCCCATCAATGATAACATTACCTAGGTCCTCTCTATTTAACAAGACCTGTCAATACAGTGTCTCATGCTTAATTTATCAGGGAGATTTATTATTGATAAGGGCGTTTGCATATTTGGTGATTGCTGTTCTTCCTATAAAGAAGAAATTCTTTAGTCTCTTTTTTGAGGGTTAAATAGTTGGCTTGACAACAACAAAGGATGCTTGTATCCCCTCGATAACTAGAAATTTACAAACTGTATAGAGAAGGAACGAGAAATGTATACGAATGACAAGCTCTCACCAGTTGTGTAATGTATGACTTTAAGTAAGCATCTATTATTTTCTTGCTTGGTCTTTAATTAAATCACGTCTTCCGAAATGTTTTCTCAATAGAGGCATGTTAAATGTATAGTTACCTGAATTAGAACTTTTCCTCTTAAAACTGTTTCATGCAAGTTTTTCTTTAGAGTAGATACGTTGTTTCAATGATTTCTGCTTATCAGCTAAGAGGGGGAAAACACATTTTACTGCGTGGACTCATGATAAAGCAATGACGTTGCTTCATGGTAGCTTGCTTAATCCTCCATTACACAGGGGTGAGAAGAAAGGGTATATTCCATATTTTAGTAAGTCTTTGGACTTTGTTGCAGCCCAAATGGAATTTAATTAAAAAATTGTGAAACCTAAGGCACTAAAGCATTCTAATCATTGACAAAACTTGCAAATATATCTGCTTTATTTTTGCTTATAATAATCAGTACTAATTTGCACTCTCAGTATTTGCCTATATTTTTTATAAACTTCAATTTTTAAGTCTTAAATAGCGTGTATTTTGGGAGAAGGCAGGCAGCTGAAAAAGTGCTCTTTGCACATTGATCTTCAAGCAGTCATTCATTTTCTCTGGGAATTTTTATGTAAGCACCCTTATTGGGAATATGCTAACGACATCCGCCATGATGACTGATTTTCTCTGAATTGTTATTCCTCTGTGGGCAAACCAATCAGACAGGGAGAACAGGAGATTTCCTTCTTGCTTGCGTGCCTTCTTCAACCATCTGCTCTATCCTGATTCATTTGAATAAGATCTGCAGTTTTTAGAGTCTTTCCTCTGACATTCTAAGGCATTTGAAAGCTTAAAAGGAGTTAATAGTTATCTATCCATGTCACCACTGTGGTTCTCTGATGCATTCGAAGTGCAAACTTGCCTACTTTGGGTTTACATGGGCTGATTAATTTTGTTGAGTGAAAAATGGTAATGTGGGTTAGTGACTTCATTTCATGGAATGTGTCAGTTCTGAACTCTTGCTATTAATGGCCTTGAGCATAGACACTGGCGAAAATAAAGGTAACTGACGTATTAAAACAAAGTATTCCAAGAAAAGAGTTGTTGATTCTAAATCTCCCAGGGTGAAGGCAAAGAACAGGAGAGAGAGGGGGAATATTTGTAAAAGAGAAGCATTGCCGTGTACTTTTTAGAGGACCATTTGTAGGTATGCTGACAAGACGTCCGGACTAAGAAGCAAGACTTCTGGGTGCCAGACTGCCACTTGCCAGTAAAGTGCTATATAGTCTCAGGAAAGTTACTTAATTTCTCTGAGCTTCTGTTTCTTCGGTGACATGAAATGCGTGTCATAGGTGGTATTTACGGTTTTCTCGACCAGTAGAATTGTGTGACTGTATTGTTTATCCCTATGAAACACATTGCAAATGATGGGAAAGTAATTTTATGGTTTGGTTTTATCATGGACATTTGATCTTGCCCCAGGAAAGACCTTTTCAAAATAAACTGTCCACTTTCAGAAGAGGAACTCAGAGCCTTCTGATGGCACTTTTAAAAATGATGAGTATAGATGAAATTTTTAAAATGGCACACCACGTCTTGCTTCAGTTTACATGGAATGGATAAGTTGCTAAGAATGTTGCTGATTGACGGAAGTAAGTTTTCCACTTCAGTGAGGGAAAATCAGCAAGATTCTGACACCCTCTAGCAAGACGAAGCTAATTTAATATGCAGAATGAGCATTTAGGAAGTTTTGCAAGAGAGTTTGCAAAACTTGGTGCTATTAGTATGGTGGATGTTGTCAAAACATGAAGGAGACCTGAGTTTAGGAATGTTGACACTCTGGCTCTTCAGCTCATTTAAAAGCGAAGAGAATTCAAAGTCCCATTGTTTCAGAAAGCGCCTCTATCTTGTCCTACTCACCCAACTCCTTGTATTTTCTCCATATCAAGAATCAGATTGAGAACAATCCAGCTGCCCCATGTTTTAAACAGTTATGGGGTTTTTGAACAGGTATAGAACATCCACTGACCCAAATTTCTGATGGGACTGCTGGCTTGTGCTGTGAATGACCACTGACCACTCCCTCTTCCTAAAGATAATCCTGGTCCTATGCATTTTCTCTGGCAGCCATTACTGATTTGTGTCTTGATTTCTGTCTGATATTTCTGGTTTATTACAAACTGAGTGGCAAAGCCAAGACTTTAAATAGAAATTACTTCACTGATGTGTTTCAGCTGGCCAGAGACAAACTCACGCCCAAGATAACCTGCACTCCCTTCCTTTCACATATCCCAACAAAGGGAAGAAACACACAGCCACTCTGTCTTCCTTTCTGATATATTATACAAATAAAACACTTTTGAGAAATAGGACTAAAAATAGGCGAAGCACAAGCATATCTTAATATTTCATGAGATAAAGTTTCAAGGGCCCGAGATTAAAGATAGGCAGGTAGTCAGTGACATATGGAGAGAAATATTTATTGCAACCATTGGCCTAGGTTGATGGACAGCAAATATTCTTTGCTAGGAGTTTAGCTTCTGGCTAATTGTGATGTGCAGGGCAGCCTCATCTCGCATCTGCTCAGCAATCCTGCTATTGCATTTAGTTTTTTTAGGGTTCTGTTTGTTTGTTTGCTCCTGAAACATATTTCACAGATCTCCTTAAGGTTGACTGACTCTGCTTTTTGTAAACGTTAGAGCTGTATAAAATTTAGATGGGGGTATTTCATATGAGTACTAGGATTATGTATATGTGTTTTCTATAAAAGGATTTTTATTCCTTCTTTGCAGGTTTTGTCTATCACTTACATATACTTTTGTAGTTGTTTCTAGATTAAAAAATATACATTATATAGTTGATATCAGAAGAGGTCATAATCCAAGCTATTTTATGCTATTAACATACTCTTCTATTTCCCAAACAAATGACCTTCCTGTTCTGTTTCTGGATGAGGAAGAAATCCAGAAAGGAAGTGTATTCACGAGGCCCAGCATCAGCAAATTTCCAGTCGACGTCAGTAGGACACTGCATCAGCCCATCAGTGCAGGATCTGGAGGGCAATCTTCAACGCCTTGCTTTTTCAAACGTCTTTCTGAACTCCGAATATTGAACGTTATATCCAATTTTGAGAATGATTTTATTTACATGAAATCAGTTTTTCCAAGTTTAGAAATGAAGTATTCTTGGTCTAAGTTTAAATATTGCACAGTGATGATTTTCAACGATTAGAAACACATTTGTACTATAGCACATCTAGGTCCAAGTATTTCTCATTTACAACCCATTTTTTTCCCAGCAATAATCTAAGTATATCTGTTTTATTACATTTCTCATTCCCATGTGATCTCAGTCAATAGACTGTCGTTATCAGAATAGTTTTTTACACTAAACTGAATTTTGAACTGATGAAACATACACAAATCTACTTGAAAATTGATATTAAAAAAGTGAATAGAATTTAAAGTATTCTACACTTCTTTGGTCATTTTATGAAGACGTTTATGTAAAAATGCCTTCTTGTATGTATATTCAACATTTACCTTTTGCTTTCCTTCTTCTTTACTAATTCAAACCACATATGCAAGGTCACAAGAGTTTTCAACATATTAGGCAAAGATAAAATATTTAGATTGGAAAAAGGATGAAAGATGTATCACTGGAAATTGGCAGTTTTATTTCCTACTAGAAACAAACAAAAAGATTATAATTAGTGAGCATGCTCTTTACTAACCTAGTCTGCTGAATTGAATAAATATCTTACTGTATGTAGCTAAGAAATGAGCGGGTTCTAAGTCCTTGAGAGGAGAACGTACTTTACACTGACATACGTGCACATTTTTCCACATCTCCTCTTTAGCCTGTCTATTTTTCAAGTAAATGAGCATTCACATAACCGCTGCCCCAAACTCCAGCGTATAACCTTGAAATGGTGATATGAGTTGACAGTGTTACTGAAGACACAACTTTACCTCCTTGATACTTCAGGAATAATCCTCATTTCCTAATATAGCTTTAAATGGGTTTATGTTGCTTGATCATCAGATGTGATGAGGCCCCTTTCGGATTTCCTTGTTTTAAATTCATGCAACAATGACCCGACCTGACTTCTGTCTGGTAGTCTTATCACTTCCTGCTACATTTCTAAAGCCTGAGACACTTTCAAACAGGTATCAATTTTGTTGAAGTTACTTTTCCTCTGCTGAATCAATAATCACAAACTAGAATTAGAAATGAAAGTACTCAATCATTTGGAAATCTGCCAAACATGAGACAGGTTTTCTAACTCTTATACCCAAAGCATGAGAAATAGATCTCTACATCCTGCCCGATTGAACAAAGGGCATGGGGGAAGATTTCTAGAACTCTGGAGGTGAGAGATAGATTCAGAATCAATATTTGGCACTCTGGGAGAAAAACAAAGATAATGATGTATAACTTGATATTCATTTTAAGTAATTCCCATCTACCTATTAGCACTATACCTTTTATTGAAGTTTTATCAATTTGTAGTAGATATTCTGCATTGATCTATAAGTAACGGGATTTATTTTTTAAAACCTCAGAATGCGTATTTGTTTTCTCCCAAATAGTTAACATTTATTACAAAGACGTTGATATTTTATGATTCTCTTTAGAGACAACTTATGAGCCACAGAAAACATCAGTTGTTTTCAACCAACGGGCAATGTGCTAGGAGGTGAAAAAAAAAGAGGACAGTAGCTTAGTTTTTGACCTTGAGGAGCTTGTAGTCAGTGGGAAGGTCAGCCTTATAAATAGATGACGTCGATGAAGTACAGCGAGGGCCAGAGCGGAGAATGCATACTCTTGGGTTTTGACCAGACATACGTTGTCTGGCTTGTTTACTCATCTGATTCGATAAACAAGCCTACAAATAATTCTTGCCTGTTTCAAAACCAAACTCCTCTCAGGAACTGCAATCTCCTCATGTTTGGATGTTCAAAGGAAAGATTTAGGCCTATTTTCACGAGAAAGCTAGCACCGTGGCTTGTATAGAGAAGGTGTTAAAATAATTGTTGAAGCCGCACATGGACACAAAGCAGGAGGTGGGTGTTGTACGTAGGGCAGAGGTGTTGACTCGGTAGATGAGTAATCTCTTGTGGAGGTTAACTCTGAGTCTTTACTTTTTTTTTATTTTTTTATTTTTTTAATTTTTTCCTTTTTCTCCCCAAAGCCCCCCGGTACATAGTTGTATATTCTTCGTTGTGGGTCCTTCTAGTTGTGGCATGTGGGACGCTGCCTCAGCATGGTTTGATGAGCAGTGCCATGTCCACGCCCAGGATTCGAACGAACGAAACACTGGGCCGCCTGCAGCGGAGCGCGCGAACTTAACCACTCGGCCATGGGGCCAGCCCCCTGAGTCTTTACTTTTATGTGTTGATGGTCTTTGATCTTCAGTCCTTTACTTGATTCATCATTTATACGTGATGCATTGATAGGTGAATCAGGCCGGACTGCTAATCAATGTTTACTTGAGCCGATCTGGTTCTCTCTTTCCCAAATGTTTGTTTATTTATTGTGGCGGCAGGAGCAGTGTTCCGCAGCAACCTTCCTCATGCAGAAAGGTCACAAGACTCCAAGACTCTTAGGTACCTGGTGATACCTGTGTATACTCTACAGCAGTGCCATCTAAGAAATTATTATTTCCCTAGGAGACTTGTACTCATCGCTCTTGAGGCATCCTAAACACATGTTTTTAAAAACAAAATATTGCACTTAAACCAAGTCACAGAAATACCATTTAGACTATGTAAAGCAACGTTTTGATGTTCATGATTTTATTCTGCTTCAATATCAAATACACTTCGAAGTATATCATTTTAATATGCGACAGAAAACTTTTGTCATAAACATATTCCTAAAATCACATGAAATCTTAAGAGAGGAGCAACATGGAGACTCCAAGCTTTTTATTTGAGTTAATTATGCCTTTGCAGGCAACCTCCCTTACAGGCTTTTACCTTTTTCCCTCTGAATTCTTCTGATGCCGAAAATCCCCTAATGCTCTTGATTTCTTCTCCCAGTTCCTAATTACTATACACCACTCAGTTAGGTCATCTTATTTTCACTTTTCAAGAACAATTTTTTTCTTTTCAATTTCTTGCTTTTCTTTTTTAGACTCAATTTCCCAGTCTAAGGGAACTATTATCTTCTATTGAGGGACATTTGAATGTCATAGTTTGTCATAGCATTCAAGGCGTACTGTATATTGATTATCCTAAAGGCTTTTAGTTTTTCTTCTGAATTTGTCCTCTGAATCTGGCTTCTGGCCTAATTACTAAAAGAAAGCAACAAAGAAGCAAAATGAAAACAAGCTAGATTTTCCAGACATTTCCTGAGTAGAATCTGTCATTTGCTTACACTAACTTCACTCAAATTTCCCTTATGAGATATGCAAAACTTCTAGTTTTAAAGAGGAACAAATAAATGATATTTGGATATTTCAAAATTTTCTTAGCGCGACGCATGGAAAGATGGAAAATCATTGTAACAGAATGCATTTTCCCTCCGAAGATAGCTATTTTTCCTCTTAAAAGGCTATGCTTTGTACTAAGTTGTACAGTTCATGAAGCAAAGAACTAAAGTGCCACCTACATTGTGTACAAGATAATCTGCTACACGTAGCTAATAACTGAAATAAAAGTGAACTGTGTTACAGTTTAGGGAAGAAAGCTAAAAGTGATCTTCCTGCTACTGGTTTTACTCAGCAATAAAGAGAAATCCTTGCAAGTGCTGTTCACACAGTACGAAATCCTTGTAAAGTCAGAGTGGAACAAGTCTGCTATCTGACCCAGCCTTTAGGGCTCCTTAAACACCTGTGGATTTATGGAGTTCAGATGTCTACACGCGTCTGTGTGGAAGTTCATTCAGAAACTTGGAGACCAAATAAAATGATCTGTTGACATGGGCAAGCTGTTTTGCTCCTCTGTATCCAATCAATCTTTTGAACTAGAAGACAGATTAACATTTAAGAATGTACTCTTCAAATAATTAGATTTAACAAGAAAATGTAGATATATTTCTTTATCGCATTGTGTGATTTTGATTAGTTAATCTTTGAATTTTATTCTCAAATTTAAATTTATAAATGCCAGATCAACAGGGCCTTTTCCCCCGACATTGTGTGTGTCTAAGTAGCCCCCAGCAGGTATACACAGACATCTGGTAAAGGGAGCTGACCCTTTTATGCTGAAGACTTACACAATTTAAAACATGAAAAGTTATACCCTTTAGAAACTTATACCCTTTAAAAATGATCAAATACAGCCACAAAGTTGTCTTAATTAACTCCACCACAATTGCTTTCTTTTGGGGATTTGATTTAGTCTTTTGAAAATCAGAGACACCAGGATTTAGAGAACGCTGTCTTATTCTAGAGAGTTTCAAATAAGCTTATCTTATAATTGTTAAACATTTGTCTTCTATTTCCATACATCTATTAAATGTATTATGAAAGGAAATATGCTTGAAAATACCTTGTTTAAACTCAAACATCGTCACGTGCAATGTAGAAAATAACCTGGTCAACATCTCTCCTATTTTCACACTCTAATCATTCTGTGACTGCCAGTGTGTGTGTGGCTATGTGGGTAAGACTTCATTATGCCTGGCTTTTTGATTCTGTTTACACATTGCTAAATCTTTCATTTTTTTCTTCTGAAAAAGAACACATAATCCTATGCGGTTTTGGGTTTTGTGTAGGTGTTTTTTTCTTTTCTTTTTTTTTTTTTTTTGCTGAGGAAGATTAGCCCTGAGCTAACATCTGTGCCAATCTTCCTCTATTTTATATGTAAGTCACCACCACAGCATGGCTGACAAGTGGTGTAAGTCCACACCTCGGGTCTGAACCCACAAATCCAGGCACACCAAACTTAACCACTAGGCCCTGAGGCTGGTACCAGCTTTTATGTAGTTTTATCATTGAAAGAATGAATTAACTTGAAATAGAAATAGCTGTTTACCAATAATGATTGGCTTGCATAGTCACTGTTCTGTTCCTTTCTAAAAATTTACTTCAGGAATATTCTGTTGTCAGAATACTTCTATGCTTCTAAATGCACAAAGGCTCTTGAACATTCATCTTGGCTGCTTCATTTTCTTCTTCACTGACACATGTTTTTCTTGTTAAGATATAGCAACAATGAATCTTTTCTAAGTGGGTTAAGTAAGATTCAATATGAAAGGCACTTATCACTCCTAACTTAAACTTAAAGGTCTGAAGTGTGTCCCATCGAAGGCTTCATAAGACAGACATAGTTTTAGGAATAGTCCTATGACATTCATGTTAGGTTTGGGTTCAGGTTTCATAAAATATCTGATGGAGAGTTGTTTTACTAGTGAGCCCAGGTCCTGACAATGACAGTTTGTTCTCCCTCATGGTGTCACATAGTCAACTTTCTACGGTAAGTTTGGAGACAGATGAAATAAGAAAAATAATCGCACAAACTTGAGTAAATTCATACATAAATATAATGAAAGAGCAGGAGGAGTCAAGGTCGGGGAGCCGAGGGGGAGCCAAGGAGGAGATGGTGACCAATTTAAACAAAAATAGAGTAGTAGAGGGTCTGGCCCAGTGGCGCAGCAGTTAAATTCACACATTCGGCTTCAGTGGCCCAGGGTTCACCAGTTCAGATCCCGAGTGTGGACCTACTCACAGCTTGTCAAGCCTTGCTTTTGTAGGCATCCCACATATAAAGTAGAGGAAGATGGGTAGAGATGTTAGCTCAGGGCCAGTCTTCCTCAGCAAAATCGAGGAGGATGGGCAGCAGATGTTAGCTCAGGGCTAATCTTTCCCCACCCCCCCAAAAAATAGAGCAGTATATAGTAAGTCTCTGTGTGCTTAACGTAAAAGGTAGGGATGTGTATAATGCAGGTGTAAGGCTTAAAATGATAATCTATAAGAAAGAACTATTTATATTACATCTACAAACAGAACCCTAGCTAATGTGTGCTAAGTTCATAAATATGAAGTAAAAATGAATTCATGCTGCGATATATTTTAATGGTTTTATAATTACTATTGTTTTACTATCATAAAGCACTGATAGTGATGGAAACACAAATTAAAAATAAAGGAAAAATACCTAGTGAATTCTTACAGTGTGGAGTGGAAATTTATGGCAATTAGTATATGTGGCTAATTCAGGCATTTTGGCTTCAGCTTCAGAACCACACAGACAAAACAGATATAAATGGCTATTTACCTCATTTTTTTAAATAATAGTTTATATGTGTGAGGTCAGAACAAGAAACAAGTTATTATACATTTTTTTTAATTTAAAAAATTTTTCTCTAATAAACATGTATTTCTCGGGTAGTAAAAGAATAACGCACATTTTAAAGGTGGTATGGAAACGAATCCTCACCAGCACTTTTCCAAGGGAATACAATGCAGAAACATACAGTGCTTTATTCAAACTTTTTTTTTGGCCACAAACTATATTCTGTTTTTTACGTCAGAAATAACCAGTATCTGTTTCTACCAAAGCCCAAATATTTGAACAATGCAGTCATCGCTGCGCTAAAATATCAAACAGTTTGATATTTTAACATAATAAAAAGGTTGGCGGGTTGGATTTTAGTTTTCTAGGCCATGTTTAACCTTGTGTACATATAGTCTCTTTAGGCCGAAACAGGAATTCATGAGGTCTGTTAGGAGAGGAAAAGCTGTCAAAAGCAAGTTGTGGACACAGTGTGTCTGGAGACATCAATGGAACAAAGATATGGGTGGGAGGGTCTTAAGGATTTGCTGGTAATTGGCTTGAAAAGATGGGAAATGCATCTGGGTGAGCTGAAGGGGAAGAAACAGGAAGAACTACATATTTAGGGAGGGTGGAGTTCAGGAGGAGGAAAACAAGGGACCTGCAATGGGTGTAGCTGGATCCAGCAGGAGTTGGAAGTAACCTGCCGTTGTCAAAGTATTTTCTGATCCTCTTTGAAAACCAGCCCATACTGTAAATGGGGCCAAAAGTGGGTTAGGGAACATTGTAACCTCATTTCACCTTATTTAGCTATGTGCCAGAGATCTCAGCAGGTAGTTCAATTAAGTCCTACTAGTTAAATGAGAAGAAAATGAGGTTACCCAGATTAACAAAACACAACTCTGGGTTCTCCTCAAGATCAGGGGAGGAGGCTGCCGGCTGCCTCACTGGTGTGGCCCCAGACAGTTGCCCATTGGCACCGGAACTTCTGAGCTGAGGGCCACAGCTCCTCCCTGGAGCCAGACTGACGTTGAATATTGCATCCTTCTAGTTTCTTTCTCTCTCTTCAAGGAATTAATGACTAACCTCCATAGGGGAAATCGTTCCCAGGTGATTTTACATCTGAGAGAGTTTGAACAGGAAACTTTCCTTTCCTAAAGCTTGAATTTTGTGGAATTATTTCTCTCTTGACAGTTTATTGGGTTTCCTCATTTAGAAATCTTAATTAGCTCCTCTATTATTTTCACCAATAACTTTCTAACATATGCATTTATTTTTAATATATTTAAAGTAATTGTCACTAGACACTGATAGGAATAACTGGAAAACATTTAATGAACAAATATTTTTAGTTATCCAAAGTTCAAATTAAATTTCTTCCTTTTTTATCTCTTTTTTACTTTAATGAGTAGTTTTATTGACAATGACTGATTTTAACAAGTAAAGAAATGACATAAATGCTAAAAGACACATATCTTCTAATCTGAGCATGCCAAAGTTCAGGCATCTCTTCATTACTTCAATCTGTATATAGATAAAATTACTCTTACAAGTAGTAGTTAACTTATTTTTTATTTATTTTTTTTATTTTTTTTTTCCTTTTTCTCCCCAAAGGCCCCCGGTACATAGTTGTATATTCTTCGTTGTGGGTCCTTCTAGTTGTGGCACGCGGGATGCTGCCTCAGCATGGCCCCGTGAGCAGTGAGTGCCATGTCCGCGCCCAGGACTTGAACCAACGAAACACTGGGCCGCCTGCAGCGGAGCACGTGAACTTAACCACTCGGCCACGGGGCCAGCCCCAGTAGTTAACTTATTTTAAGGCTGTGTATTGTGACGGTTGAACAGGGGCACTATCATCAGACTGACTCATGGAAATTCCTGCGCTGGATGACCTCACCTTTTCATACCTCTGTTTCCTCATCTGCAAAATGGGTTTAATAGAAACTATACATCAGATAATTTTGTTGTGAGGATAAAATAAGTTTATAAAAAACACTTAGTGGTTATATAATAAATTTTAGGTATTACTATTAGTCTATTATTGTTAGGAATTAAGTAAAGTTTAAAAAATTGTGTTCTTCCTTGCCCCAATATGTCTATCTATGCCTTCTCCTATTTAAAAAGTATTTCCCATTTGTTTTATCCAGAGAGAGGGTAGTTGTATACTATATGTTCTGAAATAAAACATATTTGAAATATTAATCTGCTTTAGGACAAATTGTCAAGATAAACAACAGATAGTTTCTAACTGACCGAGTGAGAATATGTCACTTTCATCTGCTAATGCTAGTTTAGGCATCAATATTTTTGGTATAAAAGAGAAATGAAGGTAACTGAAATTTACTATGCTAAATACTTGGCATTTTAACTTATCTAGTCTTCATAATAGTTGTGTGAGTTTAGTATAATTTTGTCTATTCTACAAATGTAAAACTAAGCTCTAAGAAGTCAACTAGTAGGCCAAAGAAACATGGTTAGTAACGTCTGAGGCCTTTACCAATGCCACGGGCCTCCTAGATGCCCTGGTTGGTTGTTCACTAGGTGAGCTTACTTTGCCCTTGTGCTCAAAGGTAAGTAGCTCAGTCTAGATCTGTTTAGAGAGTTTCCAGCCTTGTGTTGTGTAATGGGGACCCAGCTTGGGATCTGCCAACTCTGTCATCACCTGGGGGACCCCAGCCCACGACTTAGCTTGTCTGAATTTCAGTTCACTTACTTATAAATTTCAGAATTGTTGTGAGAACTAAATTATGTAATGTTCAGAAAACACTTTGCTTACAATTTAACGTACTATTGTGGCTTATAATGAAACTTTAAAAGGATGATCTTGAAGTTGAGAGAACAAAAGAAGACATCTGGTAGACTGCCTGGAATATTATATAAAAATGAAATACTTTTAATTTGAGCTATTTCATTTTCTATCTCCAAATCTTAGATACCTGATGCCTAGAGAGCATATAAAGGGGTTTAAGAAGAAATTAAAGAAAAGGCAAATATTTTAATCACCAACTCCAATTTTGGGCACAAAAGCCAAGAGACATAGAAATTAATTATAAAGTAGATAAAAATACCATTTATACAATAATTTTTAAGCATAACACGATCAAGATAGTTTATAAAGAAGAGTTAAATCCTGATGGTGCAACAACTGTATAGAAAAACAGAAGACATTACGCTCCTGCATGGAGCTCACTGTGCAGTCGTGGATGTTAGCACCCGTGTTATTGAGGAAGAACTGTGATAAAATTGAATGCATCTAGTAAGCATCCCATCTTTGTCCCATTGAAACAAGAAAAAACCCTCAAATAAACCCATGCAGATGCCGGTATTTTTCTCATGACTTGCACTGATCAACAAGTACCACCCAAAATGCTAAAAGCAATCAGCATAAACTTTGAGCTGCAGAGAAACAGTGATGCCCACGTTGAGACTTCCTTGGGGTGCATATCATTAAGGAGAATCTGAACACTGCTACTATTAATAAGACTACAAATTGTAGACGATCAAACCAGAAGGAACCTTGAATGTATTCACTGGGAATCGCTTAAGGCTTAAACACCAGGGACTTGAAACAAACTGTTCTTATCACCTTTTCCCAAACAGAGATTTAAATTTACAATGAAAGTGCCAGCACCAGCTGCACTTGAAGAAAGCACTGCATGTCTCCACGAGCTCCAAGAACATGGAATGGAGCCCAGTTCAAGCTGGAGGTGTTGTCTTGCTCTAGCCAGCTGGGTGACACCAAGCTGAAAGTGATGAGGTGCTAATTAAAGCGGATGAACAGAATCTCATTGTAGGCACCTGCCAGTGGCCGCCGCAGAATCAGCTAGAGCAGTGGGCATATCGCCTGGCCTGTCCGGCCACAAGAACTAGGCATGAATTCTGGCATCTCTTATCGGGTATCTCCCCTTTCAGATTTTCCCTGTGACGGTTTTACTTGGAGATGATGACACTTCTTGCCCCTTGCACTTATTTATAGCTCTCCTGAGGAATAATTATCACATGATGCAAAACGTTGAACCAGACCCTTTCTGAAAGCAGCGATTAAAACAACAACAAAAACGAGACTAAAGTCTACGTTACACAAACAAACAAACAAAAATCCAAGCTGCATAAAACACAGACGTACTACACCTATGGGAGAAAAGCAAAAACACACCCAAACATGCAAGAAATGTTCTCTTCAACCTCACAACAGTGTCACATTTGTTCCCTTCACACTTTTCACTCCTCTTCCTATGGAAACCACAAAAGGTAATGCTGTAGCCAGAACTATATTACGAGGATGGATCATTTAGAAATGTTTATGGCACCCACGGTAGCTGCTTTTCAAAACAGAACATGACCTCGAGCAGCTGATCCACTAAAATAAAGAAAAAACCACTTTTTTCCTATTTAAACTGATTACCAAAGTTTCATGACTTTAGATTGTTTAATAAACAGTGCATTGATTACCCAATATGCAGTATATTGATTAAATGTTCATGTGCATCTGTCTAGTTTTTCGTAGGATTAGTAAGCAGACTGTTGAATCTGTTATCCAAAGGAGGCAGTGCTAGGAAATATGATTCTGTGGTGAACGTTAGGAGTTTGTGTAGTCTAAATTTCTTCTCCACTTAAAGGACTTTTCTGCAACAGTCCTGAGTCTGAAGCCATTACTGTGCCAGGACACTTGTTTCTTTGCTCTATAACTCTACTTTTTAAGAAGGTCCTGATAAATTGACTGAAATCTATATTCATATAATTTCTGTTGATTGTTTCAGTTCTTTCCTCTGTAGAAAGAGAATAAACACATCTCTCCTTATACATGTTTCCTTCAGGTTGGCACGAAAAGCTTATTGTCTCTTAAGATAATCAGATGTCAGTAAGAATCCTGGCTTCATGACTTATTAGCCTTGTATCCTTTTGGGCAAGTTACTTAACCTCTTAGTGCCTCCATTTCCACATCTGTAATGTGGGCATCATAATCCATCTCAAGCGGGTTGTTGTGCATATTATATGATATGACACGTAAACTGTAACAAAGTGCATGGTGGGTACAGAGTATTGGTTCAAGTGTAGGTTGCCAGGAATGGTCAACTGATGTGAATAACAGAAGAAGTGAGTCTGTGAACAGAAAACATAAATTCTATTTTGGACAAGTTGACCTGAAGTATGTGTAGGACAACCATGGATATTTCTACTGGGCAAC
Organism: Equus asinus; assembly: GCF_041296235.1. Lineage (NCBI taxonomy): Eukaryota > Metazoa > Chordata > Mammalia > Perissodactyla > Equidae > Equus > Equus asinus. The sequence continues at coordinate 17,821,821 of NC_091805.1, read as the reverse complement.
TGGAACTCAAGGCCAACATTCAGGTGGTCTAGACTAGGCAGATATATTTGGGCATCAGTGACATAAAAATACAGTTTAATCCATGATTGTCACTAATATTTCTGAAGTCAAACATTTGGAATGAGAAAGCTGAGGACAAAATCTAAGAGAATACAGTCATGTGCCACATAAGAATGTCTTGGTCAAGCACAGACCACATGTATGACAGTGGTCCCATAAGACTAGTACCATACAGCCTAAGTGTGTAGTAGGCTATACCATCTAGGGTTGTGTAAGTACACTCTACGATGTTCACACAATGACAAAATCACCTAACAATGCATTTATCAGAATGTATCCTTGTCATTAAGTGACATGACTACGCTTATAGCCAGATGAGGAGCTTGAGAAAGATGTAGGATGACTACAAAGAAAACATAGGGTCTCATGCATTAAAGTAACACAATGTTACCCAAAAGAAGGTGTAATGGAAGATGTTTAATGATGCACCACAAACTGCACGTTTAGCAATTCTTTAAATAGGAACTTTGTGAGATTCCAGTGAAACAAAATGAAATCCATTGTGAGGAGTTGAGAGTTCAGTGGCAGAAGAACAATGGAAGGTAACTAGGCATACCATTCTTTCAATAAATTTGTCTAGGAAGAGAAGGAGGAAGGATCTTGGCATGAGGAGAGGGAGCACAGGTGGAGGTTTCTACTTTGGAATGGAGGAAGCCCAGTGTTTTCCTGGTAAGTACAATCCATCTTTTTCTCCTCTTTTTGAGCACTGGGAAAATACGTGCCTCATACCTAGATTTCAAGCACTTTTCATACTCTCCATAATTCTTGTAACTTTACTTAGAGTGGCCCACTAATCCTATATTCAATTTCTCCCAGTAGTTTAAGGTATAATAATGGAGACCTCAAAGATGTGAACTAGTCTGAAATAGTCCAATGATCTTATTCTCTTTTTTTCTTTTATTTTGGTTTATGTTCTTTCCAAACCATGTATTGGTTTCAAATTTAAATGATTAGTGTGAAGAGTTTTCTTCTCAGTGGAAAAAAGAACTCTAGAACTTGTTCATCAGTGTTGACAAAGCTAGGATTCCCTGACATTGATCGTGACTCTGTTTCCTTTGAATATTCATGGGTTTTCTTGTTGTGGCAGAACTTTACCTTCTAGAAGAGATGGAAAGACACTGCTTTTGTGACTCTACTCCCCCTTCCTGCATTGTGATCATGACACTATTTCCTACATAGATTGTAATAGCCTTAAAATTTTTCTAAACAACCTGCTCCAGGAAAGTCACTATTAACCCAAGTTCATGCTGGAGTTGACAACAATTTGCTGTCTCTACACTTTGTTTCTTTTCAATCACTTGATCTGCTTGCCCCCATCTTTATCTCTGTCTGCTTTTCCTGTCTTTCGTGCTTGTTTGCTCATCTCCTTTCATAGAATACACCCTCTAGTATGACAGTTCATTGTTGTTTTCCTCCTTAAGAAAGATCAAATCATTTCCAAAATTATTGAAGTTTGTAGCATTCTTTTTCCACCATCCATGAAAAGTAAAATTGGTCTAACTTTTATTTTAGGAAATAAAAAATTGATTCCTAATTTCCTTTCATAAAATATTCTAAAATATGCATAAACGGTTTTAAAATCTTTTGAGAAAGATCTCACCTGTATAGCTTAAAGGCTATTTGGTACCTTTGAACAAAGATATCAGACGTCAAAGAAAGAAGAGTTGTTGGGACATGGACCAAAGTCATGGAAACTGCAATGGTCAACTTGTGCTCAGGGGAAGGAACCGATTATGCACACATTTTTGAGCTAAATTCACATACCCAGATGAAACAATTATCACCATCGTATACTTTGAAAGACAATAATCATGAGTATGCCGTGAGTGTATTTTTATGCCCATGGGTGTATTTTTCAAAAATGTTCAGGCACAAATATTTTTGAACTAGAAGTTTAACATTTTGTCATATCCCTATTATTGACTTTGAAGTAGAAAAACTGATGTCAGTGAGTTCTAGAAAACTACAGATATAGAAACAAAAGCCTTAGAAGCCTAAAGAACTAATCATGCTGACTCTGATTGCTTTGAGGTCCTTGGTCCTCAGTGCAGTGATCACGTACCACCTAACAAGACGTTTTGTTAAAAAAGGTTAGAAACTTTATAGGTGGCATCATATATCTTTGTCAAAGTTACAGTCTTTCTCACTGTTACTTGAATCTACATAAAATAATGATGAAAATTGTTCATCATACTCAAAACTCAATCTCAAACAAAATGACCAGAAATTGAAAAAACAAAGGTAATTGGCCATGAATGATGGACGAAATTTCGCTCAGAATCTTACTGACTGAAAGAGGTTCAATAACTCTAAAACACTGGAAATATTTTAAGCACCACAAGCCTTAATATGAGACTATTGGCAAGGAAAATTTAAAAGAGTTCTTGATAGTATAGCATCACGCAGGGATTTGACTATACTCTATAATTTCTAAAATGGACTGCATTTGCTGAACTGACCAGCAATCCCTCCCCTTGTCTACCAGCCATTTTGTGTCCATTAAATGACACAGGCATTGCTTTTCCTAATAGAATTGTCAAGTTTATTGAACATGCTAGACTCCATCGGTACAAAAGGAAGCATTTTCCCTCCAATTACTGCCTTCAATCATATTATGTCAGATTCATTTATTCATCTATTCAACCAATATTTATTGCATATGTACTATGTGCCAAGTACAATTTTAAGCCCTTAGAGTATGCAAGTGAAAACAAAACCAAACAGAGGAGACAACCTTGCCTTCCTGGAGCTTCCTTTCTAATGGAGGAGACAGACAATAAATTTAATAGATCTTTTCCTGCCTCTGAACTTAGGCATATTCTATATGTTTTCTGGTCTTTTTCATGTATTAGAAGTATCACTTTCACCTATTAAAAAACCCAGTTCTACCCAAACCAAAATGTTCCTTTCACATCCATTTCAAAGCTCCTTTCTCTTCCCCAGCTCAACCTGCCCACACTAATCACCTCCCCTAGGGAGAGGGGAAGTGGTCTCTTTCTTCTAGCTCCTTGCTCCTCCTCTCTCCCCCTCACTAACTCCAGCTCCTCACTCTCTCCAACTGCAGGAAGCCTAGGTCAAGTTTTTCTAAGAGCTCTCTTACCACCTTCAGCTCCATGTACCAGGAGAAAGAGTTGCCTAGAGTTTCTGTAACTGTATGGCTATCCATGTAGCATAAAGTGTCAGTATCCCCTTTGGACCTGCTCCTTGATCTGCACAAATGGTTCTCTTTTGAAGTTCCTCTCTGCTCAGCTTGAAGTGGGTAGAGGGATGTCCCTTGCCTGATGGAAGGAAGATGTCACAGAGCTACTCTTGACAGGCCTCTGTTTTTCCTTTACAAAGCATTCCTCATTCTCTACTTAGTCTCCCAATATTCAGCTGGAGGTGGATGATAGGAAGGATATGAACCACAGAACCATTTTTGCTATCTGTTAGCAAGGGCTTCCCAGATGGTGTAGTTCAGTGTTGTCCACTAGACATATAATGCAAGCCACCTATGTAATTTAACATCTTCTAGGAGCCCACATTTAAAAAGTCAAAAGAGGGCCAGCCCCAGTGGCCTAGTGGTTAAGTTCAGTGCACTCTGCTTTGGCAGCCTGGGTTTGGTTCCCAGGCGAGGACCTATACCACTTGTTGGTGACCATGCTGTAGTGGTGACCCACATACAAAATAGAGGAAGACTGGCACAGATGTTAGCTCAGGGTGAATCTTCCTCAGCAAATAAATAAATAAATAAAAAGTCAAAAGAAGGAAGTGAAAATAATTTTTTTTTTTTTAAAGATTGGCACCTGGGCTAACAACTGTTACCAATCTTTTTTTTTTTTTTTCCCTGCTTTATTTCCCCAAATCCCCCTGTACACAGTTGTATATCTTAGTTGCAGGTCCTTCTAGTTGTGGGATATGGGGCGCCGCCTCAATGTGGCCTGATGAGCGGTGCCATGTCTGGGGCCAGGATCCGAACTCTGGGCAGCTGCAGCGGAGCACGCGAACTTAACCACTCGGCCACGGAGCCGGCCCCGAAAATAATTTTAATAGTACATTTTATTTATCTAAATTAATCCAAAAATTTATTTTTAAATGTATAATCAATATAAAAATATTAAAGAGAGATTTCATATTCTTTCTTCATACCACATCTTTGAAAACTGGTATGTATTTAACACTTGCAGCCCATCTCAGTTCAACCGGCCACATTCCCAGTGCTCAGTTGGCTCACGTACCTACCACCTACTGTGTTTGACAGTGCAGGGTTAGTCTTCCCTTCAAAGTGGGGTAGCAGTCACTTTTTATTTTGCTTTTAGACTTCAACTGAAACTTTGGGACAATTGGAAAGTCAATTCAACATTCTGAACCTACACAAATCTTTCTTGTCTATCATACCATCCCCTCTGTCACTCCTACCCACTTTCCATCTTCATCATCTCATCCTTTTCCCCCTTCTCATCCACCTTCTCCTCCCTCTCCCCCTCCCCCATACCTCCTCCTTCCCCTCTGTCTCATTTGCTTACGTTGATCCATCTAGCTCACATAACTGGCACTGGAGTCCTAACTGTGAAGAGAATTTCCATAAAATGGTTGGAAGATTAATGACTGGGTCCTCAAATAGACTCTCTTGCCCTCAGTTTCTTTCTTCCCCCTTTCTTCCTAAAGTATTTAATATGTTAAATTATAATCTTATGTAAATATTGCCAACTTGTACTGTGGATAGGGAAAGGTGGGCAAAGAAAAAAGGAAACTTCTTAATATTGTCCTAAAATTTCATTTCTTGTCCTAAAATTTCATTTCTTGTCCTAAAATTTCATTACAGTGCCATTTTGTTTAGGATTGAGGATCAACAATGTAGGAAACTACTACGACACATAACAAGAGATATTTAGACTAAAGATTAAAGATTTCTTTTAAGTCAATGGATTTTCCAAGTTCTCTTGTTACCTTTTTTGGCTAAAATGAGCGGATAGGTTATGTGATACATATCCAGAGGAAAATAACACATAAAATTGGGACTGGGAAAAAAATACGTCTAATAACTTCCTCAGATAAAAATAATATGGTTTTATTTTTCCTTTGTTTATTGGATCTTTAGTTGTCATTTGTTTTGAAGTCCTGTTCTTTCTATTTTATGTGTAAGTCTCACTCTCAGTTCAAAAGAAAGGAGATTTGAACTACATTTCTCTATATGAGTATGGGACTTTAAAAAATAATGTTTAGTATGTTCAGGGAAAAGTTATTGACTGTAATTTGAGGGTTAAAGATTGAAAAGTAAATACTCAAGCCTTCTAAAGCTGAGTTTTGACAGAAATTTAAATTATCTTTAGCCAAATCACTAATAAAATAGCCAATATCCTGAAGGAAATGATTTTAGAAACACCTTAGATTATTTCTTCTCTCAGAATTACCATTGTAACTATGAAAAGGTAAGATGCTACCTTTAAAATGAAATATAAAATTTAGGTCTTATCCAGTTATGAATAATAAAAATCCCATTGTGCTTCTGCGAGTAAAGTGCCTGGAAAAAATCCAATTAGAGCAATTATATTCTGCCTCGATACATTTTTCTCAGCAATTTTAATTTGATTCAGACTTAAAACTCTGTTTCTACTCAACAACTGTTTACACCTGGATGAGGTGAAGCATTTCAGTTGTTAGTGGAGTGAATTCCATAAATATTAGAGTAAAGTGCTCTGAAACCCTTCAATATTAAAATATCTTGCAAAGGGAATACATTATTTAATCATTAAATAGGATACTAATGAGCCTTTATTAAACCTTCCAGATAAACATTGTATTGACATCTAGTGGCTATAAAGGCTGATAACAGATGTACTATATTGAAAGCACATGGGGTATCTTAATACGGTTTCCATTTAAAATTCCCTTGAACAGAAAATAGGCAAACTATATGTAATACTGAATAATGCCAAAGCATTGATAAAATATAGAATCTCTTTGTATTGATATGTTAAATGCCAGGGATGGATTTAGGATGGTCTGAAAAAAGAATCATAACACAGCTGTCCAAGAAATACAGAAAAAATACCTAGATACTTGGTAATACGTTTACCAAGGCATGTCCATAGTAAAAGGACCAACCACCCTTTACAGAGTTCCTCTTATGTCCCAGCCCTGCAATGTGCTTAACAGATCTGATGTCATTCAGACATCAAAAATATCCTGCAAATAAGATATAATTTATAGCTGTGTGTTACCAATGAGGAAACAGACCCGAAGACATTAAATTACTTGCTGAGGATTACACAATGAGCAAAACTACATTCAGGATTTGACACAAAGCTGTCCAATTCACAAGTCCAAACTCAGATAAACCATTCTTCTCTCTATAGAGATACAAGTAACTCTATGTGTTAATGACTTCATTTAAAATTAACCAATTAAATGGGCCAGCCCAGTGACATAGTGGTTAAGTTTGCACACTTTGCTTTGGTGGCCTGGGGTTCATGGGTTTGGATCTTGGGTGCGGACCTACACACTGCTCATCAAGCCATGCTGTGGTGGCATCCCACATACAAAAAATAGAGGAAATTGGCACAGATGTGAGCTCAGAGACAATCTTTCTCAAGCAAAAAGAGGAAGATAGGCAATAGATATTAGCTCAGGGCCAATCTTCCTTACCAAGAAAATAAAATCAACAAATTAAAAATAGTTGTATCAGTCATTTTAATTCATTTTAAAAAACTCACTTTGTGACCTTTTTAACTCATTTGGTGACAGCTGAATTTTGCTTTCTGATTCTTGAGCAGTTTACTCTCCTTGCATGTTACTTTGAGCTTATTTCTACATCCAGGACTTGACATTTTATAATCATGTGACACGTGTATTAAATAGTTTAGAAATACAATGTATCATGAAAGAAGATAGGGTTCTCTTACTGGTGTATATTTCTTTGACTTAAAATAATGTTTTTTTGTTTCTTTTCTTCTGAAAGAAGATGTATTTGAAAAGCTATCATAGAAAAGAGTCATGGCAAGAAGTAAATTTATAAGAGGGAGTTGAGAAAATACAAGGTGGTGACCTGGCAAAGGAGAATACAGAATTTGAAAAAGGTTATTGGAGACCGAAAGGGAAGAGGGAAGGCAGAGAGCAGGTGGGGTAGAATTTTATGAGAAGGGAAATGGTGGATGGGAGCACTGGGGAACAGAAACAGGGATGATGATTGATGTTTCAAAGCTCAGTAGGAAACAGGCCCTTGAGGTGGAAGGCAAAAGGGCATTCATTCTTCTTATAATTTTTCAAATAAGTATACAATTTGCATAACCTGACAAAGAATAGAACACAGACATAGATATATAGAACTTCCTTCCCGACTTTTTGGATGATCCTGGCTCAGTGTCAGCTGTATGAGTCTGGAAAAAATGAGTTGAGGAAAGGAAGAAGTGTAAGGGTGAGAACGAATGCATTTGTAAGGCCTGTAGTAATTCCAAGAAATCTAGAGAGCCTCCTGGACATGCACATTGTGGAACAACCCCGGGTACGCATCTCTTTGTTGTCTAAGCATTTATTAAGTATTACTATCAATTCCCAAGACAGATTCTCATCCAGACTATAGTTCTGGGGTTAGCTTGGCACTGAAGGAGCCTCTTGGAAAAGAATAGGGAGATGAATTGGATAGGATGTGTTTAAGAAACACATTGACGTGGTGTTCATAATGAGCAAGGGAAATGACAAGAAGTCTGACATTAGCAATTTGTACAGGAAAGTGATGAGCCTGTTGGGAGGAGACAGGTAGAAAACTAGAGTCTGAAACAGAGAAGTCCACTATTATGAGATAAAGAAATCACTAAGAGTCTTAACTTAGCTCTTGGATGAAGATTGAAGAAAGGAATAGAGCCTGCCTGTGGGTTTTTGGAAAAAGGGAAAGAAATAGGTAACATTGAAAAGGGACCTTTTTCACACTTAAACTGGCAATAAGATACCAAAGATCGCTAAAGATAGGAAATTGAATAAGAGCTGAAAACTCAGAGGGATAACAGTTGATCTGTAGTAATTTAGGGGATGAAAGAGTGTAAAAGGGAAAATAAGAAAGAAGTTGAGAGCAGATGAGAGGCTGTAAGAGAGTTTGGCAGAAGCACTGGGTATGGTGCCATGATCCTTTTCAGAAAACACGGTGGATCAAGGAGCCAGGTGCCTGACATCTACTGCGGGATGGAGAGGCATTTCTTTTAACTATGTGTAGAAGAGAACAGTGGTGTCTTTTCAGACCAAATTAGAAAACAGAGGCAGAAAGCATATGCAGCCGTGTTTCCCAAATTTTGCTGCTCATTAGAATCTCTTTGAAAGCTCAGAAAAATTTCTTGATGCCCGGATTGCATTCCACACCAAGAAATCAGAAAGTGTGGAGTGGGAGCCAAGGCTCTACATTTTTTAAAGATCCCCAGGGGATTCCAATTTGTAGAAAAGTGTGAGAACCACTCATAGAGCATGCCTTGAAATTTTGGAGGGAAATTGAATAGCAGATTGGTCACAAAAGAATGACAGTAATCATCTTGTGATATGGAAGTGTAGATTATTAATGACCCCCACAAATCTTACCATGAGCCACTCCCTGGCTGGGACTTGTTTTCTTGACCTCTGACTTTCATCCAGGCTCCCTGACAGTTTATTTTGTCTCTGTGATGCATTGGATTTTCTCTCACTATCTCGGTATATTAACATACTGAGCACACAAATTACAGAACTTTGTATGTCAATTGAAAAATGAAGAATGCTAGGTTGATGAAAACTTGGCGTAAATTAGTCACAACATATTCAAAAATGCAGTTTGAATGCCGAGCTACACGCAGGATGTGCATAAAAATCCGATGTGGTGATCATTTCGTGCGCAGGGTATTGGATTTACGCTATGGTCCTTTAAATATTAACAACTCATGAGATATCAGAAATGCTTCTATTCAAATTTGTGAGGTGACTTCAAGTCACACATTTTGTTCTACTATGCTTTTGCTTTTTTGAAAAACAGAATTTCCATTGCAGAAAACTTTTTTTCCCAGAAGGAGTCGACTCTTCTCAAAAAATCCTGAAAAATAATGGTGTGCATCTTATTTTTCTTCTTTGATTAAGCTTGTTTAATTCTGTATTATCTGCCTTTGCTTTGATGCCAAACAAGATTAAATTTTCAAGTACAGTATGCTAAATTTATAATGTGAATTTAAAACAAAATTACTTATAAGAAACCAACATCAGCACCTAGGGACAAGGCTGAGCTATTAGCATAATTTACACCAGGAAAGATATTCTACCCTAATTATTTGTGGCCAATTATCAATTACTGGTCAATGCTAGAATCATTCACCATAATTATTTCCCTAAGGAAACTTCCCTGGATATAATGGTGAACTTCAACATATTTCTTTTCTTAGAAAAACAATACTTATTTTTTTTCTACAAGATTTTTAATCTATGAGAAAACCAAATCTAAACCTTTACTACTGAGGATTTCTCTGAGATTTTAAATCTTCAGATCTTCAATATCTAAAGCAAAGAGCTGAATATATCCCTGGCTGACATGAGAAATCTCTTGAAAGACCGTCAAAAATATGGCCATTTCATCTTCTTATTTTTGATTCATTTCAATTCTGAAATTTTTTTTTGAAATTGAAAAGATGAATTTATACTTCCTGAGTGAGTATTTTAAACCTTAATTCCTTTCCTTACGTATATAGTTCCTTTCTATGAAAATGAATCGCAAAGCCTGAAAACACTAACCTTACATTTGAATTCCTAATGACTCCTCCTATTGTCTCATTTCTGTTTGAACCTGTCAATCAATGGTGAAAAGTGCTAATCACTCCCAGAAACCCCAATCTTGCTCACAAAAGTACCAGTCACTGAAAAAATAATACCGATTGGTCATGGATGGGCAGGAAATCTCACTAGGGATCTAACGGCACAATGGAGTTTATTAAGTCCATTTTGCTCGAGTCCAGCTCTCCCAGCATGCAAGTGTATGGAACTTTAATTTCAAAGTCAGCTAAAACTGACTAAGGTAACTTATATTCATTAGCTCAACTCTGACTGAAGCGCTGTGAAATCTCTTGGTTAGTGCTTTTGCCTCTCGATAACAGCAGCGGCATTTATTTTTACTCTTTATTTTTCTCCCCTTCTTTTTAAAGAGGGGAAAGAGACTTAGTGGGATGCTAGTTGTTTTAAATTCTTAATTGGTCCATGTTCTTTTTCAGCTGCTTATTCTTTTCGAACTTGGTTCTATTAGTGACTAAACATCCACCAGAAAGATATTGTGCAGCAGTGCCCCCTCTCAAAGCCGTGGCCGTGTGTGTTACCGAAAAGCAGCTATGATGTGTGGATACAGCATGGACCATAAAGTATCGTAGACTCAGGTCACAGAAAAGGGACGAAGTTCAGCAGTCTTAGTGTCCACATTATGCAGAACACCAACTTTCTTCTCATCTTTTATTTTTTTTAACTGAAGCTTATTTGCTTTCTGCGAGGCGGCCGCTGCAGGAGGCTGGTGTGAAGGAAGAAGAGGAGGACGGTCCTAACGTTAAAGAATAAACAGTAATTACCTTGTAGGAATCTCTAGAGTGATTGATTACCTCTCCAGCTTATAAGAACAGGCCTGGGAATATACAATAATTGATTTCTATTACTTATGTGTGTTTTCCTTTTAACTTTCCGAAGAAGCAACATAGTTTAATTGACGTTAATTTCAGATTGCCTATTTTTACGACTTCTGGAGTTGGCAAGGAATTGAACAGAGTTGCTGGCCCCATGAGCCAGATTATCAATTGAAAGTAGGGAGATAGGGGGTGTGTGTGTGTGTGTCTGTGTGCGCGCGAGATCATATGTTATATGTCATCACATCCCCTGCACTTATTACTGGGTTGCTTTTGTCTTTTAATGTAGGCTGTTCTTAGGTTTAGATTGGGTTAGAGGAATTCCAGGGTTTATCAGAATGAGCAGAGGTTTTAGCAAGGTCTGGCATAGGCACAATGAGGGGAAACCTCTTCAAGGCAAGCCTGACAGATGTGTGGGACAGTCCCTCGGGCAGGGTCAAGCTGGGTATCACTGGACATCAGATTGTGCTGTCCGTGCTGTGGTGCCCTGCGTCGGGTCTTATTCCTGTGAACTTGCAGGGAACTGAATTTCTTTAACCTACACCCTCAATTTATACTTCGACATTGTGAAAACCAGACATGATTTAGAATAACTGTATGCCTTTTGCTGGTTGGGAAATTGAGGCATGGATTGCTGCATAATGCATCCACGAGAAAAGGAATCAAATTATAACCAGACCCTTGTACTTGACGATGCTGACAGTGACTTGGGCTAGATAATATTTTGCCGTTAGATAAAGTAGAGAGTATGGTATTCTCTGAACATCGTGTCTCCTGGTTTCCCACAGATTACTTTTGGAATGCTTCTCTGACACTTTACACCTTTTTGTACACTATATATTCCTACACATATGTGTATAGTAACTTTTCACATCAAGTTATAAATATTGGTTACTTGACCTTTCTCCTCCTGTATGAAAATGACTGTTCCCTTTCCAAATTTTTATTTCCATTGTTAAGCCAGTGTTGGGCACATTTTAGATGTCTGAAAACGTGTGTTAGGAGTCTCTAATGACTGATACCTGAAGGATTGATTATCTCATTCAGGCAGATGCTGAGATGTCCATTTTTCTTTGTTTGGACAAAAGTGATTCGGATACTCTCTACTCTTTGGTATATAAACAAAGTAATATTACGTAATAACAAAAGAGCACAGTTAAGCAATGCCTACAACACTTCTCTGATTTCAATGATACAAAGGCACTGCAGATGTTGACATAGAGATATAAAACTCCCTAGGAGCTGGTGCAACAATATTTGGGGGACCTAGAAAACTTTTTTAGTTTTTAATATTACTGTGAACTATGATCCATTAACGAAAAATCTACCAGAGTAGCAAGAATCATGTTATTAGCATCTGCAGCTTAAAAGACTTAGGATTTTTCTGGAGAACTTTTTTTTCCCTCCTTCTAAACATGGAGCAAAATTAATTATTTTAATGCAACAGATATACAAAATATGAGTCAGTTTCTGTTATTTATACATTGTCTTATAGAAATAAAATCACGTGCCAAACATCCAAAATATGAATTAATTTCTGATATCTACTTTATACACGTCCCTAAAAATCATACTGAAGCATTTTCAAAATTCAAATCTAAAGACACCAGCTAAGTAAATTCTCAATGAGTTGACACTGGTGAATAGCTTTCTGTTGAAAGAATTATTGCTTTTATGTTGTGTAAAATATTTGTAACCCTAGGAAATCAGATTGTAGTATTTGAAGCTGTCACCTTAATCGTGAATGATTTCACAAACAATACAGTGGATTTAAACAATGTAGCTGAAATATGTGAACACAGACATCAGGGTATCACTAGGACAATGGCACCAATAGCATGAGTGACACTTGATGGTGGGACAGTGGGCGACTGGTACTTAGTGGTCTTGTGCTTTGTCAAGTATTCTTTTTCTTTTCTTTTCTCTCCCTGGTGGCTATTTGTCATTCTTGGAAGACTACAGACTTCCCTTCCCCTGGACCTTTTTGAACTCTGCTGTCTTTGAGCATCATGGATATTGAAAAAGAAACTATTTACTAGGCAGTAATTATATGCCACCCCTCGTGTAAAGGTAAGTGATAATGAGGCAGCCCTGTCAAAGGGAAAAAAGAGCGGCTTTTAAAACTTAGAGCCATACAAAATGCCTTATAGACTTGTTCTGGAGTAACTGTATCAATTAACCACGCTAAAAGCTCTGACTCAGATGGGTACTGCACACAGCATGTCTACAGTGTTTTATTATCAAGTCCATTATGATGAGTTCTTGTCCTAGACAAAGGGAGAACAGAAAAAGAATTCAGGCTGACAAATTAGACTTGAAATCAGTTTCATTTACATAACGACTGGAAGTTCATTAATAACAGAGTTTTAATTATTCATGCTCTTGTTTCACTAGATACAGCAGTTTTCCCCCTGCTGTGCGGGATGTCTGGATTAGCTAAAATGAACCTTAGCAAAGGATCGGCTGCCCAGATACTCAGATGCTTTTCTATTTTCACACCACTAGAGATGGGGGTGGGGTGGGGTGGGGGTGAATGGAGTGTGTGTACAAATTGGGGCTGGGTAATGAGGAGAGGTGGGGAGTCGAAGAGGAAGGCATTGAATAGAGAGAAAGAAAGCCAGCTAGCAGGATTCTTTGAGGTTTGCAATACATGTTTGTGAAAAGGAAAAGAAGGAAAAAAATGCAACTTTGTACATTCGTGCTTGATGGGAACTTCCATCTGAGATGATAACACTTGAAATATCCATCATTTCAAGGTTTCCTGATGGGACATGCTACTAATATGATTGTGTGTGTGTATGTGTGTGAGATTCTTTTCCTTTGGCTATAGGAGCACTAATAGGGTTTATTTTGGTCTGCTTGCATTTTGAAAAAAAAGAAAGAAAGAGAGAAGGAAAGAAGAAAAACTTTTTTTCCCTTCCACATTATCTGGATAAATCTGAGAAATAGGCTTAAAGTCGGCTTCAATACAGATTTCTTTAATGAGAGCGGCGGTGATGCTTTCATTCTTCCCAGTAATAAATAAGGACACTAAGGATAATTTCCTGCAAAGAACTTGAACTGTTTTCCCATACATCAATCTCCTGGTCCAGCCTCAGCACCATCTCATGCAGGAAGGAGTCCAGGGCTGACTGGGCAGGGGTTATTGCATTTCTGGTTCATTCGCTGTCTATATAGTTTACTAATTTAGGTAACTACCTCACAAAAAAGAGAATGCATGACAAATAAAAACAAGACTCAATTGTTGCCGACACCTCTAGAGTCCAGAGAGACGGGGCAAGACGCCAGAGGAGAAGCTCTCCTCATTCAGAAATCAGGCGACAGCTGTAGGTTTGGGTGTCCAGGGCTGTCATTGGAGCAGCTTTGGAACAAAAGTTCTCAGTTTGGAGAACCATCATTTACAACAAACAGTAGAAATGTTTTGAAGAAAAACAAATTTTAGGAAGAAGAGATGACATTTAACAAGAGCTGAGTACCAAACGGTTTGTCTACATTCTCCGGCTTGATTTAAACTTCACAAAAATTATTATATCCATTTTACAGAGGAGGGAATTGAGCCCCAGAGAGACCAAAGCGGGCAGCTAGTCAAGGAGGGGTCAGAGGTCAATCCATGTCTGTCTGATACCAACTCTTCCCCTGCTACACACATTAGAAGACAGTGATCATTCATATTTTTTACACAAAGCTTATACAACTTGTTTTATTTTTAATGTTAATTTTCTTTACCCTCCCACCGATAAACGATTTTCTACAAAATAAATACAACGGCCTGCTTTTTCAGGATATGGATAGCCTCCTTAGATCTTGACTAACTGGAAAGTCATACAAGCCAAATATTTAAACAGTTAATAATACAGGAGCAAGGTGCTAATATGAACAAGGCCTTTTTCTAGTAACAGAATAATTGAGTAAGAATTAGACAGACTGTCCTACCTGATAACTTTACGTCAAATGCCTCATTTGTAGATGACATAGGAAAAAAATTAATCACCAGAGGCTGCCATCGCTCATTACTTTAAGCTTACTTCTAAGTGGGCATTTTGTGAAGGGCATGTAGGCCAGGAAAGCTAACTTTGCCTTTCTTTCTTTCTCTCTTTGTCTCTGTCTCTCTTTCCTCCCTTCTTCCTTCTTTTCTTTTTTGTAGGGCTATCAACTATTCATTTCTGCTTTGAAGAATTCATGTTTACTGGCTAGTTTTAAGTTTTATTTCATTCCTTCATTCCTGGGCTGGTCCCTTCCCAAACCCTGTTTTATAAAGCTTTATTTTTTTATTTCGTTATTTTTTTGGTGAGGAAGAGTGGCCCTGAGCTAACATCTGTGCCAATCTTCCTCTATTTTTTAGTATGTGGGATGCTGCCACAGCATGGCTTGACGAGCGGTGTATAGGTCTGCACCCAGGACCCGAACTGGTGAACCTGGGGTAGCCAAAGTGGAGCACAGGAACTTAACCACTATGCCGCTGGGCCGGCCCTAAAGCTATTTTTATACGGGACATTTTGAATGATTAATTACTGCTTCAGAGGGATCAGAAGCTCTCAACACATTTACAACATTTTATCTTTTTATCTCTCTGAAGTATATATAGAGATATTAAAGTACAAAGAGGTTACATCACATGCCTAAGGGAAATAAGCGTTTTGAAAAGATAAAACAAGATCCGTTCCTAGTGAGCTACCCCAAGCAACACATTAGATTTTGGTGTAAATTGCAAGAAATGGACAGTTAGCACCATGTAAAAGTCAGAATCAGTACAGGCGGCTGGGATGTTATTGACATTCTGTGACATCTGAGATGGCACTTTCTCAAAATTGCCTTAGTCCATCTAAAAATTAAGAGGGATACTCTTCTTCCAAACCTTTGAGCAAGAATTACAACAAAAATCCAATGTTTGGGGAAAAGATAATGAAAACAAAACCTTTTAAAAGACTAAGATAAACTAATTTTTCAAAAAATCTTTAACTGCTCAATGGGTGATATGTTTGTTCTCCTTTAAAAACATATTTTGTTGTATTTTCTGGGCTCCTTTACTCCTTTAAAAACTTATAAATATTGCCAAAGGATGAAGAAAACAATGGAAGGCTGTATGGGGAGGAGGAAGAGATAGGTGGGACATCTGGATGCGTTCGGTCTGGCAGCTTGCTCCCTGTCCCAGTGGGTGGATGCTGCCCTGGGCGAGCAGGAGGCTCTGCTGGTGCTGATATTTGATTTCCAGGTGCAAGTATTGGCTCATCTAAATCCTGACCATATGCTGTCATACATCTGCATAAGGACTGCTGTTTCCTTTTCAACAGGACATAAGCGTACACCTGACTGAGGCACGTAAGATAGCTGGTCCTGAGGCAGCGAAGCCTCTGGCAATGTTGCAGGAAGATTTAGGCTGTGGAAATGTTCCTTAGAGCTTGTGTCCTGACATGTCTTTTGCCTGGTTAGAAGTGGCAGTCTGAGGCAAGTTGGTAGGAGCCAGGAGATCAAAAATTTCTAGTCCTGTTTCTGACCATTTGGTTCATTGTTTATGAGTAAAAGGGGTAACTCTTTAAACCCCTAAAGGCATACCCAATCCACTGGGGGGAGACATATTAAGCACACAAAATTCTGCTGGGTAAGTTTCAGTCATGCAAGATGAATACATTCTAAAGATCTACTGTGCAACACTGTGCCTATAGTCAGCCATACTTTACTGTACACTTAAAAATATGTTAAGAGGGGGCTAGCCTGGTGGTGTAGTGGTTAAGTTCATGTGCTCCACTTCAGCGGCTCGGTGTTCATAGGTTTGGATCCTGGGTGTGGACCTAGCACTGCTCATCAAGCCATGCTGTGGAGGCATTCCACATAAAATAGAGGTAGTTTGGCACAGATGTTAGCTCGGTGACAATCTTCCTCAAGCAAAAAGAGGAAGATAGGCAACAGATGTTAGCTCAGAGCCCATCTTCCTCACACACAAACACAAAATATGTTAAGAGGCTAGATATCATGTTAAATGTTCTCACCATAATAAATCAAACAAAAACATTTACTAACCATGGGCAAACCACTATTTTGAAGGACATTGCTATTTGTCAAATAGAACAGAAAGTCTATGTGGAATTACCATTGATTTTGTGCATTTGGGCAACATTGGTTTATTTGTCTGATTTTCAGTTTTCTCATCTGTAAAATGAAGATGATATTCCTCATGTTGGGTCTTTGTAAGACTTCAAGATAATGCAAGTGAAAGCATCATAGTTGCTTAAAACATGGTGATTATTCTTATTATTTAGGATGATTTAGGACTGAAAGTTAGGATGCTAGTTTTGTCAACTGGGCATCCAATTTATAAGTTGAAATTATATAAATTCCACAGGGGCAAACTGAAAGGCATATGTCATTTGCTCTCAAGAATGGGATCAATAATGATGCAAAGGTGGCTCCCGCTGTGGAATGATGTGGGGCCTCCATTTGGAGAGTGTAACAGGGACGGAGCTGTGATCAAAAGGAGAAAGCCCTGAAAAGGGAAGGCTTTGAAAATGTCAAACTTTCATATTTCGTCTCTGGGCCATTCTATATACAAACCTGATATTTAAAAAAAAAAATTCGTTTGGCTGGAAATCTCTGTTAACTCTCACTTTTGTAGTTTTTACAATTATTAGAGAGGAATTTAATAAAAAGGCAACATTTAAAAAATGTATTTTTGTTAGTGGCATTTTACTATATTCCAATCCTTTGATTAGTGGTCAATAATCAAATACTGTTAATAGTATTATTGTACTAATAAGTAAAGCAATTTCCTGACAATGGTAAAGAATAGATAATGTTAAACAGAAGGGAAAACTATGTTCAGAAACAATAAGCTGGTTAGTACTGAATGTCTAACTTTTTTTCTACTATATTAAGGATAGAGACCTACATTTTTTTTTGGTAGCATTTTGAAGTTTTTAAAAATAGAAAATTAAAAATTAATGTTCATATTTCATATTAACTTACTATGGAGCAGAAGTATTTTTCCTATATTTAGGACCACAAACTTTTAATAGTTTCTGTTATACTGCAGAAAAAAGGTAAAGGTTAAGGAAAAAAGAAATTTCGCAGCTCTTGGAAAACCATCCTCACTGAATTTTGTTGCATCTGAATTTGGCAGAATTTTTGTTCCCTTTCATGTCATAGTCTGTCTTTTCTTGTAACACATGGAAAGTGAATTTAGCACCCCAATGGGAGATTCCTTGGATTGTTTATTAACATGTCCAAAGGATAAATAAAATTTGAATCAAATTTACAATTTTGTGCTTTGGGTTTCAGTTCAGGTAATAACACAATAAGGGAAAGAGGAAGGGAGAAAAGACTGGAAGTGAAGCAGAGGGAAAGTGGTAGAAACTTACGAAAAGACCCAAAGCTGGCAAAGAAGGAAAGCAGAGGAAGAATGCCACGGAGGAAGAAAATAAAAGGCAAAAGGCAGAGGCAGGGAAGTGGGGTGACGAATTCTTTGAGAAACTATAAAATCAGGAACTGTTTTGTGGGAGGGCAGCTGGAAAGGCAGATAGACCATGATGAAATGAAAACATCTCTAATGAAACCACTTGAAGATGTTTTGCTCTCCTAGTTTGACAGCTGTAGCCTGTTTAGCAAAGAGGCTATCATAAACGTACAAACTGAATTTCATCAAGAAATGAGTATTTACAGACCAGACACATGACTAAATTCCGTGAAGCAAATAATTATACAAAAGGAATAATGACTTGAGTAGAAAAACAATTTATATAATGGGAGTGTTTGTCATTTCTTTAAATGTCATATCCTAGGTAAATTATTTGAAATTCACACATATTGTAAATGAAACACTTTGAAGATATTCACAGCAATAAATTCTAATAGTGTATTCATTCTTAAGTTAACTACATAGAACTTTAC
The DNA here is from genome assembly GCF_041296235.1 of Equus asinus. Classification (NCBI taxonomy): domain Eukaryota; kingdom Metazoa; phylum Chordata; class Mammalia; order Perissodactyla; family Equidae; genus Equus; species Equus asinus. The sequence goes on along the minus strand of NC_091805.1, from coordinate 17,803,294 downwards.
ATATTTATTATTTTGTTTATGAGATTATTACATCTCATTTTTAAAATGGGAAACTTTGAAATTTGCAACTATAATTTCTGATGATTTAAAAATTATTTGAATCCCAAGATTCAAATACCTAAATGCTAAACATCAAAATCCTACCGCAACCTTTATAATATCTGACTATGGCATCTATCCTTGATTCATCCCTTTATCTTTCCACTCTTTCTAAAGTCTTCACTCTGACTTTAAATGTCTTAAATATTCCAGATTCCCCTCAGCACTTGATGCTACATCTATATTGCTTAACTAGCAAATATGTTTAGCTTTTTGCTCTAAATTCTGTCAAAAATCCAGAATACATGCAATTTTTTTATGGCTGCCTTTTTCTATCATCTTTTAAATGACTTCATCTCCTACAGGGAGGGGAAAAAACCACATAGCTTCCTCCTTTATGGTCCTCTAATAGGAAGCGTGCCTTTGGGGTGCATGGATAATATGTCCAATACTCAGCATTGCACACATTGCCACGTTTTATTCTCATGAGAAAGAGACTTTAGCTGTTGCCGTTTTTCAGGGAAGCAGCAATCTACCAAGCGCCACACAGCACAATGCTGGAGATGGAATAGAATTCTGGTTTGGCCAATTCCAAAGCCCACGTCCTTGTGCCCTTTTGTTAGTTGTTAAATATACCTCAGTCTCCTCTCCACCTTCCACCCATAGGTTGCCGAATGTAAGGTTCCCTAGGGCAGGTACCATCTGTGCTTTGAAACAGTGGCAGGCACAGAGCAGGTTCACAAAATATTTTGGGAGAGACTACAGTAAATCCAAGTTTCAGTGTTTCCAAGTTACCCTTAAGCTTTGCAGAAAGCACTGCTTCTCCCTTTGGTTACATTTCCTAATGCAGATCTGGATGCTCCCTGACTGGGGTGCTAGAAAGAAGGAAGTAGAATGTCATATGCCAAGTTCTATACTGGGCCTCCAGACTTGCTGGCCCCACACCAACAGTGCAAAATTTGTTGTTTAAAGTCGCTCACACAAACAGGGTGCTCACTCTGAGCTTCTGTAGAGGAATCTCTTCGATTGTCAGACTGGGAAATTATCAAACCCAAGGGTGGCTTGTGCTTTAGAATTATGGGGCCTTTTTAACGACAGTTACGTTTCTAAAACATATAGGCAAACCTGGCTCAGTGGAGCCAGAGGAAAGGGAAAGCAAGGAGCGCTCCAGGTAGGGAGGCCGCAGATGAAAGGATTGCTGTTAATTTCTGAATGTTTCTTAAGTGACATTTTCAAGTTCGTAGTCCATTTATTGCCATGTTCTTGCATGCTCTCACCAGGTGTTTTCAACGAAGCACTAAATGCCCCTCCTCAGCTCCAAGAGGAAATGTTTAGGTAGGTTTAATGCCGAAGATTAAGACTGCATTAAGATTAAGTCTGAAATGTTCTGCTACCAATTAGCCCTCTAGTATTTCTGTAAGCCTTGAATTTTTGATGCGATCAATGACACCAGTGGAGCCATCTTCTGTGGAGTGGTTATTAAAGATATAAAAATCAATACAAAGATGATACTTGGAAATCTATATCACAAGATAATGAATCACCATGAGAGCCGGCTAAGAAGAATGTCAGCAAACCGAACAGAAGGTTTGTGCATAACAAAGTGTTTCATGCCAGTAGAATTTAAGCTAAATTTTGCATGAGACAGAAGTCTTCAGGCTACACTTATGATATATTTGCATGACAAGGTTTTAATAAGATGAAGACACAAGCCCAACCCGTCAAAGGGCTCCTAGTGCATTCAGGAAAAAAAAAGAAGAGTGGGGATTGAGACGTTCACCACTGAGCCAATAATGGCATGATTTAACTCTGACTAAGACAAAATAGCATCAAAACTTTCTCTGTCAGTAATCCTCATTCAATTTCTTTTAAATGAAACATTATTTGCCTGCACCTTGAGTCCGTAAGTACTGATTGTTATTGGAGCTGTGTACTGGAGCTTCACAGAATAGTCCAAATTTAATTTGAACTGGGGATTGATTTCGTTTCCTTCAAAGGAAGATTTTTTTTTGCCTTCCAAAATTGAGCGGTGCATGACTTTGCAAGTTCATTTTGGTTTTCTCCTTGACACGATTGTAAGTGACAGGAGAACGTTTATGTGTTTTGTCCTTAAGGGACATCACGACGTTGCTAATCATGCCACAAATGACTCGGAGCTATTCTTTGGCTTTAGTGATATGGATTCCCTGTGATTTCAAATCATTCGCTACCAGAAAAAGCAAAAATAAGCAAGCCAGCCACAGTCACCAGTCCACTAAAACCTTGTATATTTAAGAGATATAGAGTTTTATGCTTGGGATTTCCCAATTTACAACTACATAAATAAAGTTTTATAGACAGGATTAAGTGAGGGTGTGTTTTTGTGTACATTGGGTGGTGCAAAAGTCATAAATGTTTCTACTTCCTTCTCTTTCTAGGCACATGCATGAGTCCCTTCTTGGAACTCTTAAGTGGCAGCTGTTATGGAGGGACATGCTCATAACCACTGCACATCAAGTCCTTAGCAGCAAGCCTGGCTCTTCATTAATCAGTAAACTTACTGACTTAGAGAGAGCTGTCTTTGTTTTCCTTGGAGTTTTTTATCTACTTCTCATCTTGGCGCCAACACAATTTCCAGAAAATGCAACGATGATTAGTTTATGCTATTGCATACTAAGTTTGGTTTTCTCTGTGTTTTCATTGCCTGTTTCAAAGGTTGACTTAATCAGCTGTGAGTTGTTACGGAGTCAGCCAGGGTGGAATTCCCACAGATTTTTTTTTCTCCCAACGTATCATAGAACAAGAAGAGAGCTAGATACACCTTGTGTAGTTTTAACAAGTCTTTGCAGTTTTGACTTAATTTGTTTCCCTCCCCTTTACCCCCTGAGGGTCCCAAAGCAAATGAACCATTCAGTAGCATAAAACAAGGGGAATCAGTTTAGACTTCAATAAAACACAGACCTCTTGCTGGCAGCATCCGCCCTGATGTAGAGTGTCTGCAGTTTAAAATATTGTGGTGTCTTGATTGTCCTGACACCTTGCGATTTTCCTCTTGAACCCCCATTGCCTGGGAAACCTCAACACGCACAGCTGTTCATTTCTCAGGCTCTCCCTCAGTGGTGCTGATATTTCAGCTCCTTTATCTCTGTCTATAAAATCTACACTACAGATCCACGAATATACTTTGCAGTTTCCAGAGTTCCAGACTCAGGGTTAAACTTGGAGAGTTTCTGATATTTCTTTTAGGTGGTGTGAGAAAGAAAAATAAGGTGCGAGAAAGGCTATTCTCATAGGCCAGAGGTTCATAGGTAGTATTTAAGGAAACATTTTTGTAGAAAGAAAGCTTTTTACATCTCATCCAAGTTAGCAAATCCTTTAGCCTTCATAAGTCAGTAGTCCTTGGTTTTCATGAATTCAGGGAACTGGGTGAATCCAAATCTTAGAGGGTCTAATTTTAGGAGGAAAAAAAGCAGGAAAAAATGTACATTAAGGCAGGGAGAGTTTAAACTAAAACATAAGCAAATGTGTTAGGGAAAAAAATAGACTAGAAAGAGATACAACAAAATGTTGACAATGCTTTTCTCAGGGTGTTGGCATGAAACAATGGCTATTTTCTTCCTTCCATGTTTTAATATTTATCTGTTTTCTACAATAGCATTTCTACTCTGAGCAGAAAAAAATAGATCAATGAAAAGTACAAGCTAATGGTTGAAATTACTGTTAGATACAAAATGAATACATTTTACCACTGGTAATGCCTTTGGCTATAGAGGAAGGATGATTTTAATAGAAGGGTTACAATGTTTTACATATAATTAATTGGGAAATCTTTGGGCAAAATCAGAACTACAAATCCTGGAAGCCTCAATGAAGATCTGATAGACATGAGGAAGAAGAGGTAAGATCAATGGAAGATCTTCCAGACAGTGAGAATAGTCTTAGAGAGTGTGTAAGAAGATGAAGAATGTGAAAACAAGGCAAAGGGAGCCTTATACGAAAGTGACTAATAAATGAGGAGATATTACGAAGTAAACTGGCCTTGAATCTGCAAGTAAAGAGCCACGACAGGATTCTCCATTTTGAATGTCAAAATTAAGAAACTCCATTGGGAAATAAGTTTACGGAAGGAACAAAATCAACCTTAGAGTCAGATTGATTTCTACTTTGGGAGGTGGCTCTAAGTCATTAGCTTTGGGTCTGTTTTATTAACACTATAGCTTTCCCTTTACTTCCAAGAAAAAGCACATATAATGCTTTTACTCTTCATAATTCACTTGCTTAGTCATATATTCATTGATTTTTCTGAATCTGTAGCCTATCTGCTTGCAAAACATTCTTTGACTTCATGGGACTAAATAATAAGTATTGGTTGATGTTAATGTACATACATGCAATAAAGCTGTCAACTCAGTCATCTTCCTGGTGTACCTGAGTATATAAGACGAGCATCATTAGACAGTGAGGCAGCACTGTCTGAAAGGTAATGTACATAATGGCAAGAGCATGGCCTTTGACCTCGGGAAGACATAGGTTCAAATACTGGTTCTGCCACTTGCTACTTGTAAAATTTGATCAAATTCAATTTTTGAGGTTCATTTCTTTATCTTTAAACTGGGGACAATAGCTCTTTCCTAATATAAATTTTGTGAGGATTAAATGAGATATACAGAAATTAAACCATATAACTGAATGCCAGGCATACAATAAACTCACAAAGTATGGTAGCTATGATTATCATTGTCATCAGCGTACTTACAGTTTACTTTCACAACACAGTGCAACTTAGAGTTTCAAGAACAATATGTAATTTTGGTTTTCTTTGCATGAGTGAAGTGTTGGATTATTAATATGAGAAGGATCTCATTTTTTCCTTAGATGGCAAATGGTTCATTCCTAGAATGAGGAATAAAATGGACTCATCTTCTACATTCTCAAGTCTTTATCTGTCAAGGTCCATGATTCTAGCTTTCTCTTTCTCAATTGTTTCACTTTGGGACTGGTCAGAAATGCAAAGAAAGTAGCTGTTGGGCCAGCGGGGAGAAGTAAGGAGACTGAGTCCTCAGGGAGAGAATGATTATGCTTGACGCGCCTCAGAGACTCTGGGTTTCTATTTCAGATATATGGGGTTACTCAGTGAGCTTAATACCCAAGCCCAACATTTGGATCTCAAAGATTTGAACTCAGCTTTGAGGATTGAATTCTCATCCTGGAATGTTCACTGTTGCATTCTGAGGGGAGAGCCTCATACTTCAGCTAAGCTTTGGATTTTAGTGGGATGTCTATTCATGCTTTTATTGAGCATGGAAGAGCGAAAGGCTTGTTGGCTGGGATTTACCTAGCCTTCATGGTGAATTAACCAGCCCCTTCAACTACTCCTTTGCTTTGCTTTTAGTGGTCAAACAGCTCATTACATAGACCCTGGATAATATAAATCCAGGACCACTGCTTATTTATCCCAGAGAAGAACTATGCATCCAAACTCCATTCTTAAAACCACATCTTGGATCCCACTTCTTCCACCAGAACTCCGACAAAATTCATACATTAAAATACTGAGATGAGCACATATACATATTTCTTTTCTGATGTTAGTATTTATTTTGTTTGTGTTGATATTACCTCTATAAATAAACTTCAGAGAGCAGAGGCCACACTCTACACTCTTTTTATACTTTTTTGTTGTGGAACAGTTTTGGACATATTATAGACCCTCAATAAAATTAGGTAAATGACTTAAGAAAAAATGGTCTCCAAACATCCAGTTGGTGAGACTGAAAAGGAAATTCAGCTCCTACCTTTTGGTGATTTTAAAGTTTCCGGTGCCTTTGAAGAGGATCCATTTTAAACTAACCCTTTCATTCTTGAAATGTTGGGATCAGTAGGGCAAGAGGAGTGGGCGGAAGGGTGTGAGGGAAGATCAGGGGCACAATGTGGATTTGGGGCCTGTTAGAATCTGTGAAACATTTTTGTTGCTTGAAAATTTTTCCTGAAAATCAGCCTTCACTTTTGAGGCTCCTTTATTTATTTCTTCAAATTGTATATCAAAAACTTTAGTCCGACAGATGCAAACTCCTCAAGATCATTCAGAAAGTTCAGGTGTAGAATTGGGACTAGAACTCAAAAATGCTATCCCAGCCATGTATCTTTTTAACAATGACACTTTCCTGAAATGGTGGTTACAGGGAATAGACATTATCCAGTCATGTTTCTTACATTACCATAGCAATCAAAATTTATTTATAGCATAAAGATCCCAGAAAAATTATGCTGGAATATTTTAACATAAAACTATTTAAAATTTCTGGGGTATTACACTAAAACATTGTCTTAATAGCTAACATTATTCCTTCTACCATAACTATGACTTGCCTCACTTTCAACATTATAGTGGCATGATATCATTCAATATTATACTAAGACAACAATATTGGTATGATTATTATTCAAGATCATATTAAGATCTATGTTTACTGGATATATTTTGAAAATAGGAAAATCAAAGAAATAGTCACACTGAAATTTGAGTAAGAATCGTGCTGGGAAATGTTATCTATTATTTTTATGAAAAATTTTCTCTTCCAAAAAATAACCTATTTTTAATACCTGTTCCTTAGAAGATATGTCATTATTTCTATTTTGCCAAATTTTGCCCCTTTCAGTGATTTTAACGCTAAGTATCACTGTTGACTAAATATTACAATACTGTGGTTAATTAAAAAATGATTCTAACTCCAGTTTAGGTCTTATTTGAATTAATAGTCTTTAAAGGGCTTAGCAGATAACTCATTAAAACCTTATAATACCAATTTTTGCATTTGGGTTATTAAAATAAAAATATAGCCATAATCACTGATAGCATTTGTAGCAAAGATCTAAATTAAGTAAAATAAACCATGTCCCTATGTGTGTTAAAAGATCATTTTTACATATTTTTATCTTTAAAGTTATCTTTGGAAATAGGACAGTGACCTATTGCATTTTGGAGATGACAAAACTGGGTCAGACAGCAGTTAATGACCACTCTTGGATTGAACCTAGGTGTTACAGGGTTCTATAAACCGTACCCTGGTGTTATTTTCTTTTCTCTGATCTGTTACCTCCAGTCCTGGAAGGAAATCAGGTGATGGTAGATTTGAGAAATATGCTTTTGCTGACAGAGGAGGGGGAATTCCAAAGACTTGTTCTGATCAACTAGCACAACGGGTTACGCTTCTTAGAAGAGAAGGATGGATGTGAGTGGAAACATGGAGTATTGGCACATCTACTGGAAAGATGAAGTCATTAGCTATATAGAGGCTCATTAAGCTCTAACAGTGATCATAATCATCCATTCGTGATTTGGAAGAACAGTGCTTCCATCCCCCTGAAAGGCTTTTTGTTTTGTAGGTTCCTTTTTATTCTGCTTCCTGAAAGTCTACGCCAGTTGATGTTTGCATGTTTCTGAAATGGCGATGAGCCTTCTAATTGATTCTCCCACTACGCTGGCTGTGCACTGAGCTGGCAGGCGCCCCGATTCCAGGTCACTTTACACGTCACACCACCTAGGGTTAGCCAGGGACCCATTCAAAGGGCAGTGGGATGCCAATTATTTTCCTTCCTGACATTTACATGAAAGGTATAATATATCCCCTTTAGGAGAGAGGCTGCTAAAGGGAATTGGGAGTTTGTTTCCCTTAATAATGCCCACAACCACTGAGTTTCTGAACTAAAGGAAAGTTGAGAAACTGAAATAAATAAAGTGAGGAAGTAGAATAAAAGAGCTTTAGTTAATCAGTAAATTTAGTGCTTACCAGGTGCCAGGCAATATTTCAAGTGCTTTACATGTACTCATATGTTTGCACTCTGCCACAGCTCTTGGAAGTGAGCACTATTATTTCTCCCACTTTGTAGATGAGAACATTCAAGCCCACACTGTCAGAACAAGTAAATGACAGAACCACCATTTGAATTTAGGTTGGCTCTGAAGCCCAGGCTTTTAATCATTTTACTATAGTGATATCAAAGATCCTGTACGAGTCTACCTTAATATAGAATCGATGGCTTCCAGGAACGCACAACTATTTAACAAGCAGGAAAGCAAATGATGACTGTGATTCAGAGAAATAGGAATACGAGGCCATCCTCTAAATCCCTCTATCCCACACTTCCTCATCTGACACCACCTGTCAATAGGATGCTTTGTACCTCTTTCTACTTCTACAAAGGAATGCATCCTAATAATTTTGGGCTTCTTTTATGAAAATGACAGATCTAATCACTCTTCACTTGACTAAATGATTTTGACGTCCTGGCCTACTCCAGGGCAGGAGGCTCCTAAGACCGTGAGAATACTTTCATCAGAAACGGAGGTAGGTAGCCAGCTTTAAGCAATATACAACAGATAACCTACCTCTGAAGCGAAGGAACGCACAGATGTAGTTGATCTTCTCTCAGCAATACCCAGCACCATGATTCTACCCTCCATCAAAAGATTACCCGGTATCATAACTTAGAAAGTCGCCAACAGATAAATCAAGGACGAGACATTTACACAATGCTGGAATTCACACTACAGTTGAATCCTTAGGTCTTATTTTGAAATTAATCATTTACCTTATGAATCTATGTAGGCTCCATACTCTTCAGAACTAGTCGTGAGGTCTAGAGTAAGTGGTCTGCGACCTAGAAGGAAGACAAACAAAGTCGTGGTTCAAATTCAGCATGAGAAGAACATCAATAGGATTGAAGATACATCCGCATGTGTGTTAACTACTGTCTTGAGTTAGATTCAAATAATAAAGTCATTTACCAGTTTGGAGGTCCAGAGAGGATAGGATTTAGAGGACACGGAATATCAGCGTTTGTGCTCCTATGTTTTAAGTATCAGCTCAGACAAAAAACCAAAAGAGTCTAAAATGATTCCTGGAACTGAACAATGTAACTGAACCCAGGAGGGAGGAGCAGGTTGCCACCCACCTGGGGAAACGGGTTAATAAAAAGATCAATTGCACTCTTATCTTGTTAGTCATTAGACAGCCCATTGATGCCACCTGCTTACTTTAAATGTAAAAGTACAGGCCAGCCATTGGAAAGCTGCCACAGCGCTTTGGAACCCCTCTCATTCTGCTCTAGTGATGGGAGGGAAAAGGCCAAACTCTGACCCTTGGAAGCGGAGCATCTGTTCCTCCGGTAAATGCAGATGTGAGGGCAAATCAGAAAGCAAGTCTCTCCCGGAGGGGAAGGGAGGGTGCGGGGTTTCCTCTTCAACAAATACATCAGAATATGAGGAGTTCATAAAGTTAATATTGACGTGAACTCAAGAAATCATTTTAAATGTAAAAAAATAAAATGGCTCAGAGGATTTTCTTTCTTCAGGTATTTATATCCCTCAGATCTGAAGTGACTATACATTAAAAATATAGAGATTATACAAATTTTTTGTTCGCTTTAACAGTCTTTGAGGACCATTAATTATTTTCCAAAAGCATAAGGAAAGGTTTTCTGTTTTTCTTTAGTATCAGTTTCCAATGAATAAAGGTTCAAAAGAAACGTTATTTCCTAAAGCAAAGCAAGTGCCTGCTCCCCATTGGTAAACAGGGAAGAAACTTTATTTTTTTATATTGGTAATGGTACTAGGATCTTTTTGCTCAGCAGCTATTGGCTACTTTTCTCAGCATCTGCAAACTCCAGCTCTAAATGGGCCTCCCAACTTTTTTCTCACTCCCTATCCACTACACCTGTTGGTGGGGGGACTCCAGACCATCCCACCTTTATAGCAGATGAGTGTCCATTTCTCTTTCAATAAAGTGAATATATTTAATTGACCTTGTATAATTTTGATGGTATGCATATTTATTATTTATTGATTATGACTATTCAAGAAGTTACTATTTATCTGACTACCAAGTAATAGCTTTCTCTCCATGTTGAACATTCCTATTCCAGTCCAAAACATTTTGCAAGCAGCAAGATGCTAACTTAAGAGAGGAATGGTGAGATGTAGCAGTTAGCTACAGTTTCTCCAAGCAGTCAGATGGTAAAGCCAACTCCGGTCTGTTAATTACTGTTCGGTCTTCTGCTCATTTTAGTCTCTAAAAGTCAAGGTGTTATATGTAGGTTCTGAATACTTAAAATTCATTCCTAACTAATCAGTATGTAGATGGATGGACTTTCCATCAAGGGAGTCTTAGACCTGCAAGGGAAAAGGAATCCCTGTCTCTAGCCTACAACGGACATAGGTTAATCAAGAAAGTTGACCAGGGAATGAGTGCCTATTAAAAAAGTATTACTGGGGGAGCAGGCCCAGTGGCCCGGTGGTTAAGTGCGCACGTTCCCCTTCAGCAGCCCGGGGTTCGCCAGTTCGAATCCTGGGTGCGGACATGGCGCCACTTGGCAAGCCATACTGTGGTAGGCATCCCACATATAAAGTAGAGGAAGATGGGCATGGATATTAGCTCAGGGCCAGTCTTCCTCAGCAAAAAGAGGAGGATTGGCAGCAGATGTTAGCTCAGGGTTAATCTTCCTCAAAAAAAAAAAAGTATTATTGGGGCCTACCCCATGGCCGAGTGGTTAAGTTCACGTGCTCTGCTTTGGGGGCCCAGGGTTTCGCCGGTTTGGATCCTGGGTACAGACGTGGCACAGCTCATCAGGCCATGCTCAGGTGGTGTTCTACATAGCAGAACCAGAGGCACTCACAACTAGAATATACAACTATGTACTGGGGGGCTTTTGGAGAAGAAAAAAAAAAAAGATTGGCAACAGATGTTAGCTCAGGGCCAATCTTGGGGGAAAAAAAGGTATTATTTAGTAAATTTTTAAGCAATAGAATTCCAGCATGGGCTAAGGATTTATACATTTTGGAGACTAGATTTGTTACTGTTTCTTGAATTTAAAGGGGCTTGTGAATATCACTTATGTCCCTGATTGAAGTACGTTGTGAAGAATACTGTTCTCTTACACACAAAAATTACAGTGAGAGCAAGAGAGCACATTTTTGGAGACCGGAAATTCTTAATTTTTCAACATACTATAAGTTTAACATCAAATGGAGCAGGATAAAAAAAAAGGGGCTTTATAATACAAAGGCTATGATCAGATTGCTGAATGAGGCTGCAAAACTTCACCTTAAAATGATAGCTGAGGAATGGACATACGTCCTTCTTCTGTATGACCTTGCATCAAAATGACAGTCCTTGGATGAAATCCAAGCAAATCTAATACTGAATTTTGCTCCCTAGCATCATGTTTTATGGTGAGGATTCAGCATAGTTATACAGTTTCTACAATGAGTAACAATAGAAAATTTGCTAGATAAACTCATCTCCAGGCTTCACGCTTCGCACTGCCCTTGCTTAGATACAGTTCTAGATGGGCATTTCATCTCAGACTATGGTTGAAAATGCTAAAGGAATAAACTAGCACTTAAGGTTTTTTCTTAAGATCATGGTTAGCTAATAGACATGAGATTAACATAGAATTGATGGACATTTGATTGTGTAATTTTGTGAAAAAGGGATATTTTCATCTGTAATAAAAAAACATTTTTGTAGGATGAATTAATGTTGGTTATCAAACTATGCCTTTAAGAGGACAAAGGTAATTGAGTAATTGTTGATATTTGTAGTAGTGAGTATAGCTTTTGAACTGATAGCCAGCTTCTACTTTTATTGTTTATTTTTTGCTGAGAAAGATTTGCCCTGAGCCAACATCAGTTGTGAATTTTCCTCTTTTTGCTTGAGGAAGATTTGCCCTGAGTTAACATCCATGCCTGTCTTCCTTTATTTTGTGTGTAGGTTGCTGCCACAGCATAGCCACTGACAAGTGGTGCAAGTCCACACCTGGGAACAGAACCCGGGCTGCCGAAGTGGAACATGCCGAACTTAACTGCTAGGCTACAGGTCTGGCCCCCAGACATCTATTTTTTAAATAGAAATTTATGTTTGACAATGCAAGTTTCAAGAAATGTTCACTATTTTCTTGAGAGTTTAGGCACATGGTAAAAGATTCAATGAACACCATATTAGATAATTTAGATTTTACAGAAATAGAATTAATTCCTGTATGTGTCTTTTACAATCAAAACATAGATATTAACTTTGTGAGTAAACCTAATGAGGGCAGCATTAACACAGTGTAGTGAAATGTACAAAGTAAGTTATTTTTGCTAAAGTTTGAGAATGTCTTATTCATCAGGATGGAACTTCCTAGTCACCTTTGAACACTACCCTTACTATGGTTGTTAAAAAAAAAAACTTTTCTTGAAGAGAGTTGCTCTTTGCATAATTTCTTCAAATTTTAAAGTCAGTTTCTTCTGGAAAAATTTCCAAGTTCAAAATAATGGAATCTAAATAAACAAGTCAGATGTTTGAGGAACACTTATTCCTTATGTAGCGGTGGTATCAGTATGCAAAAATGTAAGATCAGGACTTTAAAAACCGATTAAGAAAGAGTATTCTTTAAACTGTAATTCAGGGGAAAAATCCATGAGATTCAAGATAAAATAAGTTCCAAGTAATATGAAAGCAACATTTTAATCATCAAGATGAAAATGAAGAAAGTATAATGATGAATAGTTACTGAGAAAAGAGAATGTAATTCAATACGAAAAAAAGCTCAAGAATGAAAAGAAGCCAGTTTAGACAAAAAGCGCATCCAGTGATAACCTCATCTAGAGAAAAGGGGAAGTGAAATGAATTTAAGTAAAATAGAAGAACATTCCAGTATCATTTATATTGTCTTTTACATCTGAAAAAGAAAAATTTATTTTGAAAAGTTTTGAGGAAGCAGCCTTAATATTTTCATTGTTTGAAGATGTCCATATCTTTTCCCTGACTAGTGCCCTCACAACTGGGCTAGGACGGGAAATTCCTGACTAACTGGGCCTTCTGTTTCAGAGGGAAGTGTAATTGATAAGGAAATCCAGTGCTTTCTCTAATGTCTTGTGTGATATAGGCTGAGGAGGTTTTTGAAATCATAACCAATATTGTTATTTTCCTAGTTAAAAAACAACTCTTTGAATATTCTAAGTGGCATGGAGCTTTCATAGAAGTAAGTCTGGCCTCTTAATTGGAGCCTCATATCCCAGCATGGGGACATTAGACAGTAGGCAATCAATTGGGAAGGGCTGATGATGTTTGAGCAGTGGAGTGAACTAACCAGAAATCTAATTTAAGTAGATGAAGTGTGTGTACTATAGATCAGAGTAAGGACAGAAAACGAATTTATTCAATAACTGACCCAACAAATACTTTTAGCGATATTTGACATCTAATAGTACTATTTTAATAATAGTATACTATATTAATAATATAGTATGTTAATACTATATTAACATTTAATAATAGTAGTAAATTTAATAGTAAATAATTCTTTTTAGTACTATTAGGTACGAGGATACAGAGGTGAACTAGTTGGTCAAGGTCTCCTCTTTAAGACGACCGTAAAGCACCACGTAATTGAGAGAGCGAGAGGAAGAGAGAGCGAGGGAGAGAAACAGGTTATGAGAATGTCTAATTCTAAAAGAATGCTTCTGGTTATGTTAAGCTGAGTCTAAAGCTGTGATGATTGGATAGTAGGCTATTGTTATAGTCCAGACAAGAAAGAGATTAATGAGAACCTAGACTAGGTGGGAGCAGTGGGAATTAAAAGGAAGAAAAAGATGCAAGAGGTGTTTCAGAGGCAGTCAATAAGAATTGGCAACTGCTGAGATGTGCAGTAAAAGAGAGGGAAGAGACATAGATGAATTAGACACTTGGAGCCTCACTGGAGAAATTGGGATGCTATTAACAGAAATACGGATGTCAAAAGAACGAACTAGTTTGATGGGGTAATGATGAATTCAGGTGTGGTACACTGTGTTTGATGTGTCAAAAAGTCTCAGAGAGATGACAGTAAGTAGCTGGAACGGTAAGATTATAAATTAGGGGAGAAACTAGAGCTAGAGAGATTAGGGTGTTCTTTGGATGGACGAGATAGTTGAAGCTGTGGGATTGTCTATAATCATCAATGATAAAGGAGGATGAGAGTCTCCATAGGAGCAGGGATTCTGGGAAATGGTACAATTAGAAGAAAGTGCAACTGGAGTTAAGGCAAGTAGGGATAATATCAAACAGTTAAATTCTGATTCCTACAGGATCAACACTGCTCTAAGCTCTTCCCAGGGGTTAACTTACCTCATTTTCACATCCTCCCCGAGGAAGTAGATTTTGTTACTAACCTGTTTCATAAATTAGGAAATGGAGATGCAGAGAAGGTTGCTAAGTAGAGTCAAGATTCAAACGTAGAGAGCTTAGTCTCAGAGCCCCTGTCCTTAACCACTGCGCTGTAGCGCCTCTTAGGTACATTGAGTGATTCTGAGAAGAAGGATGTTCTCGTGAAAACAGATATCCCACAGATTCAATTTAAGTGATCAGTTTAGCAAAGCAGACATCCATGGGCATAAGGCATAGGGCATAGAGAGTAACAGCAACATGCATGAGAAACACAGGCAAAAGAGGGGATTTTGATATGAGGCAGTTGACTACAGGCAAAATAATTTTGTTACACTTTTGACAAGTGCTATGAAGGCAACGGTTCCATGGAAGTCTGTATTAGGGGATCCTAATTTATCATACAAGGGGTGTAGGGGGTTGCTATCAGGGAAGTCTACCTTAAAAAAGTGACATTTAAACTGAGCCCTGAATCATGGGTAGGAGTTAGCAGGACAAACAGGGAAAAGAAGGGCCCTCCAGATTCCAGGGTCCTTAGGCAAGAGGAACTTACAGGATTCAAGGAGTAAAGAAATCTGGGGCAAGGATAAGGGAAAAAAAGCCCTAAGGATTCTGGACTTTATCCTAATAGTGATGGAAAGATATTGAAGGGCAAAAAGTGACAAATTAAGGCTCGGATAGTTTAAATAAACTGCCCAAGATCATACAGCTACCAATTGAGCCAAAGGAAACCCAGGTCGTCCCAGCTCCAAGGTCCTCCCTTTTATGCAACTATATTACTATCCAGGGCTGGAGTGCAAAATGTTTAACAACTAGCTCTCCGGGGGGGGAAAAGCAATGATTTGTAGCATTTTCTGATATCAGTGTTGTAAATACCATTGCTGATTTCAAGCCACTAATATGAAGTTACTGAATGCAGAGCTGGGAAGAGGTCACACCATTATACAGTATTTCTATCATTCAGCTACAATAATAACAGCTACCTCGAGAACACAGAAAATAATACAGCATACTACAATAATTAGGAAGTGATGAGTTCTGTGCATGTATTATATTTGTTTTTAATATAATGTATTTAACTTGAAATTTATACAATTAATTTTTAATAGTGGCTCTCTAGGGGAAGAAACAGCTTGCTGAATTCCTGAAAACGTCATAATAGGACCTGCTGAGCAGGTACGAGCTGGTGTCAGCACACCACTGTTACCACCTCTAAGAACTATTTCTTGGGTGCACATTTTTATTTTTCTGCTTTTGTTTTGGGAGTTGGTTCCTGGACTCTTAGATGAAAGCTCACTCATGTCCTTGCGCTTATCTCATCGTGTGGATCATCGAGCATATTCAGTGAGAAGAATGCAGTCTTTTGCCAAACAGGCCAAGAGTAGAGGGAGAGGAGCCTTGTGGGGGCCAGGGCTGTGCAATGTCCTCCAGGGGGACACCCCGCGATTGATAAGAAACATTTCTGGCTGACTCCTCACATTTGCTTTCAGTCAGGAGCGCAAGCGTCTGGTTTCAAATATAAATACTTAAATGTTGAATTGAAGCTAAACTTATATTCTCTGTATCCATTGTCATTCAGTCCTGTTATTGTCGGGCAACCTCTTCTTTAGGAAAACCATTGGACCCTAAAATAAAATGTTCAGAAAACACGCAAATGGAAATAGCTTAAGCTCTCAGACTTTGGCAGTGTTACTTGATTTGCTGTGGCCTCAGAAGGGACAATCATAATATTTTTCTGGCTGTCTTGTCTTGATTTATAATTTGAATCCCCATAAATGATAATAGAGAGGGCAATTATCAAAGAAACAGAAAGGGCAATTATCATTAAATTGAAAACACATCACACATCCAACAGGATGAATGACTGAGCTAAAAACAGATTTTGTGGATCTTGCAACTGTTCCAAAAGAACTTAATGGAAGCAGCTTCATCTCCCCACCTCCTCCAATTAACCAGATGACTTTGGATATATTTTCCTTTTTTTTCCTTTGGATGATAACACAAGGCCTGTTAATCTAATCTGCCTGAATACTGACACTACTTAGGATATGTAAATTTATGAGACTAAACCAGTTGCTGTTTGCCTAGTGTGAAAAAAAGCTTTCCTTTTTTTTGTAAAAACAATAGAGAAAAATTAGTTCTCTTGTTTGTACATTTTCGATTCCAGGAGACTGTAGACACCTCCTCAGCTGTTCTTAACCTTTGCAATGAATCTTTTTAAGTGGGGCAATGTGGTGTTTTTGTTCATGAGGCTAAATAATAGACTGGACATTGAAATTCCCCTAAAGGGCTTTTGTCTTGGTTGGATAAATGGAACAAATTATTCTCCAAACTATAGGCATTAGTTATCATTACTACGAATATGGAAGTAACAGGTAAATGTTTATGAAGGTCTTTTGTGGCGAATTCTTACCATCTGGATTCACTATTTTAAGGAGTAGAATTATAGACATTCTCTGGAAAGGGTAAGGTGTGGAAGGAGAAAAAAAAACTCAAAATTACTTTTGTCAGCACATCTGTATAGTAAAAATGGTGGTGCTATGAATGTCAATATCTACCTTATGGAGCCTTAACAATCTGGTCCAATCAGATTCTGGGAGGGAATAACAGGGTTTTCCCCTTTCATGTTAAGTAGGGTTCACAGAGTGGATAAACTCTGGCAGGCTTGTCTTCCTAATATATGGCTCATGAAGAAACTAAATATGGAACGATGCAAATGCTCAGACAAATTTAATTTGTATTTATTTCATCTTGCCTCTGATTTTCCCATTCTGCTCCATGACAGAGCCGATCACCTGCCATTGG
Organism: Equus asinus; assembly: GCF_041296235.1. Classification (NCBI taxonomy): domain Eukaryota; kingdom Metazoa; phylum Chordata; class Mammalia; order Perissodactyla; family Equidae; genus Equus; species Equus asinus. The sequence continues at coordinate 17,786,285 of NC_091805.1, read as the reverse complement.
TTAATGCTTACCCAGATAGGGTTTGTTTACTTGAGAACAAAGAACCATAGGGTGATCCCAAGACACGTGGCTGTGCTCTTAGTTACAGGGCTCAGACACTGAGGTAATGGACAAAAAGGCAGGAAAAAAAACAATTTGAAAGAAAGAAGGAAAGAAAGCTAATATTTGCTAATCATCTACTATTTGTCAGGTACAATGAATATATGTAATTTTAATGTTGCCACTATCTGATATCAAATCTGTTACTGAGTCCTGTATTTGTACATCCTCCACCCCCCAAACAAAAACAAATCCATTACATTTTACTATGCTGTACTGTGAATTCTCCTTTGCTTTGGAGGGCTGAGCTGTGCCTGCCGCGTGCCCATTTTGGTGTTTTGTTCTTCAGAGAACAGAATATATGCTGTCCTTTCTAGCTGCCAGCAATATACAACATCAGTGCTGAATATTTTCCTTTTGAAGACTTATGATTCTCTATTGCATCATCCTTTTTGCTAGCTTCCATCTTCCACATGTTCTAGAGCAATCTTTCAACGTAAGAAATATTTGACAGCTTTTCCGAAACAAGAAAATAGACAAAATTTCTGTCCACTTTACCCACTTTGAATTTGTATAAATGTGTGTGTCCCCATAAATTGCCATCTTGAATTGATTTTATACATATGTGTGTATGTGTGTGGAGGAAATAAATTTTTATACTTATCAGTTCATCTTGGTCAACAAATTTATTTTGAAATACTAAGAGCTCTAAAAAATAAGAAGTGGTTTCCCTTTAAGACTTCCCCACAGTTCTGCTTGCTTTGAATTTGTAGAACTCTGGACAACCACCATCTGTTGATTAAGTAATTTACTTTTGGACATCCTCATGGAGGGGGTGGTAGAGGAGGGGATTTCCCCTTGAATTCTAGGAAGTTGTTCTTCGGACTGATATTTGCTTCCTTTGATGTCACAATTTTTCTTGATATATGTAAACATTTATTTTTAAAAGGGTTGTTAAAACTTACTGAATATTCTGTTTCAATTCCTGTCAAATACTGGTGAAGTAGAAAGGTCAATTTATGGATCAATATGCGCACAGATTGCATGTCAAGTTAGTAAAAAGTGAACTTAATATTATTTTAATATTTTTTAATGTGTTTGGAAGTTTTTGAAAAATAAAAATTGAAAAGCCGTCCACTCGAATAGGAAGTATAGGTGTAATAAAATTCATGTCAATAAAGTTTCCTTATCATTAATATTTTTGGGGATTGGTACATTTTTATCAACTGTGTCCAGTACTTTTATTGAAACCCTTTGTCAGCTGTGTTTAATTCTCATAGGGATCACATGAGGTATGCCTCATTGTCTGGTTTTACAGATTTTACAACTCAGAGAATTTAAAAAAACTTTTCATGTCAGGCAGCAAGCAAACAGCGGAGCAGAGAGTTAAACCCAGACCTGTCAGATGCTAAGGCTTATGGGTGGCGAATGCAGTTGCTAATTGTGCTGATTGCGCGGTCAGCCATTCTGGAGGCGAAGTAGACCTTGTTCATATATTTCATGCTTCTTAGGACAGTTTCAGTTAAAAACTGCTCCAGGTAAGAGATGATATTGATCCTAATTTTTAATACATTTAAATAAATCAGAACGTCAAACTGTCTGCTCATAATCCTCCCCCAACTTAAAACGCACTCCCGTTTTCCACAACCAAACATCCAAAATGTTTGTTTCCTCCAGTTCTACATTCACTAAGGTTCACTCACTTATCCCTCATTCACTCAACTAATATTTATGGTACTCTCATTCTATACCACAGTCTGTTGGTCGTCATACTGTGGCAGCTGCGTGTTGCTGTGATGCTGAAAGCTATGCCACTGGTATTTCAAACATCAGCAGAGTCACCCATGGTGGACAGATTTCAGCAGAGCTTCCAGAACCAGGCAGACAAGAAAGAAGGACCTGGCCACCCACTTCTGAAAAAATTGACCATGAAAACCCTATGAATACAGCAGAGCATTGTCTGATAGAACACTGGAAGGTGAGAGGATGGCGCAAAAAGAGCAGACAGGATTCTGCTCAGCTGTACACGGGTCAATAGGAGTTGGAATCAATTCAATGGCACCAACATTATATACCAGACAGTTTCTAGGCTCTGAAAAAAAATGAAATCTCTATGGTAGTGAAGTTTATATTTGGATGAGAGAGAGAGAAAATAAACACACAAAGACATATACACAAGCATAATTACAAGTAAGGTCAAACAGTGATAAACGCAATGAGGAAAAAATGGTGTAAGGACCTATAAAATAATGATAATGAACCTTTATTCAAAATATATTACAAGTGCCAGACACTGATCTAAGTATATTACATAGATTAATTCATTTATTTCTCACGAAACTCTCCATGGTAGATATTGTATTTGTGGTGGATTGAGGATGGCAGCACATTATTAACTACTCCTCAAATTGAGAGATGGAGTTTAATTCCTTTTCTTTTTAATCTGAGCTGGGCTTGGTGACTTGTTTGATGAATAGAATAGGGCAAAAGAGACAATAGACTAGGTCCGGGCCTAGCTTTAAGCTTCTGCCTTGTTCTCTTGGAGCTCTGAGCTGCCACGTAAGAAATCAGATGACGGCTTCTATGCTGTGAGAAAGCCCAAACCACATAGAGAGGCCAGGTGTAAATTGAGCCCCCAATGAGCTCCCAGCCTACAATCAGCATGTGAATGAACCATGTTGGCTGGCCAGCCCCCTCAAGCTTTCAAATGACTCCAGTTACTATATGACTACACTAGAATGACAGGTCCCAGTGAGAACCACCCAGGGGAGCCTAGTCGACCCACAGAAAAGTAAGAAGGAATAGTAAATAGTTGTTTTAAATCACCAAGTTTTGGGGTGTTTTGTTATGCAGCAATGAATAATTGGAAAAATTATAATCTTCCTTTTATAGAAGAGAAACCAAGGGAAACAAGGGTTAAGTAATTTGCTCGCCAGATGGTAGAATCTGGATTCCAACCCGGGCAGGCTGACCCCCAAGCACCATTTTAAATTCTACCCCACACAGCTTTACCCCTAAAGTGAGGTCAGCATTCCCAGGGTGCCCTGACTAAACTTAGTAGTTGCAGACTAGTAGACATTTCATTTTCTCCATTGAATCACAGTGGTTAAAACTCAGGGCACACTGCCATTGGAATATGATTGCCCAGCAGGATGTTGGGGGGAGGTGTGTGTGTGTGGGGGGTGCTTTTGCAAAGGGACCTTGTGGTGTCCTTGGCCAGGAAGTATTATGTTGTCCATGACCTTTTGTGGATTGGAATCTTAAGAAAAATAAGGAGGATATGGAGGAGATTGACCTGTGCTAATCTATAATCCTTTCATTGTGTTGTAAAATTATGAGAATTATCCAAGTGAAATACGAAATTGCATGGCATTTTGATTAAAGAAAAGGAGCATGAAGTAATTTTGTTAAAGAGCAAATAATTGTCACAAAACCAAGTTTCTTGGCATACAAATATGTCACATCTCTTGTCTAATCCACAGAACTGATACTCGGACGGGAAAGAAGTAAACGGATGTCTGTAGCATGATAGCAGTAACAGCAAGTCGCTGAGCCAGATGTCCCTTCCTCAGCAAGGAAGGACAGATAAAAGTACAGCGTGCCAAGCAAGCCCACGGACATATTTCCAAAGACGTTTTTCCTTAGGGTATTTACAGTTTAGTGTAGCTGTTTCCATTCCGAAGACTTTGTATACACAACAATAGAACAGCTCATGATAGGTCAAAGGAAAGAACTTTATAGATGCTGCACACCCGCCCCTCCCCCAAGCCTTCTGGGGGAAACTCCTGGTATTCTTGAAACTTTCCTGTCAGACTATATACAATCCAGTGCCTTTTCCAAGCAGGAAATATGATGTTCCAAAGACAACTTGACCTCCTGTTTGAAAATGGGAGTTGGGGGCCAAGGTGGGAAGACAAAACAGGCATGGTCTAAGTATACTTAATTCACAGGCCTGCTCACAAATACAAACAAGCTAATTTTGTTAAGAACACAAGCGAACATTTCACTTAAGACAAAATCCCAATCATTTATTCTCCTCTGGAGTACTTCACATGCATCCTTGAGTTTTTAAAAGTTCAAGTGTTGCATAAAAAAATCAACATAATTACAGAAAGCAGTCCTTCAACAAGAATATCCTGTTTTGTTTCCTGGGTACTCACTGGGGTAGCTCATCTGAATCCTTGACAACATCCAACTCCAAGAACACATCAGGACCGCTTGCTGATCTTGGTTTGTACGCACAGCTTCTCAGCAGTAGGGTTGTTGGCCCCAAAGTGTAAGCCGACAATCGCCCTATTGTTTACTTTCCAGTCAGAAAAGTGATGCTGCTTTTCTTCACTGGGTCTGGTTCTCCATAATCCTAACAGTCATGTTCACTCAGCGGTAAGCCCAAATATATGTTTCCCAGAGGAGATTCAAATACAAGAGACAGATTAGCATCTGTGGCTTGATGCAATCTGTGACAGAGTCAATAGATTGAACAGTAACAAACCTTTGAAAGGGTGGTCAGTATTAAATTATTTGCTAAAGGATAATTTCATTCCTGAGGTGGAAAAAAATTAGCAATAACTTTTGGGCAGTAAAGACACTGGCTGAGGGCTAATACAACACCCCAAACCTCCTGCCCTCTCGGCATTTCATTCTGCGTAAAGGGAAGAAAAAAGCCCAATTGTGTGCTGATGAATTAGAAAACTTCATGAACATTCAAGAAATACACATGCCACTACAAATTAACCATTAGCAGGGCAAGGTATTCATCCTTTCTGTCAGATTCTGTGGGAAGTATGCCTTATTAGCATGGACGCCCAAAGAAGTAATATATCAGTCCATGTTCACTTATCCTACAAAAAAAGAACAGGCAATCTCAGTTCTGGAAAAAGAAATCGCATTGTTCTTCTTGTCCCCGTTTCGATCCTAAAACTGAAAATCACCAAATGAAGTCCCATTTCCTCTCGGCTTCCAGTTTGTCTCTGTGTTTACTGTGGAATGCGGCTTTGCATTTTAAATCAATGCCATCACACCCCTGAAAGTGATCACACAGCTGCTAATTCTGTCTCCAGTCTCCACCCCTCCCCTACGGTGCAACTTTGAATTTGAATGGGACCAGAAGATTCTCTGGGGGCCACGTATGTGGCCCTTGAGAAGCGGCCCCTCAACCGCTTCCAGCTGGTTTCCTGGCATGTTTCATGGGGATTTGCGGTGAGTGGCAGCTCTGGAATCACTTTTCATTCTGTCAGGTTGTGGTTGGGCTTAGTGGGTTTCTTTGTTAGACTGGCCACTACTAGTCAATTCCCTTGAAAATATCTGGTTTTCTCTTTTTCCCTTAAAGAAAAAAAAAAAAACAGCTTCAGACTCCCCACCCTATCCCCAAAATACAAACACAAAACAAACACGGATATCCCTTGGAAATCCTGGGGGAAGCGAGGGAAGGGGGAAAAGCCCAGATGTTCTCAACATCTCAATTTAATTTTGATGTCAGACTATAAAAGATCTTGGAAGGGCCCCATTTTCTGTACCTGTTCTGCTGACCTGCTGTTTTATGAAAGAATCAGGTATAAATTTTACGACCGCTTTTTCATGTTAAAACAAAATAAAATAAACCAAACATCTAAAATGTGCATTTTTGGAGTACAGAGTTTCTTTTTCTTTCAGAATAAACCTGGAAAGTAGGAAGTAGGTACAGAAATTAGTAAAACAAAACAAACCAACACTTAGGAGTGAGTTAGGATAGAGTTTTCCATGGACACAGAGAGATTTGGCACTTTCAACACACGTCGTCTTAAGCCAGGGCTTAACAGAGTTTTGTATTTCATGAATTAGTTTGGGGAGGAAAAAAGAGAACAACGTAAGGTTGCCAACATTTTATATTGCCAAGTTACGCCATTGGAAAAAAACCAACTAGCATTGAAATCTTACATCATTTCTTAAAAGAAAGGACATGCTAACATCAGTGAGGGGTGAGAGAAGGAGGAAAGCCAGAGTCTCAGCATGCAAGACAGCCTTTCCAAGAATGAAGAGTTGGCAACGTTTACCCTGACATGCCACAAAGGCCTTCCGAAGCAGCCAGTTCCTGAAACCCGCCAAGCGCCTTCCCACCTCACTGCCTTTACGCCAGCCGTTCCTCTGACTGGAAATCTATTCCCTGGGACGTTGGCAGAGCCCTCCACTCAGATGGAACCACAAGAGGCAGGCTTCCCTAACCATGCCACTTAAAGTCCCTCTCCGCAGACCCCGTGCTGACTGACTCTCCCCTGCCCACTCCCATTCCTCTCCATTATTTCCCTACCTTCCTTTAGTTTTCATCAAGCCCTTGTTAGCACTTGTGACTACCTGGCTGTGTGTTCTTCGTTTGCTAATTATCAATCTCCTCCATTACAATATAAAGTCCATGAGGTCATGGGCTTCACAGCCTTTGTTGACCTCTTTTTCTCCACTACCCCAAACACTGCCTGGCACGCAGGAGGCAACAATACATATCTGTTCCATTTACATATATTTATAATTACATACGGCTTATTTTTCTCATTTTAGTGTGCACTGTTTGGCCTATGGAAACCTTCTGTTTTCAGAAGGAGACTGAAGAGTCCCTTAGGCATAGATCCAGGCACAAGGGAAGGAGGGACACATTTGGTGCCTGCGTTCTTTACTGCAACTGATTTCCAAGCGCAGGAGTGAGAGAGTCTTGTTTCTTAGGACTGGCAACGACCCGACCCCAGAGTAGGCTGCAATCCTCCCGGACCGCTGACTTAGGGACAAGAAATATTCCGACCTCAGGTAGGATGTACTCACACCCGCTTCCTCCCCCCCTCCCCAATTACTGAATCCGATAGATTAGGCGATAGATTAGGCACTGGCTTGTTGGCTTCCTGGCTCTTTACACCTCTTGAATTGTGTATGTAATTTTCTTAAACAACAAAAGAATGTTTATCTACTATTAGAGCGCAAACAGCTATTGGAGAAAAAAAAAAGTAACAATAGCAACTAGGTGACAGCACAGTTCACTCTTCTCTCTCACAATTATTCACTGGGAAGTGGTGGAACCGGGCAGTCAGGTCCTCAGACAGGCCTTAGGACCAAGAAAAGTGGGTCCTTGTAGAAAAAGCTGATTTCCAACTGCAGATGGGTAGTTCACAAATAGGGATAATAGGTTTCAAAAGTGTATATTCCAAATTTTTGTAGCATTTGGGGTCCTAGATAGGTGGTTCAGGTTTTTTCCTGAAAAATATCATTTCTAGAAATATGTGGCTCATTTTGGTACGGATTTTTTTGTGTATGAGGAAGAGTGGCCCTGAGCTAACATCTGTGCCAGTCTCCCTTTATTTTACATGGGATGCTGCCACAGCATGGCTTGACTGAGAGGTGCTAGGTCCTCGGCCAGGATCCGAACCTGTGAACCCCAGGCCTCTGAAGCAGAGTGTGCGAACTTAACCACTATGCCGGCAGGACCCCCTGGCAGGGAATTTTTTTTCCCCTAAAAAATAGAGAATGAGTCCAAATGTACCTGATGCAGGTTTCCCACAGATTTATTTATTTATTTTTAAAATTCGGGTCCGATATCTGCCCTTGCTGCCACACTTCTGAGAAGTAGTAACATGTAGTAACAAAATGGTGTACAAATAAGTGAGACCTGACAACAGGTCAAGAAAATGAGAGTTTAGAGTACATACATGCATGTTTGTGTTATGCATATATATGATAGGGTTAACATTTATTGGTTACTATAATAATGATGATGAAATTTCAAATGGAAAGTGCAAAAGTGTAGATCTTTTAAAGTTCCCTTTCTCTCTCTCTGCCTCTCTCTCTCTCATTCCTTTATGCTATGGAATGGACTGGAGCTGGGGACTTTAGAAAGCCTCTGCTGATTAATCCATCATATTCTGACAACTAAATTCCCAGAAACAGAGTATTTGACTTTCACACAAAGTGATGTTTGACTGGAATCTTTCAAGTCCAAGCCTATGAAGTACTGAGAGGAGGACAGCCCCATAGTGGGTCCTCAAATAATGGAAGCTTCTGGTCTTCTTATTAATTGCCCCATTAAGAAACCAAGAATTTCCATGTCAGACCAGCCAATTCTACCATCTGAATACCATCTCAACTGCTATGTCAGAGAATGTTTTGTAAGAATTACAGACTGACGGCAGTTGGGCACACATTCACACTCAAGGATAAGAATAAAAATGTTAAGTGGTTTTAAAAACATCAGCAAAGTGAGATTTGGGGCCATCCTCAGCCCATGAACTTGTCTTAGTTTAGGATTGTATATCACGAAGATTAAAACTAAAGCCAAAGCTTAACATCATTGATATTTGAAATGAAAATGTTCATTTACTTTTCAAAACTGCCCCGACACAATGATAGAGGCAGTTATTTTTGGTAAAAATGGATTGTGGACAGAGGAGCTGGCGAAAATGCTCTTAAGTATTCACGTAGGACAAAAACCTTCCTGGCACTAAGAAGTCTCAATTGGTTTTTCAGCTGCGCTGTGGTTTATTGTGTGCTTTAAATCAGCTCTAAGACTATGCTACATTCCATTGTGTCTGTTAGAAAATCATTATGGTGCAATTAAAAGCACTGTTGTTTCACAGACGAACATGGAATTTTCCTCCGTGTCTGACGGCTGCGCACTTCCTCCATGCCTCTTGTGGTTATCTCCACTTGCGATGGTCAAGAGATACAGCTGTCGGGAAAGCACTCAACAGATGGCAGTTGCGGGGTGATGCTTCATCCATTTTTGGATGCTCTCTGACACCCGACCTCGGGACTTCCATAAATGCTGGTGTGCAACTGACGCCTTTCAAGCAAGATGGGTCTGGAATGTTCAGTGACAAAATTCATCTTCCTCCAGAAATGAAGAGAAATTGAAGTGTCCTTACAAAATGAAATGTGCAATATAATACTAAAACGTATTGTCCTTGGAAACTTTGTAGCTGTTATAGATAAGAACAACTAACTAGATAGAGAGCCTCATACATCGGTAGACCACTTTTTCTTCAGGAGGAGAGCGGGGCGAGATCAATCAGTTCTTTCATTTTTGTAAAGCTCTTTAAAGATTGGCTTTATATTTTTTAAAAAGAGTGATTTACCCTTGGCTTCAGTAATGACATGACTTGTCAAATGACATAATCTGTGATGAAATTAGTCTAAGTGGTTTAAGAATTAATTAAGTGGTTTCTTTTAACATTTCAGGTAGCATTTTAACACGAAACGCTTAACCTTCTGTCTTCGTTATTTATACAGTACATATACGTGTATAACATTATTATGGGAATAAAAAAATAAGAGGAAGTTGATCGACAAAGATGCAGAACGATGCACCGAACAGGGCCTGTAATTCTGCTAGATTATTCAGTATTCAGTGTCAGAATTACAGATTCTGTATGACTGACTTATTTCTTCCTCTCAGTTACACAAACCCTTTCAGGTTCTAAAGTGTCAGTTCTGTCCAGTGAGCATTCTGGGCTCTCTGGATGTAGATATTTTAACACAATGACAAGACAGTATTGGATAATAGGAATATGTCCTGTTTCTATGCCCTGGACAGTGTCCTGGGCATGCCTACCTGCCAGCTCAATCCACCCTTCAATGCCGGGAAATAAGACTCCGTTATCTTTAGTCTGATCTGAGTGTGAGTAGAGGCCTACACAATCTTAAAAGCAGCCAACATGGGGAGAACCATGTCCCATGGTGTTAAGTTTAACTTTGTCAAAATTGTTGTCTTTCCTTTTACCTGTTAGCAAAATCATGTCCAGTAGTTCACAAAGATTTATATTTCTTCTAAAACATGACACTCTGACATTTTCTGTTTGTCTATTCATGTCCCAGAAGAGGTAACCATGTACTATATATGTTTTCCATTAATATATTTGCAAGTTGGCCTCACTGGTTGATCTCTGAAAGATTTCCAGTGGATAAAACATGTGGAGTGAGAAGCTATAAAAAGGAGTCTTTTTAGTAAATGCATAGCAGGTCAGCAAACAGAGAGAGGCTTCAGAAACGTGATAAACTACATGGTATAGTTTTGAAACACATTATATGTGTTTTGGAGTGAAAACATTTCATTTCTGCTAAGAGCTTAATATGTGTCAGGTATTATGATAAGTCCTTTACGTATTTTATTTTATTTTATTCTTACACATGTGTGAGATTGGCGTTATTATTCCCATTATACTAATGAGAAAATGGTGGTACAGAGCAGATAAATAATTTGTCTAACGTCACAATAAGATGGTCTTCGAGGTCCTTATGATTTCTTATAAGAGTATAATTGTTTCTTCCTTAAACAAAATACGACTTTGTGCATATAAGATATTCCACGATATTTCTACTGGATGTAGGAGCTAATTAATAAAGCAATTAAAAGATAGCTTCATTTTTATAAGGAAACGCATCTTAATAGCTTTAAAAATAATACAATTTCTGTAAAAAAGCAGTTTGATGGATATAAAAATATGTTCTTTTGAAGGATTCACGTATTTTTATAATAAGTAGAGTGTTAGTAAACAATCTTTTCCTCAAAATTGCATTTGTTTTGTGGTTGATATAAGGATAATTTTATATCCTTTAATAGAAATTAAAAGAAAATTCTTCCTTTCATCTGTTGAGTGAAATGAATCTGTAAGTAAAACTATTAAGAAAATTTTAGAGACCCTCTTTCTATTGTCTATAGAAGGTAATCTGTTCCCGGCTGAGACAAGTGTGGGAATGACATGACAGGATACACTCTCAAAATAAGCATAGTATAAAAATGATTGAAAGAATATATTCTATGCAATAAACTTTATGTTTTCTCCCCAAATTTTGAAAGTAGCAACCCTTGAAGTCTGTCTTACACCGAAGGGAGACGACTAATTGAAAACCTAAAAGTGAATCCTAGATTTTCATTTGTTTCTTTATTCCAGGACTATATATTCAGGAGAGGAGGAAAGAATCTGCCGTTGAGATGCTCCGTATTTACCTCCAGTATCTTGCCAGGATGCGGGCATCTAGCGTGACACCATAATGACAGCTCAAACGCTTACGTGGACAAGACAAACCCACAGTGGAGCTAAAACACCATGAGAGCATGTGCGGCATGAAGATAAAAAAAAGAACATTGTCCTATGGTAACTGCTGGCACTTGTGTATATATTACTATAAATCGAAGCCATGCAGGGAGTAAGAGATTAGAGCTATAATTGCCATTTGAGATTATTCTGCCACCTAATTCAAGTCGATGAGAAGGGTCTAATTTCTGTAACAGTCCTGAAGGCTTACTTTATGGCATCCATGATTGTACAGTTTTAGTTTTGAATCAGTATGAGTTTTATCTCTACTTATGATGCTCCCATCCCCATAAGTAAGAGGGGGATCAATAGTAAAAGGAAACCAGCAAATTGTAGGCTTTGCAATAAATCTAAGGTATTAGATGGACATAATTTAAACAGTTGTTTTTCTTTTCCTGAGGAATAAACATATAATAGGAGAAAAAATGAGGTTCTAAAGGGCTTATGCCTTCCTAAATATTTTATAGCTGTGTTAAATGCAGTGTTACGCTGTAGCTCCATGGCCGAATGTGTGCTGATGATCATTTGCTCACCAACTGAAAACCCAAAAGCTGCTACTTGAGGTTTTTCGTGCGGTTTTAGCCTTGGCCCTTCTGTCAGTGTTTCACTGCATGATTGTAAAGAGCAACTCTTTGCATGTGAGAAGACAGATGCTCATGATTTAAGCAAGGAAATGCACCACAGTACTTTTACTCAGCTGATATTTAATGATTTACCATTTAATGTAGTTCATCTTTCATAACCCTGAGTTCAAACAGAAGCAGCTGCTATTAGGGATGCAATAATATCGAGCTTCCCACCAACGACCTAGGAGAGCTTCTTTTGTAGTTTTAGCCGCTGGCCCCATCTGGCCTTTCCCCTAAGCATGACAACTGACGGAGAGAAACAGTTTACTTCCCGTCAGTGGAGGCCTGGACAGAATGTATAATTATGCCAGCTAAAGATTTTCAAATCAAAACTCCTTGTGTTAACATCACTCTGCAATGTCAGAGGACAAAACAACGCACTTTATCTCATTATCAAAAGAACACTGAGAAAACTCAGAAAACATATGGAAGATCATGCTGAGCTAAAATCAATTCAATGGGTAGAAGGGTCCCTGATTTCATAACTGGAAGATAAACTCATTTTCTTATAATTTCTATTTTCTTTTATTAGTGTAGGAGCTTTTTGGTAAGGTGTTTGAAAATCTTTCCTCTTATTTTAGAAGATATTGTGATAGATAGAGATATAGATATTTAGATGGATGGATTGTTAGATAGATAGATAGAAAGTACTTTAAAAAGAGTCTTTCAAAAACTGAAGCATAAGAGGGCTGGCCCCGTGGCTGAGTGGTTGGGTTCGCGCGCTCCGCTGCAGGCGGCCCAGTGTTTCGTTGGTTCGAATCCTGGGCACGGACATGGCACTGCTCATCAAACCATGCTGAGGCAGCGTCCCACATGCCACAACTAGAGGGACCCACAACTAAGAATATACAACTATGTACTGGGGGGCTTTGGGGAGAAAAAAGGAAAAAAATAAAATCTTTAAAAAAAAAAACTGAAGCATAAGAGATAGACATCTAATGAGATTGAAATCTTTTGGAGGAAGAATGATATCGAACATGCTGATGAGAATTGCGGTATAAATGTTATCAAATAGAATACTTTAAATACATCTTTCCTATTTAAAGCGTTATCTAATTTAATAATCTGTTTTCACTTTGACATTATTGGTAAGCGATTGAAAAGCAGGTAAATATTCTAGGTTGCCTCTCTTTTTCCTGTTTTTCTTCCCTTTGGGTAAAATTCTAGCATCCATAAATTAAAGATTTACAAGGGAAAAAGAGGATTCTGAATTTTCACTACAATTACAGGCCTACCAGACAAGAACTCTTGCCTAGTGATGGCTATATCTAATCCCTTGACTGCTTATGGTAGACCAAGAAGATTTTCCTTTTCAACGATATATTCTTAAAAGACAATAAAGGCAATTAGACCTTCACTGTGAGATGTTTTCACTGTGAGAAACATACTTTTGTGTGCCCCTTTGATGGGATTAGATTGACTAAAACTACTGCGTGGGTCCCCTCTACCCACTGCAACATTTTTCATTTACAAAGCCAGAGTCAAGTCTTTCCTCAAGGGATTTTCCTATTTAAAGATTGCTTTTTTTAAGCTTTGCCCATGGTTCAGAAGTATTTGTATATGCCTCTATGCATCATTTGAAAATACTGTCCTAGAGATATTTATGCATTTTCCAAAGTTTGATGATGCTTAGTATTTCGGATTTGTCATTTGGCATGTAAATAGATAATTTGCATAACATTTGTAATTATGCAATTATGACATTTGAAAAGATAAAGAAGACTTTCTCACTGAGGTTGCTGAAAAGGAAACAGTCATAAGTGTAAATGTGCTTTACCATTGTAAAGTTGTGGATAGAAAGTTTCTTTGTCTACTTTTGAGGCGGAATTCCACTGCTCGGTCCGCTACTGGTCCAGGGCATAAGATTCCTGGATTTGCAGCCTCATCATTATTTGTGGAGAACACTTTTCAATTGTTTACTTATTTGTAGCATCTTACAGAATTTCTTGTAGGGAAATGGATACAATAATGCAGGAAATTGGGCCCAAATTACCACGATTTCATTTTAAAAGGAATGATCAAAGTATAGATTCTATTTTAACTGGGAACTGTTTAGTTAAGTTGCCACAAAT